>NC_072443.2:33002527-34252527 GCF_028878055.3 Symphalangus syndactylus | reverse complement strand
TGGCCAAATTCTTCCTAGTCATCTTATTGTAGTCAAATATTTCCTCAAATTAGATGCTTTATCCATGTTTAAGTACAGTAGTGGTGCCACAAAAGCCAGGTCATTCCAACAGATAACATATTTTCCTGCAAAATAGCTATGGTTTTCTATATTTTTCTAAGATAGGAAGGAGTCATGTACTGTCTCAGAAACCGATTTCAGGCTTGCCTGACAGCAAACTTTTCCCAAATTGCTTTGTAGCCGTCAATCTACTCTCAATTTCAACTTAATTTTTTTTAATTGGTAGAGTGCGAGAAAGAACAGCAGGCATATCTGACGTGAGTGAAGACTACCCTTCTAATTAATTTTCTAATGAGAAAACACTTCATTGACATGAGGAGGACAGAGGTCTGAATCTTTTTAACAATTAAATCTCTGCATCTTGCATGTTATTCCTCCAAGAGAACTAACATATTCTGTCTAGCATCTACTAGAATTTAACAAAGAGTCAGTGAGAGTTCACAAGAAATTATTTCCTTGACAGCTAGATGCTAGGGAGTACTTAATAAATAATTGAAATAACATTCAAAGAACATACAATAAAAATACAACAGTTCTTCATTTCAAGAGATGTGTATTGAGTGTGTCCAGACTTTTGTTCTGTTAAAGAAAAATGTTTAACATTTTTTTTTAGAGTGGCAATAACCAATTTGGTAATAAGAGACAAGAAATGTGTGTGTAATTTATGCTGGTTAGTAGATTGCCTTTGTTTGTCTGGCTTGCGGCACATAAACAGATGTCAAGAGAGAAACTCTTTGTGCATTAATCTGAGTATGGAAACTGCTGACATAGCAGCTAATATAGCTGTATTATCCATCTACATGTTTGTTCTTTCCTGGTTTATAGAGTGGGGCTTTTTGTCTGAATATAAATCAATAGAAAGGGAACTTTAGAGCTATTTAAAATTCTAGCCACTTGCACTAAAACATGAACCCCTTTGGTTATGTAATACTTCCACACATTTACTCATTTAGTAAAACCACAACTGTCTTCCTTTCCATCATCCTGAATTTGTGGGTCTGAAAGAATGCACTTAAAAATACATTTCCAAAGAAGTCATTCATTCTTTAAAAAAGGTAACTATTTTACAAACAGCAAATTATTAAGAAATTCTTTACTGGTAAAAAAATGATTTTAATAGAGTTTACCTATTAAAGCCTATAAGAAATAGCATGCTTCTTTTTCAAGCTACAGTCATGTAGAATTGTACAACTTTCCATTGAAGCTTACATGTGCTACAGAATGCAAAAATGCTACACTTTGTGAAGTACTTGAGGAATTTGTGATTACTGGTTTCTCCAATTAGCAATTTTTTTGGTGTACTCTTTTTTAAAAATTTTAAGTTCCGGGGTACATGTGCAGGTTTGTTACATAGGTAAATGTGTGCCATGGTGGTTTATAATAAAGTAATAGAAATGAAAATGTTTTGTTTTGTTTTGTTTTGTTTTTGTGAGATAGAGTCTTGCTCTGTCACCCAGGCTGGAGTGCAGTCGTGCAAACTCAGCTCACTGCAACCTCCACCAAGCGATTCTCTTGCCTCAGCCTCCCGAGTAGCTGGAATTACAGGCACCCACTACCACACTCAGCTAATTTTTTGTATTTTTAGCAGAGATGGGGTTTCACTATGTTGGCCAGGCTGGTCTCGAGCTCCTGACCTCAAGTGACCTGTCTGCTTCAGCTTCCCAAAGTGCTGGGATTACAGGTGTGAGCCACTGCGCCTGGCCTGAAAATGTTCTTAAGATAAATGATGAAGTGTAAAATAAGATTCCTGTTGTTTAGGATTCTCCAGCTTGATAATTTTTTTGTACACACACCGTGGAAAAAAGTTGGCAGAAAATAAGTCAGGAAACAAAATATAAATTTACTTATACTAAATTTGACCTATATGGCCACAGCTTTTCCATTGCCATGTTGTAAGACTGATGAGTATATATTTATTCAAATATTCATTCTCTCTTTCCAAATAACCCCACTGTGCTGTTTGAGTTTTTTGTTGTTGTTATTAGAATCACCTTGATATCACACAATGTGCTTTCTTAAATAACCTCACTGGTAAGAGTGATTTATTTTCTGAGGGTGGCTTTCAAGAAGCTGCTCAGTCACGTAAGGATGGCTAGTGATAAGATAATGATCAAAGTGATTAATATTGATTGGGACAAAATAATACAGTGATTCTTAAAGTGTGATTCCCCAGATTAACAGCTTCAGAATACCATGGAGGTCTCATTCAGACCCAGACTGCTATGTCTACCCTCAGAGTTTCTGATCATTTAGTTTAGGATGGGACCTGAAAATGTACTTTTCTAACAAGTTTCCAGGTGATACTGATGTGGTCTAGAGACCACATTTTGAGAACCACTGAAAGAATATAGGATCTTAAAATGATTATCCTGAATTCTTTTATTATTTTAAACTGCTTTTAAAGGCAGTTTCAAAGAGTTCTTAAAAGTCAGTATTATCAGGAAAAGTTTAAAACTTCTTGAAGTTATTCTTTTTATAGGAAAATATTCTGTAAATTATTTTGCCTTGGTTTGTAAACAAAGCACCCCAGGGCTTTATTGCTAGCCCTGGAATGCCAAATTAACACAGCCTGGAAGGAGCCAGGGTTATAGAATGGGAATACTTAGTGTCACGGCTGTTCAGCCACTTTTTCTTTGGTATCACAAGAATGGGGAGAGATGATTTTGAGTTCAGCTTTCTAACCTCCAGAATGTTGCTAGAAGCTTAACATGCATCTTTACTTTTCTATCCAAGAAAAAAAATAAATTTGAATTAAATTTAAACATTCAACTAAGTTAAGCTTGGGAGATCTGATTCTTAGGAATTGTTAAAAATCTGATCATGTAACTTAACTATATGAAATTCTTCAAAGGACCTCCCTCTATTGGGGACTGTGTGTCTTCCCTGTGAGATACTGAGTTCCATGAGACCAGAAATCATTTCTGTCATGAGAATTGTTGTGTATTTAGGGATTCAGATGGTACCTAGAACAGAATAGGCACCCTGTGAATTTATCTTGGATATTGGCGTCCAAGATCTTTGACACATAATGCTCTTCATGTTCTGTTCCTTTCTTAGTCTTCTCTCTATCTCTTATCACACTATACTTTGAATCATACAGAAATACTGATTTTGCTTGGTCTTTTTGAAAAGTGTCATGATCTTTGTCACCGACATAGAACCAAATGACACTATTTTTAATATTTATTGACAAATGCTGTCATAGTCTTTGGAATACTAAGGTAGAATCCGGCCTGATTTAGTAATTTGCTACTGGGTCCTGAAGACAGGTTAGTATTTTGTCTGCATATTTAGTTTAAATGAATTATTAATTAGCAGAAATAATAACTGTTTTAGATGTAACGACAGATCATTTCATAAATCTCTCAAGTGCTCTAATGGGAATAGTTAGTAATACCCAGTTGTGTGGGTTTTAATCTAATCAATCAAAATTGGATGTGGGGACGAGGGCAAAAAGAATTTCTGTGACATTTTCATGGCCCTGAGGAATTTCACATTCCATTTGAAAGTCAGTATTATCTTTAAACCTCTTAACTTGAATATGTTTTACTTGTTTTGATTAGAAAGGGTAAAGTAGAGGTTTTTGGTTTTGAAATTCTAAACTATCAGCAAGCAGTTGGAGTCCTCCAAACGGTAATTCATATCTTGAATCCCTAGTCTCCAGTACCTCAGAATATGGCTGTTTTGGGAGATAAGATTTTTAAAGAGGTGATCAAGTTAAAATGAGGCCATTAGAGTGGGTCTAAAAATCTGAATGGTATCCTTGTAAGAAGAGATTTGGACATAGACATAGAGAGAGAAGACAATGAGAAGACAGGTAGAAGAGGAAAAAAATGGTCATCTACAAGCCAAGGAGAATGGTCTCAGAAAAAAAAGTAATCCTACTGATTCCTTGCTCTCAGACTTTTAGCTTCCACAATCATAAGAAAATAAATTTTTGTTGTTTAAGCCACCCAATCTATGATACTTTGTTATGACAGCCCTAGCAGAATTAATACATAAAGATACTATATCTCAGTTTAAATAAGTCAAAAAGTGTGAGATACAGTGTATTACAATAAGAAAAAGGGAGAAATAAAACATCATATTCACATCAAAAAGCTTATCCACCATGATCAAGTGGGCTTCATCCCTGGGATGCAAGGCTGGTTCAACATACGCAAATCAATAAATGTAATCCAGCATATAAACAGAACCAAAGACAAAAACCACATGATTATCTCAATAGATGCAGAAAAGGCCTTTGACAAAATTCAACAACCCTTCATGCTAAAAACTCTCAATAAATTAGGTATTGATGGGACGTATCTCAAAATAATAAGAGCTATCTATGACAAACCCACAGCCAATATCATACTGAATGGGCAAAAACTGGAAGCATTCCCTCTGAAAACTGGCACAAGACAAGGATGCCCTCTCTCACCGCTCTTATTCAACATAGTTCTGGAAGTTCTGGCTAGAGCAATCAGGCAGGAGAAGGAAATAAAGGGTATTCAGTTAGGAAAAGAGGAGGTCAAATTGTCCCTGTTTGCAGATGACATGATTGTATATCTAGAAAACCCCATTGTCTCAGCCCAAAATCTCCTTAAGCTGATTAGCAACTTCAGCAAAGTCTCAGGATACAAAATTAATGTACAAAAATCACAAGCATTCTTGTACACCAATAACAGACAAACAGAGAGCCAAATCATGAGTGAACTCCCATTCACAATTGCTTCAAAGAGAATAAAATACCTAGGAATCCAACTTACAAGGGATGTGAAGGACCTCTTCAAGGAGAACTACAAACCACTGCTCAATGAAATAAAAGAGGATACAAACAAATGGAAGAACATTCCATGCTCATGGGTTGGAAGAATCAATATCGTGAAAATGGCCATACTGCCCAAGGTAATTTATAGATTCAATGCCATCCCCATCAAGCTACCAATGACTTTCTTCACAGAATTGGAAAAAACTACTTTAAAGTTCATATGGAACCAAAAAAGAGCCCGCATCGCCAAGTCAATCCTAAGCCAAAAGAACAAAGCTGGAGGCATCACGCTACCTGACTTTAAACTATACTACAAGGCTACAGTAACCAAAACAGCATGGTACTGGTACCACAACAGAGACATAGATCAATGGAACAGAACAGAGCCCTCAGAAATGATGCCGCATAGCTACAACTATCTGATCTTTGACAAACCTGACAAAAACAAGAAATGGGGAAAGGATTCCCTATTTAATAAATGGTGCTGGGAAAACTGGCTAGCCATATGTAGAAAGCTGCAACTGGATCCCTTCCTTACACCTTATACAAAAATTAATTCAAGATGGATTAAAGACTTATATGTTAGACCTAAAACCATTAAAATCCTACAAGAAAACCTAGGCAATACCATTCAGGACATAGGCGTGGGCAAGGACTTCATGTCTAAAACACCAAAAGCAATGGCAACAAAAGCCAAAATCGACAAATGGGATCTCATTAAACTAAAGAGCTTCTGCACAGCAAAAGAAACTACCATCAGAGTGAACAGGCAACCTACAGAATGGGAGAAAATTTTTGCAACCTACTCATCTGACAAAGGGCTAATATCCAGAATCTACAATGAACTCAAACAAATTTACAAGAAAAAAACAAACAACCCCATCAAAAAGTGGGCAGAGGACATGAACAGACACTTCTCAAAAGAAGACATTTATGCAGCCAAAAAACACATGAAGAAATGCTCATCATCACTGGCCATCAGAGAAATGCAAATCAAAACCACAGTGAGATACCATCTCACACCAGTTAGAATGGCCATCATTAAAAAATCAGGAAACAACAGGTGCTGGAGAGGATGTGGAGAAATAGGAACACTTTTACACTGTTGGTGGGACTGTAAATTAGTTCAACCCTTGTGGAAGTCAGTGTGGCGATTCCTCAGGGATCTAGAACTAGAAATACCATTTGACCCAGCCATCCCATTACTGGGTATATACCCAAAGGACTATAAATCATGCTGCTATAAAGACACATGCACACGTATGTTTATTGCGGCACTATTCACAATAGCAAAGAGTTGGAACCAACCCAAATGTCCAACAACGATAGACTGGATTAAGAAAATGTGGCACATATACACCATGGAATACTATGCAGCCATAAAAAATGATGAGTTCGTGTCCTTTGTAGGGACATGGATGAAACTGGAAAACATCATTCTCAGTAAACTATCGCAAGGACAAAAAACCAAACACTGCATGTTCTCACTCATAGGTGGGAATTGAACAATGAGAACTCATGGACAGAGGAAGGGGAACATCACACTCTGGGGACTGTTGTGGGGTGGGGGAAGGGGGGAGGGACAGCATTAGGAGATACACCTAATGCTAAATGACGAGTTAATGGGTGCAGGAAATCAACATGGCACATGGATACATATGTAACAAACCTGCACATTGTGCACATGTACCCTAAAACCCTAAAGTATAATAAAAAATAAATAAATAAATAAATAAATAAATAAATAAATAAAAGAAAGAGAAAGCAAAAAATAAAAAGAATAAAATTGGTATAGTAACAATAAAAAAAATAAAATAAAATAAATAAATAAATAAATAAATAATATTCTAAGTTACAAGCATAGGTTAGGCCTGCTAAAGAGCAAAATATAGGGACCCATGGACATAGAGTCAAGAGGACTTAGAAGTCTGCTTTTGTAAACATTGACTAAATGACTGCAGTCAATTAACCTCTTAGCCTACCTTCCAGTAATCACACGTGGATAACTGCAAGTGATGTGTAAAACAACACACAACAGATCCCAAAGTGCAATAGTAATCCATTTATTATTATCCATCATCAAAAATCAAGATGTGTTTAGATATTTAACCCAGCATAGTGGTTAAGAGAGTAGGCCCAGAAATGAAACATACTTGAATTCAAATTTCAGCGTTATTGCTAAAAACGTTGTGATCTAAACATTAAATATAAGTTAACTTGCGTGTAAAATGAGGCTACGAATAATACTAAGTTTACAGGGATGTCTTAAGGATAATTGGTGTAAATTTCTTTGCATAAAGCAATTACTTAATACACCAACTACTATTATTAGCATAATATTTTTCTATTTGCTATGTGTCATAATGCAGAACTGAGGACACTGACTTTACAGGGTGTCTCAACTTTTCTGACAGTAGCTGTTTTTATTCATAAGATCATCACTTGCTTCTCTTTACTGTCAAGCATATTGTAGGGGCATATTTAGCAGCAGTAGCTTATTTATTCACCAGAAGATCCACCGCAATCACAGGATATTTCTTAAGGACCTGGTTTTCTTGAGTCAACTTTCTAGAATGACAGCTTATACTTAATTCACATTCCTGCAATTCAGCTCACTGATTTAAAATTGATTCCATCCATCCTTGTGCATTCATGGATGATGAGTCTGAATTTAGACCAAGTTCATGGCAACAGTTTTTAACATAGGAATATGAAGTATTCTCATCTTAGGTGCTAGACACAATATTTCAAAAAAGCAAATGCACTCTGTGTAGCTCAAAGTCGTAAACAAGTATTCTACTTACCAAAATTTACTCTCACTTAAAATGCACTATTAAATGTTATCATAAGTTTTACAAAAACATCAATGAGTTTAAAGTGTTTGACGAATTCAAAGAAACAACAGGTGCTCACTTTATGGGCAGAAAGAAGAGGCCTGAAATAATTGAGTTTTTCTTTTTTTTAAATCACTTCCTGCCTGACTACCTAAAGGTGGTTCCTGTGCTTTTTAAAAAACATAGAATTCATTTATTCTTGCTCACCATTAAATATATTATCAGAGGCAAGAAAGAACCACACTTACCCTTATAACCCTAATCATCACATCCATATATATATCCAATACCTGGCCTCTGGTGGGTAGGATTGCATCAGCTCCACCATTTGCAACCCATAAGGGCAGCAACAGTTACCTCTGTCCCTCAGAACTGTGCATCTTAAGGTAGCTGGGAGAGCTCCAGGCTTCTGAATCCTATCTCTCCCCATCTCCAACACCACCGATGGTATATACAGCGTGCCCAAGTCTTCAAAAACGAGTCATTCTGGGTCAAAAATTTAAATATCTGCATAGTACTAGGAAAAAAGTAATGTTTCTTGGTTTCTGGGGACCGTGATTTACTTTCTGCTTTGTTTTACAAAAATATCTGTTTTGTTATCCATGATTTGGTTGCTCTCATTTCTCCCAGCCAAACAAAACATTGTACTTCAGAGATCAGGGTCCTGATCAAATAAGATATTGGGTACACTTGATGAAGAGGAGAGGCCAACACAACAGCATTGAGATCCTGATGGCAAACATTGTGTGAATAGAATAAATACTTCAAAAGAGAAGGGCAAGCAACAAAACTACTCCAGTTTGCCCCAAATGCTGGAGCCGAACTCTCTCTAAGACACTTGAGTTTCCCAGCCCTCCACACACTGGAGATACCAAAGATTATCAGCACCACCCCTTTCCTTAGCCTTATGGGCCAATTCAGACACAAACGATGGGCCATCAATTTAGGTGCTGATTATATGGAAACTATTGAGAAAAATATAAAATATAAAAGTTAGAAGTAACTAGAGTTTTCCTCTAGCCAATGGTGGGCAGCTGAATTCACTCAGTTTCTGCAAATTCCTAGACTTTGTATCTTCTTCTGTGTCTAGTTTCTTAAACCTGTCTTTCTAACTACTTTTAGTTCACTCTTCTCTGTAGAAAGATGGAGATTTCCCATTTCTATTTTTTTCCTTCTCTCCATTAAACTCACATGTTGCCTGCAAATTTCTCCCTTCCATGTCTCCTACCTGACTCAGTAGATCTTGTCCTTTCTGTACCACATGCTGTCCTGTGATAAAACAACCTCAGAATAGAGCATCAGAGGAATAACATTTCTTGTTTCACCAATATACCTTCTAAACATTTAATGCTGTGAATAGATGACTTGCTGTTAAGGCAGCATCCCACGAAGATAAAACATAGAGGTATGGGATTTTCTACTATCATACTATGCAACTTGCAGGAAAAAAAAGAGAAAAACTCATACTTTGTGATGTGCACAATCAAATATGGTAGTGAGTGGAAATTTGTTATAAGTGAAAGGAGTTTGCAAACCTAATTAACGATGTTTTGCACAACGAATGAAAATGTTCCTTCTTCATGTCTCATTTTGTTAATTTTTAGTTTGTGCCAACTGACAATCCTTCCGACGTTTTGGAGTATGTAATCATCACTCCTCCTAGCAAAGATCTGACTCTGAGTCTACAGCTGCCATGCTCTCTTGTTCATGAGTTTATTGCATGTCTCAGCACAAGGTTTTCCTGCTTCACCCATGTGTTTCATCTTTTAGGCCACTTCTATGTAACATCATGTAACTGAAAGCTCTATGAGAAGTAGTAGCTGATTATGCCATGGGATCCTAGATCAAGAGGCAAAAGCCCTGAATCTTTCTCGGAGGAGACAGCATCCTCAGCTTGTGGGGAGCAGGTATGTAACACACCGAGAATGAGCTCTTCTTTGGGATCTCAGAATAGATGAATATAAGAAAATTTTATAGATAAAGAATGAAGAATAGAAAGTGTGGCTGTTAGTGGCCCCCCTAAAAGTCATTTTTCTTTTTGTCCTTTTATTGATGAGCTGTCCTTTTTAAAAAAATTTCCAAACACCAGATATCCCACCAAGGGGATGAAACATATTCTATGTAAGTCATTCATTGCACTCTGATTCTCCTCAACAAATTATTAGAAATGTGAATGCAATCCCTTTTGTCCAATGACATGTAAGAAGACTTCTGTTAAGGTGCTTACAGAAACTATTTTTCTCTCTAATATGTGTATGTGTGTATATATATATATATTATATATAATATATATATTATATATATTATATATAATATATATAATATATATTTTATATATTTTTTATATATTTATATATATATATTTTATATATATATATTTTAGGCTGGTAGGGCAAAACTACTATTTCCCTGGTATTTACTGTAATTGTATTTCAATATGCTTGAAGCTGCTGTTGCTTTCTTGTTTGAGAAATACCCCTAACATTCAGAGAATGATGGAGAATACAATGGAAAAAAGATTAGTTTTTTATGACATCACTAAATTGCTGTAATAACCTCGAATCACCTACCAGGTGAGCAATTAAAATTTACCTTACCTATATAGGGAGTAAAGATGGAAGGCACACATTAGTATCAGCCCTTCCCTTTAGTCTTTAACTATAAAAAAATTCAGCTCTCTCTTCAGGGCCTCGATTAAATTTCATCTCTCCTGGGACCATTTTTTGACTACTCCAGACTAAACTGATATTTTAAAATATGAAATTCCTAGAGGTTTATTGCTTGGGCATTTAATCTCATATTTGTATGACCTATTGTCTCTTCAGTGGGACTGTATAATCCCCAGGGGACACAGCCTGCAACCTAATTCATCTTTCTTTTATACTCATTAGAGTTTTTATCCTTGTACAAACTATCCATTGGGACTTCAATAAACATAGTTTTAACAGTTAACAATTTTCTGAGCCCTCACTCTGTGCCAGATCATTTGCTAAGTACTTTGTGGCAGTTAATCCTCACGACATTATTGCAGGAAGTATTGTTATATTCCACAGCACTCTCCTGAATGAGGTTGGGTGCCCGCTAAATGCTGTCCTGATATTCTATACTTTTCCTTGATACTACTCATTATAGTTTTAATTACCAAAGGAGTTAAGCATGCATTTGGTTGTTTGTTGTCTACTTCTCCCCAGGTAGAGTCCATGAGGGCAGGGATGTTTTCTGCCATATGTTCCCAGGCCATGGAACAATACCACATATGTAGTAGTGCCTCAAATATTTGGTGAAATAATAAAGAAATATTAACATTTTTAGAATGTGAGATAGAAGCGGAGAGCAGGACATATCTGGTTGAATTTCGCACCACTGGGGCTAGGGTTCATACTCACAGTCATGTTGCCTCCATCCAGAGGCCCTGCGCATAACACCTGTACCACATTGTTTTCCACAGATGTGAATTGTTTCAAACTCCACCTGAGGTTGAGTTTACCACACCCTTTGTTGTGTGGAAAAGTAAAATCACATCACATGTTTAACAGCCAACACAAAGATTTCAAGCTCCTAAAGTGAACAGCTAAGAATGATGACAGTGATTATATCATTTTTAGGGCACTCCATTTTTGCTAGAAATATTGTCCCCAATTCTTACATTATCATTACAAGTTTGAGTTTATTCCCTGCACTTAAAGGAAATGAATGCTCATAAAGGCTAAGCAATACAGCCAAGGTCACATAGCTAGCAAGCCATTGAAATATACGATGAACTCTGATCTACCTGCAAGTAAAATTCAGGGTCTTTCCACCCTGTCATGGTACAGCTATTATTCATCAAGGACCTACTACATTTCAGGAACTCTTTTAGATACTTCTTCAATCATCACAAAACAAATCCTATAAAAGAATTATTATCAGAGTAAGAAAGGTTAGCCACAGTTACATGTGAATGAATTTGAAAGCAAAATAAATTAAGAAGTAGGTTTAAAGAGTGCAGAGTTTTCTACAAACATGTCGAATTTTTACAAGAGTTTCTTTAACTTATCTACGATAGACAAATGTTTATATTTAGTGGATCTATACAACAGAGAACAGCAAGAAGGCAATGGACTTGAATAAGAAGCAAAGTGAGGAAAATACATGGCGAATCATATTTTGCAGGCATGGGTAAAGTAGTTATAGGCATCCTAAAGGGTCAGACAATGATGGGATTCATCGAAACCCCAAGTTTAGGCTCGGCACAGTGGCTCATGCCTATAATCTCAGCACTGTGAGAGGCTGAGATGGGCAGATTGTTTGAGCCCAGGGGTTCAAACCAGCCTCAGCAACATGATGAAACCACATCTCCACAAAAAATACAAAAATTAGCCATGTGTGGTGGCACGTGCCTGTAGTCCCAGCTACTTGGGAGGCTGAGGCAGGAGGATTGCTTGATCCTGGGAGGTGCAGGTTGCAGCGAGCCCAGATTACACCACTGCACTCCAGGTGACAGAGCAAGAACCTGTCTCAGAAAAGAAAATGAGAAAGAAGCCCCAAGTTTAAAATAGGGGCATCTGTCTGGAGTTTGGTCATTTCTAAGGACATCAACCCTTTTAAAGAAAAAAATTATCTAAGAGCTGATGTGGGAGAATCTGAATTTTTATCTCTGATGCCATATGAACAAAAGAGTTAAAATAGGATATCATATAAAGAATAGCTGTCTGTTTGTTTGTTTTGAGACAGAGTCTCACTCTTTCACCCAGGCTGGCGTGCAGTGCCATGATCTTGGCACACTGCTGCCTCAGCCTCTCAGATTCAAGGGATTTGCCTGCCTCAGCCTCCTGAGTAGCTGGAACCACAGGTGCGTGCCACCAGCTCGGCTAATATTTGTATTTTTAGTAGAGACAGGGTTTCACCATGTTGGCCAGGCTGGTCTCGAACTCCTGACCTCATGATCCGCCCTCCTCACCCTCCCAAAGTGCTGGGATTACAGGCGTGAGCCACCGTGCCTGGCCAAGAATAGCTGTTTTTTAAGCTACAATGCCCAATCCAGCATCATTGGCTACAACTATGTTCTCACTTTCCAGCTCCTTCCCACCAGACATCTGCTGGTGAAGATTTAATTGTATCTGTAACTTCAGTAATCATGTACATGCGTGTTTTGAAGGATGAATTGTAGATGTCCAGTTTAGGGCTAGATGGCATAAAGTGCAGCTGCTAGACATTTCCTCTGTCATCTACTAGTGTTAGCCTAATGGCCACTGCGAGATATGCTTCTCTCCATAAATGCTCCATAATAAAATCAAGACAGGCAACATTCAGAGAATTAACAGATGCTGAAAGCTGAAGAATTCACTCCTCCAGGAGGAAATCTTGATCACTGCAGCCCCATAGAGTAGGGAGAAGAAAGAAACAGCAAGCCAAATCACTTATTTCTAACAGAATGTTTGCTTTTCTTTACTTATTTTTGTTTTGTATTTGAGCATTCTATTCTTGTTAAAGAATGTTTTTGAAATAGTTTAGAGTACTGAAAAATTCAATGAGAAAAATGTTGAAAAGGACTGAGCTTATTTACCCTGAATAAAACCCCAGCATCACCTTTTCCGTAAATCACACAATTTTCATGTCATGCAATCATTTCATCTGTCTAATTGTTTTTTATTTTCTGGATGAAAAAGAGTATATAATTCGATAACCTCTCAAATCCCTCCTGATAACTATCTCTACACCAACTAACTTTAGCGTTTTTAAGAAACCTACGTTGACATATCCATATTAAAAATGCTACCCCCAGGTTATATTTAATGTACAAAGTTATTTCACTCATTGTTCTAAATGCCATGGCGCCATGGTGCTGGAAAGAGTGTGAGAAAACAGCCTGAGAGGTGATGGGCCACAGAGGCCACTCTGCTTTCACTGTCTCAAAGGGACAGCAGAGTGTGTCAGCAGGCCTTCAAGCTTGCTTCCCAGAATCAGGAAAATGATTAGTTGTTTCATCATTTCTCTTTATTTTTTATAACTGCATCCCAAGTTAAAGAGATCATTGATTAACAGTTTCCATACTACATTGAAGAATTCTGATAGAGTTCAAACTATAAGGTAGTTCTTAATCATGCAAAGGTAAATAAAACAGTAAATATCAAGGAAAATCCCAGGAGTAAAGATAAAAAGGCTGATTTTTTAAAATTTCTTCTTCCTCCAATATTCTATATGCCACACCCTTGCATGATAAAAGATTCTTGTGATTGATTTGAGCCCAAGAGTACACACATACAGACACACACACACACACTCACAACAGTGGTTAAGCAGGAATAAAAGAAGCCTTCCATAACAGATCCTCTTGTTAGAAGAACTTATAGCATCCTGTTTTTCTCCTTAATAGCATGCTTAACAAAATTGCAAATGCATAATTCATTTTGAAATTGTTTGTTTAGTATCTGATTTTCTGTCCTGTTCTCACCTTATGTGCAACATTTAACATCATGGTCTGTATTTTATAGATGTTCAGAATAGTGGTTGAATAAATAATTAAAGGAGTGAATGAATAAATGCTTTTTCTTTATTAATGGTCCTAATTCGTAATATGCAGTGTTTTTCTGTCAACTATTCTTGAAGCATGATTAAACACACTCAAGATAGTTATAATATATGTGGTATATTGTATATTATATATCATGTTATTATATGTACAATATATAATATGCATTATTATATATTATATAGCCAAACTTGTGTGTATGTGTATATATACATATACATATGTGTATATATATACGTATACATATATACATATGTATATATATACGTATATATATACACATATGTATATGTATATATATAGCTTAATGAAACAGTCTTGCTCCAAAAAGCAAAAATTGACTTGATTGTCCAGATTGTAGTTCATCATTGAGCCCAATGACTATGTCATTCTTACACACACATACAAATACACACAACATACATTTACCATACATCTACACAATTAGGTATTTGTAGTAAGACCATGGTAATCATCTTTAGTGAATCCTGCTCTGTCCCTAAAGCCCACCATTTGAGAGAAACAAGAAACCCATTATGAATGAGCAGTTGGCAGCCTCATGGGAGTGGTTTAAAGACGATGATTTTCAAAATCTGGCTAGTGCTGTTTTAAATACCACAATGAAGCAAGACACATCTTGTTTCAAACAAACCTGTATTTTGGATCTCAGTGGCTAGATAGTTTTATATGAGCTCATTTGGGGGTAAAGACCAATGTCTCTGATAATGACAAAATATTAAAATTTTAAGAATGCCTTTGGCAGGAATAGGGAATTCTAAATTATGCTTCTTTCTTAGGTCTCAAACTTATGATGTCCCTGGGTACTTTATCTCCTTTGTATTTTAGATAGAAGCTTAGAGTATATTTAAGATCTTGCTCTATCACCCACTGGAATGCAGTGACATGATGAACCTAACTCACTGCAGCTTCTAATGCCTTGGCTCAAGGAATCCTCCCACCTCAGCTTCCTAGGTAGCTGGGACTACAGGTGTACACCACCACACCTAGTTAATGAAAACCAATTATTTGTAGATTTTTTTGTAGAGATGAGGTCTTGCTATGTTGTCTAGGCTAGTTTTGAACTCCCGGCTTCAAGCAATCTTTCTACCTTGGCCTCCCAAATTGCTGGGATGACAGGGATGAGCCACTGCACTTGGCTCTCCATGGTGGTTTTGATTTGCATTTCCTTAATGATTACCGGGGTTGAATACCTTTTCATGTACCTGTTAGCTATTTGTACATCTTCTTAGAAAAAATATCTGTTCAGATTTTCCTCCCTTTTTTGAATTTGGTTACTTGTTGTATACCATCGAGTTGTGTAATTTCTGTATATATTTTGAATATTAACATCTTATCATATCCAGCTAACTTACCTCTATGTATTCATCCAAAGTAATTTAAATAGGATCTTGAAGAGATACCTACACACCCATATTCATTGAAGCATTATTTAAAAAGGAAACAACCTAAAAGTCCATTGATAGATAAATGGATAAAGAAAATGTGGTGTGTGTATATATATATGTGTGTGTGTGTATATATATATGTGTGTGTGTATATATACATATATGTACACAATGGAATATTATTCATTCTTGAAAAACAGAAATCCTGCCATTCACAACAATATAGATGGACCTGGAAGACATTATGATAAGTGAAATAAGCCAGATACAAAAAGACAAATACTGTATAATCTCACTTATATGTAAAATCCAAAGTAGTCAAATTCATAGAGACAGAGAGTAGAAACGTAGCTGCCAGGTGATGGGGGGAGGGACATTGGGAAATGTTGGCCAAAGAATAGGAAGTTTCAGTTATAAAAGAAAAATATGTTCTGGAGATATACTCTCCAGCACAGTGCCTGCAGTTAACAATACTGTATTGTATACTTAAAACTTGCTAAGAAGGTAGGTCTTAGGTTAAATGTTCTTACCACTCACACAGAAATAATGATAATAATAATAAAACAGCAAGAGGAAAGTTTGGGAGGTGGTAGAGATGTTTATGGCCTTGATGGTAGCGATAGTTTCACAGATGTATACTTATCCCCAAACTCATTGAGTTCCATAGGTACAACTTTTTTCCTTTCAAACGTAATTCAGTCAAGTGGTTTTTAAAAATCCAGTATTATTTCTAGAAGCACCAAAATATGAAATATATAGGTGAAAATATAACAAAATACTTTAAGCATCAATATGCTGGCAATTATAAAACACAAACAATGAAAGATATAAAAGAATAGTTAGATATGTATGTATATTTTCATGTATTTTAAGAATAATATTATTTACATATCAATTTTGAACTGACATACAATTCAGCAGAATTCCAGTTAAAATGCTGGCAGGATTTTGAACAGATACTGATAAAATGATTATGAAATGTATATAGAAAGATAAAGAAACCAGAATACCCAAAAACAACTTCAGAAGATGGCTAAATATGGAGCATTAGATATACTTGATATCAGAGTTTACTGTAAAGCAACAGTACTTGAAGACACTATACTCTTGGTAAAATATTAGATACATAGGTTGGAATAGAATAGAGTGTCCAGAAATAGACTCACACTGATAGAATTAGTTAATTTTGAAAAAAGGCATCAAAATAAACTCAATGAAGAAAAAATAGACTTTCAAAATGGTATTGAGAAAAGTAGACATTCAAATGTAAATATTTAGAAATGGCATTCTTTCTTAAATGTTTTATTTTATTGAATATTCTACTGAGCCATCTGTACCTGTAATGTTGTTGTTGTTGTTGTTGTTGTTGAAATATTTTTAAACATAAACCAAATTTCTTTAATAGATCTTTTTAGGATATATATTTCTTCTCAAGTGAGCTTTGATAGTTTTTATCTTTCAAAGATTTCTAACGTGACAAAATAATGTGCATAAAGTTGATCATAATATTCTCTAATTATCGTTAATGCTTGTATTATCTGTTATGATTTTTTCTTCATTCCAAATATTTTTGTGTATTTGTTTCTTTGTTTTTCTCTTTTTTCTTCTTGGCAAAGGTGTATCAATTTACTGATTATTTCAAAGAACAGACTTTTAGTTTCATTGATCTCCCAATTGTTTTTCTGTTTACAACTTTGCTGATTTATGCTTTCACCATTTATTTTATTCTGCTGCTTGGTGTGAAATTAATTTGTTCTTTCTTATTAGATTCTTTAATTTGAATTTTAAATAATGTATTTGAGACTTTTTTCTTTTTTAATACAGCATCTCATACTATAAATATCTTTTTTGTTATCTTTTAGCTGCATCTGACATTGTTTCTTCATTTTCTGCTAAAATTTCACATCTCTTCATTCTTTCTGTCTACCTTTCTTACTAGAGTCTTTAATGTATTAATCATAGTTGGTCTAAATTCTTTGTCTAAGAGTACCTATATCCACGTTGCATATTACTGTGGTTATGTTGATATTTTTTCTTTTCAGATGTTTTTCTGTTGATTTTGTGTGTCTCATAAATTTTTATGTAAGATATACATCTTATGTAGGCCAATTGAGACTGAGGTAATTAGTATTTTCACCTGAAAATGGGCAGGTACTTTTTTGCATGCTAGGTTTTTAGCATTTGCTTAGGTAATGGAGGGGTGGTGATTTAATCTAGAAAGGAATTTCGTTAGGCTTGTGTTTTGTTTTTCCTGTGGTTACCACCAGTTTCCAATTCCTCCAGTGTTAATTTGTGTGGTGGCCAGTGCTGAGGGGTGGAGGGGGCAGCTGATAGGAAGAGTTTCACTCAGTATTTGCTTTCTCGTCAACTTTAGGCCTTCTCTGTGTGTTTATGCTTCATAAAAGCTCTTTTGCCATAGTCTTGCCTAACTAATTCACCTATATTACTTGAGGCTGGCCCCACTGATGGTAGTAGGCAGGAAGACTTGGTTGTTCTGTTCCTGCTTCATTTTGTGTCTCTGAATTTTAGGGATAAATCTTGCTTGCTGATTATTTACTCTGTCATAGGAGAATGTTGAGGCTAATAGTTTGGGGCTAGAATTGTTTTCTGCCCCTGCCCTAGGCATAGAGTGGTTCTCCATTTTCCTTTCCCTAGCCACAGTGTTTTAGAGATGGCAAGACTCACTGTTTTTTAGGGAAAACAAACCCAGACAGTGCTTTGTGTCCTTACTGCAGCAGCAACCACTCCCCTTTACCAGGCCTGTACCAGTAAAAGAAGCTTTCTCCAGTCTTATGCTATCACCCCAATTTTTCCTTTGAGAACTTAGTAAGGTTCTATGCAGTAGAACCTGTATATGAATGCAAACTCTCCTTTTGTCAGCAGCATTTTGGAGTTTCAAACTTTCCTGGTAACCCATACTCAGCCTTTAAATAGCTAAAAATTGTAGCTGAATTCTTCTTGTTCACTTTTGTGGTAATTTTCTCTTCCTCCCACACTTTGCCTAGTTGAGCCAGTGCTTATGTTCTGTCTCTCCTTGAAGGCACTTGTCTTTACATAAATTTCAGGGGCTTTTGTTACCTTGTGACATCAACTCTCAAGGAAATGTGTGATTTTGTAAATTATACACATTATTCATTCTGTTACTTGGAAAGAATATTATTTTCAGATTTCTACATCTTAAGTAGAAGGTAGATGCCACCAGTGATGATATTGTTTCTTATTTAGGCTAGCATCCCTTTTAATTACATCGTGTTCTTTCATTTTGTCTTTAAGGTTAGGCTTTTCTCTCCATGTGGACTGATTGATTACTGAATTTATTTTTAGAGGACCTATGATATGGTTAGGCTTGATGTCCCCACTCAAATCTCATCTTCAATTGTAATCCTCAGGTGTTGGGGGAGGAACCTGGTGGGAGGTGATTGCATCATGGGGATGGTTTTTCCCATTCTGTTCTCATCATAGTGAGTGAGTTCTCATGAGGTCTGATGGTTTTTTAAGTGTTTGGCAACTTAATTCTTCACTCACATGCTCTCTCTATCTTGCCTGGTACCATGTAAGATGTGCCTGCTTCCCTTTCCACCATGATTATATGTTTCCTGAAACCTCCCCAGACATGTGGAACTGTGAGTCAATTAAACCTCTTTCCTTTGTAAAGTACCCAGTCTCAGGCAGTTATTTATAGAAGTGTGAAAACTAAAACGACTAATATAATACAATAAATTAGTACCGAAGTCGTAGGGCACTGCTATAAAGATACCCAAAAATGTGGAAAAGATTTTGGAACTGGGTAGCAGGACAGTCTGGAGGGCTCAGCACACAGGAAGATGTGGGAAAGTTTGGAGCATCCTAGAGACTTGTTTAATGGCTTTGACCAAAATGCTGACAGTGATGTGAACAATAAAGTTCAGGCTGAGGTGGTCTCAGATAGAATGAGGAACTTATTGGGAACTGATGTAAAAGTCACTTTTGCTGTGCTTTAGCAAAGAGACTAGCTCCTGCCCTAGAGATCTATGGAATTTTGAATGTGAGAGAGATGATCTGAAATTGGAACTTATGTTTATAAGCAAAGTAGAATATGAAAGTTTGAAAAATTTGCAGTCTGATGATGCAATAGAAAAGAAAAACCCATTTTCTGGGAAGAAATTCAAGCCAGCTGGAGAAATTTGCATAAGTAACAAGAACCCAAATGTTAATCACCAAGAAAATGAGGAAAATGTCTTCAGGGCATGTCAAAGGTCTTCAAAGCAGCCCCTCCCATCACAGGCCTCAAGGCCTAGGAGGAAAAACCAGTTTCCTGGTCCAGGCCAAGGGCCTGGCTGCTTTATGCAGTCTTGAGACTTGGTGGTCTGTGTCTCAGCCATGCCTAAAAGGGACAAACATACAGCTTAGTCCATTGCTTTAGAAGGTGCAAGCCCCAAGCCTTGGTGGCTTCCATGTGGTGTTGGACCTGCAGGTGCACAGAAGTCAAGAATTGAGGTTTGGGAACCTCCACCTAGATTTAAGAGGATGCATGAAAATGCCTGGATATCCAGGCAGAAATTTGGCCCAGCAATGGAGCCCTCATGAAGAAACTCTTCTCGGGCAGTATGGAACGAAAATGTGGGGTTGGATCCCCCACACAGAGTCCCCACTGGAGCACTGCCTAGTGGAGTTGTGAGAAGAGAGCCACCATCCTCCAGACCCCAGAATGGTAGATCCATTGACAACTTACACCATGCTCCTGGAAAAGTCACAGACACTCAACATCAGCCAGTGAAAGCAGCCAGGGGCAGGCTGTACCCTAAAATGCCACAGAGTTGGAGCTTCCCAAGACTGTGGGAGCCTACCCCTTGCATCAGCATGACCTGGATGTTAGACGTGGAGTCAAAGGATATTATTTGGAAGCTTTAAGATTTAATGACTGACCCACTTGATTTTGGACTTGCATGGGCCTGTAGCCTCTTTGTTTTGGCCAATTTCTCCCACTTGGAATAGGATTCATTGCCTGGATCCTCATTGTATCTTGGAAGTAACTAACTTGATTTTGATTTTACAGGCTCCTAGGTGGAAGGGACTTGCCTTGTCTCAGATGAGACTTTGGACTTGAACTTTCGGATGAATGCTGGAATGAATTAAGACTGTTGGGAAGGCATTATTGGTTTTGAAATATGAAAAGACATGAGATTTGTCAGGGGCCAGGGGTGCAATGATATGGTTAGGCTTTGTGTCCCTACCCAAATCCCATCTTTAATTGTAATCCCTGGGTTTTGAGGGAGAAACCTGGTGGGAGATGACTGGATCATGGGGGCAGTTTCCCCCATGAGGTTCTTGTGATAGTGAGTGAGTTCTCATGAAATATGATGGTTTTATGTGTTTGGCAAGTTCCTTCTTCACTCATATACTCTATCTCGCCAGCTGCCATGTAAGACATGCCTGCTTCCCCTTCTGCCATAAAAGTTTCCTGAAACCTCCTCAGCCATGCAGAACTGTGAGTCAATTCAACCTCTTTCCTTTATAAATTACTCAGTCTTAGGCAGTTCTTTAAAGCAGTGTGAAAATGACTGATACATCCTATATCACTAAATGGCATTGACTTACTCATATAATATTTTAAACTCTGCTATTCCTGACAGCATGCTCTTTATTCAGTTGTTCTGTATGCTCTTCTCTTTCCTTTGTTTTCTTCAGTTTTTGACTGGCCCTTTCCTGGCCTTAGATAAAATGAGATTTTATTATCCCAGCGTTTACACCTTATAGGGTGTATGTAGCTTGATTTTTCACCAGATTTCTGTTCGTTTATGTGCTGACCAAATCTCTTCATAAAATCGTCTGTGGGAGTGTGTGTTATGCACAGCTGCCATTCAATTCCAAGTATTTGGTTATTCCAAATCATCACTCAAGACCCAAATCAAAGGGTACCACATCTGTGATGCATTTTCAGCTCTTGCTAGTTAGACTGGCCTTTTTTCCTTCTGTTGTCTTACAGTATGATATGACTGCTTTGATTTGGTAGTGGATTCCATTCAATCTTGTACTGTATTTAGTTGTTTAATGTTAATTTCTGGAGAATCGAGTCCCAACTGTTAATTTCAGTATGCCCACAGCATCTGGCAGAATATGTACTCTATATTGTTGGCTAAACATTGGATCCATGTGGCATAAGTAAAAGGAGAAGATAAACTTCCCTTAAATTTTCCAACAGCTTGGAATATATTTCAAAATAAGTTTTTCTAACTAGAGGGGGAAGACAGTAGCTACTTGTCAATGATCTCCTATCATGTATTTCATAAGACATTTGTATTAGTTAAACAAGTTACCTTCTGTACTTAAAACCACTAGGAGGTAATGACTATAAGTTACTACATGAAATCAAGACTGATAGATTCCCTCATGACAAATTGCTTATAGACTACTTTTCCTACTTAAAAAATAGGCCATCATTGGGAGACTGAAAGCATAGATATCAACCCAATGGCATATTTGGCAACATTTGAGATACTATTGAAATTTTCTACTAGTCTCCCCATACATAAGAATTTACGAATCAAGGATTTGGAGTGACAACTTTTGAAAACACATTTGGATAGCTAACATTTCTTTTTATAACTTAAAAAAACAGTTGCAAAGAAAACTTCTAAAAATGGTTTTAGGTAAAGAACCCACAATTTGAAATATACTGGAAGAATTATGCTTTACATAGTGAGAATTAGTATAGCCCCAAATCAAAAATGCTGTCTGTTTCTATTTTAAAATTAATGAAAAATGAAGAATAACTACTTTTGGCTAAATATGATAGCAGTGAGAAACTGTTCTTTTCTCTTACTTGCAGTAGTTTCAGATGCAAATAATTATGAGACATATTTCCTCTTCCACTGTCTCCATTCATAATACTTTTAACTAATATGAAAATTACTTATGATGTGTTAGCCTCTTGTCTAAGTATTTTACATGTATAAAATAATTTAATCTACAAATCTTTAAAGCAAGGGTCAGCAAATGTTTTATACAAAGAATCAGATAATAAATACTTCAGGTTTTTCAAGCCATATGGTCTTTGTCTCAACTATTCAACTCTGCGTTATAGCTCAATGGCAACCATAGATAATACATAAATGAATAATCAAGGCTGAATTCCAAAAAAACTTAATTTACAAAAGCATGTAATGGAATGGGCTTGGCCAACAAGCTATAGTTTGACAAACACACATAATGTAAAAACCATTTTAAGTTTTTATATCACAAGTTGAGAAAATTGATATGAGCTACAAACAAACAGCTAAGGAATTTGAGTTTTAAGTAGAATATTATTAGTCCATGTAGTCTTGCCCTGGGACTGCACTATTAAATATGGCATGCTCTAGTTACATGTAACTATTGAGCACTTGGCATGTGGCTCATCTAGATTAAAATGTAAGTGCAAAATATGTACCAGCTTTCAAAGATTTAGTATTAACAAAGGAATCTAAAATATCTCAAATATTTTCATGTTGGTTGATATCGCACTAATATTAATTTGGGTATATCGGGTTAAATGCATGACTAAAATTAAGTTAACCTGTTTTGTTTTTGTTGTTGTTTGGCAGGGTCTGGCTCTCTTGCCCAGGGTGGAGTGCAATAGTGCAGTCTTGGCTCACTGCAACCTCTACCTTCCAGGCTCAAGGGATCCTCCCACCTCAGCTTTCTGAGTAGCTGGAACTACTGGTAGGTGCCACCATGCCAGAATAATTTTTGTATTTTTGGTAAGGATGGGATTTTGCCACATTGCCCAGTCTGGTCTTAAACTCCTGGCCTCAAATGATTCTCCAACTTTGGCCTCCCAAAGTACTAGGATTATAGGCGTGAGCCACTGTGCCCCGCCAAGTTCACCTGTTTCTCTTTGAGTATTTTAATATGACAACTAAATATTTATCTTAGAAAATATGGCTTGCATTTTTTGCTTACATATTTATATTGGGTACTACTCTAGTCTATTCCTAACAGTTGCTTTTATACGTGCACATTGAGGCAGTTATATTAAAATATTCCTCTTTAGGTGAAGAATGTAGAGTGAGGACCTTCATAAATATATCTGCCCCCCAAAAAAAAAAAGCTAGCAGAAACATGTCAAAATCAACTTTTTCAGAGTTCTGAAAATTAAGGAAATACTTCCACACTCTGATGAACATTTATTTAAGAAAAAATAATCAATCTCAGCAAGAATAGCAAGATTTTTTGTTTATTTGTTTTAATTTAGCCAGTATCTAATCCCCATGCCCAGCTCCACAGTAGCCTTGAAAAAAGCAATCTTACAACAATGGTAGCTGTAAAAATGAGATTTTCAGCCTACAGAGGGCAGAGCATATTTGAAGCTTCTCAAAAAGTCCCATCTCCAGAACACTTTCACTATTTTGCCTCTTTTTCAGCTTCTTGGAAAAATCCCCTTTACAGAGTGCTGTCATTATTTAATCTGATTCAGAACTAGTTCTATGAGAAAATTTCTATCCTCAAAAAATTTCCTAAAAGCAATTAGGAACAGTTAATAAACACTGCTGTTCCCTGAGGCTGTGATACAAGTTAGGACAAATAAGTGTCTGGCAATAAATTTAAAAAAAAAATCTGAAGACACCTATAGTAGGGTTTTAAAACCTGAAAATTTCCAAGGAATCTAAAAGGTAATGTCTGTGTAGGGCTGTGTGCATGGCTGGGAACTACATGCAAGGGGCCAACTTTTTCATTCTGAATGACCTTGAGGACTTTTGCAGGCAAGATACAAAAGCCAACACAGAATTGTGAATAGCATGAATATTTAAGGCATGCAGAAATATACACATAGAGCTCCTTATGTATTTAAGAAAATCTTTCACAAATCTTCAGCTGACCACCGAGCTAACCAAGCAGTAACTTCAGTGGTTGCACCCTATAAGAAATATACACATTGCAGAATTAGTTCAAGAGATTCCTAAACAATCAGAACAACAGCATTAGCAACAAAAACAGTAATAGCAACAATTATGAGGAGAGAGGCAGAGGGATTAAATTTCTAGAGTTGCCATAGTATATAATTTAAAGTACAATTTTCATTAATATTATGAGACACAAGAAACAGAAAATTATGACTCACACAAAGAAAAAAATACATCAAGAGAAACTATCCCTGAGGTAGCCTAGGTGTTAGATTTAATAGACAAATGTTTTAAATAAGTTATTATAAATACGTTCAAAAGAAAAGAAAATCACATCTAAAGAATTAAAAGAAAGTATGACAACAATTGAAAGTATCACCAGATATATCAATAAAGAGATAAAAAAGTATTGTTTAAAATAAAAATTCTAGAGTTGAAAAATACAATAATTAAAATAAAATATTTATTAAAAGGTTTCAACAGCAGATCTATGGGACACCATCAAGCATACTAGTGAGAGCCTCAGAAGAAGAGATAGACAAATAGATGTACAGATGAAAAAAAGATGAATAATAATGTCTGAAAACTTTAAAATTAAATGAAAACATTAACACAGTCAAGAAAATCAACAAATTTCAAGTACGATAAAGTCATGGAGATCCACACATAAAAATGTCATAATCAAACTTTCAAAGACAAAGGGAATCTTTAAAGTGGCAAGAAAGAAGTCATCACATACAGTTAATTTTCAATAAGATCAACAGCTAACTTGTTATCAGAAACCAAGAAGGAGGCAGTTCAATGACATATACAAAATACTGAAAGAAAAAGACTGTCAGCGCCAATGATTCTAAATAAAGCAAAACTATATTTCAAAAATAAGGAAGATATTAAGACATTACCGTATTAAAGAAAAACTGACAGACTTGCATTAAGAAATGCTAAAAGAAGTTAATCCAGCTGAATTGAAAGAGCTGAACTGAATTTGAGTTATTCAATGGTAACTCAAATCTATGTAAAGAAGTAAAGAGCATGGGTAAAGGTAACTACCTTTAGATTACATAAAAGATTAACATAATAGACAGTATACACGTGTTTTGGTTTATAGCTCTTCTCCTATTTAATTAAAAGACAATTGCATGAAGCAATAATTACAAAACTTTTGGATGGGATTACACTGTATTTATGTGTGTGTGTATTTGTGAATATATATGTAATTCATATATATCATATAATACTGTACAAATTATGTACATCATGTATAAATCTAATATGATTTATATGGCAACAATAACACAAAAGAGGGTGGAGGTAATGGATGTATTTTGGAACAAAATTTTTATTTACTTCAGTTAGTATAACCCAAACTAGATTATTTTAAGCTAAAATACCAATTTTTATCCTATATTAACCAGTAAGAAAATAACTTAAAAATATATCAAAAGAAACAAGATAATTAAAATGCTACACTAGAAAATATCTAACACAAGATAAGGCAGTAATAAAAGAATAGATAACTAGGTTGGGGACAGTGGTTCATGCCTATAATCCCAACACTTTGGGAGGCCAGGGTGGGCAGATCATTGAGGCCAGCAGTTCAAGACCAGCCTGCACAACATGGTGAAACCCCATAGCTACTAAAAATGTAAAAATTAGCCAGGTGTGGTGGCATATGCTTGTAATTTCAGCTAATCAGGAGGCTGAGGCAGAAGAATCGCTTAAACCCCAGAGGCAAAGGTTGCAGTGAGCCGAGATCATGCCACTGCACTCCAGCCTGGGCGATGTAGTGAGACTCTGTCTCAAAAAAAAAAAAAAAAAAAAGAAAAGATAACTACATTAAATGTAAATAGATTAAGTATACTAATCTATTAATGAAGTCAGAGATTAGCAAAACAAATAAAAAACAATGTTACCATATCCTGTCCACAAGAGACACACTCTAAATTCCAAGAAACAAATAGGTTGAAATTAAAAAGATGGGGCTGGATATGGTGGCTCATGCCTGTAATCCCAGCACTTTGGGAGGCCAAGGAGGCCAGATCACTTGAGGTAAAGAGTTCGAGACCAACCGGGCCAACATGGTGAAACCCCATCTCTACTAAAAATAAAAATAAAAATAAATTAGCTGGGTGTGGTGGCACATGCCTGTAGTCCCAGCTACTTGGGAGGCTGTAACAGGAGAATCACTGGAACCCGGGAGGTGGAGGTTGCAGTGAGCTGAGATCATGCCACTGTGCTCTAGCCTGGGTGACACAGTGAGACCCCCTTCTCAAAAAACAAAACAAAACAAAAAAATGTAAAAAGATGAAAAAAGATATGCCATGGAAACAATAGTTAAGGTAGATTTAAATTGGCACTATTAATATCAGAAAAATAGAGTTTAAGGTAAATATCTTTGTAGAGACAAAAGAACATAATTTATGATGATAAAAGATTCATTCTATAAATAAAAGATAACAATTAGAAACATAAATATACCAAACAACAGAATACTAAAATACATAAAGTAAAAAGTGACAGAATTAAAGGGAGAAACAGGCAACACAATTATAGTAGATGGCTTTAGTATCCACTATTATGGTCTGAATGTTTGTGTCCTTTCAAAAATTCATGTGTTGAATATTAATGTAGAGATGTATTCAGAAGTGGGGGCTTTTGGAAAAGAAGTGAGAGAAAGTTATTTGCTCCATGTGAGGATTCATCACACAGCACCATCTATGGAGCAGAGAGTGAGCCCTTACCAGATGTCAAATCTGCCAGTGCCTTGATATTAAACTTCTCCACCTCTAGAACTATGAGAAATAAATGTGTATTTATAAACTGTTCAGTCTAACTCATTTTGTTATAGCAGCCTGAACAGAATAAGACACTTACTTTCAATAATCAGTACTACAATCAGGCATAAGAAAGCAAATAGAACAAGCATATAGAAGACTTGAGCAACAATATAAATCAACTACACTTAACAGACATTTAGAGAACTCTCATCCAAAAACAGAATATGCATTCTTTTCAAGTTTACATAGAACATTCTTCAAGATGTACCTATATTAGGGCATTTTAAAAGCCTCAATAAATGTAAAAGGCTTAAAAGCATGGAAAATATGTTTTTGACCACAATTGATTAAAATTAGAAATAAATAAAGAAGGAGATTTCAGAAATTTACAAATATGTGAAATTAAAAAAAAAAATCTAAATAACCAGTGGGTCAGAGAAGAATCACAAGGAAAATTAGAAAATGCTTTAAGATGAATAAAAACAAAACACAACATACCAAAACTTGTAGGATGCAGCCAAAGCAGTCCTTAGAGGAAAATTGTTAGCTACAAAAGCCTATTTATAAAAGTAGATGTATTTCAAATCAATATTCTACTACTACATTCTACTACTATTTCTTCTACTATAAGAAATCAGAAGCAAAAGAGCAAAGAACCCAAAGCAAACAAAAGGAAGGAATAATAAAGACTAGGGAAGACATAAATAACGTAAACAAAAGAAAAACAATAGAGAAAATTAATGACACCAAAAGTTTGCTCTTTGAAGAGATCAACAAATTCATCAACCTTCTTTAGCTAGAACTACATAAAAAAGAAGGAAGATACAAATAATTGAAATCAGAAGAAAAATAGAGGAAAAGAGAGGATATTACTACTGATCTTACAGAAACGAAAATAATCATAGGGAAATGTACGAATAACTGTACACCGACAAATTAGAAAACCTGTATGAAATTAAAAGTCCTAGAAAGACACCAGTTGCTCACACTGACTTCAGATAAAGTATAATATCTGAATATCCAAAAACAAATAAAGAAATTAATAATTTAAAAGTTTTCCACAAAGAAATTTCAGACCAAGATGGTTTTACTGGTGAATTCTACCAATATGTAAATGGTTAATACCCATTATTCACAAAAATCTTACAAAAGGTAGATGAAGACAAAATACACTATGAGGCCAGCACTGCCCTTCTAGTAAAACCAGACAAAGATAACACAAGATATGAAAACTGTTCACCAATATCCATTATGAATATAGATATAAAAATTACCAACAAAATACTAGCAAACTGAATCCACAAAATATAAAAAGGATTATTCATCATGGATCCATGGGATTTAGTCCAGGAATATGAAATTGTTTTAACATAAAAACTCATTCAATGAGATACACTAATATATTAAAGAACAAAAAATACATAATATTCTCAGCACAGAAAAAACAACTGAAAAAATTCAACATTTTTCATGATAAAGCAAAACAAAATACAAAGACTCAACAAACTAAGAATAGTAAAGAATCTTCTCAACCTGATAAAGTGCTTCTATGAAAAATCACAGCTACATCGTACCTAATAATAGAAGACTGAATGGATTCACTTTAAAATTAGGAACAGGGTAAGAATATTTGCTCTTATCACTTCTACTCAACATTGTACCATATCTTCTAGCCAGGGTAATCAAGCAAGGAAAAGAAATAAAGTGTATCCAGATTGGAAGGGAAGGAATAAACTATTTCTATTTGCAGATGACATTATCTTGTACATAGAATTCTTAAGAAATATACAAATAAAAATTATTCATCAAGTTTGCAGGATACAATGTCAATATAAAAATTAATTTTATTTCTATAAACTAACAGTGAACAATGTAAATACCAAATCAATAAATGCTACTGACAATAGCATGAAAAAGAATAAAATACTTAGAAATAAAAATCACAAAATATATGCTAGACTTGTTATTGGAAATTTGTTAATGAAAAAAAATTATTGAAATAAAACCAAAATAAACATTAATAGAAAGTTATCTCATCATCATGGATTGCAAGACTTAACATCGTTAAAATGGTAAAACTCCCCAAATTGACCTGCATATTCAACACAATCCCTCTCAAAATCCAAGCTGGCTTCTTGGCAGAAATTGACATGCTGATCCAAAATTCACATGGAAACGTAAGAAACCCAGAATAGGCCTGGCGCGGTGGCTCACGCCTGTAATCCCATCCCTTTGGGAGGGTGAGGCGGGCGGATCACTTGAGGCCAGGATTCGAGACCAGCCTGGCCAACATGGCGAAGCCCCGCCTCTACTAAAAATAAAAAAATTAGCCGAGTGTGGTGGCTCAAGCCTGTAATCCCAGCTACTTCGGAGGTTTAGGTGGGAGAATCACTTGAGCCAGGGAGACGGAGTTGGCAGTCAGCCAAGATCGCGCCACTGCACTCGGGCGATAGAGTGAGGCTCCATCTAAAAAAAAAGAAAAAAAAAGAAAAAGAAAAGAAAAAAAAAAAAAGACGAAAAGAAACAGAATAGCCAAAAAAAAATCTTGAAAATAAATTACAAATATGAAGGACTCATATGTTCCTGTTTCGAAACTGACTACAAAGCTATACTAATCAAGTGTATCAAGTCAGTTAAGTGGGAGTAAGAATTGTCTTTCAACAAATAGTCCTGGAATAACTGGATAGCCACATGAAAATAATACAGCTTGACTTCTACCTCACACCATACAGGGGCCATAGATCTAAAAGTAGCAGCTAAGATTATAGCAATCTTAGAAAAGAAATAGGAGTGTATATTTCTTGCATTAAATTAGTCAATAGATTCTATATATAACATGCAAAGCACACATGGCAAAAGAAAAAAAATACATTGCACTTCATCAAAATTAACTTTTGTGCTGCAAATTATGCCATCAAGAAAGGGAAAAGGCAAACCAGCAGTTATCACCTCCAGGCTGAAAGGACAAAGGGAGGAGATAGTGTTACCAGATTGTGAACTAAAATTGGATTCCCCATCAACAGCTGGGATCTGGGAAGCGGGGTAATTTTGGTAAGAGTTGAAGCTAGAGGAGAGAACAAAGTCACTGCCCACCACCGGAGGCACAGAGAGAGTGGACATACCCTGGCTTTTCTTTCTCTTGTCCTTCAATGTTATGCTAGTTTTCTGTCATTAACTGAACTCTGATAGAAGCAAGATAGCAAGATGGGAAATACAGCTTTAAAGAGCTGGCCCCTTTCATAGAGTGATGCACATAAAGTGAGAAAAAGCATCCAGGAAAAAATAGAGAAATGACTGACACAAACAACATCGTTCTCTGGATTTATGCTTTTATACCACAAATTAATTGTTGTGGTTTTCCAATAGATACAACACAAAAGTAGGGAATATTCATACCACAATATTTCTCTTTTCAAATCTGTGAACAGCATGAACTTCTAGCCTTGGTTTGTGTGTGTTGGTGTGTGTTTTGTGTTTTTAATCCCAAAGGAGCTTGGGAAGGTGGAAAAAGAGTGTTAGTTGCTTGGGTTCCTCATAATATCCCTCTACCTTGTCTGTTAAAAACATTAATGTTACGTATTCAATTACTGAAAAGACCAAATGAAAGAATATATATACAATTTTTAGTACAAGGTCTTGTGCATAAGTGTACACAGTTTCCTTTCTGTTACTTCACTACAGTCCCATTATAACAGTGCCCTTCTAGACAATTTTTCTCTTTGGTAATCTGTGGGCTGTACCTGTAAAATCATGTGTTGTTCATGTTAAGAAGCTCTACTCTCTCATGAATGATGCTTGGTATGCAACCCGAGGGCTGTCATTTTAGCTGGCAACTTCCAAGACTGCTGCCTTTGGCAAAGAGAAGTGGATGCTGGGCTGTGTGATTTACATTACATGGATTCCTGCTTATTATGATGTGCAATCTGGCTAATCTGTCATCCATTCTCTGAAAATAAAATGCACGTGTACAAAATTAGTCTGAGACAGGGAAGCCATGACTAATGAACAAAAGTAAAACTGGTGTTGGGGAGAATACAAGAGGTATTCCAAGTGGCAGCAAAAGCAGTAGTAAGTCCTTATAGGTGATATCCACTTTACTATTAAAATACTTAATTCCTTGATAGGAATTCATTAAGCAATTTTGCAGTCTGACACTAGCAGCCAAATAGCAAGGTTGCTATCCTGTAAAATTAGTCATTTAATTGAACTGAACAATTTGTGCAGGGGTCCTCATTATCCACATGGAATTCACAGAATCCCTAATCTGTGGTTCCCTCTACCCTGCAGCAGGGGTAGAGGGAAGGAAACAGCCTAGCATTGCTGTTAAGTTCTTTTTACAGATGGAGCATAAAACTCAAGGTCATGACCATTTGTGTTTATTAAAAATCCCACAGAATTTTGAGACAGAATAGGGATATTCACTCTCTCTGGTGCCTTGGCTAACGTCCAGCCGGATAATTACTTTCTGCCTGTAAAAAATGATTCTTCTGTATTTGGTGTTGGCTGAGACCTTTATTTATTTATTTTTTCCTATTTCCGGTTTGTGTCTGCTGTGAGACTGGTGCTGATTTTGAGAGGGCAAATGCTATCTGCTCTTTCTGGGATGGGTTTTTGTAAATATTCTCTGCCACCCAGAAAATTTTTTGTGAACCCCAGAAATTTAAAGTTATTATGCTGTGTAGTCATAGCCTCTGCTGCATTATCAATTTTCTCGGATTAATTAATGGACATATCTATTTTCAAGCTATTTTCTTGAATTTTTGTCTTATCTGGATTTTATTACATTACATGCATATATGCTTGTCCAATATTTTACAACTTTTTCATAACTATTTTGATGCACACTTAGGAAAGCCAGGACAGATGGGTATCTAAATAATATGTCACAATAGGTTGCTCATTCCTCTTCCATTTGTTGCATATTTCTGTAACATAAACTTGCATGTCTTAACATGCACAGTCATTCACCACCAAATATGTCTTCTTTTAAGCTCTGCTTTTGATCTAAACATCTTAGGAATTTTATATAATACAATTATTTCTGAAGATTAGAAATCTAAAAAGGATAATGGTGCTGCCAAATCTCTTCCCATAGGCAACTTTTAATCAAGTGGATTTTTCTCCCCAGGCTTCTTGTTTAGCATACTTGTGGGAATCAAAGAGAAAATCATATTGGAAAGTCACCTGGAGGTTGACTGCTATTTTTTGAAAAAGTTGACTGAAGGTTGATTTCAAAATAGAAAAATGTTTCTACCTCCTCTTTTAAAAGTACTTTCCTCCCCTATTTCCGTCCCTGAGTAGAGTAGTTTTACTCTACTTAGAGAGCAACATTTATTCTAAGATTCATATGTTGGTGGATAATTCTGGATTCATATGTTGGTAAGCTGTAAGGAATCAGTTCAGCTTGTATAATTACAAAGATGCCATACATTTAATTGCAAATCCAGAGCATAAGGTAAGTGAATTATTTTTGAAAGGGAGTCTTCCCTGTCTCCCTCAAAACAAAGTGGTTTAGTCACTTGAAAATCCAGTCTTGTCTATGCCTGGTATCAAAGTTTAGATTAACCAAAGTCAAATGTTAAAGGCTGTTAATGATTATTTGGGCCAATCTTTCATTGATATAAACAAGAAAATTAAATTAAAGTTATTGCATCAAAGCCACAGAACTAAAAGAGGCAAGACTAGAATCTAACATTCTTGTGACTCTTCATACTATCCTGAAAATCTTACTAGGACCTCAAAACTTTGAAAATTTTGTCTGGTACTATTATATCCTCTACCTCTTTCTCAATATATTTTCTAGAATGATTGGAAAAACATTTCTGCTAGTCTTTTCAAACTTACACCTCTTTTGGACTTTATTACATTGTTTGTTATCAGCCAAGACTCATCAATATATACATGATTGAATATATAGAATCTTGTATTGAATCTTATATTGAATCTTAGTTACTCAGAAAGCCTGGAATCTGTGCTACAGAAGGAAGACATTCAACTACAAAAAATATCAGACATGACATTCACACAAAGATTCATCCAATTTATCAAGACAGTCATAGAAAATTGGATGCTACATGAAAAGGAGGACTATGCCCTGTGGAAGTGATTTTGAAGAGTGGTTTGTGGTGGTTGAATAGAGCTGTGACCAGATGCTTCGTGTGAGAGGGTGAACACAGTAAAAGGGAAATTTAGTTCATTCCATAGGAGTTGCCAATCTGGATCAGATTACTGATCCATAAATTTTGGATACCTTCCCACAGTAACAGGGGCTTATTTCAAGAGCTTATCAAGAAGTCAAAATTATTTCCTCAGATTCCAAGACAAATGAACAATGCAAAAGAAAGTTGAAAAAGATTTGAGAAGAGATTAGATGAGAAATTAAAAATCTGAAACAATGGCCAATTAGTTTTTTGAATAATAAGTTGTACTACTCTTTTTGAATATGTACATCACATATAATATTCATTAATAATTAGGTCATTTCATTAGATTGTACTCTGGCTGCAAGGGAAGATCTTGAAGCTCTTGTATCTATAATAAACATAGATACCTTTTAAGAAATATGACTTTAAAAATCTGTTTCAAATATATTATGCAGTGGCATGTAAATTGATAATTGAATGTAATTATATGCATCTGCTTCAACTAATCGAGGCAGGAAGCAACACTAGAACTAGACAAACACAGTAAGATTAGACAAGATATAGGCTGGTCACACTAGAGATAGCTGGACAGGACAGCCTATCAGAGCACATTGGAAGATGGCTCCCCAACACATACACATATAAATGCAGGTGATTTAAGATTAGTTTTCAATTTTATTATTTTCTGTAATGATATCTAGTTGGATACCACTTATTAAGAACTCCATCTTCATCCACATAATTTGAGATGCCACCTTTATCAAATATTTTATCAAAGGTCTATATTCAAATACCAAAAGTTTACTTATGTTTTCTTTTTCTAATTCTGCTCTGTTGATTTATTTCTCTATTCGTGGGCTAATACAACACTATCTTAATTATAGGGGCTTTACAATATATTCTAATATCAGCAGAGACTACTCACTCCCACCGCTACTCCCATATACAATTGTTTTTACTTTTCTTCTGTTTCTCTTTTTCTAGATATTTATGCTATTTTGTTTTTTTCAAGCAAACTTTATAATCAATTTAAGTTCCAGGGGTGGGAGATAGTTGAAACTGATGATGCTTATACTGCAAATGTTTTAATTTTATAGTTTATTGTAGGGATATTCGTAACTTTATAATGTTGAGATTGCTTAATCAAGAACATAGTATGCCTTTCCATTTCTTCCAGTCAACTTTCGTATTTTGTTAAGTTTCATATAGGTACTTTATATCTACTTGTCTTTCTATCTATTTATTTATTACTATAGTGATGAACTCTTTTCTTCCATTATATCATCTACCCAATTTTTTTGCATATACGAATGCTATTAATTTTTGTATGTTGTGTTTTATAACTAGTTATATTTTTAATTCTCACAATATTTGAGATAAGTTTTTCATTTTTTTAGGTTTTCTATGTATTTCCATATTTGAAAGTACTCCATTGGCCAATAATATCACTGAAAGAGAGACAATTATATATTACATACCATCTGCTAGAAATACACATCACAATCTACAACATGTACTTGATAAAAAAAATCAAATTCAAGTCAGATAAAGCCTCTATATCCAATTACTAATCGGAAAGAAGCATAGGGCATAGCAATATGACAATACAAGGTGCAATCAGCAAAATTTTAACTAAGGAACAACCAGAGAGAAGCAAACACTTTTTTTCAACAAAAGGGTGAGAAAACTGATAGAAACTTAGTTGAAAATTTTATTGAAAGTAGAAAAAATAATATTTTATGTTAAACTATATTTTATATTAATTTAAATATATATTAGATTTTATAATATGTACATACTAACTCAAAAAAAGCATTTTATATTCTTTACAATATCTACTTAAAATAATAGTAAAAGAATGCCTAACTTTTCTCTTTAACTTTTTTCTTTAAAGGGAAATATAATAAAACTAACAATTCAACAATAAGCAAAATGGAGAGAAAAAGAGAATATTAAAAAGATGGCAAACATAAAACAAATCATAAAATGATAAATATAAAACTAAATATATCAATAATTTTATAAAAATCCAATTATACAGTGCTTACAAGAGATACACCTCAAATATAAGAATTTACCTTAACTTTAAATATAAAAACAAATGTTAAACATAAATTCAATAAGGTTAAACTTAGAAATACAGAAAAAGATATACCATGCAAACGTTAAGCAAAATAAAACTGGTGAAGCTGTATCAGCACTAAAGTCAACTTTAATTCCACAAGACATATTAGATATAGAAATATATTTCATGAAAATAAAAGTGTCAGCCCATAAGGAAGATATGTAGATAAATAAAATCTGTATCTACTGAGTATCAGAGCTTCAAAATATGTGAAGCAAAAATTGACAGAAGTAAAAGAAGAAATTGAAAATCTATGTCACATATGAGAGACTTTAAAACAAATCTTTTTTTCCTAGTTGATGGAATATAAAGAAAAATACATTAGAAAAGACATAAAATATCTAAAAAAAGATTAATGTAATTGTTACATAAAAAACACTAAATTCAACTTGACTGAAAAATTTTTTCTTCAAATGCCCATACAATATTTACCAAAATGGCAGTATGTTGAGCCCTAAAGTAAGACTGAAAATTTGTCAAGGCATTAAAATAATTTCCAAGAATGTTCTTTGACTCGACAGGAATTAAGTTAGAAATCAATGTTTTAAAAATCTAAACAATCCCAAAGTTTTATGAATTAAGCATACTATACTAAGATAAACCATGAGTAAAAAAATCACAAACAAACTTATAAATTAATTTGAACTGAATTTAATAAAAATATAATATGTGAAAATCTGTGGAAAACAGTGAAAAGTATGCTTGAAAATAATAGGATCAAATGTATAGATAAGAAAAGCAACTGATGAAACTAAATAATCTAAATTTCTATCTTACGAATTAAAACAGTAATAGCAAATTAACTCAGCAAGTGAAATACAGGCATACCTTGTTTTACCATGCTTCACACATATTGCATTTTTTTAACAAACTGAAAGATTACATCAAGCAAGTTTATCATCTCGCCCCAGTTAAAATATTATTATCAAAAAGACAAAAATAACAGATGTTGGCAAGTATGTGGAGAAAGGTAAACACCAGTATACTGTTGGTAAAACTGTAAATTAGTACAGCCACTATGAAAAACAGTATCAAGCCTCCTCAAAAAACTAAAAATAGATCTACCATATGATCCAGCAATATATATATACATCCAAAAGAAATAAAATGAGTAAATCAAGGAGAGATCTGCACTATTCACAATAGCCAAGATAAGGAATCAACCTAAGTGTTCATCAGTGGGTAAACAGATAACTAAAATGTGGTACATATACACCATGGAGTACCATTCATCCATAGAAAGGACGAAATCCTGTCATTTGTAGCCATATAGATGGAACCGGAGGTCATTATGTTAAGTGAAATAAGCCAGGCACAGAAAGGCAAATATCATGTGTCTTCCCTCATATGTGGGAGATAAAAAAAATCTGCTGAAGGCAGAGAGTAGAATAATGGTTACCAGAGTCTAGGAATGGTGGTGGCGGGCGTGGATGATGAAGAGAGGTTGGTTAGTAAGTACAAATGTAGAGTTAGACAGAAGGAATAAGTTGTAGTGTTCAATAGCACAGTAGGGTGTCTACTTAGTAATTCATTGTATATTTCCAAGCAGCTAGAAGACAAGATTTGAAATCTTCTGAACACAAATCATAAATGTTTAAGGTGATGGATATCGTAAATATCCTGATTTGATCATTATACATTATACGCATTTATTAAAATATTACATGTGCCCCTTAAATATGTATAGTTAGTTACTGTGTAACAATAAAAAAGCCAATATTCCTTCCCTTGTGCATCTCCACCAGAGCTCCTCAGTGACCAGATGTGTTGCTAATGAGGAGTAATATTTTGAAAGGAATCTTTTTTTTTCTGAGGATTAGATTCCAATGGTGGGCTTAAGCATTCAGTATACCACGCTGTAAACATATGTGCTATCATCCAGGCTTTGTTGTTCCATTTATAGGGCATAGACAGAGTAGCACTAGCATAATTCTTAAGGACTCTGAAACTTTTAGAATGGTAAATGAGCATTAGCTTTCACTTAAAGTCACCAGCTACACTAGCTCTTAACAAGAAAGCCAGTCTGTCCTTTGATGCTTTGACCCTAGGCATTTACTTCTCCTCTCTAGCTATGAAAGTCCTAGATGACATCCTCTTTCAATAGAATGCTGTTTCACCTACATTGAAAAGCAAAGCTGATGGCAGTAGCATACAGCTGTAGTTTCAGCTACTAAGGAGCCTGAGGCAAGAGGACTGCTTGAACCCAGGAGTGCAAGACCATCTTGGACAACATAGTGAAACCTTGTCTTTAAAAAAAAGGGAGAGAGAGGAAAAAGAGAGAGAGAAAGAGAGAGAAGAAGAAGAAGAAAAAGGAGAAGGAGAGGAGGAAGAAGAAGAAGAAGAAGAAGAAGAAGAAGAAGAAGAAGAAGAAGAAGAGAAGAAGAAGAAGAAGAAGAAAAAAAGAAGGAAGAAGAAGAAGAAAAGAAGAAGAAGAAGAAGAAGAAGAAGAAGAAGAAGAAGAAGAAGAAGAAGAAGAAGGAGGAGGAGGAGGAGGAGGAGGAGGAGGAGGAGGAGGAGGAGGAGGAGGAAGAGGAGGAGGAGGGGGAGGGGGAGAAAGGGGGAAGAGGGAAGAGGGAAGAAGAAAGAAGGAGGAGGAAGAAGATGAGAGGAGGGGAGAGGGAAGGAATAGGGAAGGAAGGGAAGGGGAAGGGAGGGAAGGGAAGGGGAGAGGGAAGGGATAGGGAAGGAAGGGGAGGGGAGGTGAGGGGAGGGGAGGGAAGAAAGAAATGCTGTTATCTAATGTATCCACCTGCCACTTCATCAATTATTTTAGTTAGACCTTCTGGATAACTTGCTACTGCTTCTACATTTCTACATTAACACTTGCTACTTCCCCTTGTACTATTATGTTATTGAAATGGCTTCTTTTCTTAAACCTCAAGAGCCAATCTCTGATAGCTTCCAACTTTTCTTCTGTAGCTTCCTCACTTTTCTCAGGCTTCATAGAGTTGAAGAGAGTTAAGGCCTTGCTCTGTACTAGGCTTCTGTTAAAGGAATGTTGTGGCTGGCTGGATCTTCTATCCAGACCATTCAAAATTCCTATGTGTCTGCAATAAGGCTTTTTGCTCTTGTATTATTTGTGTGTTCACTGGAGTAACACCTTTAATTTCCTTCAAGAACTTTTCCTTTCTAGTCACAACTTAGCTAACTGGAGCAAGTGGCCTAAATTTCAGCTGCTCTAGGCTCTTGACCTGCCTTCCTCACTAAGCTTAATCATTTTCAGCTTTTGATTTAAAGTAAAAGATGTGCAACTCTTTTTTTTCACTTGAATGCTTACAGGACACTGTAGGGTTATTAACTAGCCTAATTTCAATATTGTGTCTCAGGGGATAGGGAAGCCTTAGGAGAATGGGAGAGACTTGGCAACAGCCAGTCAGTTTAATTGTCAGAACATAAACCTTTATTAAGTTTGCCATCTTATATGGGTGTAATTCACGGGAACCTCCCCCCCCAAAAAAATGACAATATTGACATCAAAGATCTTTGGCCATAGATCACTGTAACAGATATAATAATTATGAAAATGCTTGAAATATTGCAATATTACTAAAATGTGACACAGAAATGGAGTATCTGCTGTTGGAAAAGTTGTGCCAATCTTGTTGTGGGGTTGCCACAAACCTTCAATTTGTAAAACATGAAATATATGTGACACAATACAGTAAAGTGCAATAAGATGAGGTATGCCTGTAATTCATTAAGAATTCTTTATTTATTAGTTTATCAAGTATCTACTTGATTTTATATGCCAGGACTAAGCATGAAATATTTATACAACATAGTTTTTTCTCTTTTTTGTAATTTTAATACATGATCCATGAATATAATAAGGTGTGTATGTGTGTGTGTGTGTGTGTGTGTGTGTGTGTGTGTGTGTGTAGACAGGTACTGACCCTTTTGGTGCTTTAATTATTTTTACCCCCACTTTTGATGACTGCAAGAATATGTGTTCAGAAGCTAAAGGAGCAAAAGAGCTATGCTCATTCAACTAAAGAACACAGAGTTCTTTAAGACAAAAACACGGAGTTTGTTTGTCACATTCTCCCAAAAGACCTTTGGTAAAATTAACTGAATTACATTAATTCAAAATTGTAGTTTTGATCTTAAAAATTAAAAATGGGAAGAATTATATTTATGTTAATTGCATTAAAAGAAAACATAAGGTGATAAAAGGTAATATCTTTTATATGTACATATTTTTTTATTCTCTACTAGATCTGCAAATTCTAGAGTGTCAATGTATTGTACAATTTTGTGTCCTTCTAAACATTGCATATAATAAGGATTTAGTAAATATGACATTTAAAATAAATATGTATGTTTGTATATTATTTGAAAAAGAGTGTATTGTTGTATAAAGCAACATAAATGTAAGCATTTTCCAGGATCATGAAAGTAACATTACAATAATTTTATATTCTCTCTGTACAAAATATAACTGGAATATTAATTATTTTTAACAGCCAATTGTGTACTTAACAGTAATAGAAAAAAGTTCATATTTCAAAATCCATATTAAATATGGCCTTTTCTTTGCTAATATGTACTCCTTGTTTAAAACATTTCACAGTTTGAAATTGGAATATGCTGAACCTTAATTTCAAATTCAGTATATTCCCTATCCCAAAGTTTGTGTTAGTCTCTTTATTAAAATGTTTCAAAATTTGCAAATGTCAGCTGACTGAATGCTAAAGAGAATTGAAGGGCAGTTGAATTGTGTGCCATTGATTAAATGTCCTTTCCATCCAGAATCTGATTTGAGTACTATTTAATTTGAAAAGGCCCATTTTTAGGAAGCCAGAAATTAAAATGCTGAGGAGAATAATAGTAGGTCAAATCCAGATTTCAAACTTAATGCTTTTATTTACTTGTTCTTTTTATATTACAGGTACAAGAAATGAAGTGTTCTGATATAATCATACGACTATTGCGGGAGGCAAATTAATGATCCACCAAAGATGTCCACATTATATTCTGTGGTACATGTGAAGATATTGTGTTACATGGCAAGGCGGAATTAAGGTTTTAGATGAAATTAAGGCCTGTAATCAGGTGACTTTAAAATGAGAGTTTGCCTCATTTATCCAGCTGGGTCTAATATATTACAAGGGACTTTAAAAGATGGAAGAAAAAAGAAAAGTCAGTTTCAGAGAGATGAAATGTGAAAAAGACTCAGCCAAACATTTAGTTAAGAAAGGTCAGTTAGGATTTTGTTTCTGCTTACCGTATTCATGCTAGTCCAGTTATTATAAAGATTCTGCCTGTACAGTTGCACTTACACGCAAGACCACTGTCGGAGAATATGGAAGAATTTCCAGAAAAAGAACAGCTACGGACTGAATTGTGTCCCCCTGAAGTTCATATATTGATGCTCTAATTTTTTTGTGACTGCATTTGGAGGAAGGAATTAATTCAGGTTGAATAAGGCCATAAGAATGGGTCCTGATAGGAATAGTCTCCTTGTAAGAAGAGACACCAGGGAGCTCACCCTTTCTCTCCACTATGTGAGAACGCTGCTAGAAGGTGGCTGTCTGTAAGTCGGGAGGTGGGCTCTCATCAGAACTAAACGATGCCTGCACTCTGACCTACGATTTCTAGCCTCCAGGACTGTGAGGAAATAAATATCTATTGTTTAAGCTACCTAGTGTATGGTATTCTGTTATGGTAGCCTAAGCAGATTAATGCAGGAACATATTGAGTCAATGAGCACAATACAGGTCATAAATCCAAATTCTTATGGATTTGCATTCTTGTATTTTATAACAGTAATGACTATTGTCCTCATATTCTTTGAGGGTTTGACCATCCTCAGGCCTTAGTTTCTTCCATTCCAGCTCATATAATTGAGGCTCAGTCCTCCCACTCCATAGAGATTTTTATGCTGTCCTTCATAACGTTCACCCTTAACTACTCAGTCTGCTTTACCATCTGATTCTTTTGACCTGCTCCTTGAAGTTGCTTCAAGCCTTAAGCTTGCATAGTACTTTCCCTTTATTTCTTTTGGAAGGTGCATCACCATCACTGGCATGTCTTACATGGATCCAAAACTGTCAGTGAGAACACAAAATGAATGGCAAATAAAAGCTCACGGCAGAGTAAACAACAATCACTGCAACCCACACTCCACTGTGTGCCACACTAAGTGGCTGAAGGTGTTTGTAATATGCACAGTTCACACTGACTGGCTGTGAATACTCAGAGTTAGTTATAGAGAAGTTAAAGAGAAAGTGGTATATATAAAATATATATATAAACATCTCAGTGATACATACAGTAATAAATTATACAGAGCTTTGTTAAGTGAAATTTGGATATAGCACATAAAAGTTAGGTTTCTTTCCTGTCTTTTATGGATTTCATTTACATTTCTTTTTGTCAGAATTTTTTCAGAAAGTACAAGAAACAGTACAAGAAGAACTGTCTTATGTTAACATCCTATGAAAAGGAAAAAATTGCTTGTGACTCAAATTGTATTTATTTTCTTAATCCACTGGCTACCTCTGTTTATAGTTTTAAGTGGCTCATTAACATTCATAAGCGAAGAAATACAGTGCACGGCAGGTGACAGGGTGTGGGGCATGAATAGGGGAGGACAAGGAGCATGTCTTCTTTCTTTCGTCATTTATAATAGCTGTAAAAAAACTTCAGATTTTATCCATACAGGACAAGTATTGCCGAGGCATGCTGTGCTAACCTTTTGTTTTGTGTACTATTAATATATGCCTTATTTTTGTCTCCTCGTTTTAGTTTTAACCTTATGAATGAACAACTCTGTGTCTCTACTATACAACAGCAGTATTCAGAGAAGGAAGGGAATGTTTTCCCATTGTATAAAGGCCAGGGAAGAAAATCTGTGAAGTGGACTAAGGAACAAAAATGTGTGCTCTTCAGGCAGGTACAAAGAAGACTTTCAGTATTAAGACTTCTGAATATCTTTTGTAATCATTATGCTGTTAATTACCCAATTCAAATATCTTATTACATAATAAAAGATAGGTCCCACTGGTTCTTTACTAAAGGATATTTAGCCAAACATTGAAATCATATTAGAAATTTGGTATCCTTAAATCTCTAGACTCTTCCTAGAGATGTGATGAATATTTACAATTCAATTGTCATCTATACCTTTTGACTAAGATCAAGTACAGAATTCAATTGTCATCTAAAGAAGTTGCTGTGCTGGCCGGGCGCGGTGGCTCAAGCCTGTACTCCCAGCACTTTGGGAGGCCGAGGCGGGCGGATCACAAGGTCAGGAGAGCGAGACCATCCTGGCTAACATGGTGAAACCCCGTCTATACTAAAAATACAAAAAATTAGCTGGGCGTGGTGGCGGGCGCCTGTAGTCCCAGCTACGCGGGAGGCTGAGGCAGGAGAATGGTGTGAACCCAGGAGGCGGAGCTTGCAGTGAGTGGAGATCGTGCCACTGTGCTCCAGCCTGGGCGACAGAGCAAGACTCCATCTCAAAAAAAAACAAAAAAAAAAGTTGCTGTGTTGCAACTACTGGAGGTGTTTTGTTCTTTTTTTGTTTTTGTTTTTGTTTTTTTCTGATGGGGTGAAATGGATGACATAAAGATGATAGGCCATTTAATCATTATTTTATCCCAAAATGCTTAGTATCTTCACTCTTAGATATACTGACTTCCACTAAAGGAAATTCGAACACCTTGTTTTACCTTATCCAAACAGGGATATTGCTTTTTATTTACAGTTATCTCAGAATTTTGAGAAAGCAGCAATTAAGATAACTGATACTCTTATGGGCTGGGCGTGGTTGCTCACGCTTGTAATATCAGCACTTTGGGAGGCCGAGGCGGGTGGATCATGAGGTCAGGAGTTCGAGACCAGCCTGGCCAACATGGTGAAACCCCGTCTCTACTAAAAATACAAAAACCAGCTGGGTGTGGTGGTGGGTGCTTGTAATCTCAGCTACTTGGGAGGCTGAGGCAGAAGAATCGCTTGAATCCAGGAGGCGGAGGTTGCAGTGAGCAGAGATCGCGCCACTGTACTCCAGCCTGGGCGACAGAGCTAGACTCTGTCTCGAAAAAAAAAAAAAAAAGACAACTGATACTCTCATTAACCAACTGTCATATACTTTTTCAAGATCAATTAGAAGGATTTCTGCATGCTGAGGTGTCTGAGAAGATGGTGGGCAGATAACTATAACACGAGACTCCTTGCACACACACACACACACACTTTCCTATGCACACACTCCTTTGCACTTCAATGTAAGCTGCTACTAAAACTTCCTTTTTTTGCCCTAGCAGTGCCAGTATAACAGTTTTGCTTTGCAATTGCAAGGAAACAGACTAGGAATAAACACTGGACTAGTGCAGGCCAGAATACAGAATATGAGATTTTAAAAGTCATAGAGGGAGAAATATTCTTCTTCCTTAGGCAGCATCAGTTCAAGTGACTTTAAAGAGACACCCCTTAGTACATACCCCATGCTTACTTTGAGATTCTCTAATTTCTGGAAATCTGTAGACCCAAGGATGACTTCCTCATAAATATTGTTACCAATAAATTCTAATGAGATTTCTGTTTGCTCTGTCTGATTTTCTTCAGAAAGTAAAATAAATTTCCACTCTCTTCAATATGTGGTAATAATTGTTTCTTGAAAACTCTTTCTACTTCAAAATTCAAGCCTATATTGAGATTTTGATAATTACCTATATGTGTATAACAAACCATGACTCACTTTTCTGAAGATATTTGCTAACACTATGTATAGGCACAGAAAATAAACTAAAAATGTCCTTAAACAACAAAAATAGATTCTTAAAGACTATGCACTAAAACTGTGCTAACTTTGTGTCATAAAAATATTCCCTAGGTTGTCTGCCAGAGCCTATTAAATTCCATTTTACACAGAGCCTTAGTAAGTTTAATTATTTGATAGAAATCCACAGTTACTGTAAACAGTTAATCAGAAATAGAAGGCTTCTAGAGTATGATGCTCTGATAGTAGAAAGAAGTAATAATTGAGAATGTAGAAGTGGGGCTAAAAGTAGAAATCTATGAAAATTGAACATAAGACATCCCAAAATATAAATTTCCAGAGTCATTTAATACACGGAGTTACCAGTTAGGTTGTTTATTCATTCAAAAATAATTTATTTGGCATCTGTAGAAATATATACAATAATTGCTACCACCTAAATTGTGCTCACTCTAAGCCAGACACCTCGTAAGCTTTTCTCCTTTATTAACTTATTTAAACCCAGTGTGGAAGTCAATATTACTGCCATACCCATTTTATGGATGGAAAACAGAAATACAGAAAAGTTAAATGACTTGTCAAAGTCGCACACCCAGCAATGACTAGAGCTGTTTGATCTGCCTCTAGAACCTATACTCATAAAAACTACACTATATTTGTTCTTGAAACCCAATTGACTTTCATAATAACTTGCTTTGGGCTATATAAATAATTTCAAAACAGAAATTTACTCAAATTGCTATTTGTCCTTTAAAATTGGTTTCCTACTGCTTCCATAATAATACATTATTAGCTGGGTATATGGCCACTCAGCTTGAGACTGCATTTGCTGTATTTTCTAGTCTTCTTTGTAGCTAGATGTCTTTCTAATGGAATGTGAGCAGGCATAATATTCCTACTTCACAAGATTAAAGGAAATCTTGTTTTCTACATCCCTCTTGCCCTTTCCTACAGGTTTTCAAGTGTTGGTAGTGGCAACCCAGCTGCAACTATGTAGCCAATAGCAACATAAAAATCAAGACAGAAGTAAGTTGATTTTGATGTTGTATCTGAATTACTTCATGGAGCAGAACCATTTTACAGCCTAGACCAATCATTTCTAGGATGTTATGTTGGCCAACAATAAATTTTAATTTTACTTAAGCTATAGGGTTGTTGTCTTTCTTAAGGCATCTTAATGTGTTTCTTATCTTATACAGAACTAATAATGTATTAATAATATTGCAATAATAACATTGCATTATTGGAATAACTATATCATTTATCTTGAAGGCAACTATTTTCACAAAAGTTGGCATTATAAAAGGGAAAATCATTTGGATAAGCCAGAAGAGACCTAGTCCTTAGGTCTAGGTTGATTATGTTCTATCTCTAAATGTGTCTCATTATGTACTGAGGATGTAAAAAGGACCTGTCTCTTTTCTCTAAAGAGAAAGACAATAAAAGCAACAGGTATACTTTTATAAAAGTACAATACCAGAGAAAAGAAATTTTACAAGATGATAAGGAGGAATGAGTCTAAAATTACCAGAAGAGAGGGAAAAAAGACAGCACAGTGATTTCCCAATATAGCCGATTCCTAAGGTAAATACTTAGGAATGTAAGTAGGAATTTCTTGTGCAGAAACTTTGGGGAAAGGTATTCTGGACATAAGGAACATCAGTTATAAAAGCAAAGAGAAACAAATTAGCATGAGAAAATGACTAAGCAAAAGTGTTTCGGTATTGTCGGAATATAAAATGGAAGAGTAATGAAAACATGATATGGGAGAGGTGCTTAAGAATGTGTGCTTTATACTGAGAATGGTGTGAGGGTCATTGAAATTTTTAAGATATGGGACATATGGTAATACGTATTTATTATACTTAACATATACCATATATTATGTTCTCTGCTTGATGTAGTAGATACAGAAAACTGAAACATGGTGTGTGTCCTCAATAAGCTCACAAACTACTGGGAAACCACTTAAAGAAACAGCAGCAATGCCTTGTGATAAGTGTGTGATCAGTGCTGTGAGGAAGGCAAATGCCTTGTCCTTGTGTTATGGAAGAAGAGCAGGATGTGGGAAGTTATAAAGATGAGAAAGAGGATAGCCCTTTTACAGAACTGCAAGTAGTTTAATAGCAATGCTTGCAGGTAGGAAACAGCAAGAGTGACAGAGAATGAGACTGGAGACTAGTCAGGAACCATGCCAGGAAGGTCTTTATGCCATACTAAAGACACTGGATTTTATTCTGAAGCCAATCACAGAATACGAAAAGAAAAATTGAAGAGGTAGAGCCAATAGAAGTGATGCATGAGGGAAAGAAAAGAGTATGAACATAATTTGGTGCCTCACTGAACCACTGGCATGATGGGGCCTTTAACTGAAATCGGGAATAAAAGTGACAGGGTCAATTCAGGAACAGAAAGAATATACTGTTGCAGTAGGTGTCCATTAAAGGGCCTGCCCTGTCCTCAACCCTCCATGAAGAAGGCGACCCATTTTCCTGCACAACACCCTGGCCATAGCTGAGATAACTGAATGAAGGATCTGACCGAGGAATAGCCAATTTGTAGTCAGGGCCTGACAGCAATGATGTGTCCCAGCATGAAAGAAGAGCTGGTGAGAAATATCCAGGTAATGAGGTAGTTAGCAGTGGGAACTGACTATAAAGTTGCAATGGAAGAAGTTGAAACCTATGACAGACCAAGGTGAGCCATACGCAAATCAAAGTGATGAGAAAGGTGATATACAGAAAGAAGCAGAGATGCCCTGGAGAGACTGTAAGCTCTTGACAGAAATGGAGTGAGAAGCCACCTGAGTTGCCTTGCTGCTGATAGCATTCACTGTTCATGCCTTATAACAAACTCACTTTTCCTTGAGGAAGTATTCATGATTTTCTCTTGCTTGCAACCCAAAGAATCTAACTAAAAGAGTCACCAACTAGCTGTGTGCCTTTTCTCCCTCAACCTCTGGAGAAGATTTTAAAAGTGAAGATCATAGTTGAAATTATTTTAGAAGCAATATTTTTTTCCTTTCAGCAAATTTTTATTTAACCGCTGACTGAAACCTTTAGATTTACTATTAAGAAAGTCATGAGTGACCCAGTTTTTAGAACTACGGGAGTTGAGACAGAGTTGTCTACTGCCCCACTCAGTATAAAAAGAAAATGCACAGGCCTTGCAGGAAGTCATAAAGTTAATCTCCCCTTCCCACACTCTTCCGCTCTCTCCTCTCCTGGGCAAGTGGCTGAAAAAATACGTCCAGGTGCTACCATTGCAGGGGAGAAATGGTTGTTGCTTTGCCCTGCCTGATGACACCAGGAGAGTGTGTGACCCCAGTGTTCCTTGTGCCCACACTCAGATCCCCACAGAGGCATTTGGTAGGCTAAGTCAGTAGGTGGCAATGAGAAGGGGGAGACAAGGCCAGGTGGAGGAACCAGAGAACACGGATGGGTCTTAGAGAACCTGTTTCAGAAAAACATACGTGGTGTGAGATGGACGATCTATTTGCTGAGATTCCAAGACCCCAGCACATGCTTCTTTCCCCCATTGGACTCTACTTACAAAGCATAAATGTAAAGGTAACCTTATGAAGAATTTCAAAATGGAAACTTCAGAGCATTAAACACCACATATGAGCCATATTTAGTCTGGGGTCCTATGTGACTGTATTGGTAGCATGCCCATGAAACCAGACTTCAGTTGATGGAAACTGCATGGAGGGAAGGAGGAAATTTGTGAGTAAAATAAATATTTCATAAAATAAAACAAATTCCAATTTGTTTTCAATACAAGGGAATCTTATTTATAACTTATTTGGTGAAACAGAACAATTTGATATATTATTTTTTCCAAAAAGACTATTTATTTGGTGATAATTCCCAGGAAATTATCACTCTTGCTAAAAAACAAAAACAGAGCAGGAACAGTAACAGAAGTATCATAAAAGTAACATTGTAAAACAGTATTTACAAATTCTCGTAATATAGAAAGTCATTCTGAGAATTCGCCATCCCTATTAGTGACTCAGTGTTTAAGCTTTCCCTCTTTAAGAATTTGTTCTTCACCTGTACAAGACAAAATAAAGGACTGTGATTTCTAAGCATTTGTAACCATGTCCTATTGGCCAAATTCCTATTAGAATGTATAAAAAGGAGAAACCTGTCAATGAATATGTAGCTTGGGACTGTGGGCCTTGAATCTGAAACATAGCCAGACTTTGAGAAGTAGTTTCACAATTTGTACTTATTTCTTATCAAGCAGCTATTTCTTTCCTGCAAGCAGCAAAATAACAGTTTTTTGTTGTCATTCTGTTTTCTAAAGGAAGGGAGAGAGTTCCCAGATTCTAAGCAATATGATTATATTTCTAATCATGCAGAAAAATCTTGGAAAGGGTAGTTGTTAAACCAACCAGTTGTTTTGTTTCGGAGGCCTTCAGAAAAATGCAGTGTTATTCATAAGAACACTTTTCACTGAAGTTGCAGCAATGGCTTGCACAAAGCTTCTGGTTAACAGAAGAGAGACAGAGGAAAGAGTTCAAGTACGAGAAGGTAAGGGTAACTTCAAAATCACAGAAGTACGTGGGAGCAACACAGTGGCCAAAGAGGACAAAAGACCACATCGTGAGCTTTTGACACCCTTAGAGTGGCTCAGGAGTTCTTTATTATTCAAGCAAAAAATGAAAAGATGATTTCCCCCTGGCAATGATTAGTACACGCCATTGAACAAGAAGCAGTTCTTGGGATTACAATGTGCTATGTCTTGGTTCTCACAGAAGTTTTCTTTCCTCTGATGAATAGCCAGTATAATGATTTGTGGTGCTATCCTAAAAAGTCATGCCATAATCCCCATAAATGATGCTCAAGACAGCACCAGCCTGTTGTCCCCTGTCTCTGTACTCTCTTTTGTTAGCTGCAGGGAGACCCTCAAAGATGGAGATTTGCAATGTAAAGGAAAAAATAGAATGGAGTTTATTATTCAGCTGGGATGTTGCCCTTATGTCCATGTGTGGTAATAGTATTCTCTCTTTCTGTATGTGTCTTCAAAATGGATAAATAAACGCCACAGCACTGAGTTAGTGTGGGGTGTACTGATGCTCTCTTAATGTTTAATTGCAGGGGAAGCATTCCCTGGAAAAGGGCCAGGGTATCTTCTGAACTGAACAATTTTCATTTAGTGCTGGCTCTGCCTACCTGACACTGAAGAGCTATGATCTTATTCATTGCCCCATACCCAAAAGCTGTGTGCAATTTTCTGCTCTGCCTGGTAAGGATGATTTAGCCATCATCATGTTTAGGTGATAGCTAATTTAATCACTCATGATGTTAATGCGGTGTAATACATATGTTAATACTCATGGCACCCTGCTTAGGGAGCCTTTGGGTTATTTAGTGTCAGCCCATTTCACTGGCCTAGACAGAGCTCAGGAAGGCTCATTCTCTTCCCAAAAGCATTTTGCACTCATTAATTCTTGCAATGTTTTGAGTGTGAGGCAGATTATATTCAGCTGCAATAGCAGCACTAGAAGTATTGGTATTTTCTAGCGCTTTTCTATGTATGTAGCTCTTTTTGACATTATTTGACAAATAAAGGATCCAGTTACCTGCTGGGCATCAAGCTTATGTTATCTCAAGGCTACATTGGTTTAAGTCCTTATGTGACTTCCCTGCTGCACTGGGCATTCCAATGCTCAGAAAACAACTCTTTCCTTGGTACAGTTGGAAGCATAACCATTATCTCATCTTGCTATTGGAAATGATTATAGTCACCCAGACATGAACTCTCACCACAGCATTGCCTACTTTAAATACAGTCCCTAGGAAAAGTTTGGTTTATCTGAAGTGGTGAGCGGGGTTACAAGCGGGGGGTTAGCTGGATTGTCAATACGATCATGGACTCTACAATATTGTACCTAGAAGTTACTCTAGAAACAGTCTCATTCAATTCATATCTATATAAGTGGAGAGAGAGGGAAGGAGGAAGAGAAAGAGAGAGAAGAAAGAGAGAGAAAGAGTGAGTGAGAGAGAGAGAGAGAGTAGATACCTGAGGGTCAAGGAGGGTAAGTGTTTTGCCAAAATCATCCAACTTACTAGTTTCAGAAATGAAAGTAAACCAGATTCCCACAATTTCTTGTCCCATCACCCCCCATTCCCTCCAGAGACAGTTTGACAATGCCATGACTAAGCTCTGCAGAAACTTTAGATTCCAGGACCAACGTCCTAATACTCTTAGGCGATGCTGCGATTCATTCTGCCACAAATCATTTGACCAGTAAATATTGAGCACTTTTAAAGTGTTAGACGCTGAGCTTAAGACACAGGAAACCAGATATAAAAGCCATATTGGGCCTCTCTGTTCAGACAGATCTCTATGTTAGGCCATTTCTCTGGCAACCAAGGTGCCATCTGAAGTGTTACGTCTTAACAAATCTCTGTTGTTGAGCAGAATTAGATGGTACAGGGTAAAAACAGTTTTCAGTGAGTCTGAAACATGAACATATAACTCAATTAATTTGGAATGTTATCTACAAAATACGTAAGTATTGTCAGGGCTCAGAACATGCTACCCCGATTACGGCACCTTGGAGTAACCTCAGTTACTCTCTGAACTTTTCCTGCCTTTCTTCTCCGAAATGGGTTGTAAAAAAACTCTGTGACCTATCTCCTTTGAAAGTAGGTTATACAACCCTCATTCCAAAAGGATCCTGTGTATACCCAGAGGCCAATAAGAATCTGAAAAAAGAGTCTTGATGAGTTCCCCCCAGTTTATTACCATAAGATCACACATAACCTTTTGTCCTCCAATCATACTTCTTCAGGACTGTCCGTAAAAAATACACAGCTTTCCCTGGGTCTTTGCATTTTTATTTCTGAAGACTCAGGTCACGTATAACTTCCATGAAATAAATTTGCTATGCTTTTTTTCTTTAATCTGCCATTGCCGTAGGGTGTAAGCATGAACCTTGAGATGGGTAAGGAAAAGATACTACTTTTTCCCCTGTAGTATGCACATGGGATGACAACATAAACAAATAGTTTTAAATAAACAATAAAATGAAAATAAAGTATCTTTTTACTAGCTGTAAACAGTGGAAATAAGTGCATTTAGTAGATATGTAGGAATAGAAGAAAAGCACAATGGAAGTGGCATATTGGAATTAATCATTTTTTCTCTAATTTATTGGAATTGCTTCCTACGGGAGATGAGATTTCAAGACCTGTTTGAGTGATGAAGAAAAGGGAACTTGTCTGGGAGAATCAGAAGTTTTGTGACAGAAAGCAATTTGCCCAAGGTCATATAACTAGCCAGTGTCAGAGTAGGGAATTAAACACGTTGAAAAGAAATGAATGTTTCTGTAGTGAGTCTCTTTATAAGAGCACCTTCAAGTTGATGTCAAGAATTTTCTCCAGGAGGTAGATGAGAATTATAGTGACCTTCATGAAATAATACATTGTGTCTTAGAGAAAACAGACTCTGAGTTTTTCAGCTGAGAAACTTGGGTTCTAAGGGCAGATCTGAACCTACTTTCCGCATTATCCACGAAATGCTCTCCAAATCTCTATCAAACCTTGAGCAAGACAAACTACCCCTCTGCAGAAGATAAAAACTTGCTTTGTTCAACCTTTTATCTGAGGAGTATAATCCTCATTTTCCTCTTGAAAATAAGAGTAATAAATGAATGCAAACATTCACAGCCGATTTCTGTCAAGAATCTCTCCCAACTAATTAACCTATGACTGGAGCAAAGCAAGCAGCTTAGCTGATAACAGAAATGAAAAGTCAGAGAGAAATGTCTTTCAATTAGTCTATCATCCAAACCTGCAATTTTACTTTCCTTAGGATCACATTCCATCCATTTCCTGAACACTCTCTCTCCCAGTCCCTGGCCATCCTCTTATTTGCTTGTTTTTCTTCATAGCAAATATCCCTATCAGAATTTTTATATTTTTTCCCACTCTCTTCCTCCACTGGAGAGAAAGCTCTGTGAAGGCCTAAGTGTTTGCTGTAACCATAGTACCTAGAATTGGATACAGCACATTGGTAATGTCTAATAAATATTTATTAAATAAATACATATCTAACAAACAATAAAATCTTCTAAATTATTTTTCATTTTTTAAATGGCCATGAAAATTTCTAAAAGCACACAATTATTGAATCAAAATTGAGAGTAAACAAGTATTTTCCATGACACTATGCTTTATCATTAGTATGGATGGTAGTTACTAAATATTACATGCTACATATTGTAAATATTATCTTCTGGTAAGTGTGATATGTAGAATTCAACCTGAAGAATATACATGATATACATGGACACTTCACTTGAGACACCAGAGATTCAGAAAACATGTATTGAGACTCACTGATAGAAGTTACTTAAAACAATCCATTTTTTATTTATATTTATTTTTTAGTTTTTAAAATTTTAAGATATTTAATTGAAAAATAAAAATCGTGTATATTTAAGGTATATAAGGTGATGATTTTATATTTCTCTACATCATATGCTGATTACTGCAGTCAAATTAATCAACACATCAATCACCATCCAGTTACCATTTGAGTGTGTGTGTGGGGGGAGGTGAGGACACAATATCTCTCTTATAAATTTCAGGGAAACAATGGAATATCATTACCTATTTATAGTATTTCACTACACTATATATTAGATCCACAGAACTTAATTATCTTACAATTGAAAGTACATACCCTTTGATTAACCTGTCCTCACTCACTCACCCCCAGCTCCTGGCAACCACCATTCTGTTCTGATTCTATAAGTTCAACTTAGATTCCACATAAGCAAATTCTGTTTCACAGTATTTGGTCTTCTGAGTCTACATAATTTCACTCTTTTAAGAATTGCTGATAGAAGTTACTTAAAACATTCCACTTTTTAAAAATATCCAGTTTTAAAAATATACATAAAGATATCTAGATAAGAAATAATAGAATTCCTTAGAAGACATGTTATTCCAAGAATGGCCATAGACCTTAGAGTCAGCTAGTCTTGGGATTTGGATCTTAGATCTGCTGCTCACTGAGCCCATGACCTTGGCTAACTTATCCATGCAAAGATTACATTTCCCTCTCAGTAAACTGGATAAAATAATATCCACCTTGTAGTAATGTTGTGAATATTATACATATCATCAGCATTATATTAAAATATTATTTATATATTAATGTATCAAAATAATAATTATTTTCATAAATAATGTAAAGTCTGAGGCATTGCAAACCATTAGCAAATACATGTTCTTGCACAGGCTATCCTGCACATCCCATCTACTTCTCCCAGAGTTTTCTGGCACTCAACCCCCACTGCCCAAATGTCAATTGCATTGGTATGTTTACAGTATTGATAGAATCTGACTTTTTCCCAAGTTTCAGTGAAAATGAATTTTGGAAGACAGGAATTAACTTACTCAACTAATCAATTGTGGATCATGCAGCATTTTATCTCTGTGTTTCCCAGTGTCTCGGGTGTGCTTTAGTGATTTGTGTGCACGCTCTATTTCTCCTACAAGATCATGTGTGCCTTCAGGGCAGGATGTGAGTGCTTTCATCATTGTATGCCCTGAAGAATCTCAGTGCCCTTCACATTGTTAGTACTTGAAAGGTTTGTTTAATGACTAAAAATGGATTTGATGAGACTCTCACAGGTATATTTTATATGTTTGCCACATATAATATGTACATTTAATTGATACACAGAAACACAATTTTAATGTTAAAAATTTTTAAGCTTTTTAAAAACTTTATGAGTATTATAACACTGTACATCATTCTGTAAATCAATTTTGAGTGCAAATACAAGTTTTGGTGACTTATCTATATTGGTAGCTTATTGCTAATGAGGTTACTAACATCTTAGAGTTATCGAACATTTTTGTTTCCTGTTCTATGAATGAGAATTTATAATCTTAAGCTTTTTGTTTGTTGAAATGTTTACTTGAAGGAAATCTGTATATATTCTGGAAGCAACTATTTTATCTTGTCATACATACTGAAAACTCAGTTAGTAGCTTGTCATCTCATTTTAAAGTGATTTTTAAGAGGTTTTTTAATTTTAGTGCTGCCGAATTTGACAATTTTTAATTCACATTTATCTTTTAACACATATATCCAAACTTGGCCAGAGATCTTAAAAACAGTCACCTATATTTTCCTTAACATGCTAAAGCTGTACTTTTACAGTTGGATTTTACTCCACCTAGATAGATTTTTTTTTTCTGCTGTAGAGTGTGAAATAGAAATAGGTTTGCTAACGCTTGTTAGATTACTAACTTTCCAGCACCAGTTTTTGAGCAGTCTATCTTTTCCCCATGGATTTACATTACCAATTCTGAGATATATGAAGTATCTATCTATGTACATAGCCTTATTCTGGTGTGTGTGTATGTTTAGGTGTGTGCATGTGTGCATTTGTGCCTATTCCTGTGATAATTCCATCGACTTAATTACTACAGGCTGGCTTTAAATACTGACTTCTGGCATGTGATAAGATGACCTCCTTCCCATGACTGTTCTGGTTTGTGTTGCCTCTTCTCGGTATATGGTGTCTAGTAATTTTGAAAATTCGACCATATATGAAAGTATATTTATAGTTTTACTTAATTTTTTATTCAATCATTTCTAGACATTTGTATTAAAATGTTTCTAATGCATCTTTATTACATTTTTCTTAGATCACTTTGCTGGGACTAGCAGGACAGGTAACATGATTTGTGAGATCCAGCATAAATTGAAATTGTTGGGCTCCTTGATCCAAAAGTATTAAGAATGTCAAGATGACGAGAGCAAAACATTAAGCCAAGCATTTCTTAGCTCTTCTAAATGCACAGCTGTCATTTCCTTGGAGCCAGTCCTCCTGTCCAGCCACATCCCTGTGGTAATTGCTATGAGCTCTTGAGTCATTTCTCACTGTTTTCCCTTCAGTCAGTCTGTCCTCCTTTTCTGGAGCTTCCATGCAACTCTATAGCCATTGCCTGTTCTTATTATTTGTCTTTATTGGCCTTTACTTTCTGAACTTCACATGTGGTGTCCTCAGGGTTAATAACCAGAGCTTCACAGTGCCCTATTGGCACAGTTGTTCTATCTGCCAGGTACATATATCTTGTCAGTAGCAATGTTGGCATAGTCAATACACATGCTACTGCTTAACTCTCAGGATTTATTTCCTACACCTTTCCATTTTGTGTAATGTCTTTACAACTCTTACATTCCATTGGCTATTTTTCTGTCCCTCAGAGAACTCATCATGCTTTCTGACTCAATACCTTTGTATTTTTAGTTCTTTCTGCCTAGAAGTTTCTTAAGCAGATCTGCATATGGCTAGCTTCTTTTTAGCATCTAGGTTTTGACCCAATGTCACCCTCCTCAGAAGCTTCCTTGGTGAACAGCACTTTCTAAAATTACATAATTTATTTACTTGCCAAGTCATTACATGTCTCTTCCTGTTAGAATGAAATTTGCCATAGAGGGAAGCCATACTTGTTTTGTTCAGCTCTATATCCCCTGTTTAGTTACTAAACATAATAAATATTTGTTAAATGGATTAATAAATCCTAGAGTTTTAGTAGATGGAGGGGATAAACAAGAACCTTCCAGGGGGCCGGGCTTGGTGGCTTACACCTGTAATCCCAGCACTTTGGGAGGCCAAGGCAGGTGGATCTCCTGAGGTCAGGAGTTTGAGACCAGCCTGGCCAACATGGCGAAACCCCATCTCTACTAAAAATATAAAAAAATTAGTTGGGTGTGGCGGTGGGTGCCTGTAAACCCAGCTACTTGGGAGGCTGAAGCAGGAGAATCACTTGAACCCAGGAGGTGGAGGTTGCAGTGAGCTGAGATCGTGCCATTGCACTCCAGTCTGGGCAATAAGAGCAAAACTCCATCTAAAAGAAAAGGAAAACAAACAAACAAAAAACAAAGAACCTTCCAGGGGAAGAGTACAATACACCAGAGAGCTAGAGAGTGGAAAGAGTGTGGCATGTAAAAAAAAAAAAAAAGAAAAAAGAGTTAGGAGATTTTAGTGGACAGTTTCCAGAGCCTTGATATTGAAGCTATTGTTTTCTCATTTATACACTGACTTTCTTAAGGGTAGGGGACTGGATCTCATTTATCTTGATGACTTTAGACCTTAGCACAGAATGTCACTTATGCTGGGTTTTAGTTAATGGTTATTGAAATGAATAAACAGATTTCTCTTAAACATTATAAAAATGTATTATGGCTTTATTCTTAAGCCCAGGAGAGATTTCTTATCTTTTTGTCTTATTAAAAGAAAGCTCTTCTGCATTAGTTCAAGAAATTGTGTTTGAAAACAGGTCACACAGGTGCTGCACTGTGAACAGACTCTGGCTTTGTTTTATCACCTGAGGTGGTACATAATAAATTCACCAGCTGAGGCTTATGATGTTGATTAGGGTGGAGATTCTCTTAACCATGCAAGTCTGTTAAATGACCTGTAAATTCATTTTTCATAAAAGCTTAAAAGGCTGACTATCTGGGCCTTCAGCCTCTCACATGACACCACTACAGCTGGACGTGGAAGGCAGTGTCACTACCCTCAGCAAATGAGGCATTCCTTGCAACTGCCTGACTCTGAAAGGTCAAAGGTACCCAAAGGCCTCCTCAGTATTTCAAGCGGCAGATCCATGTAGTATAGATGTATTTTTGTCAGACATGAGGCTTTAGTATGTGAAGTTCCTCTCACTCTCTTGGAGTGATTATAAAGGATGTAGATTGAGAATTGGATGTAAGAATAAATATTGTTTGCAATGAGGAGGGCAACAAGTTTCCTCAAAAGACAAATACTTATCACAATGAGTACTCACAGAGTAGTAGGTGATGTAAATATGGCTGCCCACATAGTCTTGAATATCTTTGAAAAGGGTGACAGAGGCTGGGCACAGTGGCTCACACCTGTAATCCCAGCACTTTGGGAGGCCGAGGCAGGCAGATCACGAGGTCAGGAGATCGAGACCATCCTGGCTAACACGGTGAAACCCCGTCTCTACTAAAAATACAAAAAATTAGCCCGGGGTGGTGGCGGGCGCCTGTAATCCCAGCTACTTGGGGGGCTGAGGCAGGAGAATGGTGTGAACCCGGGAGGCAGAGCTTGCAGTGAGCCTAGATGGCACCACTGCACTCCAGCCTGGGCGACAGGGTGAGATTCCGTCTAAGAAAAAGAAAAGAAGAAAAGGGTGACAGATTCAATTTTTTCCCTTTAGAACACTGACTGGCTATTATCTTAGAAAGTGAGTAAAGACCACTGGTCAGTTCAGAAGAATGGAAGATGGATTCTTTATTCACTTGCTGATGCCTTTAACCTGTCTGTGTTCTGATGTTAAGCAAAGATTAATTGAACACTTATATGTTCAAGATAGAAATTTAAACCTTTGATCTCAAAGGCTATAATACACAGTAGAAAAGATCTTGCAAGTAGAATAGTCACTGTAATACTTATGAAAGATAAGAAGAAGAAAGGACAGACTTGGGCCACCTCAGTACTATCACAAAGTAAAATTCTATAGCTGTTTGAGGAGAGAGAGGTGAGCTCCAAGAGAAGTAGACAGTAAAATATCAATCACAATATCCGTCTTGCATGCCTTAGGGTTGAAAAACGTTTTAAAATAAGGGAAATAGAAAAAAAATAAGGAAAAATAATCTGAGTATAACAGAGTGAGGGGCAACAGGATAGGAGGTGAGGGAAGGTGCGAAATATGGGCTCAAAATTAGAAGGACGCCTACTGGACTGAAACATGGGGATGATATATGAGTATTGGATGACAGCTTACACAGATTGGTCACAAAGAAATGATAGTGATGGTAGATGCTAGGCCTTTAATCACTAGATGATGATAAAGACTTAAATGTTAGACCTAAAACCATAAAAACCCTAGAAGAAAACCTAGGCAATACCATTCAGTACATAGGCATGGGCAAGGACTTCATGTCTAAAACACCAAAAACAATGGCAACAAAAGCCAAAATTGACAAATGGGATCTAATTAAACTAAAGAGCTTCTGCACAGCAAAAGAAACTATCACCAGAATGAACAGGCAACCTACAGAATGGGAGAAAATTTTTGCAATCTACCCATCTGACAAAGGGCTAATATCCAGAATCTACAAAGAACTTAAACAAATTTACAAGAAAAACTCAACCCCATCAAAAAGTGGGCAAAGGATATGAACAGACACTTCTAAAAAGAAGACATTTATGCAGCCAACAGACACATGAAAAAATGCTCATCATCACTGGTCATCAGAGAAATGCAAATCAAAATCACAATGAGATACCATCTCACACCAGTTAGAATGGTGATCATTAAGAAGTCAGGAAACAACAGGTGCTGGAGAGGATGTGGAGAAATAGGAACACTTTTACACTGTTGGTGGGACTGTAAACTAGTTCAACCATTGTGGAAGTCAGTGTGGCGATTCCTCAGGGATCTAGAACTAGAAATACCATTTGACCCAGCCATCCCATTACTGGGTATATACCCAAAGGATTATAAATCATGCTACTATAAAGACACATGCACACGTATGTTTATTGAGGCAATATTCACAATAGCAAAGACTTGGAACCAACCCAAATGTCCATCAAGGATAGACTGGATTAAGAAAATGTGGCACATATACACCATGGAATACTATGCAGCCATAAAAAATGATGAGTTCATGTCCTTTGGAGGGACATGGATGAAGCTGGAGACCATCATTCTGAGCAAACTATCACAAGGACAGAAAAGCAAACACTGCATGTTCTCACTCATAGGTGGGAATTGAACAATGAGAACACTTGGACATAGGATGAGAAACATCACACACTGGGGCCTGTTGTGGGGTCGGGGGAGGGGGAAAGGATAGCATTAGGAGATATACCTAATGTAAATGACAAGTTAATGGGTGCAGCACACCAACATGGCACATGTATACATATGTTACAAACCTGCAAGTTGTGCACATGCACCCTAGAACTTAAAGTATAAAAAAAAATGAATACACATATGGAAACATCATAAAAAATAAAAACGTAGTAAAAAAAGATGATAAGCCACTGAAAGATTTGGAAGAATAATTTTCTTAAAGGAATGCTTTAGAAAAAGTGATTTAGTGGCAGTGTGAAGAAGACAATGTAATTGAGAGGGAAAAGAGACAAAGAAAACCATCAGGATACCACTGAAATTATTCAGAACCAATTGGACTTTAAGATCAAGAACTATGGAAGCAGCATTTAAAAACTGAAAGCAAGTAATAGAAAACAAAAACCAGAAAATAATTATCATATGAACGAGAGTTGGGAAGAAGTCACAACTTAGATTGTGAATGATTACAATAGAACTCATCAAGTCCTGATTTGGAGAAAAAAGAAAACTTTTTTTCTCTTTTATTTTCCTTTTTTCTCCTTTTTTTTAAAAAAGTCAATCTACCTAGTAAAATGGTGATATAAGAATAAAGAAGACATAATCCTTACTCACAAGTTTTAATAATATAATAGGGAGACCAACAAATAAATTTCATACAGTGTTGATTTATAAGTGCTAGAATAAAGAGTTGTGTAGCATGCAATGGAAACACAGAGGGGGAGCATTTAATTAAGATAGATATCTGTGAAAGTTTCCCAGAGGAGGTAATGAATGATATAAATTTTATTTGATAATTAAAAGATATTTAGAAAAAAAGGTTGAGGGAGGGCACAATATTCAGAGGATAAAGCAAGAACTTGTTGATACTTAGAGACATGGAACAAGATTATACCTTTGAGGAAAAAAACCCATGTCTCAACAGGTAGAGGAAAGCAAAGGGATGTTTGGTGATGGAAAACCATGCTTGCTGAAAAATTCTCCTCCTAAAAGGTAGGAGAGCCATTACATTTGGTTTCAGACATTTTAGGTTTGAGGCTTTAGCAGGAAAGAAGTTTAAAATGTCTATAAGGTAAAAATAAGCATGGGGAGCCTAATGAAAAAGCAAAATTGGGGCCGGGCACTGTGGCTCACACCTGTAATCCCAGCATTTCCTGAAGCCAAGGTGAGTGGATCATGAGGTCCAGAGTTCGAGACCAGCCTGGCCAACATCGCAAAACCCTGTCTCTACTAAGAATACAAAAATTAGCCAGGCGTGGTGGTGTGTGCCTGTAATCCCAACTACTGGGGAGGCTGAGGCAGGAGAATCGCTTGAACCCGGGAGGCAGAGGTTGCAGTGAGACGAGATCACACCACTGCACTCCAGCCTGGGTGACAGAGCAAGACTCCATCTCGGGGAAAAAAAAAAGCAAGACTGGGGCTGTCAGATTTATGTCTAGGCATTATGCACAAAAAAAGATAATTATTAAGGATTGGAAATATAAGATAGTATTACAAGAAAGAGATTATGGTGCACAAAAAAAAAGCTTAGAAAAGAACCTTGAAAAATGTATGTATTTAGAAGATAGTGGCAAGATTTGATAGAGAATAAGATTTTTTTAAAGTAAAAATATTAAGATTTAACAAGGCTTCAGGAAGAAAGGAAAAGTTTCAAGAATGAATGGATATTCAATACAGACAAACAATGTAGAGAAGCACTTGGCATATTACAATAAAATGTTTAGAAATAGTTAATAAGTCAATACAAAAGCTAAGAACCACAAAAAGGTGATTGGATTGAGTAGTTTGGAGGTTACTGATGACATGAGAAAAGAATTTCAGTGAATAAACATGAGGGAAGATGAGTTTCAAGATATTAAGAAATTGGTTGCCTGGAAGGAAAGACAAGCCATGAGTATAGATAACTCTTTGATTACGTATCATAACAGTAAGAGCAACATCAGAAATACGTGACTGACAATTTTTAACATGGAAGATTATCCCTTCCATGTGTACACAGAAGCAGAGTAAACTTTGGAGAGTGAGCGAATAGGGGTATGAAAAAAAGAAGATAATCAAACAATAATGGTCCGGTGAAAGACTGACTCTGGAGAGCAGCAGCAAGTTATCTTTATTGTCCATAAGAAAAAATTATAAATGAAGATAGGTTAATTTTTGTATTGTGGTATGAACACTTAACATGCAATCTAACTCTTAACAAATCTTGTGCACTATACAATACTGTTAACTACAGGCACAATGTTGCACAGCAGATCTCTAGAACTTTTTTATCTTGCATAACTAAAAGTTTGTATCTGTTGAACAACAAATCCCTATTTCCTCCCTCCCCACCTCCAACCCTGGCAACCACCATTCTGCTTTCTGTTTTAATGACTGACTATTTTAGATATCTAATTTAAGTGGAATCATGCAGTACTGACCTTCCGTAACTGGCTTATTTCATTAAGCATAATGTCCTCCATGTTTATCTATGTTGTTGCAGATGGCAAGATTTCCTTTTTTTTTAAGGCTACATAATATTCTATTGCATTCATAAACCACATGTTCTTTATCCCTTCATCTTTTGGTGGGTATTTAGTTGTTTTCAGATCTTGAAAGAGATTCTATTGGGAAGAATGCTCCAATGAGCATGAAAATAAATACATTTCTTAGAGATCCTCATTTCACTTCTTCAATTATATACTCCCAATGATATTGCTGGATCATACAAAAATTCTATTTTTAACTTTTTGAGGAATTATTATACTGTTATTCATAGTGATGAAAGAAATTTAAAAAGATATAAACAAAGAGAAAAGCGTTCATGTTCATAGATAGGAAGATTCAATATTGCTAAAATGTCCATACTACCCAAAAGGATCTACATATTCAATGCAATTCTTCTCAAAATCCCAGTGACTTTTTTTTTACAGAAAAAGAAAATACAGTTCAAAAATTCATATGGAACTAAAAGACCCTGAATAGCCAAAGCAAAGGACAAAGATGGAGACATCACACATTCTGATTTGAAAACTATAGCGATTAAACCCGTATAGAACTTGTGTAAAAACACACATTTACATGGAACAGAATAAAATGCTCAGAAATAGATCCAGGCATATTCAGTCAATTAATCTTTGACAAGGGTGCCAAGGATACACAATGGCAAAAGGACTATCTCTTCAACAAAAGGTGTTGGGAAAACTGTATATTCACATGCAAAATAATGAAACTGGACCCTTGTCTTACACCATACACGCACAAAAAGATCAACTCAAAATAGACTAAAGATTTAAATCTAAGATCTGGAGCTGTAAGCTGTTAGAGGGATAGACTGATTTTTAATGTAGAGGGTTTTGTTTTGTTTCAGTCTTTAAAAAGTTGACAGACACCAAAATATTTAGCCTCCAAATTCCCTGAGAAAATGGACAGAATTTGGTGACAGTTGTAGAGTACAGGTGCAAAAGAAATGTTGAAGATGCAGCCATCAATTTTGGCTTGACAACTAGGAAAATGAATTTTTTTTTCAGATAAGCAACAAAGAAGTTTCGTTAGGTTTGGAAAAATAAGAATTCTGCTCTTAGTGTAGTGAGTTTTAGAATCCCCTGGAGATATAGAATAAATATTTAAATATGTGGAGGTCAGGAGATAGATTTAATTCAGAGACACCTATCTGGTCATCATTCATGTATTCAATCAATATATATTGAGTACCTACTGTATGTCAGTCAGTGTTTTAGGCACAAAATTACCCTCAGGGAGATTACATTCTGGTGGGGCTTTTAAAAGCAATAGAACGAAATAAATTCACTCAAGAAAAATATGCATTCTAAGAGAAGGAAACGTGAGACTGAACACTATGGACTTTAAGAGACTGCTAAGTGGCAGAGTCAAGTCACTCCAGCCAAGCTTACAAAACCCATAATTAATACATATTTTCAATTTTTGCCAGTGAGATTCTGTGGTTGAAATAGCAAACTGACACATTAACTAAGATAAAGATGAAATGATTTTAATATATTTAGTAATAAAAAAGTGTGTGTGTTTTAATGAGGTATTATAGCAAGAGAGGATTTAAGGATATTGAAGTTCTAAAAGATTCTCTAATAGTAGTGTCATTCAATTGATTTTTTTCAAATATTAAAGCACTTAATAAGAAAAACATATGCATGATGCCACATGCATTCTTTTCTTTGATTACTTTTAATTAATTAGATTAACAATATTAAATTTTAAAAAGTCTATATGTGGTATAATTCCTTATACACACTGATATCATAGCTGAACATTAACAAGAACAGATTAAAAGATATAATTAAATTCATTGAGCTTGCATTACAACTATTGGAATCCATTGAGTTTGAATTCCATCTACCTACTGACTCGAGCTTACTATCCTAGCATCTACCAGCTGCAGGCACATATATGCCACAGGGTAGGAGTAGTTACTTAATGCTATTAGATCATGAAATGAATTATTTTGATTTGTTTGTGTTTGTATTTACATGTTGTTGTGTTGTTATCGTGTGTTTCCACAGAAAATTTCTGGATGGCTTAAGTTAATGAACTACTATTAAGTTAATGAACTACTATGACCCATAGACAATTATTGAACAGCAGAAGTCTAGAGACTCTTGAAATCTATCTGATTTCAAAGACAATATATGTTGTCAAACCTCTGTTTGAATCCTTAGGTAATGCTTTTTAGTTCATTGACCTTGAAGAGACCCTTAGAATCCTTGTTAAGGCACAGAAACATACACACATACATTTTTATTATTAAATACATAAAAAATTGTTTAGTCTATCTTACTTAATATGTCAGTTAGCTATTTCAACCACAGAATCTCACTGACAAAGAGAAAATATTTATTAATTATGGGTTTTCTAATTCTGCAAATGTCATTTTATTTATTTGAGAAATAGTAATTGGATTATTCAAGAATTTGTTACAGGGCTAAATGTAGCAGTTACAAAAGGGTAGCTATTAACACATATAATGCCATCATCTGGCCACACATGTTCTCCCAATGTAAAGAAAACAAAATCAAATTTGCTTACCCTGATATTTTAAATACTAAGAAATCTAAAAGATTTGAAATACTAAGAAATCTAAAAGGTTGCGAACTATGTAATATTTTGTTTGAATATTAGAATGTTTTTTTCTAATTCTACAAGAAAATAAACAGTAGTAGAGAATAAAAAGCCACAAAATCAAGGTCAAATAGGGGAATGAAAAATAGTTATATTGGACAGATATGTAAATAGCTTCATATTTCATGTGGTATAATTACAGTGCTTGTGGAAAAATGAGATGTACAAGAAATAATTTTCAAATACTGTTTCTTTGTTTAAGTGATGAAAAATTAAGCTGTGTGATTGGCTACTTTAAAAGAAAGGGGGAATCCTGAGAAGCAAAATGTCCATTTTCATTCTGGATTAATGATTCACTATCGAAGTGTGAAATTAGATAAATACATATTCCTTCATGCAGAGCTAACATTTTGAAATGCCCAGGGATTTTTGACAGTGTCACACAGTGTCTGTTTTTCTTTTCTGCTTATTTTCCATAATTTTTAGAATGGTGTCAAAATGTTTGTCACTAAAATGGAGAAAGAAGGAGAAAAGAGGTTTTATCATTCACAAAAAAAACTTACTAAAAGTTACTTATGAAGACCTCTGCTTCCCTGACACAGCAGATGAAAAGCAAAAATCTGTTTTTGTGCAAATTAAGATGGACTTCTGTTTTAGTAATTCTTGAAAAAAGATTTATATTAGCCTGTCTTAAGAGAGAGCACATCCTTATCCTCTGATTCATCTTCTTCACGTTTTCCAGTATTATTTTTGGAAATTGCAGCAACTGAACAAAAAACATGACCTTAGAAATGTAGTGAACACCAGGCTCTCTTAGAAGACATTTTAATAAGAATTATATTTGCTTCTGAAAAAAAAAATGTCATAGAAGACAACAATACAATTAAGTGCCTGGTTTTGTGCACATTTACTATAATTTGTTTTGTCAAGGAATGTTTTACTGAGTCCCTTCACAATTTTGATAAGAATAAGGAAGTTCTGCCACCTTGAAGATATTTTCAGAGCAGAGCAAATGAACAATGAAAATGTCAAACCAATCTTGCACCAGAAAGATGCTTTTGTTGTTGTTGTTATGCAGGAGTTTTATGATGCCGCTGGACATTCCCCTTACCATGAGCGGGAAAAAGATGCAGCAATTCCAGAATACATAGTACACTTCATCAGGAGGAAAAAAAAATCCTTTTGGGGCCACTACTTTATCTTATGTGTACAGTAGTCTCCTGGTTCATTTTAAGCAGTGACACAAAATTCTATGTGTCTAATCTAAGGAAAGAGGGTGAGTTATTCATACCCTGGATACAGAATCAAATCCTATGAGATCTGTTGGAATTCGATAATAAATATTTACAGACCTTGCTGATTCAATATTCAATTTGACACATTTGGATAAAGCCAACACCTCCCAGCTGTTTCCCAACAAGGTGGCTAGGGAAGCAAAGTTGCCCTGGAGAAGCCCCAACAAAAGAGCTGACATTTTAGCAATTTTGAAGGGGCACTTTTGATGACCCAGAAAATGCCATTCCAACGAATGCAAGAATAGATGTCGCCAGGTCAGACGGAGTATTCTGGCATCTGGAGACCACCTAGGTAAGATTGGCCTTCCTTGCTCCGGAGGAATACACCAGGAAGCCTTCCAACATGGTTGAAAATGTTGGTAGAAAACCTTGGTTTTTATAGCTCACCATTTTAAAAAGCAAGAATGCATTGCCATTGAATTTTTGCCTTGTAAGAAGGAATTTTTCTTGAGAGAAAGTTGTCAGCTCGTGTAGTATTTCCAAGGTCTGAGAAAACACATATTTGTCGGCCGGGCGCGGTGGCTCAAGCCTGTAATCCCAGCACTTCGGGAGGCCGAGGCGGGCGGATCACGAGGTCAGGAGATCGAGACCATCCTGGCTAACACGGTGAAACCCCGTCTCTACTAAAAATACAAAAAATTAGCCGGGCGTGGTGGCGGGCGCCTGTAGTCCCAGCTACTCGGGAGGCTGAGGCAGGAGAATGGCGTGAACCCAGGAAGCGGAGCTTGCAGTGAGCCGAGATCATGCCACTGCACTCCAGCCTGGGGGACAGAGCAAGACTACATCTCAAAAAAAAAAAAGGAAATACATATTATTCTTGACCTTAGTTCTCATCAGAACTGGTGTGAATGCCATAATTTTCATTTTTCCCGTAGGAAATAAAGAGGGTGAGGAATAATAAGTAAAGTGACATTAAGTATTCTTTGAGATGCTAACAGATTATATTCCTGTTCCATCCCTGTTGCAGGCCCTGTATACCCCTTAAACACAAATAATCACACTTATACATAATAATCATCTTAAGAACTACATAGTTTGGCCGGGCGCGGTGGCTCACGCTTGTAATCCCAGCACTTTGGGAGGCCGAGGCGGGCGGATCACAATGTCAGGAGATCGAGACCACGGTGAAACCCCGTCTCTACTAAAAAATACAAAAAATTAGCCGGGCGTGGTGGCGGGCGCCTGTAGTCCCAGCTACTCGGAGAGGCTGAGGCAGGAGAATGGCATGAACCCGGGAGGCGGAGCTTGCAGTGAGCCGAGATTGCGCCACTGCACTCCAGCCTGGGTGAAAGAGCAAAGACTCCGTCTCAAAAAAAAAAAAAAAAAAAAAAAAGAACTACATAGTTTAGATCTCACATTTCAAGAGCCTTTCTCTCCCTCTGGATCAATTCTGACAAATACACTTGGATAAAAGAGAAGTCAATGGCTTCATTCAAACCAACCAATAAGAAAGATTTATTTACCATCTTCTCTAAAAACAAACCTTCAGACAAAGAAAGTATCAGATGGCAAGCTAACTCTTCCTCTGAAGGTTCCTCTTTCTTATTTTTCGTTGCTTCACTGGTGGTTGAGTGACAGTGTCATTTCTCTGTCCAACAGACAGCAAAATAAGATGGTTAACAGCACTTAGTGTTCATGTCCTAGAGCAGAAAGAGTAGTGAGGAGAGAGGCTGACAAAGGTATCTTACCCTCAGTAACGAACTACATGCCAAATAGAAATCACTATAACCCTCTGGGTTCCTATGGTAACTTGGTAACTATTATTTCTATTCAATGGAAAGACTTAGCTAGCAGAAGAGTTCAGTTACACAACCAAATGACTGAAGATATTTCATAAAGTTAGTCTAACAGTGGTTAGGTTGGTTTTGAGATGAGTCAAATATTATTGAAGATGTTCCTGCTATCTTCCATTGTTTTATTTTAATACCAATAGCAAATATGTATCGTATGCAGAAATTGTACATACACACTGTTCAACTTGAGAAATATCTACCTGGAAATTTTCAGCATTTTTTTAAAAGTGCTCTTTTGAAAGATAACTTTTATGCCCATTTAATTAAAATACAACATTCATTTGGATATATTGCAGTCAAATCGTGTCATAGATACATATCTGCATATAGTCCACTAGATATCATTTTGAAGAATATATCATGAAGTTTTGTCTGGTCTTTGAACTAGATGACTAACCAATTGTCCATTCTCCTAATTCTGATACGGGCAGCTGTTAAACTCCACTGACTGATGTTTTATGCTTTATAAATAAATAAATAAATAAAAATATATATAAATGACGATTTCTCGATTCTTCCATTTGTGTCAGCCCTCCTGAGATGATTTTGGCTCTTTGGTCATTGGCCAACTTTCTGCTATTGGCAGAATGCTGGATATTAAAAAGTATCATATTCATATACAAATCACCTGCACCTTAAAAAAGAAATAAAAAATTGTTGGTTATCTAGTCTACAAAAAAAACATAGCCTCCATCTTTTAGACCACTTTCTCGAAACTATCTCACTTATTTTTTGGATTTTTTCCCAATTCATTCCTCTGTTGATGCTATTAGGACTCAATTTTTTCTCTTATCTCTAAAAAGAAGAAATCTTAACTTGGATGAACTTTTCACTTTTCTTTAGCACCAGATAAGTGTTCTTGTCTATGTGTGTAAGTCTGTTGGGTGTGAGTTCTGCTGAAGACAAGAGATCAGGCGGTAAGGTAAAAATATTTATTTTTCTTTCCTCAGAGTGGGGGATCTTACATGGCTGATATACCTCAGGGAAAGACTTTAATTTTCCACAGATTAAAATCTCACTGGTGAATATTTGCCTAGGTATTATAGAACAGTGCCTCATGCTTAACAGACATAGTAATTACCTTGGGACTTGTTAAATTCTTGTCTTTAGACAACACATTGAGTAGTACGGTAACAGTATGTGTTCCTTAAATATTTCATAATTTATTCTTTTACATTAAAATTATGTAATCACCCCATTTTTAGAGGGTCCCAAAGAGTATTCTGTGGAATACTAGTTTTGTTCTAAAAAAAATTTGGTCATAAAATTTCAGGAAATATTTACGATTTTCTCTTTATTCGGCCTGCATAATATTTTAGAAAATAAATTGATTTTTTTTTTTTGAGACGGAGTTTTGCTCTTGTCCCCCAGGCTGGAGTGCAATGGCACTATCTCGGCTCACTGCAACCTCTGCCTCCTGGGTTCAAGCGATTCTCCTGCCTCAGCCTCCCAAGTAGTTGGGATTACAGGCGCCTGCCACCATGCCCAGCTAATTTTTTTGTATTTTTTTTAAGACAAGGTTTTGCCATGTTGGCCAAGCTGGTCTCAAACCCCTGACATGAGGCGATCCATCCGCCTCAGCCTCCCAAAGTGCTGGGATTACAGGCGTAAGTCACCGCGGAAATATTTTCAAAAAATCAGCTATTTTACGTAAAATTGTTGGCTTTCAAGTTCCTCTTGAAAACTCAGATCATCAGGCAACACTGACCCCACTTTACTCCGTGATAGTAATGCCATTTAGGTAGGGAAGTCACTTTTCATTTTGCCTCAGAACCGACTAATCCATCCTGCCATGATTCTGTTCTACTTCACTCATTTATATTGCTTCCTTCTCCCTGTAGGCTCTTGATTTTGTTATTCCATGGAGAAACCTTGTGTGCCTAGCTATGTCCAATTTTCTCCTTTCTAGAAGGATGCCAGTTATATTAGATTAAGGGTCACTGTACTCAAGCATGGTCTCATTTTAACTCTTTAATGACACCATTTGCAAATAAAGTCACATTATGAGATACTTTACAATGGCCATTATTATTCTTTCTGCCTGGTGACCATTTGTTCCCATTTGAGGGCTACATTCAATCTGGAAACTGCAGCTATCTATCAATATATTAACTATAGTGGTTATTTGTTCAATAAATACTTAATAATCAACCTATTGTCTTATATGAATGCATAACACTCACTCACAAAAATAATTCTGAGGTATCCCAACTAGCGTCCCCCAATGTCAAGTATGGTGTGTCAGTTCTGGACAAGCCAAGCAATTGCTTTTCAGCAACTGAGAAAAATCTGCAGGTATGGAGATGACTTACAGTATGCCTTATAAGTCAAAGCAGAATTGTTTTTCCTTAGCACAAAGCAAAAGGCAAAATGGATGATTAAAATAAATACAAACCAGGGACTGGTAGAAGAAGGAGGGATGAATAGGCAGAGCACAGAGGACTTTTAGGGCAGTGAAATTATTTTGTATGATACTATAATGGTAGATACGTGTCATTATACATTTGTCAAACCCATAGAATGTACAAAATCAGCCGTGAACCCTAATGTCAACAATGCACTTTGAGTGATAATGATGTGTTAATGTAGCTTTATTGATTGTAATGAATGCACAGCTCTGTAATAGTGGAGAGGTTTTTATGTGTAGGGGCAGGAAGTATATGAGGACCCTCTGCACTTACTGCTTAGTTTGGCTGTGCACCTAAAACAGCTCTAAACAATTAAGTATTTTAAAAATAAAAATAAGTAAATGCATCCATACAAAGATCAAAATTAGACATATAAGTGTTGTAAGCATAAGAACATAGTCATTCAGAATCTGACTTGGAACAAAGAACCATCAGACCAGTGCATCCTTATGTTGTTTCATCTGAAGCAACATAAACAACCTTATCTTTGACACTGCATGGAAATAAATATGTCCAGAATAGTAGTTTGTAGGTATGGAGATGACTACAAATAATAAAAGAAAAATGCAATAAACAAGAAGTGAGGGGACCTGTGTTCCAGTCCTGCCCTAGACATGAACTGCCATCATCTCCACAGTGCTTGCCTCTTAATCTTTCTGAATCTGTTTCCTTGTCTAAAAATAAAGTACAGAAAACAATCTTTAAGATCTTTTACAAAGATTTGAATTTAAAATCTATGAATGAAAGTACACAGGCTTAAATGATTACTAGTGCCATTATCAGTTGAAGATTCTGGACGGATTAGACAAGGGATGGTAATGGAGGTGCAAGGAGGGTAACAGGAGAAAATATGGTAGGCAGCATCTTCCACAACTGCAGAGGAAAGAGAGTTTATGCCAAAAAGGGCAGGGTTTAAGCTCTCACACTACAAGCTACAATTTAGGTGACCTCTGAGTCAGTTATTTAAGGTGTCTGATCTTTAGTTTCCTCATCTATGAAATGTAGATAGCAAAACCTACCTCAATGAGTTACTATTAGGGCATATGATTGAATTTATAAAATAAATTCTAAATAATAATAACATAGTAGATAATATGAATTGAATGCCTTCTATGTGACAGCTGCTCTTTTAATTGTAAAGTTTCTCATTATGCATAGGAATCGAATAAAATAGCAACTATTATTGGCCCATTAAACAAATGAGGAAATTGAAGGACAGATAGGTCGTTTAACTCGCCCAAAGCCACAGGCTAGTAAGTGGAAGAGTGAAGGCCAGGCTGTTGTGATTAGTCTGTTTTAACCAGGTGACATAATCCTCTTTCCCTGAGTTCCCTTACATTGTCTTCTGTCCCATATGCTTTGGTATGAATGTTGGTGTACTGCCAAAACTTAAATGTTGCAACCTAATACACAATGTAATAATATTAAGAGTCTGGACCTTTAGAAGGTGATGATGTTATGAGTGCTTTGCCCCCATGAATAGGATTAGTGCCCTTATAAAAAAGGCTTGAGGGAGCCGATTTGCTCCTTCTGCCATGTGAGGGCACAGCAACGAGGCACCATCTTTGAAGCAGAGAGAGAGCTGTCACCAGACACTGAATCTGCTGGTGCCTCGATCTTGAAGGTTCCAGCCTCTAGAACTGGGAGCAATAAATTCCTGTTGTTTATAGACTACTCAGTTTAAGGTATTTTGTTGTATCAGTAGGAAGGGACTAAGATGCTATGCTTCCCGTAACACCAGTTTAGGAAATTTACAGAACTCGTATATTCCAAGTACGTAACCCTTTTACTATTGTGACTAATTCTATCATACAGAATCCACTTTACACACTGTCCATCTTGTGAAAAAGAAAATATTACAATATATACAATATTATTTTATAAACTATTACTTCAGTAGCATGAAATGTTTGTAAACTTCCTGAAAAAGTGTGTTATAATAACAAATATTTGGTCTTTGTCCCTGCTGCCTGGCACAGAGCACCTAAAACCTTTGACGTTTCCTGAATGAATGTCTTTTGTTATTCCTAAGAATTCCCTTTTGATCATACTTGAGTTTATGAAAATGATGTAATTTAGGGTGGAGCTCCTGTGTAGTCTCAGGATGAGAAACTAGGGGATGGTAGAGGCAGCTGGATATTAAGCTTTTTATAAATCCTTGAACAATGAGTTTTCAAGAGCTTCCAGGTTGGTGAATACATCAAGGTGTTGAGAGGGTGGCAAGCCTGGACAGGCATGGAAGCTTCACCCTTCAAGCAATATTAATTAACCATGCTGTTATTAAATGGAAACCAGTAACTTTTCCTGAGCCCACACAATGTAGAACAGAAACTGGAGTGCTGGTAGGGACAGTTATATTTTGTTTTATTTTCTGTGCTATAGCCCTATATGGAGACTGGAGTTTATGGTGAAAACCTGTGATCTTTTCTCAACTACAAACTACTGGTAATTTAGACTAAAACACTTCCCTTTGAAGGCCATTTACCAGTGTGTTATTGGACATTCACTGAATCTACCTCTATGACTGAAGGACATAAAATGATCTTGAAATCTGAACATGATTTTTTGGATGATATTGAAGAAATTTCTATAATAAAATGGAAAGAGTTTATACAAGATCATGTTACTAGGAGAACACAAGCAAGTACTCACCCCTTTTCCTCTAGGATCAACTTTGGAACTGCAGGAGGAACTGCCAGACTTTTCTGTCACATAGACAATACCTTACAAACAGCACTAGAGTGACCAACAATGAGCTGTACAGTTTGTAAATGAAAGTTCCAAGGCAAACAAACAACATCTTGTTTGCAAGGTTACCACTCTGACCAAAAATAGTAAAACCAAGTCAGATTGGCAGGCTGAATTTCATGCTGGAAGTGATGGAAGAATTGAAGAGCTGTAAAAACTTTTATGTTTGGGTTTTTACTGACCCATCAGAGGTGGCAAATAGCCTGGACATATGGTCAGTTAGAAGGGCAATAGAACACTGGCCTATTGAAGGAATGCCCATATGTGGGGCATAGCCCTGTGGAATTCACTATGGGCATTTGAGGGATGCATTTAAGTAGGTCAGATCAATGTCTACTGGAAAAACTCCTTTCCAGTTTTGGAAGAGGATTGGAACCATCAAGTGGATATTACGTTGTACTTCCTTGAGTCCATGACATGGGTGGACCTTAGATGGTTGCAGTAATGCAAAGATAGGCTAAATCTAGACATATTATTCTTGCACCCTTCAAAATGCCAAAGACCAATAAGAACTATTTTGTTTGCCAATAAAAGAGACAAATACTGCAGGCAGATTCCCCAGAGGAAGACTCTGAACACAACTAGCAAGTCAGACTGATTCTAGTATGTCTAAAGGGCTACAAATGGGTCTTGACAGGAATAGACACTGACTTCAGTATGGTCTTTGCTTATCTGGTGATAGACACAAATATTTGGAGTGCTACACAAAACTAGAACAGAAGATATTGCACCAAGTTGCAAGGCTGACCATTATTTCTTCAGACCAAGGAATATGCTATATAGCTTATAATGTCCAACAATCGGCAGAGAGATATATTCCTCAAGGTAATAGATTGATAGAGAAATGAAATGGGCAATCGAAACTTTGGTTTTCTAAAATTGGGGGAAATAAAGGCATGAAGGGCTAGCTTATACACCTTCATGAGGGTGTGTTCACACTCAGCAAGAGTAGGGCTAAGAAAGTGTCCCCAGTACATATATTATTCTGTTTTTCTGGTGCGTCTGGGAAAGAGAGGGTGGGGAAGCATGCTGGCATGATTACAGTTTTTTTTAAGGTAAGAGTTTGCTGATATGATAACTATACATATATTTTAAAAATTTATTTTGCACATCGCTTCGAATTTTCTTTTTCTACCTGATTCAGTGGTCACAAGACCAGGCCTGCAACTACAAGTGCAGGAAACAGAGATGACTCCTAAGCAAGAAACTATCTATATTATTAAGCCTTTATATCAGAATTCCAAAGGGCCACAGGAGGTGAATTGTGCCTTCATCCCATCTGGCAAAATTAAGTGTTAAGAAATAAAAATAAAATCCTAAGTACCCCAACTGATGTAACAGACCCCTTCTTGGCCAAGGAGACCACAGAGAAACCTTAAAAATTGAGTTTCCAGCCATGAAGGGACGGGAGGTTGGACACACCTTGTTATACCCCCTCCCTTGCTAACTGCCATTAAACTTTCTTTCCAAGAGTTAAGCAGAAACCAACCCTTTCGAAAGACTTGCTGTACCACTGAGTTCAACCAACTGCCTGATGCTGCTGTTGGACTCTCCTCCGCTTGTTCAGGTTTTGACACAATAACTGACCAGCATTCCTTCCTGATATGTGACCACTGACTGGTTCTGGCTGGTTCACAGAGGCATGAACAGCTAGCTCTGTGTCCTTTATTTCACCTTTTGATATATAGAGCTCAATTTTACTGCATTTAAATGTTAAGTCATCACTCCAAAGTGAACATGGGATGTATGTAACATGCATGTTTGCTTACTACATATGTACTCACTCCTACTTCACAGATATTTATAGCTCCTCCTATAATCTGCTGAATATGTATTCTGAACCATCGCATTCAGCATAAATTCCTGTCTCATCCTCCCTCCTTCAAAGTATATGCTTTTGGTTTCTACCAGAGACTATACTTCCCAGCCTCCAGGGTCACCAGCCTGAAGCCTGCAACCCTTTATAAACAAATAAAGCTCTCTTTTATAGATCTACAGATCTTGTGATCTTCATGCCAACATATTAAATGTAGCTATACTGCCTAGTAATCAAAGTGGCCCACTAGTTCTGTGTCTATTTAACCCTACTCTGGATGGGTAGTAAGGAACTCAGGGAAAGGCACTTGCTAGACTAGTATTGCTGCCTGCAATCTAGACCAGTATAGTGATTGTACCTAATGTTTTTTCCAAAGTTGGAAAAGTTTGGCTATAAATGGAGAAAAGGAGAAATAGTAGTTGAAAGTAAAGTAATGAATAAATGTATTAAGTAATGAGAGAAGTCTAATATTAACTCAACATCTTGGAAGAGGCCCAGAACAAAAGATATTTTCTCTTAGCTCAATTCTACCAGATGCATGAAACGATGAGGCAATGTATTGCTGAGACCACTTCCTGCTTTGGGAACCCAACAAGATTAAATGGAAGCTTGCAAACCTGAATGGTCTTGCCTGGGAGCCATTTCTATATGATATAATAATGAACTGGACTAATTACTAATGACCAAATGAGACTCTAATAATGTAACAATATCTTTTAATTGCTATGAGCCTTTCGTTATAAAAGATCCATCGTCAAAAACCAGGAGTGGTATATGGCATAATAAGAAATGTATTTGCTCTTTGTCTCTGCCTCCTGGTGCAGAACTTCTAAAACAGTTGAAATTTCCCGAGTGTTGGAAGTGTGTTTTGTTATTCATATAGAACCCCTGCTGATCACATCTGACTTTATGCTAATGAAGTAACACAGGTGGAGGCCAAGCTTCAGGATGGGGCTGGACACCAGAAAAACTAAGTGACTAAGTAGAGTATTGGAAATTTCAGCCTCAACCACCAATCTCCAGGAAGGGGAAGGAAGGTAGTGGCTGGAGATTAAGCTCCATAAAAACTTCTTGAACAAGATTTGATGAGCTTCTGGGTTGGTGAACACATCAGTGTGTTGGAAGGTGGCACACACAGAAAGGGCATCGAAGTGACACATCCTTTTTCCTTCCCCACACCTTGCCTTATGCCTCTATTCCATTTGGCTGTTCCTAAATTGTGTCCTGTATAACAAACCAGTAAACACAAGCAGAAGTTTTCTGGGTTTTGTGAGCCATTCTAGCAAATTTTTTAACCTTAGGAGGGGGTTGTGGGAACCACAAATGTATAGCTGGTCAGTCAGAAGTACCAGTGACAAACTGAGACTTGGAACTGATGTCTGAAGTGAGGACAGTCTTGCAGGACTGAGCCCTTAATCTGTGGGGTCTGTATTTTCTCCAGGTATTTAGTGTCTGAATTGAAGTGAATTATTGGACACCAACTTGGTGTGCAGAGAATTGGAGAATTGCTTGTTGGTGTTGGAAAACACCCCAGAAAAAGCAATGTAAACTTACTAGGTAATAGCATTTCGGAGTTGTGAAGAACTCTAGTAATCAGCTAAATCCAATTATTACTTAATGTAGATGAGGTAACCAAGGTAGAAATTGTAAAATGGCATGTCCGGGTTCATATAGTTAATAGAAAGGGGTAATTTTTCCCCAGACATTCATCCTGTTATTCTTAAAATTTTTAACACAATCATCACTTGTAAAGATTGACATATTCTCAAATTGTATTATGTGTAACAAAGAAATCAATAAATGAGTCCAGAACATACACTTTTAACATATTTGAAAAGAATAATTTCAATGATCCTCTGACTGGTAAAATAACCCATTCTTTCCAAGTCTGCCATATTTTAATGACGATGAATTCAATGGCAATATTCATTTTGTAGCTTAGAAAACAGAGAGCTAGTGCTATGATTATTTTATGTTTCAATTCATATTTTTGCCTTTTTTATTTCACTGTGATTTTTATTAACTGATTCTTTCTTAGAGTTGTTGGAATGTGAATGTTCACTGAATACTTAAATTCAGGACAGTCACTGGTTGTATTCCTGTTGTCTTGTTTATTTTTAAGTCACAATTCTGGTACTGCATGTTTTCATTTAATCAATAATCTGTCTCCTTCATAAGTGCTTTAAACATACAATCATGAACATATATGTTTTCCAGGTTGACCTGAATAGTTACAAACATAACTTAATCTGTACAATTGCAACTTTTTTTCCTTCCACTATATTTACCTAAGAGGCTGAACAGCTGTCTCTCAAGCAAACAATGTAGTCTTTACCATCCTGACACAAGAGTATTATATCTTTAAAGGGAACTCTAATAGGTACTAAATGTCAAAAATGCACTTGAAAACTCTTAAAAATTCAACTTGAACTAAAATAACCAAGAAAACCTAATATTAAGACTTATGTCTCAAAGAAAAATAATTGACAACTCTACTCTACCCAGCCTATCTGCCAGAAAATTTTACTTGGAATTCCTAAGATATCTTCACCTTAAGTACTCCCTTAAGAAGCTTATTTAAGTGAGTCCCTTCGTAGTTAAAAACCTATTTTCCTCTCCCTTACAATTAGAATAATATGTGATTGCATGGCAATGGCTACTATGGCCATCCAGACATTCCTTTGTGCTGGTATTGCTTACATTTCAATTTTAAAACATGTGCTTTTCTCCAGTATGCTTTACTTTCAATAATTCCAACTGCATTATTTTCTAGTATGAAAAACCAGAATACATTATTGGCAGCCTTGCATTCTAAAGGGATGCAATTGATTCTTAGGATAAAAGAGCCTCTATCCAACATACTTTAGCATAAGCAGGTATTATGCGCCACATTCCTTAGGACAGATGAAACCCACAGAAACACAAATTTAGATGTATATCTCAATGCTGCAGTGATGGTTTCCCGTAAGTATGCATAGAAAGTAAGATGCAAATAAATACACCATTTAGGGCTGCCACTACTGAGGCAGCTGTGGGAAGACAGCCACGTTTTTTCTTAATTAAAATTTTTTACTTTGCTTCAGTTAGTCAATTTAACACTCTTCAAGAGGCATAATGTATATAGTGAGCTAGTATTTAAACAGTGAGAGCAGCTTAACATTCAGATCCTGCAGACTGTCTGACAGTCTTTTTGGAAGAATCTCTAAAGACTAGGTGGTATCTTTAATTGTGAACAAATAAACATTAGTCTGGATCCTGTGAACAATTCAAAAGATGAAATGCGGCAGAAGTTTTCTCTGCAGGTGGGTTAACAGCTAATGTCAAATACCTCTCCATCTTCACATCTTAGAAAAAGCCTTATAGCAGACAGGTAGAATAATTTTTTTCTGTCGTGAATCTCCAAGACCTGAAAACATCTGTTTTTCATAAAAAATGTGATGCATGCCAAAGGCTAGGAACCTCTCACTCTCTAAGATACAAAGCTTTTGATCCTTTGAAACAACACTATTTCATTTTATAAGATGTATTTAAACTATCTCCTATCTTATTTCTCTGAAGCTGAAATCACTGGAAAAATTAGCCCTCTAAATTTAATTGCCTATAATTTTGCTATCAAAACGGCCCATCAAAGTGCTCTACAGAGGAGTGATTGAAAATGAGAGACAAGTGTCTAGCTATCTGAAAAACTAATTTGAGCACTAAATTAGAATCACTCTGTTTTTGCTTTGCCTGTATCTCCTTCATTTGCATCTTGTGTACATACCACCTACAAAATGCATATCTTTCTTTCTCACATCTCTCTATCTTTTTAACATTATGCTAAATGATGATACCAGAATGTGTCTCTCAGGCTGAACTTGCAATCCGATTGATTTTAAAGAATCGAATCCCAAATGTAGGAAATGAACAAATTTTAGAGATGTTGTTGATTTAAAAATCTATAAATGTGTAGTTGAAGGGAGGAGGCAAAGTACATATGAGAACAAAATGGTAACCTTTAATTAATATATGGTTATTTAAAGACATTTTTGTGACTTTTCAGAGTCCCAATAAAGTGCATGACTAATTCTGTAATTTCTCCTATCTCAACCATAATTAGCTTCACATCATCTTCTTGTATTACCACTTGCTCAACTTTTATCTTCTTGTTTTTTTTTTTGTTTTTTTTTTTGAGATGGAGTCTCACTCTGTCACCCAGGCTGGAGTGCAGTGGCGCAATCTCAGCTCAATGCAACCTCCACCTCTTGGATTCAAGCAATTCTCCTGCCTCTACCTCCGAGTAGCTGCAATTACAGGCATGCACTAACACACCCAGCTAATTTCTGCATTTTTAGTAGAGACAGGTTTCCTCATGTTGGCCAGACTGGTCTTGACCTCAGGTGATCTGCCCACCTGGTCCTCCCAAAGTGCTGAGATTACAGGCATGAGCCACCGCGCCCGGCCAATTTTCACTTTGTTTCGAAAAGCATTGCTCTTCTTGTTTCAAAAGGTATTGTTCTTCCTCTTTCAATAGGTGTAACTTCAAATAATGATGTTAGCATAAGACTGTAACAGGTGGGAAAGGAAATATTTGGCTATAGTATGTTATCCTGTGATTCATGAGCCTCTTGCACTCATGAAATTAACGTCAGCATTGGCCCAAGTTGGACTATGACTGCCTCACCATTTGCTGTATGCTCTTTCTGATGTTGTGTTTTTATTAAAATGAATGATGAGGCATAAAATAGAGATGAACACATGCAGTAATTTTCCAAGTAGAAAAATTTAGGGAGGCTATGGTTTTATGAAGTTCCTGGGCTTAGATGATCTATAAGTGGTTCAAAAAGCTAGGCAACTTTAATTTAATTCAAATATTCTAATTCAATTTTAGTCTTTGCATTACAGAGATGTGTGTTTTTCTGAATCCTTAAGAGAATGAAAACCGATGGAATAATGATGTACTACTATTGCGATGTTACTAAAATCAAACAAGATTTGCTGCTCCCTTTTCTATTTCCTCACATTTAGCATTCACAGAATGTGAAAGTAATATAGATATTACAAAATATCCGATGATTCACAGGAACTTCCTAAAATTTTCCTTGCTACACAGCTGTAGAACACATGAAAGAGAAAATTTTAAAAATGTGAAGAACATTTTCTGTATATATGTGTGTGTATATATAGGTGTGGTTTTAGATGTATAATTATATATGTGTGTGTATATACATTTTCAGTAAAAAACAAATAAATAAAACAATAGAAATTAAAGCACGCAGGAAGATGGGATGCCATTTTCATCAGAAAATTGTGGCTCCATAAATCACCCATGCTATCTTATGTGCATGCTTCTGCCTGTGCTGCTTGTCTCTGCCTGGACTGAATGCACTTGTCACCATTTGGGTTCTCTAAGAAGCAGATTCTGAGATGCAATTAGCATGCAGGATTCTGTTTATTCCCAGCTTTACTGGGGTATAATTGGCAAATAAAAATTATACATATTGAAGGTATACAATGTAGTGTTTTGATACACATATATAGTAAAATGATTATCACAATACTGCAGTCAAACTAATGAGCATATCCATCACCTCACGTTACTTTTCTTTTTTCTGGGGGGGGTGGTAAGAATATTTACGATCTGTCCTCTCAGCAAATTTCAAGCACACAATACATTGTTACTAACTATTGTCACCATACTGCATGTTAGATCTTCAGAGTGTATTCATCTCATAACTAAAATTTTGTACCCTTTGGTCAACCTTTCCCCCTTCCCTCCACGCACCCCCCACCAAAACCGACACTCCCAAACCCTGGTAACCACCCTTCTAATCTCTGTTTCTATTAGTTTGACTTTTTTAGATTCCACATAAGATTCTTATTAGAGAGTCCTCTGGGGCTTAAAACCTATGGAAGGGGGGAAATGTAAGCAGGATTGGACAGAGAGAGAAATTGGTTAGTGAGTCAGTCTCAACAAAGCTGTCAGCCAACCCCACAGAAAGTTCTTCAGCTGGACCAGATCTTCAGAGTTGTCCCAGTTAAGGGTGAGAGATCTGAACATTTATACCCTGATATTGATCAGTCACTGGGGATGGGCTATCCCAGAAAGAGGCATGCGCTTAGCTGAAGTTGTTTGTTTTGTTTATAATTTTTAATTGGGGGCCATCCCAAACAGGGCTGTCAGCTGAGGACCGTCTTGCTGAACTCCCTGCAGTTGGGGGAGCAAATCTTACCTTACTCAAGGGGAGAGGGAGTGAATCATGGCATTCACCAAGCACTTCTTCCTGTTTTCTACAATATAAATTTCTATAAATATCCTAGGACTCATGCAAACTATTATCATACCTATGAAGACTCCTCTGATTTCTCATGTGGGATTGGCTATCTCTTTTTCTATGCAACTACTGAATCATGTACAAACATATATCATAAACTTCTAAAAATTGTATTACCATTTTTTTGAATATTATTGTCTCCTACTTACACTCTAAGCTGTTTGAAGACAAGGCACTGTGTCTTATCCATCTTTGTATATTATCACCTAGTATAGAGACATGTACATACAAGTGTTCAATAAAAAGAAAGATAAATGGACAAATTGCAACAAAGAATTGTGAATACGCTAGTCCTTACTGAAAAGTAACTAAAATACAATATCAAGAAAATCCCACAGAATAAAGGGGGAAAGTTTGCTCTTTGAAAATAGCATACATTGAAGAGAATGAGCAGGCCATGCTGTGTAGTGGCTAAGTGTCCCATAGAGTATGGTAATGATACATTTGGTTAAATTGAGCAAAGAGTCAATCAATGCCTAGTATATGCCAGGTAGTGTAGTAAAGAATGTGAAAGAATAAATATTTTTAAAAGTAGCATAACAGTGTCTATCCTCTAATAAGAGAAATAAAGCAAGGGACAAATTAAAATAAAAGGGGATAGGTTTTACACAACTCTCGTAAAAAATAAATACAAATTTTTTCGTGGGAAGGAGTTCAAGGAATGAGATAATATAACCAATTAGAAAAATTAGAACAGACTTGATGAAGGTTATAGCATTAGAACTTGGTCTTGATTTAGACTGGGCACTGTGGCTCACGCCTGTAATCCTAGCACATTGGGAGGCTGAGGCGGGTGGATCACGTGGTCCGGAGATCGAGATCATCCTGGCTAACATGGTGAAACCCTGCCTCTACTAAAAATACAAGAAAAAAATTAGCTGGGCGTGGTGGTGTGCACCTATAGCTCCAGCTACTTGGGAGGCTGAGGCAGGAGAATCGCTTGAACCCGGGAGGCGGAGGTTGCAGTGAGCTGAAATCGTGCCACTGCACTCCAGCCTGGGTGACAGAGTGGGACTCCATCTCAAAAAAAAATAAATAAAAGAACTTGGCCTTGATTTTTTATAAGCGAATGTGATCAGTTTGAGCATGTGTGCTAGTTCAGGTACTCTGAGAAGCAGTGCCAAGATGGAATTAAATGTGGAAAAGATTTGTAGGACAAAATATCTGTGAGGAATATTGGGAAATGTAGCAGGAATAGGCAGGGAGAGCCCTTAGGAATTAATGCAGGCAGGTAGAAGAACTGAGTAAGAAGAGTCTCAGATTATAGTAAAGGCCTGAGAAAATGTTAGCAGGCTGATAGGGAAGCCTCAGAGCAAAGACTGCACATCCCAAGACCGCCACAATCAGTCGTTGCCTGGGAGCAGCCCAGGAAAGATATGGCCTTGGTATGAATGTTGTGCTGGATCACAAAGAGGAGGCAGCTGGAGGCTGTCAGCACCCCTCACTGCAAGCTCTCTCTCTCTTTTTTTTTTTTTTTGAGACAGAGTCCCACTCTGTCGCCCAGGCTGGAGTGCAGTGGCGCGATCTCGGCTCAGTGCAAGCTCCACCTCCCGGGTTCACGCCATTCTCCTGCCTCAGCCTCTCCGAGTAGCTGGGACTACAGGCGCCCGCCACCACGTCCGGCTAATTTTTTTTTTGTATTTTTTAGTAGAGACGGGGTTTCACCATGGTCTCGATCTCCTGACCTCGTGATCCGCCCGCCTCGGCCTCCCAAAGTGCTGGGATTACAAGCGTGAGCCACCGCGCCCGGCCAGCTCTCTCTTGAAGTAATATCTGAGTAGTACATGCCCATGGATGTCACAGGTGTAGAAAGGAAACATTTCAGGAGAAGAAATATGTGGCTGAAGTCATGGGACATGCAGCTGATGTCTTTGGTTGATAAATATCACCATGGCCTGTGAGCCACTAGTGGCCTCTACCCTAAACAGTAGTAGCAAGCAATATTCTAAGTGCCATTGCTATTTTATTTATTTTCTTATTTCTGTTTTGTCAATCTGTTTATATTTTCTTCTTTTTTCTTCTTGCACTAAGAACATGGCCATGTGCTCAACAGCCATCACAGCCTTCTAATGACGGTTGAAAAAATATAAAGGCCAAGGTTAGCTTTTCCTCACAAGTGGTACTCAATTACGGTGTGTTAACATTTTCTTATCCCTCTAACTCATCATGCTGGGCCTTTCTCACAAAGAATGTGAACCTTTCAGTCAGTTTTATTACATGCTCTTTTCTAACAGAAAATATTTTCAGTTCCAAAAATATTCCAAAATTATTCACATATGGGTATGTTGGTAAAATATTCATTACTGCATCTCAGCTCTAGTATTTAACAACCTTCTACAGAAAATCAGCTTTTGACAGGTGGTTTATGTGTTCAATTCTAAAAGAAAGAAAACAAGAAGCACATGGCAGGACGTCCTAAATACTCTCTGTAAAAATGTTTTGGCAATAATGTATTTGTATAATTTAAAAGTATCCCCGGTGACTGTGGCAACCTGACCAAGGGCAGGCGCTGGGCCTCAATTTGTTATTTCTTTCAGCTTCCTCTGAAAATGTGCTTCATATTCTTAAAGCTGTGGAAATTTTCTCTAAAAGTGTTGTGATGACCAATTGTATTAATGGAATGAGAGACTTTGCTCTAATAACAGCATCCTGCATGTCAAATACTAACTTCTTTGCTCACCTTCTTGATTATCTGTCAGCAGTGGAGCATGCTTTAGGAGGGCAGATGCACATTGCCTTAACATTCCTAATGAATCAGAGAATTCTGTACTGCACATCTCTAAAGCAAAATCAGCAAGAGGTCTGAACAAAGCCAGTGATATCTAACACTGTATCCTATGGTACCAGGTGATGGCCCAGAGCATACAAAAAGGGAAAACAGATGGATGGGTCAGAAATTCCCTCAGAAGAAAAATGAGTGCTGGAGTAGGGAGTGCTATGTGGTGACACATAATTTGTAACCACCAGGTTTAAGATCTGGGTCCTCACTGAGCATTTCAATATGTTTCCTGATACGGAGGTCAGGCAGAAAAGGACTTAGGGTGAACTGGAGATGGTGGAGTAGGAAGAGTTGTCTGAAAGGCTAAAGGGAAGGTTGCTTGCATCAAACATTCTTCTCACGCTAGCATCTTAGAAATAAACAACTTATATGATAACAAGCATATGGGGTAGGGATAGGAAGTGAAAGAAGGAGATGGCCCTTAAGCAGTCTGTATCTTGTATACCTTTAATTTATATCAAGACTTTTCGTCGCTATGTGTTTTGTTTTTAATTTTGTTTTTAGCTATGCTTATCTGCCATTCTTTTTCATCAGAAAGGGGAATTCCAGGACCATGTACTGAAATTATACTTAATACTGGAAAAAAGACAATATTTAACTGTCCCGTATACACTATATAGTATCAGAGATTGAGAAACCTGTTCTCTTCCAGGAACAATTTTCACTGTCTAAGAAAAAACAGATCTCCCTTCTACTGGGACTTGAAATAAAGACTGAAATCTCAAGGCACTTGCCTTTTTACAGGACCTCAAAACAGTTTACTTGGAATAAATGAATCTCTGATGAATGTAATTTATATTAGAAATAGCACGGATGTGTCCTGAATTTGCAGGAGAAGGATGAATCAACATTCATTGTCTGCCATAAATTCCGCATTAGTTAGGCCCTCACACTGAAGAGAGAGACCTTTGTTCACTGAGGAGAAAGGTCCTGCTAACTGTGTGGCATACTATCAGATTTGGGCCAGGTAAACTGCCATTATCCCGACTTTCTAAAGAGAACTCACAATCCGGTTTTCATGCTGCTTTACCCTGCCTTGTCCTCACCCATAAAAATAATTTTGACAGAACAAAGAACTAAAACTAAATAGATTAAAGTTTTAGTCATCTTTTCTCATTTTATATTTCCTCTTAAGTTTTGTATGTGTTATTCCATATTTTGCCTTTCTTTTCAAGCATATTTTCTGAGTGGGCTTTGCCATTTGGAGTATCGTTATGTGGACTCTAGAAAATAAAGTCCTATACCAGAAAAGATTCAAATTTGAAATATTTTTGAATGCATAGTTCATCTCTTTAAATTAATCACACACTTACTGTTCCATAAATGTACTGACTTAATTATTCGCCACCACCACCTTCACTGCCATCACCACCACCTCTCAAAATTTCTCTATGATCATTTCCTCCTTTATATAATTTTTAACTTGTTCACACTTCTGAACTCTCAAGACTTTTGTACCAAACCGACAAACTGATTTATTTTTCATTGAAAAGCAAATGTATAGCCCTGTCCTTTGCAATTCTCTGTTTCTAACTTTATATATACTTTATAGAAAAATAGCTCTAGAATTAAAGAATATTAACATATGCTTTACAGTAAAATGTTTTCATCTCTAACTGTGATATATAAGAATTAGATATTATGAAAGGGATACATTTCTTCTGTAGTAGAGGTCCTGTTTAATATTGAACTAGAAAAGGCACTTGAGGAAATGGTGATGGACTCAGTCAGCACCGTAACAAAGGGACCAAATGCCAGAAGATCCAGAGGAAGAAGAGATCAGCTCCAGCTGGAGAGATCAAGGAAAGCTTCCAAAGGAACCGTATTTTGGTTTGGTCATTGAAGCATGGGTAGTGTTCAAGTGTAGGGCAGTAGGTAGAAATTGGTCAACTTCAAGCTGCTAGATGCTGCCCAGGGAATGGTACTTGGAGATAACTGAGCACAAGAGCAAACAAGGATGCATAGAGGAAAGTTAACCAACATTTCCATTCAGTAAGGCAAAAACTAATAAATGACACCTGGTTGCTATAATCTACAAGTGTGTTTTGGGGATTGTAAACAGTTTATGTCTTAATTTTGACCTAAAATGGAATCAAGTTGCATGGTCTAAGAAACTCATCATTTCATTCTTTCTTTCTTTCAGGACTTTTTCTCCTTTTTCCTTTTATAAGATGTTTTAGAATTTCATTAATTTCTGAACATGAATAAATATTATTATTTAAAGCCATTTATTTATTCATTTATTTCTTGACATTAAGTATTGAGTACCTAATGTGTTTTTGATACATCTCAATAGAGATACACCTAGAGAAATACTTGAAGAAAATGTTTAAGTAACTTAAATAATTATACTTCAGACTATTCTTCATAAAATAAAATAATGGTCCTATACTTCTTGTATAACAAAACACATAATTTTGTTATCACTGAAAAATTTCTGTTGATAAAATTGAAATATAATGTTTGGTATTTGATAAATCTATTTGATGTTTCCCAATTCTCTAGAGACGTTCTTCATATTGTCATTTTATTAATCAAGATTTTATAAAACTCTATACCTGATCATTCCAATATCTGGATGAGCTGTAGGTCTATCTGTTTCTAATATTTAACTTTTTGGTTTTCTAACTTTCCTGTTACATTTTACTTAAATGCTGAGAATACTCTATCAGAAATTACAGAAATGCTGATCAATGTATGTTCTTCCAGAAAAGTTGTATTCCCTTTTTTTTTTTAATGACCAAAAGTTAAAATAGGGAAAACTAGAGTAATTTTCATCTGGAATTGAGCAAATTTTGAAACTTGAGAAATTTTCTATTTCCTGTTTATCTAACTTCTATCATAGATCTCTAACTGAAAGTTTGATATATTTTTTCACAGTACTTCTCTCAGGATCTTAAACCTCACCCCTTTCCTGGGGGCTGCCCAGCATTGTGAAGACTGTCAAAAGCTTTGCTTGGCTTCTTAGCAACTCTGCTGCTTTGTTTGGCTCTTCTCTTGCTCCACCGACAAATCTTCAAATGTCTCGAAAGGAAAGGCACTATACGATGTCAGTGTGTTTCCTGTTTCTCCTGAACTTTGGCCACTCAAATCTGGCTGTTTGGGAAGATGGAATACCAAATCTTGCCTCTCCAGTAACAAGACTGCTAAAAACTTGGCTTGGTTTTCCAGTATCTTAGTTATTGCTTTCTGCTTAGCTTTTTTGACTTTCTGGTCTTGCGTTATCATTTATGAAGAAATGTTTTGAGGCAAAACAGCACCACAATATGCTTCCTTACTTGCAGTACTTTGCTCGGGCTGCCTTAAGAAAGCACCATACACTTGCTAGCTGAATAGAAGTTAGTTATCTTACAGTTCTGGGGTCTAGTAGTCCAAGATCAAGGTGCAGCAGGATTGATTTCTTCTGAGAGTTGTGAGGCAATGATGCAGGGCAAGCAAGCCCCCAAATTGGGACTTAGTTTGGGAGGGTTCTTGGGTGTGTTTCGGAAAGAATTCAAGTGTGAACCAGTGGGGTTAGACGGCAACCTTTACTGAAGCAGCAGTGTTCAGCAGCAGCAGAGGTACTGCCTCATGTGGAATAGGGCTATTCCACAGGCACTATTCCCAGAGTAGCACCTTGGGGCCAGTTCTGCAGTCATATTTATACCCACTTTTAATTACGTGCAAATTAAGGGGCAAATTATTCAGAATTTTTCAAGTAAATGGTGGTACTTTTGGGTCATTGCCATGGAATGGGGTAGTACCTTCTGGGTGTTGCCATGGCAATGGTGAACTGACATGACACTGACGGGCATGTTTTATGGAGAGGTGCTTCTGCCTCTTCCCTGCTAGTCTTCAATCTGGTGCGGAGTCAAGTCCTTGCCTCCTACCACGGGAAGAATATGTTTCAGGCCTCTCTTGTAACTTCTGGTTATTCTGGCAATCTGGTATTCCTTGGCTTATAAAAGCATCACTCTAGCATCTGTCTTCATTTTCGCATGACATTTTCCCTGTGTGTCTGTTTCTAAATTTCCCTTCTTTTAAGGTCAATGGTTATATCATAATAGGTACCCTCCTTATTCTCAAAGGAATTCACTTTAATTTAATTACATTTGCAATGACTGTATTTTCAAATAAGTTCATATTGGGAGGTACTGAGGGTTCGGACTTGAACACGTGAATTGAGGGGACATGGTTCAACCTCTGAACTACCCTCAGAGCTCTATAATTCTCAAGGCTTATCTCCTTGGGTAGCTTTCTACAGTCTTTAGACAGATGTTTTGCATTTTTTCTAACTTTTCTAATTGCTATTGACAGTATGATTGGTCTGATATCAGCTAGTCAATAATGATCAGAAATAGAGTCTCAGGTTTGACCTGAAATTGGTAATTAGTCATAAAAGTGTCATGCCCTCGAGATTCTCTGCAGTAATAATTTAATAATAATAATTTGACTAACTAGAATTTCTCTGCAATAATAATTTAATAATTTAATAATTATAACTTGACTAGAATTTCTTTGCAATAATAATTTAATAATAATAATTTGACTAACTAAGGGTAGGAACAGAATTGAGAAATGTCTGTCCTACTACCTCATTGGTTTCCATTTTACTTAATCTTTCCACCAATTTTGAATTTGACTTATCTAAGTTAGTTTGAAGGCCATAGATAAGAGTTTTACACAAAAATCACAGAGAAAGGAAGATGGCTGAAATGGCATTCAAGAGGGTCTATATCTGTGCAGCTGTAGAAAAAAGACATATTTACCAGTTATTAGTGAAGGCTAAATGTTAAGACTATAGAGTAAGTGACAGTTTTAAAGTTTTCCAGAATTCACCTAGGAACTCGTATGGCTAAAGATTTTGAAGTAGTTTACAATTTTTATCATGACAGCAATAGCAGTAAGCAATGCCAATTGAAGTACATACAACAACAGCAACAAAGAATTTCCACCACCCAGTTAAAAGTTTCATTTTACATTCGAAAACAGCATTACTATGAATGTCATAGATAAGTGATAGTAGCATTGCATCTACCTATTTCCTTATTTTTCATGTTTTATTTGGTAATATCAGTTCAGAGCTTTTTGATTTGTTGTATTCAAGGGAAGTCATTAGAATATCACCATATTTTATTTCCTTATAACACATTTTTTATCTCTTGTGAGAATTGATCCATATGTTTTTCAAGAAGGTAGCCCAACTCTTGTAGTATCAATGCTTGATATATGTTACCTCCTTTCCCATTTTTTTCATATAGTATATGTTTGCTTTTTTGAAGACTCCATATTCACTTGATTTATTGCTGCTTCATATTGAACAAAATGGTATATTGCGGGGCTTAAGTGGTCATTTTTTTTAGTAACAGATGCTGACTTCAAAATCTAACTACAGTGTTTTTGCTGAGTAAAATCATCGGTAATTTTCTTTTCACACTATGGTTCATCATATAGGAATAATGCGTATTTCACAGACTTATTATAAACATTAAAGGAGATAAGTAAATTTTCTTACAATGCCTCCTACATATCAAATGACCAGACAATGAGAGTTATTATTATTAATGAACAGAAATAGCTCAAACCCACATTTCCTACTGCACTGAAGAGTGAATTCTCTATTTGAGACACATATGCTTTCTCAATCTCCAAATGCACACACATCCAAAATCAGACTACATATACATAGATGCATTTAAATATATATACATATGCACATGTATATGCACTCATACGTAAATGTATATGTGAATTTACCTATATATGTGTGTGCATATATATGTGTATGTATTTTTAATATTTTATTAAATTTAATTGTATTGGGAAAAAAATCACAGAACATTTACCTTGCCAAAAAGTTAAGGATTTTAATGTTGTCTAAAATTATAAAAAAGAAAAGCAGAATTTTTAAAGCTTTAAGGATTGTTTACCTCCACAGGAGAAATGTGAGTGAAAGCAGGGTAAGAAATGTAATACTGAGAGAATATTTTATAATAAAGTCTTCTCTGACTTTATTGTGATTCATTTTTTATTAAAGCATAGATTTTTAACTGTTTTTTTATTGCTAATATTTGGTATACCATCAGTGATACATTCTTTAAAGATTATTCTTGTTTTATTCAGCATTATTTTTAGAGATTAGCTGAATCCTGAAATATTTTATTTCTATCTTCCTTTATTCTGAAAAAAAAAAAATGAATTGGAGGCAAGAATCCTTTGGTATAATAACATAGAATGGACTGAGCATTGATTAATAAATCTCCCAGGAACCTATTCTAAAATGAAAGTCTTTTAATATACAGAAGAATGCATTTAAATGAGGGCAATGAATGAGAACCACAAATAATTTCTTGCCTATGACAATTATTTTATAAAGATATTACTGAAGAACAATATTGAACACAGTTATATACTCATTCATCACTGGTACATTTTACATTCTTATAAGTCTATGAGTTAAAACGCTGGTTCTAAATATCTTTGATATGGTACTCTAACTTATTTAGAGAAGAAAAAATAGACATAATGAAGCGTATTTATCAGCTAAATATATTTTCATTGACCAGTGATCAAGCCAAGTTCGCCTTTCCAGCTCCCACCCTGGAAACTTCTTGACACATGTTATTTACATGACTGTTTCAATCTTGGCTAGTAATAATAATAATCTTGGCTAGTAATAGTAATAAGAATAGTAATGATAACTATTCTAAGGAAGAGTTTATAAGGATTTAATATAGACAGATGCTCCTGGATTCCTTTAACTGTAGATATTTTAAAATATATAGACGTTATATGCCTGTATCAAAACATCACCCGTACTCCATGATATACCATTATTATGTACCCATAATAATTTTTAAAAACTAACAAAAAATAAAATATCATGTTTATTTATTTATTAAATCACACTTGAGTTTTAGAATGTAAAAACAAACACACATAAAAAAACAAACTAAAACCACCTAGACCACCCTCTTGTATTTATCTTCAAAGTGTTCTCTTGCTGGTATCTGTGACATTCACTATTTGTTCTCCTTCTTTTACCAGTGAGCATGAGCAAGGTTTTCAACTGTGGCACAAAAAGACCACTTCAGTTTTCTCTTTCATCCTCTCTTAGCACTTACCCTACTTGAACATTATTTCACTAAACAAAAGCCCTTTTCATTATTGAAGTTTGTGCTTGCCATCTTATATAATAAATAACTAAAAGGAGATAATATAAGTAAATTTAAATTTAACACAGTTAAATTTATATCATTAACGTACATCATTAAAATGTTCAATCAGGCCAGGCACGGTGGCTCACACCTGTAATCCTAACACTTTGGGAGGCCAAGGTTGGAGGATCACTTGGGCCCAGGGGTTCCAGAACAGCCTGGGCAACATAGGGAGACAACATTTCCACAAAAAATACAAAAATTAGCCTGGTGTGGTGGTGAATGCCTGTAGTACCAGCTACTTGAGAGTGGTGATGCTAATACATTGTTGAAGATGTAAGTGCTGTCTGCATGAGAAGAAATGGTAAATAGTGCACTGTCTTTGAAAAAACATAATTTAACTTTTTTCACCCTCTGAATTATAGAGATTCATGGCAAAGTCTCAGTCCTACACAATTATTTGCTGTTTCATCCACATGTATTTTCCAAATTTTCGTATTTTATCGATGCCAATCAATCCACTCATTAGTCAAATCAGTGTTGATGTCAAAACCTAAGTCAGATGATAATTTGCTTAAATTTTTTAACTGTTAAATTGACAAATAGAAAAGTCAAATTCTAAATGTTTCACAGTAATACACAGGATTTTGGATCCTATTATTTTTCTACCTGGAAGCATTTTGTGGTTAATATTATTTGTCTGAAAGTAAAATTATGTTCCAGGTCCAGATTACCAATAAAACTCACATGAGGTAGTAATGGTTTCCTTTGTTAAAATTAGTAACACATGTAAATATCTGTCAATCAAAACAATTTTACCTCATGGTATTTTCCTAATGAAAATGGACTTCTAGACTGATAGAATATTCAACATTTGTTTCTGGAACAAAATGCTGTGTCTTCAAGTGCAAGATTTCTATAAGGAAATTATATTTTAACCTGACATTTAAAAATATATATATATAATTTAAGGAATATTTCTTCTGTTAGAAGTCTCATATTAATTTACCTATCTGATAGTTGCAAAATCTCATTTATATGTGGAATTTTTTAAAAAAGGTTAAATATACCTAGATAGAGAATAAAACAGTGTTTGCCAGGAGAGGGGCGACAGGGAAATGAGAAGATGTAGGTCTCTGTATTAGTCTGTTCTTGCATTGCTATAAAAAAATACCTGAGACTGGGCAATAAATATACACCTATAAAACATAATCTTAAAAAATTAGCATACATACTGTAGGATTGTCTCAGTGGTAAATGTTTTTTGTTGATAGTTTAGAAAGTGTGGCTTCCTTAACCATTCATATGCGATGAATATTTAACAACTGGTTCTCTGGAGAAGCAGAAGCCATGAGGTGTAATGTAACTATTTCAAACACGGGTGATTTCAATCTACTAATGAGATGTTCATCAACTCACAACATTTCTAAAAATTTTAGCAGTTGACTGATTCTATCTTACCATTGTATCCATTCTCTAGGCTAAAGATACAGTGTATATGTTTATGAGTTCCTGTTCAAATTTCTATTAGAACACATTTGAAGCTGCATTTTTTTTTTTTTTTTTGAGACAGAATCTCGCTCTGTCACCAGGCTGGAGTGCAGTGGCACAATTTCGGCTCACTGCAACCTCTTTCTCTCGGGTCCAAGCTATTCTCCTGCCTCAGCCTCCCGAGTAGCTGGGACTACAGGTGCGTGCCACCACGCCCAGATAATTTTTGTATTTTTAGTAGAGACGGGGTTTTACCATGTTGGCCAGGATGGTCTCAATCTCTTGACCTCGTGATCCACCCGCCTCAGCCTCCCAAAGTGCTGTGATTACAGGCGTGAGCCACTGTGCCCAGCCTGAAGGTACAAAATTTTAACATATAACAAAAGTGTACTTTGACATGGTCTGTTACATTTCTCCTCAAGAAATTACATTTTTACTTCTATTGTGATCTATTAGAGATGGGCAATGTATGCTTTACTATATATTTCACAATTCATTACCTATCCCTTGTACCAAGTCATTACACCAGATGGTATAATTTTGTGAGTAGTTCATTTGTCATGGGCATGCTTCATTTTGGTACTTATTAATTATAAGTAAGACTGTGTATGTGTATGTGTGAACTGCACTGTGGGTAAATCTGCTACTCACAGGTGATTACAATGAAGAGTGAGATTAAACATGAGTTATGTTTCCATCTATCTTTGCTGTTACAAAATGCCTCAAGGTAATACCCACGAAATCAAATTGAATTTCAAAGCAATTCACAAACACTCTGAAATTTGGACCCAACACCAAAGTTACACATAGTATGTTTTTGTTTTGTTTTTTTTTTTTTTTTTTTTTTTTTTTTTTGAGACAGAGTCTTGCTCTGTCGCCCAGGCTGGAGTGCAGTGGCCCGACCTCAGCTCACTGCAAGCTCCGCCTCCCGGGTTCACACCATTCTCCTGCCTCAGCCTCCCAAGTAGCTGGGACTACAGGCGCCTGCCACCGCGCCCGGCTAATTTTTTGTATTTTTAGTAGAGACGAGGTTTCACTGTGTTAGCCAGGAGGGTCTCGATCTCCTGACCTCGTGATCCGCCCGTCTCGGCCTCCCAAAGTGCTGGGATTACAGGCGTGAGCCACCACGCCCGGCCTACACATAGTATGTTTAAATCCACATTTCATTTAATAAATATTGACTGGCTAACTGATTACAGTATGATATGCTTCCGTCAAGGATGAGTTAAAATATTTAATTTCATATAAACCACAAAGTTACTATTTTTAAATTTTAAATAATGTTTTCTTTACAATAATGTCTCTCTTGTTTAAACCAAAATGTATTCTTTTTTCCTTCTTACTGTTTTTTTTTCTTATTCTACTTCATGTGACATCTGTTAAAAAAATTTACTAGTTGCTTTCATATATATTTAATCCTAAAAATTCAAATGTATTTCACATCACCTTGTGTATTTTTCCTTCTGCAAATAAATCTTGTCTTTATATCAGTAATTTTCTAAAATCTTTACTCCACACAAAAAGTTACTGAAGTCCAAAATTCCTTTGTAATAGTTATAAAATGAGCAATCACTGGATATTTGTCATTTCGTACCCATCTTTTAACACATCTCTTAATATTTTGTGTGGAAATTAATCACTGTTTATTTTGAACATGTATGATGCTCTACGCAACCTTCCATATCAAACTGTTCCAACTTTATCAGAGGGTGACAGCCTTATTATGATAGTTAATGCCAATTTACTAAAAAAACTCTACTTGGAGCTTTACGTTATCTCAATCAATTTTTATCACAATTTGACAAAGTGGGTACTGTTATGCAAAATTTACAGATAAAGTTATTGAGACTCAGAGATGACTACAGAAATGATATAGTTAACAAGAGAGAAAACCAGAATTAAACCAAGTTCGGTCTGAATCATAGTCTATTTTCTTTCTACAATATCATGTCTTTTTTATTACTAAATCAAGAATGACAGTAAAATAACCATGCTGCTTTTCTATAAGGAGTATTTCTTTATAAGAAAATTAAAGCCATCAGAAAAAAAAATTATTCTCCTCTCTACAAAACAAATCCTTAGATGTTAAGCAGCCGTAATTATAAGGTAAATATAAGGTTTTGATCTGCCAATAATTGTCCTAAGTAAAATTTTTGACAGTTTGGATTTTTGGTTAAGCAAGCTGAAGGCCTACTGTTTAAGTTGAAAATGACAAGTAAGTGATAGATCTTTGGAAGAAACTAAGAATAAAAAGAAACGGCATAATTTCATCAAGGTTTAAATACTAAAAAGAAAATATGAGTAGAAGAGATTTTGAGTAAGTACTGCTCATTCAAGAAAAAAAGAAACACAAAGAATTGCCTCAGACTGGAGACATGGAGATAAGAGGGGAACAGCTAAATAAAGGTGCAAATTGAAATGAAATGATGGGTAATATTGAAATAAATTAGAAATGAAATTTTGCTTTTACAATGACAGAAATACCAAAGGAAAGTAACCTCAGTTAAGAACAGAAACAAAAGTAAACGGAGATTAGAACAAAGTAAATCTTGATAGAAAGGGTCTGGAAGTATCCTGCAGGTTCACGGAATTGCTTAGAGAGAAGAGGCTAAGTGACCCAGAAGTCAACAGGGAAAATAGAAGTGGTCCCTACATTCAAGATTAAAGGAGAGAACTGACAAGCCAGGTGTAATTCACAGTTCCTCATTTAAGACAAAGCTTTTTAAGGAAAGGTGCTGCTTGGTTTCCAGTGTCTTTCTTGGATATGCCTATTATGCAGGAAGAACATATTACTCCTTACAGGTAACTTTTAACACTCAAAAATTCCAGATAATAAACCACTCTTTCATCCTAACTAAGCATTTGGTCAACTCTGGACAAAGAACTCTGAGAGAATTAAAAGACACAGATTACTCACCCAAAGAAAGAGAAGAAAACCTTTGATGCGTAGCTGAAGCAGAAACTCACCAATTTACTTGAGCCTTTTCTTCTATTTTTACCTTCTTAAAGTAAGAAAACACTATAGTTCACTATCATTTTATTATGGACTTATTATATTTAGATTAAATTTTTTTATGTTTAAGTAGGGGCTTTCATTCTGGGAAATATTTATTTACAATCTGGGGAAATTTTACTTATTTACCCTATACATGTCCTTCATGACGTCTTGATCTTCACCTAAATCCTCTCTGAGATCTTGTGTTTCTCTAAAGGATTCCTAAATTTTAATGATTATCCTTATATGGAAACACCTGTACAATGAAGCTTGACTATTTCTCTAAAGGATTCCTAAATTTTAATGATTATCCTTATATGAAAACCCCTCTACAACGAAGCTTCACTTCACTGTATTTTACTAAATTTTTAAAAGTTGTCTCATAGTTAATTTTTATAGGTATATTAGTAGGTCTATACATTTATGGGGTATATGATATGTATTGATACAAGCATGAAATGTGTAATAATTATATTTGAGCAAGTGGGGTTTCTGTCACCTCAAGCATCTTTAATTTTTTGTGTTATGAACATTCCAATTGTACTCTTTTAGTTTTTCTAAAATGTGCAACAAGTTATTGCATATTTGACTATAGTCATTCTGCCATGCTATCAAATACTATATCTCATTTATTGTATGTAACTATATTTTTATATTTTTGTACCTATTAATCATCTGCATTTCCCTTCTACCGCTACCCTTCCCAGCCTCTAGTAACCAACATTCAGTGATCTATCTCCATGAAATTAATTGTTTTAATTTTTAGTTCCCACAAATGAACGAGAACATGTAAAGTTTATCTTTCTGTGCCTGGCTTATTTCACCTAACATAATGCCTTCCGGTTCCATCCATGTTGTTGCAAATGACAAGATCTCATTATTTTTTATGGCTAATTAGTACTCCATTGTGTATATATACCACAATTTTTTTAATCTATTCATCTGCTGATGGACTTCTAGGTTGATTTCAAATTTTGGCTATTGTGAATAGTGCTGCAACAAACATGGAAGTGCAGATATCTCTTTGATAAACTGATTTCCTTTCTTTGGGGTATATACTTAGCAGTGGGATTGCTGGATCATATGGTTGTCCTATTTTCAGTTTTTTAAGGAACATGCATATTGTTCTCCATAATGGCTGTGCTAATTTACATGCTCGCCAACAGTGTATGAGATATCCACTTTCTCCACATCCTTGCCAGCATGTGTTGTTTCCTATCTTTTGGGAAAAGCCATTCCCAAATGGCCATTCCCAAATGGGGTGAGAAGATATCTTGGAGTTTTGATTTGCATTTCTCTGATGATTAATGATGGTGAGCAGCTTTTCAAATATCTGTTTGTCATTTGTATGTCTCTTTTTGAGAAATGTTTATTCAGACCTTTTGCCCATTTTAAATGGGATTTTTAGATTTTTTTTTGTAGAGTTGTTTGAGCTTGTTATATTTTCTGATTATTAATCCCTTGTCAGATGGGTAGTTTGCAAATGTCTTCTTCCATTATATGAGTTATCTCTTCATGTTGTTGATTATTTCTTTTGCTGTGCAGAAGGTTTTTAACTTGATATGATCCTATTTGTCCATGTTTGCTTTGGTTGTCTGTGCTTGTGGGGTATTATTAGAAAAATATTTGCCAAGACCAAGGCCCTGGAGCATTTACCTAATGTTTTCTTTTAATAGTTTTGTAGTTAGAGGTCTTCGATTTAAGCCTTTAATCCATTTTGATTTGATTTTTTTATATGGCAAGAGATAAGGATTTAATTTCATTCTTCCACATATAAATATCATTTCTCCAGCACTATTGAAGAGACTGTTCTCTTCCCAATGTACGTTCTTGGCACATTTGTTGAAAGTGAACTCACTGTAGATGTATGAATTTATTTCTGGGGTTTTTATTCTCTTTCATTGGTCTTTGTGTCTATTTTTGTGCCACTACCATGCTGGGGCTCTAATGGTTTCATATAAATTTTAGGATTGTTTCTTCTACTCCTGTGAAGAATGTCATTCGTATTTTTATAGGAATTGCACTGAACCTCCAGATTGCTATGGGTAGTATGAACATATTAACAATTTTGATTCTTCCGATTCATGAACATAGAATATCTTTCCATTTTTTATGTCCTCTTCAATTTCTTGCATCAATGTTTTATAGCTCTCATTGTAGAGATATTTTACCTCTTTGGTTAAGTTAATTCCTAGGTATTTTATTTTATTTGTAGCTATTGTAAATGAGATTACTTTCTTATTTTTCAGATCGCTTGCTTTTGGAATATAGAAATGTTACTGAGTTTTTGTATGTTGATTTTGTATTCTGTGACTTTGCTGAATTTGTTTATCAGTTATAATAGTTTTCTTGTGGACTCTTTAGATTTTTCCAAATATAAGATTATACCATCTGCAAACAAGGATGATTTGACTTCTACTTTTACAATTTGAAAGTCTTTTATTTCTTTCTCTCATCATTACTCTAGAGGAGACTTCCTGTACCATATAGAATAACGGTGGTAATAGTGGCCATCCTTGCTGTGTTCCAGATCTTAAAAGAAGGGCTTTCAGTTTTCCCTGTCCAGTATGACACTAGCTGTGGATCTGTTGTATATGGTTTTTATTGTGTTGAGGTATGTTCTTTCTATATCCAGTTTTTTAAGGGTTATTCCCATGAAAAGATGTTGAATTTTATCAAATATTTTTTCAGCATCAATTGAAATGATCATATGGTTTTTGTCCTTCATTCTGTTGATACAATGTATCACATTGATTGATTTGTGTATGTTGAACCATCTTTGCATCCCTGGGATAATTCCTACTTGCTTGTGATAATGATCTTTTTAATGCATTGTTGAATTCAGCTTGCTAGTATTTTGTTGAGGATTTTTGCATCAATGTCCATCAGAGATATTGACCTGTAGTTTTCGTTTTTTTTGAGTCTCTTTGTCTAGTTTTGGTGTTAGGGTAATACTGGCCTTGTAGAATGAGTTTTCTATTTTTTGGAATAGTTTGAGTATACTTTATATTAGTTCTTCTTTAAATGTTTGGTGGAATTCAGCAGTGAAACCATTGAATCCTGATCTTTTCCTTGCTGAGAGACATTTTATTACAGCTATTGGTTGTAAGTCTATTTGGGTTTTGTATTTCTTGATGGTTCAATCTTGATAGGTTTGGTCAGAGAAGATATTTTATATTACCTTCATTTATTTGGATTTGTTAAGACTTGTTTTGTGACCGAACATATTATCTATCCTTGAGAATTATACATGAGCTGAACAGCAGATGTGTTTTCTGCAGCCATTGAATGCAATGTTATGTAAACACCTATTAGGCCCATTTGGTCAATAGTGCAGATTAGGTCCAATGTTTCTTTGTTAATTTTTCTGTCTGGATGATCTGCCCAGTGCTGAAAGTAGGCTGTTGACATCTCCAGCTATTATTGTGTTGGGGTCTATCTCTCTTTCTCTCTCAATTAATATTTGCTTTATGTATCTAGGTGCTCCAGTGTTGGATGCATATATATATTTATAATTGTTATATCTTCCTTCTGAATTGATCCATTTATCATTATATAACAACCTTGTCTCTTTTTACAGTTTTTATCTTGAAATCTATTTTTTCTAATATAAGTAGAGCTACACCTGCTCTTTTTTTGATGTTGATTTGCATGGCGTATCTTTTTTCATCCATTTATTTTTAGTTTCTGCGTGCCTTTATAGGTGAAGTGTGTTTCTTGTAGGCAACAGATCATTGGGTCTTGTTTGTTTGTTTGTTTGTTTAATCCACTTAGCCATTCTATGCCTTTTGATTGAAGAGGTTATTCCATTTACATTCAATGTTATTATTAATAAGATAGGACTTACTTCTGTCATTGTGTTGTTTTCCGTGTTGTTTTGTGGCTGTTTCTTCTTTCCTCCCTGTCTTCCTTTTTGTGAAAATAACTATCTCAGGTAGGATATTTTAAGGGCTTGTTTTACATTTTTTCTAGGTACCTATTTTAGTTTTTTTTTCTTAAATTGGAGGTTAGCATAAGGTTAGAAGATAACATCTTATAACCCATTATTTTAAACTGATGACAACTTAACTCTGGTTACAAAAACAAACTAACAAACAAGCAAAAAGAAAATGAATAATTCTCTACATTTTAACTTTATTGCCCCTGCTTTTAAACTTTTTGTTGTTTCTACTCACATTATAGTATCTAGGTCTTAAGAAGTTGTTGTAGTTGTTATTATTTTTGATAGGTTCATCTTTCAATCTTAATCAATGTTTGAGTAGTATATACATCACAATTACAGTGTTATACTATTCTGTATTTGTCTGTGTACTTACTCTTACCAGTGAGTTTTGTACCTTTAGATGATTTTTATTACTTATTAACATCCTTTTTTTTTTTAGAGTGAAGAAACCCTTTTAGTATTTCTTGTAGAATAGGTCTTCTGTTGACAAAAACCCTCAGCTTTTTTTTTTCATCTGAGAAAGTCCTTATTTCTCCTCATGTTTGAAGAATATTTTTTGTTGAATATTCTAAAAAGTTTTTTTTTCCATCACCACTTTAAATATATCATGCCACTCTCTCCTGGCCTGTAAAATTTCCACTGAGAAATCTGTTGCCAGACATATTGGAGCTCCTTTATATGTTTGTTTCCATTTTCATTTGGTGATTTTGGGATTCTTTCTTTGTTCCTGACCTTTACGAGCTTGATTTTTAGATGCCTTGAGGTGGTCTTTTTTGAGTTAAATCTTCTTGGTGTTCTATAACCTTCTTGCAATTGAATATTCATATCTTTCTCTAAGTTTAGGAAGCTCATTATTATCTCTTTTAATAAACTTTATACCCCATCTCTGTCTCTCTATCTCCTCTTAAAGCCAATAATGCTTAGATTTGCCATTTTGAAGCTTTTTTCTAAATCCTGTAGGTGTGCTTTATTCTCTTTTATTCTTTTAAAAAAATTTTGTCTCCTCTGACTGTGTATTTTCAAATAGCCTGTCTTCAAGTTCACTAATTCTTTCTTTTGCTTGATCAGTTCTGGTGCTGAGAGACTCCAAAGAAGTCTTCAGTTTGTCGGTTGGGTTTCTAAACTCAAGAATTTCTGTTCGATTCTTTTAAATTATTTTAATCTCTTTGTTAAAGTTATCTGATAGGCCTCTTCTCTGTATTACTTCTCTGTGTTATCTTGGATTTCACTGAGCTTCTTTAAGACAGCTATTTTGAATTCTCTGTCTGAAAGGTCACATATCTCTGTCACTCCAGGATTGGTCACTGGTGCTTTATTTAGTTCATTTCTGGTGAGGTCATATTTTTCTGGATAGTCTTGAAGCTTGTGGATGTTCACTGATGTCTGGGTATTGAAGAGTTAGATATTTATTCTTTTATTTGCCATCTGGGCTTATTTGTACTGATCCTGCTTGAGAAGTATTTCCAAGTATTCAAAGGGTATGGAGTGTTGTGATCTAAGACTGGCCACTGCAGTTATATGTGCATTAGGAGGTGGGTTGCATTTCCTGTAATACTGTGACTCCTACAGACTCATAGAGGTACTGCCTTGGTAGTTTGGGGTAAGATTCAATAGCATTCCCTGGATTTCCAAGCAAAGTCTCTTCTTTCCTTCTTTTATTTTCCCAAAAACAGAGTCTCTCTCTCCTTGCTGAGCTGCCTGAAGTTGGGAGAGGGTAATACAAGATTTCCTATGGACACCACCACTGGGACTGTGTTGGGTCACTCTTGAAGCCAGCACAGTACTAGGTGTCACCCAAGCCTGTGGCTACTATTTCCTGGCTACCACTGATGTTTATTCAAGGGCCAAAGGCTTTTATTTGGCAGGTGATTAGTCCTGCCAGGCCTTGGTCTCTCCTTTCAAGGTAGTGGGTTCTCTTCTGGCCCAGGGTGAGTCTAGAAATGTCCTCCAGGAGCCAAGGCCTGGAACCAGAGACATTAGGAGTCTGCTTCATTCTTTGTTTTACTGTGGCTCAGTTGGTTCCCAAATTGCAAGATATAGTTTTTTGTTGTTGTTGTTGTCATTGTTCTGTTTTGTCTTGTCTTGTTTCTATACTTTCATCTCCTTTCCTTTCCTCTCCTTCTCTCCTATCCTCTCCCTGTGGCCACCACAGCTAGGAATGTGCTGGGTCACACCTGAATCCAGCATGTATGGGGTCTTACCCCAGGCCTGTGGTGAGTGCTGCCTGGATACCACTGATGTTTATTTAAGGCCCAAATGCACTTCACTCAGCAGTTGGTTAATTTTGCCATGACTGGGTTATTCTTGAGGGCAGTGGGTCCTTTCTGGCTTAGGGGTAGTCTAGAAATATCCTCTGGAATGGGGGGTTCAGGACTCTGCTTGGTACTTTACTTTACTGTGGCTGAGCTGGTATCTGAGTTGCAAGACAAAACTCTCTTTACTCTCCCTTCTCCTCTCCTCAAGTGGAAGCAAGGAGTCTCTCCTGGAGCTGTGAGTTACACTACCTGTGTTTGGGGGAGTGATGATGTGAGCACTGTCTTGGCTACCTCAGCTCCGTCTCACTAGGTCATGTACACCCCAAGTCCACTGCCTCTGAGCCCAGCACAGCACCAGGACTTGCCCAGGAACTGCAGTCCTTGTGGCCATAATTGCCTTTCAAGTGTTTTAGAACCTCAGAATTCTTTAGCCTGTAGTGGTGGTGCTAGCCAGAAGTCGGGTTCTGAGAGCTGGGATGAACAATTCCTCTTTGGCTACGGCTGGTAGACCAGCTCTCGCTGGTAGCTCCTTCTGTGTGTGTCAGCCAAATTCTGCCTTGTGTTCCTTTCCACCGTGGCATGGCAGCACTAAGTTTCAATGAGAAATCACAATCACTTTGCTCTCTCTCAAGTATGCAGTTTCTCTGTCTACATCACACTGACCTGTTGAGGGATAGGGAAGGGGTGGTATAGGCAATTCCAGGCTGTCTTTCCTATCCTCTCCAGTGCCCCTCTCCTTTATCTTATGTTAAAACCAAGAATTGTGTTCACTCGCCTAATTTTTTTTTTATAAAGACATTTTCTTGTATAGATAGTTGTTCTATTTGGTATTCCTGCCTGGGGGTCAATGATGATCTCTGAAGGGTTCTATTCAGCAGTCTTATTCTACCTCCTTCAAATTTTAAAGCCTCAGTAAGTTTATCTCCATTAATTTCACACTTTAGGGATGGAAAGGGTTTTATACCTTCTACAAATGTGAAGATTGTATAAGCTGTTCTCTCATCCTTTCATTAATCACTCTACTACGTGTTGAATTATAACTGCCTCAAAAGTGATTAGTTAGGGATCACACTGAACATTTCACTGTGCATAAGTATAACCCTTTCAGAATCATAAACTTTTTTTTATTATTTTTGAAAAACAAATTGAGCACATGAAGCTTAGCCACCATCTCCTGCAAAAGGAGGAACCAGCCAAGTCACTGGTTCATTCATTGGTTTCTTCCCATTGCTTCTTATATCTTCAATAGTTCAAATTATTACAATGCATTCATATCAATATCATGGTGACACCACTTTTTAAATGGCATCAGTTATAAAATGTTAGCCAAGATATTCTGGAACTTTGAATACATTATTCTATGCGTATTTCCTCCCTCAAATGACTAATGGTTTGGTCCATCATGATTGCGCCCGAGAGAAACCACATTTTTTTTCTTCTAATGTACTCTTCAGTGATATTTTCTTTTATTTCATATTCTCACAGATTGGCTTATATGAAAGACAGGCTCTAGCTCTCACGATTTATTCTGGAACCACCTTGGCCAGGGGATACCTTTGGCAGTTCACCAGTCATTTATCTGTCTAATTGTAGTAGTGGAAATTTATTTCCCTCTAGATTTTTAAGTGATCTTGCCCACCTTTTACATATAAATCATAATTTAGCTATAAAATTTAAAATTCATAAATATTTTAACTTTTATCTATGAACTATCTGCTTCAAAAGAAAATGTCTTTAAAACTCCATTAATGTCTTAAACATTAATGACTAAAGATTGGTCTACTGCTTATTTTCATTTGGCAAGAACTGTGATTATTATCTTGTATTACTGCTTCCACCATAATCTAAGCCTGCAACTCTTACCTTGGAAGTTACGATATCAGTGGACCACCTATTTTCACCCTTGCTGTTAATAGTGCATTTTCTTCACAATGGCTAGAGTAATAATTTTATTCAAATTCCCATTATTTAACATGTGAATAAATTGAAAATATTTTAACTTTAACATTTATTTAGTATAATGTTAAAATTACTTACCTGGACAAAAATTAAGTCTTACATGATCTGATCACTGTCTTCTTTTCTAACCTCATGTTTACTTTTTCCTCATTTATGATACTAGAGTCACAATAGTCTCTTTCTGTTCTTTGAATAGATTAAATTCCAAATTTCCACTTAAAGAAACTAAAAACTTAGATTGTCAGGGCCCAAATTTGCAGAGATAAAAAGCAAAATTTTTGTCATTTGAGTACTAGGGACAATAGTGAGGTAAGTCACTCACATTTCTACTTCTTCAACCCCAAACCTTTGAAATACAACAATGGGAATACCACCACCAATCACAACCATATAACATCATCTGGAGGATATTAGCCTAGTCCTGTGATACATTACCATAAAATTATTGCCATAATTGATTCTTCATAAGGGCATTCCTCATTTATATCAAGACAGCTGATTTAAAAGATAGGAAACACAGTATGTCCAGGGCATTTCATAAACATGGGTCAGTTGAAGAATTTCATTTGCTGTCTTACAATATTATATGGAATTACATGCCTGTAAGTCCACAGATGGTGGTTTTGGCAAAAGGATTATTGGCAAGAGAGGGAAATTCATACATATCTTGTATAAATGCCTGTTGAAGTGCGAGCACAGTGCTATTCTTTCCAGAATGAATTTTGTCCAATGTAATCACACTTAAACTAGGTAGCAAGCTGATCCTTCCAAGAAAATTGTACTATATTCAGGTGACAGTGTTGTTCTCTGTGGTTGGCAGATTAGATATGAAGCAGTGGCTATCAGTAGATCATCTGTGGTGTGTAGAAGTCCGTATTATTTAGCCCAAGTTTAACCTCCAACCCTACTGACATGAACGCTTTGCTAATTAGACCACTGCACGGGTTCAGACTTGGAAAAGAAGCTGATTGACATCTATAGAACTGGTCAACTTGTCTACCAGATTATTAAGATCCTCCTCTGTTAAAGTCACTCGTGGTCGAGTCATTCTTGGACATTGGGAAAACCTGCTCAGGCAACTTACTTGTGCGAATCTAAAGCCACTTCTGAGTTTGCAGCTAGCACCCTTTTACTTTGATTCCTTCCTGTGGTATGCAGAATTCTGAGATGATCCCCAGGTTTTCTACAGCATTATGTACATATCTTCTATAACAACCTCCTCTTGAGTGTGAGTGGTACTTATGAATATGATGAAATATTCACATTATTATGTTATGTAACAGAAGAGATTATGCAATGTAATTGAGGTCCCTAATCAACTGACTTTGCTAAGCAAGAGAAAGATTATTTTGGGTAGGCCTGACAAAATCAGATGAACTCTTAAAATATGTCAGAAAGATTCAAAACAAGCAAGACTTGTTGTTATAGTCTGAATAAAAACACCCCCATAATTTTTATCCATATTCACTTCTATTAATCTTAAAAGATATTTTATAAAGCAAAATATTATGTGAACAATATCATTTAATTCCAGGGTTTTTCATTTCTTAAATAATGTATAAATACAGAAACACAGGATTGTGTAATAGTTACTTATTACCTCTTATAATATCCTTCCTTTTATTCTGGACAGAAGTTATAGAATAAGAATTATATAAATATCCCTCATTTGTATATGTGTACCTTTGAAACATTATAAAAACAAAAACTGATGCATGGTATTAGACCATGAGTATATTTTTAAGCTCTAGGGGCACAAAAAAGTTAAAATAATTAATATACAAAAGATAGAAATGTTAACTTTCAAATAATTAATAACTTAAGAAATTGTACAATCTCCTATTGTCTCTTTTCTAGTCTGACATTTATTATCCGTGTTACCAACTTCAGTGGGATGGACAAAAACAAGAGACCAGTTAACTAGGAATATCTAAATCAGAAATTATCAAAATTTGATGGATATCAGAATCCTCCTGGCTGTTTGTTAAAGAAGCACATTTCCTGAAATCTTTCACTACTCAGCATTCTGACTCAGTCACATTGAAAGGGAGGAGAAGGGCATTGGTAAATGCTTGCTTGATAGCAATCCAAGTGAATCTCAAGTAGCTATTTTTTGGATCACAGCTTGAGAAGCATGACTCCAACCACCATCACTACCACTCCTGTATTTTCAGTAAGATGTGTTGTCTCCTTTGCCAACCCTGTAGTTTGTAGGCTAAACCACTTGCTCACTGCCTTTACTATTATACTTCACCTTCTCTCCAAATTCCCTGCAGATTCTTCAAATTGAGACGTTTAATTTCTTTCAACATTCTGCCTTCTCCTCCTGATTAGGTTGTTTTGGGTTTTTAATTTTGTTTTGTTTTGTTTTGCTTAACAGAATTGCCTGTCTTCTTTTGACATCTTTCCCCCTCCATTTGGCTTTCTAGGAACATCTCTTTCAAGTCTCTCACTCTTCTCTGCTGTACTTGTAAACTTCAGTGATGTGCCTTCTATCCTTGCCAATGAGAAGACAATGTTTTGGCTAAGGCCTTCTGGATGAGATATTAGCTCATATGGTTAATCTTGCTCCAAAGAAAACCTCGCATTTTTTTTTTCTTTTTCTGACCCAACAGTATAATCTGGCTCCTGAGTAAAAACCTGTGTTTTGTTAATAATAAAAGAAATAGATAAAACCTATTAGCAATTCTTTTCTGTAACTATTTAAATGACATGTAGTTTTCCTTCATTAAACATTTCATGAGCTGAACTACATCAAAGTGGTTTAATTCTTTTTAACTTTTCTTTAAGTTCAGGGGTATAAGTACAGGTTTGTTATATAGGTAAATTGTGTCATGGGGGTTTAATGTACAGATTACTTCATCGCCAAAGTATTAAGCCTAGTATCTATTAGTTATTTTTCCTGATCCTCTCCTTCATCCCACCCTCCACACCCCGGCCCCAGTGTCTGTTGTTCCCCTCTGTATGTCCATGTGTTCTCATTATTTAGCTCTCATTTATAAGTGAGAACATGTGACAAAGAACATGATCTTGTCCTTTTTTATGGCTGCATAGTATTCCATGGTATATGTATCACATGTTTTTTATCCAGTCTATTATTGATGAGCATTTAGGTTGATTCCATATGTTTGCTATTGTGAATAGTGCTACAGTGAACATATGTGTGCATGTGTCTTTATGATAGAATAATTTATATTCCTTTGGGTATATACCCAGTAATGGGATTCCTGGGTCGAATGGTAGTTCTGTTCTTAGGTCTTTGAGGAGTTGCCACAGCTTTCCATGATGGTTGAACTCATTTACACTCCCAACAGGGTATAAGTGTTCCCTTTTCTCTGCAACTTCTCCAGCATCTGTTATTTTTTGGCTTTTTAATAACAGCCATTCTGCCTGGTATGAGAAGGTAGCTCCTTGTGGTTTTGATATGCATTTCTCTTATTATCAGTGATGTTTAGCTTTTTTTTATATGCTTCTTGGCCACATATATGTCTTCTTTTTAAAAGTGTCTGTTCATATCATTTGTCCATTTTTTAATGGGGCTGTTTCTTCCTGGTAAATTTGTTTATGCTCTTTATAGATACTTATTAGACCTCTGTCAGATGCATATTTTGTAAAAATTTTCTCCCATTCTGTAGGTTGCCTGTTTATTGACAGTTTCTTTTGCTGTGCAGAAACTTTTTAGTTTAATTAGATGCCATTTGTCAATTTTTGCTTTTGTTGGAATTGCTTTTGGCATCTTTGTCATATAACATTTGCCTGTTCCATGTCCAAAACGGTATTGCCCACATTGTCTTCCAGGATTTTTACAGTTTTGAGTTATATATTTCAGTCTCTAATCCATCTTGAGTTGATTTTCGTATATGTTGTAAGGAAGTGGTCCAGTTTCAATCTTCTGCATATGGCTAGCCAGTTATCCTGGCACCACTTATCAGAGGTGTTTTTGTTTGTTTGTTTGTTTGTTTTTACCAATTGCTTGTTTTTGTTGACTTTGTCAAAGGTCAGATAGTTGTAGGGGTATGGCCTTTTTTCTGGGTTCTTTATTCTGTTCTTTTGGTCTATGTGCCTGTTTTTGTACAACTATCATGCTATTTTGGATCCTGTAGCCCTACAGTATAGTTTGAAGTTAGGTAACATGATGCTTTTGGCTTTTTTTTTTTTTTTTGCTTAGGATTGCCTTGGCTATTCAGGTTATTTTTGGTTCCATATGAATTTTAAAATAGTTTTTTTCTAGTTCTGTGAAAAATGTCATTGGTAGTTTGATAGGAATAGCATTGAATCTATAAATTGTTTTGGGCAGTATGGCCATTTTAACAATATTAATTTTTCCTGTCAATGAGCAGAGAATGTCTTTCCATTTGTTTGTGCCATGTCTGATTTCTTTCAGCAGTGTTTTATAGTTCTCATTGTAGAGATCTTTCTCCTCTCTGATTAGCTGTATTCCCATATATTTTATTCTTTTTGTGGCAATTGTGGTTGTGACTGTGTTCTTGATTTGGCCCTCAGCTTGACTGCCGTTTATGTATAGGAATGTTAGTGATATTTGTACATTGATTTTGTTATCCTGTGACTTTGCTGAAGTTGTTTATTAGCTTAAGGAGCTTTTGGGCCAAGACTATGAGATTTTCTAGACATAGAATCAGGTCATTTGCAACCAGGATAGTTTGACTCCCTCTTTTACTGTTTTAATTCCCTTTAACTTTTTCTCTTGCCTGATTGCCCTGGCTAGAACTTCCAATACTATGTTAAATAAGAGTGGTGAGAGAGGACATTCTTGTCTTGTGCCAGTTTTCAAGGGGAATGCTTCCAGCTTTTTCCCATTTAGTATGATGTTGGGTGTGAGCTTGTCGTAGACGGCTGTTATTATTTTGAGGTATGGTCCTTCAGTACCTAATTTATTGAGAGGTTTTTTTTGTTTTTGTTTTTGTTTTTGATGGAGTCTCCCTCTGTTAAGAGGCTGGAGTGGAGTGGCATGATCTCGGCCCACTGCAACCTCCACCTCCCAGGTTCAAGCGATTCTCCTGCCTCAGCCTCATGAGTAGCTGGGACTACAGGAGTGCACCACCATGGCCAGCTAATTTTTGTATTTTTAGTAGAGACAGGGTTTCACCATGTTGGCCAGGATGGTCTCCATCTCTTGACCTCCTGATCCACCCACCTCGGCCTCCCAAAGTTCTGGGATTACAGGCATGAGCCACCATGCCATGAAGCACTATTGAATTTCATTGGAAGCCTTTTCTGCATCTATTGAAATAATCCTGTGGTTTTTATCTTTAATTCTATTTATGTGATGAACCACATTTATTGATTTACATATGTTGAGTCAACCTTGCATCCCAGGGATAAAGCCTGGATAAGCCTTTTTGATGTGCTGCTGGATTTGTTTTGCCCATATTTTGTTCAGAACTTTTGCATTGATGTTCATCAAAAAGATTGGACTGAAGTTTTCTTTTTTTGTTGTGTCTTAATTCAGTAAAAATGGGAATTTGGCAGTGAATCCATTTGGCTCTGGAATGTTTTCAGTTGGTAGGCTATTTATTATTGATTCAAATTTGGAGCTTATTATTGGTCAGTTCAGGGGATGAATTTCTTCTTTGCTTAGTCTTGAGATGGTGTAGGTATCCAGAACTTTATACATTTCTTCTACATTTTCTAGTGTATGTGAATAGAGTTTCTTTTTATAATATTCTCTGATGCTTACTTATATTTCTATGTGATCGGTGGTAATGTCCCTTTTGTCATTTCTAATTGTGTTTATTTAGTTCTTCTTTCTTTTCTTCTTTATTATTCTAGCAAGTGGTCTATTTTATTAATTTTTTCAAAAAGCCAACTCTTGCATCCCAGGGATGAAGCCCACTTGATCATGGTGGATAAGCTTTTTGATGTGCTGCTGGATTTGGTTTGCCAGTATTTTATTGAGGATATCTGTATCAACGTTCATCAGGGATATTGGTCTAAAATTCTCTTTTTTTGCTGTGTCACTGCCAGGCTTTGGTATCAGGATGATGCTGGCCTCATAAAATCAGTTAGGGAGGATTCCCTCTTTTTCTATTGATTGGAATAGTTTCTGAAGGAATGGTACCAGCTCCTCCTTGTACCTCTGGTAGAATTTGGCTGGCATCTGTCTGGTCCTGGACTTTTTTTGGTTGGTAAGCTATTAATTATTGCCTCAATTTCAGAGCCTGTTACTGGTCTAGTCAGAGATTCAACTTCTTCTTGGTTTAGTCTTGGGAGGGTGTATGTGTCCAGGAACTTATCCATTTCTTCTAGATTTTCTAGTTTATTTGCGTAGAGGTGTTTGTAGTATTCTCTAATGGTAGATTGTATTTCTGTGGGATCAGTGGTGATATCCCCTTTATCATTCAGGACATAGGCGTGGGCGAGGACTTCATGTCTAAAACACCAAAAGCAATGGCAACAAAAGCCAAAATTGACAAATGGGATCTAATTAAACTAAAGAGCTTCTGCACAGCAGAAGAAATTACCATCAGAGTGAACAAGCAACCTACAGAATGGGAGAAAATTTTTGCAATCTACTCATCTGACAAAGGGCTAATATCCAGAATCTACAATGAACACAAACAAATTTACAAGAAAAAAACAAACAACCCCATCAAAAAGTGGGCAAAGGACATGAACAGACACTTCTCAAAAGAAGACATTTATGCATCCAACAGACACATGAAAAAATGCTCATCGTCACTGGCCATCAGAGAAATGCAAATGAAAACCACAATGAGATACTATCTTACACCAGTTAGAATGGCGATCATTAAAAAGTCAGGAAAAAACAGGTGCCAGAGAGGATGTGGAGAAATAGGAACACTTTTACACTGCTGGTGGGACTGTAAACTAGTTCAACCATTGTGGAAGACAGTGTGGCGATTCCTCAAGTATTTAGAACTAGAAATACCATTTGACCCAGCTATCCCATTACTGGGTATATACCCAAAGGATTATAAATCATGCTACTATAAAGACACATGCACACATATGTTTATTGTGGCACTATTCACAACAGCAAAGACTTGGAACCAACCCAAATGTCCATGAATGATAGACTGGATTAAGAAAATGTGGCACATATACACCATGGAATACTATGCAGCCATAAAAAATGATGAGTTCATGTCCTTTGTAGGGACATGGATGAAGCCGGAAACCATCATTCTCAGCAAACTATCACAGGGACAAAAAACCAAACACCACATGTTCTCACTTATAGGTGGGAATTCAACAGTGAGAACACTTTGACACAGGAAGGTGAGCATCACACACTGGGGCCTGTTGTGGGGTGGGGGTAGTGGGAAGGCATAGCATTAGGAGATATACCTAATGTAAATGATGAGTTAATGAGTGCAGCACACCAACATGGCACATGTATACATATGTAACAAACCTGCACGTTGTGCACATGTACCCTAGAACTTAAGGTATTTAAAAAACAAACAAACAAACAAACAACAACAAAAAAACCTCTCAAATTCATTGATAATTTTAATGGTGTTTTGTGTCTCAATCTCCTTCAGTTCTGCTCCGATTTTGGTTATTTCTTATCTTCTGCTAGCCTTGGGGTTGTTTTGCTCTTGGTTCTCTAATTATTTTCGTTGTGATGTTAGGTTGTTAACTTGTGATCTTCCTAACTTTTTGATGTGAGCATTTAACACTACCTTAGCTGTGTCCCATAGATTCTGGTATGGTGTATCTTTGTTCTCATTAGTTTCAAAGAAGTTCTTGATTTCTGCCTTTACTTCATTATTTACCCAAAAGTAATTCAGAAGCAGCTTATTCAATTTATATGTAATTGCATGGTTTTTAGCAAATTTCTTAGTCTTTATTTCTAATTTGATTGTGCTGTGGTCCAAGAGAGTGGTTGTTATAATTTCAGTTATTTTGCGTTTGCTGAGAAGTGTTTTGTGTCCAATTATGTGATTGATTTTAGAGTATGTGCCATGTGGTCATGAAAAGAATGTACATTCTGTTGCTTTGGGGTAGAGAGTTCTGTAGAGGTGTATCATGTCCATTTGATCCAGTGCTGAGTTCAGATACTAAATATGTTTGTTAATTTTCTGCCTCAGTGATCTGTCTAATACTGTCAATGGGGTGTCAATGTCTCTCACTATTATTGTGTGGGAGTCTATGTCTCTTTGTCAAACTCTAAGATCTTTCTTTATGAATATGGGTGCTCCTGTGTTGGGTGCACACATGTATTTAGAATAGTTAGGTCCTGTTATTGAATTGAACCCTTTATCATCATGTAATTCTCTTCTTTGTCTTGTTCGATCTTTGTTGGTTTAAAGCCTACTTTGTCTGAAATTATTGCAACCCCTGCTTTTTCCATTTGCTTGGTTGATTTTTCTCCAACTCTTTATTGTGAGCCTGTGGGTTTCATTACATATGACATGGATCTCTTGAAGATAGCATACCAAGGGGTCTTGGTTCTTTATCCAGGTTGCCACTCAGTGTCTTTTAATTGGGATATTTAGCCCATTTACATTCAAGGTTAGTATTGATATGTGTGGATTTGATTCTGTCATTATGGTGTCAGCTGGTTATTATGCAGACTTGTTTGTGTGGTTGCTTTATAGTGTCACTGGTCTGTGTACTTTAGTGTGTTTTTGTAGCAGCCAGTAATGATTTTTTCTTTCCATATTTAGTGTTTCCTTCAGAAAGGAAAGGCAGGTCTGGTAGTAACAAATTCCCTCAGCATTTGTTTGTCTGAAATAAATCTTATTTCTTCTTTGATTATGAAGTTTAATTTGGCTGGATATGAAATTCTGGGTTGGAATTTTTTTCTTTAAGAATGTTGAATATTGGCCCCCAAACTTTTCGACTTTGTAGGATTTCTGCTAAGATGTGCACTGTTAGACTGATGTGCTTCCCTTTGTAGGTGACCTGACAGAAATTTCTGTCATTTCTGCTTTGCAGAAAGTTCAGAACCCTTGCTGGAGAGGTGGTGTGGTTGTTTGGAGAAAATAGATTTTTTTTTTCTTTTATCCTATTTGATGACCTTGAAGGCTTATTGTGATATAAGGTGGATCCAGCCAACTGGCTTCATTTTCGAGAGATTTTAGGAAGCTAATGCTCAGGTTTCAACTCCTGGACTACATGTTCAATATCTGGGGGAATTGTATCAGTCCCTGACTTTGTTCTCTGGCTCCCCAAGGTTAGGAATCCACTGTGCTGGTGGGGCAAGGTGCTCCTGGACCACTAGTCACTACACTCTGATTGGTGGTGTCAGTCAAAGCATTTTGTAGTGTGGTGGCAATGAGATCTGTTCTTGTTCACAGGGGCCAGCAGCAGTGGTAGTGCTGTGGGGTGCATACTTGTCTACTGCAACAGGGTGCTAGCAGGTGCCTCTTTGCAAGCATTTACCTCTATGGCAAAGGCAGCACAGCTTGGGGGAATGAGGGATCCCCTGTTGGCAACTGTGCCAGTGGTTATGCTGGTGGTGGTGTTAGCATGAGGGTGGGATGCTGGTGGGTGCAGGTCCGTGTGTGTTCTCTGCTCGTCACAGGCAGGGGTGGTCACTCAGGATGGTGGAGGGTTTGCCATTCTCTGTGCCTAATGTCACTATGTTGACAGTGTTTGTGCAGGAGTGGGATGCTGGTGAGGGCTGGGCTGGCTGGCTCTGTGCCTACCAAGGTTCTGACTGAAATGGCAGTCTAATGGGAGGAGGGTGGGTAGAGTACACTCTTGTCAGTTGCAGCAGTGGCAGGGCAGTGTGTGTGCACACAGGTGCACTGGCCAGGCAAGTAAGACAAAATTTGCCTGGGCACACACATACAAGCAGAGCAATGTGGGAGGTTGCCTTGGGCCTGGGGGAAGCTGCAGTGTAAGGAGGGAGTGGGTGGGCTGGTGCGTGGCCATGGGGGCTGCCCCGCTGGAAATGTTGACTGTTCAGGCATGGTGCACCAGTGCGGGAGCTATGATATGGGTCCCCAGGACACCCAAGGCTGCCATGCAAGCAGATGCTGCTGGGCTGGGGCTCCAGGAAAAGCCAGCAGACCAAGGGGTGCTCAGGTCTGACCAGCCCCATCTTACGGGCAAGACTTCCCTGCAGAGGTCAGATCCACCAGTTCTCCTAGGGCTAAAGTCTCTTATGAAAGCAAGTCGAGCCTACAGGGATGACCATCCCTGGCCGTACTCTGCTACAAATGCTCCCACACCAAACCCTCTGGACTCGCCTTCAGCTGGTGTGCTGCCAATACCACTTCTCTAAGCAGCTCTTCCTGCCAATTCAAATGGCCCTGGTGGTTGAAGGGTCTCCTCTTGCTGGGATTTCAGAGACCCGTTGCAAAAGTGGGTTGCTCTTTGCCAATTTACCTCACCTGTTCCCTGGGAGTTGCTGGGGGCCAGAAACGAGTTCTGGCACACTGTCGCCCCATCAATATGGCTTAAAACATTTTTAATATGAAAAACTATATTTCTAGAAATAACCAAAATTATCCATGATGCACTACTTTTTTAATGCCTTACTGCATTCAAGTTGCAAATATTTCTTTTCTCCAAAAGCATATGTGTAATTTAGAAACATATTTTATCTGAATGTTTAAAAGAACTTTCTATACATGTATCTAGGCCTGGTCTTTTTACTGTGGGAATACATTCATCTATTGATGGATTCTATATAACAAAGTTAAGAAAGCCAAAGAGATTTCTCTATTTATGCTGTTTTAGTACTTTATATTTTTCTAAAAAGTGACTATTTTTCTACAGTTTTAAATTACTGGCATAATGTTATACTTAATTTTTCTTATTTTTTACTCTTTTACACATTTAGTCTTATTCCATTTTTCACTCCTACTATTATTTAATCATGTCTCCTCTCTGTCTTTTTTTTTCAGTCTTGATAAATTTTGTCAGATCTTGGTTTTCATTTTCAAAAGTACACATCTTTGTTGATTTTTCTAAAGTATCTTCTGTCTTTTATATGTCATTAATATTAACTCATCTTTATTATTTCATAACCTAATATTTCATTATATTTATTATGTTTATATTTTGCTGACTTCATACATCACACAGCTAGCTCATTTTCTTCTTCTCTAGTGTAAAATTTTAGTGCTCTAAATTGCTTTGAAGTAGAAAATTTTAGTTGTGTACACAAATTTAGATTTAGCATTTTTTATCATTAAATATTAGCATTTAAAATTTCCATTATGACTTTTTTTTACATTTGAGCCTTTTAGGTGATTTTGTTAAATTTTCTAATAGCATATTTTGCTGGAGTTTTTTTTTCTCTTTCTCTTTACTTTGTTATTGATTTATAAGTTAATTTCATTGTAGTTAGAGAACACCGGGATATAAATTATCTGAATATCACTAATATTTTCTTTGTGGGCTTGTTTTGAAAAGAACATGTGTTTGTGTTTGCTGTGGTATTATTTATAGTTAAAATATATTTATATATAAATATATTCAGATATATTTATATATGTAAAATATATTTTAACAATATAAATAACAAAGTTATCTAATAAGTGTATATATATATATAGTTAGACAATTTTGCTATTTATATTGTTAAAATAGTATAGATTCATACTGACTTTTTCTCTGTTTCAACTATCAGAGAGATGAATTGCAAACTCATACAGTTTTAGGGGATTTATTGATTTCTCCTTGTAGCTATTTCAATTTATCTTTGTTATGAAGTACGTGTGACTTTAGAAAATGTATAACTCCTCCTAGTAAACAAATAAAAAATTAAGTATTTCTATCAATGCCTTTTGACTTGTTATTTTCTAATATGGGTTATTATTCAGCCATAAAAAGAATGAAATTCTGTCATATGCAACAAAATGGGTGGAACTGGAAGACATTATGTTATGGGAAATAAGCCAGGCACAGAAGGACACATGTTTGCAGTCATATGGGAGCCAATAATTAAACAAATTAAACTCAGGGAGACAGAACGTAGAATGATGGCTGGGAAGTGTAGCATGGTTGGTTGGGGACAAAGTGGGCATGATTAATGGGTACAAAAATATAGTTGGATAGAAGAAATAAGATCTACTATTTGGTAGCATCCTTATTTAAAAATATTTTATATCATAAAATAAACTATGGAACTGGAATATTCCTAACACAAAGAAATTATAAGTGCGTTAAGTGATGGATACCCCAATTACCCTGATTTGATCATTAAACATTGTATGCCTATATCAAAACATCACAAGTTTGGTGATACATATATAACATGTTTAATTATAAACTATTTAATACCTATAATAATTAATTAAAAAAGAATACCAGAAAAAAATTATTTTTTTATCTTAGTCACATTTTTCAAACTTATCTTGTTGGTCTTTTTTCTAATCTTTTATTTTAAAACTTTATTTACCTTAAGTGTAGGTATATTTCTTATACACTTCATATTATTAAATGTTATAATTGAGTCTGATGATGATTAGTTTCCTAATTGCTGAATTTGTCTATTTTTATTGACTATGATAATTAATAAACTTAGATTTGTTTCTGTATGTTAATTCATATCTTCTGTTTTTCTACTTTATGCCTGCCTGTCTATCTATTATCTATTTATCCATCAATCTGTTTTTTAAATTCAGTCTTCCTGAGTTGTTTTTGTCAAATTTTTTCTTCTTTTCTGCTTTTTTTGTTTTTTTTTCTAAAAATCACTCCATTGTTACCTCTTTATTAGCTTAGGTGGTGTTTTCATCCTTTCTTTCTGTTAACACTTAAATGTTTTTTTGTTTTGTTTTGTTTTGTTTTGTTTTTTGAAACGGAGTCTCGCTCTGTCGCCCAGGCTGGAGTACAGTGGCGCGATCTCAGCTCACTGCAAGCTCCGCCTCCCGGGTTCAGGCCATTCTCCGCCTCCCAGGTTCAGCCATTCTCCTGCCTCAGCCTTTCCGAGTAGCTGGGACTATAGGCGCCCGCCACCACGCCCGGCTAATTTTTTATATTTTTAGTAGAGACGGGGTTTCACCGTGGTCTCGATCTCCTGATCTCGTGATCCGCCCGCCTTGGCCTCCCAAAGTGCTGGGATTACAAGCGTCAGCAACCGTGCCCAGCCAACACTTAAATGTTAATGTGACTATTTACTTACTTACATCTTAATTTAACCAATATGTTTACTATTGAAACATTTTAAAGACTTTAGCATTAGCAGCACTCCACAGTATCTTCATAATATTGTAATGAAATTCATAGGTTTTGGTGTTAGGGTTATTCAGGCCCAATAAAATTCTTCTACATGCTGAAAAAAACTGGTGAAGTATTAGTAACATCTCTTTCTTGAATATTTTACATAATTCACCAGAATACCTATCTGGTCTTACATTCTCTCTCTTTCTCTCTCTGTGTGTGTGCGTGTGTGTGTGTGAAGTTTTTGTTAGACATAATATTTAAATTTTCTGGTTTATATCAGGTCTGGATTATTTAAAATTTTCAAGAAATTTGTTTATTTATTTGAGTTGTCAAATTTGTTCATGATATGTCTGTAGAATCTGTATTAATACTCCCTCTATCATTTCTGATATTGATAATTCATGTTCTCTGGCTGTCTGGCTGGCTGTCTAATGGTTGTCCTTTTTTTCTAACTTTTCAAAAATCAATTTTTGGCTGTTAATTTTCTCTATTATTTGTTTGTTTTCTATCATACTGGCTTCTCCTTTAATATTTATTATGTCCTCTTTTCGTACTCATACTTGGTTGTCTTTACTGTCTCAGCTTCTTAAGGTGCTACAATATGTCATAAACTTTAGGATTTTCTTTTATTTTTTAATATGAGTATCTAAAGCTATAATTTCAATCTAAGCACAGCTTAGATCTATCCAACAAATGTGACATGTTGAATTTTTATTATTTATATTTTTAAAATATTTTTAAATTTCTCTGCCTATATGATATGGTTCTTTCATATTTGTCTGCCAACAGTTTTGACCCCAAACATTTATCATTATTCTTATTGTTTACATTAATCCACGTGTTTTTTACACATTTTGGTTGTTGTTGCTCATTATACCTTCTCATATTTCAGACCTAGCTTCTTTTTCTTTTGTTTCTTCATTTCTTTCTTTTTCTTTTCTTTCTTTTTTTTTTTTTTTTTGAACTCTATCTTTCAGTTCTTCTCCTGTCTTTGGAAGTGATATCTCAAAATTTTTAAAGTCTGTATTTTGCCATCATTCCAAAAGTTTAAAGTGGATACACAGTTCTATGTTGTCAATAATTCTTTTACTGTGTTGAAAATATCAAGAGAATGAGGCATTATGAAAAGGTAATACAGAAACAAGGGTGAGGGAACGTGTAGACTTAGCGTGTAAAATATGCCTGAATATGTCAAAGTGAATAGAAAATCTTTGTAGCCTTTTTTATATTACAGTTTCTCTGATCTTAGGCTTCAGACTGGTGAATTTTGTTTTGCACTGGCCAATGGACCAACTATTTTTACTGTCCAATCTTAAATTCTAAAGATAAAATATTGCAGGTAACATAGAATATGCATTATATTTTTGAAGAGTTGATGACAACTTGAAATCAATAACTATTTTTTACTAATGAAAAAGATGATATAACTCTTTGTCCAAAGTAGTGCTTAACAAGGATGAAATTTTAAATCTAGATGGTACTTGTTGTAAACAAATGGTCCAGATAATTACATATTTTAGCAGTTGCATGTCCTGAGAAAACTCATTCTTAAAATTGGTGCTATATTAACAGTAGTATATGATATTGTAATGAGTTTGCTTTATCTTTGGAAAATACTTAATTCTGCTCTAGAGGACAAGAAAACAACATGAGTGTATCTCATAAAAAGTAATTAGCAAAGATAATAAATAAGCTGGTAGATTATGAGATATAGGCAAAACTCATAGGGTATGTTGGAATAGAAGATAATGAATAAATAATTAACACTTGATATATAGGCAGAATTCATAAGCTGAGCTAAATACAAATAAATAGTAAATAATTAATAGACTACAGAACATGCTAAATATAGAAAGAATAATTGCAATGTATGCTGAAAAAACAGAAGTGCTACACAAAGATCAAAAAAGACAGAAAGGTCATATACTGAGAATGCGTCCTATAGGCTAAAAGCCACCTCATCCCTATATAAATCACCCAGTGGTAATACCTAGCATAGTCCTATCACAGTCCCAGATATGTCCTGCCCGAGGAAGGTAGATAAAACCATGACTATTCATTTAACTAATTGGCAAGCTACTTATCTCTGCATCTCTCTGATAGAGAAATGGGTATCTTTGCCCCTAGTAACTTTTGTCTATGAGCCCCTTGAACATACTTGGGCTTTTATTCTCAAAATTGTATCATTAGAAAGGAAGAGAATGGTGGAGGAGAGAAAAAGAGACAGGATGTTTGTACGTTGTGTATCCCAGAACTTATGTTTCAGGTATTTTTTCTCACTCACAACCTATCTGAAGCACGTTAACTTGCCCCACCTCCCTCCCTTGCATCTTACTTCATATTTTAAATATTTCTAATAAACTGTGATTTGTTCTATAATAAACTGACTTTCTGTTTTGTGACCTCTGGGATAGTTTGTTAGTATGCTCAGAATCGATCATTGCAAGTAATTTCCTATATAGTAGATAATAATAAAATCATTAAAGCATATTTGCTAACACTCTTTACAATGGATATTTAAGACCAATTATTTAAAAATTAAGATAGCAAGATATGCTAGGATTAAGAATATCCAATTGTACTTGTAGAAAACCAATATTTATCTGTGTGACTTCTAAATAACCTTGACCCATACCAAATATTTCTAAGGATGAAAACAAAAGTAAATTCTCTATAAAGCTGTTAATTAATCTCTAAATTACTTTGGGAAACATTTCTTCTGTTACTACTTGGAAATGATTATGTGTTCTAGAGAATGGAAACTTGTGGTTCATAACACTTTAATTTCTATTTATATACTTACAGAGAGTTTGCTTCATATAAATCTATAATCCTTTCTAAAATATTGTTCTATCCCAGTGGGTTCCACATACTGATAGCATATCAAAAGCTACATTCCAGTGATGCCTGCAATATTTCACTAACTACACTCTTGTCTGTCTGGTGTCAGTGCCCTCATTTATCATGTACTCTTTTGTCAGATCAATCTTGCTACAGAGATGCTTTAAGTCACTCTCATTTTTAACGTGTTTCATTGGATCCAAGTTTGGATTTAATAAAGTCCAAATTTCTTACTCAGGCATTCTAAAACCTTAGAGAATCAGGCCATGCCTCTTTTCCAGGCTTATATTTTCCATTATTGTAAATCCAAACTATGGTTGGAATGCTTCAGTGTTTGGTCAGCCCTTCAAATCTAACAAATCTTACGTATGAGATTTGAAACTACAAATGCATGTCTGTTATCAGTAACTACCTAGTCATTACTTAATGTTTTTTTGCAATAGTCTCATCATCTAAAAAATGTGAATATAATAATTATAATCATAGCCATAATTATACTCTCCTCACAGAGTTGTAAAGATTAAATTAGGTAATCTATAAGGTGTTATTTATTCTGAGAATTCCCTTCTCTTTATGTACATATCTATAGATATATATTGATAGACATATATTTTCTAAAAACTTCTTTGTGGATCAGCTACATCCACATTTTTAAAATTTCCCCTGGGGTTTTTATAATCAACTTTATTTCTATACACTAGTAATGAACAATTGGAAATAAAAAACAATGTACCATGTATAGTAACATTCAAAAACATATATCACACCAAGAGTGAGTGAACTCTGATAGAAACTATAGAAGCTGGGTGATAATGGCATGTCAACATAGGCTCATCAGTTGTAACAAATGTACACTCTGGTAGGGGATATTGATAATGGTGGAGGCTATGCATGTGTTGGGTAGACGGTATATAGGAAATCTCCCTAATTTCTGCTAAATTCTGCTGTGAACATAAAACTGCTCTAAAAAGTAAGGTCTCTTGAAAAAATAAACATGAAACAGGTATAAACTAATAAGTATATTTAGCATATATGCCAAAAACTAAACAAACAAACAGAGTTCTGGTTTCAGCCGTGACATGTAAAAAGCTTGGAAGTCATTACTTCATTTTTTACCAAAAGAGAAAAAATGAATAAATATAAACTTAACATTTCTTGGGCCCATCATAGAACTGAGGTTACAGGGCAAATCACCACTCTGAAATCTGGAGAGACAGGCAAATACACAGAAATACAGTTGGGATCCACTTACCTAGGGAGGATGCTGCTAGAGGCTGAATTGTTAGAAATGTTTAAATAATAATATAGACAAGTTGGTGGAGACTGAGTGTGGACATTCTTGAGAGTGAGAAACCTCTGAGAGTCATAATCTTAGGGGAACCCCCACATTCTTGTGGGTTTTACATTCAGGAAACTCACAAGGTTCTCAAAATGCAGAGCTAAGAACAATCCCCTTCTCTTCCAAAGCCTTATGCCACCTAGTAGAAAAGGCAATTTACCCAACTCTAGCCCCTTCTAGCCTTCTTGTCTCACTTAAGGGTATGTGTGGTGGTGGAGGAGGGGAGAGTTAAAACAGACAAACAAACAACAACAACAACAAACGTGTTGTGAGAAACATAGCCCAGGGACACAAGCATACTAAAGGACTGAGATCTAATCATAAGATTATAAAGCACTTTCCCTCACCAGCTAATACTTACCATCACATAAAGTATAATAAAAATGGATTATAGCTGGAAGAACTGCAAGACTCAAACTGTATATAAGGAAGAGCTCTTAGGGTCGTCAAAAGACAAAAATTGATAGAATTGAACACTGATGTAGAAAAATTTACTATTGCAGTTGAAGACCTAACACTCCTCTTTCAGCAATTGATAGATCAAGGAGGTAGAAAATCAGTAAGGATAAAGTTGACCTGAAGAACACTATCAATCAACTTGATATAATTGACATTTATAAGGTACTCCATAAAGCAATAACAGAATACACATTCTTCACTGTCTCATATGGAAATTCACCCAGATAAATTACATTCTGAGTCATGAAACACACCTTAACAAATTTAAAATAATAGAAATCATACAAAGTATGCTCTTAGACCACAGTGGAATTAAACTAGAAATCAGTAAAGGAATGATAGTTGGAATATTTCCAAATATTTGAGGATAAAACAACATACTTTATATAAAAACGGGTCAAAAATCTCTCAAAGAAATTTTAAGAATGTTGTACTAAATAAAAATTAATAGAAATTATTAAAATTTGTTAGAAGAGTGAAAGTCGTGTTTAAAGAAATATTTATGCTATTAAATACACATATGAGAAAAAGCAAAATCTCTAAATGTATAACACAGCTTCCTTCTAAGGAAACTAAAGAAGAGAATGTAGTACTAAAGCAAGTAGAAGAAACACAGAAGAAATAATTAGAACAGAAAACAATAAAATTAAAAACAGGAAATCAATAGAGAAAAACAATGAAATGTAACTAGGTTTTTGAAATGTATTGATAAATTGTTTTGAAGGTTTTTTTGAAATTAAATTAATAAAACTCTAGCCAGGCTAACCAAACAAATGTGAGAAGACACAAATTACAAATATTAGAAATGAAAGAGTGGTCATTACTACTGATTTCATGATATTAAAAGATAATAAGGAATACCGTGAACAACCCTATCCCACAAATATCATAAATATCATAACATAGATGAATCGATTTCTTCAACCACTCTACCAAAGCTCCCATAAGAGAAATAGATAATCTCAATAGCACAATATTTATTAAATAAATTGAATCAATAATTACTAATATCGTAAAATATAGAGCATGGGCCTATATATTTTTACTGGCAAATTCTATCAAATGTATAAATAGGAAGTGATATCAATTCCCCAAATCACTTTCAGAGAATATAAGTAGAGGAATATTTCCTATTTCATTCAATGAGGTCAGCATTATCTTAATACCAAAACTAAATAAGGACAACACAATTAGAGAAAACTACACATCAATATCTTTCATGAATATATATATATATATAAATCCTCAAGAAAATATTAGTACATTGTATGTAATAATGTATGAAAAGAATTATGCCTTATGACAAACTGAGCTTTATTCCAGGTATGCAAAGCTAATTCAACATTTGAAAATTAATTAATGGACTCACCACAACAACATGGTAAAGAACCAAAATTATATGTTCATATTATTAAGGCAGAAAAAGATTTGACTATATCTAACACCATCCACAGTAAAAATGTTTGGCAAATTAATACTAGAAAAAATATTCATCATTTTCTAAAAAGCATCTACAAAGCCTAGAAATAATATGATACTTTGTGATGAGATACTGGGTGGTTTTCCCTAAGACTGGAAACAAAGCAAGGATGTCCTCTTTCACCACTCCTAATTAATATCCTACTGGAAGTTCTAGCTAATGCAGTAAGATAAGAAAGTAAAATAAAGGTATGAAGATTGGGAAGGAAGACAAAACTGCCTGTGTTTGCAAATGAATGATTATGTATCTAATAATTCCCCAAAACTGACCCCCCAAAATCCCAAAACAACCCACCTAGAACTAACAAATGAGTTTGTCAAAATCACAAATAAAACATTAATATAACAAAGTCATCTTTGCCATATATACCAGCAATAGATTATTGAAATTTGAGTTTTTAAATAACATAGCACTTACAATGATTTATTTAGTTTTACATCTAAAAAATGTCTATAAAAACTATAAAACTCTGATGAAACAAAGAAAATCTAAATGAAGATATTCCATGTTCATATATTGGTAAAAACAATTTGTTAATATGTCAATGCTTTCCATCTTGATCTACAGATACAATACAACCCCCACCAATAATACATCAAGTCATATTGGGGATATTGACAAAGTCATTGTAAAGTTAATATGGAAAGGAAAAAAAGTAGTACAGCCAACCCAATACTTACGTAAAATAAAAGTTGGAGACGACTGACACTACCATATTTTAAGACTTACTATAAAGTTAAGTATCTAAGACAAGCATGGTAATGGCAAAAGATAGACACATAGATCAATGAAACAGAACAAATAGATTCCTATACATATAGCCAGTCCATCTTTGACATATGAGCAAGGCAATTCAATGGAAAAAATATAATTTTTCAAAAAATTGGACATCTGTATACAAAAGCATGACACTAGACTTCTACCTACACCTTTCAGAAAAATTATCTCAAACTGGAGAAACAAAATGTAAAATCCAAAACTATGAAAAAGTGTAGAAACAATACAGTAAAAATCTAGGTAACCTTGGATTTTTCATGGAGTTTTAGATACAACACCAAAATCTTTATCCATGAAAGAAAAATTGATATATTAGACTTTATTAAAATTATAAACTTATGTACTACAAAAAGCACTGTTGAGAGAATTAAAAGACAAGCTGTAGACTGGAAGAAAGTCCTTGCAGAATAGGTATCTGATAAGGGACTTGATATGGTTTGGCTCTGTGTCCCTACCCAAATCTCATGTCAAATTGTAATCTCCACATGTTGGAGGAGGGGTCTAGTGAAAGGTGAATCACTTATGGGAACGGATTTCCCCCTTGCTGTTCTCCTGATAGTGAATGAGAACCACAATATCTGATTGTTTAAAAGTGTGCAACACTTCCCTGTTCACTCTACTGTTCTGCCATGTCGAGAAGGTGCTTGCTTCACCTTGGCCCTTCCACCATGACTGTAATTTTCCTGAGGACTCCCCAGCCATGGAGAAGGGAACTGTGGGTTTGAAGCCCACATACAGAGTCCCCACTGGGGCACTGCCCAGTGGAGCTGTGAAAAGAGGGCCACCATCCTCCAGACACCAGAATGGTAAATCCACTGAAAGCTTACGCTGTGCACCTGGAAAAGCCGCAGACACTCAATGCCAGTCCATGAAAGTATCTGGGAGCAGGCGGTACCCTGAAAAGCCACAGAGGTGGTGGTGTTTGCCAAGGCTATGGGAGCGAGCCCACCCTTTGCATCGGCATGCCCTGGTTGTGAGACAGAGACAAAGGTACTTATTTGGGAGCTTTAAGATTTAATGACTGCCCTGCTGAGTTTTAGACTTGCATAGGGCGTCTAGCCCCTTTGTTTTGGCCAATTTCTCCCTGTTGGAATCGGAATATTTACCCAATATTCCTGTGCCTGCATTGTATATTGGAAGCAACTAACTCGTTTTTCATTTTACAGGCTCATAGGCAGAAATAACTTGCCCTGTCTCAGATGAGACTTTGCACTTGTGCTTTTGAGTAAATATTGGAATGAGTTAACACTTTGGGGGACTGTTTGGAAGGTATGAATATGAGAAGGACAGGAGGTAAGAGAGGGGCCAGAGATGGAATGATGTAGTTTGGCTCTGTGTCCTCACTCAAATCTCATGTTGAATTGTAATCCCCATGTGTCAGGGGAGGGGCTTGGTGGGAGGTGATGGAATCATGGGGGCATACTTCCCCCTTGCTGTTCTTCTGATAGTGAATGAGTTCTCATGAGATCTAGTTGCTTAAAAATGTGTAGTGCTTCTTCTTTCACTCTTTCTCTCCTGTTCTGCCATCTGAAGAAGGTGCTTGCTTCTCCTTTACCCTTCCACTATGATTGTAAGTTTCCTGAAGCCTCTCCAGCCATACTTCCTGTACAGCTTGTGGAACTGTGAGTCAGTTAAACCTATTTTCTTTGTAAATTACCCTGTCTCAGTTATGTCTTTAAGGCAGTGTGAGAATGGACTAATACAGGACTTACATTCAAAATACATAAGACAGAACACTTGAAGCTAACACTAAAAGAGAAATCTCAATTTAAAAAGTGCAAAACATCTGAATAGACATTTTACCAAAGAAGTCATACAAATGTCAAATACCGATAGCCAAGGTAATTCTGAAGAAAATGCAATGTTGTAATAATTGACCTTTTCCTGCTCTCTCTCTTTATGTTTCATAAGTGTTAACCCTAATTTGACTATTACACTTCCTTCTAACTCTACTTTGGTGTCTACTCCCCAGAGGAAAAAAACCAGCATAATGTAGAAATATCATAAGAGCATACATGCTATCAAACACCAAATGTAGCAGTCCAGGTATCTCTGGAGTAGATACAGGAAAGGTACTGTGATCAAGGACACATTTATATGGAGCCTTATTTCCATTTGTAATGTTTTGTCCTTTGAGTTTGGTGTTGTTGCTCTCAGTATTTGTATTACTATGTGTATTATCTTGTATTGCAATGTGTTAGTCTTCCTTTATATTATGTTTCATATTTCTTTGTTTATATTTTATAAACATTTTTAAAATAATTGAAAGTGAGGCTTTATAAAAAACTCCCTTGGAAAATTATCTTTTTAAGTGGAATTAGAGGAGAAGATAGTTTCTAGAGGGGAATGTGCCCATAAGATGGATTTAATTAGTTATTTAGGTAGGTAGTTTTAAGGACAGGTAATTCAAATCTTGAATCCAAACTTTTATATACCCTTGTGCAAGATCTTTAAATTCTCTAGGTCTTAATTTCTTCACAGAAAATAGAAATTAAGATATTTTCCATGTGTTCTTTGTGAGATTAAATTACATAAAGCACCTAAGACACCAGTGACTATCACAATGCACAATTATAGTTAGCATTATATATTATATATAGTTAGCAATATTATATTATTGTCATACATTCTACTGTAGTAATTTAAAAATAATTCTCTATAAAAGGTAAATTACAATTTTTAAAATACAGGTAAATTGGCTGGCCACAGTGGCTCATGCCTATAATCCCAGCACTTTTGGAGGCCGAGACAGGCAGATCACCTGAGGTTAGGAGCTCGAGACCAGCCTACTGGTGAAATCCCATCTCTCCTAAAAATACAAAAATTAGCCAGGCATGTGGTGAGTGCCTATAATCCCAGCTACTCAGGAGGCTGAGGCAGGAGAATCACTTGAACCCAGGAGGCTGAGGTTGCAGTGAGTGGAGACTGCACCACTGCACTCCAGACTGAGCGACAGAGCAAGACTCCGTCTCAAAAAAAAATTTTATATATATAATGAGTGCTTTATGTTTATGAGATGGTTTGATTTATTAATTGCACTTAAATATGGAATTATTTGCATATTGTGTGCTTGGTTTAATTAGGATCAACAGTATATTTAGGATTGAAATGATTGCTAAATTATAAAAGACTTTCAACTTTCATTTTTCAAAGAATCAGATTTCTAAATATATTTTTTGTTAGAAATTATTTGGAGATAGTGAATTTGACCCAGCTCAGGCATAAACTATTTATTTTGGCAAGCAGTTTTGAAATCTATGAGTTGGTGCATCATTTTCAGTCACAACAGTTGAAAGCAGTTTTGTATTGGTTCAGATGCTGTGTTTAGTGACTTTTACTTTGTCACAGTTGATTTATACCATGCAGTAATATTGAGAATACACTTGTAGAATATAGACATTATCTTTTCACTCATGTATTCTACTTGAAGAGTATATAGTATTATAAGCAATATTATCAATTCCAAACTTTTGATAGGAATTATAAGCATACTTATACATGACCTCAGCAGAAAATAATATTGAAGCTTATAATTATCTAAATTACTTATATATATGTATTTTAACCTCACAGACAAATACATGGATTCAATAAAGTACTTTAGAAATGGGCTTACATCTTGGGCTTCAACATTTTTCACTAAAGTGAACCAATCTGTTCCCAATTTAATTCATTATTAATTCTTTAGTAGGCAACCTAAATGTAATAAGCAGAAAAAATTGTGTCTATGCTAAAATAACTCTCCTAAATTCTGTTAAATGATTAGCAATACTTCATAATCAATATAAAGTAGGCATAGGATTTGTTTGGGAGATACATGTGGATGAATTTTATTATAAGAAAAAATACATCATTAGACTTTGTACAGATTTCATCTGAAGACCTTTGCTAGATTTGCCTTTCAGTACAATGGAAACAGTACCCCAGCAGGATACTAGAAGAGATACTCATGTGATTAATCACAGTAGACCTCTTGTCCTTGGGGTTGCAATACCAAAACTGACATTTTTTTATACCAAAGGGTTTGAGTCCTGACAAGCATCTGTGAAGCTTTTCTGCTTCATCTCACCCTGTCTATACTGTATCTCTATCTAGAACAGGAAATGTGCCTGTTGGTTAAAAAATTAGGTTTAGGGATGTGAAAAATAGAAATTAGCATATTTTTTTAAGACATACACATATGCATATATGTGTATATATAGTCCAAAAATACATACATATATATATATATATATATATTCAGACAAAAAAACTTACCTGTAATAAAATGTTTATATTAAGAAATATCTCAAAGATTAACTGTGAAAAGCATTCATGGTGTGGATCAACAAAGAGAAAACTATTTCACGGCTTGCTTTCTATGGCACAATGGAAAATACTGACATGGGAAGAAATAAATTTTGGAACTAGAAATACTCTAAGAAAAGAGCATATATATTACTGATAGGTTCTATTTTCTTCACAACATATTATCACTTAAAAAGCAATAAAAGTTTACACAAGAGATGGATGGGCAGTTAAATTAAACAACATTGATTCAAAGCTTGAAAAAAAAAGTGGGGACTAAAATATACTATTTGATAAAGTACTGGCTCTTGTTACTTCGGAGTCTGCCAAAAGGTTTGAATCTTATCCAAAGTAGTCTATTATACTTTTCACCATTTTTAAACCCTGAAAGCAAGGGAGACATAAAATACACAGGCATTGAATAAAAATTGAAAAGAAGCAATTAATTTGGAACAAATGTCCACTTCATGTGATAAAATCAAAGCCCTAAAAAGAGCCTAGTGACAGCTTTTAGGTGTTATGTCTCCCCCCCCAAATTCTGCGCTAAGACATGAGATTATTTTTAAATCTTTGGTTGAGCATTTTAAGTTTTCATACTCACAAGGCATTGTCCCTTCAAACTTTGAACATTAAATTAGCTCTTAGTATATTCACTTGATATATAACAAATTAATATCAAGATCTATAATCTAAGCTACCAAACAGTTGTTTTTGCTTTTTCAACAGAATTTCAAAAAATACATTTAGGTGTACAAAGAAAAAGGGATTATGTAAGCTTATTATTATTTCTTTCATTTAGATGCACAGTGAGATTTGGATGAGGTTAATAAATACTGCACTGAATTCTATTAGCAGTAAGGAAGTGCTTTATGTATTATATGGTAAATTATAAGGCTATGCTTTTAACAGGTAATTAGATATAATATTTTCATTTTCTATTAATTATATTCTACCTGGCTGTGCATTCTTGTTTGGATTAATGTACTATTTTCTATTAGTTTAAAATTTACTGTAAGTGTAAATACTTTTTACATTTCAAAATTATGTGCTTTGAATCACTTTACAGAGAACATTCAGGTGGCATTATAATCAAACAAAATTACAATGTCAAGTGAAGGTAATATGTTACTAATTAAAAATAATTTAAGAATATTCAGAAGATGAATATAAGACAAAAGAAGAAAACTTAAAATACCCATAACAGTCTCCACAACATAACCATTCTGAACACATTGATATAAACCTTTCCAGGTACCAGTGGGTTCTTAAGCTGAATTTATTTACACAATTTCAATATATTGCAGTGGGGGCATTTCAAATAGGAAAATTAAAGCTACAAACATTATTTGAGGTCTTTGCATATGATTTTGGTTAAATAGGTGCAGAGTCTCTGATGACATTACCAACTCTTAACATACTGAAGATGCTTAATAAATTACAAAGCACATATATGGAAATGCTATATATGTGTAAATGTATGTTGATGAATTACATTCCTTGACATGAAAAAGAGAAAAAAAGGTTCATTGAAGATAGTATTTCAATTAAGGCATTAGAGTATTTCATGGAGGTCTAACCCGAATAGGAAAGAAATCCACATCAATACTATTCATCAAATAATAACTAACTAATTGAGCACTCACTATGTCTGTGAGTGCTCAATGATACTATTTATCTTTTGAATATCAAAAGATACTATTTATCTTTTGAATGAGATGATTGCCATTGCCTTAATTTTATAGGACAGAAATGTGAGATACAGAGATAATAAAAACATTTAGGGACAAGAGAATTTAAATGATAGAGCTAGAAGTTGGCCACATATATCCAACATGAGTTTATTTTCTTAACCGTTCTGCATTACTGATTTGTAATTGTAGATGGCGATTCTAGGTGCTGTTAATAATAATGGTAGATTCATCCCACCTCATCTCGTGAACTCTGAGAGAAATTCTGGACAGTCTGGAGTTATCTGTATTCAATCATTAGTAAGAGGTAAAACTTTTACAGCTATTATTCTTATTTGAAAAGCCATGCAATATTGAAATGTGGGTAATAATGCTAGTGATGTTGCACATTAATCAACAGATTCCAGCTGCCAGCCAAATCTTTTGCGATTATAGACAATTAAGACAAAATGAAAGAAATGGTAAAAATTCAATTTGCTGTATTAATGTAAATTATATTCCCCTCTTTTTTGAGAAGAAGTGGGAAGTGAGAATGATGCAGTTGTTGGGGTCAGTTAAGAAATAAAATATATTGGGCTTCCTAAAATATATATTAAAATATTGATTACACTTCTGTCATGCTATTACTTATTTCATGGTAGAATTTCCAAATATGGTAAAGATAAAAAAGTCATATATGAATAATCAGCTTCAAAAATAAAATGAGTGTAACTCACTGAACAGGTGTTCTGTGGATGACAAAAAATGAAGTCAAATTGAAGTTTGCAAAATACTAGAGGAACTTTATATGTTTGAACTCCAATACAATGATTCTCAACTACAGAGTAGTTTTAAAAATATTGGCTGGACACAGTGGCTCACGTCTATAATCCCAGCACTTTGGGAGTCCAAGGTGGGTGGATCACAAGGTCAGGAGTTCAAGGCCAGCCTGGCCAACATGGTGAAACCCCATCTCTACTAAAAATACAAAAAAATTAACTGGGCGTCCTGTAACCCCAGCTACTCAGGAGGCTGAGGCAGGAGAATCGCTTGAACCTGGGAGGCAGAGGTTGCAGTGAGCAAAGATTGCACCACTGCACTCTAGCCCAGCAACAGAGTGAGACTCTGTTTCAAAAATATATATATATATACATATATATATATATCTCCACACACACACATATATATGTATGTGTATATATATACCATTAACAAGATACCACCACAAACCAGTTAAATTATAGACGTTCGTTAGCAATTTATTCCTAGTGTTCCATTATTGGAACGCTAAGCATGTGGGAATTATTTATATCCTACTGCTCAAGGTCATTGCCAAGGCCTGATTGCAAACATTCAAAAAATTGCAACCTCAGGCATAAATGGGTTAATAGGACCCTAGCACTGATAGTCTTTCACACCACAAGGTATAAAAGCTTGCTCTACCACATGATTCCGATAGACTTGCATCCATGAGAAACTCTTCCCCTGTGAAAAAGTGGCGTGAAGGATTCAGGTTTCTTGCATCCATTTATTTCTCTTCCTTGTTACCATCACCCAATATACCAATGTCATAAACTAACAGTCCCTTAATCTCTACTGAGAGAAGCATTTCCACACTCTCAGTAGAAAGATGAAAATTTATTAAACAATTTCTCTGAAAATATTCAGAAAAAAATATTACCCACAAGCTACTATAGTGGTTTCTAATGACTATTTATAGTGAATTTTAAAATAAAGTTTTCCTATACCCTAGGAGATTCTGTTTTCTCATTCAGATGATTCTTATGTGCAACTAGCTTGCGTTTTTAGAAGTTTTAAATCAATAGAACTCCATTTTTCCTAATAAACTCATATATGTTATGTCAGTTAATAAATATACGATGGAGTACATGGCTTTGCAAAGCAGTGGAGGAAGAGACAGAAGGCCCAGAGTTACTTATTTTACCCTTTTATGTGCAAATTGGAAGGCAGAGAAGTAACATGTGGCCCTGAGGGATGAAAAATATAGCCCAGCTTCATGGTTTTCAAATTCACATACCAAGAAATCCAGCTGTACTTTTTTGCATCTCTTTGGATTCTATGAATTGCATTCATTTTTTTATAGTAGTCATCTTATTTTTTTTCTGGAGTTACATCTTTCTGATTCTCACAATTGAAGAGCTACTACTAGAAGAACATCGGAAAAGTACTTACATTTTAAGAACTTTTATTACTTAATCTGTCAGCATGCTTTGCTAGTTTCTGTTTTTCCCAGGTCCTTAAGGCCGAGTTCTCTGATGCCCCTAATAGCTTACTCAAACCCATCTCAGTGCGTCAGTCAGGACTCACAGAAATAGGACAAATATGATTGGCATTCTTTTACCCTCCCCATCACATGCGTTGCATTCATTCTCTACATGTCCCTATTAACCATAGCTATTAAGAACACACTCTATTATAACTAAAATCCCAGATGCAGCTGATGGCTTGCTGTGTTAGAACTGCCTCTTGGCTTGCTCACAGCTTGTTTTTATCATTAGGTAATGTTTCTCAGAGCTAGTTGGCGCTATGACTGTTTATTCATCTGAACTTGGCTGTGCTTTTGGTTTCCTCATCTCATATTTGGCCAACAGGCCCTACTCCTCAGCAAAGAGCAGAGACTGGTGCCTCACAACACCACAGATGTGAAATGACTGGAAAACAACACCCTGAGTTGCTGCCACGAGGAATGATATTTAAGTCAAGACACTCCCCAATGAGGGAAGAAACTTTCAGCTGGGATTCTAAATAAAAAGGTATTCTGCCTCTGTAGTGTGAATTTAAAATAACCATCCTAACACCACAGTTATTACAAAGTGATGACCAAAGCAAGAGAGAACATTATAACAATTATTACTCAGGTAGTAGAGAGAGACATAGAACTGAAGCACCATTCCCACCATTGATAAAGCCACCCTTTTGCTGAGTTTATAAAAGGAAAGAAAGCCAAAGCTTCCATATAAATTAAATGAAGACGACTCAGACCTGAAAGACTATCTTTAAAAAAAATTTAAAAAGAACATAAAATTTTGAGTCTAGAAATAAGGCTCTGAAGTTAGAAACTAGTATTCTTGAAACATGTTGGAAAATTACTTAAAAGGTCTGAATAAGAAATCCCACACTAATACTGCACGATATCACTTGTGCAGTGACATTGTGTAGAATCTAAAATAGACAAATTCACAGAAGCACAGAGAGGAATGGTGGTTGCCAGAGTTTGGGGTGAGGGGTAGAGAATGGGAAGATGTTGGTCAAAGGGTACAAAGTTTCAGTTATCCAGATGAGTAAGTTTTGGAGATAAAATGCACAGCATGGTGACTAAAGTTAACAATATAGTGTTATGCACTTGAAATTTGCTAGGAGAGTACATTGTAAGTGTTCTCACACCTCCACACACACACACACACCCCTCCCCATCACACACATAAGTAACTAAATGAGGTGATGGAATTGTTAATTAGCTTGATTATATTGATCATTTCACAGAGTATACATATATACATATATCAAACATCAAGTTGTGCACTTTAAATGTATAATTTCCATTAGTCAATTAATACCCCAATAAAACTGAAAAAAAGGAAAAGAAAGAAATCTAGAAAAAAAACAATTATTTTGATCTTCCTGGAATTAGCTCTTCTTGAAGAGGAAATAGAAACTTACTGGCAGCCCCTTCTTTACCCTTTGTGGCTCTTAAATTATAATTATGTAAAATGTATAATTATAGGATAGGCTTCACTTAATCCCACAAAAAGCCTTTGTTAGTTTCAGTTAAGTCCTGCGTGAAAACAAAACAAACAAAAACCAAAAGACAACAAATAAACAAAGACATGGCTAGTCTTGCTACAGCTAAGAACCTTGAAAGGATGCCTCATCTCTGTCTCTTACATTACAATTTTAGTAGTCAGGCTAGAAAAAGTACATCTGGAAGCAACTCCAGTCCATAGAAATGCTTGATTTTGTCTGAGATCTTCACTTGACCTACAAATTATCTATCTATCTATATATATGTGTATTTTGCCCAAGCCACATAAAAGACAAGAAGTAAATTATGCTTAGAAAGAGACCTAATCTGGTGATAATTTCTAACCCCATGTATATATCAAGGCAATCTAATAGTCAAAATTGTGGAAATACATGAGCACTAATTTTTTATTTCTGAAAGATCCCTAAATGGAATTAATTTAACTGCTGCAAATGGAACACTATAAGAATCTGTGGAGTGACTATTGTGCAAGAGCCCCTGAGGACTGGCTGCTGTGAAGTTTGACACAGTTCTAATTTGGTTTCCTTTCAAAGGAGGTATTCCAATCTTTTCTTTGAATAATTGAGCAAAGCAATTATGCCGTCTCTAGGAAAGCATTAATGTGCCCATGGAGGACACTACAACATATTTCCTCATCATTTCATAATTTATTGATTTTAGAAAACAGTTAATTTCTCTTTAATTGACCCATATTCTGCAGTACATGAAAACAGCCCAGTTAACCACTTCTTAAGTACACATTTAAAGAAGCAGTTTGCCATACCTAGTTGTACATCAGTGATTTTACCATTTTTCTTACTTATTCTGACGCATTATTGTAAACATTGCCAATTTGTAGTTTAAATATTGGTTTAAAGTCTACTATTTATTTCCACTAGCTCATAGTTCATAATGCATTTGGGATTATTTATAACAAGATTGCCCAATTGCTAATTGAGAGTGTGAAAGCTTCATCCTTATCTCAGAAGGTTGTAAAATGTCAGTGATAAATAAATTGGAAAAGGGAATATCCATCAATTGAGCAGAGTTTGAGAGCTTGATATTCTAAACAGTGAATGCAAATAAAAAAGGTAAATCTTAGGAAAAACAACACCAGTATTCAAAGCCAAAATAAAATAAGGCATTAACACTTGAAATCATGAGCAAAAACCCAGGGTAGAGGAAATTTTTAAATTTTCAGAGTAGAAAGGCTGCTGGTTAGTGTCAAGAGTCAAGTGGGATATTTTTCTTTGCCCATCCACCATAGCAACTTTACTCCATTCATTCCATCTTGATAGCTTTCTTACAGCTCTTTTTTTTTGAATGTACTTTTTTCTTACTTTACTATTTTTAGACATACTAAAAATATTGACAAAGGAGAGAAAAACATCATCAATAATTCAATTTTTTTCAGATAAAATTTCTGGAAACATTTTAGCAGATACACTTCTAGTAGTATTTTGTTCACTTTATATCTCTTCTTACTGTTGTGATACACGAGTAATACACAATAATCATAAAAAATAGAAGATAGAAACAATAAAAATCAAAGCTAATGAAACAATCTCCAAGCCCCAAATCAGTGTTAGCATACTAGTGCATATTTTTCCATAGCAAAATGATTGGTGAATGAGAATGAATACTCAAGTTATTTGAACCTCAATGAGCAGTGTGAGAAAGATAGATTGATCTTCATGTTGACCAGTTGAGGTTGCACCATTGCTGTCCCACTTATAAGGAATATATGACTGTGGAAACCTCGTGGGATTTTGGTCAAGTCTAAAATATTAGGCTGCAGCTCTGCAGAAGAATAGCCTTTACCTTTCAGTGGAATGGATGGTTTCATTGTCAATTATCCTGAGATAATTTTGGCACTACCCATACTTCCCCAAAGGGAGAGAGGGAGAGGACTCAGGAGAGAGAAGTTAGATTTTAAATGGATAAATTATTCTTCTCGCTGAAGGAATTTATGAATATCAGATATGTATTGCTTCAGAAGTCTCTAACATAAGGATTATAGAAAGCATTAAGAATTTTAATTTATATCTGTGAACTACTCAAAATATTTTATGCAAAATCTAGACCTAAGAAAGAATTGTTTAAATACATAGAAATCCAACTTACAAGGGATGTGAAGGACCCCTTCAAGGAGAACTACAAACCACTGCTCAATGAAATAAAAGAAGATAGAAACAAATGGAAGAACATTCCATGCTCATGGGTACGAAGAATCAATATCGTGAAAATGGCCATACTGCCCAAGGTAATTTATAGATTCAATGCCATTCCCATCAAGCTACCAACGACTTTCTTCACAGAATTGGAAAAAACTACTTTAAACTTCGTATGGAACCAAAAAAGAGCCTGCATCACCAAGTCAATCCTAAGCCAAAAGAACAAAGCTGGAGGCATCATGCTACCTGACTTCAAATTATACTACAAGGCTATAGTAACCAAAACAACATGGTACTGGCACCAAAACAGAGATATAGACCAATGGAACAGAACAGAGCCCTCAGAAATAATGCACATATCTACAACTATCTGATCTTTGACAAACCTGACAAAAACAAGCAATGGGGAAAGGATTCCCTATTTAATAAATGGTGCTGGGAAAACTGGCTAGCCATATGTAGGAAGCTGAAACTGGATCCCTTCTTTACACCTTATACAAAAATTAATTCAAGATGGATTAAAGACTTAAATGTTAGACCTAAAACCATAAAAACCCTCGAAGAAAACCTAGGCAATACCATTCACGACATAGGCATGGGCAAGGAGTTCATGTCTCAAACACCAAAAGCAATGGCAACAAAAGCCAAAATTGACAAATGGGATCTCATTAAACTAAAGAGCTTCTGCACAGCAAAAGAAATTACCATCAGAGTGAACAGGCAACCTACAGAACGGGAGAAAATTTTTGCAACCTACTCATCTGACAAAGGGCTAATATCCAGAATCTACAATGAACTCAATTTTACAAGATAAAAACAAACAACCCCATCAAAAAGTGAGCAAAGGATATGAACAGACACTTCTCAAAAGAAGACATTTATGCAGCCAAAAAACACATAACAAAATGCTCATCATTACTGGCCATCAGAGAAATGCAAATCAAAACCACAATGAGATACCATCTCACACCAGTTAGAATGGCCATCATTAAAAAGTCAGGAAACAACAGGTGCTGGAGAGGATGTGGAGAAATAGGAACACTTTTATGCTGTTGGTGGGACTGTAAACTAGTTCAACCATTGTGGAAGTTGGTGTGGCGATTCCTCAGGAATCTAGAACTAGAAATACCATTTGACCCAGCCATCCCATTACTGGGTATATACCCAAAGGATTATAAATCATGCTGCTATAAAGATACATGCACACGTATGTTTATAGAGGCACCACTCACGATAGCAAAGACTTGGAACCAACCTAAATGTCCAACAACGATAGTCTGGATTAAGAAAATGTGGCACATATACACCATGGAATACTATGCAGCCATAAAAAATGATGAGTTCATGTCCTTTGTAGGGACATGGATGAAACTGGAAACCATCATTCTCAGCAAACTACCGCAAGGACAAAAAACCAAACACCACATGTTCTCACTCATAGGTGGGAATTAAACAATGAGAACACATGGACACAGGAAGGGGAACATCACACACCGGGGACTATTGTGGGGTGGGGGGAGGGGGAGGGATAGCATTAGGGATATACCTAATGCTCGATGACGAGTTAATGGGTGCAGCACACCAACATGGCACATGTATACACATGTAACAAACGTGCATGTTGTGCACATGTACCCTAAAACTTAAAGTATAATAATAATAAAATTCAAAAAAAATAGCTTATTTGACACTCTGTTCCTTTCTCTCCCTGCACTGCCCAAGGTGTCAGTCATATTATGATCATTACATTGTAAGATCCATAATACTCATACTATGCTTTGTAGCCATAATTCTTGGAGATAAAGATGAAAATACAAAGAAATAGCTACTAAGAAAAGGGATATCTAAATCTATATATAGAAATATATATACTCATACACACATATGTAGTTATTAATGATAAGAAAATAGTATGCAAATACACACTAAAAACTGTTTTTAATTTACTAAAATGTCTTATGTTTTATAAAATACGTGTTTATTCGGATTAAAATATGATAGCAAATGATATGACTAAAATGTAATTACATTAAAGATGTATTTACCAAATAAAAATTACAAATAAGATTCAGTTTCATTAATTAATTTTTTCAAAATTTCAGAATATTGATAATTTCCAAATCATACTAATATTTCCAAGCATGTAAAGCATGGTACACCTCACAATTGATTTTGTGAATCTAGTAAAATGACTCTAACACAGTTTTTCTGATAAAGAATTCTGTTAAGATGCTATAGACTGAATGTGTCATCCCAAAATCCATATGGCGAAATCCTAATCCCCAATGTAATGATATTAAGAAGTAGAGGCCTGGAGGGCGGAGCCAAGATGGCCGAATAGGAACAGCTCCGGTCTCCAGCTCCCAGCCCCAGCGACACAGAAGACGGGTGATTTCTGCATTTCTGCTTGAGGTACCGGTTTCATCTCACTAGGGAGTGCCTAACAGTGGGTGCAGGACAGTCGGTGAAGCGCACTGTGCGCGAGCCGAAGCAGGGCGAGGCATTGCCTCACTCGGGAAGCGCAAGGGGTCAGGGAGTTCCCTTTCCTAGTCAAAGAAAGGGAAAACAGACGGCACCTGGAATATCGGGTCAGTCCCGTCCTAATACTGCGCTTTTCCAACGGGCCTGGAAAACGGCACACTAGGAGATTGTGTCCCGCACCTGGCTCGGAGGGTCCTATGCCCACAGAGTCTTGCTGATTGCTAGCACAGCAGTCTGAGATCACGCTGCAAGGCGGCAACGAGGCTGGGGGAGGGGCGCCCGCCATTGCCCAGGCTTGCTTAGGTAAACAAAGCACCCAGGAAGCTCGAACTGGGTGGAGCCCACCACAGCTCAAGGAGGCCCGCCTGCCTCTGTAGGCTCCACCTCTGGGGGCAGGGCACAGACAACCAAAAACTCAGCGAGAACCTCCACAGCCTTAAATGTCCCTGTCTGACTGACAGCTTTGAAGAGAGTAGTGGTTCTCCCAGCACGCAGCTGGAGATCTGAGAACGGACAGACTGCCTCCTAAAGTGGGTCCCTCACCCCTGAGCAGCCTAACTGGGAGGCACCCCCCCAGTGGGACAGACTGACACCTCATTCAACCGGGTACTCCTCTGAGACAAAACTTTCAGAGGAACTATCAGACAGCTGAATTTGTGGTCTCACGAAAATCTGCTGTTCTGCAGCCACCGCTGCTGACACCCAGCCAAACAGGGTCTGGAGTGGACCTCTAGTAAACTCCAACAGACCTGCAGCTGAGGGTCTTGTCTGGTAGAAGGAAAATTAACAAACAGAAAGGACATCCACACCAAAAACCCATCTGTACATCACCATCATCGAAGACAAAAAGTAGACAAAACCACAAAGATGGGGAAAAAACAGACCAAAAAAACTGGAAACTCTAAAAAACAGAGCACCTCTCCTCCTCCAAAGGAACGCAGTTCCTCACCAGCAACGGAACAAAGCTGGATGGAGGATGACTTTGATGAGTTGAGAGAAGAAGGCTTCAGATGATCAAACTACTCTGAGCTACGAGAGGAAATTCAAAACAATAGCAAAGAAGTTAAAAACTTTGAAAAAAAATTAGAAGAATGGATAACTAGAATAACCAATGGAGAGAAGGGCTTAAAGGAGATGATGGAGCTGAAAGCCAAGTTTCGAGAACTACGCGAAGAATGCAGAAGCCTCAGTAGCAGATGCGATCAACTGGAAGAAAGGGTATCGCTGATAGAAGATGAAATGAATGAAATGAAGAGAGAAGGGAAGTTTAGAGAAAAAAGAATAAAAAGAAATGAACAAAGCCTCCAAGAAATTTGGGACTATGTGAAAAGACCAAACCTACGTCTGATTGGTGTACCTGAAAATGATGGGGAGACTGGAACCAAGTTGGAAAACACTCTGCAAGATATTATCCAGGAGAACTTCCCCAATCTAGCAAGGCAGGCCAGCATTCAGATTCAGGAAATACAGAGAACGCCACAAAGATACTCCTCGAGAAGAGCAACTCCAAGACACATAATTGTCAGATTCACCAAAGTTGAAATGAAGGAAAAAATGTTAAGGGCAGCCAGAGAGAAAGGTCGGGTTACCCACAAAGGGAAGCCCATCAGACTAACAGCTGATCTCTCAGCAGAAACTCTACAAGCCAGAAGAGAGTGGGGGCCGATATTCAACATTCTTAAAGAAAAGAATTTTCAACCCAGAATTTCCTATCCCGCCAAACTAAGCTTCATAAGTGAAGGAGAAATAAAATACTTTACAGACAAGCAAATGCTGAGTGATTTTGTCACCACCAGGCCTGCCCTAAAAGAGCTCCTGAAGGAAGTACTAAACATGGAAAGGAACAACCAGTACCAGCCACTGCAAAAACATGCCAAATTGTAAAGACCATCGAGGCTAGGAAGAAACTATGGCAACTAACGAGCAAAATAACCAACTAACATCATAATGACAGGATCAAATTCATACATAACAATATTAACGTTAAATGTAAATGGGCTAAATGCTCCAATCAAAAGACACAGACTGGCAAACTGGATAAGGAGTCAGGTCCCATCAGTGTGCTGTATTCAGGAAACCCATCTCACGTGCAGAGACACACATAGACTCAAAATAAAGGGATGGAGGAAGATCTATCAAGCAACTGGAAAACAAAAAAAGGCAGGGGTTGCAATCCTAGTCTCTGATAAAATAGACTTTAAACCAACAAAGATCAAAAGAGAAAAAGAAGGCCATTACATAATGGTAAAGGGATCAATTCAACAAGAAGAGCTAACTATCCTAAATATATATGCACCCAACACAGGAGCACCCAGATTCATAAAGCAAGTCCTGAGTGACACACAAAGGGACTTAAACTCCCACACAATAATAATGGGAGATTTTAACACCCCACTGTCAACATTAGACAGATCAACGAGACAGAAAGTTAACAAGGATATCCAGGAATTGAACTCAGCTCTACATAAAGTGGACCTAATAGACATCTACAGAATTCTCCACCCCAAGTCAACAGAATATACATTTTTTTCAGCACCACACCACACCTATTCCAAAATTGATCACATAGTTGGAAGTAAAGCTCTCCTCAGCAAATGTAAAAGAACAGAAATTATAACAAACTGTCTCTCAGACCACAGTGCAATCAATCTAGAACTCAGGATTAAGAAACTCACTCAAAACCGCTCAACTACATGGAAACTGAACAACCTGCTCCTGAATGACTATTGGGTACATAATGAAATGAAGGCAGAAATAAAGATGTTCTTTGAAACCAACGAGAACAAAGACACAACATACCAGAATCTCTGGGACACGTTCAAAGCAGTGTGTAGAGGGAAATTTATAGCACTAAACGCCCACAAGAGAAAGCAGGAAAGATCCAAAATTGACACCTTAACATCACAATTAAAGGAACTAGAAAAGCAAGAGCAAACACATTCAAAAGCTAGCAGAAGGCTAGAAATAACTAAAATCAGAGCAGAACTGAAGGAAATAGAGACACAAAACACCCTTCAAAAAATTAATGAATCCAGGAGCTGGTTTTTTGAAAAGATCAACAAAATTGATGGACCACTAGCAAGACTAATAAAGAAGAAAAGAGAGAAGAATCAAATAGATGCAATAAAAAATGAAAAAGGGGATATCACCACCGATCCCACAGAAATACAATCTACCATCAGAGAATATTACAAACACCTCTATGCAAATAAACTAGAAAATCTAGAAGAAATGGATAAATTCCTCGACAAATACACCCTCCCAAGACTAAACCAGGAAGAAGCTGAATCTCTGAATAGACCAATAACAGGTTCTGAAATTGTGGCAATAATCAATAGCTTACCAACCAAAAAGAGTCCAGGCCCTGATGGATTCACAGCTGAATTCTACCAGAGGTACAAGGAGGAACTGGTATCATTCCTTCTGAAACTATTCCAATCGATAGAAAAAGAGGGAATTCTCCCTAACACATTTTACGAAGCCAGCATCATCCTGATACCAAAACCTGGCAGAGACATAACTAAAAAAGAGAATTTCAGACCAATATCCTTGATGAACATTGATGCAAAAATCCTCAATAAAATACTGGCAAACCGAATCCGGCAGCACATCAAAAAGCTTATCCACCATGATCAAGTGGGCTTCATCCCTGGGATGCAAGGCTGGTTCAACATACGCAAATCAATAAATGTAATCCAGCATATAAACAGAACCAAAGACAAAAACCACATGATTATCTCAATAGATGCAGAAAAGGCCTTTGACAAAATTCAACAACGCTTCATGCTAAAAACTCTCAATAAATTAGGTATTGATGGGACGTATCTCAAAATAATAAGAGCTATCTACGACAAACCCACAGCCAATATCATACTGAATGGGCAAAAACTGGAGGCATTCCCTCTGAAAACTGGCACAAGACAGGGATGCCCTCTCTCACCACTCCTATTCAACATAGTGCTGCAAGTTCTGGCCAGAGCAATCAGGCAGGAGAAGGAAATAAAGGGTATTCAATTAGGAAAAGAGGAGGTCAAATTGTCCCTGTTTGCAGATGACATGATTGTATATCTAGAAAACCCCATCATCTCAGCCCAAAATCTCCTTAAACTGATTAGCAACTTCAGCAAAGTCTCAGGATACAAAATTAATGTACAAAAATCACAAGCATTCTTGTACACCAATAACAGACAAACAGAGAGCCAAATCATGAGTGAACTCCCATTCACAACTGCTTCAAAGAGAATAAAATACCTAGGAATCCAACTTACAAGGGATGTGAAGGACCTCTTCAAGGAGAACTACAAACCACTGCTCAATGAAATAAAAGAGGATACAAACAAATGGAAGAACACTCCGTGCTCATGGGTTGGAAGAATCAATATCGTGAAAATGGCCATACTGCCCAAGGTAATTTATAGATTCAATGCCATCCCCATCAAGCTACCAATGACTTTCTTCACAGAATTGGAAAAAACTACTTTAAAGTTCATATGGAACCAAAAAAGAGCCCGCATCACCAAGTCAATCCTAAGCCAAAAGAACAAAGCTGAAGGCATCACGCTACCTGACTTTAAACTATACTACAAGGCTACAGTAACCAAAACAGCATGGTACTGGTACCACAACAGAGACATAGATCAATGGAACAGAACAGAGCCCTCAGAAATGATGCCACATATCTACAACTATCTGATCTTTGACAAACCTGACAAAAACAAGAAATGGGGAAAGGATTCTCTATTTAATAAATGGTGCTGGGAAAACTGGCTAGCCATATGTAGAAAGCTGCAACTGGATCCCTTCCTTACACCTTATACAAAAATTAATTCAAGATGGATTAAAGACTTAAATGTTAGACCTAAAACCATAAAAACCCTCGAAGAAAACCTAGGCAATACCATTCAGGACATAGGCGTGGGCAAGGACTTCATGTCTAAAACACCAAAAACAATGGCAACAAAAGCCAAAATAGACAAATGGGATCTCATTAAACTAAAGAGCTTCTGCACAGCAAAAGAAACTACCATCAGAGTGAACAGGCAACCTACAGAATGGGAGAAAATTTTTGCAACCTACTCATCTGACAAAGGGCTAATATCCAGAATCTACAATGAACTCAAACAAATTTACAAGAAAAAGACAAACAACCCCATCAAAAAGTGGGCACAGGACATGAACAGACACTTCTCAAAAGAAGACATTTATGCAGCCAAAAAACACATGAAGAAATGCTCATCATCACTGGCCATCAGAGAAATGCAAATCAAAACCACAGTGAGATACCATCTCACACCAGTTAGAATGGCCATCATTAAAAAATCAGGAAACAACAGGTGCTGGAGAGGATGTGGAGAAATAGGAACACTTTTACACTGTTGGTGGGACTGTAAACTAGTTCAACCATTGTGGAAGTCAGTGTGGCGATTCCTCAGGGATCTCGAACTAGAAATACCATTTGACCCAGCCATCCCATTACTGGGTATATACCCAAAGGTCTATAAAGCATGCTGCTATAAAGACACATGCACAAGTATGTTTATTGCGGCACTATTCACAATAGCAAAGAGTTGGAACCAACCCAAATGTCCAACAATGATAGACTGGACTAAGAAAATGTGGCACATATACACCATGGAATACTATGCAGCCATAAAAAATGATGAGTTCGTGTCCTTTGTAGGGACATGGATGAAACTGGAAAACATCATTCTCAGTAAACTATTGCAAGGACAAAAAACCAAACACCGCATGTTCTCACTCATAGGTGGGAATTGAACAATGAGAACGCATGGACACAGGAAGGAGAACATCACACTCCGGGGACTGTTGTGGGGTGGGGGGAGGGGGGAGGGACAGCATTAGGAGATACACCTAATGCTAAATGACAAGTTAATGGGTGCAGGAAATCAACATGGCACATAGGTACATATGTAACAAACCTGCGCATTGTGCACATGTACCCTAAAACCCTAAAGTATAATAAAAAAAAATAAAAATAAATAAATAAATAAAACAAACAAACAAAAAGAAGTAGAGGCCTTTGAAGGCAATTAGGTCATAAGGGTGGAGCCCTCATGACGGGATTAATGCCCTTATAAAAGAGAAAGGGACATGAGTCTTTCTATCTCTGCCTAATGAGAATGCAATGAGAAAAGATAGTTGTCTGTAAACAGGAAGAGTGCTTACACCTGCTGCAGAATCTACCAGTGCCTTAATCTTGGACTTCCCAGCCTCCAGAACAGTGAAGAATAAATGATTGCTGCTTAAGCCACCCTGTATATAGTAATTTGTTACAGCAGCCCAAATTGACTAATATATAGATTTTTTAAAAATTTACCAGCAGATGCATGAATGCAAGCACATAAAATATAAAACATGCAAATTAAATAACATAACAAAATATTAATCTGCACAATGAAGTAAAGTATATTCCTATGCTTTGTTGTTTTAATAATAGGGACTATTTTCATGTACTTTATATCACATTAGTAGTAGAAAACCAACATCTCAATAGATGTAGAAAAATTTTAGTGAATGCAATTTGACATTATTTTTAATCTAAACCAACTAATAATCTAAAAGTATTTTTTAATTGTAATAATGAAATATTTTCAAAATGCATCAAAGAAGTACTCACAATTTGTAAAATGCTCCTGGCATACAACAGGGCCCTAAAAAGACTAAGTGCTATAAACATTTTATATATTTAGCATCATGCAATTTAGGAGATTATTTTATTTAGGAGCTTGCAATAGGAAAACATTCATTAAGAAGGAATGCCTCAAAGAAAAAAAAAGAGACCTGAGATTAAATAGACACAGGTAGACCAATGAGTCATGTGTAAGACTTATGGGATTTGCAACAAAGGTTAGAGATGGTTCTTTTATCTGAGACATTCTGGAAAGGTGGAGGCAGATCTTATCTTAGAATACACAAGAACAGCGTGGTCCTTGTGATGACAGGTTTCCTAGAACACAAAAGACTGGAGAAATTTCTTAATCAATGATATTTTCTGGAAGCACAGGGCTCAGATGAAGTTCGACATTGTCAATGTCTTACCTGGAACATCACATGACTATGCGACTAAAGTTATCTACCATGAGCTTGGCATTATAAGATCCATCAGATCATGTAACCAGACAGCCACAGTGACCACTGAAAATGCAAACAGTATATTTTGAATTGGGTCTAATAAGCTCCAAACTCATAAGTAAGTTATATATATGGGTGGCTCAAATTCTCATGTTACCTAGTTCTATTGTATCTATGCTTCTTCCTCAAGTCAAATTGTGATCTTATGAAGACGTTCATATGATCAACTTGCAAAGAAGGAAAAAAATCAGGACTGGTTAAAATATAAGTATACTATATTGTTCTAATTATTGACTAAAACATACAATTTTTAAAAAATTTATTGGCAGATGCATGAATGCAAGCACATAGATATATTTATCTGTCTAAATAATATACTTTAATATATTAAAGTATATATTTTATAATACTATATATTCTATATTCTATTATTTATTATTTCTGTCATTACAGATCTCCTCAGTGCTTGTCTTAATGACGATTGTAAGGGAAGAGCCTTCCAATAGCAGACTTGATTATCACATGGAGAAAAGTGGCTTGAAGTGTGAGTATACACCGGCTCCTCAGCAGGAGGGAGTGGCTTTTGCTGATTGATCAAGGTTCTAGAAGGTATCATATTTGAAAACTAGGGACAAGAAGCTCTCAAGAAAATGTATATGAACACATCTATGAGAAAAGCCAGAGAGCATGTGACTATTAATGTGTCTATACCACAGAAGAAATCCTAAAAATATTTTAGGTTAATAGAATGACTCATCCTATGGCTGTAAGTCTATTTCTGCTCAGTCATCTATTTCTGTTCAGTGCTGATTCAGTGAACAGAGCAACCCCGGAAACAAAGGTAGAAAATGTACATGAATCCACCACGATTAGCTCTCTTTAAACTCAGATCCCTGATGAGTTAATCACACCTCCGAATGACCAACTTTGTGCCCTAGAGACTAATGCTGAACAATTTATATAGCATCATTCCTAAATACACAATCATTTCTTTGGTGGCAATTAAATGATATTGGACCATTTCTTAGAGGGAACAGGTGATATTTGAATTACCTCTTACCATGGATATGGGCTTGTCTTTCCTGTCCACAGTACAACTACTAGCATTACTAACAGCACAAATAATCATGAGTTTACCTCATAGCTGATCTATTAAAATGATATTCCACACCATATTCCTGCAAAGGATTGCACACATTTATAAAAAATGAGGAGCCATAATGGGTGTACAGCCATGAGATACACCAGTCTTATCATACAACCTATTAATCAGAAGTAGTTGACCAATGGTATGGTTTGTTAAAGGCTCTGACAGTGCATCAGATTAGGGATTATAATCTCCAGATTAGAGTACTGTTTTTCAGGATGCAGTATATGCATTGGACTATCAGCTGATATATGGTATTTTGTGCTCTATAGATTGAATTTGTGGACCAAGAGGTGGAAGTAGGATTGGCTCTATTACTTTTACTTCTGGTGAACCAAATATACAATTTGTTTTCAATTACCTAATTTCAATTACCTTAGGCTCTGCTTGTTTACAAGTGGTGGTTTTCAGCAGAAATAACTCAGCTAAAAGACATAGTAAGGACTCCACTGAACTTGAAGTTGTAACTGCTCCCTGGTCTTTCAGGACTCTTCATGTTACTGGTACTAACTGTACTAGCAGGAGGAGGAAGTAATTACTTCTAGCCATCATCAGGAAATAAGTTTACTTCTATGAAATGGGAGTAGGGAAGGTTATGCCTAGAATACAAGAAATTCATTGGGAAATGGCTTGGTCTTTCTGTACCCAGTGATTAAAGTAAATAGCCCAAGCGGGCAGCAAATTAAGGATTCAAATCCTTGGGAGTAGCCTTCTAGTTCTAGGTCACACGAGTAGGCAAACAAGCAATTCAGGCCAGCTGTGGTGCTGGTCTAAGATGAGGGAAATATAGAGTCATAATAGAGAAGGAAAATGATGAATATCAGTTACAATATTTGGACCAGCTGCAGCAACAGAAATTATTTTGTTTTACCTTACCTCTCCGTCCAGCTGTCACTATGGTGACAACACACATGTTCTCTCTGCTGGAATGCCTTTTCTTCTTGATGTTCATTCCCACACACCATTCAAGTCTGCTCAAATGTTACCCTCTTAATGGTATCTTCCTGATTATTTTAAATTACACTTTTTCCTACTCTTCAGTTTTTCTGCCCCCTCTTTTCCTGCTCTACATCATATTTAGCAATTTTAAATAAAATTACTTGCATATTTATAAATTTATGCATTAATTACTTATTAATATATATTTTTGTTGTTTATCTCTCTCCTCATATGTAAAATTCACGTTGTCGGGAATTTCTGAGTTTTTTTTCACTATCGTGTCCCTATCACCCAGAAGAGTTCCTGGCTCATAGCAAATATTTAATAAGTATTTATAAAACAGATGAATTAATTTACTTTATATTTTGGATGATGACTCCTAAATCTACATCTTCAACCTACACTTCCAAATTTGTCTCTTACTCCATGCTTTCAGGTTACATAGAGGCCAGAGGTAACATTGTGTATAAGCAGAGTTGGCAGGAAGTCTTATGGCATAATTTTAGTGCAGAATTGAAGACTCTTTTTTCTCATATGCCAAAGAATATCCCTTTTAGTGTGATTACTAATATTTCACAATTTTTTACAGGGAGTAATGATAAGGTTAAAATATATATAGTATTGGGAGAAGTAAGTATCTATACAAATCTATTCCCACTGTATTGAAAGGGTTTATATTAAGTAAAATTAAAGATGGGGAACCTAGGGACCCTAAGTAGCACAGACTGCAGTAAAAGTGTAAGAAAGAATATTTTTAAGCGAGGGTTAGATATTAAAAAGCAAATCCTACCTTTAAATTGTTTAGCAAGCCACTGTGGTTTTCTCAAGCTTACCACTCTTGCCCTAAAGTTTTATTACTTCATATTTATACCACTACATCTTTCTATCAACTTAATTCCTTCATACACCTTCTCAGTTTCAGTCAGCGGACTATCATTTTTTCATCCCTCTGAGCTAGGAAATTTTTCAGATCTTCTCTCTTCTTTGTTCACCATATACAAATCAGTCATCTAGTTTTGTCAACTCATGTCAGGATCTTTAACAGTGAAATCAAGACTCCACAAAGTGTAGACTACACCTGCCCTGCCATTTACTGTGTGGAGATTATGTTAAAAAATGAATTATCCTTTGCTTGACTCTAACCCCTGTGTTTCTTGCCATTGCACTTATATAGCCTCCTCCACAAAATGTCCATAAAATTTGTATCTATCACTTAATATTCATCTCAAATGTCATCTCCCACCTTGGGAAACATCAAAGTGATGACATTTCTTCCTACCTTAAACTTCCTCCCTAGGTCTCTCTATTGGCATTTTATCTCTTGACTCCCTTGACTTACATCATTTTCTGTTAATGTTATCTGTGCACTTACTTTCCCATCATTACACGAAGGGCGTCTAAATCGCTGAGACTGTTCTTTAAATCCCCAACAATCCTCACAAGCCTCTATTAAACAAGAATGAATAATGACACTCCAGGTATAATTTATCCTCCACTTTTTTCCTGAATGGATCTCTGGATCTCATTGATGCTGCCTCTAGGATAAATTCGTATACCTCTCATCATGTCCTCCGATTCACTGGCTCTCACTAATTTGCTTCAGTTAACTAGTTCAATCTTATTTTCTATGATGCTCCTTACCCCAATTACTTCAATATTCAAATAGTTCAGTTTCTTAGACAATTATAGAGAGATAATTATGTATGGACAGAACTTAGGACAAGAGACAAAAACAGAAAGTGAAAACGAAGGTGTTCTCTCCACCTCTCAGAGTCTTTATAGTCTTGTCTCTATTTTTATCCTTTTCTCTCTTGATTGTCATACTCTTGTGTTCCAGCTGAGTATCCAACAAACATCTATGTATTCTTCAAACTCCATGCATGCACTACAGTTTTTATGTTAATTCTATTTATTATTTCTAAAGGAAATTTAATTAGCTTAGGCCAGGACAAGGGGTGTCTTTCCAGGGACCAGAGAGGCCCTTGGTACAATCAGCTGAGACCAGAGTGAAGAGGTGAGAGTGCAAATACACTTCAAAACAGGATTGTGGACAAGGAAGGCAAGACAAAACACTAAATATTTCATTTATATTTTAATTTTCTAGAAAGCCAAACGTAACTAGGAAATAATAATTTATGCAGAACCAGTCAGGATAAAAATATGGCTTTCATTAGATTTTTAAAAATAACTGGAGACCTCATTATGATTTTATTACCATCATTTAACTAGAACCACAATCACAGAATCATTGATTTTAATGCTCATTTGGATACTTTATCAGTGTGTTTCCTTGACAAGAAGACATCAGAATAAAATTACTCATGCAAGAGATTTACGGATGAAATGCCTATAAAGAATAAAGGAGGAAGGAGCAGAAGTGAGAGGGGGCTTCAGATTCCAATGCAGGCTGAGGACCTGACATAGATGGAATGTATCCTCCGCAGTTCAGGCATTGAAAACAACCCTTAATGCAACAGTGTCAGGAGGTAGAACCTAATATAACATGTTTAGGTCAGGAGGGCTCTACCATCATGAATGGATTAATGCTGTTATGGCAGGAGTGGGTTTGTTATAAAAGTAAGCTTGGCTCTCTCATGCCCTCTCTCTCCTGTTCTCTGTCACCCTGTTGCCTTCCACTACAGGATCACATGACAAGATGGCCCTCATCAGATGTGGTCCCTCAGTTTTGAACTTTTCAGCCTCCAGAACCGTAAGCCAAATAAACTTCTGTTGTTTGTAATAACCCAGTCTGTGGTATTCTGTTATAGCAGCTTAAAACCAACTAAGATGGCACCTGTGAAAGGAAAGAAGAAGAAAGGAGGGTTGGGGAAGAGCCTCAGTCTGTAGTGATGCTGTGAGAAAGCTGTGACATGCCTGATGGGAAGCCCCAGATCAAAACTTGCCTATTAGATGAGTGACACATTAGGCAACAGTGGAATGCCTGGTGTACCCCCGCCGTGCGCAGTGATTAGGTAGAAGGAGCCTGAGGAGAGAAAAGTCTCAGTGTGAATGGTGCGTCTAACTATACTCCTTTCAGCAGGTGTTCTCATGAAAGATCTGAGCAGTGCATTCCCATGGCTTCCTGAGCCACTGACTTGTCCTGTTCTCTGTGATATCTTCTTCCCAACAGAATGTAAGCACCACAAAATAGAGTAACATGCATCTTTGTACTGACTATGCCTAACCCAATGTGAGGACAGCGTGCTTGTGACTGTACTTGCAAAAAGGTTACATTTAAGAGATGGTTTGATAGGATAGAGTGTGTTTTCCTAACTTTGAAAGAAATTTAATTATTTTTTAAAATTAATAGATCTCAGCAGTTTTAGATTCACTGAAATATTTGATACATATGGGTAATGAAAATATTCAGTATGCCATATGTTCATTTTAACAACCTGTTATTGTAGGTTAATTATACCTCATAGTTTTACTTTTCATAGTATCTTTGATCATTTTCTTCTTCACAAGCAAGCTGTGATATTGAACTGTAGTGTCTCATTTTAGATTTACAGATGACAATATTGAATCAGATACAATGAGGAAAGGAAAGACTTCTTCAGGTTCAGTAAATATGTAAATGGAAAAAATTGAAATTAAAAATTGACAACTGAAGTACTTTTAATTTTTTCCTCTCATTGATTTACATGGTCTTTGTTTTTCTGACTTTCTATTTTGAAACAAAACTGTCTGAATCTCTGTATAGGAAATATTTAAAGATCAAAAACTCTAAGGATTGAAAGCTCAGCGAATGTCTATTAGTCATCTTTAAGGAATTGGGTTGTCCTGGTTAGGATAAGTTGGCAGGTAAGGATCCCTTGAAAAATAAAGGAGCTGCAGAACTGCCTTAGTAAGAATTATAATTTACTTATTTGTTTCCAAACACTCTGATAAGCAATTTATAAACATTATTGCATTCCTGAAATTGCCTTATTCATATTTTATAGATGAAAGCACTAAGCTATACAAAAAGTAATTGCTCAATGGTACAGAGCTAGCAAATGGCAGAAGTAAGGTTAGAACCCAACTCTGTGTGACTCTAAAAATGTATGCTTATTTACTACAACATCATGCTGCCTTCTTCATCTGAGATAGTTTTTTAATTGAACAATCTTGGATTTCAAAGGAATCCTTGAAGAGATGAAATGTATCAAGTTTGACTGCAAAGACTGAAGATACAGTAGAATTAAGATATGTTAGCATTATTTCAAGCATTATGCTATCTCTAAAGGAGAAAACAAAATAAAAAGAAAATCTATGTGTATATAGTGCTTAATACATGCGAGGCTAGGTTTTATATATTGACATACATATTTATAGTTCTTACCGTAACCTTAGCCTATTTGATATCTAATTTCTGCTATGCTAATCACTTCTCTGATTTTTGGTTAGCATCCCCTTATTTGGGGACCTGTTTCTCTCTCTCCTTACTTCACTCAGTACACTCCAGTGGCTACTGTCAATTATGTTATTTCATCTTCCTGGATTTATATGTAGACAATTGAAGTTGGACATTTTAATCAAAGCTCTTCCCTGGAATGTTTTCAATTAGATCTAAGATACATAAGTTCTTTCCTTTCTAGTGGAAAAGCTATAAAGATTTAAAAAAATGATCTAAGAGAAAATAGGTGAAGGGAAGGGAAGTGAAGAGAGAAATTCTGGTGGTTCTGAAGTCTTTCTTTCTGGGCATCCTTGAACTCCATTCCTATCCTTGGTTCAGTTTGATTACATCAGTCAATACATTATCCTAATTGCCTAAGATTTTTTTTTTTATTGGGTTTCAAACTCTAAAAGACTCCTGACTTTTTTGACCAAGCAATAAGGAATTCAGATCCTTAGTCTAACATCTCACTACCAGTGAGTGATAAAATGGACTGGAACCCAGGCCTACCTTTGTCTCAGTGTAGGCTCTCTCTTTTTTTTTTTTTTCTTTTTATTCTTATTCCATAATGGAATGTATATGTGGGATGGTTATGGAGGGGAATTGCCAGAAAATGTGGACCCAAGTAGGGGTGGTTACAATCTTTCTTTTTTTTCAGCTAGACTTATAAGAGCAAATTAAGTGTTAATCTAATTTATCCAAACATCCATTAGACAGATAATACTTTAATTCAGGTTTTAACTAAATAAAATAAGTACAATCAGGTGAAATCCTATATATAGGTGACCTAACTCGCTTTTCATCTAAAAAAATAGAGCCTTCACACATTTCCTCCGAAATATCTTGGCATACCTGCAATTTCTTTTCACACGTATCTGAGCAACTATTTTCTTGATGTTCTGCTTGCTTCAAAACACAGCTATAAAAAATTTTCCCAGAGAAGGTTATAAATGCAACTCTAAGCCTAAGATCACTGGAGTCAGTTCAAGGAATGAAAGTAGAGGACACATAGTAATGCACTGGGTTTTTGCACACACTTCATCTGCTTTTCTCCCAATGTTCAGGATCCTAAATCAAACCAAAATTGTGATTAAGAAATGTAAAAACATTATTAGTTAATTGAGTTTGACCAGAGCGGATTAATTACAATGAAGAGATGACAGGCAGAAATTAAAGTTTTTTTAAAAGACTAATGAGATTAGGCCAGGTGCGGTGGCTCACATCTGTAATCCCAGCACTTCGGGAGGCCAAGGTGGGTGGGTCACCTGAGGTCAGGAGTTTGAGACCAGCCTGACCAACATGGAGAAACCCCATCTCTACTAAGAATACAAAATTAGCTGGGCATGGTGGCACACGCCTGTAATCCCAGCTACTTGGGAAGCTGAGGTGGGAGAATTGCTTGAACCTGGGATGCGGAGGTTGTGGTGAGCCGAGATCATGCCATTGCACTCCAGCCTGGGCAACAAGAGTGAAACTCCATCTCAAAAAAAAAAGACTAATGAGATTTTGGAAGTTGTTTTTTAAATTTTTAAATTTTTAATTGTCAAAGATATTTGTACATATTTATAGGGTACAGGTGATATTTTGATTCAAGCATACAATGTGTAATAATAAGATCAGGGTAATTCAGGTATCCATTATCTCAAGCATTTATCATTTCTTTGTTTTAGGAACATTCCAATTCCATTCTTTTAGTTATTTTGAAATATAAAATAAATTATTGCTAATTATAGTAGCCCTATTGTGCTACCAAACACTAGATCTCATTTCTTCTATCTAATTGTATTTTTGTACCCATTAACTATCTCTTTTGGGGGGGGGCTTTTTTTTTTTCTGGTTTTATCTCCCTTCAAAATGTGAAGAAACACTTGGAATGTTATTCCCCTTTAAAACAGCCATTATACAGTATTTACTGTTTATAAAATTTTATGCATAATAGAAATACAAATAGTTATCTATATGTCTATAACTATATTTATATAGGTATAACTATACATGATCCCATCTTAACCTACCTCAAATATAAGAAAGTCTTATAAACAGTTTCAGGCCATACAATTTAAATTATTTGTTGAAGCAATTTCTAACTACTCACCTCTACTATATTAAGAGTTTATGTCTTCGTAAATGGTTATGTAGAAGAAATTAGTCAACACATGTAGTTTGGACTGTTCACTAATCTGTTTATCACAAGTCTGACTCCACCCTGCTTTTGCTGCCATTTTTATCTCTCACCTATTGCACCTTCCAACACTTCATTTTCTTCTCAGCAGCCAGAGGGAATCATTTATAAATATTCATATATATGATTTTGTAGTGCACACATAATTGAAATTCTTCAGTTACTTATTGTTGCCATAAAGATGAAGTCTAATGGCCTTAAAAAAGTTTAACAAGTTCCTGAATACTCTGGCTCCTTTCTCTCAGCCTTCTTAAGAACTTTAACGAAACTATGTTCAGCAAGAATACTGTCTGCTTAAATGTGTTTCTCAATTCCAGAAGGAAATGGGAAATACCTTTAAGAAGAAACTCATGAAGGAAGAAATTTGATTTACCTTGATGTTGTATTTACTTAAAGAGTTTCATGTCTTTTATATCTTAGAAGATAAATATTTATGCAGATATTAACAAAGTGACACCTTTTGTACTTCAAAATGTAACAGTGACTTATTCACTTGTATTCTTATACTTCTCCGAGTTATTCAAACCTAGGATTCAGCTTACTGCATCTGAATTCAAGGAATCTACTTTTATTTAAGGCTGATGCTATAACTAAATGTATCACCCCCTGTAAGAAACACAAGTCATTTAAAGCACTGGGTTTGAGACTTCATGCTGTCATTGTCAACAGAACTTTAAAACAATAGTAGCGGCATTTCATCAACCATGTAATAAGCCAACAAATAAAATATAATTTGCCATTACCATTGTTCTTTAGAAGAAGGTTCAAATTTCAAACATTAGTAACAAATCTCAGAAAAGAAGTCATTTCTTTAAAGTGAGTAAAATTTCACATTATGGAAAAACTCACTATGATAAACTTAATCTATCCCTCTCATCTGACCACTGAATGAAAAAAAAAAAATCAGGGAAGATTTTAGATGTTTTCACCTGAATGATTTTTAAACTCTATTTGAGAATGATTTCTCTGTGGACCTTTCTGGACCTTGCAAATCCATTCTATCCAATATTAGTAAGTATTGTGAAAGGACAATAAATCTTGGGGCCCCCACATCACTAAGCTAAAGGAAAAAGTCAAGCTGGGAACTGCTTAGGGCCAACCTGCCTCCCATTCTATTCAAAGTCTCCCCTCCGCTCACCAGGATAAATGCGCATCTGATTGCCTCCTTTGGAAAGGCTAATCAGAAACTCAAAAGAATGCAACCATTTGTCACCTACCTACCTATGACCTGGAAGCTCCCTGCCTGCTTTGAATCTTCCCACCTTTGCTTCCAGTTGTCCCTCCTGTCCAGACCAAACCAATGATGTTCATCTTGGGAATGTTAATTGATGTCTCATGTCTCCCTAGAATGTATAAAACCAAGCTGTTCTCAGACCACCTTAGGCACATGTTGTCACGACCTCCTGAGACTGTGTCACGGGCACGCGTTCTCAATCTTGGCAAAAAAAAAAAAAGAAAAGAAAAGAAAAAACCTTTCTAAATTAACTGAGACTTGTCTCAGACTTTTGGAGTAATTCAAAGACCTGGAAGTAATGTTACTGTTTTGTTTTTGTTTTAATTTGGTCTCTTTTGCTTCCACATTTGTTAGTAATTCCCCTCTCTAAGAACTCTGTAGTCTCTAAAGACATGTGAAGCCCAGAGTGCCCACAGTGCTATGCAAACAAGTAGTATTATTTACACACTCTGTGACTGTAAGAATAAATAAGTTGGAACCACTATTATTAACAACAAAAGAGAGAATCACACTCTACATTCTAGTTCTGTGTACCTTTTAATACTCACAAATGACACAAACAGATGATACAGCTTAAATATGTATTTAACTTGAGAGCAAATACAAGGTTTCTGGACCAAAGATCAGTCCCATTAATTTTTAAAACAATAATGACACAAGTTTCCCATGCCCCCTTCTCTTCCTGAAGGTGATGTGATGACAGAAGATGAACTCTGTACATATAGAGAGAGTCTCTAGGAGAAGAGAGGATCACTAAGATTATAAATTTTTCAGCTTATATAGAAACAGCTGCACAGCAGCCCCTCTTTCTCTCCAGAGAGAAGAAAAGAAATTCTGTTTCTAACAAACATATCCTCTCCGAGGGAGGCAAGAAAAATCCCTAGATGTTTACAACCCTCTGGAATGTAAATAAATGGCTCCAGGGGAGATGGGTCTTCAGGCATGTTTACCATTCAAACATCTCTTACTCCTGACTGCCAGTAATTTTTGCTTAGAAAGCCCTGATTGTACAGAATATGAAATATTAGTTGTTTCTCAACAACAGATACATGATAGTCATAGTTTACTTTCCCTGTATATTATACTTAAGTTATTTCTGAATCCCCCTAGGTTCTTTTTCTATAAACAGTAACAGTGTTCAGAGTCAAGAGATGTAGGGAAATTTTATCTTAAACTTTGCTAAAAGTAATATGCTATTTGACAGAGGGGAAAAAAGCTTAAAAGAAAAGTTTGTTTACTCTTCCCACGCCAGTTATATGTTACTGTCATTCTGTGCTATATTATTTTTTAGTTCAAGTAACACTGATTTGTTCAATTGCAAATATTTAGCATGCAGTGGTACATGCTAAACTTATACTCAGGAAAGATGATGGCAATTCTGAATGTGGAGATTTGATTGTCATCGGAAATGATCATTGAAGCAGATAATTTCCTCAAGAGACAATAACTAAACAGTCTAGACAAAGAAGAGCAAAAAGCTGGTTTTGATCTTAAGGCACCCTTAAATTTAGAAAGCTAGAGAAGGACTCAAGCTCAAGGAATTTAGGTTGGACATGGGGAGATAAGCCCAAAGCAGAAGAAGTGGGAGGAAAGAGTTACAAAAAAAGATAAAAGATTGGAGTTTTTAAATTTAGAAAGCTAGAGAAGGACTCAGAAAAACAGGGTAGTATGCTCACTAGGCCAAAATGTTGCAAAGTGATTAAGGAAACATAGAGCTCCACGGGAGCTAACAGTTTCTAAAAGAAAGGACAAGATGGATATAATTATGTCATTTCAAGTATTTGATCTTAATTATTTTACAACACTATCCTGTAAAAACTGATACGAAATTTGCATCTTATGCATATCTCCTACTTAAATCCCTCTTATCTTTTTAGAATAATACAACATACAATTGGTAGCATATTAGCAGTTAAATTCTGCCATTTCAAGGATGCATAATTTTCAACGCTTTAGAAAATCTCTAGCCAAAATTAACAGGAAATGGAACATGTGGATTCCTTTTGTAATTAAAGACATTTTGCATGTATAACCAGTCTCCTAGAACAGCGGTCCCCAACCTTTTTGGTACTAGGGACTGGTTTCGTGGAAGAAAATTTTTTCACTGTAAAGTGGGGGACAGGCAGGAGGGGTACCAGGGGAATGGTTTGGGGATGAAATTGTTCCACCTCGGATCACCAGGAGTTAGTAGATTCTCATAAGGAGTGTGGCAACCTAGATCCCTTGCATGCGCCATTCACAGAAGGGTTCGCGTTCCTATGAGAATGTAATGCTGCTGATGATCTGACAGGAGGCAGAGCTCAGGCAGTAATGCCCACTCCCCTGCTGCTCACCTCCTACTGTACAGCCCAGTTCCTAACAGGCCACAAACGGGTACTGGTCTGCGGCCTGGGGACTGGGGACTCCTGTCCTACAATAGAAAATTATATAATTACTTTCCTCATACTAGAGGAAAGGCTAGTAAGCCTATTCATTTTTTTTTTTTTTTTGAAACGGAGTCTCGCTCTGTCGCCCAGGCTGGAGCGCAGTGGCGCCATCTAGGCTCACTGAAAGCGCCACCTCCCGGGTTCACGCCATTCTCCTGCCTCAGCCTCCCGTGTAGCTGGGACTACAGGCGCCTGCCACCACACCTGGTTAATTTTTTGTCTTTTTTTTTTAGTAGAGACGGGGTTTCACCGTGTTAGCCAGGATGGTCTCGATTTCCTGACCTCGTGATCTACCCGCCTCGGCCTCCCAAAGTGCTGGAATTACAGGCGTGAGCCACTGCGCCCAGCCAGTAAGCCCATTCTTAATTCAAAGTTAACCCTTGTGCCAGACAAGTAGTCTGTACAGAATTGTGTGCAATTTGTTGCAAAGACATCAGATCATCATCTTTGCAATAAGAGGAGGTTGCAAACAATGGAGCTATTGGACGATGCTAAATAAAACACAACAAATGGTGTTCAGGACTGGATAACTGAAACTTCCTGTAGTGGAACGTTTCCAGCTTTCACTTCTCATTCAGCAACTGACACCATATCAAGCACAGCTGACAATGTCAAGAACTGATATTTATGGAATTGGAGTTGTCAATGTGAATTTACTGTTAAAAAAAATCACATCAGTGTCTTTGTAGTCTTTCATTTGTTTTATTTTATTAAAGATTTTTTAAAAGCTTTTTATTACATGTCATCAAATTCTAGTTGTATATAGGGGTACAAAGTGATATTATGATTTTTAATAAATGTAAAATGATCAAGCCAATTAACATATCTGTTATCTCAAATATTTAACATCTTTTGTGATGACAGCATTTGAAATACACTCTGTTAGTACTGAAATGTACAGTACTAAATTATTCTCTATTTGCCATGCTGGGCAACTGATCTAAAAAAAATTGAAGTTATTTCTCCTATCTAAGTGAGGTTTTTTAACATTTAAAGCAAAAGTACTTTAGGGGGCTTCTGATAAAGATCTGGAAATATCACAGCTTCCCACAAAATTCTTTGTCACCTTGGTTAGGTGAATGTGATGAGCATCTTATGAAAAGGCAGCCAATCATCCCCAACTCCTGACAGTGTGCTCGTTTGTAATCCTACCCTCTTTTGTGTGAACTGAACCAAGTGATTTGCTTCTAAAGTAAAAGATATGGGATGTCACTTCTGGAATTAAGCCATAAAAAAATGTCATTTCCATCTTGTTCACAATCTCTATCTCTTTGGCATTTCTTACTCTTTTGATCTGATGAAACAAGCTTCCATGTTGTGAGCTGCCCTACAGAGGAACCCACTAGGAAAGGAGCTGAGGGTAGCATCAGACAACAGCCAGCAAAGAATGGAGACCCTCAGTCCAAACAGTTTCTGAGAAATTGAAACCTGGCAAAACTGCATGACTGAGCTTTGCAGTATCTATAGATTCATCCCTAATGAGAGTGTGGTTCCAGCCAAGACCTTGAATGCAGCCTTGCGAGAGAATTTAGTGCAGAGGACTCTGCTAAGCCACTCCCAGTTTCCTGACCTACAGATAATTTGAAGTAATAAATGAATATTGATGTAAGCCATTAATATTTGGGCTAATACAAGAAATATGCTTACTTAGGCTACGGTCTATAGATTACTATCAATTTTTAAAAATGCAGCTCATCTCTAGAATAGTCATTCTCAACAATAAGGACAAGAACATCAACAACAAAAGACAAAAGTTATTTTAATCAATCTTCCCTGAATGATCCAAGAACTATTCTTCATAGTAATAATTCAAAGTGTAGCTAATCTCTCACTTGTCTATAAGCTATCTTTGACACAATTTTTTTTATGACTTTCCATTGTATTAACAGTACCAAAATTATAAAATGTATTACAAGTTACTTAAATTAATGAGAAATCTTTAGATACCAAATAGCTGAATTGTCTTCATTCTATGACCTTGAGAAAGGCATTTTTTTTTCTGTCCATAAATTTCAACATTTAAATATTGAGGAAGTTGAATCTTCTCAATCTTTGCTATCTGACATAGCCATCACTAGCCACTTATTACTATTTGAATTTAAATGTAAATTAACTAAAATTAAATAATTTTTTAAAATTTAGATCCTTAGTCATCCTAGACATATTTCAAGTGTTCAATAGTCATATGTCACTAGGGGTTATCATAGTGGGCAGCACAAATATAAGACATTTATACTATACCAGAGAGTTTCATTGGTAAGTGCTATCCTAGGTAATCACTAAAAAACTAAATTATATATCTAATGATAAGTACTCCATAAGTATCTATTATATAAGTATTTATCCATAAGGTTTGGACTGGAACCTATACATATTTTTACTACTAGTGATAAATACTGTTCACTTGGTCACATTACTTTTTAAATAGTTCTTATTTTTCAGCAGTTGGAATGTTTTAATATTTAATAATTTCACAGTAGTTTTAGAGGTTAGCTGTTACTAATAGCAAGAATTAATAGCTATTGCTATTTAAAGTTCTGTGCTTTGAGAAAAAATTGTTTCAAATAGGCAGCGTAGAATTCGTTACACTATTATTGGACTCACAATAGTTGTTCTATTGAGTAATCTGCTATTGTTTACACATAATTTGAAGTATAGGTCAAATTTATCCTTGACAATTAAGTACAGTTTTCCAATGTTGTACTTGCCAGTGACTTGTAGTATACTTGTCCTTGCTTAAGTAAAGTAGCACTTTTTGTTTGATGAATTTATTTCCAATGATTCAAAAATTTTATTTTCAGTGGTTACCATGTAGCAATCAATGAGACTTAAATAATATCACAAACAATGTAATTACACTAAGCATTTCATATGCCAGTGATATATTTGTAGACATAGAAAGATGTGGTGGAGTTAGAATTTTTAAAAAATAATTTTAGTTACTTTCAAAAATTGCAAAATACAGGCTTTTTCTTTTTATTTACTGGTAAAATATCAGCCCAGCCTACCATCCCTTTCTGCATGGACTACAGCAATAACCTAGTAATAGCTTCAGTTGCATCTCTTTGCCAAATTATGACCAAAGACTCCTTTTAAAAATGCATATATGATTGTGTCAAACCTTACATAAAACTCTGATGGCTTTCCATTGTTCTTGAAATAAAAACAAACATTTAACATAGCCAAGAATACCCAGAATGGTTGGATATTTACTTCCATCTTTTAGTCCATCTGATACCACCCTTGCTTTCCCTCTTTTCACCCCAGCCCAATGGCCATCTTTCAGATGTCTGTACTTGCTATGCTTCCTCTCAATGAAGTAGGCAACTTGAAAATGTTCTCTTCCATACCCATTATGCTGTTCTCTTCCCCTCTCCACATTGTAAACTCTTATTCATCCTTCAGATCTTGCCACAAGTATTACTTTCTCAGAGAAACTCTTCCAGAACCCACTGACCAAGATAAATCTTGTTTTAGATTTTATAACATAACAAGCCTCTCCATTAGGACCATTAACACATTCTTCCTAAAGACTGTCACTAAATGAGATTTTGCACTGGATCGGGTACTTTTAAACAAATAAAAGTAGGCCATGCATGGACCGGTGGTGAATATATGCCTTGAAAAGGAGATTATCATTAATCTATTATTCAATTCTGGATAATAGAAGAAAAATATAGAGTATATTTCTTACCTAGGTTTCTTAGATTGGCATTAAATTAAGTGCACCCATGTCCCAAAGTCATAGATGAAAATGAGTGGAGAAAGCAGAGTACGTCCTTTCTCTGAGAATGGATTTAGACTAAAAATGTCGTCAAAAAAATAAGGTCACATACTCATTTGGTTGTTGCTAAAATAAAAAGCATTGAAGAAAACATCAATATGAGACACTTAGAAAAGTTCAACAAAAGAAAATATGTTGTCTGTAAGATTTCCTGTTCCAGCAAGCTGTGGTACAGACTCCATCCTCCAAGCTCAGATCCTAAACCCGGATTCATTCAGTCATTCACTCCCTCTGAGAGCGTGGATACGTCTCTAGCATGTTCTACACCCCTTCCCAGATGTGCTTGTGCTCACTTTTCTCTAGAGTCAGTTCAAACTACAATGCATTAGGTCTCTGACATTCTAAGCCAATTTAAATAGATTATAAATTTTAATCAATTTAAATCATTTTCACTAAAATGCATCATTCTATAACATAATTAGCATAAATCCTACATTTGTCACACAGCTTTACTCAAATTGAGCTTTACTCAAGTTTCTCAAGTGAAATTCTTAATTTTCACTAATGTATTCTCTTTATTAACACAGGGCACTATTTAGATTGCATTTTTACTGTGCATGGTTCCATAGAAATTTGGAAAAGAAAATTTGGTGTGAAATGATGGAAACTTTAAACAATTTAAAGTATTAATGAACAAAATCTAGCTTCCAAACCAGTATTTGATATAATTTTGGATATTACATTTAAATGCTGAAACAAATATGTAACTTTTTCCTCATATAAAGAACTAAATCAAGATTATTAAATTACTCAATATAAATTGTCCATAACTCAATCTTTGAGGACAGTCTTCACAATATAGCCAATGTGGTTTTCTTGGAACTATTTATGCTTAAATCACCACACATTTTACTTGATGGATTGTGGGAAACATCCATGTACATAGATAATGATTGAAAATAACCTGCAGTTTACTTGTTTCTATTTTGAAAGAGAGGACTGCACATAATGTTACTGAATTGAGAAGACTGATTTTAGTAAATAAGTATCATTGTGTTGGCTTTATCACTCTGTCAACTGTGAACTCTTTTCATCGACCATCTTACAGATACGTAACACTTATTCAACAATTACTGTTTTCCAGACACTATGCCAAGCACTTTACATTATTTATCTTACATAAGTCTTAGACGCCCTCTGTTAAGGTGATATTATTACCATGCAAAATTTATGAACACAGAAGTAAAGATTTATCATGTTTAAGTAACTTGCCCAAGCTCATAGCAATTATAAGGCACCACTAGACTCAAACCAAAGTCTGTTTCATGGCAGTCTGAGCTCTTAGCCATTACACTCTGTGGCATATTTTGAAAGCAACACTTTCATAGCTAAGATTTTGTGCTATTAAAATAAACAGCCTAAAAATACACATATCAAAAGGACATGAAACCAATTTCTCAATATTTTTAGAAACTAACTTGGCCTAAATTATTTTACAACTCTATTTTTGCAACTATGGATTAGTCTCACTGCTTTTCCATTACATGCTTCACTGATGACCTACTGCAGCAGCACTGTGATATTCTTATCCTGTTAGAGTCCATTGTGTCTGCGGCAATATACATACCAGTCTAGATATGTATGGCAGCTTTCTGGGTGGTGGACCTATTCCAAAAGGAAAGCTATTGAAGAATATATGATGGTTTAATTTAAGCTTGTCATCCCAAATAAACATGCCTGTGGACATGGCAAATCTTCATTATGCAAATGCATGAACTGAGTTTAACAGGTTCCTTCTATAAAAAACCTATCTCACTCAGGGTGATATCATATTGCTGACTGCTCTAAATATCACTCAATACTTTTTGAGTTCTAGGGCAAATCTTGAAGCCTTTCTGTGAATCACTTCTAAAATGAAGAGACCAAAAACAACGGGGATAACTCATTGTGCATTACTTATATTTTAAAAATATCATTTTAAAATAATTTTATTTAATATATTATTTTTAAAATATATTAATATTTAAAATGTTATCAAAATGTCATTATTATAACTTATAATGTTGAACTTTAAAAAATCTACACTCTTAAAATATATGTCATTCATACCACTAAAGTCAATGTTGACTTTCTTGTATTTCTTTGAGTAAGCCGAAACTACTGCTAATACAAATATGGATAGTTAACTGTAAAGGACAATTCATGCTAGTATGCTAGACAGATAATGACCACTAAGTTTATGTAAATTTGTTTTAGAATATCAGTACTGGAATTACACTTTGAAGAATGCTTTCCATCTTTGTAAGTACTATAATTAAGTATGATTTTCTAATACAATTATTATGCCTTGGTTTCCACTGACAATCACAATATTGAAAAAGCCTTTCATTCTAGATATTGAAATGCAACTGTCCCAGAATGTGCAAATCTGATAAGATAAACATTAGGAGGACTTCATTCACAGTCTTAGATACATATCATACGTGTATATATAACTTTTGGAGATTGTGTTACTTTCCCTATGCTCAGCTTTGAAATACTTCAGGTTGGTGATGGCATGAAATATTTTAAAAGCTCATTGTTTGTAAATGAATCCAAAGATGTAATGTTTCATGTTAAAAATAGTTGGTCATCTAGATCTTTAATAGTAATCACTGAAGACATATAAAGGCAATGACTTTGGAGTTTTGAAAACCTGTCCATTTCTGAGAGTCATTATTCCTAACATTTGCTGAGCTTCATTATTGTTATAATCACTGGAAATTAACATAAAATATAATATAATATAATATTACCATGATGCTAGCATGCTTATAAATTCAAAATCATGTATCCTTTCAAGGTCGAAGTATATTTGTAACCAAGAGAGCTAATCCATGATTTAATTTTAGTCTACTAATGTGTTTTTTTTTTTCTATTATGTTTTTTTCTGAGCCTTTTTAGGAAGCGAAATGCAACATTTTCAACAATAAACCTTCACTTATGATTGTAATCTCTTAAAATATCAGTTTATTTTTTGTATATGGAACAAACTATGGACCTAGCATACTTGTTCTAAAAGAAATCAGTGGTCTGTTAGTGAGTTTATTATAATTACGGCACCTTACTGCTTTGCCTTTATTGAGTTGGGAGTCTTCAGCCAAACCCTCACGGCACCTAATTCACAAAATCTGGGAAATAACTGACTGGTGCTTGGTTCTCAATATTTTCATATGACTTAATTCATTAACTCCAGTCACGTTTTTGATATTAGACAGTTCCAAAATTTATGTCATTTTAAGCTATTTTTGGAGGCAGGAATGTAAATTACTTTTGCCAGTTAGAAAATTCTAACTAAATCATTGTTAAAATGTCAACTTCTTTTGCGAACACATATTTGCATAAAAAATAATTATTTGCTAATTCTAATTTCTATAACTGGTCCTACTATTGGTTAAATAACATACTATCATTACACTATAAATAGTGGGTAATAAACCACTCTGAATTTTGACAGAAAAAGGAATCAGAACAAAGGATGTGCTTACATTTAGAATCTCAGAAAAGTTTATCATGCATGAAACCATGTAAATATTTGCCAGTTTTAATCTAGAAGTTACAAACTGAGCTTGATTTAATTTATCATCAAATGTGGATCATCCAATGCATGTTAATTAACTTTCGTGAAAAGTCATTGTGCTTAATATTGAGGAGGATGCAAATAAATATGAATTATGGGCCTTGTACTCAAGAAGTAAAATGGAAATAGCAAAGCAAGGGTGAAAATACCTTTAGCAGCAGATAGTATATAATTACTAACTATGTGATTTTGAGTGTAAGAGCTGTAGGAGTTAACAGGACCAAAATTTTATTCGGTGAATGTGATCAGAGGAATCTTCTTGGATAATTTGATGTTTAAGTCAAGTCTTATGTGGTAAGTAGAAGAGAAAAGTTTTAGATGAAATAAGCATAAGCTAAAATACTATTGTGAGAAAATACAAAGTCATTAAAGGCTCAGAAGTTTTCATGGAACTGTGAGTTCATCAAAGAAACTGTGGCAGCTCTGAGATCCATTCTGCACAGAAGCTTAGCCAGTATCAGCCAGAGTTTCACATTTAGCTTCTTGCTTGTTATATAGGAAGATGTCTTACCTATATGTAACAGCCCTGGGGTAAATTTAAGTAAGCTAGAAAAATCTAATAAAAATAAATGAAGTGAAAAATATCTATGTTTAACATTACTCTTGGATTTGGCTTGAATGTCAGCTCTAAAACAGATACTGAAAAATCCAGCAAAATCTTTCCTAAGATAAAAGTTCCATTGCATAAAAGAAGAGCAAGGCTCAACTTCGCAAAAATGTAGAAGATGTTAAACAGACATCATAATGATCTATTTACTGTAGTCGAGGAATCTAAAGGCTCGAGCCTTGAAGAGATTTCTTTTTCTTTTCTTGTCTGCCAGGACTAACAATATCACATTTAGGACATTTTAGTATTCTCATAAAGTGCTGCCCTTCACTGACATGTATATACCCATTAATGATGGGTGACAAAGCTATTTGCCAGATGTTATTTGGAATTAACCTGCGTAACTTTATGAATTATATCTTTGAAAACAGGTATAGAGATAGAGGTGCTAGATGACAGAAAAGATAGTTGTACTTTTGAAAACGTGGGCTATACTTTTCTAATGATAATTTCAAAGAAATAATTTTAAATGTGATAAGATTAAATAAGCTTATGAGCAGAAGGCTATGAATATTTGGACCAACATAGAAGAAAGGTAAAATTATCTTGGGTCAAAACTACTCATTAACAAGAAAAGTATTATAGGAGCTGGAATTTAGCTTTCTTCCAAGCTTTAAAAATAAACCAAAATCCCCAAACCAAACAATGACAACAGCAACAAAAAACCCCACTGTCTTGATATTGAACTTTATGGCACCCACAGTCTCCTTAGTCACAATATGACTATACAATGCATTCTGATGTCACCATGGTGATATTAACAAAGGCTCTTATTATAGTAAATCTTCAAATAGTGTTCTATATTTCAAGAAAACATATTAAAATGGTACTGAAATTAAATAGATGAGAAAGAAAGGTAACTAGTACATTTAAGTATAGAACTAGTTTCCACTTTATATAGGTTAACCACTTTGTGTAGACATTTATTATATATGTTGTCATATTTTAGGACATGATTTGTAGAACAGATAGTTCTGCAAAGTTCCACGAAATACATTTTTTTTTATTCCTCTCTTTTCCAAAATAAAAACTTGCAAAGCAGAAAAACATTTATTGGTAAGAGAATAATCTCTCTTCCACTTTATGGTAAGAAATTTAGAAATTACTAGGAAATCATAATATTCAGAAAACCCATTTAAAATTGACTTTAAGTCAATGAATTAACAAGGATTTATTAGGTTCTTACATTGCTCTCAGCATAAGATTTGAATCTTCCCTTCATTACATCACTAAACTATAACTGCAGAAACAGATTCGATGAATATAAGTTTCTTACATCAGTAAGCCTATTATGGTTAATCTGTCATTATTATGACTAAACATAAATAGATGTAACTATTATGGTACATGTTGTAAGCAAAGTGTTCTTTTAAAAATATGTAACAACTTTACATATTTCTTTTTTTAATATAAAAATAGGCTATTATTGAGGGTTGGTTTATTTATTGTCAGCCTATTAAATAGTTGTCAACCATGACTGCAGGTAAGAACGCTCTGTGGAGCATAAAAACAAACAACAGCTACCATGAATCTCATGGTATCTTCCAGACATACTGAATCTGAATCCTTAGGTAAGACTTGAATATTTTAAAACTTCCTAGTTTATTCTGGAAGACATTAAAGGTAAAGAAATACTACCATAGACCTTAATAAGATTTTTTACTTGCTTCAAATTCCTAGGAACTTGAAGACTATTTGTTATAATTTAAAAGATATGTATTCATTTAACAAATGTTAGCAAAGTATTTTGTGCTAAATATGAAGAGAACTACAAAATACATGAAAAATTGATTTTTAGGATCTTGAAATACACATGGACTGTGATCAAGGAGAGATTAACTGTCACAGCAATTTACAGAAGAAAGCAATTAACATGTCATTGAAGAAGTAATCAGGGAGATGAAATTAGTTAGGTGGTTGGGTCTTGAAAGATAATTTGCATTAGAATATACCAAGATTTCTTATCAACCAGTGCAAAGGTGAGTTTCAGGAGTATGGCATCAATTTAGTCAAACTTTTAATGAGGTCCATGATAAAAGAAAGAAGAAGGTCTCACTAGAATATGTAGAAAATATAAGAAAATATATTCCAAGTGGCGTGTAGGGAAGTGATAATCAAAGCCTTCAGATTTATTAAGACTATGTTTATGTTCAGAGATCCATGTGGAGGGATTGAAGATAAGATTCCCAGAAGTAATTGAATTAGTATGGTGGGAACCAATAATAGTGACTCTCAGTATGTCCAGACTGAAAGAGATATATTTTATCCAGAAGCAGAAAGTAGAAAAGGAGTGATGATGTAGGCGAAGTGGTGTGAAAAAAAGCTGGAAGCTTTTAGCAGAGAAGTAATATATTTCATGTTTTGCAAATGTTTGTCTAATACAAAAACACTGTACAGGAGGGATAGTAAGGTAAGGTTACAGAGCAGAGAGCTAAACCAGGATGCTCTTGCAATAATCCAGGTGTGTTACGCCACATGTTGTTTTCTTTCCAGTGCACTGAGGTTTCCAGATAAAACCGTCTGGATAAAACTTTCTGCAAAGGGAATTTTAGTCCATGGGATTCTCTGCCTAGTGGGAATTCTAATTTCTCTTCCCAACTCAGCCACTGAAAAGCCTTGAATCATTACATTGTGATCTCCTAAAATCTCTTTAATCCACAGTAATTTACACAATGCCTAGTATGCAATAGGTGCTCAGTAGAGCTTGTTTTATTATTACGTCAACAGTCTGTCCCATCAGTTGGTAGTAAAGTTAAGATTATTTAGCTGTTATTTCATAAAGTCATATTATGTGCATATCATGTGTTCATATACTAAAACTTCTGAAAAAACCCTAAAATTGTAAGATTCAAGTAAGATAATATATTGAAATTGTTTTGTAAATAATCTTTAAATTTTCTACAGCTGTGGGATGCTATGAGAGGTACTAATAAGTAGCTAAATAATACATTATTTTTCCATACCTAAGGGGAACAAAACTGGAGTTATTAAAAATTAAACAAGACATTTAGCCAATTAAAATGTAGAAATAAGACTGCACACCTACAACTGTCTGATCTTCAACAAACATGACAAAACAACCAACGAGGAAAGGACTCTCTATCCAATAAATTGGGCTGGGATGACTAGCTAGCCATGTGCAGAAAATTGAAACTGGACCCCTTCCTCACATCATATACAAAAATTAACTCAAGATAGGGTAAACACTTAAATGCAAAACCCAAAAATATAAAAACCCTGGAAGGCAATCTAGGCAATACCATTCAGGACATAGGTACAGGCAAAGATTTCACAACAAAGATGCCAAAAGTAATCAGAACAAAAGCAAAAATTGACAAATGAGGTCTAATTATCCTAAAGAGCTTCTGCACAGCAAAAGAAACTATCAACAGAGTAAACGGACACCTACAGAATGGGAGAAAATGTTTGCAAACTATGCATCTGACAAAAGCCTAGCATCTATAAGGAATTTAACAAATTTACAAGAAAAAAATCAAGAATTTAAACAAATTTTCAAGAAAAAATCAAACAACCCCATTAAAAGATGGGCAAAGAATATGAACAGACACTTCTCAAAAGAAAACATACATGTGGCCAACAATCATATGAAAAAAGCTCATCATTACTGATCATTAGAGAAATGCAAATTAAACCCACAATGAGATACCATCTCACACCAGTCAGAATGATGATTATTAAAAAGGCAAAAAAAAAAGATGCTGACAAAGTTGTGAAGAAAAAGGAATGCTTATAGACAGTTGTTGAGAGTGTAAATTAGTTCAACTATTGTGGAATACCGTGTGATGAATCCTCAAAGATCTAAAGATAGAAATACCATTTGACCCAGCAATCCCATTACTGGGTATACCCAAAGAATATGAATCATTCTATTATAAAGACACACACGCATATATTCATTTCAGCACTATTCACAATAGCAAAGACATGGAATCAACCTAAATGCCCATTAACAATAGGCCATATAAAGAAAATGTGATACATATAAACTATGGATTACTACACAGCCATAAAAAAACAAGATCATGTCCTTTGCAGGGACATGGATGAAGCTGGAGGCCATTATATTTAGCAAACTAACACAGGAACAGAAAACCAAACACCACATATTCTCATTTATAAGTGGAAGCTGAACAATTAGAACACATGGACACAGGGAAGGGAAAATCACACACTGGGGCCTGTCAAGGAGGCAGGGGGAGGGAGAGCATCGGGATAAATAGTTAAGCATGTGAGGCTTAATATCTAGGTGATGGGTTGTTAGGTGCAGCAAACCCCCATGGCACACCTTTAGGTAAAAAACCTACACATCCTGCACATGTATCCCAAAACTTAAAATAAAATAAAGTAGGGAAGTCAACAGTGCAGCCTTCAATCTGTGGTCTAAGGTCCAAAAGCCCCTGGCAAACCACTAATGTTAAGTCCAAGAGTCCAAAAGCTGAAGAACTTGGAGTCTGATGTTTGAGGACAAGAAGCATTCAGCACAGGAGAAAGATGGAGGACAGAAGATTCAGTCAGTCTGCTCTTTTCATACCTGCTTTTGTGCTGACAGCTGATTAGATGGTGCCCACCCAGATTGAGGGCGGATCTGCCCCTCCCAGTCCATTGAATCAAGTGTTAATCTCCTTTGGCAACATCCTCACAGACATATCCAGGAAGAATACTTTGCATCCTTCAATCCAATCAAGTTGACACTCAATATTAACCATCACACATACATATTATACAAAGTCATGTAAAAAGAACGCAAAGAACTTGTGGTGATTTTACAGTCATTTCACAGGATTATTCTTTTGAAAACTCCACAATATTGCTGACTGTATAATAAATCAGAAGCTCAAAATGGCCCTCTTTTATCATTAACTTACTCCACTTCTTTTTGTGCATAAATCAAAATTCATCTGCTGTAATAGTAAATATAGTGACTCTAAAAATTAGCATTAAGATTCTAGTCAATGCAATAAAGCTAAGAGGATAAAAAATACAACAAAAATTAGAAAAATATTCTTATTGTTCATAGACAACATGATTGTAAATAGCAAACCCCAAAGTATCGATAGACCAACTATTAAGATGAATATGTAAAAATAACCAGGTCACTAGATTCAAGGTGAATGCATTATGTTTAATATTATAAAATTGATATTTTTATATGTCTGAAATGACTGGCAAGGCTAACATCAAAATTATAAAGAACATCTGTAGTTCAATGTACTGTATTAATTTTTGTATGTATATATAGATAGCAATATATAGAGAATGAAATTTATAATTAATAGATTTATGATTGCATCGAAAATATCAAATCCTTAGAAATAAGCCTAATAAAAAGTGTGCAAACCTTCTTAACTAAAGAAAGTGTTTATATTTATATATTTATAAATAATAAAGAACTGTTTGTGTGTGTAGAGAAACTGACATAATGAAAGAGAGAGAGAAAAGAGAGAAATAATTTAAATCTCCAAATAATTGAGGGATAGTTATCTTCATGAACTAAGAGTAGGCAAAGATTTCTTAAAAAGGACATGAGAAAACAGTAACAATAAAGTGTGTGTGTATGTAAGCATTTATATTAAGGTATAAGGTGTCTCTTTATTAAAAGCCATCATTAAAAATTGTAAATGTAACTTACATACTGGGAGAAGATATGTGGAAAACACTAGATTACATCCAACATGTATTAGATGCAATACCTGCAACCAAAGTCTAGCATCAAAATTATATGAAGAACTTCTATAAGTAATAAGAAAAAGGCAACTTTTTTGACTATTGAGCAAAAGACATAAACAGATTATTCTCAAAAGAAGATATCTAAATCTCCAATAAATGTTTGAAAATACATTATCTATTAATATCTTAGTGTGTAATGGAAAAATACAGATTAAAATAATGATTTACCCCATATACGAAAAAGAATGGCTAAAATGAAAAAGATATCCCTCACCAAAAAAAATGTTGGTGGAAATGTGAAGCAACCAGAACTCACTCTCATACACTGCTGATTGGAGTATAAATCAGTATACTTATTTTGGAAAACTGACACTACCTTCTAGAGGTAAACATAGGTCTACCATATGACCCAACGATTCAACTCTTTGGTACATGTGCAATAAAAAAGCATACATACACACACCAAAACACACACTATTAATAATATCTTGATACTGAATGTTCCCAAATATTCAACAATAGAATGAATAAATAAATTGTGATATATTCCCAAATAACATACTATGCAGCAGTTATAATAAAAGAACTATACATTCACACTACAAAATAGTTGAAACTCATAAATAAAATATTCAGCAAAAGATGCCAGGCATAAAACAGTATGTACAATATGATTCTACTTATAGGAAGTGCAAATGCAAGAAAATATAATGTATTGTGTTAGAAGTTAGGTTATGTTTGCTTTTGAGGAGTAGTAATTAAAGAGAGTCACTGGAGGTTTCTGTGGAGTTGGTAACATAACATTTTTGTCCCGCATGATGATAACATGGGTATATTTACTTTGTAAAAAATGAATAAGATGTAAACCAATAATTTGTGCTTTGTATGTGTATGTAATATTTCTGTAAAAATTTCAAAAATTTGTCTTTTGGCCAGGCATGGTGGCTCACACCTGTAATCCCAGCACTTTGGGAGGCCAAGGCAGGTGGATCACCTGAGGTCAGGAGTTTGAGAACAGCCTGGCCAACATGATGAAACCCCGTCTCTATGAAAAATACAAAAATTAGCCAGGTGTGGTGGTGGGCGCCTGTAATCCCAGCTACTCGGGAGGCTGAGGCAGGAGAATCACTTGAACCCGGGAGGCGGAGGGTGCAGTGAACCGAGATCCTGCCACTGCACTCCAGCCTAGGCAACAGAGTGAGACTCCATCTCAGAAAAAAAATTGCCTTTAATATCATGCTTTAATGGCATGGCAGTCACATACAAATAAAAACAGTAAATTTCTTCTTAGCTACTTAACAAAAGTCAGGCAAGGAAAAGATGTATTCCGAAGTTATATTTAACACTCTTTAAAATTTTGACATTTTAGTAGCTTTCATAATTTCATAAAATAATTTATTTTCAAATGTTGCCAAGTAAACATAAATACATGCCCTTATACAAGGCTGCAAGTCTAAGCAATTAATACATTTTCACTTATCATTTTGTTCCTCTCTGTGAACCTCATATTGTGTGTTTTTCATCCTGTAAACATCATTATGGCTCATAAATCTTTTCACTGACTAGAGACTAAATTCATTTTACACAAGAAAGAAACTCTCACTTTATACAGTTTGAAAAATTTTGGTAGTGTAGAGATAGTTACTATTTTTGTGGGTATCTACAATCACTTGAATAATATACTTTGCCCTCAAGGAGGGGGTGCATAATTCTCACCTCTCCATTCTTTGGGTATGGACTGCACATACTGATGTCTTTCCCAAGAACAGAGTAGGGAGAGGAAGTAAAAAGGAGTAACTTCACAGTGGGGAAATCTGATAGACATTACTTTAGTGAGGTGATCAAGGCCAACAGTGACAGTGATAACTCATGTTATGACTGAAGTTGAAGTCAATGACTACTAAGCAAGTAGAACACAGACTTCCTCCTCAAATCATGGCTTAACCAAAGAACGTTGTGTATTGGGAGTAAGGTACATTGAAACAGCAACTGAAGTTTAAGTTGTTACCAGATTAAAATAGATACAGTTATTAGTTATAATTATAGATTATAGTTATAATTATAAGATATTTTATGTAAGCTCCATGGTAACCACAAAGGAAAAAAACCACTAGTAGGAAAACAAAATATAAAAAAGGAATAAATCAAAACATATCACTATTAAAATCAACAAATTACAGGAATACAGCAAGAAATAAATAATTGAAAAAAGAATTATAAAATACTCAGAAAAGAAATAACAAAATGGCAACATCAAATAGTTATCAATGACTACTTTAAAAGTAAACGTATTAGATTAGCCAATCAAAAGACACAAAGTGGCCAAATAAATAAAAAATAAGGTGCAGCAATGTGCTGACTAGAAGAGACTCATTTTAGCCTTAAGGAAACACATAGGGTGAAAGTGAAGGAATGGAAAAAGATATTTTATGCAAATGGTAACCAAAAGACAGCAGGGTTGCCATGCTTTTAATAAACCAAAAAACTTTCAAATTCTGTCAAGATACAAAGCAGGTCACTATATTATGATAAATAGGTCAAATTGTCAAGAGGATATAACAATTTTGAATATATATGCACCTAATATTAGAGTACATAAACATATTAACAGAATTGAAGGAAGAAATAGAGAGCAAACAACAATAGCATGGAGCTTCAACACCCCATCTTCAACAATGGACTGATTCTGTAGGCAGAAAATCAATAAGGAAATAGCTGACTTCAATAACCCTATAGACCAAATGGGCCTAACAGACATATACAGAGCATTTCACCCAACAGCATCAGAATACACATTCTTCCTCAAGTGCACATGAAATATTCTAAAGATGAATTATACATTGAGCCACAAAGCAAATCCTAACAAATTTAAGAAGATTGAAATCATATCAAATATCTTTTCTGACCACAACAGTATAAAAGGAAAAAAAATTACAAGTTTGTGAAAATTAAACAACACATTCCTGAAAAATGAATGGATCAAAGAAAAAAGTCAAAAGGAAAATTAAAAGTATTTTGAGAGAAAGAAAAATGGAAACACAACATACCAAAACACATAGAATGCAACAAAAAATAATTTTAAGAAGAAAGTTTACAGTAATAAATGCCTACATGTAAAAAAACCTCAAACAATTAATTGCACACCTCAAATAACAAGAAAAAGAAGAACAAACTAAGCTCAAAGTTAGCAGAAGGAAAAAAGATCAAAGATTAGAGCAGAAACAATACAGATTGGAGAAGAAGTAACTGAAATAAAAAGATCAGAGCAGAAATAAACAAAATAGAGACTAGAAAAGCAAGGAAACTATGAAAGAAATTGACAGTTGGTTCTTTGAAAAGATAAAACTGACAAAACTTTATCTAGACTAACCAATAAAAAAGATAGAGGACTCAAATAAATAAAAATAAATGAAAGAAAACGCTTTACAAGTGATACCACAGAAATACAAAGAATCATAGGAGACTACTATGAACAATTAAATGCCAACAAATTGGATAAATTAGAAGAAATTAAGTTAAGTTAATATCTAATATTATACTTTATGTTAAAGTTAACCTAATATTAAAATTAGTTCTTGGAAGATACAACAATTATCTACAGAAAGATAAAAAAAGCCAGGAGCAGTGGCTCATACCTGTAATCCTAGCACTTTGGGAGGCTGAGGCGGGTGGATCACCTGAGGTCAGGAGTTTGAGAACAGCTTGACCAAAATGATGAAACCCCGTCTCTACTAAAAATAAAAAATTAGCCAGGTGTGGTGATGCACGCCTGTAATCCCAGCTACTTAGGAGGCTGAGGCAGGGAATTGCTTGAACCCAGGAGGCAAAGATTGCAGTGAGCCGAGATCATGCCATTGCACTCCAGCATGGGTGACAAGAGAGAAACTCCACCTCAAAAAAAGAAAAAAAATAAAGAAAAAAGAAAAAAGAAACCATAAGTATGAAATATAGGAGAATATGTATTTTGAAATGTTTGAAGACTTTTTGTTTTTTTTTGGAGAGATAGAGTCTCGCTCTGTGGCCCAGGCTGGAGTTCAGTGGCACGATCTCGGCTCACTGTGACCTCCACCTCCCGGGTTCAAGTGATTCTCCCGCCTCAGCCTCCCAAGTAGCTGGGACTACAGGTGTGTGCCACCATGTCCAGTTAGTTTTTTTGTATTTTTTTAGTAGAGATGGGGTTTCGCCATGTTGGCCAGGCTGTTCTCGAACTCCTGACCTCAGGCGATCCGCCCACCCTGGCCTCCCAAAGTGCTGGGATTACAGGCGTGAGCCACCATGCTCGGCTGAAATGTTTAGACTTTTTAAGTATGAAAGCAAGATATGAATTCACAATGAAAATATTCTTAAAGTTGACTAAGTATATTCATAACTTTAATTTTGTTCAAAAAAGAAAAATGACAAAAAATTTTCAGGGATATAAAGAATAACAAGTTAATAACTATAATATGTAATTGTAGACATACCAATCAATACTGTAATACAAAATTTTCAATGCAAAATAAGACATTTCACTAAATAAGAAAATAAATTCCCAATTGAAAAAATTGTCAACATAATTTTTGATAAAAATATGTAAAGTAAAATACAACAAAATAGCATTTTGTCTTATGGTTTTAAATGATATTTAATGCTGGCAAAATTATAGGAAATCTTACTAACTAGATGATAATTTGGTGATAAGTAATAGAGGCTAAGTATATTCACATCTTTTAGGTTAGTAATATAATTACTAGGAATCTAGCCTATGGAAATAATCATAATGAATTAGAATGTTTATGGCAATAAACAGGGATGGCAAATTTAAAACAAAATAGATGTTTATAAGCAAGGAGGAAAGTTAAGTTAGGCTCTTTATAATAGAATATTGATCTCATCACAAAAATAACTTTGTGAGGTAATGTATTTGTTATTTAGCTAGATTTAACCATTCCACAATTTATATACACTTGAAAACATTATGTTATACATAATAAATACATACAATTTACACATAATTTTTATAATAAATAAATTTGAAAAAACGAATAGTATAGAAATATTGTTAGGCTTCCAGAATTTTTAAATGACATGAAATTCTCACAATGTTATAGTGAGTAGAAAAAGGAGAATGCAATGTATAGACGACATGATTCAAAATACAGATTCACATATATTTCCATTTGTGTGTATGTTGTAAGGTTAGATAGATATCAGAAAGAAAGTAAAACATTGATACTAGATATGTCTCCATGTTTGGTTGTCTGCCATTTCATTGAATTTTTTTACTTTTATGTTTCTAATTTGCTATTGTAAAATGTACCACTTTTATACACATAAAAATGCGATCAATATTATTTTAAACATTCATTATATTGCCAAGTTATCAAATAGTCATGAACTTTGGAAAAACTGATAAACTACCTAATTTTTCCCAGTGTAAGAAAGAAAAAAACCTACCTAAAAAGAAATAGGTTAAAACACAAAGTTTACTCAGATATTTTCCTACATGAACTGAGAATGGTTGTTAAATTTTTATATAACAACTTATATCGCCTGTGCTTCTAGGATTAATACAGCCCACACTCAATAATAGGTTGCTGAATGTTGCTATTTTACAAAGCCTGCATTTCTAACTCTGAAAAACTATTTCATGAAAAAATTGTAAGATATTTTTAAGCAGACAAAAGCAAGCCTACAAAAATGCATATAGTATGGCACATTTACATTTTAAATGTCATGCATTTATACAATATTTTAAACATAATTGTGTATATATAAACTCTATTATAGCATAATTGCATTAAAAAGTCTGGAAAAATATATATTATATTGTTCACAGGGGTCATCTCTATGGAAGGGATTGAGGGACTGGCCTGGTGTCTGTGGTCAACAGAAACATTTTGTCTCTCTCTGTTGTTTGAAATATTTGCACTGAGTATAACTATTCATTGTTTATAACATCAAACATAATATATAAAGGATTAATTCTTTGGACCTTTCCATAAGCAAAGAACATGCCATAACCTGTATAGATGTAGAAAGCATGACCCACCAAAGTTTGGCTTTGGAAATCTAACTATGTTTTCTAAAATCTCCCTGTAAAATTCCAAATACTGCTCTCTTTAAAGTGTGGCCCTTGGACCAGCAGCATCAGCATTATCTGTGAACTGTTAATTATGCAAATTCTTAGACCTCATTCTAGACCTCCTGGATCAGAAACTCTAGGAGTAGGGCCCAGAGTTTTAACCATCTGTATTTTAGCAAGCCCTCTACATGCTGCCAATGCACAATAAACTTTGAACATCACTGTTATATTGAGTTAGAATGAGGTATTTTAAATGCTTTTTTGGAAAAAGGCTGTACAATAAACCAATAATGTGATCAAACAGATTGCAATCTAACTGTACAATTGTAAATAAAACGGGGGCAGAAACACAATATTAACTCTGAGGGTCACTGAAGCACAGAGTAGTTATCTATCCCAAATCCATTTCTCTTTCCCAAGGAGAATTCCAATTTGTCTCAGTCCCATCCCATAGGCTGACCATGTAAACCAGTTCTGGCCTATGTGCTATAAACAGACGCAGCATTTTTATGTTTTTAAAAGCATAAAGGCGCAGCTGACATGTTTCTTTTGACTCCTCCACCCCCTTTTCTTTTTGGCATGTGGATGGGTTGTATATAGGTACAGTGGTCATCTTGGAATGACCAGAATGAAAGCCACATGCTAAAGATGGCATGGAAGAAAAATTGAAGCTGGCTGGGGACATTTTTTGCCATCATGAGCATGACACTATTTCGTAGGCCCACTATGACTTATCTTCAGACTTCAGAGTAAATTCTTATTTGGGAAAGCCACTGTTATCTCACGCAATTTGGGTGCAATCCTAACTAATATAGCAAATAATACAGAAGGTTCAGTTTCAGTCAGATAAAAGAAGTACAATAAAATGAGATGTGGAAAAGGGAGAAATAAGAGATATAAAATGTATATGGCACAAAAGAATATAGGTTGACAAAGATCAATAAGAAATGACATTCCATTCAATTTATGCTTTAGAAACTCTAAATTTAGATTTGAATTTTTCTTACTACTCTGTTATAAATGTGCCTGCCAACATTAGGCTCTGCAATTGTCGAGGAACAGCCTTCATATTTCTATTATCTAGGACGCCATCTGACAATTCTTTCATATAATCAGGCAAATGCCCCCAAATAGATGCGAGCTTCTTGTTTGTAACACAGCCACTCTTCAGACACATAGAAATAAAGTTTTAGGAAGATAAGTAACAGGACTCCATCCTGTTTTACTGTTAACTTTTGTGGATCTTCGGTTTCTGGCAGGCCTTAGTCAGAACCAGAGGTCTCTTTTCATGCTTGCTTACAAAATTGTAAAAAGGACAGATAAGTCCTTTAAAAAACTTCGTCCCATTATTCTATCCCAATTCTTTTGCTGGAAAGATGACTCTCCCCAGCACATCTCAGCTCTACTCTCCAGTGAGTGACAGGAACAGTTTCCCCCGAGAGCTGGATATCATTCTCTCACACTTTGAGTTCTTGATTTCAGATATAGCTGTAGCCTAGTGCTGAAAAGCATTTTCCCACACGTCTTCTTACCTCCCATTACAAAGGTGGGCTCATTCAACACACTTGCTTTGTGTTAATATTGTCCGTGGATGGCATTGGTGAGTTCCAATCCTCCCTGGAGCCAGTATGTATTCATTTCCAAAGAAAGCTTTGCCACTTGTTTTCCCCTTTCTTATAATAGCAGCAATAATTCCAGTTTTTGGCATGAAACACAAAACATCACTACTTACTGCTAGATCTTGGCCAACTTTCCACAGCCCTGTGTGTATTGTGCTTTTACCTTTGGGACAGTGGCTTAAAGAAATAACTTTTAGTAACATTTATATATAAATGTCTGAGAATAAGGAAGATGCAACTAAGTGTGTACTGGGAATTTCTTATTGTTCAACAGTGTTTTAAAAGTACAAATGAAAAATTTCCTGACTTCACTACAAGGTTAGAATAAATTTTGTCCCTTTGAATGTTATGCCACAACTCTTGTGCTAAGCCAGAATACATCTGCTCTGTAGCTTCTCAGCATTTTATTTAACACTAGCTAGTGAAATGTGATATATTCTGGGCAGGCTGCATAGATGGCTAATTTTTCTTCCTTTTATTTACACATTGATGTGCATATTTTCTTCCATAAGGGTCAAAAAATTCTGCATTTTACTAATAAGACTTCAGAAGACAGCCATTCTCTCAGCTGTTTCTATTTTCTTAATGGAAAAGCTGAAACATAAGAAGGCTTTGATTTTTGTACCTAAGTGTGATGCTCCATCTGAGCACTTTTCTCCTCTCCTCAAAGAAAGTAAATGGTCCTTTTGATATTTACAAAAGCTCTGTAATTCCAAGAGAATTAGATTGAAACGGGAGATGGAAATATGGCTCCCTGAATGCAGAGCACCGGTTCTTAAGTGTTCTTTGCTTTCCTTGTGTTATTAACTGTGTATGCTTTGCTCCTCAAATTTAAGAGAAACGGTGCCAGTTCACAGGAGGCTGAAAATGTCTTAGAACATTTCAATGAGTACTTATAAAATTAAGATGTTTCCATCCACAACTGTATCCTTGATGATGACTCACTGAGAAGTACAGGTGGCCACTTGATTAACAATACAGTTTACCGAAGTGTGACCTCTGACAGGCAGGAGCAGCCTTCCTTGGTTTGGTGTAAATCAGAAGAGTTTGCTGTAGGCCCAGTCCCCATAGTCCTATAAAGCATCAGGAACTCCTGGCATAGTCCAGAGGTAGTAAAGTCACTGTGACATTTTGGTTCTCCTATTGGGGCAGGTCGAGGAGGGTGTCTCTGAGAAGAGAAAGAAGCTGTTCAAGGAGGTCTCTAAGTATTTCTAATGTGCACTAGAGCATGTCAGACATCTAGCTCCAGCACAAGTTAATAATTCTGTGAAAGGATTGGTCTCCCAAATGTGTTCCACAGGTACAGCATGAATTAATCTTGTTTAATAACCGTATGGCCTTCTGCTCCTTCAGAGTATTTTGAAAATATTGAAGAATATTTTCATATGATGGTAGCACTAACAGCAATAATTTGTGAATGGGTTATAGATACCTCTTCCCTTATTTTTCTCTTTTAAAAGCTTCTGTATCCCCAGACTTTAGCTCTGATTTTTTTTTTAACTTTACACTTAACCCTATAGTGGCAAGTATTGTTTTTTCAACTCTTGATCTTTTCTCTAAAATGTCAATCAATGTTAAGGCAATGTAAGAATTACTCGCTTGTCTACCTATTTATTTCCCAGTAACGAAACTTGATCATGAATTTTAGATGCATTTATTTTATATTAAGTTTACTCTGACAATGGGAAACCTGGATCTCATTATCTATAATTTAATGTTCAATATTATTTAATGCATTATTTAACACTTGTATACACGTAAATTTGTTTCAGAATTGCTAACCTGTAATCTTTATGGGAAAAACAAAATTACCAATTAGCAGACAGTGTTTATATACAGTATCTTTATAGGTCAGTCAAAACAGTTTTTTTTCACCCTTCTCAATGAGGTTTGATTCACATGTCACAGTCTGCATTTCTGCCTGAAATTTCACAACATGATGGGAAATTATATATATATGTATATATAATCTGCATACAGTGAGTAGATTTGCATACATTCATAGAGTCATACGTCCACTAATTCTTACAGAGCAGTTCCATCACCCAAAACATCCCTATGTAGCCTTTTTGTAGACAACCATTACCCATACCCCCAACTTCTATCGATTACCAATCTGCTTTATATTCCTATACTTTTGCTATATAAAATGTCATATAAATGGAATCATACAAAATGTAGCCTTTTAGATCTGCATTCCATCACTTAGCAAAATACCCGTAAGAATTGTCTATATTGTCGTGTGAGTCAATAGCTCATTTCTTTTTTAGCAGTATTCTATTTCACGGATGAACAATAGGCTGTTTATATATTCACCTGTTAAAGGTCATTTTGGTTGTTTCTAATTTTTCAAGGTTAGGAATAGAGCTTCCATAAACATGTATGTACAGGTCTTTGTACAAATTTACTTTTAAACATCTTTACTGAAATACAATTCACAAAATGTGAAATGTATAAAATTCATCCATTTCACATCTACAATTCTATGGTACTTAGCATATTCGCAGATATGGGCAACCATCGTCACAATTTTAGAACATTATTATCACCTCAAAAAAGAAACTCTGTGCCCTTTAGCAGTCACCTCCCAGTCTCCCCACCACCCTAAGCAATCACCAATCTCTTTTCTGTCCTACCTTTGCTGGATATTTCATAAAAAGTAAAATTTTCTCCTTGTCTTTAGCTTTCAGCATTTTTAGTATGATGTTCTATTTGAGCATCTCTTTGCATTTATCTTACTTGAAGTTCATTATGTGTCTTAGATGTATAGATATTTATCTTTCAAAAAACTTGGAAAGTTTTAGTATTTACTTCTTTGAATATTTTTTCTGCTTCTTATTCTATCCGTTCTCCTTTTGGTACTCTTATTACAAATATGTTGTGGTTAATAGTGTTCCACACTCTGAGTCTTTGTTCCTTTTTCTTTATTCCTTCTTTTTTTCTGTGTTTTTTGAATTGCATAATCTCTATCAAACATCTCCAAGTTCACAAATTCTTCCTTCTGCCAGTTGAAATCTACAGTTAAGCACCTTCAGTGAAATTATTTTAATTATTAAACTTTCAACTCCAGAATTTTCATTTGTATTTTATATTATATTTTATTTACTTCTTTCATCATGGTTTCCTTCTGTTCTTGGACATAATTATAATGTTTACTTTTGTTATTAGAAAAAGGTGTCCCAATCTAAAACCCAAGAAAGGGTTCCTGAATCTCTTTCAGACAGGAATTCAAGGAGAATGACATAGTGCAGAGAGAAGAGATCATTTATTGAAAGCTACTCAGTTATAGAGTAGGGCATCCTTATAAAGCAGGCAGAAGAATATGCCATCTTTGCTTTAAATGCTTTATATAATATAGGGTCTTATCTGCGTAAAGGCTGAGCTATGTCTACATGCAGGTATGCCGACTGTGTGACAAAATTTAGTACTCTGTTCATTTAAAGAAAGCTATCGTTGGCATTTTATTGCGTAAATACATCAAAGCATGACTATAACTATCTTAAAAGCATATATTGTTATGCAATATCAGGATATCTGGACGTTCTGCTGTTGTAGGAGTTTGTCCTTGCAGGCATTACTAAACTGCTTCTTTAGCCATAAACATCCTATAATCATGGGCCATGACTGGCAATGAATGTGCCTTGCTAGTTTTAAGATGGAGTTGATTTTAAAATGGTATCACCTTGGCTCTCCTGTGCCTAACACCTTGAAGTCTTTTTAATGTAAATCCAGCATCTGTTTGCTCTTGCAGGCAATTACTGTCTTTTTTCTAATGAATGGGTTATACTTTCTTGATTCTTTATATGCATCATTATGTTTTTTAGGAACTGGACATTTTAGACAATATATTATAGAAACTTTCTATATTTTTCTTTTATCTCTGGGATTTATTATTGTTATTTGATTATTTAGTGATTGCCAGGAGGCTTTTTTTTTTTTAATTTTTTTGAGACAGGGTCTTGCTCTGTCACCCAGGCTGGAGTGCAGTGGCATGATTTCAGCTCACTGCAACCTCCACCTCCCAGGTTCAAGTGATTCTCCTGCCTCAGCCTCCTGAGTAGCTGGGACTACAGGCATGCACCACCATGCCGGGCTAATTTTTGTATTTTTAGTAGAGACGAGGTTTCACTATGTTGGTCAGGCTGGTCTTGAACTGCTGACCTCATGATCTGCCCTTGTTGGCCTCCCAAAGGGCTGGGATTACAGGCGTGAGCCACCATGCCCGACCTCCAGGAGTATTTTAGTGAAGTTAATTTCTGACCCACTTCCATTCCCCCCACCCCCACTTCCCTGACCGCGTTAAAACTCTGATGTTGCTTCTCACGGGGCACAGTCTTGGGTATGGTCAGTCTGGATAGAAATGGCTTTGGTAAGACTCTGTCACTTTCCCTGACCACACCCAGCTGTAAGACTCCACTAACTGCTTGATTATTGCACTATTATTTACAATAATGCCCTTGGGACATAAATGGCTCTATAAACTAACCAACCAAATTTGGGCTCTTTTGAAGGGATAGTTTTTGAGGTCAGTGTTTAAGATTTGTTCTTACCCTGGGTTTTCTCAGGCAAACTAGCCAGCCTGAAGTTTAGTCCATATCTCCAAATAATCTACCCATTTTTTTATTTACTACCACCTCTACTGTTGTTGAGAGTATCCTTAGACTTGAGCTCCTCCACACTCTGTTGCAAATGACATCAGTTCTTTTGATAAGAGATTTAGAGCTGTTTCAAGGCCTGTTTCTCCCTATCCAGGCAACATTTTGGGGCTGTGGCTATAGAGCTGGAAACTGAGACAGTGCTATGCTTCTCTCTGAGTGCTGCCTTCACTTCACAAGTGATGGTGGAGGTGGGGCAGTAGTCCTAGTGAAATGGGAGAGTTCCCTGGTCCCCTTCACAGGATGTGCAACGGGGCGGGGGGTGCCTTGTCTGTTGGGCCACTGCACACTCAAACCCCTTACAGGAAGGGGACCGTGCAGATGGGCAGGTGCAGGAGCCAGGGCAAGTGCTTTCAGACTTCGGCTCCATGGTAGAGTCTAGGGGTGGGTGCCTGCAAATCCCAAAGCCCCCGTGGGTGTGTTAAACCTTTAGCTCTGCCATCCACAGACACTTAAGTATTAACCAGCTCAGTTGCCTCTTGGTACCAGGGTTCTTGTCCAGTGTCCAGGAAGAATCAGGTCACACAGACAAACTGAATGATGGTAAATGTGGGGGATTTTATTGCCAAATGGAGGTGGCTCTTAGCGAGTGGATGGGGATGGAGTGGGAAGATGATCTTCCCCTGGAGTTCAGCCGTCCCATGGCCAATCTCCTCTCTGACCGTCCCCAGTCGAACTCCTCTTGATGTTCAGATGCTCCTTCTTTTCTCTCCTTCTCTACTGTGCCACTCTTCTGCTCCTCTGCTCTTCTGCTCATGGAGCCTGGGGTTTGGGGTTAATATGGGTACAGGATCAGGGGCATGGCAGGCCAAAAGGCAACATTTGGGAATGAAAACAGGAATGCTTGTTCCTATTTAGGGCTGTGAGTTTCCAGGCTTGAGGGTGAGACCTTTGCCAGAGAACCATCCTCTTCTACCCACTATTTTCCTGCCTCCTGTCCATATCACTAGATCTTCTTGGCTTCCCTCTTCCAAAATACAAGGACCATCTTACAAGCTTCACCTCATGAGCAAATTCAAGGGCAACTAGGCCCCAGTATTCTTGGTGATGCTTTGAAGAGGTAGAGCCTTCCTCTCATAAGTAATGTCTGAACAGAAGAAGGGAGCCCCATCTCTCAGTTGTAATAGCTGAGTAGCAGGTAGCTGTAATAGTAGTAGTAGTTGTAATAGCTCAGTAGCAGGTAGCTGAGAATAGGATGAGAAATTCTGATATTCTGCCAATTTCCAAAATACAGCCTTTGAACTGGTAGCATACAAAAAGGGAAAGAGGGAACCCTGTTCTTGACTGCACCAGTTTGGAATGGAATTTCTGTCATGTTGAGTTGGCATGGGAAAGGGAGGGAGTGAATGTCAGCTCAAATACTACAGACTCTTACTGTTACTAATAAATGTTAGTATACTTTCTTAAACAAATATGCAGTCAGAACCTGTGGGTTCTGAATTACAGATTCCACTAAATGTGGTTAGAAAATATTCAGCAGGGGGAGAAAGGATGGTTTCATTTGTACTCAATACATACAGAGGTATATTTTTGTCATTAGCTTTTAAACAATATATTATAACAACTATTTACATAGTATTTACATTGTATTAGGTTATCATAAGTAATCTAGTGATCATTTAAATTGTATGAGAGGATGAGCATAGGTTATATGCAAACACTACCTCATTTTATATAAGAGACTTGAGCATTCATATCTATGGTGGCCTTGAAACAAATTTTTGATTAATACCAAGGGACCACTGTATCTTCATGAGCTGTATGCCCTTAGAAACATTTCCAGAGCTTAAATTTTTTAAAAAATTAATTTTCATCTGTTTTGCTGGAAACTGGGTCTGTGGAGCTCTTCATGCTGTTATTCGGGAAGTTCCTCCCATCTTAAATTTTAATCCGTTTGTGTAAATACCTAGGATTAAGATCTTTAAAGTGCCATGATGTTGAGATGGGATATCAAATACCTTTTAACATGCTTATTAAAGAGGACATATAGATGGCCAAAAGCATATAAAAAGATGTTCAACATCATTATCCAAAAGTGAAATATAAATTGAAACCACAATCCCATAGCATTATACACCTATTAGAATAGTGAAAATACAACAAGCTGACAATACCAAGTCTTGGTGAAGAACTGAAGCAACTAGAACTTTAATCCATACTTGCCAGACATGCAAAATGATATAGCCATTCTGGAAAATATTTGGCATACACTCGTTCTATGATTTAGCAATTCTGGGTATTAGCCCTACAAAAATTTAAAAAGAAAAACAAAAAAAGAAAAAAAACATGTTCACACAAAAACCTAAATATGAATGTTGATAGTAGCTTTGTTGATAATTGCTAAAATTGAAAACTATGCAAATGTCTCTGAAAACCTAAATAGGTAAACTACAGTAAATCCATAAAGGGAATACTAGCGCAGAATTTAGAATACGATACACAGAAAACACTGATAATACTCAGAATAGTGTGGATTAAAGCCATTGTACTGTGTAAATGAAGCCTGTCTCAAAAGGTCACACAGTATACGACTATACTCATATGAAACTTTTTTAAAGACCAAGCTATCATGACAGAGAACAGATCAGTGGTTGCCAGTGACTCCTGGTGAAGAAAAGTGTAACTACAAAGGCAAGACAAACGAAAATTTTAGGAGTGTTAAAATTATTGGATGGTAGTTATAGAATCAACATAATTGTTAAAATTCACAGAACTATACACCAAGAAAAAAGTCCATGTTACTGTATGTTAGTCTGTAATTTTTTTTGAGTGAGGAGACAAACATAAGTCTCTTCTTAATTGAAGGAGATGAACTGAAAGAATACATTTCACCCCAAGGAATTCCACACTTTGCCTGAGGCCTTCAAAGAAAGGGCCACAGTAACATCTTAAACTAATGCCTTATAAATTTTTGAACATTCCTGTTTTGGTAATAATTTTCATTTTTATTGATAAAATTAGATTTATGTCAAAACAAATTCTTCATTTGTTGGTAAGCAAAGTTTGGCTTATTAACAGTAATTGATTTAATTTATTTGGGAATACATACGTTCTGGATGAGGAAACTTGATTTTCTTTTTATTTTATTGTTTTTTTATTTCCAACTCTTATTTTAACTTCAGGGATACATGTGCAGGATGTGGAGGTTTGTTACATAGGTAAACATGTGCCATGGTGGTTTGCTGCACAGATCAACCCATCACCTAGGTATTAAACCCAGCATCCATTAGTTATTCTTCCTGATGCTCTCCTTCCTCTCATCCCCTACCCTCCAACAGGTCCCAGTGTATATTGTTCCCCACCATGTGTCTGTGTGTTCTCATCATTCAGCTCCCACTTATAAATGAGAATGTGCGGTAATTTGATTTTCTATTCTTGTGTTAGTTTGCTGAGGATAATGGCTTCCAGCTCCATCCATGTCCGTGCAAAGGACATGATCTCATTCCCTTTTATGGCTGCATAGTAGTCCATGGTGTATATGTACCACATTTTCTATATCCTGTCTATTATTTATGGGCATTTAAGTTGATGCCATATCTTTGCTATTGTGAATAGTGCTGCAATGAACATACATGTGCATGTATCTTTATAATAGAATGATTTATATTCCTTTGTGTATATAGCCAGTAATGAGATTGCTGAGTCAAATGGTATTGCTGCCTCTAGATCTTTGAGAAATCACCACACTGTCTTCCACAATGGCTGAAGTAATTTACACTCCCAACAACAGTGTAAAAGCATTCTTTCCTCTACAACCTAACCGGCATTTGTTGTTTTTTGAGTTTTTAAAAACAGTCATCCTGACTGGTGTGAGATGGTGTCTCATCATGGGTTTCATTTGCGTTTCTCTAATGATCAGTGGTGTTGAGATTTTTTTCATGTTTGTTGGCCACATAAATATCTTCTTTTGAGAAGTGTCTATTTATGCACTTTATCCACTTTTTAATGGGGTTGTTTTTTTCTTGTACATTTGTTTAAGTTCCTTATAGATGTTGGATATTAGACTTTTGTCAGATGGATAGATTGAAAAAATTTTGTCCCATTCTGTAGGTTGTCTGTTTACTCTGATGACAGTTTATTTTGCTGTGCAGAAGCTCTTTATATTAATTACAGCCCATTTGTCAATTTTGGCTTTGTTGCAATTGCTTTTGGCATATTAGTCATGAAATCTTTGCCCATTCCTATGTTCTAAGTAGTATTGCCTAGGTTTTCTTCTGGAGTATTTATAGTTTTGAGTTTTACATTTAAGTCTTCAATTTATCTCGAGTTGATTTTTGTACCTGATGTAAGGAAGGGGTCCAATTTCAATTTTCTGCATATGGCTAGCCAATTCTTCCAGCACCATTTATTAAATAGGGAATCCTTTCCCATTGCTGGTTTTGTTCAGGTTTACCAATGATCAGATGGTTGTCGGTGTGTGGTCTTATTTCTGGGGTTCTCTCTTCTGTTTCATTGGTCTATATGTCTGTTTTTGTACCAGTACTGTGCTGTTTTAGTTACTGTAGCCCTGTAGTACAATTTGAATTAAGGTAGCGTGATGTCTCCAGCTGTTTTTGTTTTGCTTAGGATAGGCTTGACTATTCAGGTGCTTCTTTGGTTCCATATGAATTTTAAAATAGTGTTTTCTAAGTTCTGTGAAGACTGTCAATGATAGTTTAATGAAAATAGCATTGAATCTATAAATTGCTTTGGGCAGTATGGCCATTTTCATAATATTGATTCTTCCTATCCGTGAGCATGGAATGTTTTTCCATCTGTTTGTGTCCTCTCTGATTTATTTGAGCAGTGGTTTGTAGTTTGCCTTAAAGAGATCCTTCACTTCCTTTGTTATCTGTATTCCTAGGTATTTTATTCTTTTTGTGGCAATCGTGAATGAGAGTTTACTCATGATTTGGCTCTCAGCTTGCCTGTTGTTGGTGTAAAGGAATGCTTGTGATTTTTGCATATTGATTTTGTATTCTGAGACTTTGCTGAAGTTGCTTATCAGCTTAAGAAGCTTTTGGGCTGAGACGTTGGGATTTTCTAGATACAGTATCATGTCGTCTGCAAACAAGGATAGTTTGACTTCCTTTCTTTCCATTTGAATACCTTTATTGCTTTCTCTTTCCTGAATGTCCTGGCTAGAACTTCCAATACTATCTTAAATAGTAGTGGTGAGAGAGGGCACCCTTTTCTTGTGCCAGTTTTCAACAGGAATGCTTCCAGTTTTTGCCCATTCAGTATGACATTGGATGAGGGCTTGTCATATATGGATGTTATTATTTTGAGGTATGAAACCTTGGTTTTCTACATCTATTTAAAATATATATTTCTTAAAGTTTTTTTGTGGAGTGTCTTGCATTTATGGTCATTTTTATAGAGAATCATAGACATGGTGCTTGAAAAATTTGTTTAAAAATATGAGAAAGAAATAAATTTGCTGGGATATTCATCATGGAGATAATGGTAGGAAGAAAAACTTATTCTGAAATATTGTTGCTATAGTGCAGAAGGAGGCTTCAAGACTTAACAGCATTAAATTCAAATAAAGCAATCATCCTAAAGACTAGTAATCAAGCAACAGATACATCAAAATTTGACATCAATAGTTAAAATTTAAAGTGTCAAATTGCAAGCTATACAATGTTAACATTTCAAACCAATAAGAGACAATGGCTGATATTAGATAACCACTTTAATTAGAAAAAAAAAATTGTAGGTAGAATATCCCCGTTCTTAAAATCATAGTGTCTCAGGGCACAAAAATCCCTTAGAGGTCACATAACCCTAATTATTTTTTAATGCTTTAGCCCCCTCTATAAGATACCTGAAATTCTACAGTTAAAATACCTAGCAAGAATAATTTACAAAAATGATAATTTTTGTCTAATTTAAATTTTATTGAGATGTGAGATCTCTTGATGTCCTAGAACATTTTAATTTCATAGCTTATACACTCAGAGTTTGTCCTTCTCTAATTTCAAAGTAGTAATTGGTATAGTAGAACTAATGTTGAATTGTAAGTGAATTGAATGACTTGATTTTATTCTTCAGTTTAATATTTATACACTGAAAGGAATTCTATAAAGCACTTGAGTTCTTGAGTTCACATTTTATTATCTATACAATAAGGGTCCTAATGTCTTATTCAACTAACTTTATTACATAAATTTCAAGTAACATACTAAGTGAAATCAGTTTGTAAAACTATAGAGATAATGTTATTTTCTTTTGACATATGTGGAATACTTAAAAAATTTACCATGTCTTAGATAACTAGTGATGACTCAAACTTCCAAACGTAATAGCATAGAGATTTTATAAGAAAATGCTATGAAATAAGAAATAAGTTATATTCAAATTTTTGAAAGTACCATAAGCCCATAATCTTTAAGGTAAAAAGCAATGTCTCATGAACATTTAAATAAAAATTAGGACCAAAATTGAATATAATACAAACACTGCATTTCAGTATCTGTGCTAAATAGCTGAAGCAGTAGTTAGAACTTTACTAAAATACATGTATTAAAAAAAGAAAAATTAAAAACTGGAGGCACAGCAATCTAATGAATATAAAATTTAAAATAAAAGAATAAATAGTGTAGGTATGAGCAGAAATCATGGAAATAGAGAAAAACAATATAAATTATAACAAAATCAATTTTAACATTTTTTTGAAAATATAAATGACAGACAAATCTATGTAAAAAATTATGAATAAAAGAAAAAGAAATAATAAACAAAACACAGAATATGAAAAATAAACAGCTGCAAAAAAACACTGAAAAAGAAATATGAAGGAGTTTTTTATTTTCTCCTTGGATGTAGAAAGCCACAACAGAACACTGTTCCCACCTAACAATGTGTAGAATCTATATAATGTTACTTTTTATTTTTTGAGCTCAAAGTGTACCTGAGGTTACAAGGAAACTGAATTTCAAAATTTCCAAGTCTTTTTGGGGAAAGATAAGTCCAGTGAACTTTTTCACACATGAAAGGGCACAGAAAGAAGAAATGGTAGCCATCAAAGTGGGTAAGAAAAAAATAAAATAAAATTTTCAATAAATTTCTAAAGACCAATTGTGTGCTAACATGTCAGATTAGGATACCTGAAAGCCCAGACACTAGAACAGTCTGCACCCACTCATAGATTCTTTTCCAAGGCCTCCACCAGGTGCTTGTAAGAAAGATCAGGAGCAGAACAAGAGATACGGACTTACATTGTGGCACAGGCCTTCAGGAGGTGATTAATGCTTGCTATGGAAAAGACACAGAGATCTACGTGCTTCCCTGAATCCTTTTCTTCTAGAAAGAATAAAACTCAAGTCTCTGAAAGAAGGGCAACAAACTCTCTCACCCAAAAGATTCATTCTAAGATCCATTGTTCGTGTGGGAAAGGTATAACCAAAACCCTTCTACTAAAAAAGATAAACAAAATCTAGAAAACTAGGGAATTTCAGCAGGGAAAGGGAAATATTTGACCTTTGAACCACATAGGTTTGAACTATGTGGGTCGATTTATAAGCTGATTTAAATGTATATATACAGAGAGAGAGACAGAAGTGAAAATTTTGTAGAAGTTTGCAACAATTTGAAAAAAACTTGCAAATGAACTGTGTGGACTAGGAATATAAAAAAATCAAGAAAAAGTTATGTATGTCATAAGTTCATAAAATATATATATATGCTAGTCTACTGTATTATTTACTACCATAAAATATACATCAATTTATTATCAAACAGTTAGAATTTATCAAAATGTACATACATGCAGACCATATATGACAAGATTTATAGTTCGGAGAAATGTGAACAAATCTAAAGATGCCATATTAAATTATGACAGCCTAAAATTAACTATAGTGCATACTATACTACTGTAATTGTATAGCCAATTCCTGCTGTTATTGCCATGAGCTCAAGTGTTGCCAGTATCCACTTAAAATGCTGCATAATAATAATCATCACTCCAATAAATAATATAATGCAGTAAAAAGTGATCTTCTGCAGCACTTGCATGTTTTTCATTGTGTTTAGGACAATATCACAAACCTTGAATAACACCATGAGGCACAAATGAAATGCCACTAGTGATGCTGGCAGTGTTCTCAAGGGGCAAAGTTATGACATTACAAGAAAAAAAAGTTGAATTGCTTGATATGTAACATAGTAACTATTATAAATAAAAATGCCAATAAACTTGATAACATAGATTAAATAAATTAAATACATTTCTTGAAAGGACCAACTGATAAAACTCACAAGAGAAGAAATAAATACTCTAATTAACATTTCTATATCTTTTAAAGAAATTGAGTTCAAAGTTTATAGCCATATACATAGCTGAAAATCCAGTCCCAGATCACATTTATCATGAATTCTACAAAGTATTTAAGGAAGAAAAAGTACACTTTGTACACTAATGTTATAAGAAAATAGGAGAAAGGAAAATATTTTTCAACTAATATTTTGAGTCCAGCATTACCTTGAAACAAAAGTCAGCGAGACATTTCAAAAAAGAAGAAACGGAAGATGGAAAACTACAGACGAGTATTGCTTACAACCTTACATGCAAAGGCCCTTAATTCAATATTAACAACTACTCCATATTGTACTGGTGGTGCAGGCCCATGAAATAAGTCAAGAAAAATGAATCAAAAGCATACGAATTGGAAAGAGATGCAAATATTTTTGATAGATAATAGAATAATCTACATAGAAAATCCCAAGGAATCTACTTCATATTTTCAAAGTGGGTAAAAAGCTGTAGAACCAACTTTTATTAAAATTAATTATCATATAGCAATCAGTTTCACACTCAACTGATATTTGATATATATTCCGTCACATAAATTTATAATGAAATTATTTTTCCAATAAATTGGTGGTGAAAATAAACTATATTGGTCGAATCACTTAATTTCCTGATGGTACACAATAGATCACATGAAATATATGTTCATTTGCACTTGACAATCCTCTTATAGGAACTTTCCTCCTTTAGATACCCGTAAAGTTCTCCGCCTCACTTTCTCAAGTCTTACAGCAAATTTCACCTTCTCAAAGAAGCCTTTCTCAAAAGAATGAGAACATAAGTCACAGACTCGTAGAAAATATTTGTAAAAAAACACATCCAATAAAGGATTGTTATTCAAAGTATACAAAAACTCTTAAAACTCAACAATAAGAAAACAAATTTAAAAATGGGCCAAAGACCTTAACAAACTCCTCATGAAAGAACATTTACAGATGGAAAATAGGATATGAAAAGATGTTCCACATCATATGTCATCAGAGAAATGCAAATTAAAACACAATGAGATAACACTACACACTTATTAGAATGATCGAAATCCAAGTGCTGACAAGGATGTGGAGCAACAAGAAATCTCATTCATTACTGATGGAAATGTAAAATGATACAGCCACTTTGGAAGACAATTTGTCTACTCACAAAACTAAATATAGTCTTACCATACAAACCAGGAATCATCCTCCGTGGCTTCTACTCAAAGGAGTTGAAAACTATTGTCCACAAAAAAGTCTGCACACAGATGTTTATAGCAGCTTTATTTATAATTTCAAAACCTGGATGAAACCAAGATGTACTTCAGTAGTTGAATGGATAATAAAATGTAGATATCCATGCAATGGAATATTATTTTGTGCTAAAAATAAATGAATTGTTAAGCCATAAAAAATGGAAGAAACTAAGATGCATAATACTAACTAAAAGAAGCCAATCTGAAAAGATTACATATTGTATGATTCTGACTATATGACATTCTGGAAAAGGTAAAACTGTGGAGACAGTAAAAATATCAATAGTTGCCAGGGGTTGGGTAGTGGGAATGGTTAAATAGGTGGAACACAGACAATTTTTAGGGCAGTGAAACACTTCTGTATGATACTATAATGTTGCATACATATTATTATGCATTTGTCCAAACCCATAGAATGTAGAACACTAAGAGTGAACCCTAATGTGAACTATGGGCTTTGGGTGATAATGAAGTGTCAATGTAGGATGATCAATTGTAATCAATGTGCTACTCCAGTGGAGGATGTTGATTAGGAAGGCTGTGCATGTGTGGGGACAGGGAGAATATGAAAAACATCTTTGTAGCTTCCTCTCTCAATTTTGCTGTGAATCTAAAACTGCTTTAAAAAATAAAGTCCTTGATGGTTACCAGAGACTGAAAAGCGTAGTGGGTGGTGGGAAAAGGAATGGTTAACAGGTACAACATGTAATTAGATGGAATGAATAAAATCTAGTATTTGATAGCACAACAGGATGACTACAGTCAACAATAATTTATTATCAGTTGAAAAATAACTAAAAGAGTATATTTGGATTCTTGGCAACACAAAGAAAGAATACATGTTTGAGGTGATTGATACCCCATTTACCCTGAGATTATTATGCATTGTAAGCCTATATCAAGATATCTCATGTACCACATAAATACATACACCTAGCATGTACCCACACAAAAAAGACTTTAATAAAAGAAACAATATAGAAAGGCTAACTTTTTACAAAGGGAAGGCCTTCCTTGGCCACCCTATCTAAAGCAACTCTTTCTTACCCTTTTCCAGTCTGATACGATCTCCTATTTTATTTTTAATTTTAAAGTATTCATTATTTTCTGAATTGTGCACACACATACAAACACAACTATAATATTTATTGTCTGACTGTTCCAATAAATGTAACTTTCTTGAGAGCAGAGTTGCACTTCCTTTGTTCACAGATATATACTATTATCTAGAATATAGTGCACATTTGAAGCTCAACAAACCTTTAAGTTAGCTTATTAATAGTTTATCATATCTGATATTTCTTTGTTCAATTATTCCTTTGTGTACTATTTATTTACTTTCTAGAATGTAAACTTTTAAGAATAGTTGTCTCACTGCTGTATCAACAGATTTTACAACAGTTCACAGCACATGGGAGACCTTAATTATTTTTCTAAAATCATAGAAAGTATCTATATATCCACACTTAAAATTACGTAATGAATTTAAAATGTTTTTTTCTGAAACATCTATCTTAAATAGAAAATTATTTCTTGAGAGCATTGTTTCTCTACTGAGATTCATAATTTTGGAAAGAAGCATTCATGGGTCTGTTAATCAGATTTTATGGACAGGAAAGGAGAGGTGTCACTTAGAACCTAGCACTCCTGCCTAGAACTGGTGGAAGATAATAAAGTTCTACTATTGTGATAAGTAGCCTAATATCTTACTAATTTTCAAAGAATAAACAGTTCCATTATTAGAAAATGTGCTTTGAGAAGTTTGGTAAAAATAGTTTCTGAAGCCAATTCATGTTGAACATTATCCGCTTCAGTGAAGCATTTTCATAGTAGCTTTGGGTGAGTTTGTGTTTCTTCCTTCCTAATGTTATTCTAGTCTTTTTCAGGCTTTAGAAAAAGTGTTAAATTACTATGAGGATGGTGCATTATGCAATTCTGTTTCCTTAGAAAATATCAAAGATAGTCATGTCCACAGGGTGCCTTGAGAAAAACAGATTTTTATGTACTTTCCATTATCACTCCAAGCCTGTTTTACTCTATGCCTGAGATCCATGACTTTTAAAATTGATAGTTCCTTCAAAAAATGAACTGGTTAAGATAGTCAATCTCTGTTCTTGTATTTATAAAATAAATCTTTCTGTGAAAGCCAGGTACATTCATCTCTGTCATATTTATCTCTCTGCACCTCCATGAGAAAAGGCTTGTGCTCATCATGACTCCTATAGTAAGAGCTTTCACTTAATGTCGTCTTATTTGCTTACACTTTTCCACCTCATTTTTTTTTCTTTTCGGGAAGTTTATTTTTTACACTGTACTACCATAATTTCTAATAATTAAAATACTCTTACCATTTTATTTTCTTCTTCCCTGTTGATTAAGGGATAAGAACAAATAAATACAATTGATCCTCCATCAGCATTTTGAGGATGCAAATTTTAAAATACATTGTCCTGACTCCTTTTTACAAGTTAGAGTACAAAAGAATATTAGAAAGATAAGCAATTAAGACTCTGATCATTTCATTGTAGCCATGTCATTCTTTATGAGTGTGCTTTGTAGATAATCGCTGAATTTAAAAACCTAGATTATTAAAACCACTTGCCCAAAAAATGCTATATTTAGTTATCTCTTTAAGAAATAATCTACAGATTGCCCTTGACTTAAGATGGTTCAATGTAATGATTGTTTAACTTTACAATGATATGAAAGTGATACACATTCAGTAGAAGCCACATTTCAATACAATATTCAATAAATTACATGAGATATTTGACATTCTATTATAAAATCAGCTTTGTGTTAGGTGGTTTTACCCAACTGTAGGCTAATATAAGTGTTCTGAGCACATGTGAGGTGTAGTAAGCTATGCTATAGTGTTTGGTGGGTTAGATGTACTAAGCATATTATTGACATATGATATGCTCAGTTTAGGATGGATTTATGAAGATGTAACCCCATCATAAGCTGAGGAGCATCCGTACAGGGTTTACTCATTAATAATATTTCAACAAAATTTCCTGCAAGTATCTGCTCCTTGTTTTTGTCTCTATTTTTCTTCGTTTGCCAATACAACTAAATTGACCCATCATTTGGTGCTAGATAAAACCTTGAAATTAGTGGCAATGATTTCTCAAAGAGACTGTTTCTACTAAGGCTTTGCTCTCACTCAGTTTAGAAATAATTGTCCTTTGTGATAAACATCAAGGATAGTCATTGCTTTTGAGGTTAAGGCTATAATAATCCTGAATGGCAACAGCTCAAAACTTGGCTTTAAATCTCTGGAAATTCCTTATCTCTTTCTGTTGTCCCCCTGTAGACCCTTTAGGGTCAACGTACAAAGTCAATCCAGGTTGTGTGTGTGTGTTTGTGTCAGACATATGAAGCCAAGTTTTCTGTGGTTCTGAGTAAACAACTTCTGGCTTCAAGAAGCTAACACTATAGCCACTCTGCAGAGTACTAAAACAGCATTTCAGCAATTGAAGTTATAACGTTTCAATCAAGGGAGAGATGCTAATAGGATAGGGATATTTACTGATAAGCTACTGAAATAGACTGTCTATAAGATAAATTTTCTAAGATATTCATAAATACTTCATGTGGTTTGCTTTAGACACTTTTTTATTTCTTTCCATTTTCCCCTGCCCATTTCAACTAATATATTTGTGAATGCATATGTGTATACTTGCATGATGTATTTTTTTTTTTGAAGTTAAATATTAGGTCAATTTCCAGTGTTCAAATGTCATCCAATTTTCTGAATCCTTCTGTCACAGGTTCTCTTTTATTAAGGCTGATTATTGATCAAATAGACTTGTCTCTTCTTATAATTACATCCCTATAGTTATTTAGCTCTTTAATGACTTCCCTTCTTCATAACTGACAAAATAAGATGCCTCCTCTGTTTTCTTTTTTAAGAAGCTAATGTATCATTATCCCTGTAGGTTGAACTGATCAATTTCTCTGCTTAAAGATGTGTTTGGATACTCTCATTTTCTATACTAGTTTCAATACTTCTATTTATTGCTTGATGCCTGAGGAAAAGAACGTTCTACAAAAAATAACATTTAAGGAAGATAAGTTTCTCATTCAATCATTTTTAGTAGCTAAAATATTTCTTCCAGATTTTAACTTTTTCCTTAGTCTCTGACTCTGCCTTAAGGAGCAAAATGCTACAACACTTCCAAAGCAACTTAAAGAACTGTCAATGAAAATCAGAGGATAGGTATTCGGAACATTTCCCTCATGCACAAGTCAATTGGTATGTGCCAATTGGAAATATAATAGTGGTGCTAATAGCAGGCTAGCTGATAAAGGACAAGAGCAGAAGTAGGTAGCAATTGGAACCCAATAGCCCGTGTGACTCCTATGTGAAATTCTGTGATATAATCAACAGATGAGTATTGAGTAGTATTTGAAGAACAGTAGGCTGCTTACTTAAACATAGGAGTGGGAAAAAATTTGAATTTTTTTAAGTTTCACATTTGCAAGAGAATAGGAACTTAAAGTCAAATTTAGCACTTTCAAGTCCTGCCTACTTTGCAAAGCCTTCTGAATTCTGCAGAATTCTGAATTAAATTTAAACCAACATCCACTGCTTGCCCCTAATCTCCCAGTTATGCTAAGAAATCAATTATCAGATGACCTTCCTGAATTCTTCTATCAATACTACCCCAAATGCCATCACAACTAAAACAATAAAAGTATGGACATTTAAGCTTTTGCAAAGTTCCATGAGTTTGAAAAAGACACAGCTTGGCTAGTGGGTGGATTTATAAAACAATTTTTTTTTTGGTGCATCTTCAGTTTTCTTTTTTCTTCTAGGTTCCATTTGGTTACCTATTTCCTCCATTTTTCTCACACTTTATACCTTTGCACGTGTTTCTTGGTTGGATCGTATTTTTAAGTCTCTAATTGAAGAGGCCACCTGCGGATGGTGCCTACTGTCTGGTAACACTGCCATTGAAAATTCCCTGTTTCTCTTGCACTGGGGTGTTATGCAATTTCACCAGCCTCAATTTTTAAATTTCACACGGCAAAATATAGACTTCCACGAGAATGGAAAATATAGAAATTACTCAGGTTAATGGTGTGCAGCAATATGTTGTTTAAGAAAAAGAAATTGTAATCTATTTTGATTGTAGACAGACTTTAATCCATCCTTACTGTCAGTGCAGTCATGGCCTGCCTTATTTATTCCGACTTTATGATTGCCACCACATTCAATTAGCCTTCTGAATGTCAGTCTAAGCCACCTCAGCCAGCGCACTATTTCTTCTTGTTATTTTTTCTTTCGTCTTTTTTTTTTTCCTTTGCCTCGGGATCCTCCAGAACTCCAACCATCAGTTCTTCAACTTCCCTCACCAATGTTCATGGACAATCTAGGAAGACTCTAATGGCAGAATTTATAAAGAAATTGTGAACAAAGGAAAGGTTACCTACCTCAGTGCTTCTTTTTTCTACTGAGAGCAGAGATGGTTCCACAACGTTATTACCACCCTCTCTGACCGTTCTTCCTTTGTTCTTTACTTCAACATATGAGCCATTTGCTTATTTATTCATTTTTTATTCTTTGTACCCACTACATGATAGGCACTATACTATATTTTAGGGGTACAGCAGTGAGCAAAAAATATGAGAAATTCCTTGCTTTTTTTAGGCATGCAGGTTGGCATAGGAAGATAGACAGCAATAAAAGAATCACATGAATGAATATAAAATCGCTCTGTGATAAATGCTGCAAAGAGTAGATGATGCTACAACGGAGTAAACAGGGAAAATGAACCTGGTCATGGAAAATACTGGGAACTGACAGTTGACCCGAATCTGAAGAAAGATGGAGAGTTAGCTAGGCCAGAAGGGAGAAAGCGAGATGCACTGGGCTGAATAGCATCACCCTAATTTATGTCTATAGGGAACTGTATTATGTCACCTTTTTTGAAAATAGTGTCTTTGGAAATGCAATCAATTTAAGATGAGGTCATAGTGTATGAGAATGGGCTCTAATCCAAAGACCAGTGTCCTTTTCATAAGAGGGAAATTTGATCACAAATATGCAAAGAAAGAAGATGATGTGAAGACATATAGAGAGAAGGCCATGTGAAGACTGAGGCCAAGACTGGATTCTTAGTCTCCAAGCTGAGGCATGCCAAGGACTGCTGGCAACAAGCAGAGTCTAAGAGAAAGTCATGAGATTGTTTCTCCCGCAGAGTCAGAAACTGACCCAGATGACAGATCATTATCCTCCAGAACTTTGAGAGAAGAAATTTCTGTTGTTTTAAGCACTCAGTACTTAAACTTTGTAACTTTGTTAGGGCAGATCTAAAAAACTGGTATTAGGTAGAAAGAGTTGGAAAAAAAAAAAAAAAAACAACTAGAGAGAATATAAAAAGGCCCTATAGCTGCAGAGACTGTGGTGTCTGGAGTGGGGCATAATTGTGAAGAGCATAATTGACTGATCTCAGCTGCTCCTATATGTAGTCTCTCCTTCTTTCACTCTGAGATTATGGTTCTTACAGAGCACTCTCAGTCAATGAAAGATCATGATGGGGCTATAAGTGCAGGTACATTTCTGTGAGATAGAAATTCTTTCATTAACTTAAGAACTTCCAATCAAACTGGTTGAAACTTTCTTAGAACTGTACTGCAGCCTATGACTCTTCCTATATGATTTTCCTTTCTTCCCTTTCTCCTTCATGGGTGTTACACTTACATTGTGGTATTAAGGCTTCCCTAGCCTCATGTTCCCTTTCCTTTACTCTTTTCAGGAGTTCCTTCCAAAATTATCTGGCACATCTCATTCCATCTTGATGTCTGCTTCTCAGGGGACATGAATGAACACAAGTGGTGTTAGCTGTGATCCAAAAAATAGGCAATAATAATAGGGTTTGTAATTGTCTCATTCAGCACCTAGAAGGCAAAGAAGATGCCACTCTGAGTGCCACGTGGAACACCAAACTGATCAAATCCATTGGAAGGAAATATCATCGTAGGCATTTGAAAATATGAGTAGGTTGATTCAGTGGCTACCATGAGAATACAACTTGCAGAACTTCAAATATAAAACAACTTGACCAAGAGCTCCAGATGCTATGCACTGAAATACATCACATTTATCTCCAAGGCTATGCTTTCCATAAACTTACCCCAGCCAATGACTGAACACTTGAAGGGTTGTAAGGCAGGCATGCTCCTGGCTGGCAGACATAGAAGACATAATAGGCAATTTTATCTGTAGGACACTCTGTTGGGCATGACAACGATTCCTTAGACTTTGTAACAGTGTAGGACACCTTTACCCATCTTCCTTCCCTCTCAGCTCCATATTGTCTTATAGTTCTCCTACCATTTTCTGTCTCTACCTCGATTTTCTCTCACCAATACTTTCCTAATACACCCTTGCAATTTTTATTTTTTTTGAGATGGAGTCTCACCCTTTCGCCCAGGCTGGAGTGCAGTGGTGCGAATAGGCTCACTGCAACCTCCACCTCCCAGGTTAAAGTGATTATCCTACCTCAGCCTGCCCAGTAACTGAGACCACAATAAATAGCTCCTCAACTGTCTCTGCACTTCACATTACTCTCTGAGATTCAAAATCCCAGGAAGTAGTGATTGGCTGATCCTGAATATGTGTGTGTAAGGCCAATGACAGAAAAAGCACTATTATTTTCTTATTTAGAGGAAGGCAGTGCACTGCATTCTACAAATATTGCATGTGATGAGGAGTTAAACCAACTATGTAGAGGGTTAGACAGTTGAAAGCAAACAAACAAAATTATTAACAACAAATGCACACTGAAACTTATTGGTAAATAGGGGAAAAAACTTTAGGACTTCAAAAGTAAAGCTAAATTTTATTAAAAATAATGTTTTTTGTCATACACTTAACACAAATTAAACTGTGCATTAAGTTCTAGAAATCATAAATTGTATATATGTGGTTATTCCAGCCGAATTGTATATTAGCCCAACGTAATATTCTTAAATTTTAACATTTAAAACACAACAATAAAGATGACAGTTTCTTCAAATTATTCAAGAACTTTATCAATTTCCCTGAGAGCTTCCTCTAATCCTTTATATTCAAGTCATTCTGTTTTTAAATACCAGTCATATCATTAATTTTAAATTTATTTTTAACTGATTTAATTATGCCAGTACAAGAGACAGTAGAGTGTTGTGTCCTCTGATTCAGATTGCCAGAATTTGAAGCCTAGCTCATTCCTTCTGAGATAAATTACAGAGACGAGTTACTAACCTCTGTATGAATTATTTTCTCCGTCTAAAAGTGGGGATACAGTAGCTCTTTGGTAGACTTCCCGTGAGGACTAAAAATAGGTATATATTTTAGGACACTGCCTGACACACAGTAAGTGTTCAATACTGCTATCATACTCCTTATTTGGTAGTATTTTGTCTGACATTTCAGAATATCTCCAACATCACTTCCTTGGACTTTCTAAAACCATGCATCAGTTGCAAGCATTACAATTTAAGCTTGAAATTTATTTACAATTTTAATAGTTTTTTCCAATGCTCATGATAGACAGAGAGATAGATAATAGAAAGTAGTTAGATGTAGGCTGGGCACGGTGGCTCACACCTGTAATCCCGGCACTTTGGGAGGCCAACGTGGGCAGATCACCTGAGGTCGGGAGTTTGAGACCAGCCTGACCAACACTGAGAAACCCCGCCTCTACTAAAAATACAAAATTAGCTGGGCGTGATGGCACATGCCTGTAATCCCAGCTACTCAGGAGGCTGAGGCAGGAGAATCACTTGAACCCGGAAGGCAGAGGTTGTGGTGAGCCGAGATCACGCCATTGCACTCCAGCCTGAGTGACAAGAGTGAAACTCCGTCTCAAAAAAAAAAAAAAAAAATAGAAAAGAAAAGAAAGAAAGTAGTTAGATGTCTGTTTGCACAATAGCAAGAAATTTATTTAAATGTTGACAAATTAATTGATGTAATAGGTGATGATAAATGTTATGTTTAACAGGAATGTCTGAGTGGGGACTAACTGAATAAATGGTGGTTTAATTAGTGAATATTTGTATATTATGACTATGTATGTATGCATTTCAATTGTAGATTTGTGGAAAGGAGAATCACAGTTCCATTAAGTAAAAAGGAGGTGGTTGAATAGGTGTTTTCCAGACCAAAGTTTTTATATTTTTTAAATTACTAACATTTTTTTTTCCATTTGTTAACAGTTTGAAAACAATTATTTTAAAATGTAAAAACATTTTCTTCCTATTCTGCAGTTGGCGAAAGGCTCATAGAAGTGATATTCTTTCAGATAAACCGGATTTTAAATACCATGATCATAATCACTGTTGAAAAACAATATAGAAAATATTTTTAATGAAATCATATATAGATTTTTTGAGGGTCTCAGATAAATGTTTTCAAGAACATTTTATTATGTAATTTTGGCATTAGGCAAACTTTGGAGAATTTTTTCCCATTTCTCCTAGGATATAGACTAAAGTCCTTACCACATTGTAAAATGGCGTGCTTGCCTCTCCATTCTCATCTCACCCTTTTCTAGTATTTGCTTTCTGCTCTTCAGAACAGCAGTCTTTTCAAAATTTTCTCTTATAGATCATGCTGTTTCTTGCAACAGGTTATTTACACTGGCTAGTCCCTCCTCCGAGATTACATTTTCTCCACCCCTACCTTTACCTATTAATTTTTATTCATTCTCAAAATCTCAGTTTCAGTTTTATGTTCCTGGGAAGTCTTTTCTGACCATCAATTTTTCAGTGCTTTCAGAGAACTAGATTTCTTTGCTTCATGGCAATTCTTATTTATTAGTGTGGTTATTTTATGAATGTCTTTTATACTCCACAGATTATAAGCATCATAAAATCAGAAAGCATAATTTTATTGTTTCTGGCTGTAACTCAATGCCTAGCAGGGTTCTGGTCTCATAGTAGGTGTTCAATATACGTTATCACATAGATACAGAGAGATATTTTGTGCAAAATAAAGTTAGTGGATGGGCTTCATTGAGTCGATGAGCTCACTTAAATTTTACGCAGTTTTATGAGGGTATATCAATAGTTTTTAGTAAATTCATGCTAGTGCTGTTATCCTAGCATTGAGGAAAATTAAGATTCAAAAAATTTAAGATTCTTCTCAAAGTTATTAAGCCAATAAGAAAAAAAGCTAGAGTTTAAATCTGGTCTTTCTGCTTTCAATTCCAGGACTTAATTTACTACACTATACTACATGTTTTAACATTTATTCAAACAGCAACATTTTAAAAACACGTGGTATATACTACATACTGTACAAAGTGCTGAGGATTCGAGAGAAAAAGCAGACAATTTCTAGATGCTACTCATAGAATGATGTTTACAATGAAAAATGCATTCATTGCATACAAAATGATAACAAAATTAGAATATTTGCAGCTCAGAATTTAGCAGTCCCAGAAAAAAACATACATACATACACATGTAAAATCGTATATTATTTTCACAGACCATCTTCGAATGCTTTTATATTTGTTTTTCTACAACAACCCTATGAGTTATTTGTATAGTGTAATTCCCCTCATTTTTAAAATAAGGAACCTAAAATATTAGTAAGTTATTCAAAATTAAATATCTATTTAGGAGATATAAGAGTTGTAGTCAAGACTAGAAACTAGAACCCCTGGAACTAAGTGTCCTGAAGTGGGCTTTTCTAAAAAGATTGATGCCATTAAAGAAATAATATCTTAGCGTAATAGAAAAACTCAAGCTCCCAGGCTGCTAAACAAAGGATAATTTTCTCATTGTGATAAAAAATGATGGTAATGATTATGATCTTCTCATATATTTTGTAATGATTCAGATGACCTTTTGAATGTCATAATATAGAAAATCTATTGTTAGTAATGTATTTTTAATCACAATATTGCTGATTAATTATGGATATCTTGATGTTTTGTCAACTTCAGTGTATTGGGTGTGAAGACAAATTTGGGCATATGCTGAAGAACTCTTTGTCTTCTTGTAAATACACAGGTAGTACGGGTTCCTTCTCTATTACTTTTTGAGGTAAAAAAAATCCAGTCTTAGACTAAGATAAAAGGGACAGCTATGACACCTGCTTCAATTCATATTATTTCACAGTCAAGCTTACTTCTGAGGTGCATCAGCAACCCCTTTCCAATTCTTCCTTGATTATTCAAATTCCACATGCTTTCAATGCCTAGACTCATTCTTTTTTGAATGAGTATTCAATGAAGTATGCCAGCTCATACCTATTTGATCTCTTCCTTCCCAAATTTTTTTGGGTCTATGCCAATGACTCTCAGCCTATTTTTATCTAAGAAATAATAGACATTTGCATTCATAATTTACTCCCTAGGCATACCCATATTATGATAATTCAAAAAATTTTTGCAACAATATAAATATAAAGCAAATGGTTGCACAATATTTTCCAACATCACATGCATGAGTATTTACAAGATGAATAAATACAAATAGCCTTTCAAAATCGTTAAACATGAAAACCTTTAACATACTAACACTTAGATAGTACTTTCCATATGCCAGGAACTCTAAGTCATTTACTCCTCCCAACATCTTGATAAGGCAGGAATATTACTATCTCCATTTTACAGATGAGAGGATAAAAATACAAAAAGGTTAAATGAATTGCTCAAGAAAGCACAACTAGTAAATTACAAAGCTAAAATTTGAATTCATGCACCCTAATCCAAAGAACTCTAAACCAATAATTGATGTTTAAGTTGTGTGCACAATTTCTAGATCTTACAAGCTGCAACTGCAACTCCTTTTTTCCAATCAGAAAACATACCAGATTGCAACTGAATGAAATATTGCTTTTTTAAAAAAAAGAGAAAATTATTCAAAATTTTTGAGAATTGGAACTTTTAGGAAAAGCAGATTTTTTAGGTATAGCTTGTAACTGATGTATTAATAAATGTAAGTCCAACCAAAGCCACACTTTGTCAATTGATCATAAAGTATTTTACATTTTTCCTTAACAAGTAGTTAAGTCTTAACAGGGTCACTTACTAACTTAGATTATAGAAATTGGGTTTTTATACATCTCAGTATTCAACTGCAACAAATTTGTAAGAAACATGATGGCACAGCCTAGCATTTATGCTGCTCTTACTTGCCAATTATATACTACGGCAATTGCTGAGTAGACAGTAGGTGTTTAATTGGTAAAAAAAAACTTTCTGACTTACCTTGTTAACTCTACCTAAGAAGGTAGTTTTTCAAACTTGCCTGCACATTACAATCAACAAGAAGGCTGTTTAAAACACAAATATCAAGTGTCACCCTCCCTGAGATTCTGACTTAATTTGCCTTAAGTGGGTGTGCTCCTTAACTGATGCCATTGTGCTGTGAGGGCTAAGAACCATGCAAGTGATTACTTTCAGAGTAACCAGCACTGAAGGAGGCATTAACTCTGGATGGAAGAAAGGAGTGGCAATAGAAAAGGGTAAGGAGAAGAAGAAAGTTAAAGAGAAAAAGTCATTCATTTATACCTTCATCCTTAATAACTCTTAAAATGAATCATGTTTTTTCCCTACAAAAGCTTTTTGCAATCATTTGCACTTCAGATTTTCATGTAGAGTGTAGGCAGTTTCAACCTCCAGAATAGTCCTCCTGAACAATAATTTTAGATTTTAGATAATACTGAGAGAATTTTCTTTTTACTTAGAATTAAAATCAAATTATCTTAGACCACATTTTCAGGAAAATTATATTCACTTGTTGGGTATATGAAAGCATACATCAGTGAATAAAAATTCATGGAATTATGGTCCTCAGTCTTCAACTTTCTGTTGAAGCTGGGTTCTGATTAGCATCCAACTCAGCCCTTTTAGAGCAGGGCCATTAGCCTTTGAAGTGATCCATTTGAAAAGATCAGTGTGCATACACACTGACGCAGACCTGAATTTGCCTCTACCAGCCCTGTTCTCATATTATTAGAATATGTGACTCATTTGCTGGAATCAAATTTCTAACTTCAGTTCACTCCCTAACTCTCCCACTGATAAATAAATTTCCTTATCAATTAACCTACCGTGTTTTACCCTTTGTTATTTCTTTGTTAGTGCTAAATATTACAAAGACTCTAAAAGTACTTTCACTTCTAGAAGTCACAGGTTATCACAGTTTCTTCTTACTCTGTATTGATGAAAAGGCTTTTTCTTTACCAATGTATGCTGAGTTCATTTAGAGACAAAATCTAACTCATAATCTATTCTGGAAATGTTGATAAATTTGCAAAAGTAAACCTATGAGTTATCTAGAAACCTATTTCCTTGTCTGTAACTTAGCAAAGTCTTACTGGTACAATGGCTTTGAGGCATAAAAGAAAGTTAAGTTTGTGCTTAGAGAAAATAAACTCAGTGACAAAATCAGAAAATCTATTCAATATATCTCATTTTCTGTTGAATATTTCTTTACCAATTCATTTGTTGACAGTTTTGATTATTTTTTGAGCACATAATGTTATTTGTTATTGTTTGTTACCCATGATTCGTTTTTCTTTTGACATGCAAAAAATAAATTAAATTGTATAAACTAGAAAGAATTGATCTATTAAATTATGAAACAGTCATTTCACTCTCATTGTTTATTTCTCTCTTTTTAAAAAAATAGGTTTGTAATAAAGTGTGAAGACACTACCCCTTAAATTTACAGTAATATGAAAATTTTCCATCAAAATAATGTTAGGTTGAAAACACCATCTTCAGTGTTCTTATTTATAGATACTAAGTTTTTCCTCTTATGAACTTGATTTTTAATGAAATTTTCTTTAAATCTCAAGACTTGAGTTTTACAATACCATTTTTATCTTTTCCCTATTTAAGTGAAAGAGAATAATAAAAAAGAAGAGGCCCAATTTCAACAATAAAAATCTTGACAAATTCAACTTTGTCTTCTATTATCATAATTTGTGTATTTCAATGTTTTGCAGGAAAAGTGTTATAAAATTTTATTCATTTTGGTTGTTTTTGTTTATTGTAAAAATCTATGCATAAGTATGTAAGTATGAAAGCCAATTATATATTGATTTCACTGTCAGCTGCTACAACACTTTGTGATCATTCCCAGCCTGTCTCAAATGTAATATGAGATATTTTTCAAAACAGCAAAACAACAAAGTTCTTGCTTATTATTTCAAAGTTCAGAATTATTGTTGACATAGTCATATTGGTGAGAACAAAATATCATGAAAATATTAAGCAAATTTCTATTTGTGTTGTCATTTAATTAACATTATATGTCAATTATACTCATAAAGGATACTCTTCCATCCTTCTCCAATTTTTGTACCAAAAAATGAAGAAAAGAAAACATGCACAGTAAGAGGTTAGGAGAGGAAAAGGGATGAATAAGCAGAGCACAAAGGATTTTTAGGGCAATGAAACTACTCTGTATGATATTATGATGTTAGGTACATGTCATCATGCATTTGTCCAAACCCACAAAATGTACAACACTAAGAGTCAACCCTAATGAAACTATAAACTTTGGATGATAATGACAAGTCAATGTAGGTTCAGCAATTGTACCAAATGTGCCACTCTGGGTACACATGGACATAAAGATGACAACAATAGACACTAGGTGCTAGGAGAAGGAGGAAAGGGGCAAGGATTGAACAAATACCTATTGAATACTATACTCACTACCTGGGTGACTGGTTCCATCATACCCCAGTCCTCAGCATCACACAATATACCCTTGTAACAAACCTCTACATGTATCCCCTGAATCTAAAATAAAAATGGAAAATATATATCAAACTTCATTAAGAGGATGGAAAGACAACCCACAGACTGGAAAGAAATCATAGTAAAACACATGTTGGTTAAAGGGCTAGTATCAAAATACAAAAATAACTCAAACTCAACAATAAGAAAACGAAGAACCCAATGTAAAACTGGGAGCAAGATTTAAAAAGATCTCACCTCACCAAGAACATATACAGATATAAAATAAGCCTATAAAAATATGCTCAACATCATATGTCATTAAAGAGTTGCAAATGAAAACAATAATGAAACACCACTACACACCTTTTACAGTATTCTTGCTAAAACAAAGATAGAACCTCAATCTAATCATGAGAAAACACCACATAAACCCGAAGTGAGAGATATTCTACAAGATAACCTACCAATATTCTTAAAAAATGTCAAGGTTATGAAAGGCAAAATAAGACAATAGAATTGTTAGAGCTTGGAAGAAGCTGAAGGAACACAAGAAGTAAATGCAATATGGAGTTCTAGATCTGATCCTGGTACAGAAAAGGACATAACATTGGTAACACAAAATGCCGGTGAAAATACAGAGCAAGAGAAACTTAAGGTGATGTCAACCAGGTTTTATATTACAAAATTACTATTTTTTTCCTCTACAAGTAATGAGTATCTTGGAAGAGATATTTGGGTATGTAAATATTCTACTTTTCCTCAAACCTTCACCCACTACTTTTAGCAACCTTCAATATGGCTTGTATGCAACAACCTTTACTGTGTTTTTCTAGTGGTGATTTCATCTGCCACTTGTTTCTTCTATGTTTATTAATTGGAATTCTTTTGTAAGAAGACATTCTCCCTCTTCTCTATTTATTTATTAAATTGTTTATTTATATCATGAATATTCACTTTATTCTAGAGGTTATGATCCAATACTATTATTATTTCTTTTATTGCTCAATTGTTCCATCTTTGCAATTAAGATTTCTTTTACATTGGTTCCTTTCTCCGTTCTGTGAGCCCCCAGCTTTTTCTGAGTACTTACTTAGTTTCCAGCACTATAAGGTGCTCTGGATTCATTTTGCATTTTTCTTGTTCCAGTCTCGAAATAAACCATGTCTACAAGGAGCCCTGGCTCCTTTACTTGGAGAATTATCAATAGAAACTGAGATCAGAGTGGGCAGTGTGTCCATTATTGGGGCGTCAATGGTTTTAGGCCCTCTAAGGACAGTACTAGAAGATTACGTACACACGCTCATACACCCACATACTTCATGCACCCACATACATCTATGTTGATCTATTTTCCTATCTATCAACTGTCTGTCTGAGTATGTATTTTACAAACTACACTTCATATTGATACTACTGATTTCAATCCCATCCCACAAAGTTTATTCTTGCCTTTATCCTTTCCCTATGTGTAACTTCCTTTTCTCATAAAGAGAACTTGGCTTATGCCCTTATATATTCTACCTTACTATACAAATAAAGTTGTTTTTGAATGGCCATTCATGACTGAACTTGAGTAGACATTGTGAATTTCTCATAGCAGTATCCTTTTCTATGAATTCCCATTTCCATGTCTTCCTTGTGATAGGGATGTCATTGAATTAATCATGCCCATAGTTTAGTTTCAGTATTCAACTTAAAGTTTTTAGACATTATATTTAAACTAAAATCACCAAAGTGATGGATATCAGTGAAAGGAAATACTTGAGGAGTTACCTCATGTATTTACTTGTATAAGTAGTTGGGGTAATAAAATATGATTTGAAAGAAAGACCTACAAAATAAAACAAAATATATAATTTTAATTTTGTGTAACTGATTGTTTCGTATTAGAGTCAATTACTCTCTCACTTTCCTAAATAGTTCCTTTATGTCTCCTCTCCTAAAATATTAAAAATCCACTTCACCATCTGCGCTTTTGGTTGATGACCTTGCTTGAGATTCTCTAAGAAAATAGATGTAATTTAAAAAAAAAATTACAAGTGTCCAAAACATCTACCATGTAGCTGTATACAGATTGTGGCTTCTCTCCTATTATCATTAGATGGATGGATAGATAGATCGATAGATAGATAAATTAGATAGATGATAGATAGATAGATAGATATAGATATAGATAGATGATAGATAGAGATAGATATAGATAGATGATAGATAGATAGATAGATAGATGATAGATAGATAGATAGATAGATAGATAGATAGATAGATATAGACAAATGAGAGATAGACCAACAAAGCTCAACAACTTCCTCCATGACACTGATCCAGCAATTGTCCTCCTTGCAAACATAGTAAGAATTTTCTCTCTTTACTATGTAACCATTATCTCAATACAAACATATTAATGCTTTTACGTAATGTTTTATATATTTTATGAAATATTTTGTATATTTAAAAAAACTGACCAAAACCTGACAAAACTATGTAGACAATAAAAAGATCAGTTGCTGCCAGGGATTGGGGGAAAGGGAATGATGAATAAGTGGAGCACGGAGGATTTTACAGTAATGAGATTACTCTGTATGGTATTGTAATGTTGGATACATACCATTATACATTTGTTCAAACCTGCAAAATGTACACCAAGTTTACATTACAACCATAATGTAAACTAAGAACTCTGGAAAATAGTGACATGCCAATGCAGATTTATCAATTGTAAAAAATTACCATTCCAATAGGGAAAGTTGATAATGAAGGAGGATATATACATGTGTGAGGGGTTGAGATGTGTACGAAAAATCTCTGTACTTTCCAGCTCTGTTTCCTGTGAACTGAAAACTTCTCTAAATATAGTCTATTAAATAAATAAAAATCTGTCAATGTAAGAGTTCTCTCCAACTCCTTTTCTCCTCATAGTTCCACTGAAACTGTTCTTAACAAGGTCACAATCTCTACCCACACTGTTAAATGTAACAAACAACTCTAGTTCTCATCTTACTCTTTTTTTATATAGATTTGATGCTGTTTTTTTATCATTCCCTTTTCCTAGAAACACTTCCTTCACTAGGCTGTCTGGACAGTAAACTCTTCCTAGCTCATTCTCAGTTCCATTTCATGTTTCTTCCTCATTCTCCTAACTTAAATAAACCTTGGAATGCCCGAGGATTCAGTTCTTGGAAAACTTTTTTTTCTTCTCATACTTGTTTTCCTGGTGTCCTCATTTAATCTTGTGCTTTCGGTACCATCTGTATGTTTATAGATTGCAAATGTAAATCTACAACCTAAACTTTTCCTTGAATTTCAGACTTATAGCTACAATTGCCTACTTAGCATATGACTTGGATGTCTAATGAGCATATCAAATTTAACATGCCAAACTGAATTAATCTTCTCCAAAACTCCTTCCACTTCTACACTCTTATCCAGCTCAGCAATTGGCTACCTTATCCTTTAACTGTTTAGTCCAAAAACCTTGAAGATATTCTTGTTTCCTCTTTTTTTCACATCATCCATCCACTTCTTAAGCAAATACTGCTAGCTTTACTTTGCATCCAGAATTTGATCATTTCCCATCACTTCTACTGTCGTCTCCCTGTACCAAGCTATGATAATCTCTAACTTGAAAGAGGTTTCTATCTTGACACTTTTTGTCCACTGTAGTGTATTCTCAACACAAGAGTCAGAGCAAGCCTCTTAAAAGGTAAATCATTCCTCTACTCAAATCCCTCTATTGTTTTCTGATCTTACGCAGAATAAATGCCAATGACATTACAGTGACCTACAAGGTACCTACACAATCTGACCCGATTCTCTCTTGATCCTGTCTCTGACATTTGTTCCCTCACATACCATGCTCCAGTAACAACAGTTTTATTTTCATTTCTCAGACACACTAGACCTGTTCTTGTCTCAGGGCCTTTCACCTGCTCTTCCCTTGTCAAGAACTTTAATCCATCCTTGCATTACCGTAGTTGGCTCTCTCATAGTTGACTTTGCATCTTTGTTCAAATGTCACCTTCTAAGTGAACCTTTTCTTGACTTTCTCACTGAAGTTTTTACTCTTGGGATTCCATATCCATATTCTCTAACTTTTCTCTAAAACACACATATATCTTAAATAGCAATATGCATCATTTGTTTGAAAATTACCATTTTTTCCTCCATGAAAATGAAGATAATGAAGGTAGGGATATCTGCCACACTATAGGAATTCAGTAAATTAATAGGACTTTCAAATATATTAAATAGTGCTAATTTCTCTCTCTGCTTCAAACCCTCATCTTTTCTGTAGACCTTACCAGTAGCTCCCTATGTGATCTTCATGATTTTTACTCAACCAGTTTGGCAGAGTGATTTTTTTCTAAATTTGCTATGCTCTTCTTAAACCTGTTGTGAGTCTTCACTATTTATTGCAGCGATTTTCAAACTTTGCTCTATTGGGATTTGCAGAAGAAATCTTCCAGTGTAAAGCCACAATATAGTCTATTTTCTGTAAATTAGGTTAGGAGGACATTTGCTTAATGTAGGGCAAAAAAAAGATGTGAGAGTGGGAGATACATGAGAAAATAAATGTTTAAATAACAGCTATGGAGAAAGTATGAGAGAATAGACTACAGAAATTTATAAGTAATATAAGATAATTTAAAATTTGTATCAATTTTTGGATAATACATTAATATTAGCATTAGTTTGAATGGCTTGTTAATTTTTCTCCAGCCCAATTCAGCTACCTGGGAGAAGACAGCTGAAGATGACCAATTGAATTAATTCTATAATTGATTTTTTTCTGCCTGGATTTTGCACAGAAAGATGGCAGGATAAGTAAGCTGGAAATATTGTCAAAAGATTAAAACCCAGGATAGACTGGAAATAAATATAAAAAGAAGAAAGAAAAGAAAAGAAGAAAATCTAAAATAAGAATAATAGATGTGAATAAAATATAAAAGTGCAGAGATAAGAACAATGTGAAACTCGGGGGGATATACTAAGTTGTTTTTCATGGAATTTTTTCAGGAATCATGGATCATGGTACATACTTTTAATGAAATATAATGGGAAAAAGTGTATTTGATTATACTAAAATTAGGTATTTTTTAAGGAAAATAATTCATATATACAGTATACATATGTCTGTAGTTATATTCAGCTTATAATAAAAAATACAATTGATAGTATGGATTATGGTCAAATAAATTTTAAAAATACTGGAATAAAACTCCTTATGAAGTTGTAGACCTGGCAGATAGACGGAGCTCAGTGAGAGAAGTGATTCACATTAAGTTGTTATTATAGAACACCAAGGTCAGAGTGTGAAAATGTGATAGATAATAGGAATGAAAAGTAGGGTAAACAAAGACAGATTAAAAGAAAACCTGGATTAATAGTGCCCATCTAAATCAGGAGAATATTATGGATGTCAGGGACTAAGAAAACAAATGAGAAATCACTTCCTTCAGGTTGAAAGTTGTCCCAAACTGATGTGAATAAGTGTGTGTGTGTGTGTGTGTATGTGTGTGTGTGTCTATTGAGCTAGCAGTAAAGGGGTGGGTTGTGAAGTAGGACATCAGCAGGAATTGTTTTTTGGTCAAAACCCTGCTGATCAAAACCGTATCCGATCCAGAAAGGATAAAGTGAAGAAACCTGCAGGAACCAGCAAATGGCCACCAGGGTAATTCCTGGGTTCCCCTCATTGCTCATTAGCATAAGACACTCTCACCAGAGCCATGACAGTTTATAAACGCCACGGCAATGACCTGAAAGTAACCATACCTTTCCATGGCAATGACCCAGAAGTTACCACCTCTTTCCTACAAAGTTCTAATTAACCCACCCTCAATTTGCATGTAATGGTAAGTGGATTTAAGTGAGTATAAACACAGTTGCTTATAAGTTAGCCCCACTCTGCAAGGAGTTCTATTGTACAATAGAAGATTGCCATCTAATATCACCAATTTGCCCTTGAATTCTTTCCTGGGTTAAGCCAAGCACCCTCCTGGGCTAAGCCCCAATTTTGGGTCTTGCCTGTCCTGCATCAGTTGGAAAAAAGCTTTAAAGGTATCCACTAAGCCCTCTTGAAAGTTGACTTGGGATTACTATTCCTTGTTCCTATTAGTGAAGATTCTTTGCCTGACTAAACTTTAGTCAGACTCCTGAACCTTTTTGTAGTCCCATATATACACTTCTTTGTAAAACCCAGTTTTAGAAAAGAACCCTGCCAAGTCAGTTTAGAAAGAATTCCCCATTCTTATTACCTGATAGCTCTCAATATCTGGTTAAAATTCCTCATAACCCATCCTTGGTATCTTATCCCTTGGCCTGCCTTCAGCAGGAATTTTGTTAGGTTGGTTCAGTCAGAATTCTCCCCATACATTATATTTCCCCTTAGTAATTTTCCATACCAACTTCCCTGCTCCTTGGCTATAAATCCCCCACCTCTCCCTGCTGTATTAGGAATGGTGCTCCTTTCTATACTGGGGTCTCATTTCCCCTATTACAATAGCCATGAATGAAATTTGCCTTCACCACTTTAACTTCTGTCTAGCTCTGGTTTTCTCTGACATTATACCACATACATCCTCAGAAATCAGGATACTAGTATTTTAAGGGGAAAATTTGGGCTATGCAAAAGCTCTGTTGGCACAAGAAATTGATTAAAGCAACTGTGGGCTGGCTAGCGTTGCTCAAAAAAAAATCTTTTATCCATCCCATCCTTCCAAACACCAAGTCTAGGGATTTCAACCTAGGAAGACTGCTCCGGCCAATGCTGTTTCTCCCTGAAGCAAAATCCAGACCTAAGGAGTTGTCCAGGGGAAAGCCAGCAGAGGACAGTGATTAACATTGTTTTCGTGGGCTTGGTCCTGTGCCATCAATATCATCTTCCTCCTTTCAAAATCTAACTGAGGCATAGATTTCAATACACACTTCTTCCTCAGTATACACTATTATGTCATGTAGTTGATGTTTCAGGAGAATACAGGTGGCCAAAAGAAAGTAAACTAAAAACAACTGTAAACTGAAATACCATCTGATGCAAAATTCTGGAACTTGGGAAAACAAGAATTTAAGATAAACATTTCAAAATACATTTGAGATATAAAGAAACAGATTGGTAATGAAAACAAACAAAAAAACCTTTAAAATCAAGTGGTTTTGTTAGATACAGATATTAATAAAATTAATTAAAGAGTGCAATATTTGGAACAAACAGCAGAATAAATGGACAGCTGAAAGAAGAATAGTAAATCAGACATCTGATTGAGGAGCTTATTTGGCACGCAGCAAGAAAAGAAAGTGACAAAAAAAATGTTAAAGCTAAAAATATGGATAATAGAAATAAATGTGTCATCATCTTGAAAACAGGACTGTTCAAAAGGGAAGAGGATAAATGGATAGAAGAAAATATTTGAAGAAATAATAAAGATAGGTTTCAAGAGTTAGTGAGGCTGTGCACAATGGCTCATGCCTATAATCTCAGCACTTTAGGAGGCCACAGTGAGAGGTCTCTTCAGGCCAGGAGTTCAAGAGCAGCCTGGTCAATATAAAGAGATCCCCTTTCTACAAAATAGTGCTTTAAAAAAGGAGGTCGAGGCTTTAGTGAGCTATGGTCATGACACTGCACTCCAGCCTGTTTGAAATAAAGACCCTGTTCTAAGGAAGGAAAGGAGAAGTTATAGGAACAAGAAATGTCTCTAAATTAACTAGGGATATCTAGGGAAAACTATGACTAAATTAATAATAATCACATAAGTATAAAGCATAGAGGGGTAAGAATGATAGATTAGACTGTAAATGAAATGTCTTCATTTCCAGTCGATAATGTATAAATAGCCAGTAAACAGTGTTAGATGCCTATTGTTTATACTTCGGAAAATAATCCATAAGATATATGAAAATAGAAAAGATTAACAATAGTTTTTTTCTGGGGTAAGATACAGGGAGGTTGAAGGAATATGCTGAAGCTGAAAGTTGCTAGCTTTTTATTTTGGCCTTTTTGTAGATTTTGTTTTAGCCTTTCTGTCAATTTTATTTTAGCATTTCTATCCATTTTATTTTATTATTATGTGCATGCATAAATGTATATAACTTTATAAGTTTTTTTTACAAAAAAGAGAAATATTATTCTCAGCTAGCTACATAAAACCGTTCTACTCTAACTTAGCTGATATCTTTTCTACCCATGGTGTTGGGTTACCCAGAAGTCTTATGAGCTACTCAGCCATAATGGATACCTTAACCACACAGCCAGAGTTGGAGTTCAGAGAAAACAGACAAAGTAGCAGAGAACTAGTAGGTACTAGAAATCCACGCAGAAGAGAAAAGCCCAGAACCCAAAAACCAGATGTTCACAACATATGGCTATGAGAGAAAAAAGTCCCTGACAAGACAAATCTGAATCTGTGTCCAAAGCTTTTGTCTCAAGTGCTAATTGTAACCAGAAGAAAGCAGGAATAGCTTGAACCCAGTAATTTTTCACACACACACACACACACACAAACACACACACACAAACACACACATGGCTTATTTCTTCAACCTGCCAGTGATCTAGGAACACTGAGAAATATCAGCACTTGCATTTTATTTTGCTCCCATTTTCCCTGCTGATTTTAAAGAAAAAGGGCTATTATTCTCAACGTGGTAACAGCAACCTCTTGGATTTATCATGCTGCAATTGACATGAAATTTGAATTATTTTTCCAAGCTGGGCGAGTATCTTGGAGGCATTATAATAATGATGATAGTAGTCATAAAACTATTTTATGCAGGTTCTTTCATATGAAAATTAACATGTACCTTTCACATAACCATCTTATAATTAATGCCATATGTCTTTTTTATTGAAAAGACAGTTTGGTATGATGTACCAGGAGAACATTCTTTCAAGCCTGTTCTAAATTACATTACTTACTAAAAATCTCATTTCCTGCAAGCACTATCAGAACATTACCATTTTTCTTTATAATCAGATTTTATTTCTGCACAACATATTTAGTCATTGTTTACATGGAAAAGTATCTATTAATATAAATAATTCTATCATTCCTTATCCACTTCTTTTTCCCTTTTTTTTTTTTTTTTTTTTTTTTTTTTTGAGATGGAGTGGAGTCTCACTCTGTCACCCAGGCTGGAGTGCAGTGGCATGATCTTTGCTCAATGCAAACTTCACCCACTGGGTTTAAGCAATTCTCCTACCTCAGCCTCCCTGGGATTACAGGCATCAGCCACCGCACCCGGACTTTTTCCCCTCTTGTTTTCATTCTGTATCTGATTTTTCTTTAGTGACTTTAGATCCTTCGGTAGTCTTTTGAACAATGCTTTTACTGTGTTCTTTTTTCTAAAATAATGGCTGTTAAGAGGATTCTATAATATTTTAGCTCTATATTCTGATTACTTTTACCATGTGCATTTTGGTCATCATCTTTTCTTAAAGTAACTTTATTGAGGTATAATTTCTAGAAATAAAATGCATTTTTTAAAGTATACAACTAATGAGTTTCAATAAATATATATACCTGTGTGGTTATCATCAAAATTAAGGTATAAAATATTTCTATTACTCCAAAAAATGCCTCTTTGCCTCAAATCTTTCCCATTAAAGCAGCTGAAAATTACTAATATACCTTCTGTTCCTAAAGATTATTTTACCTTTCTAACATTTTATGGAAATGGATTCATACAGTATAAACTCACTTGCATCTGGCTTTCTATAATACACTATCTTTTATGTTCATCCATGCTGTTGCTGTAGAAGTAGTTTGTTTCTTTTTATTTTTGGTAATACCCTGTTGTGCAAATTTATGAAAATTTGTTCGTCAATTCACCTGCTAATAAATAAGTTGTTTTTAGTTCCTGGCTCTTGTAAATAAAACTGCTATAAATATTCATGTACAAGTCTTTTTAATGGACAAATGTTTTCATGTTTCTTGGGTAAATACTTAGGAATGAAATCACTGGTTGATACAGTTGGTATATGTTTACATTTACAAGAAACTGCAAAAGAGTTTTCCAAAGTGGCTCTGTCAGTTTTTTTCCCACCTATATTGTTTAAGTGTTCAAGTTGATCTAAATCCTTGCCAGCATTTGTTGTAAATCTTTTCAATCTTAGCCATTCTATTAGATGGGGAATTGTACCTAGTTGTAATGTTAGCTTGGCTCTTCCTGATAACGAATAATGCTGAGCATCTTTCTCATGCTTACTTTCCATTCACATATCCTCCTTTGTGAAATGTCTGTTCAAGTATTTTACCCATTTTCCTATTGACTGATTTGTTTTTCTTGATGGGATTGCATTTATGTTTACATTTATCTGTCTATATTCATATATATATGCAAATATATATATGAGATACAAATTTACAAATTCTTGTCAGATATACATATTGTGAATAGTTTTCTCAGTCTGTGGCTTTTCTTTTTGTCTTAGTCCATTCAGGCTGCTATAACAAAATATCATACACATGGTATCTTATAAACAATGGAAATATATTTCTCACAATTCTGAAGCCTGGGAAGTTCAAGATCATGACACTGGCAGATTTAGCATCTGATAAGGACCACCTTTCTTCATAGACGGCACTTTCTAGCTGTGTCCTCACATGGTGGAAGGGGCAGGTTAGCTTTTGGAGGTCTTTTTTTACATCCCAATCATGATCTAATCACCTGCCAAAGGTCCCACCTCCTAATGCCATCACCTTGGTGGTTAAGAACGCAGCATGTGAATTAACCGGGGACCCAAAATATTCTGACCGCAGTAGTTTTCATTTTCATAATAATCACTTTTGATAAGAAAATGTTTTTCATTTTCCTGAAGTCAAATCTATTATTTTTTTCTATTATAGCAGTGTTTTAAGTGTCTCTTGGAAGTTTTTGTCTAGTTATGTTTATATCCAGAAGCTTTATAATCTTAGCTTTTATCTTTAGATAAATGGCCTACCTTAAATTAATTTTGTTAAGATAAGAGTTTGAAGTTCGTATTATTTATGTAAATTTCCATTTGTTCTTGTTCATTGTTCTAATATTAATATTGGTGAAAACATTGTTCTTTTACCCATTGAATTATTCTGACATATTTATCAAAAGCCTATTGACCATGTATGTGGTGATCTATTTATAAAATCATTACTGTTTCATTAAACTATATCTTTATCCTTTTGCCAATACCACATTGTCTTGATTACTGTAGCTTTACAGTAAGATTTGAAACCATGGTAGTGCAAGATTTCTAGCTTTGTTCTTATTTTGCAAAAATGCTTAATTATTTTAGATTGTTTGCATCTTGAAATACACTTTAGATTCAACTTATCTATTTTTACCAAAATATGTCTGTTGAAATTTTTATTTGGATTTCATTGAATTATAAATGATTTGGGGGAAAATTAACACCTTAAAAACATGGAATCTCCTAATACACAAATTTGTTATATATCACCTTTTATTTAGGTCTTCTTTCATTTCTCTCAGCATTATTTTGTAGTTTTCAGTGTACAGGGTTAATACATATTTTGATAAACTGATGTCAGCATTTTGTGTTTTTAATGTATCATTACCTTTTAAATCAACCTCTACAATCATTTTATTCCATATATTCAGAAATAATCAAACTTACAGGGCACACTGATATACAGTTAATTCAAGTATTAGTTAGATCTTCTATTGTATTATATAGGCTCGTAACTCAATGACTATTTAGGTGTTCCTTTACCATTTCCAGGGCCAAAAAACACTGTTATTTTTAAGGCAGACTATTATAGTTTTAATAAGTGGTTCTAAATACTTGGTGTTTTCCTATATTAAAATGAAAACATCACATTACATTTTTCACCTACCTCCTAACCACTGAATATCTTAAAAAAACAAGTCTGGATGATCTTTACCATAAGAGTCCCTCAAATATGTGAAAACCACTATCAAGTTTGTTAGTTTGCTTTCTGATTGGCCTCCCGTGTAGGGTGAATATCCCTAATTAGTCCATTAGTTAATTATGTGGCATAATCCGAGGTCTCAGTTATCCATGCAGCTCTTGTTCATAAAAACTGCACCATATGAAATCCTTCTTCAAAGGTGACATCCAGAACAATATACCCTGCTTATGGTGTGGTCTTTATAGTACTAAATATATTGGTGATATTATCTCTCAAACTCTGACAATTCTGTATTCTCACAATTTATTCCTAAAAGCTCATAGAATTGGATATTCAACAATTAAATCAATCAGTTTTTTGGTTCCTGGAGCTCTTGATCAATTGTAATTTCTGTCTATTTCTCAAAGTTCTCAGTTTTATGTTGCACTGAATTACAGTGCCAAAAAATGGCTGTTGCAATATAGAGCTGTTTGTTGAAAAATCTCTTCTTTATGTGCCAGATTTTATGCTAGCTACACAAGACATTTATTTCTGTATTTAGACTTCATGTGTGCCATATTAGGTAAACATAAAATATGTCTCCAATTGTAATTGGAGCAGGTTTAATCAAGAGAAAAGGTCAACAATTAACATAAATGAACAGGAAAACTTCACTCCTGAAGTAAGCCAAGTAAAATAAAAATTTTCTGCAATCAAAGAGGAATGTAAATCTATGTATGTAATTAACCCTTTATCACATTGATAAGTTCAAAGTTGTTAGTTGTACATTTTCAAAGAAGTGAGTAGGTTGCTAAAAAGGCAAAGTGCTTTAAGAAACAGCAAATATTTAAAAATAGGTAGTATTCCTTGAAATTAAGGTTTAAGTCCCTTTAATAATATCTAATTTGCAAAAAAAGATCTGTATATCATATAATTAAATGTTTACTTATGCTTAAATGTCTATTAATTTATATTTCTTTATTATAGTCTTGCTTATAATAGGAAACTCTTGAATATATTAACCTGTTATCATTATTAGTGTTTCAGCTGATCAAGGGATCATCCTGATTAATATATATCAAATTGCTTAAGGAGTATTCATGTGTCCAAAACTCAGTGATGACCCTGAACAAATAAATTCTGTTTCCTTAAACATACTATTTTCAATATCTACTTTTGTAGATATTGAAGACCGGCGAAAGAATACCAAATTAAGAATTATCATTAGAATTTAAAATGCTTCATGAACCACTTCATTCTGAAATTGGAGGTCAGCTGTAAAACACCAAATTTGAGCTTGAGGATACTGAAAGTGAACCTGGAATCTACTAAGATCAGTATTACTTGATAGGTAATAGAAAAATGTGCAAAAAAAAAAAAAAGAGCTACTACTTGAATTTGTTTCAGTTGATAGAGGGAGGTGGAGTGGTTACGGAAATGAAAGGGTCCCTTGGTATTAAAGATAGTTCCTTTGCTATAAATTTGGAAAACAGTTGCTATGATTACAAAATAGCCCAGGCTCCATGTGCAGCTCTGAGAGCTATGGATCTTGGAGTTACGGTTTAACCAGTTACTGGATGCCACCCGAGACAATGGAATATGATGTAGGGAAAGAAAGAAAGAAATAACTAAAGTTATTCTGTTTTGGCAAAAAATAATAATATAATCAGTCCTAGGCGCTTGGTAAATGTTTCATGTACATGATTTTCAAGTCTTCAAGAGGGCAAAGTATTTCAAACTTTATAAATGAGATAGCTTGTGCATAGAGCTGCTAAGTAACTTGTACAAATTCTTATAGCCAGCAAGTTTAAACTTAGGGTTTCAAATAATTAAGTTTCACTTATTTTTAAGGCTTTATTTTTAAATTTAACTTATGTATTTGCTTGATTGTATCTAGTGTGTAAAACATGCTGTATGACATATGTATACATTGTGGAAGGGCTAAACTAAGCTAATTAACATATGCATTACTTCACATATTTAACTTTTTTTGTATGGTGAGAACACTTAAAGTCTACTCTTAGCAATTTTTAAGAATACAATACAATATCATTAACTATAGTAACCATGTTGTACAACAGAATTTCTTGAATTTATTCCTCTTATCTTACTGAAATTTTGTAGCCAACATCTCCCCAGACCCCTCTGCCCCAGCTCTTGGTAACAACCATTCTGACTCTATTTCTACAAGTTTAACTTTTTAATATTCTACATATAAGTAAGATTGCATGGCATTTGTGTTTCTGTGCCTGTTTTTTGTCACTTAATAAAATGTCCTCCAGGTTTATTCATGTTGCAAATGACAAGACTCCTTCTTTTTTAAGGGGCAATAGAATTCCAGTGTATACATATATATATATATACACCACGTTTTCTTCATTCATTCATTCATGGACACATAGGTTGTTTCCATATCTTGGCTATTATAAATAATGCTGCAATGAATACAGGAGTGCAAGTATCTCTTTGATATATAATTCTAGATCCTTTGGATATATACCCAATAGAGGGATTGTTTGATCATATGAGAGTTTTATATTTAATTTTTTGAGGAAACATTATATGACTTTCCATAATCATTGCAGTCATTTATGTTTTCACCAACAGTGTGCAAGGGTTTTCTTTTTCCTGTATCCTATCACGTAATCTTTCATCTTTTTGATAATAGTCATTCTAAAAAGCGGTACCTAACAGGTGTGAGGTGATATTTCATTGAGGTTTTAATTTGCATTTTTCTGACGGTTAGTGATTTTTGAGCAGCTTTTTCAGATACTTGTTGCCCATTTGTATCTCTTCCTTTGAGAAATGTCTATTCAGATATGTTACCTGTACTTTTTGGTTCATGTTCAAATAATTATCGCCCAGAAAAATGTTATAGAGCTTTTCACCTGTGCTTTCTCCTAGTAGTTTTACAGTTCCAGTTTTTATGTTTAAGTCTTTAATCCATTTTGTGTTGATTTTTGTAGATGGTGTAAGATGAAGATCTAATTCTGCATGTGGATATCCAGTTGTCCTAAAACCATTTATTGAAGACACTATAAAACCTTATGCTTTTTTACTGCAACAAGATACTGTTGTGTACTACTACATAAAGATAGAAGTAAATATGACCACTGCTTCAGCCAGGGTTCTCCAGAGCAGTAACAATAGGATAAATAGATACATAAGATAATATTTATTATATATTTTAGCTTGTACAACCATGGATGCCAGCGAGTCCCACAATGTGCCATCTGCAAGCTGTAGGACCAGGAAAGCCAGAGGTGTAATTCAGTCTGAGTGTGAAGTCCTGAGGACCAGGGGAATGATAGTATAACCCCTCAGCCTGAGGCCAAAGACCTGAGAATGGGAAGTGGGGAGAGTCCAAAGTCCCAGGAACCAGAAGGTCTGATGTCCAAGAGCAGGAAAAGATGGATGTCCCAGCTCAAGAAGAAAAGAAAATTTTCCCTTCCTCTGCCTTTTTGTTCTTATCTTCAGGCCCTAAACAGATTGGATAATACCCACCTACACTGATGAGGGCAGATCTTTTTTACTAAATCTACAGATTCGACTGCTAATATTTTCTGGAAACCCTCCACAAACACACCTCAAAACAATGCTTTATTACCCATCTGGGCATCCCTTACCCAAGTGAAGTTAAAATTAAATATCACAACCCCTAAAAACAAGTGTGTACATTTTGATGAAATTACCAAATTTCTTAGAAATTATTGGTTTGTTTGACAGAAAACCACTGGGAACATTTTATTATTGTGAATGTCATTGTTCTCCTGAAACATAAGAAATTCCACTGATAGAATATGAATCACTGTAATATTGTTTACATTATGCAAAGTTTAGCTGTATAGACCAGGCCATACTGCAATTTTGAAACAAATTTCCAGGAAATATTTATAAGTTGCTATCATTAAGAAATACTGAACTAAATCTTAAAAACTAAAGTAAAAGATACATTAGAAAACAATAAGGAACTGTTTTTGTTTTAAATCTATGAAAGTAATTCATAAAAACATAGACAAAATGAATTTTATGAAAAATACACATAATATTAAAAGTAATATAAAATGTGAGTAATTATAAAACTAAAATTCTAAACAGTATAAAATTCTAGCATCATTCTGAGATAATAACAAAATAAGCCATTATAATAGGTTGTATTACAGGCAACATTTAAGATATTCAAAATTTAAATTATACTCCAAGGGTCCTTCTGGATAAAACATTAAAATAACTATATTTCCAGCTCAAACACAGTCAATGTGGTTACAAATTATGATTAGCTATTTATACCCTTGATGAACTATTTATCCCACAATTAGAAGGAACTACCGTGACAGGTAGATATGCTATAATTATAGAGGTAGGAAGAAATAATAATTGGGTAAAATGGTCTGCAGAACTTATCATTGACCATCAGAATGCTCACAGTCTTGGGTGGGCATTAATATTCTTAATAGGGCAATTTTTAAAAAAAATGTTTACATTCATGCCATTTTAGTCTAGGACTAAACAGCAAGAGTAATACATAGACATATATCATTCTTCTCTCTTATCAGAGCATAACATCCTACCCCTTTATGGTTCTCAGTGAACCTTAAAGATGACTCCCTGAGACAAATGCTTGGAAATGTTAGATTGTCTAAGTTGTGTCATCAAAGAAAAAATTTTAAAAGTTAAGAAACGATTCATTCATTTACTGTACTATAGTAACTTTGCCTTAGTATTAATATTTTTAAGGTTTTTAAAGTTTACTACACAAATATATATTTAAAGTTAAAATACACCAGACACTGAGAAGTTACTAGTGAGACGATAGCAAAACATGACGTGGATTCTGCTCAGAAGTAGTTTATCTTTATGTAGGAAATACAGATGAGCAGTTTAGAGAAAAAGAAATATTAACCTAACTACCATTAGTAACACGCTTTTTTCATTTTTTAAAAAAATTATTTTAAAAAAAGTAAACTGTTTTTCTTAGCAAAATGTCTTATGGAGAGATAACCTTCAAATCATGACTAGAATTGGCTCAGATTCAGAGACAATTAAAGAAAAGAAATACAAATTTTGAAATGTTCTTGCAACACCACAATAAATCAACCCCACGTCAGAGATTGCATTCTATTTTGTGCCCCATTTCTCTTACAGTCAACCCATCTGAAAAACCCTAATTCTGAATCAAACAAACCACTTGTTCATCTTCTCTGTACCCATACCCAGGCTGTGGAGGTCTGGTAGACTAAGAACCACAAATTTTGGTTTTTATTATAAATATGTGTTCTCCATTTGAACTGAGTGCTCAATGCCACCAATTAATCTGCTTCTTTCCATAGTTAGCTCTCTCTCATCTCCCACAGCTAGGAATTCAATGCTTTCCTACTCTCTAACTGCTAACCTTCCTGTCTTCTTGCTTTTATTCTCACTAAATGACTTCATCTTGGTTTTCAGAGTATATAGAAATGATCAAATAAATTCCTTCAACTCTCTGCCACTTTATCTATAACATGTTTCTGAGCCCCCTTTGTTTCCTTCCCATCATTAGAAAAGATTGCTCAGACAGTTTATTACATTTTACTGTATTTTTCTTATATCTTCAAACTTCTCTTCTGGTCTGCTCGTCTAACTTCTGATCTCTAATATCATCAGGGTACTACCCTTTTACTGTTTATTATATTTTACTATATTTTTCTTATATCTTCAAACTTCTATTCTCTTCTGGTCTGCTCGTCTAACTTCTGATCTCTAATATCATCAGGGTACTACCCTTTTACTGTTTATTATATTTTACTATATTTTTCTTATATCTTCGAACTTCTATTCTCTTCCGATTTTCTTCCATCAATATTTATGTTCATCTCATAGTAAAAAATAAAGCACTTTACACCACAGTTTTCTTCATTACATCTCTTACTCAGCCTGCATTTAAAAGAGTGAATGACATTTGCTTTTTTCAATTTCCTGCCACTCATTATTACTTATTAACCCATCGCAATTGAGATTTTGCACCAGAGCACACCACTGAAACTATTTTTGGCAAGTATGAATGACTTACTGAATCTACTGACATTTGTCCCTTTTGCTATGTGACCTCTATCCCCCATGCCTTCTTTCTTGAAAATAAGACACTCCACCCTTCTGGTTTTCCTCTACTTAAATAGTGATTGCTTTTTTTTTTTTTTTCATGAGTTCTTCTTTTTCTGCTCATCTCTTAAATGTTAATATTTCCTATGGTTTCTATGTCCCCCTTTCTTAGGGGGTACTAATTCTAGTGTGGTGCAGGTCATGATGCTGGGGAGAAAATAAAAAGGATGTTAAAGAAATTGAGAGATTAGGAGTATGTATAGGTATTTTACACAAACATTAAATTACCCAGAATGATAGCAAAACTTGCTAATAATGAGTAGAAGAAGATGACCTAACTGTCCAAGTCTTCAAAAATGGTAATATGGAACCAGGTAGTTAAAAAAACATCAGCCACTATGATGAATCAGGACAGTAAGAGATTATAAAATATGAGACATGGAACCTGGGGTACATAGGTTTTAAAAAGTTTTGTAAGAAGTGGCACATGAAGATATAAATGAAACAAAGCTAGACGTTACTGGATTAACCAGGATTGGGAGGTCCTGACAAGTCGCCCAGATGGTCAGGGCTATTTCTTGTTGATGGAAAGAGAGCATTAACAGTTGACTACAGCCTGGGTGGATTTCAGTTCTGAGAGCTCTGGCAGATGGAGAGCCTCTTCCTTTTCTGGAAGAAACTCATTTCTGTCTAAATTGACCATGTGGCTCTAACTTTGAGGCTGTTCATCCACAGGCTCTGAGGGAGTGTTGAGAGGCCTGATTTGTATACACTGAGCTACGAGGCAAAGGACTCTGATTTCGGAAGCCGTGTTCATTACTGAGAACCTGCTCCACCTCAGAACTAACAGACTTCAAGGTCCAGAGTTTAGCTAAAGAGTACTGGTACAGAGGCCGGGCGCGGTGGCGCACGCTTGTAATCCCAGCACTTTGGGAGGCCGAGGTGGGCGGATCACGAGGTCAGGAGATCCCGACCACGGTGAAACCCCATCTCTACTAAAAATATAAAAAATTAGCCGGGAGTGGTGGCCGGCGCCTGTAGTCCCAGCTACTCGGAGAGGCTGAGGCAGGAGAATGGCGTGAACCCAGGAGGCGGAGCTTGCAGTGAGCCGAGATTGCGCCACTGCACTCCAGCCTGGGTGACAGAGCGAGACTACGTCTTAAAAAAAAAAAAAAAAAAGGAGTACTGGTACAGGTACAGAGGAGGCAACGGCCCTGGGAAAGACCATGACAAGGAGGCCATAAAATTAAGAGATTAAGACATCCCACAATCTTTCACAAGATGAATTTCTATATAGGTCACAAGATGATATAGCCAAGACTCATACTTATTAGCAGTGTTGCTTAAGTTATTTAATTCTGGAAGTGAAAATATTCAATCAAAATAAACTTTTGTATACTAAAGTTCCAGCACTTAACTAGATGCTAGAGAATTATAAAACAGCATTGCCTGCTGCCCTGCATTCCTTCACATTATAGAATTTTCTTTATTTTGAAGAAGGATAAGGAAATGGGGTCAAAGAGTAGTGGCTTGCAATTCACTTTCTTCTGAAGGAAAACTGCGTCTTTGAACAATTTAACTTTTCAGATTCTTCATTTAAAAAATTCTCAACATTTAAAATTTAAATATTGATTTCAAAAACTATTGAAATACACTTAAAATGCATAGAATGTACTTTTTATTTTGTTCTTTGAAGAAGATATGTCACATTTTAAGTGGTTTGTCATATATGACACAATCTTGTACTACATTCTTACTCATAGAGTTGGATTTAGAACTCAGGTGTCTAACTCAGAGCTGTACATAATTCTACAAATTTGAATTATAATTGTTAATTGTATTTACTCTATTTTATAAAATAGAAATTTGCATGCTACAATGAATTAAAAATAAGATTCAACTTAAAAAACAGCTGTTAGAGTAAATTCTAGAACAGTAATAATAATTGTTTCATCCCAATATGCAAAAAAACAAATTACTGGAATCTTCTAACTCTGTCTTGACAAGGTACCCTTCCCAATAAATTAACTATGACAGTTATTCTATACACAAGGAATAATTCTACATACAAGTGGGGAAAAATGTCAGTGCAAATGACTATGCAATGACATAGAAGGCTGGAGAGAATGGAGCATTTAAAGAGCTGAAAAAATGGGCATTGCCAAGGTACCTTGTGTATCTATGTATGTGTATTTATTCATACAGAGTTGTTTACTGTAGACAAGGGAAAACTAATTTATGGTTGCAAATATTATAATTATAATTGCCTAGGTGGCATTGTAGATTCACTAGAAGGAGGAATGAGGGAACTCTGTGGGGTGATAGAAATGTTCAATATCTTTATAGGGATGATGATTTCCCAGGAGAACACATTGACCCGCTCTCATGAAAATGTATTGTTATATCTGTGTAGTCTCCTATAAAAAGTGAACCTAGGCTAGGTATGGTTGCTCTTGCTTGCAATCCCAGCACTTCTGGAGGTTGAGGCAAGAGGATTGCTTAAAGCCAGGAGTTTGAGACCAGTCTGGGCAACATAGTGAGACCTAGTCTCTTTTTTAAAAAAATTTAAAAAGTGAATCTAAAAAACAAAATTGATGCTGTCGTTCTAATAGCCTGAGCCTCACTATCTAGTAGGACTAGCTGAACATTGTGACAGTCTCAGCAATGCAGTTGTTGTATTAGGCCATTCTTGCATTGCTATAAATACCCATGACTAGGTAATTTATAAGAAAATAGATTTAGTTGGCTCATGATTTTACAGGTTTTACAGGAAACATAGTGATAGCTGCTTCTGGGGCGGCCTCGGAAACCTTCCACTCATGGCAGAAGGCAAAGAGGGAGTAGGCACATCACATGGCAAGAACAGAGCAAAAGAGAGAATGAGAGGAGGATGCCACACACTTATAAATAATCAGATCTCATGAGAACTCAGAGTGAGGGCTCACTTATCTCAAAGGGGATGGGCTAAGCCATTCATGAGGGATACACCTCCATGATCCAAACACCCTCACCAGGCTCACTTCTAACATTGGAGATAATAATTCAACAATAGATTTGGGTAGGGACATATATTCAAACCATATTGTTCTGCCCCTGTCTGCTCCCAAATCTCATATCCTTCTTACATGGCAAAATACGATCATACCTTCTCAATAGTCCCTGCAAAATCTTAACTCATTCCAGCATTAACTCAAAAGTTCAAAGTCTCAACTGAGACACAGAAAATTCTTTCTACCTACGAGCCTGTAAAATAAAAAACAAGTTGGTTACTTTCAAGATACAAAGGGGGTATAGTCTTTCGGTAAACATTCCCATTCCAAAGAGAAAAAATTGGCCAAAAGAAATGGGTTACAGGTCCCATGCAAGTTCAAAATCCAGCAGGGCAGTCATTGAATCTCAAAGCTCCAAAATAATCTTATACCCTATATCCCACATAGAGGGCACACTGCTGCAAGGGGTGGGCTCCCAACGAGTTGGGCAGCTCCACCCCTGTGGCTTTGAAGGGTTTAGCCCCTGAGGATACTCCCACAGGCTGCATTTGAGTGCCTATAGCTTTTCCAGGTGCAGAGTGCAAGCCATTGGTGGAGCTAACATTCTCAGGTCTGGAGGATGGTGGCCCCCTTTTCACAGCTCCAATAGGCAGTGCCCAATTGGGAACCCTGTATGGATATTACAACCCCACATTTCCTGTTGTCACTGCCCTTTGTGAGGGCTTCATCCTTGTAGCAGGCTTCTACCTGGTCACCCAGGCTTTCACTCATACATCCTCTGAAATCTAGACAGAGGCTGCCAAGTGTTTTTCAGTCTTGTATTCTGTGCACTCACAGGCTTAACACTACATGGAAGCTGCCAAGGCTTATAGCTTGCATTCTCCAAAGTGGCAGCCCAAGCAGTACCTGGCCCTCTTTGAGTCGTGGCTGGAACTGAAACAGCCAGCATGTGAAGAGTAGTGTCCCAAGGCTATGCAGGGCATCAAGGCGTGGGCCTTGCCCATGAAACCATTCTCCCCTCCTAGGCCTCTGGGCCTGTGATAGGAGGGCTACTTCATAGGTCTCTGAAATGCCTTTGAGGCCTTTCCCCATTGTCTTGGCTACTAGCACTTGGCTCCTCTTTAGTTACGCAAATTTCTCAGGTTGCTCCACCGCCTGCTTTTCCTCTCCCCAAAAAACTTTTTATTTTTCTGCCACATGGCCAGGCTGCAAATTTTCTAAATGGTTTTGCTCTGCTTCCTGTTTAAATATAAATTCCAAGTTAAGTCATTTCTTTGCTCCTGCATATGAGCTTAGGTTGTTAGAAACAACCAAGCCACATATTGAACACTATACTGCTTAGAAATTTCTTCCTCCAGATGCCCTAGGCCATCACTCTCAAGTTCAAACTTCCACAAATCCATAAGGCATGGACACAATGCAGCCAAGTTCTTTGCAAAGGCATAACACACATGATCTTTGCTCCAGTTCCCAATAACTTCCTCATTTCCATTTGAGACCACCTCAGCCTGGACTTCATTGTCCATATCACTACCAGCATTTTGGTCACAGTCATTTAACCAGTATCTAAGAAGTCCCAAACTCCCCTTCATCTCTCTATCTTCTTCTGAGTCCTCTAAACTCTTCCAACCTCTGACCATTACCCAGTTTCAAAGTTGCTTCCACATTTTCAGTTATCTTTATAACGCCCCACTTCTCAGTACCAATTTTCTGTATTAGGCCAGTCTTGCATTGCTATAAAGAAATACCTGGGACTAAGTAATTTATAAGAAAAGAAATTTAATTGGCTTGTGGTTCTGCAGGCTGTACAAGAAGCATAGTGGGTGGCATCTGCTCTGGGGAAGCCTCAGGAACCTTCCAATCATGACAGAAGGCAAAGGGCGAGCAGGCACATCACATGGTGAGAACAGAGCAAGAGAGAGAGGGGGCAGTGGGCAGGAGCTGCCACACACTTTTAAATGACCAGGTCTTGCTAGAACACAAAGTAAGAGCTCACTTATCCCAAAGGGGATGGACTAAGGCCTTTCTTGAGGGATACATCCCCATGATACAAACACCTCCCACCAACCCCAAACTCCAACACTGGGGATTACAATTCAACATGAGATTTGGGTGGAGCATACATTCATACAATATCAATTGTTTTCCCTCAATCAAGACCATTTGAGACTGGAAATCATTTCTAATAAGTTTTGTTTATCTTGTAGACTAATGTATTAGTTAAATGACACAAGCTGCTATAACACACTCTGAATTCTCAGTGACAATAGAATTCTATTTTATGCTTTAAAAAATTTACCTTCCCCAAGACACAGAGAGGAAGACTAGGATCTCTTTACAAGTCAAAAATCCTGCCAAAATCAATCACTTACTTTTTCTCTTTTTCACTTCCCCAACCCAACTGCAGTCTTTCTTAAATGTTAAGTAAATGAGAAATCCAGGCTGTGGTTGGTTAACCAAATAATAAAAGGTTATCTGGAAATTATTGCCTTTCTGATATGTTGCTTTTTAGTCTGAGTCACACGTGCTGGGAAAACTGACATGAATATAAATTGACCAAGAGGACTGTATTTTTAAATACTTAACTGTGATACAAAGGTGAAATAGTTAGATGGTTAGGACATTGAAATTTGGGGTTAAATTTCAATAGGAACAGATTGTAACTGGGTAACAAGTACACTTAATTTTTTCCTAAATTCAGCTCTTTTTAATATGCCCTCCAGCTGGAGGATATATGAAAGACTTTGACTTTTTCTGTTCTGTAGTCTTTTCAGTTTTCAAAAAGCTTTTCTCTCTACTGTTGCTAAGAGGAAAAAGAAACTGTTGCCAAGTAACAAGAAAATACACTGTCCAGCACTTATCTGTTCCTCCTCAGCTGCATAGCAAATGCAAACCCTCAGCTGTTCTCAAGGACATGGTGTGAGTAAGATATCATCCAGAACTTTGCAATACAGGAGTTTCAGGCCTGTCTGACCTCATTGTTCAGTGTTTCTATAATAGTGATATTCAGCTTTATATATAATTTTTCATATTCCACCTTGAAACACAAGTACATTACTAATGCAATTGCACTTTTCATTTACCTGAAGCTCTTTGCTTAATCGTGAGCAAGTAATTTGAAGGAAGATTATCTTGCTTGTTTCATTTCTTCTTACTGACCAAGAACAGATGTCACATCTGACTTGCTTAACATACTTTCTCTCTGTTCACAAGTAATAGGTAAGTAAAGAGATCTATTATGATTCACCTTGATGTAATACAGGAGTCACTTTGTGATTTGAGAAAGTTGCAGATACATATAGAAGAAATTGACTCATCCAAAAGGCACCAAAACCCACAAAATACTAAACGAAAACTGACTTGAGTAAGCACCAAAAATTGCCTATCTTTGGTGTCCCCTTCTCAGAAAATTTTCACCACTGTTTCTGCCTTGTCTATACCAAAAGCCCACACCTAATTGGACCGGTGATTGACCTAAGGAGAATCCATCTACTATATGAGTTGAGAAAGTTGAATGTCTTCTCTTGAAAATATGTATTAGGGAATATATGGTGAGATCACAGCTTGCACAGGGGCCATATAACCTAAAGGCCATGTTAAGTCATGTGCAGGCAAGACAAACTCATGTAGATAAAGAGATAGATGTAAAGAAAATAAGAGAATGAGGGAGATTGTGCCACACCTGAGATTGGATGAAGCAAAGGATAAGTAACCTTTGAGAGAAGTAGAAATTGAATTTAATTAGACTAGATTTTATTAACATTAATTAGTTTTATTTTTCAATTATTCCTTTCAAATTTGCTCAATTAGTTCCTTCTTTGATTTGCATTTCACTGTGGTTTTGATTTGGCCATCAGAGAAATGCAAATCAAAACCACAGTGAGATACCATCTCACACCAGTTAGAATGGCCATCATTAAAAAAATCAGGAAACAACAGGTGCTGGAGAGGATGTGGAGAAATAGGAACACTTTTACGCTGTTGGTGGGACTGTAAACTAGTTCAACCATTGTGGAAGTCAGTGTGGCGATTCCTCAGGGATCTAGAACTAGAAATACCATTTGACCCAGCCATCCCATTACTGGGTATATACCCAAAAGACTATAAATCATGCTGCTATAAAGACACATGCACACGTATGTTTATTGCGGCACTATTCACAATAGCAAAGACTTGGAACCAACCCAAATGTCCAACAACGATAGACTGGATTAAGAAAATGTGGCACATGTACACCATGGAATACTATGCAGCCATAAAAAATGATGAGTTCATGTCCTTTGGAGGGACATGGATGAAATTGGAAACCATCATTCTCAGTAAACTATCGCAAGGACAAAAAACCAAACACCACATGTTCTCACTCATAGGTGGGAATTGAACAACGAGAACTCATGGACACAGGAAGGGGAACATCACACTCCGGGGACTGTTGTGGGGTGGGGGGAGGGGGGAGGGACAGCATTAGGAGATATACCTAATGCTAAATGACGAGTTAATGGGTGCAGGAAATCAACATGGCACATGGATACATATGTAACAAACCTGCACATTGTGCACATGTACCCTAAAACCTAAAGTATAATAATAAAAACAAAAACAAAAACAAAAACAAAAACAAAAAAAATTAGTTCCTTCTTTCCTTTGCTTTAGAAAGGTTCTATAACTTTTGGTAACTACTAGTTGTTAAATTTTACTTCAACCTAGTATAATACTCAGATCTCATACCTAATTCACAGTATTTGCTCCCCACCTTGCCCCTCTCATATTTACGCTTTCTAGTCTCTTACTCCTCTAGTGGCTATGAGACCAAGAGGAAGGACACAAAAATGAAGGTATTTGTCCCTACTTAACTTGGCAAGATTATCTCTGGTGGTAAGTATCCCTGGATATTTAGTTCAGTCTGATTCCATCTGATGCTGGATGTACCTGAGAAAATGATAGTTGTGATTTTCTTAGAAAGGGTTTCGCCTTGATCCTAGATCCCTGCTGCTGTTGCTCATCCCCTCAGACAGAGGTAGCTCTTTTCCTCTGTGATCCTGCTAGCAGTCCAGTTTTGTCCTTTTTTTTCATACTTGGTATCCCATTGCTTTGCCTGGTAGCTGTCCATGTCTTCTGCCACTATATTAATTCTCTTTCTCTTTCAATCAATTATCCAGTAACTGCTGAGATATTCTCTCTCTCCAACTGTCAGTAAAAGAGAACAAAGACGGAAAGAGGTAGGCTCCATCAATTTTCTAAATATGCTTCATTATACTTCCTCTTAGCCCTAATATTATGAGATATTCCAGATGATCCTTGGCCAGCTGAAATTTGTAGACAATAAATGGACAACACCCCAAACTCAGAAGAAACAAGTCGAGGTCTCCCAAAAACTTCCTTGTTATTTACTGCTTTAATTATTACTCAATAGTGGGCTTTTAATTTCTGCAGTTTGACAAACATCCAGCCAGGGAAAAAGATGTCCAATTCTATTTCTTAGAAGTATGCCCAATCTCTCCGAGTGATTATCTTTGGCGGTTCCTTAAACTTGACTTTGATATTAGTAAGAATACCTCACTTTCTCTTTTTCCATGGTTGAGACGGGGCAAGCGGTCTGGAAGGAATATAGAATAACCTCTTACCATTTTTGGTATACTCTTCCCAAGTGTACTGCCAACATCCTCTGGCTCTTCTATCTGCCCACAAAACTCTTTTCATTCACCTCAAAAGAAAGTGGTGGAGTGATATTTGGTAAGCTCTGCCGAGAGAGATCTGGCATCCATTGTGCATTGCTTCTTGGAATTTTCTTTAGAAAGCAAAGTACTGAGAGCCTCTTGTCAACTTAGCCTTAACTGTGATCCCCAAATATCAGAAAAAGCTCCACTCAACACCATTTACACTGACTGCAGTTTAAGCCTCCTTTTTCATGAGGCCTGGCTATATTTCCTGTCCTTGGTTTCTGTGACATCTATTATTAAAGTAAACCAACTACTTACTTTTCTAGTTTCTGTCCTTATGCCCAGACATTAACAAACTGAGACAACAGATGAGTTAACATTAAAGTTTCTAGAGAGCAATGAGAAAAGTGACTTAAGAACCTACTTGAAAGACAACCTTACAGATACAAAAATAACAATATGCCATATTATTTCAGAGAGTACTAAAGGGATTTTAAGAGACAATAGTCACTCCAGCATCTATTGGTTGATAGCTGGTAATCATGTTATCATCATTCAAAATCAGTAACTGAAAAATAGAATCACATTTTTATTTAGAAAAAAAGACGAACTGACCCTTTATTCTGAAAGCTTTGAACGCTGTCTTAAGACAAACATCCTCATGCAAATAAAAAGCTAATTTATATACTTACAAATCACAGTAGTGCCTCGGGTAAAATTCTTTAAATGATAGAAAGTGAATTCAAAAATCTTTCTGTGTCTGTGGGAGTGTTAGGTGTTTCTATGTACATTTAATATAGGCACGTATATATTATAAATGTACAGTTGACCCTTGAACATCATGGGGGTTAGAGGCACCAATATCCCATGCAGTTGAAAATCCATGTATAACTTTTAACTCCTCCGAAAACGTAAGTACTAATAGCCTGCTACTGAAAGGAAGCCTTAGTGATAACATAAATAGTCAATTTACATGTATTTCATATATTATATTCTTACAATAAAGTAAGCTACAGAAAAGAAAATGTTATTAAGAGAATCATAAGGAAGAGAAAACATATTTACTATTCATTAAGTGGAAGTGAATTTTCATAAAGTTTTTCATCTTTATTGTCTTCACATTGAGTGGGTTAAGGGTCTGTCTTGCTGTCTCAGGGGTGGGAGAGATGTAAGAGGTAAAGGAAGTAAAAGGAGAGGCTGCAGAAGCAGGCATACTCACGGTAACTTGTATTGAAAAAGTGAGCCCATACTGTTCAAACTTGTATTGCATAAGGGTCATTTGTATGTGTATATATGTATATATTTATACACGTAAAGTTTAAACAGAGGGTAGTATAAATAAAATAAAATAAAATTGGGTTTATATTTAAGAGATGTATTTGATTGAAGATTTTAAATGTTGAAAAGCTTAATTAACTTTAACAAAAGAAAACCTCAGAACACATTTTTACAGTTTTCCTAATGTAAAACAGTGAGGTATGCTTTACTTTCAAACTTACTTTGGAGTTTTGCCTCTGTTACTTACTACCTCTATAGTATTAAGCAAGTTGGACTTTTTAAATATCCTTTTTCTACACCATCAGATGTCCCAAGTGTATCATTTGTTGGATAGTGATGTTAACAGACAGCTGCTTCAGCTGTTCCTTCATGAAGCAAATTCCACAGCCATTTTTAGTCCAGTAATGAATGCCTGGTTACATAGACAAGAGAACAGCTATAATAATTAATATACTAGTGAAAACACAGAATGTTAATAATTCCTAAGAAAAGAGCCTACTTTTCCAACTACTCTTTGGACTCTTGTCCCAGAAACTTGGTTCTTAAGGAAGAAAAAGAGAGAAAGAGAGAGTGAAATTTATCAATAAACTGTTTTATATCTAAAAAACAAAACTACACTAATTAGGAAAAATTGAATTGAATGATTCAAGCATAAGTTTCATATCCTTTTTGAGTACAAAGTTACTTGGAATCTCTATTGCTATTCCTTTGTCAGAAAACCTCTTTTAAGTCAGTGGGTTGGTTAAGAAAAATGTTTAGGAAATTATGATTTCTTTTTAATAAGCATTATTCAGGGAATAGATTACTTTTTTATGTTTTATTTTTGGAGGACAGCAGTATGGGGATTCACTCTAAAACACATTTAGAAAACATCAGTCTAAGTATTTTATAGACAGTTTTTTAAATATGGTGGGCCCATTTTGACCTATAGCCAAATACATTATTTCACTTTATAATTATGTCACACCTACAAAATGTACCACACTTGGAAATGCCAAGAATGTGAACTCAAGGGCATTAAAAGACTCCTCCAATATTAAAGTTTTATAATGTAGGATTTCTGTTAAGATGTCCCACAAAATTTCAGATTTAAATGAATATTTTCTATCCCTCAAATTAATATTAACTATAAAGCAACAGAAACTTAGGATCCAATATTTGGTATTTCACTAATTTCTCCATTTGCTGATACTTTATAATCTTCAAATTGAAGCATTCACAAAGAATTTGCATTGCCATTTGCAACAACATAGATGAACCTGGAGGACACTATTAAGAGTGAAATAAGCTAGAAACAGAAAGAAAAATACGGCATGATCTCACATACAGATGGAATGTTTTTAAAATGTCAAATATATAGAAACAGTGTAACAGTGCTTACCAGGGGTTCAGAAAGGGAAAAATGGAGAGATGAATGCCAAAGGGTACAAACTTGTAGTTATGTAGGATAAATAAGTCTAGAGGCTGAATGCACAGCATGAGGAATATTGTTATAATATTGTATTGTATACTAAAAAGTAGCTGAGCGAGTAAATTTTAGGTGGTTTTATTACAAAAAAAGGTAACTGTGCGGTGATGGATATGTTGATTGCTTGACTGTGGTAATCATTTTATTGCGTATATGTATATCAAAACATCATGTTATACACATTAAATATATACAATACAAATAAATGAATTAAGTAGATTTTAGTTTTCTTGTTTATTGGTGATAAATTAGAACCTACCTCTTAGTTTAAATGTTATATGATATTTTATATATGTGTGTGTGTACATACACATATATAATGTGGTATTGTGTAATATAGCCAATGTTACATATGAGATAATATATATTCTATAGAGTACATAATATATAATGTGTGTAATGTGATATATAACATGTAACATATCATAGATAATAAACTGCCTTTTATATGAAAAGTGCTCAATGGTTTATTGTGTAATTAGTCATTTCATTAAAAATTTTAATGTGATGCATCAATTCTTTAATACTATTGCTATTAATATTTTATAACTATGGATTTTATGTCTTTATCTCCGATTCGGAAAAAAACCTTACAGATTCTTATTCTAACCTCCTGGCTGCATAGCCTGACTGCCCAAGAGGCTTTACTCAGACACTGTCAATAGCAGCAGTATATAAAGAGGTCGATTATTTCATTTTCTCATCTTTTTGTTTCTGCTTTATCACAAAAATATTTGTCTTCCAGACCTCTAGTATCATCTTTAGTGCACCTAATTGAATCAACAAGCGAGAATTTACCTAAGATGGGCCAATCATATTCTCCATCGAGTAGTGGAAATATATACGACTTTCAGCAACTAGACAAGACCCAGGTGATTGCTTTACTTGAGAAGCCCTGTAGAGATGGGTATGAGGTGTTATAGACATAATAAAACAGAAAGGACTAATATAGAAAATGAGATGGATGCAGATGGAAAGGGAGGAAGACAGAGATAGAGACAGAGAAAGAGGGAGGTGGAGAAAGAGATAGAAATGAGAGAAGGAAAGACAGAGAGAGAAAGACTATGTAGATTAGGGGAAGTAAACTGGGTGGATTGCTGACTCTTCAATCCCTGGTTCCAGTCCTCACGAGGCTCTTGTGTATTTCTTGCTCCAGGTTCTAAGACATAGTCTCATAGGGTACTTTGAGGATGTTAAGAGCAATGGAGAATAATGTGAGGCTGGACATGGCTCATCCAAAACCCCTTCCCCAATCTTCTTTTATCCCAAGGAAGTGGGATGCTAAAGGACGCATCCCATGAGGGCTTAACATTATGGATGCTCTTGATAAAACTATTATTGTTGTAACTTCCAGGAATATTTTGGCAACAGTATCAGCTGAAATAGAAGAGGGATGTATTAAATAGGGTGGAATATGTCTTCTTTAATGATATTTTAGGTGTTTTGACTTGACACTACCAATACATCAGATCAAGAAAGTTTAAGTAAAATCCTAAGAGAAACAGTGATTTTCTTACCTGGGAATGTAATATGTGGCCTATTCCAGCAGAAGTCTTATTAGGATGGCATCTGGAGAATAGGGGAGCTGCTTACCTGATTTCCCTAAGGTAGAGTATTAAGCCATTGACTATTTTTTTTTCTTCTTCAACTTCTTTTTTTAGATTTAGGGAGTACACGTGCCAGTTTGCTATATGGGTAAATTGCATGTTGCTGGAGTTTGGTATACTTTAAAAAGTAGGTCCATTTTATCTGGTTTACTTGCAATTCATTACCTTAGTTCTTTTGACCAGACCATTTTATTGCCTTCATGATAACTCACACTCTGTTTATTGCTACTGAAAATATGTAGCAAATGCTGAAGTCTCTATAGTGAAGTGGTTCTACCACAAGTTTCTAGCTCTTACTCATCAAAGATTTGCCTTAGTTCTAAAGGTTTCTTTTACCATCGTTTTTTCCTATGCCCCACACATAGCCTATCCTAGGCTTTCTGCCTTAGGATGAGAGATTGTTTCAGGGTTCTTGTTCAATTTTTCTACTAAGCCATAAGTTCACTTTCAGTGCTGACTTTATCCATTGATTTATTCAGAGGTTTGTTTAATGCAATAGAGCTGTAAAATCGCCACTATTATTCACTTAGTGTATTTGGATGGCCTATTGTCAACATCTTTATGCTCTGTTCTATGTTTGGATTATGTGTATTGTGATAATGAGTGAGTATCAATGCTGGAGTTAAAATTGGTTTTTGGCAAGAAAGGATATTTTTATTTTCTGATTAGTGTCTCAGTTGCATATAAATTTCCCCATTGGGAAGAGATGTTTCCTTAAGCAAGATCTGCTTTTCCTGCGGCATCATAGGGGAACATTTGTGTTTAATTATTTCACAACCATTGTTATGTGGCCTCTTTAAGCATTCAGCAGAGAAAGAAACTCTTCTCGTTCAGGCCTATGTTTGTGGATTTTTCTATCTTTAGCCTAAAGCACAATGTTAGACATACAGTAAAAACTTAATAAATCTTTGTGAATTTTAATTGTTTAGTTATAAAACACATGTAACCTATGCACCTTTTCAGTGTCATTTTTACTGAATATGGATAAAAAATTGACTGGGGATAAAAATATTCTAAGATTTGACTAAATTTCTGGTGTATGACTCTTTTATAACAGAGGGAGTGCAAAAAGGTAGTATATCATTTTTGTGGAGGGAATGTATCAATGTCCAACACTAAAGTATTGCAAAATGATGAAAATTTCAAATGCTAGAAAAATCTGAGTAGGGAAGGATGTAATAACCAAAAATTGGAAACTCAATTCTAACAAGTTCTGATATGCGTTTTGTCCAAAGCCATCTTTTATTGGCCAATGAAACCCTAAAATTATAATATTCAGACCGCAAAAGATATTAGAGCATTGAAAGTTGTGTGCAGGTGCATAACATACAACAGTACACAATAATATTATCTGTAGATTTATACTGTGTTTCACTCCTACATCATTACCTAGTATGGCATCACAACCTCATAGATTTCACTTTACTGGACTCTGATTTTTTGTGTGGATCTTACAATTTCATTTTCTTCTTTATTCCTTTTTTGAGAAAATATTCTCCTAGACTGAACATTGATCAGAATTCCAGACATCATTTTAACCAGTATTTAAAAGATTTACAATATTATAATAATTGAAACAGAGTGGTATGTCTTGAAGAGAATATAAAATAATATAATAGAGTGTACATATATGAATATGGCATATAAAAAAGAAAAATCACAAGGCAACAGAAAAATAAGGTGTTGGTCAACAAATCAATTTTAAAGTAAGGATTATCATGAAAAAATAGTCTTAAGTTTAGGTTCTCATTTATATCATTTATATAGTATATCCCAAGTATCTTAAAAACTAGAAATATGGTCGAATATTATTTTCCAAAATAGAGTAGATACTATTTAGTCTTTCAAACAAAGAAAGAAATCATTAAACAAGCTGAAAATTTGATCACATACACACATTTAGTTTCTACACAAAAATGAATAAAATTGAAAGATAAATAACAAACTTGGGAAGTTATCTACAAAAACAAAAACATATTATTATAGGAAAAGCATTGTTCAACATTGATATAAACAGAGAACATGCTAGCTGTGCAGCCTTGGGCAATTCTCTTCACCTCTCTGGGCCTGTTTCCTAATAAATAAAATGAAGACAGCGAGAGTGTTTATTAGGAGCATATTAGGTAACTCATGTAAAGCATTCAGATAGTGACGGCAATGAGTAATGTTCCACAGAATGTAAGCTTCTGCTGTAGTCATTGTCGTTAGATGAAAATTCTAAGGAAAAATTCAGGATACAGACATACTATTTATTTTAAAAAAGTATAAACAATGTTTAACAGGCCAGGCGAGGTGGCTTACGTCTGTAATCCTAGCACTTTGGGAGGCCAAGGCGGGTGGATCAGTTGAGGTCGGAGTTGGAGAACAGCCTGGCCAGCATGGTGAAACTCCACCTCTACTGAAAATACAAAAATTAGCTGGGCATGGTGGTGCATGCCTGTGATCCCAGCTACTCAGGAAGCTGAGGTAGGAGACTCGCTTGAACCCAGAAGGCAGAGGTTAAAGTGAGCTGAGACTGTGCCACTGCACTCCAGCCTGGGCAACAGAGCGAGACTCTGTCTCAAAAAACAAAAAAAAATTTAACAGAAGCATGAAAACTGTGTTAAGATATCACTTTCTTTATCATATTAGCAAAGATGAAAAAGATACTATTCAATGAAGGAATGAATATAATAAAAATCACTTCATACATTGCTATTGTAAGCTTATAGGTTGTTATGAAGTGAGTTCTTGTGTCCCTCCAAGGTTCAAGTGTTGAGAGGTTCCTAAGCCCTAATGTGTTGGTATTAGGAGGTCAGGCCTCTGGGAGCTAGGTAGTTTTAGTGGATGAGGTCATGATGGTAGACCCCGTGATGGGATTAGTGTTATTATAAGGAGAGGAAGAGACCAGAGCTCTCTTTCTTTCTGCCATATGAGAATATTCCAAGAAAGTAGCTGTTCGCAAGCTAAGAAGAAGGCATTCACCGAAAACCAAATTGGCCAACATCTTAATCTCAGACTTCCTAACCTCCAGAAGTGAGAGAAATACATTTCTGTTGTTTAAGCCACCTAGTGAATAATATTTTGTTATAGAAGCTCAAGCTAAGACATATGGCTTTCTAGAAAGGAATTTTACACAATGGATTTAGAATTGTTATATTATTTTCTCTTTTTAACAAATAAGTCTTTTAGGAATATATCCTAAAGTAATAGATATTTGCACAAATATTGATATGTGTGCATATGTGTATATATATGTTTATTAAATGTTATTATTTTAAGAACTTAACTGAAGTATCCAGTGTTTTTTATAATAGCTAAAACTCAAAAACAATTAAAGAGTCCAAAAACAGAAAAATAATTACATTGTGCTAATAGAATATTCACAGAGAGTGAAATTTTTGTAGACGTAGTGAAATCGAAAATGCTTATGGCAAATACTTTTTAAGCTGAACATCATATTTCTAGATGTATACATCATATCGCAAATAAAAGCTACACATATCAAGTAAAAATACACATAGGGATATAAGAATATTTTAGAATATTAACATTAGTTAACAGCATAATGAGCATATAGATGTTTTTTTAAATTTTATCTTTCTTTTACTTCTAAACTCTTCAGGTAACTGTGACTACTAATTAAAAATAAAAGTTCTAATTGATAAAAAAAATGTTGAGGCTGTATTACAAAATAGAAGTAAAAAGTGACTTTTGTGCATTTGAGTGTTATTTCTGGCACTGTCACATTCTGCATGACCTTGACAACATTACTTAACTTCTAATGCATCAGTTTTAAGAGACTGATATCATAGAGCCAGTGTAAGGATTACCCCAGCTCATATATAGAGATTGGCAAATAGAATGCACTCAATTATTATTAATTACAACTAAACTAAAATTATATAATTTTCACAAATATTTTGTAGTCTCCAAAGCAATCTCTAAGACAATCTATTCTTTATGATTTATGTATTTTGATGATCCAGTATTATCATTTTGAGCTCTGGTGTGTGAGTGCCACCCTGGAGGACATTTCTCAAGATTACTGTTTCAAAAATGTGTAGAGTCATCGCAATGTACTGGGAGCTTTGTAAAAATACATAAGGCTGACTCCATCCCCAAGCCATGCTGGATAAGTTCTCATTCAGTTCATCCAGAACTATGCCTGAGAATTTATACATTTACAAAGTAATCCAGGTAATTCCATGAGATAAGAACCACTGTTCCAGATTCACCAAATACTGGGTAGAAGTTGTTAATTTTAAATAAATATACCCCTATTCTAAGTATCATTCAGAATGCTGAATTGTCAAACTAAAGAAATATAAACTGGAAGATTTAAATTCCCAGAACATTTAACCTGATGATTTTCCTTCACAGTAGAGGCCAGTGGCAAGGAGTTTTGCCCTAGACATGGTATCATCGGGTAGCACAAATAATTCATGAAAAATGAGTATGTTACTGAGGCAGTTTGTTTCTCAGGTTTTTCAGTCTAAAGAGTGTAATTACAGATTCAGTGAGGCCAGGAAGGCTGTGAGGGTATTGGGTGACAGGAGTTGCCAAGTGGGTGGGGGGGAGAAAGGGTAATGCTCCTTCCATAGCACCTTCTTCCCATAGATATTGACAAGGACTCTCTCCCTGACCAAACATTAACTAGAATTCCCTGAGCCCTCTTTTCAACTAGGCCTTGGTTTGGTCCCATTCTTGGCCTGCTGAGCCTAGTTTTATCAAAGAATTCTACTAAGCCAATTCAGAGAGCTTCCCCCAACCCTTAACACCCAATCAAGTTCCTCTTCCCCTACTCTTGATACCTAACCAAGTTCCTCTTCCCCTATCCCTAATGCCTGACCAAGTTCTCCTTAGTAATTTCCCATCCATTCCTTCACTCTGCACATTGGCTGTAAATCTCCACTTGTCCCTGTTGTGTTCTGAGTTGAGTTCAAGCTCTCTTTCCTATTACATTAGTCTTGACCCTGTTGCAGTCGTCTTGAATAAAATCTTCCTTGCCTGTTTAACTCTGTCCAGCGCAATTTTTCTCTAACGATATCCAAAGTTCTGCTATCCATCACAGAGCTTTCTCATGTTCTGGCAAATTAGAAGGAAGCTTTCTAGCCAGGCCTTCTTAGTCAAATGGGGACTAAGGAGTGTTAAATGGCTTCACCGTTCCCAGAAAATCTGAAGGAAACACCCTTGCTGCTGCCTAAGGAAGTCCTCTTGCTTAGTGGAGAGTGAAGTTATATTTATTTCTTGACACAGATAAGCTTGTTGATCAATGCTTGTAGGCTAGGGGTTCTGCATGGCTAAGCATTTAGTTCCCAGGTGTAGGTAATGGATGAGATTTCCTCAAGTGGCTGCTAGTGACTAGGAGCATTCTGAATGCTGACTCTTCCATGTACATTTTGTATATCCAAGGTACAATTGTACCTTGTACATTTTCTTTCTCCAAGGTGCAAGTGTATCTGGTACACTTTCTTGTATAATTTGTACCTTAGTCCTTCCTTTTGGGACCCTCATGTTACTGTTTATATTGCCTTCATTTTTCTCCAATCCTTCTAACTCCAGGATATTTCTCTGTTCTAGCATGAGAATCTTTTTTCACTTTTTGTATATTTTCCCACAGTAATTGTCTATGTGCATGAGTACACACCATTTCATTAAGGCTTTGATATTTTACATTAAAAAGCAACAGTGCTTTACTGTTTTCCTGTCTCTGCATTTCTGCTGTATCATGCCATTCTTGTGCCCTCATACCTGAGTTAATCAGAGTCCAATTAGCAAAAGAAAATAATAGAAAAAAATTACCTAAGCTAAACTTCAAAAATGCCATCCTACAACATAAGTAAAATAAGACACGAGGTAAATTATTTGCATAAATAAATGAATTTGGAAAATCACATGCTCTGACATTTAGAATTTATCCTGTGTGGTTGCTCTGAAAACTCCAGTGGCTTCTTAGACACTCAAAAATGTTTGACACTCAACTATTTCTAACTTTATTCATTTTTAGTTGACAAAAGCCATGTGGATTTAATCCCTGCTTCTCTACACATTGGGAATCGCCAAGAATCTCTTTGTCAGGTTACACATTCCAAGGATACATCAATATAAGCCAGATTAAGGACAGTTGAATGAAATTTGAATTTAACTGTAGTAGTTCCATGCATTAAGATTACCTCTGTTTGAGGATCATGCAACCAAACTTCTTAGCAGAAAATTTTCCCTCTGACAAAATGTGGTATCACATTAACAAGTCAAAAAGTTGAGTTCATCTATTGAAACTTGCCATGTGAAGCATAGTTGTTTCTGTATTTATTATTTATTTGTATTATTATATTTTATTTATATTTATTAGACACCTAAACATAAAGAAGACAATGATGATTACTACATACAGTTACTACCTCTAACTAGGTATTAGGTTTTCACATATTATACTCTAGATTTCCTGTTACAGAAATAGATTTATCTGCTCTGTTGCCTCTGAAAAAAATAATTTTGTTTACATATTTTTATTTATAAAAATCTGTGTTCAGATTATTCAAGGAATATGCTTAGGCAGCCATCACATAGCAAAGCATGTGATGTCAGCTCTTCTGATATGTCTGAGGACATTTTATAATACAAAAATGTTTTAGCTGCTAACACTTTTAGAAAAATGGGTAAAGAAACCCATTGTTTTGTAAAACTATTTACGAAAATATTTTATAAAAATAATTATTTGAGAAAATATTTACTGAATGATTTTTAAAATTGTCCTTTCTATTGCTATTTCATTTGAAGTATATATTTGCCAACTAAACATTTACTTTCGTGACTCCTGTGCATTCTAGGCACCATGCTAAATGCTTTATATTAAAGGTGAATAGGTAGGGCCTTTGTCTCATTCAAACACATCATAAAGTATGCTTCATTGCACTCAGTGAACACCTGTGGCCACTCAGGATGTTTGTGGAGGAGACAGCAAGACTGAGAATGTTCAAGTGCTAACAGTATTGTGTGGTTTTTTTTAATTTAAAACATTTTGTTGTCAAATAAAGATTGAATATATTCAAGGTATATATTTGATATACATTATGTAATGATTATTATAACGATTCGATATACAAATACATTATGTAATTATTTGATTTGACATACATATACATTATGTAACGATTATTATAACCAAATTAACATAGCCATCACCACCTATGCTGTATATTTCATCCCTATAACATGTTCACCTTATAGCTAAAAATTTGTACCCTCTGACCGATTTCTCTCAGTCCTTGGCCCCTGGCAACCACCATTCTACTATCTGCTTCTGTAAGTTCAACTGCTTTAGATTCCACATATAAGTGAGATCATACAGTACTTGTCCTTTTGTGTCCGGCTTGTTTCACTTAGCATAATGTCCTCCAGGTTTATTCATGTTGTAGCAAATGGTAGAATTTCTTTCTTTTTTTATGACTGAATAGTATTCCATTGTAAAATATACTATAATTTCTTTATCCATTCATCTGTCAATGAACACTACGGTTGTTTCTATATCTTGGGTATGCTGAGTAATGCCGCAGTGAACATGGGGGTACATATATCTCTTCCATATACTAATTTATTTCTTTTGGATATATACCTCAAGGTTAGATTGTTGGATTATATGGTGGTATTATTTTTAATTTTTTGAGGAACCTCCGTACTGTTTCCCATAATGGCTGTACCAATTTACATTCCCATAAATCATGTACACGGGTTTCCTTTTCTCCACATCGTTGTTATCCACACACTTGTTATCTCTTGTCTTTTTATAAAAGCCATCCTAACAAGTGTGAAATGATATCTCATTGTGGTTTTAATTTGTGTTTCTCTGATAATTAGTGATGTTGAGCACCTTTCTATATACCTGTTGTTCACTTTTTGTCTTCTTTGGGGAAACATCTGCTCAAGTCTTTTGCCCATTTTAAAAAATCAGGTTATTTGGATTTGTAGGGGTTTTGGGGGTGGGGGGTCGGTTTTGCAATTGAGTGGTGTGTACTTCTCATATATTTTAGGTATTAATCCCTTACCAGATACATGATGTGCAAATATTTTCTCCCATTTCATAGGTTGCTTTTTGATTTTGTTGTTACCTTTGCTGTGCAGGAGCTTTTTAGTTTGATACAGTCACACTTGTTTATTTTTGCTTTGGTTGTCTGTATTTTTGATGTCCTATCGAAAAATCATTGCCAGGACCAATATCAAGGAGCTTTTTCCCTATGTTTTTATCTAGGAAGTTTATGGTTTCAGATCTAAAAGTTAAGTCTTTAGTGCATTTTTGAGCTGATTTTTGTATATGGTGTAAGAAAAGGGTACAATTTCATTATTTTGCATGTGGATATCCAGTTTTCCCAGCACCATTTATTGATTGTGCTTCTGATATTCTTTCCTCTCTAACATTCTAAGATTATCTCATTCTTATTACCTCATTTATTTCAAAGTTTCTTACTGTTAAGGATGTTATTCTTCTTTGAGGGTTGAGGCTCATGACAATATACCATTTCTCTGGAAGATCCTGCATTGGCTCTGTGGAGATTGTAGATAAAGTGGGTAGAATGTATTTTCAGTTTTTTGGAGAGAATTACTTCTAATGTTAAAGTCCAAGTGCTTATTCATTTTTCCATATGCTAAATCTGTCTGAATTTATTTATTGTCTACTCCTAACATGGTATTTATTTTATCAATGGATAAGTAAAAGCTGTAATTGGAGCAGGAGAAAGAAAATCTAACAAATGTAAACCCTCTTTTTAATTACTTTATCTATCACATTTGTATCTTAGTTTAATAGCTCTGGAGTCACATGGACATCTGCTTTACCATCACTCTTCCTTTTCTACATAAATTTATCTGAATTCTCAACTGATATTAAACAAATAGTTACTATTACAATTTACAAATCATAGTAGTAACTATTTATTTAAAATCAGTTGAACTCTAGATATTATTTATAACATAACAATCTCAGCAACCCTTCAGGATATTATATCTCCATCTCATAAAGACCTGAGAATCACAGAATATTCTAATTAAATCTCCCATATTGCTTTCTTACATACTTACACTTCACTCATATATTAGCATATATTAGCAACTCTTTATAGGTTTCCATGTTGGTCAATTGTTACGGGGCTTAAAATAATCAATCACTCAAACAGAAATTGAGTAAAATACACTGGACTTACTGTTAAAGGAACAAAGGTATAAAATGCTTTAAAACCATGTTGCCAGTTTGGCCTTCGTTTTACATCCCTCTTACTTCTCTAAGAAAGTGACTTCCATAATCACTGCTGTGGCTTTCACTACTTTATACTCCATTTGTCTTGGAATAGTTTATTGTTGGTTTGTCATCAGACTATGAGTAAAGTTGAAATTTTTTATATTTGCTATGTTGGATCTATGTACTCAATGTGCTTATCTATTGAGATTCTATAATGAGGAGGATGTGCACACTCCTTAAGCCATTGATTCAAGAGAGCCGGAATGGAAAAGAGGCTTTCAGAAAGTTTTGGCCTTTGTTACACACCTGGGCATCTCAATGGCTAATAAATGAGTGAATGAGAAGAAATCCCACTTCATCTCCTTTGCTGATAACAGCCACCCTGTTTTATTATTGTATTTAGGCTGTTCTGGCAAGGAGGAATAGGCACCAAAGTGAGAAGAAATAGCTTAGAGAAGTTAACCTAGATAAAATTTTATGAAAACCTATTTCTTTTATCTGGACTGAGACACATCAGCTGTCAGCATGACACCAGCAGGAATCCTGAAGTTACCAAAATCCTGGACTTCTTTGAGCTAGATGGGTCTCTGCCTTCACTGTATTACCAGGTGATACAGAAGAGGCCACCATCACGCTGAGTATTTGTTGCCTGTGCCTGCTTTTCTGAGGAATTCTACACTTTCACTTTTCTGTAGGATGATTTATTGGGCACATTCCACCTCTACACTCTTAATTTACCATAGCTCAGGATCAAAATAGCTTTAGAAGCTCAGCTTGTTTCATGATCATGGGGAAGAAAATTCATTTTCACAAATTCTTTATACAGTTTTCTTGAATTCCAGCATAGTATCTAACTGTAGTGGTTTTAAGAGTCTTGACTTACTGTTTACTATTTTCTCTTTTAATACTTGTGTGTGTGTTTGTGTGTGTGTGTAGTTTATCATCTTATCAATTATACTTGCCACTGAAAAAGAAGCTTAGTTGGCCAGGCATGGTGGCCCATGCCTGTAATCTGAGCCCTTTGGGAAGCCAAAGAGAGAGAATTACCTGAGGCGAGGAGTTCAAGACCAGCCTGGACAACATAACGAGACCTCTCCATCTCCACAAAAATAAAAAATAAATTAAAAATTAGCTGGTTCATGCTATTACACTTTAGCCTGGGTGACAGAGCGAGACCCTGTCTCTATTAAAAAAAAAAAAGTAGCTGATACTGGAGTCAATTTCATCTGAACTCTGTTTTCAGGGCTTCAATTTTCAGATTCCTTCAGACAATTTTTTAAGAAGCCAGTTAAATGCTGGCTTTACACAGGTTCACAAAATGACACGGAGCCTTGCCCTTGTTTGTATTTGTGATATTTGTCATGAAATTAGAATACATGAGTAGCAAAATTTGCCCATCAGTTAACTAACTGTATTAATATATCCACTACAGAAAGCTGTTCCTTTCTGAGTTAGTTTTCCCATGGGGTTGGTTGGGTTTGCCCTTTTCTTTGCAGAGTTGTTATGTGGGTCTAGTAAATTAGAGAAGGCGGTGCTAGGTAAATGTAAAAACACTATAAAAATCTAAGACATTATAACTAATGCATCTTGTTTTCCAGATGTTTGGTAATACCTGGTCTGTTCAGTTGATACTTTATTAATATCTTAAACATTTGCTATCTCTAGATTCAAATCTGTTTACATTCCTGGCATAATTTTAATTTTTTGTATATACTTTAAATTTTAAAAAATCCAAATACTTTTAAAAAGGCTACTTACTCTGAGGAACATTTAAAGAAATACTATAATTTGGGAGAGTAATGATCATGCTGAGTCATTTCTGACTGAAAACTACCCTTAATATGACTGACTGATGGTCAGCGTCTCAGGCAGAAGCGCTATTAGAGTATTCTCAGGTCATATATTTGATTTGGAAATGTATTTCAATTTTACCAAATACTTTAATGAAATAATAGAAAGCGTATTCGTCAAATTTGTAATTTGTCCGCACCTAATAGAAACAAAACTCAAAATTTTGAAAGTTCTTTTTAACCCAAAAATATGGACTTAGCTTAAAAAAGTGAAACAACAAAAATATATATAAATTTCTAGATGTGTTGCAAGTAATCAGAATGAGATAAATAAGATTATGCAACATCCAATGATATTTACTATAAGAGATAATTTTATTCTTACTAATTTTAATCTCAAATACATAGACTACATTAATAGAAATTCAGCACCCGGGATATGAAACAAAAATAATACTCTACTATGTGTGTAACAACGCGCATTTTAAATGGTCTGCTCAAAAACTCTATTTCTAAGGCATTGGTTGAATGAACAATGGTTGAATAAACATAATCCACATGGTGGTATGTTAGTCAATTATAATAAAGAATAAGAAATATTTCTTTTATTAGGCCATATAATATCCCAGATATATTACTAAAATGAAAAAGAGTTGAGGAAAGTATATGGCACACTTTCTTTTATCTAAATAAATCAGAAGACATAAATATACATACATAAAATTTTAAAGATGGCTATTTATAAAGATGGCAATACAAGAGGCATGTATAGAACTTCTTTGAAGATATACTGCTTTAGATATTTAATTTTGAAATTTCTATTATTTTTATGAACATAAAACAAAATTGCATTTTAAAAAGGAAATCTCTAAAAATTGAAACTAAAACAAATCTAAATTTGCATATTGTTGGTGATATATCAATATAGAAAGACGTAGTCTAAGTGAATTAAAGGAACATGATAATTTGCATATCTGTAGTGAATTATAGCATAAGCAGAAAAGATGTTTTTTCTTTTTTTTGAGACAGCATCTAGCTCTGTCTCCCCTGCTGAAGTGCAGTAGCCTGATCTTGGCTCACTCACTAAAACCTCCACCTCCTGGGTTCAAGCGATTCTCCTGCCTCAGCCACCTGAGTAACTGGAACTACAGGCACATGCCACCATGCCCAGATAATTTTTGAATTTTTTCATGGGGAAACAATAATTTTTGTATTTTTTCATGGAGATACAATAATTTTTGTGTTTTTTTTTTTAATATTTAGAGATGGGGTTTTGCCATGTTGGTCAGGCTGGTCTCAAACTCCTGGCCTCAAGTGATCCACCTGCCTTGGCTTCCCAAAGTGCTGGGATTACAAGAATGAGCCATTGTGCCTGGCCAGGACAAAAGAATTTAAAAACTCTTCTTCTTTAGTAGTTATATTGTAGATGGTAGGATACTGATGATATTTTTACTTGAGATTTTTATTCTGTAATGTAGAATACAACAAGCAGCTAATTACATATATTCTATTTCTATTTTTCCTGGTGAAGATGTTCTCACTGATGCTAATAGCAACAATAACCACGATAATTGTGATACATCATATATGATTAAAACCATGAATTTATCAAATATTATTAAGAAGGTTAATCCTAGTGAAAAAATACATTATTCTGCAAACTACTAACTAAGCGATAAATTTAATCCTGCTTTCCTATATACATTCTGTCACTGGAGAAGGGAAAAGTTGCTCTTTATAGAAATAGCTCAGCTATTAAGAATCAATGTTAAATTTAGAATACCATCATTTAGCAAATCCCATTTAATGAATGGCTTTAGTCATTAAACATGAACAGCTGCTAATATCACAGAAATAGAGACAACCAGACATCATATGTCTCCTGATGAAAGAATATTACATTACCTAAGAAGTATTATTGCCAAAAAAAAAATTGAACACAAATGAGATCAAGGCTGTAGATCCAACTTACAGAAAATAGACATCAGAGGTATAAGTTAAATTACACTGTATAAAACTACACAGCACAGATGACTGTTTCTTTAATAAATACCCTTGTAATATATTTGTTTCATACATATATGTGATAATTAGATATTTGAAGATAAGGTATTATGAATAATTTTAAGTGTGATATGAATATTGTGTTAGTTACCAAAGAAAAATCCCTTTATTTCAGAGCTATATACAGAAAGATTTGTGAGTGAAATTATTTCATGTCTGAAACATGTCCAAAATAATGTGGGCAAGAATGAGTAGGATATAGATGAAACAATATTGTCAATATTGGATATAAGTGTATAAAGATTTATATTATAATTTTCCTGTTTTTGTACATGTAAAATTTTCAGTCATCTATAAACATTTCCTGAAATATGGAACATCAAATTCTTTTTAAACTTTCTTTAAAAACATGTGGAAATAAGAATTAGAATTAATGTGCATTAATTAACATGTGGATAATAAACATTCTTCAAGATACAAAATTCAGCTCTCAACAAAGAAAAGGAATCTCTAGATTACATAAATGCAGAGACAAGTGAAAACCAGAGAAGTCAAAATGGAACGCAACCGTGGGGCTATTGTCAGTGGAGGAGCAGGAAAGAATTCAACCTTAGTAACCTAAGAGTTTGAGTTAAATACTCATACTATGGCAGAAGGCGAGGACCAGGACTTTTGTGAGACTGGGATTTGGAAATAATGCCCCTTCATAAACTTTATCCCTGAGATTGGAATTTGGAAATGTTACCCCTTCATAAACTTTACCTATGAAAGACTCACAGAGAAAATTGTCTGCATCACAAGGAATTGACAAAGAAGCTTGTCTGTCCTAATCTGGGATCTGGGTAACCAATAAAAATACAAAAGAGTATCTCACAGCCATGAGAAATTATATAAAGCCTGACTAGATATGTGTTCAAAACATTAAACAAAACATTACAAAACAAGAGAAAAATGCACCATAAAAAGGATCATCTAATAGGGAAATAGCATAATTAAAAATGCCAAAAATTTGGTAAAAGAGATCAACATCTACAAGAGAAAGTAAAATACACTTGTCTAAACTGATAAGCAAAGAAGTAATTCAGAAGTCCTAAGATCTACAAAAATATCCTGAAAAAGAAACAAATTAAAATTCTAAAAACTCTATGATAAAAAAAAGTCACTGATACTAAAACTGCCTAGATGGGATAATCAGCAGAGTAGACACAGTTGAAGAAAATGAAAATTATTGATTTGTGGTGAGAACACTTAACATTCTTTCTCATCATTTTTCAAGAATACAATATACCATCATTAAGTACAATAGTTATCATATTGTGCAATTTATTTTTGAATTTATTCCTTTTATCTAACTGTAATTTTCTGTGCTCTGACAATCATCTCCCCCTCTCACCAATCATCCCAAACTCTGGTAACCATCATTCCACTATTCTTTATTTCTATGGGATCGATTTTCTAAAAATTCCAATTCCTTTTTTTTTTTTTTTTTTTGCGACAGAGTCTTGTTCTGTTGCCCAGGCTGGAGTGCAGCGGTGCAATCTCGGCTCACTGCAACCTCCACCTCCAGGTTCAAGCGATTCTCCTGCCTCAGCCTCCTGAGTAGCTGGGACTACAGGCTCCCACCACCACACCCAGCTAATTTTTGTATTTTCAGTAGAGACATGTTTCATTATGTTGGCCAGGATGGTCTCAATCTCCTGATCTCATGATCCACCCGCCTCAGTCTCCCAAAGTGCTGAGATTACAGGCATGAGCCACCACGTCTGGCCCTCCAATTCCATTTTTTTAAAAATGAGTGAGATATGCAGTATTTATATTTCTGTGCCTAGATTATTTCACTTAACGTAATGTCCTCCAGGTTCATCCATGTCATTGCAAATGAGAGGATATGTTCATTGGACCTGGAGGGTGATGAGTAGCAAGTACCCTGGCCTACTCTATTAGTCCATTTTCACACTAGTATCAAGAACTACCTGAGACTGGGTAATTTATAAAGAAAAGAGATTAAATTTATTCACAGTTCTGCATTACTGGGAGGGCCTCAGGAAACTTACGATCATTATGGAAGACAAAGGAGAAGCAAGGCATATCTTACATGGTGGCAGGAGAGAGAAAGAGCAAAGGGGGAAGTGCCACAATTTTAAACCATCAGACATTCTGATAACTCACTCACTATCATGAAAATAGCATCAGGGAAACTGCTCCCATAATCCAATTACCTCCCACCAAGTGCCTCTCCTGACACATAGGGGTTACAATTCAAAATGAGATTTGGGTGTGGACACAGAGCCAAACCATATCACCTGCAAAGACACATTGCATGCCAGATGGTTGAAGACAAACCCTTCAAATATTCAGGGCCTGACATGTCAGTGAAGTTTTAAAAGTTTGATGATCTGGAGGATATCCTCTCCATGAATAGGATATGTTACTATATTGTGTATCCCATACCACTAAAACAACACAGCTTTTGGTCTACTGCCTTGGATTTCAGAGACAAGATACAACACACTTAAAACTAGTACTCTGACCCTTTCACTGTGTGACTGGAAAGGATTTCAGTTTTAGGTGGGACCCAGAGCAAGCATGGGCTCTGTGTCAGATTTAGACTATGGTATAAACTGTCTTACTACTCAGGCCATATAATCCAGTAGATCTAGGTAAACCAGAGGTACTCATCATAGACAAAGATGCCTTGTGGAGTCCCTGCCAGATCCCAGTAAGAAATTTTCAGACTATACTCTTGAGTTTGGGTGTAATTTCTTTTTCTTTTATAGCTGCCTGAAAAGCAGCTCCTGCTGGATTCCTGGGGCCTATTACAGCCTAAGTGCCGACTCCGACATCAGTGACTATGCAACTGGAACTGTCCATTGTAAATTGGTATTGTCAGGTCTTCCAAGTCACATGGTTGGGCAGGAGCAGCACCCATCTTTCATATGTTGGAAATGATACATTTTATATGGCCCCTATGCAGGTCTAGAAGCTAGAAGTATATAACATAAATACTTGGCCCAAACCAATCATGTTGTTATCATTGTTGCATTATAAACTCTTTCAGCTCACACTTACAGCTTCATAAGGTGGTGGGTAAGGTATCTTCAATCAATGGACAAAGAAGAATAAAACTCTGTCCTGGTTCATAAACCCATCATCTCTAATGTTTGTGTGAATAAAAACATACTTCTGTTTCACACAATTTCACCTGTGATAGATAGATATTTTGAGGATAGCAATGAGGAAAACTTTTCTCAGGAAGTAGATCAGTGTATTTGTTCATTACGTCTACGAAAAGTAGACTCAAGTAAAATTCTCTTTCTCCCTCTTTATAAATATATATGTGTGTGCATGTGTGTATGTAATACTCCTGGGTCATGATAAGTGTTTTGAGTTGTTGAATTGAGACCTCAAAGTAGCAATATTGGAAGATTAAGGACAAGAAAATCTGAGTTAGAAGCATGAGTATGAACCTCTGGAAATGGGCACAAAAGTCTTTGTGTCTCATGTCAGTGACTATCAGAGAAGCCATGGTAGAAGAGGGTCTCAGCCACCAGTTGGAGAGAATCACTTGACAGTGAGTATTAGCTAGCTTCTGCCTTCACACCCACCCATACTCCCTACTTGCTCAATAGGCTCATGAATATCCCAGCTATGGTGCTAGAAATAGACTACCTATGGGTCTTTCACTGAGACCAGTCAGGTGGAAATATAGCTGAGTACCATACTTCTTAGTGCAGTTACTAAACCCACACTATGGTGCTATTCCTTAAGGAGACCAGCCAGCCTCTTGTTGGCAAGTCAGTTATATCAAACCTCCTCCATCCTGGAAGGAACCACTGGGTTGTTCTTATTGAAATAGACTAATATTTCAAATACTAATCTGCTCTTTAGTCCATTATGCCTTTGCTGCCACCACTATCTAAGAGCTTATGCAGGGTCTGAATTACCAACATAGGATTCCATGCAACATAATCATCCACCAGGAAACTCATTTTGTAATAAAGGAGTTGTAACAATTGACACCGGATCCATTGTTACAATCGAACATATATTACATCATCTGGAAAAAGATAGATTGATAGAAACTTGGCATGGCCTGGTAAGGGCTTAGCTAAGGTGTAGGAAAAAGGTCATTAACTACAGGTTTGAGATATTCTTAAACAAGATGAAACTTTTGCTTTAATAGGTAAACTACGCTGGCTGGGCACAGTGGCTCACGCCTGTAATCCCAGCACTTTGGGAGGCTGAAGCAGGCAGATCTCTTCAGGTCAAGGGTTCTAGACCAGCCTGGCCAACATGGTGAAACCCCATCTCAACTAAAAATACAAAAATTAGCCAGGCGTGGTGGTGTACACCTGTAATCCCAGCTTCTCGGGAGGCTGAGGCAGGAGAATCACTTGAACCTGGGAGGCAGAGGTTGCAGTGAGCCAAGATCACGCCATTGTACTTTAGCCTGGGTGATAAAGGGAGACTCCATCTCAGAAAAAAAAAAATCAAAATAAAAGAAAATATGCTAAGTCTACAAAACAAGAAGTGAAAGTTAGATTGACCCTTTTCCCCATCACTTTCTGGAACCTACTTGATAATCCAAGCTTCTCTTCCCTACAACTCTAGAATATTAGATAAGTGGTCTTTCCAGGTATACAAGTTACAGTGTTGTGACATGATACCATCAAGAGTTTCAGTGAATCTGATGTTCCCCTTCCTGTGTCCGTGTGTTCTCAATGTTCAATTCCCTCCTATGAGTGAGAACATGTGGTGTTTGGTTTTTTGTCCTTGTGACACCTTGCTGAGAATGATGGTTTCCAGCTTCATCCATGTCCTTACAAAGGACATGAACTCATCATTTTTTGTGGCTGCAAGTATTCCATGGTGTATATGTGCCACATTTTCTTAACCCAGTCTATCATTGTTGGATATTTGGGTTGGTTCCAAGTCTTTGCTATTGTGAATAGTGCCGCAGTAAACATACGTGTGCATGTGTCTTTATAGCAGCATGATTTAGGACTGTTGTGGGGTGGGGGGAGGGGGGAGGGATAGCATTAGGAGATATACCTAATGCTAAATGACGAGTTAATGGGTGCAGCACACCAACATGGCACATGTATACATATGTAACAAACCTGCACATTGTGCACATGCACCCTAAAACTTAAAGTATAATAATAATAAAATAATAATAAAAAAATAGTTTCAGTGAATCTAAAGCTTCAGCCACTATCTGGTTACTTATTCACACCAGTGGACAGTGGGCAAATAAGTCAATATTGTTCTTACACAATAGAGGTAAGGAAGAGTGTATTTCTATAAATCAGTAGCATCACCCATGTAATCTTTGGTGTTCTATTATCAGTGATAAAAGCAAATTTGTAATTGTATCAACATAGTCTGACAAGATCAAGGCAATCAAAAATCAGGCACACAGCAATGAAAGTATGAATCACCAGTGCCCCCCGCCCCCACACCACTCCCCACTCCAAGCAAATAACCTTGATCAGCTGATATTCTGGCTATGGGTAAGTGAAATCTGGGTGGTGAAGAATAATATGATGACTATAGTGTGTCCCATTAACTAAGTAAAAATACTTTAAGTACTTTTTATTAAGTATACTTAAATTAAGTAAATTATACTTAAATTAATAGCAACTTAGTGGTTGCTATTAATCATGAAGATATAAAGACATCTAATGGACACAAGGCAGAGGTAGTTGCAAATGGTTGTGATACACCACTCCGTGTTCACATTATCCACCTGGATTTAAGTATTTTTTTTTTTTTTTTTTTTTTTTTGCCAGCATTGCACAGCAAATGTGTGGTTTGATCTGTCTCTCTCTCTCTCTGTCTCCCTCTTGCCATTTTACTTTTTTTCTAGGAACTAAAGGCCACTCAGGTGGATAAAGTCTCCACCTTAGAGGTTCAGAAGAGTTAACACTCATTAAGCAACCCTCAAAAATGCTCTTGTTCATGTATTTTTAAAACAGAACTTCTTAAAACTGTCTAGTTCCAAGCAGGTGAATTTTTATTATCATCAAAATTTCTCACTTTCCATTTTCCCCTGAACTTTTCCTGTACTTAATGAAGCAATATAATAGTAGTTTAATTCTAACCCTCTCAAGTAGTAAGATATTATTATTTTCCTATGTTAGAAAAAAACAAATTTTAGAGCACAATATCGGTAATTCTGGTAATAGAAGCAAGGAGGAAATACATTATTAGTCAAAATAACAAGGTTAAAAAAAGTCTGGCAAAATTATATGGCAAAATCCTCATGATACTTTTTGCTTCAGGATGCAGTTGGCTTTCATAATGTGTTTTTTTCTTTTATTTTTAGAAAATCTAATATGTTTTCTCAGATATGGTTTGCATATGAGGAGTTATTTATGGTTTTTAGTTTTAGCCAAGCTTTAGAAGCCAAAGATCATTATACAAAGTGAGGCTTCTCTTTTGTCCCATTGCACCTCTTGATGATAACATTCAACATTCTATGAAGGAAGGCATCAAGAGTACTGGTAGAGTTGCAAGCTTTGGAATCATCCAGATGGATCCCCAAATATGAACATTCTAGTTGTCATCAGGTTTTAGCTTTTATAAAATGTGAATTTTTATAATCATTTTACAGTGTTGTTGAACACAGTTGTCTGGGTCTTAGCGTTCACAAAGCAGCAATAAGAAGACTGTTTTATTGTTGGGAGGATTATGTGAAAAACACCAGAGGAGCTTAATATATTATCTATGAAACACCAGACATGTTATAAAGATTGGAGAATTTCTCCCTCTATACCTGAGGAAGGCTGAAGAGGAGCCACTATGCATGACAATTCAGGTTGTTGAAAAGAATAACTATATGGAGGGCCATACATGGAGAGGACAACATAAACCACTGTACACGCTGGATGTTGGCATATAAAGTCAATCATATGTAAAAGCTAAGTGGAAGGGTAACCTATACTTCATTGATAAAAAATATTATTTCTATTACATTTTAAAATTAATTTTGTTACTAAAATGTGACACCAGAACATACTGGGATCAGCCAGTGATCTGAAAACTGAGACTTCCTAAGATGATGATGTTGCTGAAGACATAGGTTTGGTCTGGCCTTTACTACAAGCCTTTAATGCCTTCCATTTTCCTTAATTTTTGAGAAACTCATTAGGTTATAACCAATGGCTTGAAGGAGAATGAAAACTCAAATGAGATATTTCAGGAGAAGAAAACATAACCAACTTTAGAATTAAATAGGATTCCTGAAATATGTAGGCCAACAAAATTACTTAAGGACTGTGCTTAAGAGCACTTTTACACTCTTGGTGGCAATGTAAATTAATACAACCACTATGGAAAACAGTATGGAGATTCCTTAAAAAATCTAAAAGTAGAAATATTATTCAACCTAGCCATCCCACTACTGGGTATCTACTCAAAGAAAATGAAGTCATTACATGAAAAAGACCCATGCACACACGTTTATAGCAGCACAATTCACAATTGCAAAAATATGAAACCAACATAAGTGCCTGTCGACCGAGTAGAAAAGGAAATGTGTTATACACATGACTACAACGAAACTGAACAACCTGCTCCTGAATGACTCTTGGATAAATAATGTAAATAAGGTAGAAATCAAGAAGTTCTTTGAAACTAATGAGAACAAAAGTACAGTGTACCAGCATCTCTGGGATGCAGCTAAAGCAGTGTTAAGAGGAAAATTTATAGCACTAAATGCCTACATCAGAAAGCTAGAAAGATCTCAATTTAACTTCACATCACAAATAAAACAACTAGAGATTCAAGGCAAAAGAAAAAAAAAAAAACCCGAAGCCAGCAGAAGACAAGAAATAACCAAGATCAGAGCTGAACTGAAGGAGATAGAGACATGAAAAACCCATCAGAAAATCAATGAATCCAGGCACTGATTATTTGAAAAAATTAATAAAATCGATAGACTTCTAACTAGACTAATAAAGTAAACAGTGATGATTCAAATAAACACAATCAGAAATAAGGGGGATAGCACCACTGACCCCACAGAAATGCAAACAACTATCAGACAATACGATAAACATCTCCATGCACATAAACTAGGAAGAAATGGATAATCTAGATTATCTAGAATCTAAAATGGATAATCTAGATTATCTAGAATCTAAAATGGAAAATCTAGAATAAATGGACAAATTTCTGGACACATGCACCCTCCCAAGACTGAGCCAGGAAGAAATTGAATCCCTGAGTAGACAAATAACAAGTTCAGAAATTGAGGCAGAAATAAATAGCCTACCAACCAAAAAAAGCCCAGGACCAGACAGATTCACAGCCGAATTCTACCAGAGGTACAAAGAAGAGCTGGTACCAATTCTACTGAAACTATTCCAAAAAATAGAAAAGGTGGGACTCCTCCCTAACTCATTCTATGAGGCCAGCATTATTCTGATACAAAAACCTGGCAGAGACCCAAAACAAAAAAGAAAATTTCCGGTCAATATCCTTGATGAACATCGATGCAAAAATCTTCAACAAAATACTGGCCAACCAAATACAGACACACATCAAAGAGCTTATCAACAATGATCAAGTAGGCTTCATCCCAGGGATGCAAGGTTAGTTCAAAATATGCAAATCAATAAATGTGATCCATCACATAAACAGAACTAAAGACAAAAACCAGATAATTATCTCAATAGATGCAGAAAAGGCCTTCAATAAAACCCAACATTCCTTCATGTTAAAAACTCTCAATAAACTAGGTATTGAAGGAACATACCTCAAAATAATAAGTCATTTATGACAAACTCATAGCCAATATCATACTGAATGGGCAAAAACTGGAAGCACTCCCCTTGAAAACTGGCACAAGACAGGGATGCCCTCTCTCACTTCTTCTATTCAACACAGTATTGGAAGTTCTGGCCAGGGCAATCAGGAAAGGGAAAAATAAAGGGTATTCAAATAGGGAGAGAGGAAGTGAAACTATCTTTGTTTGCAGATGACATGATCCTATATCTAGAAAATCCCATAATCTCAGCCTAAAAGCTTCTTAAGCTGATAAGCAACTTACGCAAAGTCTCAGGATACAAAATGAATGTGCAAAAATCCCTAGCATTCCTATACATGAAAAACAGGTTAGCTGAGAGCCAAATCACAAATAAACACCCATTCACAATTGGCACAAAAAGAATAAAATACTTAGGAATACAGCTAACAAGGAAAATTAAGGGCCTCTTCAAGGAGAACAACAAACCACTGCTCAAAGAAATCAGAGATGACACAAACAAATGGAAAAACATTCCATGCTCATGGCTAGGAAGAATCAATATTGTGAAACTGGCCATGGTGCCCAAAGCAATTTATAGATTCAATGCTAGTCCCATTAAACTAACATTGGCATTCTTCACAGAATTACAAAAACATCTATTTTAAAATTCATATGAAACCAAAAAAGAGGCTAAATAGCTAAGACAATTCTAAGTAGAAAGAACAAAGCTGGAGGCATCACTCTACCAGACTTCAAACTATACTACAATGCTACAGTAACCAAAACAGCATGGTACTGGTACAAGAACAGACACATAGACCAATGGAACAGAATAGAGAACCCAGAAATAAGATTACACACCTACAACAATTTGATCTTTGACAAACCTGACCAAAACAAGCAATGGAGAAATAATTCCCTGTTTAATAAATGGTGCAGGGAGAACCAGCTAGCCATATGCAGAAAATTGAAACTGTACCCTTTCCTTACCACCATATACAAAAAGTCAACTCAAGATGGATTAAACTTTTAAATATAAAACTCAAAATTCTAAAAACTCTAGAAGAAAATCTAGGCAATACCATTCAGGACATAGGCACAGGAAAAGATTTCATGACAAAAATGCCAAAAGCAATTGCAAAAAGCAAAAATTGACAAATGGAATCTAATTAAACTAAAACATGTCTGCACAGCAAAAGAAACTATCATCAGAGTGAACAGACAATCTAGAGAATGGGAGAAAATTTTGCAATCTATCCACCTGACAAAGGTCTAATATTCAGCATCTACAAGGAACTTAAACAAATGTACAAGAAAACAAACAACCCCATTAAAAAGAGGGCAAAGGACATGAACAGACACTTTTTAAAAGACATACTTATGGCCAATCAAATATATGAATAAAAGCTCAACATCACTGGTCGTTAGAGAAATGCAAATCAAAACCACATTGAAATACTATCTCACACCAGTCAGAATGACAATTATTAAAAAGTCAAAAAACAACAAATACTGATGAGGTTATGGAGAAAAAGGAAAGCTTTTATACTGGGAGTGTAAACTAGTTTAACCATTGTGGAAGACAGTGTAGAGATTCCTCAAATACCTAGAGACAGAAATACCATTTGACCCAGCAATCTAATTACTGGGTATCTACCCAAACGAATGTAAATCATTCTATGATAAAGACACATGCACACGTATGTTCATTGCAGCACTATTCACAATAGCAATGACATGGAATCAACCTAAATGGCCATCAACAACAGACTGGATAAATAAAATATGGTACATATACACTACGCAGTCATAAAAAGGAAAGAGATCATGTCCTTTGCAGGGACATAGAGGGAGCTTTAAAGGCCATTATCTGAGACAAACTAATGCAAGAACAGAAAACCAAATACCACATGTTCTCACTTATAAGTGAGAGCTGAAAGATGAGAACACATGGACTTATAGTGGGGAAAAACATACATTGAGGTCTGCTGGAGCTTGGCAGTCAAGGAAGAGGGACAGTATCAGGAAGAATACTAATGGATGCTGGGCTTAATACCTAGGTGATGGGTTGATCTGTGCAGCAAACCACCATGGCACACATTTACCTGTGTAACAAACCTGCACATCCTGCACATGTACCTCTGAACTTAAAAAAAAAAAGCTGGAGGCAGTGGCATTAGTTCCTGGGGATCTTCAGATCTCAGAGCAAGGGACCCATGCTGGACCCTAAACTCTATGAGAGACCACAAAGCAGCCTTAAATCCAAAGGAGTTTTACACGGGAAAAAAAAATTGCTGTGAGGAGTTACATTAAATAATTATAGTGGTTGTTTTGAATGGGGTTGTCAGTAATTCCTATATTCTTTTTTATAACTATTTGTCCTTTTCAAATTCTCTACTATGAACTAAACTCTTAGTAGGTCTGTCAGCTTGAATATTATTATCTCTTGGAATCTCATTTCAAAAAATCTTTTAAATGGAAAGGATACAAGAGTAAAAATTCTTAGAGCTTATGAAATGATAAAATGAGACTGTAATCATACAGTGCCTGGCATGTTGTGGTCACTCAATAAACACTGCTTTCCTTACCAAAAAAAAAAAAAAAAAAAAAAAAAGTGGTAATATATATATCATGGAATACTGCTCAACCATAAAAAGAAATGAAATAATATCTCTTCCAGCAACTTGGATGGAGCTGGAGGCCATTATTCTAAGTGAAGTAACTCAGGAATGGAAAACCAAATATCATAGGTTCTCACTTATAAGTGAGAGCTAAGCTATGAGGATGCAAAGGTATGAGAATGATTTAATAGACTTTGGAGACTCAAGGACGGTGAGAAGTTTGGAAAGGGGGTGAGGGATAAAGGACTACACGTTGAGTACAGTGTACACTGCTCAGGTGATGGGTGCAGTAAAACTCCAATCACTACTAAAGAACTTATACATTTAACCAAAGATTATCTGTACCCCAAAAACTATTGAAGTAAAAATACTTAAATAAAAACTATTGAAATAAGAAGATCACACATTTTCTTGGAACTTTTCTCTTCCTACTTCTTTACTTTGTAAAGCAAAATTTACAGTTTGAATATTTATGGATGAGACAAAATATGTTTCCTTAGTGTCCTTGAGTGTCTGAAACTTATATCAAATAATTTGAAAACAAGATAGGCTGTATATTGTAAACTCGAAATAAGCAAAATTAAAAGTTGCATAGTAATGTTATGTAATATAAATCATGATAATATGGTAATATAAATATGAGCTATAGCACTATTGGAAGCTCATGATACTTCCTGCCTGACTTATATTTAAGAGAATGTTATACAATTTGTGGTTCATGGTAAACTTTCAAAACTTTCTTTATAAATAAATTTTCATGTGTTAACAAGATGTAAAACTACCTACAAATTAGAATGAGATTGCCAGCAAAACATTAGCCAATTTAGAAGGAAAAAATGGCATCAAATAAGGTAAGATTAATCAAGTTAAAAAAAGTCATCTGATACTGTAGTATTACGAACCAATTTATTCAGTGTTGCTTACCACACTGAAAGCACTGTACAAAAATGAAAACCACTTGCCCAGAATTTTTACTGAGTTATGCTATGTTAATATATTATAATGATGTTTATTTGTATCTGGATTCAATTTCACGGGTATTTAAATTTTCCAACAATCTAATGTGTTTCTTGCTTTGAAAATGTGTCAAACCTACCAAATCATGCACAATCTGCAAGGAAATTTTAATTCAAATACAATGAGTACAAAAACAAAACTCTCAGCTTATTTTTCTCAGTGTATATTGAAGAGCTTATTAAGTATTGAAGGAAATATATTAATGAAATATACAGTTAATAAAATCAGTATGTCTGAAATAATGTTCATAATGAATAATTTTAGAACGTGTACCTAATTGTTGATTTAATTTGAAAGCTGAGAACCTAAGAAATTTTTACAGTTGATTTGAGTGTACATTGTCATTCACAATCCAAGTTGAAAGAATTATCTAGGGAAGTGTTTAAAAATACTGACACCTAGAACTTATCCCACCAACTAAATGTGAACCTCTAGTTAGGACCTCAGCATCTATATTTTTTAAAGCTCCCAAGATGACTCCACAATGCAGCCAAGATTGAAAATGAATGATGTAGATATTTTAGTTCTTCTAATGTTGCATGCATTTTCACTTTATGTTAAGGCAAGGGAATGCAAGGAAGATTCACTACTATGCAAGACACTTGACACATATAGGTCTAAAAAATAAATTGTCATAAAATAAATAAGTTGCCAAAATTTGTTAAAATTTTTGTGGCAAAAGCAATGGTTAGAAAAAGAAGTTTTGGGGACGGGCGAGGTGGCTCACGCCTGTAATCCCAGCACTTTGGGAGGCCGAGGGGGGCAGATCACGGGGTCAGGTGATCGAGACCATCCTGGCTAACATGGTGAAACCCCGTCTCTACTAAAAATACAAAACATTAGCCGGGCTTGGTGGCGGGCGCCTGTAGTCCCAGCTACTCCAGAGGCTGAGGCAGGAGAATGGCGTGAACCTGGGAGGCGGAGCTTGCAGTGAACTGAGATCGGGCTACTGCACTCCAGCCTGGGCCACAGAGCGAGACTCCGTCTCAAAAAAAAAAAGAAAGAAAAGAAAAGAAAAGAAAAAGAAGTTTTGAAGAAGGAGTGGTGATTACTATAAAAGTTGCACATAAAAATGTGACTTAATCAATATTTGGGCAAGAACCTTGGCTGTTAAAATGATACAGTAACTTTTATAGTGGTGCTGATAAATATTTAAGAACAATCATTAATTAACAAAAACTTTAAAAATGTTTGTAATAGAAAAGGAGTCTAGAATTGACAAATTTATTTGCTACCCAAAAGAATGTGCTGGCATGAATATTTGGAATGGGATAAGAAAGAAACCGTTTGAATTAATTTTATTTTACATCTTGTGTCCAACTTTTAACTTTTTAATAACATCTCCCAAAGATAAACACTAAGGTAGTTAAGATTTAAAAAATAAGACTATTGAATATTTTATAATACTAAAATATCCACTGGAAAATTATTTTCTGCAAAGTAATAAAGACCCATTACTAAGGAAAGTGCTCACTAACATCTTCCAAAGTGATCATTTAATATCTAAGCAATTGGAATAATTATAAAATATATTTAATGATTTAATTTTAAAGTATATATATTTCTCATTATCCTGCAACCTTCCAAATCACTTTAATTAAATGCTGATATTGTAATATGACCCATCAATGTCAAAAATCACACGACTCAACCTTCAGTTCCAAAATGGCAGCATAGAAGCAAACTGACTTCATTCCCCACCACAGAAAACCAAAGTCAAATAAACAACATGAAGATTATTACTATCAATATTTCAGAATTCAAATATGAAAATGAGACACTTTCTGAGGCTATCAAGAAGTGAAAAAACTTTTAGCAGACAGCAAGAGAAACGGATTTTCACATCTGCAACACCCCTCTTTCCATTCTGCCTCACACTAAGTGCACAGAAAATTTTCTACCAACTCATGATTTATACACTGAAAAAAGTGAGACAGCCAGCTTCCCCACCATCCCGTGTCTCGTAGCAGGAGACCTGTCCTTGCCTCAACTCACAGGAAGTATTATAAGTGCTTATGAAGAGAAATACCCCTGAGAACAAGCAGAGAAAAAGGAGGAGGCAAGACTACCTTTCCAGCCCTGAAAACTCTGCTTTGTATCTCAGCCAAAGGGAACTGTTCAGCCACACTATGCTATAGGAGGTTCATTCCACAGGTCCCTGGAAAAGAACCCCAAGCCAGCCTTTCCATACTGCTGGGATATTTTTTTGGCACCTTCACCATTTGGGAAGGGCGGTGCTTTGATTATTTACTACAGCCAAGGTGAACCTGGGCTTAAGACACTAGAGCTAGAAAGGAGGCAACCATCTAACAGTAAAGAAACTCTAAGCAAATATATCCATTAAAAAAAAAAACAAGCCAGACAGAGAAGACTGGAGTAAATATCTAATTCTTCCAGGAAAGACTTATAAATACATCAACAAGAAATGACAGCAAACCGAGAACCATGATCTCTCCAAATGGACAAAGCAAAAAAAACGTGACTGATTTGTGAGTTCTCTGATCAAAAATACAGTACTGCTGTGTGAAGGAAACTCAGTGATCTTCAAGGTAACACAGGAAAGCAATTCAGAAATTTATCAGATAAATTTAACTAAGAGATTAAAATAATTTTAAAAATCAAACAGAAATATTATAACTGAGAAATGCATTTGCTGAACTCAAAAATTCCTTACTCTCATAGCATAATGGATCAAGCAAAGAAAAAACATCAGTGAGCTCAAAGACAGACTATTTTAAAATACATAGTCAAAGGAGAAAAAAATAAAAGACTAAAAAGAAGCAAAGATTACCGACAAGATATGGAAAGTTATCTCAAAAGACCAGATCTAAGAATGATTGGCGTTCAAGAGGGAGTTGAGCAAGACCAAGAGGTAGAACTATTATTCAAAGAAACAATAACAAAAAACTTTCCAAAACTTGAGAAAGATATAAATATCCAGGAACAAGAAGGCCAGATAATTCCAAACAGATTTGACCCAAAGAAGACTACCACAATGCACACAGTAATCAAACTCTCAAAGAGGACCCTAAAAACAATAAGAGAAAAGAAGCAAATAACATATAAAGCAGCTCTAATTCTGGCAACAGGCTTCTCAATGGAAACCATACAGGCCAGGAGGGAGTGGCACAAAATTTTCAAACTGCTGAAAGAAAAACAAACAAACAAAAAACACCACCCAAGAATGCTGTATCTAGCAAAGTTATCCTTGAAATATGAAGGAAAGATAGTCTTTTCCAGGCAAACAAAAACTGAGAGAATTAACCACCACTAGATCCATTTTATAAAATGTTAAAGCGAGTTCTTCAATCTGATGAAAAGAAACAAGAATGTGAAGAAAACGCATAAAACATTGAAGGTGTAAAAACTACTGGTAAATTAAGTACATAGACAAATCCAGAATACTCTAATAGTGTAATTGTGGTGTGCGATCCACTAGTAACACTTGTATCTCTAGTATGAAGCTCAAAAGACAAACCTATCAAAAGTAGTAATAGCTACAGCAACGTTTTAAGAGATAGGTGATATAAAAATGTGTAAATTGAGAAAATTAAAAGTCAAAATGTGGGGGAATAAAATTATAGTGTAAATTCTTTTTTTTCCCTTAGTTTTGTTTTTTATATTCTTTGTGATCCAAGACAAGCTACCACTTCTTTAAAATAATGCGTTGTATCTTTAGGGGATTTTTGTAAGCCTTATGGTAGCCACCAGGCAAAAACTTGTAACAGATTCACTAAAAATAAAAAGCAATGAGCAGAGAAAAATAAAAACATACTACCAGAGAAAATTACTTTACCATAAAATAAGACAAAAAGAAAGAAATGAGATACAAAACGACCAGAAAGCAAACAATAAATGACAGTAGTAAGTCATTACTTATCAATAATAACACTAAATGTAAATGGACTCAATGCTCCAATGAAAAGGCATAGAATGGCTGAATAAATAAAGAAACAAGACCCAACTATTTACTGCCTAAAGAATACTCACTTCAGTTATAAAAACACAAGTAGATTGATAGTGAAGGGATGAGAAAAGGTATTATATGCAACTAGAAGCCAAAAAGGAGCAGAAATAGCTATACTTATTTTAGACAAAAAAGACTACAAATCAAAGACCATAAAAAGAGACTAAGAAGGTCACTTTATAATGATAAAGACATCAATTATAAATATCTACGAATCCAACACAGGAGCTCTTAAGTATATAAAGCAAACATTAATAGAGCAAAGGAGTCAGAGTGCAATACAAAAATAGTAGGGTACTTTAACTCCCCACTCTTTGTAATGAACAGATCACCTAGACAGAAAATTAACAAAGAAAAATTAAAGTTCAACTATATGCTAGACCTAATAGGCTTAACTGACATTTGTAGACCATTTCACTCAACTGCTGCAGAATACACACTCTTTTCATCAGCACATGGAACATTCTACAATGTAGATCATATCTTAGGCCATAAAACAAGTCTGAATACATTTTTAAAAGTAGAAACCATAACAAGTAACTTTTTGACTACAACTGAATAACATTGGAAATGAATCACAGGAGGAACCTTGGACTTCACGAACACATGGAAATTAAAGAGCACTCTCCTGAAAAAAAAATTAAGACAGTTAAAAAATTTCTTAAAAAAAAAAAAATGGAAATAACGCACACCAAAATCTGTAGGATACAGCAAAAGCAGTACTAAGAGGGAAGTTTATGGCAACAAACACCTGCATCAAAAAAGTAGAGACTTCAAATACACAACCTAATGATATACCTCAAAGGACTAGAAGATGAAGAATAAACTCTTTGGGAGGCCAAGGCGGGCGGATCACGAGGTCAGGAGATCGAGACCATCCTGGCTAAGATGGTGAAACCCCGTCTCTATTAAAAAAAATACAAAAAATTAGCCAGGCGAGGTGGCGGGCACCTGTAGTCCCAGCTATGCGGGAGGCTGAGGCAGGAGAATGGCCTGAACCCCCGGGGGCGGAGCCTGCAGTGAGCTGAGATGGCACCACTGCACTCCAGCCTGGGTGAAAGAGCGAGACTCCGTCTCAAAAAAAAAAAAAAAAAAAAAAGAACAAACTAAACACAACATTGAGACACATCTAGTGTTAGAGCAGTAACATAGGATTATTGTAAACTCTAATCTGTAGTTTACATTTCAAACTAGCTAGAAGGAAATAATTTGAATATTTCTAGCATTAAGAAAACACAGATCCCGTTTCTACTAAAAATACAAAAAATTAGCCGGGCGTGGTGGCGGGCACCTGTAGTCCCAGCTACTCGGGAGGCTGAGGCAGGAGAATGGCATGAACCCGGGAGGCAGAGCTTGCAGTGAGCAGAGATCATGCCACTGCACTCCAGCCTGGGTGACAGAGTGAGAATCCGCCTAAAAAAAAAAAAAAAAAAAAACACAGATATTTAAGGTGATGGATACCCCAAGTACACTAATTTGATCTTTACAAATTATATGAATGTATTAATTTATCACATATACTTTGAAACTAGGTACACCTATTATGCATAAATTTTTTAAAAAAGAAAAGAAAAACTACTAATTGTAAATATTTATGTATGAAATGAGATTTCAGAAATTTCATGCAACCAACATAAAATATAGAAATAATTAGGCAACAAAACGATCTAAGGTTTAAAATCTTTACTGTAAGTGGCAGCATGAGAGGTCTAAACCAGCGCTACCTAAACTTACTGATCGGCAGATGACACTTTGAATAGCACAGGTCTAAAAAATGCAACTGCCTAGATAAGACTAAAAAATCACCTGGTTTCTTTTTTTTAAGTTGGTTTCTGATAGATGTATACAACTTTTTATCCAACAATTACAATGTGTAAAGTTATCTTAAGAAAACAGTAACAAGTCAGTGGAAACTTTAATGAAACAAAGCCAAGAATTATACTTTATATTATGCTAATCTTATAAGTAACATAGTCCAAGGAAAGGAGAGGAAAGAAATTCTGAGGGATCATTTTCCAGGACAACGAAACACAGAGTGGGAGACCGCAATGGATACATTTTTCACATAATTTTATGTGTCAATTTTCCTGAGCCATGGTTCAGATTTTCCTGTAAGGTTGTTTTTTGGATGAGATGAACATTTGAATCATGGAATTTGAGTAAGAAAGATTGCTCTCCATAATGCGGACAAGTATAATTTAATCCAATTCATTGAAAGTCTGAATGGAACAGAAAACTGATCTCCTTCTAGCAAGAAGAAATTCTCCAACAGATGACCTTCGGACTTGAAACACATCAGCTATTCCTGGAAGTGCCAGATCACCCTGCAGATTTGGGGTTCACCAGCCTCTATAATCCCATGAGCCAATTCCTTAAATAAATATATCTGTATATAGACATATACATCCTATATGTCTGTTTCTCTGGAGAACCTTGACTGATATATCTGTAATTAAAAATTCTTCCCTATTTACAAGATATGGGTAAATTAAACGTAATGTAAAATTCATTTTAATCATATGTTTTACCTGTTCAGAAGGCATATGGCAAAAACAAAGCTTAGAGTCAGAAAAAGACACATTAGAGGAAAGAAGCAATACTTTAGGCTAAAATTAAAAATCATACATCCTTCATGTGGGTTATATGCTTATTTCTTTAGGACAATGATAGTGACTGGCTTTTATTTAAGAACATATCTAATAAGGGGTGAACCATGAGGCATAGTACTCTCTCATAATGTTGGGGATCACTGATTCTTGTTATAGACATTGTAGTCTACCATGGTATTCGTTAATGATATAAAATAATATTGTCAGTAAAAAATCTAAAATTACAAAGTACATGACTAATAAAGACAATAAGGCTGCTCTGAAACCATTCAGTAACCAGATTAGTCTTTGAAAACTGAAGGCTTGATTCTTCAATAATTTTAATGCGAGGATCTTAAGTTCTAAAGGAGCTTTAAAGGTTAGCTGGTATAACATTTCATCTGGTACTTGAGTCTCCTCTATGACATTTCTCCTAAACTCTGCTTCTCCATGCTTATTGACAAAAGCCCCCCTACAGGAAATCTGCTAATATATTAAAATTTGTCTCCCTTTCTCTATTTACCCTACTTTTCTCCTTTTGGGACATACAAAATAAACATATTCCTTATTTCAGTAGTTCAAATATTTGAAGACAGTCTGAAAAAGATCAGAAGTCATAAGGCAGGCAAGTATTTCCAGCTTTCCATTATCTAAAATAGCTCTCTTAATGTGGCCTTATAGATTGTGGACCTCCCTCTTATTCTTAGACTTTATAACAGAGTAGCTCAATGAATGTTTTTCTGATAGTGAAGCTTATTTTTTTTTAATTTATTGAGTGGGATGATGTACACAAAACTTTTGGTGTTACGGATATGGCATTGTAGTTAATGATGGCAGATATAGGACACAGTATGGGAGAAAGGCAGATCCTTCTGAGAAATACAAGCTACTTTAGTTAAAAATCAGAAGGACATCTTTGTTAACATTTCATTCTTCAGAAGAAATTTTCCGTTTGTTGAAATCTGTTGTCAAATAACATAGAGAGTAGTATATTGCATGTGCTTTTTACACAGAAGATAATACCTCTAATTGTATTTAATTATAAATAAATGTGCCAAATGTTCTCTAAATTAACTCAGAATGAAAGCATGCCTCCCCCTGAATGAGCTGAAATAGATAAGGGAAATTGTAAGTTTATCTTATTAGTTGGTTTCAACCCATAAATTCAAGAATAGAATAGTGTTAGACATTTTACCAAACTACATCTTACATTCCTTTGAACAAGACTGAACCCTATTTTTTAAATTTTTATTTAATATTTCAAGTGTGTTCATATTCTAAGATATAAATGCAGCTAGACAAGTCATAGCTGCAGCAGCCAAAAGTCAGGATAACATTTATTAAAAATATTGTGATTGAGTTATTTATATATTTACAAAAAGAAGAGGAGATAAATAAAAAGATTACAGGCTACAGAATTATGGCAATATTACAAAAATCCCCAGGGAACAACTGAACAGACAGTGGAACATCCTCACACCTGTCACTGAGACAGCCACTCAATTTAGTGCATACATATGTGCAAAATTTATGAAATAAAGTGCACTTAGCCAATATGCAACCGATTGTACCACAAGGAAAATTACCTAAACAAATAAAATGATTCTTTAAAAGTTAATTAGTTTAAATAAAATTAGAGTATTTTTTTCTCTCCAAAGCTAATGTCTCTTAATGTAACTACTACTTTACTAGCTACATTACCGGAATCTCATGAAAAACTAATAGTTGGGTACATTTGAGGGATAAAGAGGAAAATGTTTAATATGATCATTTTAAATGTCAAAGTCTTATCAAGTTCTAAAGGCAACAGCCACAGGAGGCAACAAAAATGCTTGATAAGGGTCAAGAAACTGGTATTTCTACTTTTATTAAATAAGACGTTTTGATTCCATGAATGATATTTTTGTCCTATTTTTCTTCCAGAAGGAATAAACTAAACAAGCTTGACTTTGCCCATTTGACAGATGAAAAAACTCATGCAAATCACATGAAATAAAGCAATGTAGGTAAAGTATAGTCATGAGAAGAGCTATTATAGGCTTTGTGAGTTTCTATAGTAAGAATGTTACGATTGGATGAAAACAAAAATATTCTTCACTCTTTGCCTCACCAGTCAACAATCCTGCCTGGTATTGTCTATGTCTTCATGTTTCTTTTTAAAAAATCAATTAATAAACAGGCTTCTTCATCCATCCATACTGCATTGTTATGATGTACTAACAACCAAAAAAAAAAAAAAAACCCACAAAAAACCCATGAGAGTTATAAAGAAAAGAAAAGCAGGAGCTGCACATGGAGGTTGAGCATTTGGAGGGAGCAGAAGTGTCATATGACAGAAGTTTCACACATCTCCAAGCCCTCTTCCCAATGTCTTACCTGCATTGATGAGGTTAGATGACAAAGGAGAACAGAAAGGTCATATTCTGTAAACATTTAGCATGTAAATATAATTTTGATAGACATTCAACTGTTTTCATAAACATATCTCTCTCCTTTAGAAGCATAATTATGCTTGTTTATACCTTAATTGCAGACTTTATTATATTTGTATTAAGTAGTAAATTAAAAAAGATACAGTGAAATTAAGATTCACCTCGATAAGTATTTTGTAGAGAAGTTAACCGTGATCTGGACTTTCAATTAGAGAGGGTATTCATGGACGTGAGAGTGAAGGGCATTCTGGAAAGAAGGGCCAGCATGATCAAAGGCATAGAGGCTAGGGATAAAAAAGACTATTTGTAAAAGCAAAAAAAAAAAGGGAAAAGGAAGGGAAATTAGTATTTACTGAATGTCTAGAATGTTTCAAAAATTATAATAGGTGCTTCCATGCATTATGTAACTTAATAATCACAAAAACTTTGTTAACATTTCATTATCCTCCATTACAGTGAAGATAATCATACACCAGTGAGTTATTTAATCTCCACATTTTGAAGATAAGAAGTATGACTATTTAGAGAATAGTCTGTGTCACAGGAATTTACAATATACATGTGAAGGTAGAAAGAAGCTAAAAATGTTTACTAAATTATAGAAGCCATTGATTGCTGTATTCATTCTCTATGGCTGTGTAATAAATTATCACAACTTTAGTGGTTAAGACAACACACATTTATTGTCTCACAATTTCTGTGGGTCAGGAGCCTGGGCACAGCTTGACTGACTTATCTGTCTAGGGTCTCAACAGCCGTGTTCAAGGTTTCAGTCAGTTGCATTCTTACCTGGAGGCTCAATTGGGGAAGAACTCAGTGTCCCACTCACATAGTTGTTGGTACTATTCAGTTTCTTACAGCTCTTAAAACTGAACATCAGTTGCTTTTGCTGACTATTGGCTATAAGTCACCCTGAGCTCCTAGTGCCCACCCTCAACTTCTAGAGACCCACCACAAGTCCTTGCTATATGGGTGCTCCTACTATGACCATTTACTTCATTAGACACCAGAAAGAATCTCTAGAGTAATTATACTAGCAAAATAATACATAATCATGAAAATAACTGGTCATGATCTTTGACATATACCATTGTTTGGGAGCAAGTTACAGATGCTGCTCACATTTAAGAGAAGGGAATAATACATGCATGAGCACCAATTGGTAGAGATAAAGTAAGGTACACCCTAGTGTCTGTCTGCCATGATTACCATCATAATCAAACTAAGATTGACTCTAGTAAAATATAAACTTATAAAAGATTTTTGAGTAAGGGAGTGAAATAATCAGAACTGTGCTGAAAGAAGAAGAAAATTAGAGTTTGTTTCTAAATAGAAATAGGAAGATTCAAGAAATAAAACTTGAAAGCATTGCCTTGATTGCCTTTATAATATTAGGCCATAACTCATGGGGTGATCCCAAATCTATTCTCTTCTGGCCATTTGCAAATTGAGGGGCACCATACATTGCCTATGTGATGCCCATTCTAATGTGAAGAATTAACACCATCTCCTTCCAGTGTGTCTCAATGGCAATAAATAACAAGAGTAAGAAAGGCAATAAAGAAATATGGCATGCTCCCTTGAGAGACTCCTGGTTGCTAAGATGCATGATGCCTTGAGAATTCTGCATTGTTTAAATTTTGCACAGTGGTTTAGTTTGCAAACTGGTCTGTGGGGCTAAATATGACCCAAGGAAAATAGCAACTTACAGAGAAAGTGACGTGAAATTTAACCAGGGGAAAACCACAGATAAAGTCTATGACTAGGTTTCCAGGCAAGAGAATAAAGTGTTTAAATTTACCAGAGGAAGACACAGAGTGAAATCAGCTAAGGAACCGATTAACCTAATCATAAACCAAGCATGTGGCAACTATACTGATAATTGCACTCCAGTGAGTCACTTATAATGCCATTACAGTGAACATTAGTCACCCTGCAGCCCTACTTCCCCAAAATATACTGCACATCGCCAGTGTAACAGCTGTTCTCTGCTTTGTAAAAGTTATAAATGTTGTGGATACAAAGAAGAATAAAATATATACTTTCTTGCATTCTGCTAGCCTGACTGGTTGTAGCAGCTCAGTATTTTCTCTCATAAATAAATACAGCTCCATAGAGATCCTCAATTTTTATAGATGTTCGGGATTTTTTTAAAAAATGCTTTCAAACACTAATTTGATTATTTTGGTTGCTATTACTCAGTGTAATCTTGCAGTGGCAGGAAGTATAGTGAGACTAATGGGAATAGGTCTTTAATGGAAACGATGTCGGACCACTAAAGTCACCTCCATTTTGGGGGATGTTTCTTAGTGAAGTTGCTGACATGAAGTAAAACAATTATCTAGAATCCTCAGAAAGATGATATAAAGGCCTATATAATTCTGCAGGTGTGAAATAACTATGAAATGTAATCTCCATCTGAGATGAGAGCCAAGTTTTGAACATAAAGTTCATTCATTCAACAAATGTTATTTGTGATCCTAACCATTACACACACTATTATACGTGGGAGTTTCAAAAGAATAAAACAATTAAACATGGTGGTCTTTATTCTCAAGAACTTATAATTTAGTGGCAATGATAAACATGCAAATGAATTATGAAAACAAAATGTAGCTATATTTCTATGAAGGATGCACATAGTTCAGCAAAGTCAAGTCTGCCTGCTATCGATAGGAAAATTTCAGAAAACAGTTGATATTTGAACTGGATTTGAAGGAAAAATATGGGTTTGACAGAATAGGAAAGAAAGAAGAAAGAAAGGTAACATTTCTCATGCTGTTTGGGACACGGAAAAAGATACTCGTTTACATAATCTCATTTAATTCTTCTATCAGATTGTCAATGCCTGCCCTAAATCATCCGTTAGGCTTTTCTTGGTTAACTGCCAGTTGCCGGTTTCTGCATATCTATGCCTGAAGCTTTCATTCCATAACCAGGAAAGGCAGTTATTTCTCCTTATTTTAAGGGAATGAAAGCTAAAAGGAGTAGATCTAAAACTGAAAACACTTGGGAGATGGTATAGAAATATGTCAGCTCCCTGTTCTCCAGGTGGTATAATTGCAAGGTTTACTTTTTTCACAAAATCTGTACTAGTTTCTGTTGCTGCTGGAACTAAAAAGCACACTAAGTAGCAAAAAAAAAAAAAAAAAAAAAAAAAAAAAAAAAAAAAAAAAAAAAAAAAAGCACACACTGATTATCTTACAATTCTGGAATTCAGAAGTCCAAACAGGTCTTACTGAACTGAATTCAAGGTGTTAGTAGAGCTACATCTCTTCTGATTGCTCTGAAGGAGAATTATTTCCTTGTTTTTTCTTGCTTCTAGAGGATGCCCACGTTCCTTGACTCAATGTCCACATCATTTCTACCTCTGCTTCTATCATAAACACACACACACACACACAAAACACACACACACAAAACACACACACATATGTGTATGGAGATATATATATATATAAATGAACATATACATGTATGTATATATATAACATGTGGGGTGGGAGAGTTAAATTGCCTAGGGTGGTCTCGATTCCCTAATCTCAAGCAATCCTCTTGCCTTCCAAGCAGTTGGGACTACAGGCATGCACCACTATGCCTGGCTCTCTCCTCATATTATCATATTTACAAACATTTCCCTGCAGGACTAAGCCCATTGTAGTAGTATCAAACCACTGGTTTGATATTGCAGTTCTTATAAGCAGCCCTCCTTTCCTTGTATGGTTTTCTTCCCTTGTGGTGTTTCTGATACTTTTCCCCCAAAAATTAACTATTTGTACTGAAATAAATACTACAACTAGAAAAATCCAAACTGAGACAGAACCTATGTTGAGGGCATTGTAAATATTTTTGTAATGATAGGGAAATAAAATGAAGAGAGACTAAATAGCTTCTTCAAATTTTCATAGCTAAAAACTATGAAGTTTACTTTAAGGTATTTACTTCATGTGCATACCATTCTGTTGTTTATTATTAATATAATAGTTGGAGCAATAGCTTCAATAGTAATAGTAATAGCAATGATACTACTAATAATTATGATTATTAACAAACACAACAGGTATTACCCTTCCCTCCAAGTCCCTAAAGTCCACTGTATCATTCTTCTGCCTTTGTGTCCTCATAGCTTAGCTCCCACGTATCAGTGAGAACATGCAATGTTTGGTTTTCCCTTCTTGAGTTACTTCACTTAGAATAATAGTCTCCAATGTCATCTAGGTCACTGCAAACGCTGCTAATTCATGCCTTTTGATGGCTGAGTAGTATTCCAACATATATATATATAGATATACATATATGATGTATATCTATATAGATATATAAACTGTGATATATGTATGTGTATATATGTATATATACGTATATACGTATATACGTATATATACGTATATATACATCTGTGAGATATATATATATATATATCTCACAGTTTCCTTATCCACTCATTGATTGATAGGCATTTGGACTGGTTCCATATTTTTGCAATTGCAAATTGTGCTGCTATGATTATGTGTGTGCAAGCATGTTTTTCATATAATGGCTTCTTTTCCTCTGGGTAGATACCCAGTAGTGGGATTGCTGGATTAAATGGTAGTTCTACTTTTAGTTCTTTAAGGAATCTCCACACTGTTTTCCATAGTGGTTGTGTTAGTTTACATTCCCACCAGCAGTGTAGAAGTATTACCTATCACCGCATCCATGCCAACATCTACTGTTTTTTTTTATTTTTTGATCACAGTCATTCTTGCAGGAATAAGGTGGTATTGCATTGTGGTTTTGATTTGCATTTCCCTGATCATTAGTGATGTTGAGCGTTTTTTCACATTTTTGTTGGTGATTCCTATATCTTCTTTGGAGAATTATCTATTCATGTCCTTAGCCTACTTTTTGATGGGATTGTTTGGTTTTTTTTTTTGCTTATTTATTTGAGTTCCTGGTAGATTCTGGATATTAGTCCTTTGTTGGATGATAGACAGTAGACTTTCCCCTATTCTGTGGGTTGTCTGTTTACCCTACTCTAATTTAGTTAAGTACCAGCTATTTATCTTTGTTTTTATTGCATTTGCTTTCTTGTTCTTGGTCATGAAACCCTTGCCTAAGCCAATGTCAAGAGGGGTTTTCCAGTGTTGTCTTCTAAAATTTGTATAGTTTCAGGTCAGATTTGAGTCCTTAATCAATCTTGAGTAGATTTTTGTATGAGGCGAGAGATGAGGATCGAGTTTCATTCTCCTACGTGTGGCTAGACAATTATCCCAGCACAATTTGTTGAAAAGGGTGTCGTGTCCCCATTTTATGTTTTTGTTTGCTTTGGTAAAGATCAGTTGGCTGTAAGTATTTGGGTTTATTTCTGGGTTCTCCATTCTGTTCCATTGGTCTATGTACCTATTTTTATACCAGTATCACGCTGTTTTGGTGACTATGGCCTTAGAGTATAGTTTGAAATCAGGTAGTGTTGATACCTACAGATTTGTTCTTTTTGCTTTGTCTTGCTTTGGCTATGTGGGCTCTTTTTTGGTTTTATATGAATTTTATAATTGTTTTTCCTAATTCTGTGAAGAATGATGATGGTACTTTGATGGGGATTGCATTGAATTTATAGATTGCTTTTGGCAGTATGCTCATTTCCACAATATCGATTCTACCCATTTATGAGCATGGGTTGTGTTTCCATTTGTTTGTGTCATCTAGATTTTTATCAGCAGTGTTTTGTAGTTTTCCATGTAGAGGTCTTTTGCCTCGTTGGTTAGGTATATTCCTGAGTTGGTTTTTTGTTTGTTTTTGTTTTTGTTTTTGTTTTTTTGCAGCTATTGTAAAGGGGGTTGAGTTCTTGATTTGACACTCTGCTCAGTCGCTGTTTGTGTATAGAAGAGTTACTGATTTGTGTACATTAATCTTGTATCCAGACACACTGCTGAATTCTTCTATCAATTCTAGGAGCTTTCTGGAAGAGGCTTCAGGATTTTTGAGGTAACCAATCATATTGTGAGCAAACAGTGACAGTTTGACTTCCTCCTTACCAATTTGGATGCCCTTTATTTCTTTCTCTTGTCTGATTGCTCTGGCTAGGACTTCCAGTACTATGTGGAAGAAGAGTCTGAGAGTGAGCATCCTTGTCTTGTTCCAGTTCTGGAGGGAATTATTTCAACATTTCCCCATTCAGTATTCAGTTGGCTGTGGGTTTGTCATAGATGATTTCTATTTCATTGAGCTATGTGCCTTGTATGCTGATTTTGCTGAGAGTTTTAATCACAAAGGGATGCTGGATTTTTTCGAATGCTTTTTCTGCATCTATTGAGATGATCATGTGATTTTTGTTTTTAATTCTGTTTTTGTGGTGTATCACATTTATTGACTTGAGTATGTTAAACCATCCCTGTATCCCTGGTATGAAACCCATTTGATCACGGTGGATTATTTTTTTGATACATTGTTGAATTAGGTTAACTAGTATTTTGTTAAGGATTTTAGCATTTGTGTTCATCAAAGATACCAGTCTGTAGACTGGGAGGCTAGGCCAATCTCTCACCTTCATGTTTTTCTGCCTGCTTTATGTTTGCTGGCAGCTGATTAGATGGTGCCCATAAGATTAAGGGTGGATCTGCTTTTCCCAGCCCACTGACTCAAATGTTAATCTCTTTTGGCAACACCCTCACAGACACACCCAGGATCAATACTGCCTCCTTCAATCCAATCAAACTGACACTCAGTATTAACCATCACCGGTTCCAAAAAAGCTAAAATAGCAAAATGAGAAATTAAACTATGAAACTCATTTTACTTCTGTTTCTGCATCTCGAAACACATGTATTATGGTATAGTTAAAAAAAAGAGAAAGATGACTTTGGATTGGGATACTTGAAGATGAGGTTCTTCCCCTAAGTAGTGATTCATAATGACTTAAGATCACATTCATGTTATTGACTTTTTGATATATTTTTCTCTACATATTTTTCTGCAATACACACATGTAGCCATGTAGCCATTCCACCTTTCTACCTAGCACTTGAAGCAACCTGTACATCTCTTGAACATTTTTTTTTTTTTTTGAGATGGAGTCTCTCCCTCTGTCCCCCAGGCTGGACTGCAGTGGCGCCATCTCAGCTCACTGCAACCTCTGCCTCCCAGGTTCAAGCAATTCTCTGCCTCAGCCTCCCGAGTAGCTGGGATTATAGGCACCCTCCACCATGCCTGGCTAAGTTTTGTATTTTTAGTAGAGATGGGGTTTCACCATCTTGGCCAGGCTGGTCTTGAACTCCTGACCTCGTGATCCACCCACCTTGGCTTCCCAAAGTGCTGGGATTACAGGCGTGTGTCACTGCACCCGGCCTGAACTTCTTTTTTCTTTACTATAGGCTTTCAAAATGTGTCTCACCAGGTTGTATGACCAACTCCTTCTCGACTCACAAATCTATTTCAGTGAAATTCTTACTTTTTTTTACTTTACAAACATGTCAATGTCTAGAATTTTATGTTTCCAACAATGCATAACTTTATAAAATATGTAGACTGTGTCAACAAATCTGCCTTAGATACCATATATAAGAGACTACAGTTACCTATGTGATACCAAAGCCTTATAAAACAGAAATATCAAGGCACTAGAGAGGGCAACCCAATGAGTTATTGAAGGGTGCAGTTTCAGTTTCTAGCTATGTCAGAATATAGTTGTATTAGTTCATGTTTACAATGTTTTGATCTTTTAGAGGAGTGGTGTGATGTGTCAGGTGTGGGGACTGAGAATGTCATAGATTTTGACTTATAATCCCTGTATCTCTAATGCTCCATAATGCTTCACCTCTATCTAATTCTGACTCTGAATATCTATCTGTTCCTCATACTTCTTTTACCCACTTCTCCCATTATCACTGTTTAACTGTCCTGTGCCATATGAGATTGAAGTAAAATTATTTTGAAACTAGGCTCAAGAAAGAGAAAAGTTATCATTGTAAACCAACACACTTACTGTTATTAGAGTTGGGGTGAGAGAAATGTGTATGTATGTGTGTATCATATCTATATATCTATATGCATAAATCTGTATTTATCTAATCTATTTTTCTATTGAGAGAGAGTGTGTGTGAAAAAAGAAAGAAAAAGAGAAAGACAGTGAAAAAGAAGAGACCTACTATTTGATAGCATAATAAGGTAACTATAGTCAGTAATAATGTAATTGTATGTTTTAAGATAGCTTAAAGGATGTAATTGAATTGTTTTAACTCAAAGGATTAATGCTTGAGAAGACAAATACTCCATTCTCCATGATGTGTGCTTATTTCACATTGCGTGCCTGTGTCAAAACATCTCATGTATCTCATAAATATACGCACCTATTATGTACCCACAAAATTGTATAAAATAATTTTCAAAAAATTTTAAAAAGATAACTTGAGGCAAATAATCCGCCCCTCCACACACACACACAAAAGGTGCTCAAACTGTAGCTTCACCTATGATATGTAGATTGAGTTATGAGGTAGAATATAGCAAAAACAATAAAGTTCACTCTGTAACATGTCTCTGTACCCAAAGTTGTTTCCCATTCAACAACTGCAAATATGTTCACAAGTTAAAAAGGACAGGTACTCTAGATTAGATACTACATAGTGGGATTATTTTCCTTCAACTTTTAAGTTCCCGGGTACATGAGCAGGATGTTCAGGCTTGTTACATAGGTAAAGGTGTGCCATGGTGGTTTGCTGCACAGATCAACCAATCATCTAGGTATTAAGCCCAGCATTCATCAGCTATTTTTCCTGATGCTCTCCTGCCTCCCACCCCCACCCTCCCCAACAGGCCCCAGTGTGTGCTGTCCCACCATGTCTCTATGTATTCTCATTATTCAGCTTCCACCTATAAGTGAGAGTATCTGGTGTTTGCTTTTCTGTTCCTGCGTTAGTTTGCTGAGGATAACTGTTGATACTACATAGTTTTAATCAGATTTGTAGTCCTCAGGAACAATGCTAACATCCTTCTCTCTATACCCATTCAAGGACTTGAGTGGGATGAAGGGTGCGAGTGGTTCAGAACTTACGGTTTTAAATTGTATCTGTTACAGATGTTTGAGGTTTGGGTGGAGAAATCAGGGGAAGAAAGAATGAGAGAAAGACGTAGATGGAGCTAAACCAAGTTCCATTCAAAAATGTGAGGGAAAAATGCTCTACTTTAGCAAGACAACAGTAATTTTGTTCATTGTTTGTCAAGAAACTTGTGTTATTTGTGATGCTCCGTAACTGTTGGATTTTGAAATTTAAAAAAAAATCAGAAATTTAAAAAATTTTCTTGATATTATCTATTGAAATTTTCTTCTCTTGATAATCTCTGCAGAACTTGTTTCTATAAAGGTGTTTCTAAACGTAGGGTAAAATTTTAAGCAAATATTTCATTAAATAGCCTTTGTACCATGTTTTGACCACATTTGCACTGAATGTGATTTGGATTTATTTATGACCTCCTTTACTTTCACTGCCCCAGTCTTTTGAGAGATAATTATAATTGTTATTCAAAATATCATAGTTAATACTATTGAGATTTTTTTAGCCATTATAGTGATTTATAATTTACAAAGCTGTTTATATATGTTATTCTATTTCATCTTCACTTAAGTTCATTGAGGTGGATAGAGACTATTATTTTCCTTTTACAGAAAAAATTACCGGAGAATCAGAAAGATTATATAACTCAGGTAAAATTTTCAGGGTCAGAATGCAGATCTGATAATATAATTAGTGACCCTTAGACAATAACAATGTGCTTTTGTGAAGAGTCAGAAAAATTTACATTAGGAGCCAGCTTTTGAAAGGTACTGGCTGTGTGAGCTTGGCCAAATAATTAAACCCTGTGAGCCTCAGTTTTATTGACTGCCAAGTAGAAATAATAATAACTACCTTGCAGAAATGTTGTGAATGTAAGAATACCATACTTAAAGCAAATAGCAGATGCATGGCACCTATTACATAACCAATGAATTGCAGTTTATTTTTACCACTCCTCCTATAGAACATATGCTAGTGTGTGTATTCTTGACATTTAAAATTTTGCATGTTAGGCTGCTTAGTGTGGAGCTCCATTTCCTCCCAACAATGAGGTTTTAATGAGATAAGCCTAGAGGAAAAGCTTTCAGCTTTGACAATTTTATAACAGAGGAACAACTTTTCTGAAAACATGCAGCTGAAAAATCTGTAACTAGACGGCTGGGGTAAATTTTCAAAAAAGGTTTAAGTGTCAAAAAGTACAACAGAGTAAAGAGCTATACTATGTCTTAGAAATATTACGGTCTCAGAAATCCTGACATTTCTTGATTCTGAAGGTGTTCACACAGATACCCAGAGTGGAACCAGTGAAGGGACTAAGCAGCAAGGTCCTTGGACTCACAATTGATGGAGAAACCATTCTGGTCCTGGGGCAGTGGGTGAGGTGAGAGAAGTGATTATCCCAGCTCAGGGGCTGAAAAAAGTAGAAACTCTTCCAACACCTTTAGTGTTGCTGGAAATGTGGAACATACTCTTCAGTTTCTTTCCTTTTAATAAAAGCTAAAATGCTTCGTAGGCATTGTGTTCAATATATTTGAAAAGACAGCTATTTTCTTCCTTCCTGACTGTCTAAAAGAATTTTCACATGTTGCTGAAACAGAATAGGGAAGTACGTTGGGCACAATAATACAAGTGTTTCTCATTTTTAATTAATTAATTAATATTGAGAAACTAACAAGGGAGGCCTGAAGTAAACAGAAGTTGGATATTCAGTGAAAGGGAATCCTCAGTGACTCACACCACATAAACACAATAAAAATTTTGAGCAGTAGCAGCCCAGATATTCATCAAAAACAACAGAAGAAAAATCTGAAAGCAGTATCATTTTGACATTATGAAAAAAGTTTCTCAGGTAGAATTGGCAGCCTTGGACTAAAAGGCATTGAATTAATGTTCCCAGATCTTAGCTTGTATTCATTTATCTTAGAAAATAACAGAATTAAGAAAAAAAAAAACTTTTCTGAAATATTTCCTTATGCATTCTCTTCTCTAGATACCATTTCACATACTACCACCCTTTAATTCATTGGTATATTGAGAGTCCTTAACATCTTCACTTGGTATACACCTTGTGCCATTATTTAATTAAAGCATAATTATAGGATATTGACATAATAAAACATTCAAATGAGTGGGCCATTTATTTCCAAATGTAAAGCATTTGGACTCAGCTGTGCAAGGGAAAGTAATCTCTTTCAATGAAAACACCACAGGCTTGGGGAATAATAGTTATCTTCAGAAATGACATAAACACATTGACTTTGAAAGGTTAGGAATATTCAGAGTCTCTCTCATTTACAGAAGGACAGAAATTTCTGATTATAAAGATAATTTAAATGTGCTTTGTTGACTTAAATAACAAGATAGTCAAGATTTTTTATATCTTTTAGAAATGACAAGACAGGCAATACAGAAGTAGGCAATAAAATTATGAAGCTAGAAGTGTTCTGTTGCAAAGACTGGGTTAGCAGTCAGCACATATGTACCAGCAATCGAGGATGTCTATATATCTGTATAGATATAGATATAGATAAAGATAAATATAGATATAGATATATTTATAGATATATACACACACTAAATTAATCTTCTGTTTATATACAAATTTTTGTGTCAGAAGCAGTTTCCAACACATTGGAATGGATAATTGTTGGAGTGACATCCTTGAATAAGACAGAGGAATCCATGGTCAACATCATTCAGTATAAGAGAATATCTAAGTGGAAAATTTATCTAGAATAATATTTACAGTTGATAACAGAAGGGAAGCCAGAGTGTGTAGGTACAGATGCTGGTAGGAGGGTAGATGTGGCAGTGGGCATACCATGTCTTGAATTTTCTCAACAAGGTGGAAAGCAAGGACATATCTGACAGAAAGAGAACTATTTGACCTCAATGCGTAAAGCAATGTTTTTGGTTTTACTTTTATTCCCACTCCAGTTCCATACTAAGTTTATTGCTAGATATGTTGTTTTTTTCTCATCCACACCAGTTAAAATCCCTTTAAAAAATCTTCCTAAATGACTAAATGCATTTGCTGTTCTGGTAGTAAATATCCTCATAGGGAACTACAGCAACAGAGAAGCCAAAGCAATATTGGAATTCAGCCATAAACGTCAGGAAACCCTCTAAACTTTCTGACTCTGCATTCTTTTCAAAAGTGGCAACTTTCAACAGTGGGTGAACACTGGGGTGCCTGGCAATAATTGTTCAAGGTGAACAGAACAAAGAAGGCAGGAAAACAACATTGCGGAGGCACTGTTGCTCAACAGGACATGCCTCTTCAAAAAAGTCCTTCTCTCTCTTTTTGTTTTCCCAGTGTTGGTCAAGTTGGCAGAAGTACCAAAATAACATTATAACCTGAGATAGGCCCTGTGCTGCTTCATTTATTTACACTATTAGCAGCATAGAATTTAACTCTTCTGACCCCAGACGTAACTGCAGCCACCAATAGAAAATGATTCTATTTTAGCATTGCTCAGGAAGTGAGGCTACAGATAGACATTCAAATACATTTCAGAAACAAATATAGCACTGTTTCCTCTGAAATAAATTAAATGAAAATTAGTTTTTGCCTTGTTTCTGTAAAGCTTCCATGTTACTGGGTACTTTGAAGTAACAGTGGAAATAATTCATCCTCAATTTAAGAAAAAAAACATGTTTTCTGGGTTTCAAAACAGCCTTTGTGCTAAGAGCAAAACCGAAAGATGACTGCTTGTATGTTCTTTCTTTTTCTAATTTTCTTTAAGATTTTTAAAGAAAGATTATTGTCTCTGGCCCAATACTCACTGCAAAACACTATTGTGTTCCATGTTCTGCTAACAATTGGGTCAAAGGAGAGAAATAACATGTATCTTCATCACTGACAGCTATAAAGAAGCAAAATTTATCTGTTAAATCCCACTCTATCATAATACCTCCATATATTTGCATATTCTTAGATGACTGGTCTAATGGGAAGTACTCTAATTGCATCACTATTCATTTTTAACCAGCTTCTTAGCTTAATCATTGCATATAGATGTGTATGATTGAACATAAAATATAATTAAGTATTCAATGCATAATTATTAATAAAAAGGAAAGTAGAACTTGAATTATACTGGCCCATTACTTATCTTTAACTTTACACTATTGGTATTTTTTTAAAGTTCAAATATGTAATTTTCAGTTTCAGGTAAAGATTAAAAGAAATTTTACACCACATGAGATGAGTCAAAAGGAGAAAAACACTTACATTTACTTATGAATCATCAATGACCTTTCAAAAAATGTGTTTTTAAACATCTATACTGATACTTTTGTGGCTAAGCCACAACTGAGGAGGAATAAAGTGTCTGAATTAACCTAATCTGTAATTTGAAGAATTATAAGAATCTCATGTAAATGTTAATGTCTATTTCTGCCATTTGGATAAATTTGCCATTATTTCAATGTGCTACATCAATTCATGACTCTGGGATACACCAGGAATTGTGTGCGTAAATGTGAGTCTGTGTGTGCATATTTCTATGTGGGTTCTAAAATGTGGATTAGAACTCTTCACTATAAATCTTGTGGAATACATAACTTGTCATTTCTTGGATTGCCTTCAATTACCATAAATGTTCATTTATTCTTTTTATTTTTTAGATAAACTTCTGATTTTTTTCTTTTACAGACAGTGTCTGAGGCAGTGTCTAACTTTGGTGAATATCTTACGCATGTTAGAGTAAGGGAGGACTTACTCAAAAAGGAGAAGAAAACATAATTGCGAAATGACTTAATCCAACTCCCTTGATAGTATCCTATGCATTGCTTCTAAATGTCCTTAGCAAAATAATAAACAAGTTTTTTGTAGTACATTGTAATTTCTCACAATAATTATTTTATTGCCCTTCTATGTTTAGCAATTTTTTCTTATTTAAATTGTTTTTCTCCACAAACAATTAACCTCTTCCCTAACTCTTTTTGCCCCTGAATTCATTTATGGAAAGCATAATGTGTGTTCATTTTCATTTCTTGATCATCTCTCTTCCCATTTTTTTCATGTAAAGCCTGTTCTCTTGTTCATTTTTTAAATATCAATTCTCTTGCCTTATGTTTCTTGTCTCTGGTTCTAAGTTATACAGAGAAGAAGGGAAGGAGAGAGGAGAACTGCTTTCTTTTTCACTCATTCAACTGCCAAGGCACTATTCTTGTTTTTTTTTTAATATTCATTGTGTAATTTGACTTATATAACTAATATATGGAGTATACAGTATAGTTCCCATTTCCTGGATTGAAAAAAATTGAATTGTGAAAAGATAATTCATCCAAGTTACATGTACTTGTATATGTATATTCATACATATACAAGTATAAGTGCATGTAATAAGTGGATAAAATAGAATTGACTTGTCAAAGTTCATTTATCTCACTTCATCACTCTCCTATCATTATCACTAGAAAGAATTTGGTCATAATCCACTTGACCTAGGTATTTCCATTCCCAACAGGGCCTCCCTTGCTGGTGTTCCTGTTTAGCATTCCTGGGACCTCCTCTTCCAGACATTACTGCTGCCAGATAATTGAGGCTTGGAACCTCCAGGTGTCAGAGAGTGATGCACTTTTGAAACCTTCCAGGTGATAAAAATCAGGTGTGTTTGATCTGTGACAAAGAAATGTTCCTCTTCATTTTATCATTTTACTTTTCCAAATTGATACCCAAACAGTGTCACTCATGCCTTAATATTGCCATAGAAGTTTCTTTTAGCAAAACTTTTCTTCAAACAATTAAGGGTAAACATAAACTCATAGATATTTGGGCTTGGCAACAAATCTGAGTGACCATTGCCACATTAAAAACTAAGATTCTATATGGGTCATATTTGTTCTCTTCTCTTACAATGTATATTCTTTTTATATTCTTTTTTATTTTTATTATACTTTAAGTTCTGGGGTACATGTGCAGAATGTGCAGCTTTGTTACATAGGTATACATGTGCCATGGTGGTCTGCTGCACCCATCAACCTGTCATCTACATTAGGTATTTCTCCTAATGTTATCCCTCCCCTAGCCCCCTATCCCCTGACAAGCCCTGGTGTGTGACTGTCCCCTCCCTATGTCCATGTGTTCTCATTGTTCAACTCCCACTTATGATTGAGAAGACGCAGTGTTTGGCTTTTTGTTCTTGTGTTAGTTTTCTGAGAATGATGGTTTCTAGTGTCATCCATGTCCCTGCAAAGGACATGAACTCATCCTTTTTTATGGCTGCATAGTATTCCATGGCATATATGTGCCACATTTTCTTTATCCAGTCTATCATTAATGAGCATTTGGGTTGCATCCAAGTCTTTGCTATTGTGAACACTGCTGCAATAAACATACATGTGCATGTGTCTTTATAGTAGAATGATTTATAATACTTTGGGTATATACACAGTAATGGGATTGCTGGGTTAAACAGTATTGCTAGTTCTAGATCTTTGAGGAATCGCCATACTGTCTTCCACAATGGTTGAACTAATTTACACACCCACCAACAGTGTAAAAGTGTTCCCACTTCTCCACATCCTCCCTAGCATCTGTTGTTTCCTGACTTTTTAATGATCGCCCTTCTAATTGGCATGATAAGGTATCTCATTGTGGCTTTGATTTGCATTTCTCTAATGACCAGTGACGATGAGCATTTTTTCGTATGTTTGTTGGCTGCATAAATTTCTTCTTTTGAGAAGTGTCTGTTCATATCCTCTGCCAACTTTTTGATGAGGTTGTTTGTTTTTTTCTTGTAAATTTGTTTGAGTTCATTGTAGATTCTGAATATTAGCCCTTTGTCAGATGGATAGATTGCAAAAATTTTCTCCCATTTTGTAGGTTGCCTGTTCACTCTGATGGTAGTTTCTTTTGCTGTGCAGAAGCTCTTTAGTTTAATCAGATCCCATTTGTCTATTTTGGCTTTTGTTGCCATTGCTTTTGCTGTTTTAGTCATGAAGTCTTTGCCCATGCCTATTTCCTGAATAGTATTGCCTAGGATTTCTTCTAGGCCTTTTTTGTCTCCTTTGATCTTTGTTGGTTTAAAGTCTGTTTTACCAGAGACTAGGATTGCAACCCTTGCTTTTTTTTTACTTTCCATTTGCGTAATGAATATTCCTCCATCCCTTTATTTTGAGCCTGTGTGTGTCTTTGCACGTGAGATGGGTCTGCTGAATACAGCTCACCAATGGGTCTTGACTCTTTCCAATTTGCCAGTCTGTGTCTTTTAAATGAGGGCACTTAGCCCATTTACATTTAAGGTTAATATTGTTATATGTAAATTTGATCCTGTCATTATGATGCTAGCTGGTTATTTTTGTCCATTAGTTGATGCAGTTTCTTCATAGTCTCGATGGTCTTTACAATTTGCTATGTTTCTGCAGTGGCTCGTACCAGGTGTTCCTTTTCATGCTTAGTGCTTCCTTTAGGAGCTCTTGTAGGGCAGGCCTGGTGGCAACAAAATCTCTCAGCATTTCCTTGTCTGTAAAGGATTTTATTTCTCCTTCGCTTATGAAGCTTAGTTTGGCTAGATATAAAGTTCTAGGTTGAAATTCTTTTCTTTAAGAATGTTGAGTATTGGCCCCCACTCTCTTCTGGCTTGTAGAGTTTCTGCTGAGAGATCTGCTGTTAGTCTGACGGGCTTCCCTTTGTGGGTAACCCAACCTTTCTCTCTGCTGCCCTTAACGTTTTTTCCTTCATTTCAACCTTGCTGAATCTGAGGATTATGTGTCTTGAGATTGTTCTTCTCAAAGAGTATCTTTGTGGTGTTCTCCTCTTACAGTGTATTTTCTAACAGTCTAACAGATTCCTCAGTCTCCATGTAAATATGCTTCAGGTAAGACATGTATCTCGTATCTGTCACTTACAATAAAAATTATTAATGATAACTTATTACATAATGTTCTATGATAGTTGCAGTTTTAAATTATAAAGTTGGGAAATATAATTATTAGCTATGATGAATCTCTAGTAGATCTAGAACCAGGTTTCAGGTTTCTGAAACTTTTTTTTTAAGATCCATAGACCAAAAGCAACTCAGGAATAAATCACAGCTCATTCTGTGTGGGAAATCCCTAGATAGGCTCCTTCCCTCTGAGACAGAAATCTGCCAGGATCTTATTATTTCTTCAGGAAATAATAAGTATAAAGAAATCAAATAAATTGTAAAAGAGAGTTAGGAAGGTCATATATATACCAGAAACCATAAGTATCACGTAGTATATTTTGTTTTTGTTTAAATTAAGTCATTGATTCCAATCTCTGACAACTCCGTAGCTGATTTATCTATGTCCTAATCAAAGAGCAATTAAATCATCCTGTGCAGTAAATTATCATTAGTTAATTATACATCATATGGTTGTCTTTATGGGTTCAACTTTAAGAACTGTTAGTATAATTGATAAAACAATCTTTAATATCAAATATGCAAAAATAGATGGAACAATTGCTAGGCTAAAAGATCATAGAAGTTAAAGATAGCCAAATACACCTGTACTTAGAGAAAGGCATTGTGACACTTGTTTTGTGTTTTTTTTTTTTGTTTTTTTTTTTTGAGACGGAGTCTTGCTCTGTCACCCAGGCTGGAGTGCAGTGGTGCGATCTCGGCTCACTGCAAGCTCCGCCTCCCGGGTTCACGCCATTCTCCTGCCTCAGCCTCTCCAAGTAGCTGGGACTACAGGCGCCCGCCACCATGCCCGGCTAATTTTTTGTATTTTTAGTAGAGACGGGGTTTCACCGTGGTCTCGATCTCCTGACCTCGTGATCCGCCCGCCTCGGCCTCCCAAAGTGCTGGGATTACAAGCGTGAGCCACTGCGTCCAGCCTTTTTTTTTTTTTTGGTGTCTCAAAAGCCATAATTCACATAATCTCACACTGCTTTTCCACAACACTTCTCCCACAAGTTCTCTGCAAGGAAAGACTAAGCCTTTGTATTCTATTTACAGACCACAGGTCATCAGCACACAGCTTCTCCTTTCATCTGAAACCAATATACTTCAATATATATGGGGCACTCAGCATGAGAGATGGAAAGGATTGACAGCGTTGTACCTCTGTGTGTGCTCATAGAACCAAAAATGTGTTGCTGTTTTGAGTTTGGGAGACATTTCTCATACATTTTAAAGTAACTTTTCAGGTAGTATCTTGTGAAATAAGTGTCCTAGAAAATGTCTCAGCATATCTACCTTTAGGACTATCGGAACTAGTTGTGACTACTTGGAGAATAAATGCTGGGATATTGGAATTAATTAATGAAGGAAGAGGATAAGGAGATTGCTAACCTCTTGATGTATGCTTCAGAGGGTAGTGTGGATGTGGGGGCTGAGGTAACTCATCCAGAAGCTGGAAAGAATCAAGGTGCTTTGGCTTCATCTTGGTAGAATTTAAGAAAAATAGTAATATTGAGTGGGGCTCTGTGATGTGAAGGCATTATTCATATACCCTAATTCTTAGGTATAGAGAAACTTTCATAAATTTATTAACATTTTCATTAATAATTTTATTTATTTATTTATTCATCCATTTTTACTTTGAGCTCATTGACTAAGTTACAAAACAAATCATATAGTTGCTCAAGTTAAAAACCTGTGTGCCATTTCTTATTTCTCCCTTTCTTTCTGTCCTCCCCTACATTAAGTTTCCTAATTTCTGTATCTACAGTCCATATAAAATTCTGTTTGTGTTTCTCCATTCCCACTGGCATTATCTTCATCCACACCCCATCACTTCTTAACTGTAATACTACAGTATCCCCTTCACTAGTCTTCTTGCCTCCTTCTAAAATAACCAGTCTGATTGCTCTGCAGGAAACAGATTCTAAAAAAAAAAAAATTAGGTTATATCCATTTCCCCTTTAAACCTTTTGGCCCACATGGTGCTTTAGTAAACATATTCTATGGCCTTTAAGATTATGCATGATCTATATCACAGCTATGTTTTAAATCTCCTTTAGAAATTTTCACTAGCTAGACTATTCTTATCCTTCAAGTCTGACTTCAAACATCACCATCGTCTCTAGGAAACTTTGATCATCGCCCCAGCCTGCAATAGCCTCCCACTTTCAGGTTCTTTCATCGTATCTCTTTGTTTATATATTTCCTTCTGATTTTTAATCGCCATCTTCCAACAGCTTGTCACTTTTATGTGCTTGTTGTTTTTCTCTCTGAAAGTAGAAACTCTTTTCTTGCTCATATCATATTCCAAAAGTGACCTAAACACAATTCTAGATATGATAAATATTTATTATATACATGTTGTTGACTGAATGTTTTTGCTGAGTGTTTCAAATTCTTGAATGCTTTGAGAGACATTTAGAAGACTAAAATGTTGTAGTTCATTTGGGAGACTAATCAAAGGGTATAAGCCTGCTAAGAAGAACACCCTTTGCCTCTTCAATATGAGCAATACTTGGGTTAGTGTAAAAAGAGATGAAACCGTGTCTAACCCCAGTAACTATACTTGTTTATTTTTGATTGGTAAGAGTAGCAAAGACAGTAGCAACTGCATCTTGACATATTACAGTGTGAATATAGAGTGCTACATACGATGGAAGAGGTGAAAGATAATCACCTTCCAAGAGAAATCATGAACAACCAGGACCCTACCAGGGAAAGATATGCCCAGGAGCTCATAATAATGCTACTAAATGGGGAATTACAGGAAAAGGCATTTCATCACCTTGTGATCTAAGGAAGTGAGAGTTATATTGAGCATAATTTATTCAAATAATAGTTATTTAGAATCCATGTTTTACTTATTATTATACCCCTTAGAGTGAGAGCATAAAGGATGTAATTTTGCCTGTGTTACAATTTGTAGAGAAGAGACTATGTAACATGTCAATAGAAAGGTTTATTTCAGACAAAAGTAAATCTCTGATAATTTTTTACATATTTATATACCTTTGAAGATTAAAGTAAGATTTGTATACATCTGGTTGGAGCCTAAATTTTTATATAAGTCTTCCTGGTATTGTCTTAAATTATAAGCCTCAGTAGGACAGATGTACATATACATATATCTTATAAATAATTTTCAATTAGAATCAAAGGACAATCATTATTACCAACTGTAAAGTGAAAAGCAGACATCTTATTTCAAACTAATAAAGCAAGATACTGCTTTTCAAGATTTAATGTACAATACATCACCTAGGGATCTTATTAAAATGCAGATTCATTAGGTATGAAGTGGGGCCTGAGATTCTGAATTTCTTACAAGGTCAAATATGCTACATTCTGCTGTCCAGGACCATGCCAGCACATGATATTTGGGTTACTGACTCTGATTTTAAAACTGGGAATTTACAAAGTGGTATTTTCCTTTTTGCCAATATGGATTAATAAATTGGTAAATCTTATTGAAAATGTGTTAAGAAAGAAGAGAATATAAAATGAATGAATGGGTGGGTCCACTCTTAATGAGAGAGCTACTTTCCATCACGAGAAAAATGGCTATAAGTTAGCTTGTAACCAGAAAATAAATTCCTCTGAAAAATTCACCTTGTGAATTATTTGAGTGATTTCCCTGTAGATCTCCTACTTGAATTTCAATTTTGATGCAGAAACTTGGGTCAGCATTCAAGACACAGAAAGCTCAGTAATGTATCAAGCAACCTGAGCTATCATAGTTCTCACTGAATAGCTGCTTGCACCTGTAGAACAGAAACTTATTAGGAACAGTCATTTCTCTCACAAGTTTGTGCATGTTGACATTCAGCTTTCCCACTAAACGGGTTTTGTTAAGAGATCCTTGTAGAATGCCAAATCTCCTGTGAAAATTGTGACAATGTAGGACAGGATAAGTATTACTGCAATAGAGGAAAATAAACTACTGGTGAAGTTGGCTAGCATTTAACCCTAAGGGAACTCAGGGTATTCTGTTTTTATGAAGTTATAGGGGGTCAGCTTCTCTGTCCAGGATGAATAACTGTCATCTGTTGAACTGAAATATACAAAAATGTATATTCCTTGGATTTGGTGATCTATTTATTTTATTTCAGAAGTCATAAGTATACTTGGCTGTTACTGAAGAAGTATCCTCACAGTGGAAAATTAATGTGGCTTAAAACACGATTTCAGAAGAGATTTCTATGTTTTGTTTCTGCCTCACTCTGACATGATCAGATTCATCCTTAGAGAGAAAAACGTGACAACACTAGAGATCCTGAGTGAAATCAGCCTCTTAGTTAAAAAATATATATATTTTTTTTTATCAAGGGCCATGTTTTCAATGTCCTCTAGGACCATTCTTCTGCTCTTGCAACTTTTCATTTACTGTTTTAATAACGTTATTGGGGAACAAAAGTGCACAGAGGTGTTGCCTGTGAACTCACAAGTGCTATCACAGTTTGAAAGCTTTAAAAATGCTTACAAAGGTTTTCGACTTGTAAGCTTACAAGTTTTTACTTATACAGAATCTTTCAGAACAACGGCAAGAATTCTGAGCAGAGAATCCATATACTTGCTTCTCATTTATTATGTCATTTTATTATTTGATAAGAGGAAATTTGTGAGGAAATTCTACTCTCCAAATTGCTATCCTGAAGAGTATTTTCAGATTTCCCTCTTATCTGGTAAAGGCTATTTCTCAAAGCTCAAAAGTAATGCATATATTATCTTTCTTTTCTTTTTCCAACAAACAAAAAGGCTTCTTTCTACTTAGAAGTGACTAAAAAATTACTTATGCCTTCCTTCCAATAACTTAAAAAGTTTCTACATATTAATAATTTATCAAAGACTCATAATAAAATGATAAAAGTAATAATGAACTAATATTATTAATAGAAGGATTTATCTTTGGCATTGGGGCCAAAGGTAATTAATTGTGCAAGATTGCAGAAATGAATCATTGACAGTGTCGAGGCAAAAAAGAATGTCTTGCTCATAAAAGGTTTCAAAAATATTTATTGCCTAGATTAGTTTTGAACTTACTTGAGCCCAAATTCATGTCCTAATGGACTTTTTGTTGTTGTTAATTCATCTGACTCTTACTTAGGAAGGATTTTATTTCCTGGATGTCATTGGAGCCTCAATGTAGAAGATTCTAAGCCTCAGGCTATGTCTCATAGAGACTTTTCTTTTAAAAAGCCTTTTCTTCCATGTATACTTTCATCTTAATCCATGGATTTATATAGATTTAATGGAATTGGACATTTTCCCACAATTTCTCCCATCTGGTTGTGGCAAGTTAGGATTGCTAGGTCATAATGGATTGAATGTGACTTTTTAAAAAATGATATGTTAATACCAAAGTGCCTTGTCTTGAGAGGATATAGTCAATGGCTCGTTCTTATGGAAAACAGTTACTGTAAATTTGTATGTGAGTTTTATTATTGATTATGTAGATATGACTGGTAGTATTTCTAAAGTACAATTCAATTGATTGATTAAATTCAATCCATTACTTGTTTTGAGATTCTTTTCTATTTAGGATTAATTTGTATCATTAAAATATTAAGATTAAAGCATTTGTTTAAAAAGGTTGTCAGTATTTCAAAATAATACAAAATTAATACTAGCAAATTACTTATTGCTTTGTTTACTAAACCAGAGAATATACACTTTGATCCAAATGTAATATGCCATAAGGAATAGAAAAACAGACACATCAATTTCAGTAAAAACTTTACCACTAATCAACTTATAAGTTATTAAATTATTTTTTGCTTTTTAATTTTAAATTAAGTTTATCATTACTAACATGTTCCAAAAATAGTGCAGAGAGTTCCTGTATATCCCTCAGTCAACCTTTCCAAATGTAAACATCATATATACAATTATGAAAGCCAGCAAATTAATATTGGTACAATATTATCAACTACACTGCAGATTTTATTCAAATTTTATGGGTTTTTTCACTATTTTTTATTACTGTGTTTTTCCATGTGTTCTTTTCGGCTCAAGAATCATATCTTAGATGCCATATAACATCTAGTTGTTACTTTTTTTTTGCACTCCTCCAACATGTGATTTTGCTCTTTCCTTTTCTTTCATGACTTTTGACACTTTTGAAGAGTACTCATAGTTATTTTCTACATGTCTCTCAATTTGGGTTTTTCTAATGTTTTCTCATAATTAAAATCAGACTATAAATATTTTTGCCAAAAAATCCCATAGAAATGATATGAGGTCTTTTTTGACGTCTATAGATTATGCTTATTAAAAGGATAGTCTCTGGAATCATATTGTCTTCACTCAAATGTCAGCTCTGACACTTACAAGCTGTGTAAACCTGGAAAATTTACCCTATCTAAGTAAAATACCTCATTTAAAAAAATGGCCATCATAACTATATTTATTTCAACATGTTTTTGTAAGGATTAAATGGGATAATGTACTTAAAGTTCTTAGTTCTGTCATATCAAACTAATGTACTTAAAGTTCTTAGTTTTGTCATATCACACAGTAAGTGTTAAGACAAAAAGTTAAGTATCAGTGATAATCCATAGTAATAATTGTGGAAGGCAAAATCTACTGATATATGCTAAAATTCCTGGCATAAACTGAGAAGAAACAAAATATTTGTGTAGTCTCAAAGGATCCTCCCCAGAAAATTGTGTTTGTTACAGATAGAAAGATAACCATTCGGTGAAATAACCTGGCAGATACCAAATTAACCTGGCAATCAATCTGTCTGTGAAACTTTTTGAGTACTATTTATTTCACTGTGAAAACAAAGTAAATTGAAATAAAGATATCTTATATACCTTCTGTTATTTTGTTCTACTTTGCTTTTATTCTTGTATTGTTAAAATAGGTCTTCTCTCTAAAAGAAAATGGCATTAAAAGAAAGACACATTTTAACACTTCCTTGGGGTGGAGACAATACCTTATTATTCTACTCCTGTGCTTAACACCATAGGCAGTGTTTTCTGGAAAGATATATAAACTAATTTTTTTAAGGAAATCAACTTTTGAGAAAACAAATCCAGGGAGGCGTTCCTAGATGGCCGAATAGGAACAGCTCTGGTCTGCAGCTCCCAGCATGATTGACGCGGAAGACGGGTGATTTCCGCATTTCCAACTGAGGTACCTGGTTCTTCTCAATGGGACTGGTTGGATAGTGGGTGCAGCACATGGAGGGTGAGCCGAAGCAGGGCGGGGCGTCGCCTCACCCATGAAACACAAGGGCTTGGGGGATTTCCCTTTCCTAGCCAAGGGAAGCCGTAAGAGACTACCTGGAAAAACGAGGCACTCCTGCCCTAATACTGTGCTTTTCCCAGGTCTTAGCAACCGGCAGACATGGTGATTTTCTCCCGTACCTGGCTCGGGGGGCCCCACACCCACGGAGCCTCGCTCACTGCTAGTGCAGCAGTCTAAGATCGATCTGTGAAGCAGCAGCCTGGCTTGGGGAGGGGTGTCCGCCATTGCTGAGGCTTGAGTAGGTAAAAAAAGCAGCCAGGAAGCTCGAACTGGGTGAAGCCCACCACAACTCAACAAGGACTACTGCCTCTAGACTCCACCTCTGTGGGCAGGGCATAGCTGAACAAAAGGCAGCAGACAATTTCTGCAGATTTAAATGACCCTGTCTGACAGATCTGAAGAGGGCAGCGGGTCTCCCAGCACAGCGTTTGAGCTCTGAGAACAGACAGACTGCCTCCTGAAGTGGGTCCCTGACCCCCATGTAGCCTAAGTGGGAGACACCTCCAAGTAGGGACTGACAGACACCTCATTTAGGTGGCTGCCCCTCTGGGATGAAGCTTCCAGAGGAAGGATCAGGCAGCAATATTTGCTGTTCTGGAGCCTCTGCTGGTGATACCCAGGCAAACAGGGTCCGGAGTGTAACTCCAGCAAACTCCAACAGACCTGCAGCTGAGGGACCTGACTGTTAGAATGAAAACTAACAAACAGAAACGAGTAGCATCAACATCAACAAAAAGCCCCATCTGTAGGTCACCAACATCAAAGACCAAACGTAGATAAAAACCACAAAAATGGGGAGGAACCAGAGCAGAAAAGCTGAAAATTCGAAAAATCAGAGCACCTCTTTTCCTCCAAAGGATAGCAGCTCCTCGCCAACAATGGAACAAAGCTGGATGGAGAATGAGTTTGATGAGTTGACAGAAGTAGGCTTCAGAAGGTCGGTAATAACAAACTTCTCCGAGCTAAAGGAGGATGTTTGAACCCATCACAATGAAGCTAAAAACCTTGAAAAAAGATTAGACCAATGGCTAACTAGAATAAACAGTGGAGAGAAGAACTTAAATGACCTGATGGAGCTAAAAACCACAGCACGAGAACTTCGTGATGCATGCACAAGCTTCAACAGCCAATTCAATCAAGTGGAAGAAAGGATAATAGTGATTGAAGATCAAATTAATGAAATAAAGTGAGAAGACAAAGAGAAAAAAGAGTAAAAAGAAACGAACAAAGCCTCCAAGAAATATGGAACTATGTGAAAAGACCAAATCTAAGTTTGACTGGTGTACCTGAAAGTGATGGGGAGAATGGAACCAAGTTTGAAAACAACCTTCAGGATATTACGAAGGAGAATTTCCCCAACCTAGCAAGGCAGGCCAACATTCAAATTTGTGAAATACAGAGGACACCACAAAGATACTCCTTGAGAAGAGCAACCACAAGACACATAATTGTCAGTTTTACCAAGGCTGAAATGAAAGAAAAAGTGTTAAGGGCAGCCAGAGAGAAAGGTCGAGTTACCCACAAAGGGAAGCCCATCAGACTAACAGTGGATCTCTCGGCAGAAACCCTACAAGCCAGAAGAGAGTGGGGGCCAACATTCAACATTCTTAAAGAAAATAATTTTCAACCCAGAATTTCATATCCAGCCAAACTAAGCTTCATAAGTAAAGGAGAAATAAAATCCTTTACACACAAGGAAATGCTGAGAGATGTTGTCACCACCAGCCCTGCCTTACAAGCGCTCCTGAAGGAAGCACTAAACATGGAAAGAAACAACCAGTACCAGCCACTGCAAAAGCATGCCAAATTGTAAAGACCATCGATGCTATGAAAAAACTGCATCAATTAACGGGCAAAAAAACAGCTAACATCATAATGACAGGATCAAATTCACACATAACAATATTAACCTTAAATGTAAATGGACTAAATGCCCCAATTAAAAGACACAGACTGGCAAATTGGATAAAGAGTCAAGACCCATGGGTGTGTTGTATTCAGGAGACCCATATCACATGCAGAGACACACATAGGCTCAAAATAAAGGGTTGAAGATCTACCAAGCAAATGGAAAGCAAAAAAAAGCAGGGGTTGCAATCCTAGTCTCTGATAAAACAGACTTTAAACCAATAAAGATCAAAAGAGACAAAGAAGGCCATTACATAATGGTAAAGGGATCAATTCAACAAGAAGAGCTAACTGTCCTAAACACATAGGCACCCAAAACAGGAGCACTCAGATTCATAAAGCAAGTTCTTAGAGACCTACAAAGAGACTTAGACCCCCACACAATAATAACAGGAGACGGTAACACCCCACTGTCAATATTAGATCAACGAGACAGAAGGTTAACAAGAATATCCAGGACCTGAACTCAGCTCTGCAACAAACAGACCTAATAGACATCTACAGAACCCTCCACCCCAAATCAACAGAATATACATTCTTCTCAGCACCATATTGCACTTATTCAAAATTGACTACATAATTGGAAGTAAAGCACTCCTCAGCAAATGTAAAAGAACAGAAATCACAACAAACTGTCTCTTAGACCACAGTGCAATCAAATTAGAACTCAGGATTAAGAAACTCACTCAAAACCACACAACTACATGGAAACTGAACAACTTGCTCCTGAATGACTACTGGGTAAATAACAAAATAAAGATTTTCTTTGAAACCAATGAGAACAAAGACACAACATACCAGAATCTCTCGGACACATTTAAAGCAGTTGTAGAGGGAAATTTATAGCACTAAATGCCCACAAGAGAAAGCAGGAAAGATCTAAAATTGACACCCTAACATCACAATTAAAAGAACTAGAGAAGCAAGAGCAAACACATTCAAAAGCTAGCAGAAAGCAAGAAATAACTAAGATCAGAGCAGAACTGAAAGAGATAGAGACACAAAAAACCCTTCAAACAACACATGAATCCAGGAGCTGGTTTTTTGAAAAGATCAACAAAATTGATAGACCACTAGCAAGATTAACAAAGAAGAAAAGAGAGAAGAATCAAATAGATGCAATAAAAATGATAATGGAGATATCCCCACTGATCCCACAGAAATACAAACTACCATCAGAGAATACTATAAACACCTCTACACAAATAAACTAGAAAATCTAGAAGAAATAGACAAATTCCTGGACCCATACACCCTCCCAAGACTAAACCAGGAAGTAGCTGAATCTCTGAATAGACCAATAACAGGCTCTGAAATTGAGGCAATAATTTGAAGCCTACCAACCAAAAAAAGTAAAGGACAAGATGGATTCACAGCTGAATTCTATCAGAGGTACAAAGAGGAGCTGGTAGCATTCCTTCTGAAACTATTCCAATCAGTAGAAAAAGAGGGAATCCTCCCTAACTCATTTTATGAGGCCAGCATTGTCCTGATACCAAAGCCTGGCAGAGACACAACAAAAAAAACAGAATTTTAGACCAATATCCCTGAAGATCATTGATGCAAAAATCCTCAATAAAATACTGGCAAACCGAACCCAGCAGCACTTCAAAAAGCTTATCCACCACAATCAAGTCGGCTTCCTCCATGGCATGCAAGGCTGGTTCAACATATGCAAATCAACAATAGTAATCCATCACATAAACAGAACCAACAACAAAAACCCATGATTATTTCAATAGATGCAGAAAAGTCCTTTGACAAAATTCAAAAGCTCTTCATGCTAAAAACTCTCAATAAACTAGGTATTGATGGAACGTATCTCAAAATAATAAGAGCTATATATGACAAACCCACAACCAATATCATACTGAATGGGCAAAAACTGCAAACATTCCCTTTGAAAACTGGCACAAGACAAGGATGCCCTCTTTCACCACTCCTATTCAACAGAGTATTGGAAATTCTGGCCAGGGCAGTCAGGCAAGAGAAAGAAATAAAGGGTATTCAATTTGGAAAAGAGAAAGTCAAATTGTCCCTGTTTGCAGATGACATGATTGTATATTTAGAAAACCCCATCATCTCAGCCCAAAACCTTCTTAAGCTGATTAGCAACTTCAGCAAAGTCTCAGGATACAAAATCAACGTGCAAAAATCACAAGCATTCCTATACACCATTAACAGACAAACAGAGCCAAATCATGAGTGAACTCCCATTCACAATTGCTACAAAGAGAATAAAATACCTGGGACTCCAACTTACAAGGGATGTGAAGGACCTCTTCAAGGAGAACTACAAACCACTGGTCAATTAAGTAAAAGAGGGCACAAACAAATGGTAGAATATTCCATGCTCATGGATAGGAAGAATCAATATCGTGCAAATGGCCATATTGCCCAAAGTAATTTATAGATTCAATGCCATCCCCATCAAGCTACCAATGACTTTCTTCACAGAATTGGAAAAATCTACTTTAAAATTCATATGGAACCAAAAAAGAGCCCGCATTGCCAAGACAATCCTAAGCAAAAAAGTAACCAAAACAGCATGGTACAGGTACCAAAACAGATATATAGACCAATGGAACAGAACAGAGCCCTCAGAAATAATACCACACATCTACAACCATCTGATCTTTGACAAACCTGACAAATCCAAGACATGGGGAAAGGATTCCCTATTTAATACACGGTGCTGGGAAAACTGGCCAGCCATTTGTAGAAAGCTGAAACTGGATCCCTTCCTTACACCTTATACAAAAATTAATTCAAGATGCATTAAAGACTTAAACGTTAGGCCTAAAACCATAAAAACCCTAGAAGAAAACCTAGGCAATACCATTCAGGCCATAGGCATGGGTAAGGACTTCATGACTAAAACACCAAAAGCAATGGCAACAAAAGCCAAAATAGATAAATGGGATCTAATTAAACTAAAGAGCTTCTGCAGGGCAAAAGAAACTACCATCAAAGTGAACAGGCAACCTACAGAATGGGAGAAAATTTTTACAATCTACCCATCTGACAAAGGGCTAATATCCAGAAACTACAAAGAACTCAAACAAATTTACAAGAAAAAAGCAACCCCATCAAAAAGTGGACAAAGGATATGAACAGACACTTCTCAAAAGAAGACATCATCATCACCGGTCATCAGAGAAATGCAAATCAAAACCACAAGGAGACACTATCTCATGCCAGTTAGAATGGCAATCATTAAAAAGTCAGGAAACAACAGGTGCTGGAGAGGATGTGGAGAAATAGGAATGCTTTTACACTGTTGGTGGGAGTGTAAATTAGTTTAACCATTGTGGAAGATGGTGTGGTGATTCCTTAAGGATCTAGAACTATAATTACCATTTGACCCAGCCATCCCATTACTGGGTATATACCCAAAGGATTATAAATCATGCTACTGTAAAGACACATGCACATGTATGTTTATTGCGGCACTATTCACAATAGCAAAGACTTGGAACCAACCCCAATGTCCATCAATGATAGACTGGATTAAGGAAATGTGGCACGTATACACCATGGAATACTATGCAGCCATAAAAAAGGATGAGTTCATGTCCTTTTGGGGGACATGGATGAAGCTGGAAACCATCATTCTGAGCAAACGATCACAAGGACAGAAAACCGAACACCACATGTTCTCACTCATAGGTGGGAATTGAGATCACTTGGACACAGGGCAGGGAACATCACACATCCGGGCCTGTCGGGGGGTGGGGAGCTGGGGGAGGGATAGCATTAGGAGAAATACCTAATGTAAATGATGAGTTGATGGGTGCAGCAAACCAACATGGCACAGATATTCCTATGTATCAAACTTGCACATTGTGCACATGTACCCTAGATCTTAAATTATAATAAAAAAAGAAAAGAAAACAAATCCAGAGATTTTAGGAGTCATGCCATAAAATAAAGTTAACTAATTTCATCTAAACCATAGCTTGACTGTTGAAATCCTCTTTCAACAGACTACTATAATGATAGGCTTCTTCTGAAAATTTGCTGTGTACAACTATTTTCATTTTTATATGGATTTCTTGGCTACTGTCAATTTGGTTTTAAATCACTTAATTCAGCATGTTTAAAATGATTATTTACTACTTATCTCACCAAATAACTAAAAATCAAAACAATTGAACTCATGGACATAGACAGTAGAAGAATAGTTACCAGAGGCTGGGAAGGGTAATAAGGGGATGTGGAGGAGGTAGGGATGGTTAATGGCTACAAAAAAAAAAAAAAAGAATGAATAAGACCTACTATTCGATAGCACAGTAGGGTGACTATAGTCAATAATAACCTAATTATACATTTAAAAAAAAACTAAGAGTGTAATTGGATTGTTAGTAACTCAAAGGATAAATGCTTGAGGGGATGGATGCCATTCTCCATGATGTGCTTATTTCACATGCCATGCCTGTATTAAAACACTTCACGTAACCCATAAATGTACACACCTACTAAGTACCCACAAAAATTTTTTTAAAAATAAAAATTAAAAGGCTTTTAGAGACAGATATTGATATTCTTAGTGTTTCGTTAGTCAAGAGTTGTCCATATCTAACAATAATTGAACACACAATAATGCCTATAATTATTTTTGGAATATCTGAAAGTCCTAGTAGAAATCCAAGAATCCCTAAACATCTGTGTTTTAATTTAAGAGGGTAAATACTGTATTTTTAGTGAAGGAGAGTTCCAAACACCTGCAAAAGATTCTAGGGAACTGTGAGCTATTTCTGAAGCTATTTCTGAGCTATGTGTTCCTGCCATTCTCATAGCATTCTTTCCTTTCTCTCTTCTTTCTAGTTGTATTTAAAGCAATATTACAAAATAATTATAGTGCAAAAAGCTCAATTGTAGAGCTAAGCAGAAAACACTTTAAGAACATTTTTAAAACGAACTATTATATATGAAACCTTGAACTGACTGCCACTGCAGGAATATTAAGGGGACAGAAGCTGTAACAGGGATTCAGGAATCTCTTTTATGGAATTCTTTGTTGAAACTCATAAAATAATGCTAACATTTTTGGGTGTGGCAAACTTTTAGCATCCATATACAGGACTGATTACAGCAAAAAATCTTACAGCCAATCTTTACCTATGCTGCATGTGTGTTATCTAGAGGTTGCAAGGTGATCTGATTATGTAACCAGATTAAAAACTACATTTATCTTGGCTTAACTACAAAAGTCAATTGTGGCCAGGTGTGACGACTCACGCCTATAATCCCAACACTTTGGGAGGCCAAGCGGGGTGGATCGCTTGAGGCCAGGAGTTCAAGACCAGCTGGCCAACATGGTGAAACCCCGTCTCTACTAAAAATACCAAAAATTAGCTGAGTCTGTTGGCGTGTGCCTGTAATCCCAGCTACTTGCGAGGCTGAAGCAGGAGAATCGCTTGAACCTGGAGGCAGGAGGTTGCAGTGAGCCAAGATCGTGTCACTGCACTCCAGCCTGGGTGACAGAGCAAGACTGTCTCAAAAGAAAAAAAAAAGTGAATTGCCTGTTTATTAACAGTATTGATAGTTTTATATTTTAATGCTTACTCTGTAACATGACAAAACGGGCCAGGCGCGGTGACTCAGACCTGTAATCCCAGCACTTTGGGAGGCCAAGAAGGCCAGATCTTGAGGTCAGGAGATCGAGACCATCCTGGCTAACATGGTGAAACCCAGTCTCTACTAAAAATACAAAAAATTAGCCGGGTGTGGTGGCACGCGCCTGTAGTCCCAGCTACTTGGGAGACTGAGGCAGGAGAAATTGCTTGAACCTGGGAGGCAGAGGTTGCAGTGAGCCTAGATCACACCACTGCACTCCAGCCTGGGCGACAGAGCAAGACTGCATCTAAAAGAAGAAAAATTGATACTCTTAAGTATATTATTTCACATAATTCTCACAACACACATTGAATTGAATATCATTATTGTAGTCATATTTTTAAATGAAGTATTTTACCTAGAGAGGCAGAGTAAATTTCCCAGAGTTGCACAACTCACATGGGAAATTTACTCTGCTTCTGGAAAGTGTAACTGGGAAATTGTAACTGTTTGAGTGTCAGAGCTGATACTTGAGTGGAGACAGTGGGACTCCAAAGACTGTCCTTTTACCAATCATAACCTATAGACAATTTTTATTCACCAAGAAGACAAGTGTACTTATGATAAGTTCAATCATCAGTACCCAATCTCATGAGTTTCTGAGTAAACCAGATTCATAATGTTTTATTTTGGGACACAAAAATCAAGCATTTTTGTAGGGTTCTTCAGGCAAAAATGGTAAGAAGCAATGTAATAAATGCAGAACATAATTTGTAAGAAATAAAGAGGAGAAATAAATTTGTATTAGGGAATTCAAAAGTCGAAACCTCTCTTTAGTGTTTTTGACCAACTTTCTGTTATTTAAACTGTCAAAAAACAGACTGGTAAGGATTTGGTCTCTGCAATCTTAGGAACTGAGATCAGAGAAAATCATTAACTTTCATGATAATAGACGGAGGAACATTCAATTTTAGCACTTGTATATGATGTGCATCTAAAAGCATGAATTTACACTGTGTTTCTTAGTCATATACTTAAGTATTATCTTGACATTTTCTCTTGCCCAGAACTCAGAGATATAAATTAACACATGCTCAGTATTAATTTGCTACCATTGCCCAGCTCAAAGTTGAGTGCAGGGCTTCTTATTTCTTCTTATTTGGGGATGTGTTTCCATTATTTGCATACATCACCTGTATTAGTGGGAAAGGCATAGCTTTGACTTTTCCAAAGTAGATGAACAGCTGCTTTGAAAAGATAATTTAAGATTCATGACACATTTAAACCCCAGGCTTTTTACTTGGTCCTGAAAGTTGAAAGGGCTTTACATTTGCAAAAACTATTTTTTTAGGAATCCATTGAAATTATCCAATATTCTGTGCCCTTACATCAGATACAGAGGCAGCAATATTAAAACTTTATTTTTAAAAACTTGGTTGGGAGCTATGGCTCACACCTATAATCCCAGCACTTTGGGAGGCCAAGTGGGGCAGATCACTTGAGTCCAGGAGTTCAGGACTAGCCTGGGCAGCATGGCAAAACCCTGTCTCCACTAGAAATGCAAAAATTAGCCATGCATGGTGGCACAGGCCTGTAATCCCAGATACTTGGGAGGCTGAGATATGAAAATCACTTGAACCCGGGAGGCGGAGGTTGCAGTGAGCTGAGATCACACCACTGCACTCCAGACTGGGCAACAGAGAGAGACTCTCTCTCAAAAATAATAATAACAAAACTTTCCTTTAAAAGGTTAAAGGAGCCGGGGCAGTGGCTCATACCTGTAATTCCAGCACTTAAAAAAAAATACATAAATTAGCTGCTCATGGTGGTGCTCACCTGTAGTCTCAGCTACTCAGGGGGTAGAGGTGGGAGGGATTCTTGAGCCCAGGAGGGTAAGAATGCAGTGAGCCGTAATGACGCCACTGCACTCCAGCCTGAGTGACAGAGTGAGACTCTGTCTCAAAAAAGAAAGAAAAAAAAACTTGAGGAAATAAATTGATTTAAAACACAGTAAGTAATGGTTGTCATAGTTACGAATGATTACTATACTTCTTGTAGCTCCTGTCAAATCTAAAATCTAAATCGGTAGAACATTGCTGTAATGTTCTATTGTATGGCTACATTAAGCCTACAGGTTTCCCTCACATTTGTGTCTAAGTCATTACACATTTATTTATTACCTACTCGATAATTTTGCCATGCTGTAATAAGAAAGATAAGTGACATAAAGTATCTGCCTGCATAAACCTTACAATCTGGTAATGGTGATAAATAATAAGATAGGTTCACCAACTACAAAGCAAATAGGCAAGTGGCTTATGATAAATACGAATAAAGAACAATCTAGATATGAAGAAAGCAAAAGAGAGATTGGCAGAGACAGAGAGAGAAAAAATAAAATTGGAGGAGCAATAAGAAGCTTCCTGAATGAAGGGGTGCGTGTGATAGATTTTAAGGGGTTTTGGCAAGTAAGAAAGAAAGGAAAGCACGCATTCTAGAGAGCCGGAAGGGAAGGAACAAAAGTGAGGAAGTACGGAACATTCAGGTCCTTTGCAGCGTGGAGCACATAGAAGCTGTATATGATAAAGTAATAAATAGTAAGAATTTATAGGACTTGATAGCTGATAGTGTAGAAGGAAAAATTAAAGATAATTTATGGTTTCAAATGAACATACTGGTCACATTATTTAATGAAAGAAGTAACAGAGGATAATGCACTGATTTTAGGAGCAGAAAAATAATATATGTTTTTATTAAAATGTTGGGGTAAAAGTACCCACTAGAACATTCAGGCTTTTGAATTGTCATTTGAACCTTAAAAAAGAGCAGAGAAAAGTACAAAAATTGGAGTTACAAGGTTCGATTTTAAATCCTGGATTTTCTCCTAAGCTGTATGACCTTAGGTTTGCCACACACTATAAGCACCATTTTATTCAATTTTTTTTTATTTTCATAGGTTATTGGGGAATAGGTGGTGTTTGTTTACATAAGTAAGTTCCTTAGTGGTGACTTGTGAGATTTTGGCACACCCATCACCAGAGCAGTATACACTGACACTATTTGTTGTCTTTTATCCCTCACCCCCTTCCCTCTCTTCTCCCTAAGTCCCCAAAATCCATTGTCATTTTTGTGCGTTTGCATCCTCATAGCTTAGCTCCCACTTATGAGTGAGAACATACAATGTTTGGTTTTCCATTCCTGAGTTACTTCACTTAGAATAATAGTCTCCAATCTCATCCAGGTCGCTGAGAATGCCATTAATTCATTTCTTTATATAGCTGAGTAGTATTCCATCATATATATATCGTGCAGTTTCTTTATCCACTTGTTGATTAATGGGCATTTGGGTTGGTTCCACGTTTTTGCAATTGTGAATTGTGCTGCTATAAACATGCACATGCAAGTATCTTTGGTGTATAATGACTTATTTTCCTCTCGGTAGATACCCAGTAGTGTGATTGCTAGATCAAATAGTAGTTCTACTTTTCATTCTTAAAGGAATCTGCACACTGTTTTCCATAGTAGTTGTACTAGTTTACCTTCCCACCAGCAGTGTAGAAGTGTTCCCTGTTCACCAAATCCATATCAACATCTACTATTTTTTTTTATTTTTTGATTATGGACATTCTTGCAAGAGTAAGGTGGTATCACATTGTGGTTTTGATTTGCATTTCTCTGATCATTAGTGATGTTGAGCGTTTTTTGATATGTTTGTTGGCGATTTGTATGTCTTCTTTTGATAATTGTCTATTCATGTCCTTAGCCCACTTTTTGATGGGATTGCTTGTTTGTTTTGTTGATTCATATGAGTTTGTTGTAGATCCTGGATATGTTAAGAATAGGTATCTTTTCTGTAGGGGCTGTTCTTGTGGTTAAAAAAAATACTAGTGAAAGATTTCACCGTTCATAAAACTCAACAAATCCAAGATGTCCTTGTTGATATCTTCATAAAAGTATCAGTTGAAGTTATTACTGAAGGAGAAAGACTAGAAGAGACCTGAAGAGGGGTTAAAAGAATTACTATGTTTGATAAATATATTAGAAAAAGAAAATTGTGACCATCATACGAAATTTTTTTTGTTGGTACATGTTTTAACAATTTTATTAAACATACGGATACTATACAATATATTGCTTGACTTTTCTTGTTTATGAACTTCTTTAAAAGGGTAACATATTTTATACAGTCTTCTAAGACTTATGTTATTCACCACATATTATGATTATAAGATTCATCTATGATGTAATATTTAATTATAGATTATTTTTATTACTGTATGATATTCTATTTTATGAAAAGTCCACAATATATTTACCTTCCTACTGTTTATAGATGTTTTTGTTGTTTCCAGTTTTTTGCTATTATAAACATGAACAATGCCACAGTGGATTTTTTTTGTTATGCCTTCCAGTACACATGTGAAAGAATTTCTCTCGGGCATACATCTAAGAATATTATGTATCTTGGAATGTTCTACTTTATAAAACAACACCAAATCATTTTCGAAGGTGGTTGCATTATTTTCCACTATTACAAGCAATGTGTAAAAGATCCATTTCCTATCCAAAACTTATTTTTATCAGAATACTTATTAAATTTATTGGTGAGTAGTGGAGATGGTATCTCATTGTGTTCTTTAATGGCATTTTATCAATTACTAGTGATGTTGGCTTCTTTTTCGTGAGTTTATTAGTTATACATACATATATCTTTTGTTATAAGTCTATTCATATTTTTGCACATTTTTATTGTTAATTTTCAATGTCTTTTTAATTTATAGGCTGTTTGTATATATACTCGATTATAGTGTTTTGCTGGCTGTAAGAATTGCAAATAATTTCTCACATTCTCTATACTCTCTTTAAAGTGCTTATGAGAAAAATGTTCTTAATTTTTACGTCATCTGATTTTTAAATTTTTTTAAGTTCTGCTTTTGACATCTCTTACAAAATATTCTTCTCTGACTCAATGTCAGAAAGACATGTATTATATTTTCTTCTAAAAGTAGCTTTTGCTTTTGAAAGTTCTTGTGGTTACTTTTCAAAGTTCTTAAGTTTTCTCTTCAAAGTTCTTAATCCATAGAAAGCTGATTTTTGTGTATCATGTGAGGTAGAATCTCTTTCTCATTTTAAAAATAATAACCTTAGGCTGGGCGTGGTGGCTCACACCTGTAATCCCAGCACTTTGGGAGGCCAAGGTAGGCAGATCACAAGGTCAGGAGATCGAGACCATCCTGGCTAACACAGTGAAACCCCGTCTCTACTAAAAATACAAAAAATTAGCTGAGCGTGGTGGCACGCGCCTGTAATCCCAGCTATTCGGGAGGCTGTGGCAGGAGAATAGCTTGAACCCAAGAGGCAGAGGTTGCAGTGAGCTGAGATCGCACCACTGCACTCCAGCCTGGGTGACAGAGCAAGACTCTGTCTCAAGAAAAAAATAAAAATAAATAAATAACCTTAAATCTTTTTTCTTTTTTCAGTGATTTGTCTAGGTGCCTTAGTTACATGTCAACATTCTATTTAAGTATGAGTATTTTCTTGCCTTTCCATTGTGTTCCTGTAATTGATTTTGTCCTCTCCCTACAAAAATATCATATTGTCTTAGATAAAATGTGATATGTAGGGAAACTTCTCCCACCTTATTTTATTAATTAGCACATATAAACCTATTTTGTACCAGGTATTGTTCTAAGCCCTTTTCAAATGTTGACGCATTTAATGCTATAAACAATCTTATAAGGTAGGTACTTTTATTTCTCTAGTTTTACAGACGAGGAAACTGTGTCATAGAGAGGTTAAGTAACATTTCCACAGTTACACAGCAAGTCATGTAGATAGGACTGTAAACCATTCAGTCTGGCTCTAGTGTCCAGCATTGTCATTACTATGCTATACTGTGTCTTTGTCTCCAAAGGTGTTTTGTCTATGTTTTGTATTTTGCTTTCATATAAATTTATAATTTGTATGAATTATAAATGCTTATATTTATAATTTATAATCATCTTATCAAGTGCTAAGAACAATCTTTTCATGATTCTTACTGAAGTTCCATTATATATATACAATGATTCAGGAATAATAAACACTTCAGTATTTCTGCTGCAAAAATATTCCTAGATATATTACTGGGATAAATGGGATAAGTAAAGACTATGTATTGCTTCTTTTTACTTGAGATCCAGTTTTGCTGCCAAATGAGTTTTTGTGCCAAACTGATGAAAAATCTTTCTATTTAGATTCTTTAGACTTTTTGGAATTGTGGAATGTATTATTACCATTTAATAAATGAGAAAACAAGGCCTCAGGGGTTAAATAAGCAAACTTAGTCTGCATTCTTAGTTGATGATAAACTGCCTGTAATTTGCCTTAGGTTTTCTTAAGAAATTTCTTCATATGGATTTTTAAGCTTCAAAATAAGAATATAGGATTTTTATTTGGATCTTGATCTCTGATGATTCCAGGTCTTTGCCTAATTTACCTTGCTCACTAACCTTTCTCTAATTGATAATCTGTTCTTTTTTATTCATCCATATCCAAGCCTAATCTGCCCGTTAGTCTCTTTCAAAATAACACAGTTGATTAGAAATTAATGAAAATGTTTGTAAGCCTGTGCCCATTCACCAGTTTTATCAACCTGTAATTCAAATTCTAGATTTCGTAATTTAAAGACTTGTTTAAGATATAGCTTGCCTTTAATCTGTCAATATTTTTAAGTAAGTGATTTTTTTCATTTTGAAATTCCTTTTTATCGTATTCTCTCATTTCCTCACTTTTAATTGATTACACTGTGTCAAGTAATTAAAATATTGTTGCCTTTTTAAAGTGATAACTTATTTTCCCCTTAAGGTGAGCTGATTCTGTACCCTACGTGAGAAAATGAGTGCTACCCTTATTTATTGTCCTTGCACCCATTTGTATTTACAGCTTCACTTAGACCTCAATGAGGAACTCAGTGCCTATATTTCAAATACCTATATTTAAGGTAATGTTCATTTGTCTGGTGACTGGTACACAGTAGGTACTCAGTAAATGCTTGATAAGTGCATTTATAAATGAACAAGATAGAATCGTCTCTTAAAATTTTGATGTCAACTTCCAAATTGAAGTTGAATTTTATAATAGCACAGGATTACCTGTTAAAGATCTCAGGAAAAAGTAACAAACTAAAACACTTGTTCTCCTGCTACAGACTGAAGTATAAGTACTAGTCTCTCATTTAGGTGTAAGTGAAGCTCTAAGTACAAATGGCTGCAAAGGCAAAAATAATGATGCACTCTCCATAATACAGTTGATTTAAATTGAGTATCTTAAAATGTTTAATTTTGAAGCTGCTTAGCATTCATCTGTATGACATTCTATAACTTTTATTGTTAATGCTTGAATTTAATTATCACTCCACTATATGTTCTTGTTTATATTTTCTTGTATATTAACAATAAATTTATGTCCCTCAGACTCATACTCACTGAAGGGTTATAAACTATTCAGCACATCTTAGACAAGCAGTTTCCAAACCACACTCTATTTGGGAAATGGATTCCAGGGCCCTATATCTGACCTACTATAATTTCTATAAGGGGCCTGAGATTCTATACTTACTATGAATTTCACTATCATGACAAGAGAAAATTGAGGAGAAAATGTTTTTTGAAGATTCATATTCACAGTACTAGTGGATACTTTTGCTGACAGAGCAGAATCTTTCTAGGAACACGTGACACTCACTCCCCATCTGTTGTGTCTTGACATTGTTTAAACATCAGTGTCAGAATGAACAGAATTAACCATTCTCATCTCACTCCTTCATTTGTTATGAAATCACAAGCCTGTAGGTATCCACACAGAGGGAAGTTCCAGTCTCACGATGACATCATTACCTTTATGTGGCTCCTAGTGACCCAGCTATGTAACAGGATGCTATGGGAGTCAGCCACAGGGCCTCTCTTCTCTCAAACTGAGCACATTGTCTGGCCTAGCAATGGCACAACTCATTGCAAAGCAGAGTAAATTGCATGCCTCTTTCACAATACCTTTTCCCTTTGTCTGATTTTTTTATTAGAGCCCAGAACCATTTTTCCACCTTGGGAACACACTTTAAAAATTGGTAGAAGCCAAAGAGAAAATGATTAAAATGATAGGCATTTTCTTTATAACCTTTCTTTTTAGGCTAGATCTTTTTCTTAAAGCATCTATATCAATTGTTGAAAGGAATATCTTTTTTATGCCATCGAACTGTGTATACTGCTTGACCATAATCTCAAAGATAATCTCTCAGTGAGCTAAAACAGATATTCAGATTATAGAATTGAGGTATTTAGAATTACTTGATCTATAGTAGTCAGATATGGGTTTATATCATTCATATGTTCGATCTATTGAATTCTAAGTACATTCTTAACAACGACATATCACATTCAATTCCAGGCATTTTTAAATTTATTATCAACATTAATAATCATAATAACTCTGTACATGTGCATGGTGGAGTAGGCAAGGAAAATGGATATAATTACATCGGTTTTTCGATTGAGTACACTAAAGTTCAGGAAAGGCTAATGACTTACTTAAAGTCATTCCGATGGGAAGAAACTCATCATTTTAATCCTGATTTCCACACTCCAAGTCTATAACTTCCTCCTCCATTTTCTAATTTTCTTCTTATTGTGATGTTGACAATAAAGAATTACACATGAATTTGTCTTTACCTTTCTAAAATGCATATTTCTGGTGTTTTATCAATTAAAGAAATGCATTTCCTTAGCTATTGGCTGTGTGCATTTTTCTGTGAACTCAGGTGTTAACATTTGGACTATTGTTAGTCTTTTCCCTATCCTTTGCTCCACATTGTGGTAAAGCCCCAAAGTTTGAGTCAGTAACTTAAAAATATGATGTCAGTGGCATGGAAAAAGGAATAAAAAGAAGTTGGACTGAAAAAAATAAGTTTAGTCATTGCTTTAAAAACTCATCATTTTAAAAGCAGGAATTCTGGCCCCCTAATATAAAACTAAGTAAAAATTTAGATTTTAATTATAGACTTCTGCAAAGTTCACTTTTTGTGTTAAACCAATAGGAAGCAGCTTTTTATAGATACAAATTTATTCGCTTTCTTTAACATTCCAAACTGAACAATAACTTTCATGATGTTTTTGTTATTAAAAGAAGTTCCCTTTTTAGCTCCTGCTGTAATAAATAAGGTAAAGCTTCAATTAAATTGAAAGTTATAGAAGAATCTAAACCTCCTGGGCTTAGGGCTCAAGGTATTTCACTTACTGTGAATAGTAAGTAGTAAAGCGACTCCAGGAATAAACAGAGAATGGGTAACTACAGAACCCAGAACAATAACATTTCCATTTGTCTTGACCAAGTAATTGGTGTATAACAGTTCGGGAGTCTTCTGAAGAGGTATCACTCCCAGCTCTCCTACAAATCACTGTATGACCTTTTCAAAGACACGCTTTCTTCTGGGCCTTGTTTTTCTGTTCATCTATAAAGTGAACATTCATCTAGATAAACTGAAAAGTTCCTTGTAGCATTACAATTTTAAGATTTCAAATATTTAATATTATGGAAGCTGGATGGAAACATTCAAATTCAGATGTGAAGCCTTGTAGAAATTTATTTCTCCTACCGAGTAGGGTTGATGTTTCAGATAAGGGGATATTTGTCAGATTCTAGGCATAATTTCACCTTGATTAAATGTTTTTGGTGCTTCAAATCATGTTACGCATCCAGCCTAATTGTCCAATTTGAGGTTTCATTTTGTTCTTTTAGAAAGGTGTATCATGGTGCTGTTTCAAAGGTTGGTTTTTAAAACAACATAGAAATTTTCTTAGTTAATATACTCATTATTGAGCAACAACATATTTTTGAAAGTTCAGTACCTAGTATAACATGATTAATCCATAAAAAATATTTGGTAAGATAGATAACACAAAACATGATTTTAGAGGTTGATGAGAACTATAATATATGGGTATCTATTAATTACTATAACTTGGTGATTATTCATGCTAGACATACTATGATACCTTGATAAACATTGTTGCATACTGTTCTCACCCTCCTGAAAGTCAGTGATGCTTACAGCTTCCTTTGAGATTTCAACTATTCGCAGCCTAAGAATAAGATGAGAAGGTTATGGAGTGGAGACTACACATAAAGAGAGTATCTTTGAAATTTCTTTCAATATTAAAGTCAGATTTTTTTTTTTGGATCACCATTCTTTTCGAAGTTATGTTCCTGCCATGGGTAATGGAAAGAATTCAGTTCTAGATACTGCACTTGGGTTCAATCTAGGATCTCTGCCAAATTGTATGTATCACACATGTCATTTAGACACTCTAAAATTTAGTTTCCTCATCTGTAAATTGGGTGATTTTATAATCAGCCCAAAGGAATTTCTTTCCCAGATTTTTAAACCTAGGTTTCTGTGAACCTAAACTAAAAAAATCTAATTTTACAGCTGATAATTACTATCCAGCAGCCAACTCTGACTTGCTTCCTTAATAATTACAAAAATATATTTATGAATAATATTTCAGATGGTAAAAAATATAGACATGATATCACTATCAATAAGGCTTTCTTTTGGAAAACAGAATTGAATGTACATTATTATATATTTATGATATGTGAAAGAAATTGTTATTAGATGATTTATATTCTTCATGCCTAAGAGTTGAACTCAAAGAGACAACAGAAACTAAATCATGCTGATTACCTGCATGTGATACAGGGGAATCTGATGCCTCATCTCTCTTGTTTACATAAATGCTAGAGCATTTTCCAGTATGTGATATGTATAATCATAAGTGCTATGTAAATGCACTGATATTATTTTGATAATCAAACAATGGTGTGTGTGCATGTATGCATGTACACTATGCATATTGTTTCTGTGTGTGTTTGTGCACACACACACCCAACACTTGCGCATGTGTGTCAGGATGGATAAAGCAATGAGAAAAGAAATTAACAAATGGAAGAAGTCTAAATTAGCATAGAATTCTAACTGACTGTGTTAAAGTTGCTTATCTTTTAAAAGATAAGTTGTGTATTGTATAAAAGGCTCGTTATTTAATAATCTGCACTTGAATTTACATCTTTTGAGCAGTGGAAAATAATACATCATGATCCATATGCGAAAGAAAGTGCATAATGTGAAAATTTTATGTTGTGCTATAGAAAAAAGGGAAAAAATAAGTTATTGGGACAATGTAAGAGGTGACCGAATAATTGACTTATAGTCTAAAACAACTTACGTATCAGCGGATAGGGCACATATTCAAAGGAAATCCACAAATCAGACTTGGTCTGACAAGGAAAACAAATAAACATAAAATCTGTGATCAAATACAAAAGCCTGGGCTTTGCTAGAATAAAGAAGTGAGAATAAAGAAGCTCTTTAGTTATAGACGGAATTATAATAGATGTAAACTGCATCACTGCAACAAACATTATTGTTGCAAATACAGGAATTAAAACACTTAAATGTAGTATAAAAGCAATATTTATAGTTCCCTTTCAAGGGCAGGCAGTTAGCCAAGTTAGAGAATATATTTACAACTTGTGAAATAGTCTGCCTAGAGAAAACAGTTCTGTTCCGATGCTGTGTTTTCCTGAATGCAGTTCCTCCTAGCAGCGTCAGCATCACCTGGGAACTTCTTAGAAATGCAAATTCTTGGGTCTCACCCCAGACCAACTGAATCAGAAAATCTGGAGGAAGGCCCACCTTCCAGGTGGTTCTCAGGCATCCAAAAGTTTGAGAAGCATTGGCTTAGTAATATAGTAGAAAAATGGGTAGGAATTCTATTCTGTCATCATAAAGCCACTATAAATTGGATTTTGTGCTTACATTTCCTTTTTCCTTTTTCTTTTTTTTTTTTTTTTTTCTGAGATGTAGCCTCACTCCGTTGCCTAGGTTGGAGTGCTGTGGTGCAATCTCAGCTCACTGCAACCTCGCCTCCCAGGTTCAAGTGATTCTCATACCTCAGCCTCCTAAGTAGCTGGGACTACAGGAGCCCACCACCACGCCCGGCTAATTTTTGTATTTTTTTTAGTAGAGACGGGGTTTCACCATCTTGGCCAGGCTGGTCTTGTACTCCTGACCTCAGGTTATCTGCCCACCTTGGCCTCTCAAAGTGCTGGGATTACAGGTGTGAGCCACCGTGCCCAGCCCATGCTTACACATCTTAATAACACTTAACAGATTCTACTGAGATTGCTAGACACAGATAATTTTTAGATTATTATTATTTATGATTGTATAAAATAACTAAGACACCAGATGATTAAGAAGCTCTTTGTTGATAAATAATTATCAATAGTTCTGTGAAATGAAACATGTGCAGATGATCTCCTACCACATACCATGTATCTTGCCCTGTTTGTAGCCAAACACCCTGTTCCACAACTTTACTGTGTAAATTTTATTAAGCTGAATGGAAATTAAAGAGGAGAGTGAAGTTGGGTCTCTCCAAATTTATTTCTTCTGCTACATAAAGTGAAAGTTAAGCAATCTTAAGCTTCTTTCAAACTCTTTGTTGTGTGTCTAGCTATAGTAACACTGAATAGAAACAATTAAACCAAAAACCTTGTGGGAGAAATTAGAAAAAGATAGTATCAATTTCAGTGTGACAGTCGAATTTCTCATAAAATTCTTATCAATCTATATTATCTTCACTATTCATGACTAATGTTAAGAAATATTACCAATCTATATTATCCTCACTATTCATGACTAATGTTAAGAAATATTATCATCGATCGGGGTGGAGCCAAGATGGTGGAATAGGAACAGCTCCGGTCTACAGCTCCCAGCCTGAGCGACACAGAAGATGGGTGATTTCTGCATCTCCGCTTAAGGTACTGGGCTCATCTCACTAGGGAGTGCCAAACAGTGGGTGCAGGACAGCCGGTGCAGCACACTGTGCACGAGCCAAAGCAGGGCGAGGCATTGCCTCACTCCGGAAGCGCAAGGGGTCAGGGAGTTCCCTTTCCTAGTCAAAGAAAGGGGTAACAGACGGCACCTGGAATATCGGGTCAGTCCCATCCTAATACTGCGCTTTTCAAACGGGCCTGGAAAACGGCACACCAGGAGATTGTGTCCCTCACCTGGCTCGGAGGGTCCTATGCCCACGGAGTCTCGCCGATTGCTAGCACAGCAGTCTGAGATCAAACTACAAGGTAGCAGCGAGGCTGGGGGAGGGGCGCCCGCCATTGCCGAGGCTTGCTTATGTAAACAAAGCAGCCAGGAAGCTCAAACTGGGTGGAGCCCACCACAGCTCAAGGAGACCTGCCTGCCTCTGTAGGCTCCACCTCTGGGGGTAGGGCACAGACAAATAAAAATTCAGCAGGAACCTCTGCAGACTTAAATGTCCCTGTCTGACTGACAGCTTTGAAGAGAGTAGTGGTTCTCCCAGCATGCAGCTGGAGATCTGAGAACGGACAGACTGCCTCCTAAAGTGGGTCCCTAACCCCCGAGCAGCCCAACTGGGAGGCACCCCCCAGTAGGGACAGACTGACACCTCACTCGGCCGGGTACTCCTCTGAGACAAAACTTCCAGAGGAACTATCACACAGCTGAATTTGTGGTCTCACGAAAAGCCGCTGTTCTGCAGCCACCACTGCTGACACCCAGCCAAACAGGGTCTGGAGTGGACCTCTAGCAATATCCAACAGACCTGCAGCTGAGGGTCCTGTCTGGTAGAAGGAAAACTAACAAACAGAAAGGACATCCACACCAAATACCCATCTGTACATCACCATCAGCAAAGACCAAAAGTAGATAAAACCACAAAGATGGGGAAAAAACACAGCAGAAAAACTGGAAACTCTAAAAAGTAGAGCACCTCTCCTCCTCCAAAGGAACGCAGTTCCTCACCAGCAACGGAACAAAGCTGGACAGAGAATGACTTTGACGAGTTGAGAGAAGAAGGCTTCAGACGATCAAACCACTCTGAGCTACGGGAGGAAATTCAAAACAATAGCAAAGAAGTTAAAAACTTAGAAAAAAAATTAGATGAATGGATAACTAGAATAACCAATGGAGAGAAGGGCTTAAAGGAGCTGATGGAGCTGAAAGCCAAGTATCGAGAACTACGCGAAGATTGCAGAAGCCTCAGTAGCCGATGCAATCAACTGGAAGAAAGGGTATCAGCGATGGAAGATGAAATGAATGAAATGAAGCAAGAAGGGAAGTTTAGAGAAAAAAGAATAAAAAGGAACGAATAAAGCCTCCAAGAAATTTGGGACTATGTGAAAAGACCAAACCTACGTCTGATTGGTGTACCTGAAAATGACGGGGAGAATGGAACCAAGTTGGAAAACACTCTGCAAGATATTATCCAGGAGAACTTCCCCAATCTAGCAAAGCAGGCCAACATTCAGATTCAGGAAATACAGAGAACGCCACAAAGATACTCCTCGAGAAGAGCAACTTCAAGACACATAATTGTCAGATTCACCAAAGTTGAAATGAAGGAAAAAATGTTAAGGGCAGCCAGAGGGAAAGGTCAGGTTACCCACAAAGGGAAGCCCATCAGACTAACAGCTGATTTCTCGGCAGAAACTCTACAAGCCAGAAGAGAGTGGAGGCCGATATTCAACATTCTTAAAGAAAAGAACTTTCAACCCAAAATTTTATATCCAGCCAAACTAAGCTTCATAAGTGAAGGAGAAATAACATACTTTACAGACAAGCAAATGCTGAGTGATTTTGTCATCACCAGGCCTGCGCTAAAAGAGCCCCTGAAGGAAGCACTAAACATGGAAAGGAACAACCGGTACCAGCCACTGCAAAAACATGCCAAATTGTAAAGACCATCGAGGCTAGGAAGAAACTGCATCAACTAACAAGCAAAATAACCAACTAACATCATAATGACAGGATCAAATTCACACATAACAATATTAACTTTAAATGTAAATGGGCTAAATGCTCCAATTAAAAGACACAGACTGGCAAACTGGATAAGGAGTCAAGACCCATCAGTGTGCTGTATTCAGGAAACCCATCTCACGTGCAGAGACACACATAGACTCAAAATAAAGGGATGGAGGAAGATCTATCAAGCAAATGGAAAACAAAAAAAGGCAGGGGTTGCAATCCTAGTCTCTGATAAAATAGACTTTAAACCAACAAAGATCAAAAGAGACAAAGAAGGCCATTACATAATGGTAAAGGGATCAATTCAACAAGAAGAGCTAACTATCCTAAATATATATGCACCCAACACAGGAGCACCCAGATTCATAAAGCAAGTCCTGAGTGACCTACAAAGAGACTTAAACTCCCACACAATAATAATGGGAGATTTTAACACCCCACTGTCAACATTAGACAGATCAATGAGACAGAAAGTTAACAAGGATATTCAGGAATTGAACTCAGCTCTGCACAAAGTGGACCTAATAGACATCTACAGAACTCTCCACCCCAAATCAACAGAATATACATTTTTTTCAGCACCACACCACACCTATTCCAAGATTGACCACATAGTTGGAAGTAAAGCTCTCCTCAGCAAATGTAAAAGAACAGTAATTACAAGAAACTGTCTCTCAGACCACAGTGCAATCAAACTAGAACTCAGGATTAAGAAACTCACTCAAAACTGCTCAACTACATGGAAACTGAACAACCTGCTCCTGAATGACTATTAGGTACATAATGAAATGAAGGCAGAAATAAAGATGTTCTTTGAAACCAACAAGAACAAAGACACAACATACCAGAATCTCCGGGACATGTTCAAAGCAGTGCATAGAGGGAAATTTATAGCACCAAATGCCCACAAGAGAAAGCAGGAAAGATCCAAAATTGACACCCTAAAATCACAATTAAAAGAACTAGAAAAGCAAGAGCAAACACATTCAAAAGCTAGCAGAAGGCTAGAAATAACTAAAATCAGAGCAGAACTGAAGGAAATAGAGACACAAAAAACCCTTCAAAAAATTAATGAATCCAGGAGCTGGTTTTTTAAAAAGATCAACAAAATTGATAGACTGCTAGCAAGACTAATAAAGAGGAAAAGAGAGAAGAATCAAATAGATGCAATAAAAAATGAAAAAGGGGATATCACCACCGATCCCACAGAAATACAATCTACCATCAGAGAATACTACAAACACCTCTATGCAAATAAACTAGAAAATCTACAAGAAATGGATAAATTCCTTGACAAATACACCCTCCCAAGACTAAACCAGGAAGAAGTTGAATCTCTGAATAGACCAATAACAGGTTCTGAAATTGTGGCAATAATCAATAGCTAACCAACCAAAAAGAGTCCAAGACCTGATGGATTCACAGCCGAATTCTACCAGAGGTACAAGGAGGAACTGGTACCATTCCTTCTGAAACTATTCCAATCGATAGAAAAAGAGGGAATCCTCCCTACCACATTTTATGACGCCAGCATCGTCCTGATACCAAAGCCTGGCAGAGACATAACCAAAAAAGAGAATTTCAGACCAATATCCTTGATGAACATTGATGCAAAAATCCTCAATAAAATACTGGCAAACTGAATCCAGCAGCACATCAAAAAGCTTATACACCATCATGAAGTGGGCTTCATCCCTGGGTTGCCAGGCTGGTTCAACATATGCAAATCAATAAATGTAATCCAGCATATAAACAGAACCAAAGACAAAAACCACATGATTATCTCAATAGATGCAGAAAAGGCCTTTGACAAAATTCAACAACCCTTCATGCTAAAAACTCTCAATAAATTAGGTATTGATGGGACGTATGTCAAAATAATAAGAGCTATCTATGACAAACCCACAGCCAGTATCATACTGAATGGGCAAAAACTGGAAACATTCCCTTTGAAAACTGGCAGAAGACAGGGATGCCCTCTCTCACCACTCTTATTCAACATAGTGCTGGAAGTTCCGGCCAGGGCAATCAGGCAGGAGAAGGAAATAAATGGTATTCAATTAGGAAAAGAGGAAGTCAAATTGTCCCTGTTTGCAGATGACATGATTGTATATCTAGAAAACCCCATCGTCTCAGCCCAAAATCTCCTTAAGCTGATAAGCAACTTCAGCGAAGTCTCAGGATGCAAAATCGATGTACAAAATTCACAAGCATTCTTGGACACCAATCACAGACAAACAGAGAGCCAAATCATGAGTGAACTCCCATTCACAATTGCTTCAAAGAGAATAAAATACCTAGGAATCCAACTTACAAGGGATGTGAAGGACCTCTCCAAGGAGAACTACAAACCACTGCTCAATGAAATAAAAGAGGATACAAACAAATGGAATAATATTCCATGCTCATGGGTTGGAAGAATCAATATCGTGAAAATGGCCATACTGCCCAAGGTAATTTATAGATTCAATGCCATCCCCATCAAGCTACAAATGACTTTCTTCACAGAGTTGGAAAAAACTTCTTTAAAGTTCATATGGAACCAAAAAAGAGCCCGCATTGCCAAGTCAATCCTAAGCCAAAAGAACAAAGCTGGAGGCATCACGCTACCTCACTTCAAACTATACTACAAGGCTACAGTAACCAAAACAGCATGGTAATGGTACCACAACAGAGACACAGATCAATGGGACAGAACAGAGCCCTCAGAAATAATGCTGCATATCTACAACTATCTGATCTTTGACAAACCTGAGAACAAGAAATGGGGAAAGGATTCCCTATTTAATAAATGGTGCTGGGAAAACTGGCTAGCCATATGTAGAAAGCTGAAACTGGATCCCTTCCTTACACCTTATACAAAAATTAATTCAAGATGGATTAAAGACTTAAATGTTAGACCTAAAACCATTAAAATCCTACAAGAAAACCTAGGCAATACCATTCAGGACATAGGCGTGGGCAAGGACTTCATGTCTAAAACACCAAAAGCAATGGCAACAAAAGCCAAAATTGACAAATGGGATCTAATTAAACTAAAGAGCTTCTGCACAGCAAAAGAAACTACTATCAGAGAGAACAGACAACCTACAGAATGGGAGAAAATTTTTGCAACCTACTCATCTGACAAAGGGCTAATATCCAGAATCTACAACGAACTCAAACAAATTTACAAGAAAAAAACAAACAACCCCATCAAAAAGTGGGCAAAGGACATGAACAGACACTTCTCAAAAGAAGACATTTATGCAGCCAAAAAACATGAAAAAATGGTCATCATCACTGGCCATCAGAGAAATGCAAATCAAAACCACAGTGAGATACCATCTCACACCAGTTAGAATGGCCATCATTAAAAAGTCAGGAAAAAACAGGTGCTGGATAGAATGTGGAGAAATAGGAAAACTTTTACACTGTTGGTGGGACTGTAAACTAGTTCAACCATTGTGGAAGTCAGTGTGGCGATTCCTCAGGGATCTAGAACTAGAAATACCATTTGACCCAGCCATCCCATTACTGGGTATATACCCAAAGGACTATAAATCATGTTGCTATAAAGACACATGCACACGTATGTTTGTTGCCGCACTATTCACAATAACAAAGAGTTGGAACCAACCCAAATGTCCAACAACGATAGACTGGATTAAGAAAATGTGGCACATATACACCATGGAATACTATGCAGCCATAAAAAATGATGAGTTCATGTCCTTTGTAGGGACATGGATGAAACTGGAAACCATCATTCTCAGTAAACTATCACAAGGACATAAAACCAAACACTGCATGTTCTCACTCATAGGTGGGAACTGAACGATGAGAACTCATGGACACAGGAAGGGGAACATCACACTCCGGGGACTGTTGTGGGGTAGGGGGATGGGGGAGGGACAGCATTAGGAGATATACCTAATGCTAAATGACGAGTTAATGGGTGCAGCAAAACAACATGGTAGATGGATACATATGTAACAAACCTGCACATTGTGCACATGTACCCTAAAACCTAAAGTATAGTAAAAAAAAAAAAATCAGCCATCCTCAAAAGTATATTTCCTACCTACTTATTACACACCAAAGCTCTCTCATAATATGAAGTAATTTCTGATACTCTCTAAAGCTGAAAACGTCAGATAATGCAATGCAAAACAGAACAGAGCCTTAGATTTTGAGAGGGATCTAGCCACTTTCAATTCCTGGGGTTTCACGAGGAAAACGGTGTTTTTCCCCCAGGCAGAGTCTGTGGTGCCTCTTCTGTTTTTCCCAAGGAGTTCCACGCTGTTAGAAATTATCTTCGGATAATTTCTCTCATGTGTGCATCAACAGTGGCAAGAAGACAAAATGGAGGAAAACAATTAAGTCAGCTGAGAAGAGAAAAACTTTTTTCTTCAGAAAAATAAGATCCAGTAAGAGAAAAAAAAATAAAGGCCTTTAAAATATACGTATAGCATGGATATTGCTTTTAATTTAGCTGACTTTTAACCAAATATCTTATTACCAAAGTCTATCCAGAATAAACAGCAAGTATTTCTGGCTTTTGAACTTTACCAAAGGTAACCTCCCAGGTGCTCAGAGAAAGGAAAACCCGAGACAGGAAGTCCGAAGTTGTACATGGAGGGGAAGAGAATCAGCAAATGGCAAAGGTCACACAAGTATCAACCAGAAAGTACTCATTCCTAGGCTGAAAATGGAGCCTGGCCTGCCATTGTGAAAAGACAAAGCCTTAGCTCCTAAGCTACAGCATTGGGCAGTTTCCTCTGCCCTTCCCAGAAGGACTCTAGAGGCAGCCAATTTTGAGCCTGCAAAGGCTTTTAACTGCTCAAGAGAATTTTTAGATCTATGACATGAACTCCAAAATTCCTGTCTCTGAATTTTGGCAGAGACCAAGAGCAAGTACTGCCACATGGTTACGAGGACAAGCTCCTAAGGACATAAAACAAGATGAGAGGGAAATATCATCTAATTTTTTGGTTGTTTGTTTCAGAGAAGCAAAATTTGGTAACTGATCAGTTTGCTGGGCTGGCTTGGACAGTGGACTTATGGGATCCTAGGCCTGTGTTCTATCCTAAGATACCCCTCCTTATGACAGAATGATACAGAAAGACAAATTCACAGCATAAAGTCCACCGGATTTGTTACAGCCTAAAAAAACAAAACAAAACAAAAAGAAATATTATCATCATGGTCAGAGCTCAGAAACATACGGTACTTCTACTAGATAATGAGAAGATGAAAAATCCACAATGAACAATTTTTATGGTTCAAAAGTAGTGTGATTTTTAACCTTAAAAAATGAAAGTTAGTTGTTTATAAGAATAATTGTGGCAGATGAGAATATGGGGAGAAATGTAATTAGTCCAATAAGCTTTACTGAAGCAAAAGTTTATTTTTTGGACATTAACTTATACTTTGCATTTTAATGCACTTTAATATATCTTTGCATTTTTAGTTAGAGCTTGTTCATAATTATGGATGAAAGCATTCAGTCATTTACTAGGTCTATCTAAGGATAAGTATGTACTTCTATTTGATATTTAGGATCACCCCTCACATTGTTGATGTATTTATGTATTTAACATAGTGATTTCTGAAGGTCCGTGGAAGTATTTGTTCCTGTTACTCGTATTCCTGAACATCACTCACTAGACTTCAATTTTACTTGAGAAAAACCAGTCATATTGCTCCAACTAGAACTGGGCAGTGCTTATATAGACTTGATGAATTTGTAGGATTTATGAAAGTATACTTCAGGGATCCAGTGGTGCCGGGATTTAATTCTATAAAATGAAATTAATAAGAATGAATGGTGTTGCAGCCTACATTTTACTTTTCAATGTCTGTTTCAAAATTGAATTGTTAGTCTCTTAGAGAACTTCTTCCTGTACCTAATGGAGTAACTTGCCCTCTCAGCATAAACAACTGTAAACTGAATAAAATATATAATACCACTGGTTTGATATATTTGGCAAAAGGCAGTACATGGCTATGATCCCTGAGAAAAATGGAAATCCATTAGATGAGTCCAAAACTCACCCAGACTTTCTGTCTGAAGACATTTCCTGGTCTGAAGACAAGGATAAGGAAATCTCAGTAGAGTATGGCAGCCTCCTAGTGACTACATCAACGTGTTCAGACTGCTGTGGCATCCTGTCAGTAACTAACTCCTAAGTTACTCAGGAATAAATTTTTTTAAAAGTCTTGAATAGCTAGAGATTGAATTTCAGGAAAGCAAAAGTGGCTGAGATTTATAGGGCAGAGAACATCATAAAGAAAAATTCCAGAATTCTGAATAGGAGTCCCATCAAGGCTGTTGTTTAATATGCCAAGATTGTTCAGGAGGGACACACACACACACACAAAAGCACCAAGCATAACAGAAAAAAATAATTGGACCTCATCAAAGTCAAAAACTCCTGTTCTTCCAAAACACCTTTAAGAAAATTATTCAGCATCATGGGAAAGATAAAAAGAAAATATATATAACATATTTTTTCTTACATATATAAAATGTTACATATTTTATTTTATATAAATATAATAAAATATTATATATTGTCTATGCTATATATATTTTCTATATAATAAAATATACATTTTATATATAATTCATTATAAAAATAATTATTTTATATTATATATAATATTAAAATAATATTGCAATAAAAATAATATATTATAATATTAATGATATTAATATAATTTTGATATTATTAAAATAAAATAATTATTTTCTTATTTTATATATAATTAAATATGTTAAATTAAAAATAAATATTACATATTCTATATATAATAATAAAATAAAATATATAACACGTATATATTATATATTTGATTTTCTATATATAGTAGAAATCTTTAAATATACATATATAAAAATTAAAAAGAAATTCACAGAATGGGAGAAAATATTTGTAACACATATGCCTGATGAGGAATTGTATCTCAATAATAAAAAGGAATTCTTACAACTCAGTAAGAAGAAAAAAACACAATAAAAAATAGAAAAACTATTTGGACAGACATCTCACAACAGAAAATATATAAATATCCAGTAAATATATAAACAAATGCTTACTATCAGGGAAATGCAAATTAAAATCATAAAGAGACACCACTGCACACTAACTAGAGTGATCACGATTAATAAAACCGACAATACCAAGCATTGGTGATGATGTGGAGCATCTGAAACTTTCACTTGTCACTGGTGAAAATATTAAATGGTACAGCCACTTTGTAAAACAGTTGGATAGTTTATTATGAAGGCAATCACATATTAATCAAAAGACTCAACAGCAATTCTAAGAGTATTTGTTTAAATATAGTAATATTTCCAATGCCAAAAAAGACTTGTATATGGCTATTCATAGTAGCTTTATTCTCAACATGAATATAGCCAAAATGTTCATCAATCAGTGAAAGGATAAATAATTTTTGGTATACAAATAGAATACTATGATGTAATAAAACTACACATACACTGAAATGCATACATAAGTATCAAAACCACTAAAATGAGCAGAATAATCCAGACACAAAAGGGGCAAGGCACATGTAGCAGAATTCTGTTTATTTTACATTTTACAATAGGCAAAGCTGCAGTTTAGTGAATAAACTGTAGCTTTATTTAGTGGTTGCCTGGAACCACTCGACATGGGAGAAAAGGTTTACTGCACAGGAACAGGAGGGACCATTTTAAAGTAACAGAAAACTTCCATGTTTTGATTGGCTTGGTAGTTACACTAATTTATATATTTGTCAAAACTCAGAACAATACACCAAGAATAGTTTTGTTTTACTGCAAGTAAATTATATTCAAAAAAGTTTATTTTAAATCTAAACATATAGTTAAGTAGCAATCGTTTCTATCATTAACTCATCAATGAAAATAGGAATCCATGAGCCCACATAGACACTAATTAATTAATTAATTGAGAGTACAGAAACTGTCACAGTGGAATGCCAGTGACAAAATATGAAAGCAATAATTCATTTAGAAAATTACCATTTGGAAAACTTTTTCCAAATAATTAATTCAGCCAAGAAACATCTATAGGTATTAAGACCAGTGGGTGAAAACTGAAGAGGGAACAAATAGTGGCATAAAAAAAAACTCCACCAATTGTCCGCCCTCACAAGGCCATTAAGTTAACAACCATCTACACAGAAAAAAACACCTTCATAAAAAACAAAAATCAGATGAGCACTCCTAGTACCTGGTTTTAACTTAATATTGCTGAAAGAGACACTGAAGAGATAGAAAGAACAGTCCTGAATTGCCCATGCCACCCCTCCCTCACTCTTAGCAGCAGAGGCCTGGTGTGGAGAGCATCTCTGGGGGCTGGGGAGGGAGAGCACAGCAATCATGAGGCAATGAACTCAGTGCTGTCCTGTTAGAGCAGAAAGGAAAGCCAGATCAAACTCAGCTGACCCCACCCACAAAGCGAGCATTTTAAACAGCCCTAGCCAGAGGGAAATCACCGATCCTAGCAGTCAGAACATGAGTCCCTATAAACATCCCCACAGAGGGCTACAGTGTTCTGTGTCTCCAAGTAAACTTGGAAGGCAATCTGGGCCATAAAAACAGCAACTCTTAGGGGAGTTTTGGTGCTGAACTAGGTCCAGAAATAGCAGGCTAGGAGAACACGCCACCTACGGAGACATCAGCTGGGGCAGCTAAGGGGGTGCTGGCAAAATCCTCCCTTAACCCCGGCTGCACAGCTCGTGGCTCCAAAAGAAACCCCTTCATTCCACTTGAGGAGAGGAGACAGAAGAATGGGGAGAACTTTGTCAGATACCAGACATGGTGGTTGGTGATCACATTGATAGAGAATATGACTATCAGCCTGGGAAGAAGAAAGAGAAGATTTTTACATACCTGTGCTTAAAAGAGGGATGAAAGAAAAAAGAGATGCTACAGATGGCGTGTGACTAGTGTCACAGCAACTTCTGTATTCAGCACAGACAGACCCTGGACCACAGCTGCAGACATGGGAGCTGCCCCGCTATCAAAGCTGGGTGAGAAGAGACTATCAGTTAAAATGATGCTGGCTTAGAATACACAGTATCATAAGTGGAACCAGCTTATGCTCTAAAGTGAAAAGTGGAATGACTTTGAGCACCATTCCACACTAAGTTACTGATCTTAAATGTTTGTTGAGGGAGATGGGGTAATATAATAACATTGAATTCTGAAGTTGGAAAAAAAAAATCCCAGATCTAGCCAGAGGGAAATCACCAATCCTAGCAGTCAGAACATGAGTGCCTACAAACATTCCCACAGAGGGCTACAGTGTTCTGTGTCTCCAAGTAAACTTGAAAGGCAGTCTGGGCCACAAAAAAAGCAACTCTAAGGGGATACCAGCTCAGCTACACCAGGTTAGAGCACCAGTCAGAGTTGTGAGGCCCCCATTCCAGGTCCTAGCTCTCAGACATTTCTAGACACACAGAGTCAGAAGGCAACCTGCTGCCTTGAAGGAAAGGACTCAGTCCTAGCAGCATTTATCACCTGCTAATTAAAGAGCCCTTGGGCCCTGAATAACCAGAAGTGATACCCAAGTACTACATTGAGGGTTTTGGGTGAGCCTCTGAGGACTTGCTGGCTTCAGGGGAGACTCTGTGCATTATTAGCTGTGGTGGCTATGGAGCAAAACTCCTTCTGCTTAAGAAAAGCAAAGAAAAAAGTAAAGGGGACTTTGTTTTGCACCTTAGGTACCAGCATGGCCACAGGAAAGTGGAGCACCAAGTAAGCTCCTGGGGTACCCATTTCCAGGACTTGAATCTTAGACAGCATTTCTGGACCTGTCCTGGGACAGAGGGGAGTCAACTGCCCTGAGGGGTGAGTCCCAGGCCAGGCAGCATTCACTGCAAGCTGACTTAGAAGACCTTGGGCCTTAAGGGAACATGGGCAGTAGTCTGGCAGTACTTCTTACTGCGTGGGATGGCAGCAGCCACAGGGTGAGGCTTCGCTGCCTTTGGAAAGGAGGGGGAAGAATGTGAAGGATTGTGTCTTGTGGTTTGAGTGCCAGCTCGCTTAGGGCAATACAATAGAACACCAGGCAGATATTTAAGGGTTTTTTGTTTGTTTTGTTGTTGTTTGTTTATTTTTGTCTGAGACGGAGTCTCGCTCTGTTGCCAGGCTGGAGTGCAGTGGCCCAACATTGGCTCACTGCAACCTCTGCATCCCAGGTTCAAGCGATTCTCCTGCCTCAGTCTCCAGAGTAGCTGGGACTACAGGCACGCACCACCACACCCAGCTAATTTGTGTATTTTTAGTAGAGACGAGGTTTCACCATGTTGGCCAGGATGGTCTTGATCTCTTGACCTCATGATCTGCCCACTTCAGCCTCCCAAAGTGCTGCAATTACAGGAATAAGTCACCACCCCTGCTGATATTTAGTTTTTTACTGTAGTCCCTAACTCCTAGATGGCACTTCTGGACCCACCTGGGACCTGAGGGACCCTCCTGCCATGAAGGGAAGAACACAGGTCCGGCCAGCTTTGTCAATGGCTGATTGTAGAGCCCAGGACCTTGAGTGAACACAGGCAGTAGCCAGGGAGTGGTTACAGAAGACTTTGGGTGAGACCCCACTCTCTATGATGTGCTTATTTCACATTGCATGCCTGTATCAAAACATCTCATGTACCCCATAAATATATACACCTACTATGTACACACAAAGATTTTAAAAAAGAAAAACAAATAAATAAATAAAAATTGTGGGTGACTATTTGATGATGATGTGATATTTATATAGTTTCACATACCTCCCTACAAACTGCTTATTGAATATCAAAAAAAGAGTGAAGAGCAAAGAGTGTTTACAGTGGAGAAACATGACAAACACTTTAATCCAATGATCAGGTTAATAAATTATATATTTCCTAATAAGATACAATGAAAACAAAGGATGATTTCTGGAATATTCCTGCCAGAAGTGCATACTCCTGAATCTGGTCATGAGGAAACAGAAAACAAACCCAATTTTATGAATGTTCTGCAAAATTACTGAACAAGTCTAGAAAAATGACAAAGGCAACCTGTCATTATTGACTGAATGCTTTTTACTATAAAGGACATTATCGGGACACTGACAAAACTTGAGTGGGCCTGCCTATTAGACCATTGCATATATAAGTGTTAATTTCATGATTTTGTTGGCTACAGTGTAATTATGTAAGGTAACATTCTGTTTGTAGGAAATCTATTCTAGAATATTTCCAACTACTGGGGCACCTTGTCAGCAACTTACTCTCAGTGATTTGAGAATAAAGAATAAAAACAAACTTTCAATTTTATTTTTGACTGTCTTCTCAGAGGTTTATTAGAACCATAAAACAAAGAAACTAGTGTCTCTATCCTAAGAAAAATTATATTTTTATTTTTCCTAGGTACAATGTAGTTTTCCTTATAAAATTATATGGAAGTGCCTAAGATCTACTGTGGACCCCTGGACCAGCCTGCTAGCTCATGTTCCAAAGTCAATGATATCGAAGGCATCCCTCCCAAGGAAATCTCAACTGCACAACCCTTACTATGTCCCAGTTCAGCAGGAAGCAGTTAGAGCGGTTGTCAGCCAACCTCCCCAACAGCACTTGGGTTTTCCTATTGAGAGTGGGGACTGAGACACAGGACTAGCTGGATTTCCTAGGCCGACTAAGAATCCCTAAGCCTAGCTGGGAAGGTGACTGCATCCACCTTTAAACATGGAGCTTGCAACTTAGCTCACACCTGAACAATCAGGTAGTAAAGAGAGCTCACTAAAATGCTAATTAGGCAAAAACAGGAGGTAAAGAAATAGCCAATCATCTATTGCCTGAGAGCACAGCAGGAGGGACAATGATTGGGATATAAACCCAAGCATTCGAGCCTGCAACGGCTACCCTCTTTGGGTCCCCTCCCTTTGTATGAGAGCTCTGTTTTCACTGTACTGAATCTTGCAACTGCCAAAAAAAAAAAAAAAAAAAAAAACAACAACAACAACAACAAATGGAAGGTAAGTTCTGTGTGATAATGCAAAACTAGAAGTAATTTAACAACTATGATTAGAAAAATAATATATCTACTACACAAAAATACTTATTGAAACACTACTTAACCAAGATATTCAGAATCCTCAGAACTAGAAACATTCTGATAATTGTGAATTATCATTTTCTTAGGTTCTGTTTGGTCAGTTTTTAAATTTAGTATATTTCACAAAGCAATTAAACATTTCCACCTCCTTTTTCTGACCCATTTAACACAGTTTAAATAATAGGACATGCAAACCACTGAACTATTATTATCTTGTGAGATTACATGCTTATCTTGAATCACTCTTGGCTCTTTCTAATTTGTATTCTGATATTCTATAATTCAGCCCCTGCTATTGTGTTAATACTTCCAACTTTTCAGTCTTGATCTAATTCAAGTACAGACATTACATTTTATGACATTTCCATCTTTTCAGTGTGACATGTTAAAACTAAAATCATTTAGAAGACACATGCAATTATGCACTTTTCAAAAAAACTAATAAAATACAACTAGGACTGATCTTCATCACTACACAAAAGTGTATCTAGGCTGCCTGTTAATATATTAAAATGTTCCCATGCCACTTAATATTTAGCCAATGAGGTAATGCTTGGAAAGTCAGAGGGCATCCAGAATTCAGCTTCAGCACCTTGGCCAGTGTCTCCAAAGATTTGCCCATGTAAAAAAGGTTGTTAAATATTTTGAATAGTACCCTTGAAAATGTTCATTTGTCCACATAAACTAACCTGTGTTCATTTCTTCACATAAAACAAACTTTCTCACATTCGTTTATAATGATTTTCTTCTAAATTTATTTGTATAATTACTGATCTGAACAATTTTTAAAGTGAAACTATTTACCTTATAAATAAATATCTTATAAGGTGAACATATAATAGTATTGAGCAATTTTGCAATACTTATAAAATGCTAATTTTATTCATTTTACAAAAGTTACTAAGCTATAAATTTTATTTTTGGCAAGGATTAGTGATTACCCAATATAAATACAGGTTCTCCTATGCTTTTTTAAGTAGGGTGAATAAAATATTGAATTATTTCTCTAAGCTTCCAGGTGATGCTGATGCTGCAGATCCAGGGACTATACATTGCGTATCACTGGTGTGGACAAGCGCAGTAGTTCTAAACCCTGGCTGCACACTAGAATCATCTGGGATAATTTTTTCCTTTGTGAATTTTTATTTATTTATAATTATGGTAAAATGTATCTAGCATAAAATTTACCACATTAACTATTTTTAAGTGTGCAATCCAAAAATTTTGATTATATTTATATCATTGTGTAGCCAATCTTCAGTCTCTTTTTATTTTTGAAAAATAATACTTTATACTGTTTAAACACCAGCTTCCCAGTCTTTCCTAGTACCCAGAAAACTTTGCTGGCAACCACCATTCTACTTTCTGTCTCTATGAACTCTACTACCTTAGCTACCTCACATAAGTGTAATCATACAATATTTGCATTTTCGTGACTGGTTTATTTCACTTAGAATCATGTCTTCAAGGTTCATCCATGTGTCAGAATTTTCTTCCTTTTTAAAGCTAATAATATTCCATTGTATGTATATACCACATTTTGTTTAGCCATTAATCTACTGATGAACTCTTGGATTGCTTCCACCTTTTGGCTATTGTGAATAATACTTTTATGAATATGGTTGTACAAATCTCCCTTCTAGGTCCTCCTTTCAATTCTTTTGGGTATATACCAAGAAGTAAAAGTGCTGGATCATATAATAATTCTATTTTTACTTATTTGAGAAACACACAGTTTTTTATAGTGGCCACACCATTTAACACTTTCACCAATAGTACACAATGGTCACAGATTTTCCAAATCCTTGTTAACACTTGTTATTTTCTGGGGTTGTTTGTTTGTTTGTTTGAATGCTGAGCGTTCTAATGGGTTTGAGAGATGACATGTGATTTTTTTATATAAATAAAAGCATACCGAAGTTAAGTAACTTCTGAAAAATCGCTCAAAGGTGGTAGTATCTGGTGTCCTTGGTCTTGCCTTTTCTCTTAATTTGAACAGTCAAAGCTAGAATTTTTTTACCCATACCACTGTTTTAGAATATTACACATGGTTTGTAAAATATAACATTTATTTTAGCACAAGTCAGTATTGACTATAATAAGGCTTTTACAATGCTATTAAAATGGCAATCGTTATTAATATTGTTAATGATGCACCTAAATAATGAAGGCAGTAGGGACAATAAAATGAGAAACTTTTCTTCAGATCTCTTACAAACTCTGCATGTTGCTATTAAATGGTATTCCTTTAGTGTATTTTATGGCCCCAACTCCATTACTAACTACCTGTGTGACTTGGGACAAGATTCTTATTCTCCCTATGTTTCAGCTTTTAAACTCTTTCCAGAGAATTTTCCACCTTCTATTTTGATTACACGCAATTTAAATTATCCTGGGATGAAGAACATTTTACCTGTAGGAGATTTAAAATGAGGAAACGCAAGTCCTAAGAGGACATGAAGTTACCTTGAGACCCTAAAGTTCCCTGGGTAAGCAAACAAACCAATTAAAGAAAGAGTCACTAGCTACATCCTAGGAAATCCACTCCTTTGAGGTACCTTCCCACTTTGAACTACTTATTAAGTCAATAACACTTCCTTCTGAAGTGATCATTAGGTAGAGAATGGATATACTCAGGACAATATAAACATGAAGGACTCACCACGTGGAAGTTTACAATTTGATGAGCTCTGAGAAAAACAACATATATATGTAAATAAATGAGTATTTGCTATTTCCCATCTAATTTTTAAACTAAAGTTCTGTCTCTATTCTTATGACATTTAAAATCAAATTTTTAATGGGAATTTTTTCAAAGTCATATAAAGTACACTCAGCTGGACAATTCACTTCGGATATGAGTGTTGCAAAATTATTATTTTTTTCATATAAAAGCCCTAGGTGGGTTAAAGTTTGAAAGAGAAACTAGATGAATAAATTTTTAGAGAAGAGGGAGTGAAAATGCTTTAAATGAACACACAAGTCATATCAATGTTTGATGAACATATTTTATCTGCCTAGAGGAAAGTTACTCTTGAAATAAGACGAGATGAAGACACAAAAATGAGAGTTAAGGAAGATAAACAGGAGGTGATTTAGAGCCATTGTTGCTTCCGTCATCAAATAATTACTAATCATTAGAGGCAGCAGATTGGATTGGTTAAGGGTGTGATTCCCTGTGCTGGAATCCTGGCTCTGTCACTTGCCTATTGTATGATCTTAGACAAATTACTATACTTCTTTATGCCTTCATTTTCTTATCTGTTAAATGGAGATAAAAATATCTTCATTATAAAGTTACTTCAAAGAAACAAATTAATTTTATAAAATGCTTATAATTTTAAAAATACATGAATAAATAGCTCAATAAGCAATTTCCAAAACATCCCCGGAGCTCCCATGTTTATGGCTGCAAGTGAGATCTTTACAATTTCTCTAGACTTTAAAGGCCCCAGTTTGAAAACTACAGATGTATACATAGCCTCACTCCCCTTCAATCAGTGTTTCTCTATCTTCTCATACCTATAAAAATTTGCCACCTTTAGAAAATCATACTTTTAATTTAAAAAAACATTTCAATTATTTTAAATGAACATTTTAGTGCTACTAATAAGTGTTAATTACAACTTTTCACCGAACTCTATTTGACTAGATGATACATTCCTGAATCATTTCAGATTCCACATCTCATCAGCTATATTCTACTCATTCTCTCTACTAAATTAAAAACAAAATTCTATTTCACATATATTCACCTAAATGGTGGTAACTGTTTGGCAGTCCCAGTATTTGGGCATTTCACTTAAATGTAGTGATGGAAATTATGAAAGAATTTCTCATAGAACACTATAAACACTCCTTTACATTCCCAAAAGAGTGAAGAAATTAAAGATGGCTTTTGTATAACCTCAAAACAATCTCCTTCTCTGGGCAGAGCTCCTCTGGGCTCTGGGCAGTCCTCTTCACTTTCAACCATTTGCTAGGTCAATGCATCCTTCCCAAATCAACATTGGGCGAAGAACATACACAACTAGCACTGAGGGGAATTACAAGCAAATTACTTGAAATATTCTTTAAAATTTCAATTTGAGACTTTAGGTAATGCATTCCCATTCCATTCTTTCATTTTGTTCAGCTCTAAGAAGTATTCTGTGTTTTTATGTTTCCTTGCAGATTTTGATTTGGCTTTTAACGGTTCCCAATTCATATGGTAATAAAAAGCCAGACATGGTGGCTCATGCCTGTAATCCTAGCACTTTGGGAGGCCGAGGCAGGTGGATCACAAGGTCAGAAGATCAAGACCATCCTAGCCAACATGGTGAAGCCCCATCTCTACTAAAAATACAGCCGAGCATGGCGCCTGTAGGCCCAGCTACTTGGGAGGCTGAGGCAGGAGAATTGCCTGAACTCAGGAGGCGGAGACTGCAGTGAGCCGAGACTACATTACAGCCTGTGAGACAGAGGAAGACTCTGTCAAAAAAAAAAAAAAAAAAAGAAATGGTAATAAAAAATATTAACATTGGTTAATTTTTGAAAGTATGCCAGATATACTAAACTCTTTTAAATAATTTGCATATATTATCTCATTTTAACCAAGTATATTATGAAGTAATTTTTTCATTGTCCTCATTTTTTATAAATGATGAAACTCAGGCACAGAGAAGTTAAACTGGTGCAAGGCCACACAATAAGCAAGAGATGGGGCCAGGATTTATACCTACTCAGCCTTACTCCAGAATCTAGGCTCTTAATGGCAACAACATATTTTGTTTTTAGAATTCTCTTATTTTCAAGTGACATATATCATACTCAGAATGGCCAAAGAAAAAAAAAAACCTAAAAAGTTGTGGTAAATGTGGTTTTAATCACATATAATCCACGGGCTCAAACAGAATCCTTGGGACTTGACCAAGCCTTTTCCATATCCTGAGACTATTTTTCTTTGTTGGCTTGTTAAAGATGCTCACTATATTGTTTTGTACACTCACTGAAACAAGTCAATTGAATCATTAAAAGATGGTCTTTGGAAGCATTATCAGTCCATGAAGACATTTTTTAAAGTCTCACTTTTCATTTCAAAAACTCATATGAGCACCTTTTCCCACGATGGTCACCACATTTGGTGTGGAAATGCAGAATCTTTTTTTTTTTTTTTGAGACAGGGTGTCACACTGTCACCTGGGCTGGAGTGCAGTGGCACCATCTCGGCTCACTGCAACCTCCACCTCCCAGGTTCAAGGGATTCTCCTGCCTCAGCCTCCCGAGTAGCTGGGACTACAGGTGCCCACCACCACGCCCAGCTAATATTTTGTATTTTTTTAATAGACAGGGAGTTTCACCATGTTGGCCAGGGTGGTCTCAAACTCCTGACCTCGTGATTTGCCCACCTCAGCCTCCCAAAGTCCTGGGATTACAGGCATAAGCCACCGTGTCCGTCCAAAACGTAGAATCTTATACTATCTGCCCACTTCCTTAAACAGCATGCTTTAAAACGAGCACATTAAAATAGCTATGATGAAAAAATATTCACTTTTTTTGCTATATCTTTTAACTTCAAATAAAGATCTATTGCTGATTGCCAGGATTCTTTATAAATACAAGAATATGTGGATTATCATCATTTAGCTCTCATTCCTTGCTGCATATGTAGCTGTACTCTATTAGTTTGATAACTCAACACCTGTTCTAGTCCAACCAATGGCTCACAAAATAGACATTAGATAAATAAAATTAGAGTAGAAGCTCTCCTCTTTTATTGTAGGCTTGCAGTGATAGAAGAAAAAGTGGTCAAGCAACTCCCACTCCTGTGAATGCAGATACAATGAGCTGATTCAGCAATTCAATTGTTCATTAAAATTTAGGTAAAATAAATGACAGTCATTATCCTTTTACATTTTATGATATCACATTTTGATTGTATGTGATGTTCAACATTATTGCTTGATAAAGAGAGCTTTCTCTTTTTCTCCTAGTGTTAACTGTGTGTCTTCACTTTTTAACAGCCTCAGTAGTTATGTAACTTGGGACAATGTTTCTCCTCAGGAGTACATCTTAGGATGATTTTTTTTTTGTATTTTTAGTCTTGTCTTTACTGTTTGTATCCAATAATTAATTTCCTTTTTTCATGGCAAACTTGATTGTTTTGCCAAGGAGGTTTATCTGTTACATTTGAAAAAGGCATACTACTAAGTGACAGCATTTTATATTAGACAATGTATTGATGAGTAAGAGCAGATGCATTACTAGCCCAATATTTAAGTTTTCAGTTATTCATGAGGTTTTCCTGTGTTCACTTTTTTCACTTTATGCTTCCAGATATACTTGTCTCAGCACGTGAAACTTTACATTCTCTATGTATACTGGAATAATAAATACTATTATCATTTATAATAATATTCCAAGTTATAATATGTAAGTAATCATTTTTCATCTGGCAACCAGTCAGTAAACAAATAAAAGTAAGCTCGTAAAAAAGTGATGATCTCAGTATAAATAGACAGCCGACATATAAACAAGAAGTACAATAGGGCACTAACACAATGGTCACTAGCAATATAGAATGTAAGGACCACTGGGGAAATTTACACACCTAGAAGCAGCAGAATGCATGGTTCCCTCATTCTTTTGTCATCCCTGTGGAGGAGTGTCCTCAGGTTAAGCTTAGCCAAACACATCATAGAAAGAATCTGGGAAGGAAAGAATTAAAGCTGATGTGATACATTTCTTCCCCCAATTACTAAGGGAGTAGAGAGTTGGGATAGTGATGGACGCTTCTGGGGAAGATAAAATAAGGCAGGTGATGCAGTATAATTTACCTGTAAGAACAACTGGGTCTCCAGACAAATAGACTAATGCTTCATTCCAGGAGAAGAATCTTTACCTTTGGAATGCTTTGAGTCAGATGCTTCTGACTGAGGTTTGCCTAATGTAGAGACACCTAATACCTATAGATTTATGAGCCATATCTTCCTAGAGAACATAATGTACACTCTGCGGTAGAAACTAGAGACATCTCTTTAATTAAATACTCCTAGTTGTGTGAGGTGACCCTTGAATCTCATTAAGTATCTCCTCATATATTATTTCATGCCAAAAGCATGGATACAATGCTGAAAGCAGGAAACTAGGGTGTTCTGCAGTATATCCTAAATTTTTTCTCATTTCTCCTTATCCCACCTGATTGCTTGTATTCTTGAAATTATTCGTAAAGTTTGACACTTAATAAGACCTTTATTTGTTATTGATGGAACAATCTGGTCTTTTTTTTACCTTAAAGCCCTTTTAACACAAACATACACACACACACATGCACACATCTTATAGGAACACGCTGAGATGAAATAAAACTCTATTAAATTTAAGCAAGGGAATTTAAAAAACAAGGATGTAGGATGACGATTAATTTTGGTAACGGCGGCAAGGACATGGGTGGACAGGAGGACAAAATCAAGTGGTTGGAAGTAGACTATTATTAATATCATAGTTTCTGTCGGAGGTAGTGATTTTATGGGTGCTTACTGCATTAAAAAATATATATTTAAAAATATTTAGTAAATAAATAGTAGTAGTGGGCCCATCCCAATGCTGTTATATAGTTGCATCTTGATAAATCAGTCAAATAGCTAAATGCAAATAAGTTTTCAGAATCAAATATAAAAATATAGCAGCATGATTTATAATCCTTTGGGTATATACCCAGTAATGGGATGGCTGGGTCAAATGGTATTTCTAGTTCTAGATCCCTGAGGAATTGCCACACCGACTTCCACAATGGTTGAACTAGTTTACAGTCCCACCAACAGTGTAAAAGTGTTCCTATTTCTCCACATCCCCTCCAGCACCTGTTGTTTCCTGACTTTTTAATGATCGCCATTCTGAGTGAGATGGTATCTCATTGTGGTTTTGATTTGCATTTCTCTGATGGCCAGTGATGATGACCATTTTCTCATGTGTTTTTTGGACGCATAAATGTCTTCTTGCACACATATGTTTATTGCAGCACTATTCACAATAGCAAAGACTTGGAACCAACCCAAATGTCCAACAATGATAGACTGGATTAAGAAAATGTGGCACATATACACCACGGAATACTATGCAGCCATAAAAAATGATGAGTTCATGTCCTTTGTAGGGACATGGATGAAGCTGGAAACCATCATTCTCAGCAAACTATTGCAAGGACAAAAAACCAAACACCGCATGTTCTCACTCATAGGTGGGAATTGAACAATGAGAACACATGGACACAGGAAGGGGAACATCACACACTGGGGACTGTTGTGGGGTGGGGGGGAGTGGGGAGGGATAGCATTAGGAGATATATCTAATGCTAAATGACGAGTTAATGGGTGCAGCACACCAACATGGGAACACGTATACATATGTAACAAACCTGCACGTTGTGCACATGTACCCTAAAACTTAAAGTATAATAATAATAAAAAAAGAAAAAAAAGTAGAATTCAAAACTAAACAAACAAATAATATTAAAGCAATTTGTCTAAAAATTAAAAAAAATAAAGGGATATAAAGTAATATCTTAACTGAATATCAATTTTTACTTCCTAGAAGAGTAGCTGCTATTTGGTTTGAGCTCCTTTTGTAATGAATGCATTTAATGGAAATGCATTTCCCTGGTTAAAAAATTAAGGGGTAGGAAGGTAATAATCTTCTTCCACCTTCACTTAAGTTTATTTAATAAAGTACAGTGGACCCTTGAACAAAGTGGGGGTTAGGTGCACTGAACCCTGTACATTCAAAAATCAGCATATCACTTTTGATTCCCCAAAAACATAATGACTAATAGCCTACTGTTGACTACAAGGCCTAGTGATAATCAATTAACACATATTTTGTATATGTATCATATACCGTATTCTTACAAAAAGGTAAGCTAGACAAAAGAAAATGTTATAAAGAAAATCATAAGACAAAATATATTTGCTATTCATGAAATGAAAATATTTTGTAATAAAAATGTTTTGTCCTCACTGTTTTCACACTGAGTAGGCTGAGGAAGAAGACGGTTTGGTCTTGACGTCTCAGGAATGGCAGAGGCATAGAGAAATCTGCATAAAATATACCCATGCAGTTCAACTCCATGTTGTTCAAGGGTCAACTATCTACTAGCGACTACTATCTAGTAATATCTACTAGAACAAAACAGTTGAAATGAAGTAGTTCACTTATAGTTAAGTAAGGCAAACTGACTAAACACATTCTCTTTTGTTCCTTTCTGAGGTCATTTTTGAAATATAATAACAGTTTAGTATAATTTATAATGAGTGATGATAGTGTTGGCAGCCCAGAAAAAAGACCTCTATATTTGGCATCATAAACATTGTGTTAGGCAACATGAGTAGAGATTTGAATATAATATTGCTACAGTCTGGGAGAGAGAAAGACATATAAACAAATATTTGTTTAAATGGTAGTTTATGTAATAAAAGTGTCATCATGGTGGTGTAGAAATTTCCAAGATAAATTAACCAACTAACTCAAGTCTGTTACATAGACACTGAAAAATACCGGCCTCAAATAAATGATTAATGTTATAATGAGCACATAAAACATGGTAATTAAATAGCTAAATTGGCAAAATATAAATCACACATGAAAGTACTATCAATGTATGAAAATATCAACAATAAAGAATAACTTTCCACAATTTAATTAGCACTAAAAGGAATACATAATTACAATACACAACATTTGCAAGAATGTGAAACACTTGTACATTTATAGATTGCCAGTTGCAGTCAAAATTGATACTAATTCCTTTGGATGACAAGATAGCAGTAGATACATATATTTAGTTCAGATTCAGAGGGTACATGGGCTTGTTACATGAGTACATGCATAATGGTGGAGGTTGGGCTTCTAGTGTATCCATCACCCAAATATTGGACATTGTACACAGTAGATGATTTTTCAGTCCTCCCTGCCCCCCACCCTCTGCCCTCCCTCTTTGGAGTACTGAGTCTAATTTCCCCATCTTTATGTCCACATGTACCCTTTGTTTAGCTTCCACTTACAAGCGAGAACCCTCCCTCTTTGGAGTCCTCAGAGTCTAATTTCCCCATCTTTATGTCCACATATATCTTTTGTTTAGCTCCCACTTACAAGCAAGAACATGTAATAGCTGATTTTTTGCTTCTGTTAGTTCACTTAGGGTAATGGTGTCCAGCTCTATCCATGTTGCTGCAAAGGATATGATTTCATTTTTGTAATCTATTTAAACACGCAACCCTTGATGCTGAAATCTTACATTGGGGTACTTATCTATAAATATAAATTAACTATGTATAATTTATAGTATAAGCTAAACACAGCTATTGAAATTTCTAGAGTAACCACTAAATAAAATAGAAATCAAGTATTTTTATGGTCTGAATGTTTGTCCTACCAGCATTCATATGTTGAAACCTAATCACCAATGTGATGTGTTAGGAGATGGGACATTTGGAAAGTAGTTAGATTATCAGGATGGAGCCCTTATAAATGGGATGAGTGAAAATACTAATCAATGTATGAAAATATCAACAATAAAGAATAACTTTCCACAATTTAATTAGCACTAAAAGAAATATATAATTACAATACACAACATTTGCAAGAATGTGAAAAACTTGTACATTTATGCATTGTCAGTTGCAGTCAAAATTGATACTATTACTAAAATTGACACCTTATTAAAAGAGGCCCCAGTGAGTCTGCCTTGGTCCTTCCACCATATGAGGATATAGCAGAAGATACGGTCTATGTATGACTGTCTATGACACAGGCCCTCACCAGACACCAAAACTGTCAAGTCTTTGATCTTGGACTTCCCAGCCTCCAAAACTGTGAGAAATAAATTACTGTTGTTTAGTAGCTACCCAGTGTACAGTATTTTGTTATAGCAGCCCAAACAGACTAAGACAAGTATATAAATTCCAAACTCTTGAATGGGCAGAAAAAGAAAAGAAAATATAACTTAGCCATCAGTCCAACAGAAGGAAAGACATTTTATTCTCTTTGAAGCAATTGTGAATGGGAGTTCACTCATGATTTGGCTCTCTGTTTGTCTGTGATTGGTGTACAAGAATGCTTGTGATTTTTGTACATTGATTTTGTATCCTGAGACTTTGCTGAAGTTGCTAATCAGCTTAAGGAGATTTTGGGCTGAGATGATGGGGTTTTCTAGATATACAATCATGTCATCTGCAAACAGGGACAATTTGACTTCCTCTTTTCCTAATTGAATACCCTTTATTTCCTTCTCCTGCCTGATTGCCCTAGCCAGAACTTCCAGCACTATGTTGAATAGGAGCGGTGAGAGAGGGCATCCCTGTCTTGTGCCAGTTTTCAAAGGGAATGCTTCCAGTTTTTGCCCATTCAGTATGATATTGGCTGTGGGTTCGTCATAGATAGCTCTTATTATTTTGAGATATGTCCCATCAATACCTAATTTATTGAGAGTTTTTAGCATGAAGCGTTGTTGAATTTTGTCAAAGGCCTTTTCTGCATCTGTTGAGATAATCATGTGGTTTTTGTCTTTGGTTCTGTTTATATGCTGGATTACATTTATTGATTTGCATATGTTGAACCAGCCTTGCATCCCAGGGATGAAGCCCACTTGATCATGGTGTATAAGCTTTTTGATGTGCTGCTGGATTCGGTTTGCCAGTATTTTATTGAGGATTTTTGCATCAATGTTCATCAAGGATATTGGTATCAAATTCTCTTTTTTGGTTATGTCTCTGCCAGGTTTTGGTATCAGGATGATGCTGGCCTCATAAAATGTGTTAGGGAGGATTACCTCTTTTTCTATCGATTGGAATAGTTTCAGAAGGAATGGTACCAGTTCCTCCTTGTACCTCTGGTAGAATTCGGCTGTGAATCCATCAGGTCCTGGACTCTTTTTGGTTGGTAAGCTATTGATTATTGCCACAACTTCAGAGCCTGTTATTGGTCTATTCAGAGATTCAATTTCTTCCTGGTTTAGTCTTGGGAGGGTGTATTTGTCGAGGAATTTATCCATTTCTTCTAGATTTTCTAGTTTATTTGCATAGAGGTGTTTGTAGTATTCTCTGATGGTAGATTGTATTTCTGTGGGATCGGTGGTGATATCCCCTTTTTCATTTTTTATTGCATCTATTTGAATCTTCTCTTTTCTTCTTTATTAGTCTTGCTAGCGGTCTATCAATTTTGTTGATCCCATTCACAATTGCTTCAAAGAGAATAAAATACCTAGGAATCCAACTTACAAGGGATGTGAAGGACCTCTTCAAGGAGAACTACAAACCACTGCTCAATGAAATAAAAGAGGATACAAACAAATGGAAGAACATTCCATGCTCATGGGTTGGAAGAATCAATATCGTGAAAATGGCCATACTGCCCAAGGTAATTTATAGATTCAATGCCATCCCCATCAAGCTACCAATGACTTTCTTCACAGAATTGGAAAAAACTACTTTAAAGTTCGTATGGAACCAAAAAAGAGCCCGCATCGCCAAGTCAATCCTAAGCCAAAAGAACAAAGCTGGAAGCATCACGCCACCTGACTTCAAACTATACTATAAGGCTACAGTAACCAAAACAGCATGGTACTGGTACGACAACAGAGACATAGATCAATGGAACAGAACAGAGCCCTCAGAAATGATGCCGCATATCTACAACTATCTGATCTTTGACAAGCCTGAGAAAAACAAGAAATGGGGAAAGGATTCCCTATTTAATAAATGGTGCTGGGAAAACTGGCTAGCCATATGTAGAAAGCTGAAACTGGATCCCTTCCTTACACCTTATACAAAAATTAATTCAAGATGGATTAAAGACTTAAATGTTAGACCTAAAACCATTAAAATCCTACAAGAAAACCTAGGCAATACCATTCAGGACATAGGCATGGGCAAGGACTTCATGTCTAAAACACTGAAACCAATGGCAACAAAAGCCAAAATTGACAAATGGGATCTAATTAAACTAAAGAGCTTCTGCACAGCAAAGAAACTACCATCAGAGTGAACAGACAACCTACAGAATGGGAGAAAATTTTTGCAACCTACCCATCTGACAAAGGGCTAATATCCAGAATCTACAATGAACTCGGACAAATTTACAAGAAAAAAACAAACAATCCCATCAAAAAGTGGGCAAAGGACATGAACAGACACTTCTCAAAAGAAGACATTTATGCAGCCAAAAAACACATGAAAAAATGCTCATCATCACTGGCCATCAGAGAAATGCAAATCAAAACTACAGTGAGATACTATTTCACACAAGTTAGAATGGCCATCATTAAAAAGTCAGGAAACCACAGGTGCTAGAGAGGATGTGGAGAAATAGGAACACTTTTACACTGTTGGTGGGACTGTAAACTAGTCCAACCATTGTAGACGTCAGTGTGGCGATTCCTCAGGGATCTAGAACTAGAAATACCATTTGACCCAGCCATCCCATTACTGGGTATATACCGAAACGACTATAAATCATGCTGCTATAAAGACACATGCACACGTATGTTTATTGCGGCACTATTCACAATAGCAAAGACTTAGAACCAACCCATATGTCCAACAACGATAGACTGGATTAAGAAAATGTGGCACATCTACACCATGGAATATTATGCAGCCACAAAAAATGATGAGTTCATGTCCTTTGTAGGGACATAGATGAAACCGGAAAATATCATTCTCAGTAAACTATCGCAAGAACAAAAAACCAAACACCACATGTTCTCACTCATAGGTGGGAATTGAACGATGAGAACTCATGGACAGAGGAAGGGGAACATCACACTCCGGGGACTGTTGTGGGGTGGGGGGAGGGGGGAGGGACAGCATTAGGAGATATACCTAATGCTAAATGACGAGTTAATGGGTGCAGCAAAACAACATGGCACATGGATACATATGTAACAAACCTGCACATTGTGCACATGTACCCTAAAACCTAAAGTATAATAATAAAAAAATTAAAATTAAAATTAAAAAAATAAAAAAATATAAAAAAAAGAAGGCAAGACAGTAGAAAGAAAATGAATGTAAAAAAAAAGAAAAAAAAAGCTGAACCTAAAAAAGAAAAAAAAAACACATAGTGTAGAACAAACCCTATATCTATAATCAAAGTAAATAAACTAAAATTGTCAATTTAAAATATATCAGACCTTATTAAAACAAAATTCAGTCATATGCCATATGCAAGGTACACATAAAACATAAGGACAAAGAGAGATGAAAAATAAATTAAATAAGGAGAAATACCTAGATTAAACTTAAGCTCATTTAGCCATACAGAATCCTTAAAGTTGTGGTTATGACAAAAATGCATAACTAGAGATGAAGAGCATCATTACATAAAGAGGTATGATCTTTCTAAATTCATAAATACCTAACATATCCTATATGTATTATAATAAAATTAAAAGAAATATGAGAGAAGGATAGACACAAACTTCGGGATAGTGATCAATTCCAAAATGAAAGGTGAGGCAGTAGCAACGTTTGCACCACCATTGAAGGAAAGCGGTGGTACCTCAGGTTTTATTACTAACCTTTAAAAACTGAACATATATGTTACATATACTCTTTTTACATATGATAGTTCATAAAAATATAATCAATAGTATTCCACTCTATGAAAAATTTTGAAGGTATGAGCAAGTTATTAACGCGTGTTAAAATGGTAGAATTTTTGTCCTATTTTACACATAGCTTGAAAATAGTTTCACCCTCCTCTTTACTCCACACATATTATAAAAACAATATAAGCTAAACACTAGGTTTTGGAATATCATTGAGTGGTCTCTATTATTAAATACTTTTAAAGGACTTTAGAACATCAGAATAAATTTTGCTATTGTTTGGAAATTAGAACTTATGTCACACAGCTATAAAAACTAGAAAACAAAGGAGACAAAGAATTTCCAAAAGCAGAAATTACATCCCAAAGTTTAATAATCCCCACAATTTGAGTTATAAATTTTCTGGTATAATGAATATCAACCTAGCCTTTTATCCTCACTTAAGTTTTAAATTCCCTTTACAAATAGTTCAGAATCACACCATTCTAATTTGGACTTGGAATATAGGACAGTGAATGCAGACATGATCATTTCAGAGTAAAAACTGAAAATAAAAAACTGAGTATTGAAGTACAACTATTTAATTTTAATTATTAGTATTTATAATTTTTGATCATTAATATTTTCACTTGTTCAAAGCATTTACATAGAGATACAGAATCTTCACTATGGCATTTTCTTCTTTTTAGTGGATGGCAAAAGGCTCTTTGAAGTACATTTTGCCTGAGATATATGATCACTTGTATTTTAATACTGAGTACATTTCTATTCAACTCCAAATACTTAGACTTGATAGGTTATGTATTCACATTGCTTCCACTGAAAAGACTAGGGAAGTATCCAGAAGATTCTAAGAACCTATAGCTAAAAATAAACAGTCTCTTATGGGAGTAAGTAGCTTTCCACTGTACATTACTGAATGCCTTATTTAATTGAATCTTAGATGGATTAGATATTGGATTAGCATAACTAAAATAAGGGTTAAACGTGGTGCTATATTACTATCTGGAATGTAGTTTAAGCATTTTCTATTTAGGATTTCTCCTTTTGTACTTACTTATCTGTCAGATGTGTGGACTGTGACCTCGGTTCTGAGTTCAGTGCAGTAAAATCTTCTAAAGGATAAAAAATAGAGAGTTCAAACAGAGCAGTTTAAAATATACTATGGCCCCTCCGTAATTATGCTATAATTCTGTTGGAGAAAGCAATTATTTTGCAAGCCCTATATTCGGACACTTGCTTTAAACTTTCTGAAAAAGGGAAAAACATTCCTTTTAGCTGAGATTATTTTGTTCTTTGCATGTGTTCAAAAATGACTAATATTTCCTGTTCATTTTTTAAAAAGAGAGAACACATTATACACACATACACACATGTGCATAGACAAACATGTATCTTTATGCTCTGAGAATCTTCTTAAATACACTTTAGTCTTGTCATTTTTATTTATAAAGGATAGGTTTTATCAGCTTACTGACTCTGAAAAGGGATCTCAAGCATTCTAACCATGCTTCAAGATAAATGTGTGAGGGTTAGTAGAGCTCTTACTTTGTTTGAGAAAAGATTCCTGACTGCATAGTACAAGTCAACCTCATTGTGGATAAAAATAATTTCTTTATATTTACCCATTGAATTACCTTAGCCCAGAATCAATTCACATACCTTCTCACTTGTGACAGAAACACCAAAGAATCCTAACGGGCCAAAACATCCTAATAATGTAAGTAGTGAGAATCTGTAGTCATACTGTGATAATTATATGTAACTTTCAAATATATGGGTCAAGGAAACTAAATAGTAACTTGGGTGCTACTAACCAGAACATAGGGCCAAGTATTTGTTTACTGATTTGCCAGAATTTTCCTTTCTTGGTGAATGTGCTGATTAACATTAGAAGACCAATAAAATTCCTATTTTACATCTGAGGTAAGCTCTGTTCTTTTCAGAGACTGAGGGATGGCCTGTGTCATCTCTGAAGATCTATTTTCAATTTGATAAGTCCGTAGAGCATCTATAATTCTCCAAGGTTATATTTGTAAAATGTTATCGGTTATGAGGCTTCAACTGCAAGGGGTCCTATCCATTGGCCAACTCATGCTGTAAATAATAATAATAATAATAGATGAATTGGAGCTTTATATTATATAGCAGCAGTGCCACTTTCCAAGATCTAGATTCATGGATGTCATTCTGATAGTTGATTTTGTTCATTTCCCCAGACACTCTCCACAGCCAACTACAAAGAAGTAGTGACTGTCCTAATTCTACAGAATGGTAAAATACACCAACATACCAAAACTACTTTTAAAAAAGAAGTGGACATTTTAAAAAAATCTTTATCTTTCATAAGAATTAACATATAGCAGCAGGCAATCAAACTTACTAAACTGGGAAAGAAATCTTGTCAACTACTTAAGAAGAGTAAGCATCTATGAATAGAAGAGGGAGCAGGGGACTCAGACCTGGTGAGACCTGGCTGCTTTACCTAAGGAAAGCTATAGGGGTTTCCTGAACCTTGTTCTTACTTATTTATAAAATTAGGTAATAAGGTCAGGCAGGGTGGATCACGCCTGTAATTCCAGCACTTTGGGAGGCCGAGGTGTACGGATCACTTGAGGTCAGGAGTTTGAGACCAGCCTGACCAACATAGTGAAACCCCATCTTTACTAAAAAAAAAAAAAAAATACAAAAATTAGCTGGGTGTGGTGGCAGTACCTGTAATCCCAGCTACTCAGGAGGCTGAGGCAGGAGAATCACTTGAACCTCAGAGGCGGAGGTTGCAGTGAGATTGCGCCACTGCACTCCAACCTGGGCAACAGAGCTAAACTCCATCTCAAAAAAAAAAAAAAGAAAAAATGGTAATAATACCTAGGACTGAATGAGGAAAATAAATGAGATAATGTATATAAATCAAGGCAAATAGTAGACTCTTGATAAAACGGTGCCTTTTTTGACAACAAAGATAAAGAATTTGGTTTTATAAGAATGAATGAAAAAGAATAATAAAATATGAGAGAAGCTTAATGTTGGAAGCCTTTTAGTTATGATTACTGAAGAAAAGTGCCCCCTCTTCCGAAAGCCTTTTAAGTTTAAAAGGAAAAAATCATGGAGGCAGGCCATAATTCTAAATATATATTAGATGAAAATGAAAATAAAATAAAAATGACACAAATTGGCTCCAGTGTGGGGGAGGAGTGGAATTAAACTTGCAGATAAAAGGATGTAGAATTTGGAGCAAGTTATTTTCCCAGAAGAACTAGAAGATAATCCCAATTCAAATTAATTTCCTAAACACAGACACAGATGTTTTTGCATAATTTCCATAACTTCACCTCATATATTGGTTTCTACTAACAAGGAAATGGAATTAATCCTGTAGCTACTTGTGGAAGTATATCTCTTTCTTCTCACTTGTGTTTTACATTTTAAGGTAGGCAGTTAAGAAATTAGGACAAAGAGCTGAGTGTGATGAATGCAGATGTGAGTATGTGAGATTCAAATAGATACACTTAAGACACTGAGGATATGTACAAAATGAGATCTACAACTACAAGTATCACTTGAAATAATTCTTGTCTTGATCAAGATGCACTTTGCAATTCAGTTGGACAATCAAGAAAGAATGATGCATACAGTACACCCAGTGGCTCATGATTAGGCCTGGTGTAATTCTCAGGAGTGGAATTAACAATACAACAATACGGAGGAATACCACTGTATATTAGAAGATACTTCCTCCACAAAGAGGACAGCTATAGCTTTAAAAGCCAATATGATACCTAGGAACTTACAGGTTTTGTAGGGGATACTAACAGCTAGTGCCATGAAGAGAATACAATTCTTAAAATATCAGGGACATCAAAATTGCCCAGGAATTTTTTTGTGAAATTAATGACAGTAAAATTTAATACTAACATATATGAGAAAATTTACTTATTCACAAGTGAATACAACTTCTCTTTCTGATTGAGATGAACTCCAGAAACTCATCTACAAGTGGAAAAATTAGCATGTTTTTAATTTGTTAAAGAACATCAATTATTCTTACTCTGAATATTTGAATTGAATTTGAGTTTATTCATTCATTTACTCATTTATTCAACAAACTTTGATTGAGTTCCTATCACATGTCAGCATTTAAAAAAATGCTAGCAGGAAAAATAAAGAGACAGGTTATGTTCAGTTTTCATTAGGATTAAGCAAGAAACCAACTAACAGTCCAACCAACTACCTAGCAGAATATCACTTTAATACTTTTATTTCAAATTATAGGCCCACTTTTCTGCTAGCTATGTTAAAATGACATGATAAGCTAGGTATGATATTTAATTTTTATTAGCATGTAAAATATATAAAATATGTAAAATTTATTAGAAAATACATATAATACCTGATGCAACAGGTACTAAAATAGCCACAGTACTGAATTTAGTCACCAGATCACATAGTATCAGAGATTTGTTATTTAATAATTATATTTTGAGAACAGCCCAACTCAAAAATGTAAAGAAAAATGGCATAGTTACCTTCTGCATGTGAAAAGCAACAGTAATGCCCTATTGTGGATGTAAGATATCACTAGATTTGAGGAACTTCGGTGCAAACTTAGGAATTTGGCACCCAGTTTTGGAGAACAGGTATATAAACAAAGCATGAAAATATTACACAGTACGTTTTACAAAAAAAAAAAATGAGTGAGTTGTGTGGACAATAATTGCTAAATAGATTCCAACTGACAGAGTCCATGAAGAGGTAAAAATACTAGTTTACCCTGATATGGCTTGGCTCTGTGTCCCCACTGGAATCTCACTTTTAATTGTAATAATCCCCTTGTATCATGGGAGGGACTGGTGGGAGGTAATTGAATCATGGGGGCAAGTTTTCCCCATGCTGTTCTCATGATAGTGAATAAGTCTCATGAGATCTGATGGTTTTATAAAGGGGAGTTGCCCTGCACACACCCTCTTGCCTGCCACCATATAAGATGTGTCTTTGCTCTTCCCTCACCATCCGCCATCATTATGAGGCTTCCCCAGCCATGTGGAACTGAGTCCATTAAACCTCTTTCTTTATAAATTACCCAGTCTTGGGTATGTCTTTATTAGCAGCATGAGAACAAACTAATACAAAGCAGTAATACCCTATTCTGGATGTGACATATCACCATATTTGAGGAACTTTGGTGCAAATTTAGGAGTTTGGCAACCAGTTTTGGAGAACAGGTACGTAAACAAATCATGACAATATTAGACAGTACATTTAAAAAACAAAAGGAGTTGTGTGGAAAATAATTGCTAAACAGATTCCAATTAACAGAGTTCACGAAGAGGTATATATACTAGTTTACCCTGAAAAATTCAAGTACTGAACTTGTAATCATAGAAAGGCATTTGAATAAAAATTAAAAATTAAATATAACAAATGAAATTACTATAAGCCTCTAAAGATTTCAGGTAGTGACTAGTACTGTTAAGAAAGAGAAGAAAAAGAAAAAATAAACAGAGACATTTCTGTGAGTGTATGTTAGGGTAAAGAAATATGGAGTAGAAATAGAGAGAGTATTGAAATAAATGGGTTTGGTTTTAAAATTAGAGAAATTGAGACACCTACAAGCAGTTAGAAATATGAATATAACTTGCAGTGAAAATAGGGTTCAAAATAAATAGTAAGTCATAAAAGATATAAAATGTAGGATGTTTTAGAAGAGTATGCTAATATTTTATATTATGATATCCATCATCAGGGACCAAAAGTAGAAAAAGCCAGCAAGTTTTACTGAAGAAAAGAGGGCTAGAATAGTTCGGTTTTTCAGGGAGTTGTAGAACAAATCATTAAGAAGGAAGGAAGTCGATGGCAGTGGATAACTGTTACCAATGGGATTAAAGGTCATGAAAACTTCTAGGATAGTTTAAGTTGGTCCCTGATAGAAACAAAAATATGTGCGTAATTCTGGTCATTTATAGCACTTTAAGTCAGTTTATATAAATGATTAAAATAAAATGGCATGTATACATCTACATTAGCACAGTCTTTGGTATGTACATACATTATCTTTCCAGGAATCTTAGGGGCAGAGACAGAAAATGAGACAGAAAACCACTACCAAAATCTTGTCCATCTTACTAACCAGAATGTTTCAGAACCCTGCACATCTGCACATCTCCAATATATGTTGTATAAGCCCGATCAGAAAAATTGGCCCAGCTCACCTGAAACTTCACTTAGATAAGAGTAAGAATAGATTGTTGCTGGTAGGAGACAGAAAAGGGGGTGCTCTTTCATCATAGACCTCCACATTTGGTGAGATGTAGCTCTGAACCATATTCTCTGTAACAAGGGCGAAAGCTAGCCCCTGTCCTTTCTTCTGTGACTAGTGAGAAAAAATGAAGTCAAGAGATGTCTTGTATTGATAGATTCTACAGAAACACAGAGAGAATAAACACCTATTGGGCACTGTTTTACATTTATCAGCTGCTAAACCTGGGTTGCCTCATTGCAGTACCATACTCTAAGATAACTAAGGATGGATGAGGAAATTGCGCTTAGAGAGGTTACATGAAACACCCAAGAGAAACAGTCAAAGGCAGAGCTGGAATTCAAACCCAATTATCTATGTCTTACTAAACATACATCTTTTCACAGCCTTATCTCTGTGGTCTGAATTTCTGAGCCCCTTCTAGGTACAAGCTAAAAGAAGTAGCAATCCTCCAAAAAAAAAAAAAAAAATGGAAAGAGGGGAAGGGAGTAACTTTACAGTGGAGAAACCTGGCAAGTACTATCTTAGCCAAGTGACCAAGTTTAGCATTATTAGTGTTTAGTCAGTATACCTATAAACCAATGTGGAGAAAGGAGACCTCTTAACTACTATTGGTGGGGATGTAAATTAGTATAAACATTATGGTCAACAGCACTGAGGCTCCTCAAAAAAATAAAAGTAGAACTATCATATGATCCAGCAATCCTACTACCGGGTTTTTATGCAAAAGAAATAAAATCAATATGTTGAAGAGACATCTGCAATCCCACTATTATAGCACCATTCACAATAGCCAAGATAAGGAACCAACCTAAGTGTCCACCAATGGATAAATGGATAAAATATTGTTGTATATATACAGAATGGAATGCTATTCAGCCATAAAGAAGGAGGAAATCCTGTCATTTGTGACAACATGAATGAACCTGAAGGACATTATGTTAAGTGAAATAAGCTAGGCAAAGGCAAATTACCCATTATCTCACCCTTATTCGTAATATAAAACAATTGGGTTTCATAAAAGTAGGGGGTAGAATAGTATTTACCAGAGTCTTGTAAAGGTAGCAGAGAGAGGAGATGGAGAGAAGTTGATCAACAAACACTATGTTACAATGTCCTTATTCCTTATACAGAAGGAGTAAGTTCTGGCATTCTAATGCAGAGTAGGGTGACTATGGTTAACTATAATGTATTCTACATTTCAAAATAACAAAAAGCTCAGATTTTGAGTGTTCTTATCACATATAAATGGTGAATGTTCCCATATATATACACAATGTGCAAATAAATCAGGGTAATTAGCCAAGGGTAATTAGATTTTGAACATATATGAAAATGGAGACACAAATTTTGTCACTGAGATAGTCAAAAGTTGCTCCCTGATAGCAAAAGACAAGCAATCCAGTAGCTAGCTAGATACCCCTGATCAATAGGCCAATTACCCTGATTTGATTATTTATACATTGTATACATTTATGGAAACATCACACTATAATCCATAAATATGTACAATTATGTGTCAATTAAAAATGGAATAAAAAAAGCTAAGCCTAGTGCCCAGAGATGGCCATAGCTAATGTTTCAGTTATTATTTGCAACAATTTTATATGTAACAAAATGTGAATACTTAAAAATTGACTGCCCTGATCTGCCACATCACATGCAATTTTGAAAACATTTACCCAACCATTCGCAAATGACAGCTAAGAATTTATAGATTTTTGAAACATAATTTTAGACATTCCCAGTGTTTTAATTTGTTGTAGGTCATAATGCTATTTCTAATGTTTATTCCTATTATAAGCCACACTCATGGAACCAAACTAGGTGTCCATTGTTGGATGAATGGATAAAGAAAATGTGATACAAATATCACATTTTCAGTATACATATATATATGTGTGTGCATGTGTGTTTGTGTGTACGTGTATATGTGTGTGTATATATATATACACACACACACACAGCCATAAAATTCAGCCATTAAAAAAGAAAAATCTTTCTTTTTAATTCAGCCATTAAAAAAGAAAGAAATCCATGTTGTCATTTGTGTCAACACAGATGAAGCTGAAGGATATTGGGTTCAGCGAAATAAGTCAAGCACAGAAAGGCAAATACTGCATGATCTAACTTATATGTGGAATCTAAGAAAGTTGATCTCACGGAGAGAATGATCATCAGAGGCTGGTGTGATTAGGGGAGGGAGGAGATGGAGAGCTGTTGGTCAAAGGATACAAAATTACAGTTAGGCAGAATGAATAAATTTCATGAGATCTCTCGTACCTCAAGATGACTATAGTTAGTGATGATATATTGAATTATTGAGAAATGTAAAGAGAGTGAATGTTACGTGCTAGCACCAAAAAATGATAACTGTGTGAGGTTCTGCGTGTGTTAATTAGCTAGATTTAGCCATTCACAATGTATATACACTTCAAAACATCATGTTGTACATGATAAAAAAAACAAGTTATCTGTCAATATAAAAATAAAATATAAAAATGCAACGAAAAATTAAGGAGATAGAAAATACAGAAAACATAAACTACACTCATATATTTAAAAAAGTAAAGAAATAGTGATGAAGGATTAGTTATTTGTAAACTAGAGTGCTTATCTATTTCCTTTCTTAGACTATTTCTTTAGACTATTTAAGCTTTCTTTTAGAACTTGTTTAGCTGTATAAGTTAATGTGTCACATACTGTTATTATTTCATTTTTAAAAATTCATAGTCCTTATCACATATTATTATACTTAGTGAGATAAAATTATCTTTTCTAAGCACAGGCTAGAATAGCTGCATAAATGATAGACTTTGTGAATTCCGAGGAGTTATGAGAAGAAATAACAACCCTTACTGCCTTCACTGGGGTGTTTCTAGTATCATGCTAGACACCTATAACTGCCTACATATAAATCTACCTGAAGGAAAGTACTTAGGGATAGATAAGAAAACTCACATGATACCTCAGTCATCTGACGATAAAGGGGCAAGAAACTTGCAAGTGACTTGTTACAATTGAAAATTCTCCCCAGGTGAATTAAAAACTCAGATTTGAAATCCATGTCTTCATAAAGCCAAGGGTAATTACATTTTGAACATATATGTAAATGAAGACACAAATTTTGTTACTGAGATAGCTAAAATTTGCTTCCTGATAGTGAAAGACAAGCAATCCAGTAGCTAGCTAGAAACCTCTGATTAATTGGCCAAGCATATTATAAGGCAATGGAGCAATGGTATCCAGGGATCAATGTTATCACTCACAAGGTGCTCATTCCATCCCACTTGGGAGGATTAGAGCTTACTCAACAACTTGGCACCATGCCAGAGTTTTATGCTGAAGCAAAAATAGCATTGTATAAATGGAATATAACAAATTTCTGGTCACTGAAACTTTAGCGTTTTGGACAAGCGAAGTGAGTTAGATAGCATTCTATGTCTTTTCTTTCCCTCCCTCTCTCCCTTCTTTCTTCCTTCCTTTCTTCTTTCTTTCCTTATTTATTTATTTTTACTATTTTTGCAACTTATATTTGAAGTTATTGCTTTTAGAACTATACAAGTGACTAGTCTCACTCTCATTGTCTTGCTCTGGATTCTGAACAGGTTGAATTAGTACCAAAAATATGAAAGTCTTGAGCTCTATTACTAAGGTGACACATTCTGTTTTAAAATAATCAAAGAGAACTATTTTATTTATTTATTTATTTTATTTATTTTTTTTTTGAGACGGAGTCTCACTCTGGTGCCCAGGATGGAGTGCAGTGGCATGATCTCTGCTCACTGCAACCTCCGCCTCCCGGGTTCAAGCAATTCTCCTGCCTCAGCCTCTTGCGTAGCTGGGATTACTGGCGCCTGCCACCATGTCCAGGTAATTTTTGTATTTTTAGTAGAGACAGGGTTTCACCATGTTGGTCAGGCTGGTCTCAAACTCCTGACCTCAGATGGCCCACCTGCCTCGGCCTCCCAAAGTGCTGGGATTACAGGCGTGAGCCACCTCGCCCAGCCTCAAAGAAATCTATTTAAGGCCAGAGAGCATTAATAGATTTACAACTCTAATTGACTTAGCCTGCCATACATGACCATGAACTTCCTCTTCAGATACAATGACATAGTAAGAAATAACAAAGACATTACCTGAAAATGGAAATTAAAGGGCCTGCACTTCTGAGTGGTCTGAGCTTTGTGATTCTTTTCAGGTCAATTCATTTGGTAGCTATAGTTTAAATGAAATTTTTAATATCTGTTAGATGAGCCAAAATTACATCTAAATTTATCTCTGAAATTCTGGTTTAATAAAAGTGTTACTATTTCAGTTTCAAAGTGTTTCTATTGTTTCCTGGGCCTAAATTTATAGATCCTATAATTTTTTCTTTTTCACTTTGTCAAATTATATTTCACCCATTTTCTGCTTTCCAATAACAAATTTGATTATTATTCTAGAAAATATTTTAGCTTTTAATTTTACAGTTTTCATAACCAATACTTAAGATAATTTATTAAAATAATCATTTAAGGATGTAAAGAAATTAGGAATAGTTTTGTATTTAGCATACAATAAAAAAGTTGACAGAAAAAGCAAAAATAACACAGAAGTAAACAAAACATGCTTGACAGATCACTGCTTAAGAAAACAACAACAATGGAAAATCTTGCTCATTAGTCCCTGAGTTCCTGGGTAGAATTTTTTTGTTGGTCTATGATGGAGAAAGAGAACCCTGAGATTTGTATTAATATAACACTTTTATTGAGATACAATTTACATAGCATACATCTCACCCGTTTAAAGTATACACTTCAATGTTTTTTAGCATGTTTCATGTGGTTATGCAACCATAACCACAATCAATTTTAGAAAATTTTCATCACTCCAAAAGGAAACTCTGTACTGCTTCACAGTCTCTCCCTGTTTCCCTCCAAACCTCTAGTCCTAAGCCACAGGGAATCTACTTTCTGTCTCTATAGATCTGTGTATTCTGGACATGTCATATACTAAGTATGTGGAATTACACAATATGTGGTATTTTGTGACTAGCATCTTTCATTTGGCAAAATGTTTTCAAAGTTAGTCTATATGTAGGATCTATAAGTCTTCATTATTTATGTTGCTTAATAATATTCCATTGTATAGATATACCACATTTTATTTATTCATTCATCAGTTGATAGACATTTAGATTTTTCTACTTTTGGCTATTATTAATAATGCTTCTATAAGTATTTGTGTCAAGTTTTCTACGAACATATATTTTATTTATTTGGGGTATATGCCGTAAGAGAGGAATTGCTGGTTCATAAGGCAACTGTATGTATAATCTTTTGAGAAACTGTCAAGTTATTTTCTAAAATGGTGGCACTGCTTTACATTCCATACCAGTAGTGTTTGAGGGTTCCAAATTCTGTAACTACATCCCTATCAATACTTACCATCTGTTATTTTCAAATTATAGCCATCCTACTGCATGTGATGTGATATTCCATTGTAGTTTTGAGGTTTCTCATTGTGGCTTTGATTTGCATTTTCCTAATGGTTAATGACGTTGAACATCTTTTCATGTGCTTATTAGCCATTTGTATATATTCTTGGGAGAACTATTTTTGTACGTTGTTTAAATTTAATGTAGTCTACTCCTATAGTTATTTTGAAATATATTCAATAAATTATCGATAAAGATAGCCACCCTAGTGTGCTACTGACTAGATCTTATTTCTACTAACTGTATTTTTGTACCCATTAACCAACCTCTCTTTATCACCCTCTCCCCATTATCCTTCCTAGCTTCTAGTAACCATCATTCTACTCTCTAATTCTATGAGATCAGTGTTTTTAGCTCCCACATGTGAGAACATGCAGTATTTGTCTTTCTGTGCCTGGCTTATGTATTTGATGTTATTGTAATTGCAATTATTTTCTTAATTTCATTTTCAGATTATTTTCTGCTAGTGTATAGAAATGTAATTTATTTTTATGTCTTGACTTTGAACCGTGTAACATTGCTGAATGGCTGTTTTTTTAGTTCCAATAAATTTTGTGTTTATATGGATTCCTAAAGAATTTTCTGCATACAAGATCCTGTCATCTGCAAATAGCAATCGTTTAATTGCTTCTTCCCAATCGAGATGACTTTGATTTCATTTTCTTGCCTAATTGCCCTGGCTAGAACCTCCGGTAAAATGTTTAATAGAGTAGTTAGAATGAACATCCTGTCTATTTACTGATCTTAAGAAGAAAGCATTTGGTCTTTCACGATTAAGTAGGATGTTATAATAGCTGTGGGTTTTTCATGGATGACCCTTATCTGTTTAAGGTAGTTCTCTTCTGTTACTAGTTTGATGACAGCTTTTATCATGAAGGGGTACTGAATTTTGTCAAACGCTGTTTCTGAGCTGATTGAAATAATCTTGTGGTTTTTTCTTTATTCTATTAATATGATGTAGTACATTAATTCATTTTAAGATGTTAAACTAACCCGAGTTTTTTTTTTTTTTTATATATGTAGCAGAACACAAGTAAATCTGGGATAATTAGTCCAGGGATTCAAACAGTGGTACATGAAACACATATTTACTAAAACCTGCCTCTTTGGAGAAAATCTTAGAATATTTAAGAGTTAATCACAGAAACCCAATTTATAATTTATGTAATATAATGTTATGGAAGGCACATAATTAATATTTAAGCTGTTTAGGTAGGAAACCAATTTTTAATATATTAAATTAGCAATTTCAAGCAACTAACAGATTTCTGTGTATCTATTGCAGTGAGTATTCCTAACCAATTAACTGAATGTTTTAAGGTTTGTCCATACGAATAAATAACAATCAAGTTGACTGAGGAAAATAAAATACTTGAGTAACACCATGTTTCTGGATACTGAGAAAATACTAATTATTTCCAAAGTTAATTGTAAATTGAAAGCAATAGCATTCTAAACACGGAATATTTAGGAAACAAGCTAAGATAGTGCCAAATCTCACCTAAACCAAGTAAGGAGATTTTTTAAAATTGAAAAATAGTAACAATTGAAAATTAACATTAGCATACATGAACCATCTTCCAGAGCTTTGGAAAGTCAAACAGTGTGGTATTCGTGCTGGGAAAAAATTGTAATATAATAGAATACATGAAAAGACAATAATTTAGTATAAACAAGGTTTATTTTAAGTGAACTAAAAATATGATGAATTGTATTGAAATATTTCATTAAGAATTGGAGGAAAAACTAGTACAATTCTTACCTCATACCCCACACCAAAATTATTATAAGTTGATTAAGTTGGATAAAATTTTAAATAACATCTAAAAACAACAGACTTTGTTAAAAGAATCACTACATTTATTTTTGTTGTGGAGGCAGATAATTGTCAAGTATATGAAGTAAAATGGGATGTATGGTTTTTCTTCCTAATCACCATCATATCTGGCATTGATTAATAAATCTAATTTCCAAAATAAAAAAACAACCAAAATTCAAGATGCCCTTCCCAGCCATATATTCTCCCTCCCAAGGTGACACTATTCACTTTCTTCTCTCCATAAACCTAATTCCTTCTATTGAAAAAAAAAAAAAAAAAAGTTTCTCCAGTCAAAGCAAATGTTGCCTTTACTATTAAGGCCCTTGGTGGCTCATACCTTGCATTTTCTCTTAGTTAGTCTGCCTGTCACTTTAGTTCATGTAGCAAAATAATTTATTACTCTGTGCTCTAAGCCAATGCTTTATAAACTTTGCAATTTTGGATCTTGTTAAAATTCGAATCTTGATGCATACATCTAGATAGGCCCTAAGATTCTGTCTTTCTTACAAATTTTTGGGTGATGCTAATGCAGCTGATGGTATGGACCACACTTTCAGTAGCAAGGCTCTATTTTATTTACAAATCCATTTTCTTACCATTGCCTCCTTGGCTGTAAAGCAGGATGCTAACATGCTACTTCCTTATTTAGAGATTTCACACTCATATTAACTGATTTTATTAGGAGATCAAAATATGACTATCCAAGAACATCATATTTCTTCATAATCAAATGAGTTAATGAATGTGAAAATATTTTATAAACTGAAAGATATTATAAATGTAGCTTATTTTAAATGTTGACACATATTAAGTAACATAATTACTTATAAATATAAAAGTAAAGTAAGGTTGGTTGTGTCCAGCTGATACAGGTTTCATTTACTCTAACGTATAGAATTGATATTAAAACTTAGAGGCTAGATTCTACTCATCTCCTGTATTAGTCTGCTTTGGCTGCCATAACAGAATACCACAGACTGAGTAACTTAAAAAACAGAAATTTATTTTCTCACATTCTGATAGCTGGAAGTCTAGTATCAAAATGCCTGCAGAGTTGATTTCCAGTGAGGCCTCTCTTCCTGATTTGCAGACAGCCACCTTCTCTCCCTGTCCTCACATGCCCTTTCTACTGTGCACGCACTCCTGATGTTTCTTTCTCTTCTCTTGTGGACATCGGCCCTACTGGATTGAGGCCTCACCCCTTATGACCTAATTTTAACTTAATTATCCCCTTAAATCCCCTATCTCAAAATACTGTCACACTGAGGGTTAGGTCTTCAGCATATGAATTTTAAGAAAACACAATTCAGTCCTTAACAGTTGCCCTCACCAAAGGTTAAAGATATTATCTTATCTATCTATTCAAATCATATTTATAACTGACTCATGCTTTTTTTATTCTAATTTTGAGGCCAAATACAAACGGAATGGTACCCATAGCAGTATGATTCTGGTGTACAAATGAAACATAAAGAAAAAATATATTTTGTTTCTTTTTTCCCTCAGCAGTTTTCCCTTTCTCCAATTGCATAAATGATCCTAACCTACCCTCCTTTAATTGGATAACCAGCTAATAGTTATTTAGTAATTTATAGCATCTACATGCTACAACCACTATAATTTTGAATCCTGTCCTTAGACATAGCTAGCCCTCTTTGAAACGGAGCATAACCCTTTACAAAGAACGAATCATTTTAAAGAACGTTAAACAAAGTATAGGAAGATTGTTAAGCAAATGATAGAATACTCTACAATTACAATTTTTCTTAATTATACACTGCCCTGACACTCAATAGAAAATGCAGATGAACCATTTAATGCATTTATAAATAAGATCAAATCTGATCCCATTAAATATGCCAGTGGTAATTGCTATTAACTCTTTGCTTAGGTCTCGTTTTTTTCCTCACCTTTGGCTGAATTTTATTGAAACAGACATACCAGTTTCAGGCTTTTAATCCTGTAAAGTAATCAAAATAAAAACAATTTAAAACATCTTTGAAATGATCATTTGTAAACTGCAAGCCTAACTTGATGTTATCAGAGTCAGGTTATTAGAGTTTTGCTTCAAGGTGATAACCTTTTCTAACACAGAGTTCATATACAATCATTTGTGCATTCTTATTCGTTAACTAAAACCACGGGAGGCATTGGTCTGATTAAAAGACCAGTGCATTGTCATAGAAAGAGACAAATCCAAATTATAACTGATTTTTTTTTCTTTACTATCTCCCTTAAAGAGTCTGAAGATGGCCACGCGGGGATATTGTGCTGGTTCTCTGTTGTCTGAGGGTTATGACAGTTTGAAAGGAAGAACAAGGCCAGGATGATCTCTACTGAAGTGTAAACACACATAAACATGCTGTGCACATGCACACACACACACATACACACACACACACACACACACACACCCCACATAGACACACACATTCCTTGGGGAAGAACTTTTACAATCCTTGATCTTTCATTTTAAATTAACTTTATATACATTGTATAGCTCAATTCCAAAATGTTGTTTTCCTTAAGGTGAATTTGTTCTCTCAGCTAGCATATTCCTATTTTTAAATAAATTCAATAAAGGTATAATTTCAAGAAATCTACATTTGAAAAGAAATTCACTTTTGTTTACAAAAACTCTTCATGAAAGCTAAGCAGAAAGGTGAAGTTACATTGCTATTCTAAACACATTGTTTGAAGAATTAATTACATTTATCTCTGTGTATTTCTGAAAACATGAATTAATGAAAAGAAAACACAAAGGTCTCATCTTTGGTCTTTTATATGACATCTTAGTAAGTTAGGCTGAAAATTTTACCTCTTTTCTCTCTCTTTTTTTTTTTTTTTTTTTTTTTTTTTGAGATGGAGTTTTGCTCTTGTTGCCCAGGCTGGAGTGCAATGGTGTAATCTCAGCTCATCGCAACCTCCACCTCCCGGGTTCAAGCAATTCTCCTGCCTCAGCCTCCCGAGTACCTGGGATTACACGCATGTGCCACCACGCCCAGCTAATTTTGTATTTTTAGTAGAGACGGGGTTTCTCCATGTTGGTCAGGCTGGTTTCAAACTCCCGACCTCAGGTGATCCACCTGCCTCAGACCCCCAAAGTTATGGGATTACAGGCATGAGCCACTGTGCCCAGCCACCTCTTTCCTCTTTTCTACTGCTTACTGTTAATATACGATTAAATTAAAAATTAGTCCTAATCAAAACTGAAAAGTTCTGCTCAGTAGAACATACCATCAAAAAATAAACAGAAAAACTGTAAATTGGAAGAAAATATGCATGGCATAAATATCTGACAAAACTTGGTTTTCAGAATATACAAAAATTATCTGTGACTCAATATTAAAAATATTTGGGGGGTGGAGCCAAGATGGCCAAATAGGAACAGCTCCGGTCTACAGCTCCCAGCCTGAGTGACACAGAAGACGGGTGATTTCTGCATTTCTGTTTGAGGTACCAGTTTCATCTCACTAGGGAGTGCCAAACAGTCAAACAGTGGGTGCAGGACAGTCGGTGAAGCGCACTGTGCGCGAGCCGAAGCAGGGCGAGGCATTGCCTCACTCGGGAAGCACAAGGGGTCAGGGAGTTCCCTTTCCTAGTCAAAGAAAGGGGTAACAGACGGCACCTGGAATATCGGGTCAGTCCCACCCTAATACAGCGCTTTTCCAACGGGCCTGGAAAACGGCACACTAGGAGATTGTGTCCCGCACCTAGATCAGAGGGTCTTATGCCCACGGAGTCTCCCTGATTGCTAGCACAGCAGTCTGAGATCAAGCTGCAAGGCAGCAGCCAGGCTGGGGGAGGGGCGCCCGCCATAGCCCAGGCTTGCTTAGGTAAACAAAGCAGCCAGGAAGTTCGAACTGGGTGGAGCCCACCACAGCTCAAGGAGGCCTGCCTGCCTCTGTAGGCTCCACCTCTGGGGGCAGGGCACAAACAAATAGTCAGCAGGAACCTTCAGACTTAAATGTCCCTGTCTGACTGACAGCTTTGAAGAGAGTAGTGGTTCTCCCAGCACGCAGCTAGAGATCTGAGAACGGACAGACTGCCTCCTAAAGTGGGTCCCTCACGCCTGAGCAGCCTAACTGGGAGGCACACCCCCAGTAGGGACAGACTGACACCTCACTTGGCCAGGTACTCCTCTGAGACAAAACTTCCAGAGGAACTATCAGACAGCTGAATTTGTGGTCTCACGAAAATCCGCTGTTCTGCAGCCACCGCTGCTGACACCCAGCCAAACAGGGTCTGGAGTGGACCTCTAGTAAACTCCAACAGACCTGCAGCTGAGGGTCCCGTCTGGTAGAAGGAAAACTAACAAACAGAAAGGACATCCACACCAAAAACCCATCTGTACATCACCATCATCAAAGCCCAAAAGTAGATAAAACCGCAAAGATGGGGAAAAAGTAGAGCAGAAAAACTGGAAACTCTAAAAAGCAGAGCACCTCTCCTCCTCCAAAGGAACGCAGTTCCTCACCAGCAACGGAACAAAGCTGGATGGAGGATGACTTTGACGAGTTGAGAGAAGAAGGCTTCAGACGATCAAACTACTCTGAGCTACAGGATGAAATTCAAAACAATAGCAAAGAAGTTAATAACTTTGAAAAAAAATTAGAAGAATGGATAACTAGAATAACCAATGGAGAGAAGGGCTTAAAGGAGCTGATGGAGCTGAAAGACAAGTTTCGAGAACTATGCGAAGATTGCAGAAGCCTCAGTAGCAGATGAGATCAACTGGAAGAAAGGGTATTGCTGATGGAAGATGAAATGAATGAAATGAAGAGAGAAGGGAAGTTTAGAGAAAAAAGAATAAAAAGAAATGAACAAAGCCTCCAAGAAATTTGGGACTATGTGAAAAGAACAAACCTATGTCTGATTGGTGTACCTGAAAATCACGGGGAGAAAGGAACCGAGTTGGAAAACACTCTGCAAAATATTATCCAGGATAACTTCCCCAATCTAGCAAGGCAGGCCAACATTCAGATTCAGGAAATACAGAGAACGCCACAAAGATACTCCTTGAGAAGAGCAACTCCAAGACACATAATTGTCAGATTCACCAAAGTTGAAATGAAGGAAAAAATGTTAAGGGCAGCCAGAGAGAAAAGTCGGGCTACACACAAAGGGAAGCCCATCAGACTAACAGCTGATCTCTTGGCAGAAACTCTACAAGCCAGAAGAGAGTGGGGGCCGATATTCAACATTCTTAAAGAAAAGAATTTTCAACCCAGAATTTCATATCCAGCCAAACTAAGCTTCATAAGTGAAGGAGAAATAAAATACTTTACAGACAAGCAAATGCTGAGTGATTTTGTCACCACCAGGCCTGCCCTAAAAGAGCTCCTGAAGGAAGCACTAAACATGGAAAGGAACAACCGGTACCAGCCACTGCAAAAACATGCCAAATTGTAAACACCATCGAGGCTAGGAAGAAATTGCATCAACTAAAGAGCAAAATAACCAACTAACATCATAATGACAGGATCAGATTCACACATAACAATATTATCGTTAAATGTAAATGGGCTAAATGCTCCAATTAAAAGACACAGACTGGCAAACTGGATAAGGAGTCAAGACCCATCAGTGTGCTGTATTCAGGAAACCCATCTCACGTGCAGAGACACATATAGGCTCAAAATAAAGGGATGGAGGAAGATCTATCAAGCAAATGAAAAACAAAAAAAGGCAGGGGTTGCAATCCTAGTCTCTGATAAAATAGACTTTAAACCAACAAAGATCAAAAGAGACAAAGAAGGCCATTACATAATGGTAAAGGGATAAATTCAACATGAAGAGCTAACTATCCTAAATATATATGCACCCAACACAGGAGCACCCAGATTCATAAAGCAAGTCCTGAGTGACCTACAAAGGGACTTAAACTCCCACACAATAATAATGGGAGATTTTAACACCCCACTGTCAACATTAGACAGATCAACGAGACAGAAAGTTAACAAGGATATCCAGGAATTGAACTCAGCTCTGCACAAAGTGGACCTAATAGACATCTACAGAACTCTCCACCCCAAATCAACAGAATATACATTTTTTTCAGCACCACACCACACCTATTCCAAAATTGACCACATAGTTGGAAGTAAAGCTCTCCTCAGCAAATGTAAAAGAACAGAAATTATAACAAACTGTCTCTCAGACCACAGTGCAATCAAACTAGAACTCAGGATTAAGAAACTCACTCAAAACTGCTCAACTACATGGAAACTGAACAACCTGCTCCTGAATGACTATTGGGTACATAATGAAATGAAGGCAGAAATAAAGATGTTCTTTGAAACCAACGAGAACAAAGACACAACATACCAGAATCTCTGGGACACGTTCAAAGCAGTGTGTAGAGGGAAATTTATAGCACTAAATGCCCACAAGAGAAAGCAGGAAAGATCCAAAATTGACACCCTAACATCACAATTAAAAGAACTAGAAAAGCAAGAGCAAACACATTCAAAAGCTAGCAGAAGGCTAGAAATAACTAAAATCAGAGCAGAACTGAAGGAAATAGAGACACAAAAAATCCTTCAAAACATTAATGAATCCAGGAGCTGGTTTTCTGAAAAGATCAACAAAATTGAGAGACCACTAGCAAGACTAATAAAGAGGAAAAGAGAGAAGAATCAAATAGATGCAATAAAAAATGAAAAAGGGGATATCACCACTGATCCCACAGAAATATAATCTACCATCAGAGAATACTACAAACACCTCTATGCAAATAAACTAGAAAATCTAGAAGAAATGGATAAATTCCTCCACAAATACACCCTCCCAAGACTAAACCAGGAAGAAGTTGAATCTCTGAATAGACCAATAACAGGTTCTGAAATTGTGGCAATAATCAATAGCTTACCAACCAAAAAGAGTCCAGGACCTGATGGATTCACAGCCGAATTCTACCAGAGGTACAAGGAGGAACTGGTACCATTCCTTCTGAAACTATTCCAATCGATAGAAAAAGAGGTAATCCTCCCTAACACATTTTATGAAGCCAGCATCGTCCTGATACCAAAGCCTGGCAGAGACATAACCAAAAAAGAGAATTTCAGACCAATATCCTTGATGAACATTGATGCAAAATCCTCAATAAAATACTGGCAAACCAAATCCAGCAGCACATCAAAAAGCTTATCCACCATGATCAAGTGGGCTTCATCCCTGGGATGAAAGGCTGGTTCAACATACGCAAATCAATAAATGTAATCCAGCATATAAACAGAACCAAAGACAAAAACCACATGATTATCTCAGTAGATGCAGAAAAGGCCTTTGACAAAATTCAACAACCCTTCATGCTAAAAACTCTCAATAAATTAGGTATTGATGGGACGTATCTCAAAATAATAAGAGCTATCTATGACAAACCCACAGCCAATATCATACTGAATGGGCAAAAACTGGAAGCATTCCCTCTGAAAACTGGCACAAGACAGGGATGCCCTCTCTCACCACTCCTATTCAACATAGTGCTGGAAGTTCTGGCCAGGGCAATCAGGCAGGAGAAGGAAATAAAGGGTATTCAATTAGGAAAAGAGGAAGTCAAATTGTCCTTGTTTGCAGATGACATGATTGTATATCTAGAAAACCCCATCGTCTCAGCCCAAAATCTCCTTAAGCTGATTAGCAACTTCAGCAAAGTCTCAGGATACAAAATCAATGTACAAAAATCACAAGCATTCTTGTACACCAATCACAGACAAACAGCCAAATCATGAGTGAACTCCCATTCACAATTGCTTCAAAGAGAATAAAATACCTAGGAATCCAACTTACAAGGGATGTGAAGGACCTCTTCAAGGAGAACTACAAACCACTGCTCAATGAAATAAAAGAGGATACAAACAAATGGAAGAACATTCCATGCTCATGGGTTGGAAGAATCAATATCATGAAAATGGCCATACTGCCCAAGGTAATTTATAGATTCAATGCCATCCCCATCAAGCTACCAGTGACTTTCTTCACAGAATTGGAAAAAACTACTTTAAAGTTCATATGGAACCAAAAAAGAGCCCGCATCACCAAGTCAATCCTAAGCCAAAAGAACAAGGCTGGAGGCATCACGCTACCTGACTTTAAACTATACTACAAGGCTACAGTAACCAAAACAACATGGTACTGGTACCACAACAGAGACATAGATCAATGGAACACAACAGAGCCCTCAGAAATGATGCCGCATAGCTACAACTATCTGATCTTTGACAAACCTGACAAAAACAAGAAATGGGGAAAGGATTCTCTATTTAATAAATGGTGCTGGGAAAACTGGCTAGCTGTATGTAGAAAGCTGCAACTGGATCCCTTCCTTACACCTTATACAAAAATTAATTCAAGATGGATTAAAGACTTATATGTTAGACCTAAAACCATTAAAATCCTACAAGGAAACCTAGGCAATACCATTCAGGACATAGGCGTGGGCAAGGACTTCATGTCTAAAACACCAAAAGCAATGGCAAGAAAAGCCAAAATCGACAAATGGGATCTCATTAAACTAAAGAGCTTCTGCACAGCAAAAGAAACTATCATCAGAGTGAACAGGCAACCTACAGAATGGGAGAAAATTTTTGCAACCTACTCATCTGACAAAGGGCTAATATCCAGAATCTACAATGAACTCAAACAAATTTACAAGAAAAAAACAAACAACCCCATCAAAAAGTGGGCAGAGGACATGAACAGACACTTCTCAAAAGAAGACATTTATGCAGCAAAAAAACACATGAAGAAATGCTCATCATCACTGGCCATCAGAGAAATGCAAATCAAAACCACAGTGAGATACCATCTCACACCAGTTAGAATGGCCATCATTAAAAAAGCAGGAAACAACAGGTGCTGGAGAGGATGTGGAGAAATAGGAACACTTTTACACTGTTGGTGGGACTGTATACTAGTTCAACCATTGTGGAAGTCAGTGTGGCGATTCCTCAGGGATCTCGAACTAGAAATACCATTTGACCCAGCCATCCCATTACTGGGTATATACCCAAAGGACTATAAATCATGCTGCTATAAAGACACATGCACACGTATGTTTATTGCGGCACTATTCACAATAGCAAAGACTTGGAACCAACCCAAATGTCCAACAACGATAGACTGGATTAAGAAAATGTGGCACATATACACCATGGAATACTATGCAGCCATAAAAAATGATGAGTTCCTGTCCTTTGTAGGGACATGGATGAAACTGGAAACCATCATTCTCAGTAAACTATCGCAAGGACAAAAAACCAAACACCACATGTTCTCACTCATAGGTGGGAATTGAACAATGAGAACTCATGGACACAGGAAGGGGAACATCACACTCCAGGGACTGTTGTGGGGTTGGGGGAGAGGGGAGGGACAGCATTAGGAGATATGCCTAATGCTAAATGACGAGTTAATGGGTGCAGGAAATCAACATGGCACATGGATACATATGTAACAAACCTGCACATTGTGCACATGTACCCTAAAACCTAAAGTATAATAATAAAAATATATATATATATAAACAACCCACAAAATAAATGGACAAAACACTTGAATAGACTTCACAAAACAATATATAAAAAGGCCAATAAGTACACAATAAAGTGCTTAATATTCATCTCAGGGAAATGCAAATTAAAACCATGATAGATATCGTCCATCAAAACGGCTAAAATGAAAAATAATTGCAACACCAAATGTTAGTGAGGATGTGGAGTAAACAGAACTGTCATACATTGCTCATGCAAGAGGACATAGTGCAACCACTTTCAAAATGGTTAGGCTATTTCTTTAAAAGTTGAATATGTAATTTCCCTGGGACCCAGCAATTATTCTCACAGATATTTATCTGAAAAAACATTAAAAATGGATTTTTTAAAAAGGTATTACACAAAAATGTTTATATCAGCATTGTTCACATCACCAGATGTCCATAAAGAGAAGTCTTGACTGTGATAAAATCATACAATGAAATGCTACTTAGCAATAAAAAAAATGAACTGGTGATATATGGATAAATTTTTAAAAATATTTTGGTGAGTGAAATAATTCAGATTCAAAAAAGTACAGAAGAAAAACGTGCATATGTGTGTGAAATTTACAAAAGCCCACACAATTTTGAGGAGAGATAATATAAAACCCCTTACCACTTGATGGAAGCATGGCAACATCAAATTGTAAGAGCATATTGGATAGGATTCACACACACACACACACACACACACACACACACACACACACACACACAGACACAGAGAGAGAGAGAGAGAGAGAGAGCAGTCTTTGAAAGAACAATCTGCTATGGGTATCACATAAGCCACAAATTCCTTAGGATCTATTTTATGAGTTTCATTTCCTCTAAGTCTGTCTCCACATAAGAACATGGGACACTCAAAAGGGAAATAAATGAGCACAGGAAATGCAGGACATCTAAAGGGTAGAATAGCATGAAAGATAAACTTCATCTGCTTTTTGCCAGTCTTCCCAGAGCCCTCAGACCATGGGCAAACTTTAAATCATCTTTTCGTCTCTATTCACCTCCCATTTAGAGTCTATAAAGAGAAGGCATGGGATGAAGGGAGAGGATAAAAGCAAGATGGAAAACTTAAAAAGTTATTTAGGCTAAGTATTATAATTAATGAGTTCAACATGGTTGTAGAAATAGAAGATTAGCATATAAAAATAATTTACCACCCATAGAAACAAATAGACTTTTAAATTATAATAAAATACCTAGATATAAGAGCAATAAAAAATCAAATATCTGGAAAAACATGACAAAAGTATATAATATACCCTTTGGAGGAAAATTTGAAACATTATTGAAAAACATTAAAAGATTAAATAGAAAAATAGGCAGATGGATAGGAAGATTCAATATTATAATTGCCATTCTCCTAATATTGGTCTATGAATGTAATTCAATTCCCATCAAAATACCAATAGAGTTTGTAAAGAAACTGGATAAGTTGACTTTTAATATTTGTATAGAACAAAAAAAGGAATAGCTAAGATACTCATTTTTTAAAAATCCAATAACTTGCTTTATGAAATATTGTTTTGGTTTTCTACTGCTGTATAGCAAACAATTTTAAAATTCAGTGGCTTAAAACAACAATTTTAAGTAATCTTATGATTTTTATGGGTCAAGAATTTGAGCAGGACCTGGCTAATATATCAGTAAATTTCAAATCAGAGAAGTGGACTTAGCAGTAAATTATTACAAAGATTTACTTATTACAAGCAATTTGGCTTATGCAATTTTGAGGGCTAAGCCCAAAGTTTATACCAACAGGAAACCAGGAAGAGAAGATCATATGCATAGGCTGAAGCTGCTATCCACAGGGTGAACAAATTGACATATCAGGAAGCCATCACAGCTGTATTTTTTTTTTTTTTCTGACTGAATGTGGTGTCAACTGGGATCATTCAGTGGTACCCAGTTAGATGTTAATTGTTCTGGAGGATCCAAGACAGCTTCAATCAAATATGTATTACCTTAGCAGGAACAGCCAGCAATGTGGATTTAGCTGGCTCCTTCTCCCCCTGCATGTAGTTGTTAAGGTCTCACCATCTGGCCACTCCAGCAGGGAACCTAGATGTCTTTCTTGGTGGCACAGGGATCCCTCAGATCACACTGGAAACTGTCAGGTACCCTAAGGTCTAGTTCTGGAGTCATATTCCATTGGTCAAAACAGTTACAGAGCGGCACAATTTTTAATGGTAGGAAACATATTCTTCCATCTGATGGAAATATGTAAAAAAAAATTGCTGTCCCTTTTAATCTGTCACAGATAGCCAGACTTGTTATAAAAGCATAGAACTAAAAAGAATGAAGTATTTGCATAGGCATAGAAAGCAAATAAAAGAAAGTCCAGAAACACACACACACACACACACACACACACACACACACACACACACACAGCTTGATGTGAAACAGAGAGAGAGCGCCGCAGATCATTAGGCAAGAGATGCACTAAACAATAAACAGTACTGGATAATGATGTAAAAGCTGAAATTGGATCTCTACTTCAAACCACACAAAAAAATCAATTCCAGATGGATTAAAGACTTAAATGTAAAATAAGAAACTTTTAGAAAGCTTTTAGAAATTGTACAGGAGCAAGATATCTTTATAAACTATGAATAGAAAAGATTTTTTAACTGAAAACAAAAAGTTCTAATCATTAAAGAAAAAAAGCAAAGATCAATTAGATTGCATTACATTGAGAACTCTGTTCATCAAAAGATTCCATCTAAAAAAAAAACTGAAAAGACTAACCAAAAACTAAGAAAAGATATTTGCAACATATACAACAAATGTATTATTAAAATCCAGAAAAAACGTTCTACAAAACAATAATGAAAAGGCAGATGACCCCATAGAAAAATGAACAATGAGATACGCATTGGCATTGCACTGATGAGGAATCATGAAAGGAAAATAAACATAAGGAAAGATGTTCTATCTCATTAGTAAATTTGTAATCATGAAAATTCTATTTAATACCAAAATCTAATTTCCTTTTTTAACCACTCAATTGCCTAAAATTAATAAATCTGGCAATAAGTGTTGATAAAGATATAGAAAAAAAATAAGAAGTCTTATACTCTCTGGTTAGAGTAGCTAAGTAAATAATTTGGCAGTTATAAAGAGGAAAAGCGGCATATCCCATGATGGGACAATCCATTCTCAGGTACATATCAGAAGTCTTCAAACTAGGACGTATGTAACTGTGGGGTACACAAGGAGTTTCTTACAGACACAGTTTGAAGGAAATAAATTGTTAGATCCCCAACTTCCATATGTGATATATGTAGTCTAAGGCCATCTGTCTGAGAATGTCTTTAGTAGAAGCTAGACATGTATTGACAATTATTTTTCATCCCTCTATTCAAAAATCACAATTTCTTCCACTTTATTAAAAAAACTTTCTCACACATCTTTATTTCATAAGAATAATCGATCATAAATGGTACAAACTTCAAGAAAGCTACATAATGGGAACAATTTACAATACTGGGGGCAGAAAATTCAACTTTAACGATCGTAACATCAACAAACTTTATGGCTTTGTGCCTTTTTCAATCATATATGGATGTGCTTCTATTAAAGACAAAGTGGGCATTAGAAATATCCCCCCTGCCACACACACACACACACACACACACACCCTATTAGACTACAGTGAATTCATATTTATTGTAGAATGGGATGAGAGTGATGACAATTTCACTTAATGGCCTCACTTTTTCATCCAGTAATTATGGGAGAAGGCATTGTACTTGAGGGAGAGACTCTTGATAATGAGAGCAAAGCAAAAAAAAAAGTGTGAGGGTAAGAAACACCAAAGACAGCAACATAGGCAACCTGTGGCTCCATGCCTTATTGCACAATCTAGCTTAGAATTAAAATATTCAGAATGTATTTAAAAACTGTCCTGGAATTAAAACAACCTTCTCCAAATCTCATGCCCTGAAATTGTCTAAAACTGTGTCTGAACTGAATATTTTGCATAATTTCAAAGAATTAAAGTTAAAAGTGTTTAATTCTGATGTCAGCATTAAATCTTTGAGGAAATGGTACATATATTGGAAGTAAAAACTTTGGTTTATAGTTTTGAACTGTTTATTACTCACAGGAGAAACATTCTCCTGCATTTAACCTCCCAAACACCATTGGACACCTAAAAACCTTATTTTTTTACTTCATAATAAATATATTGTTTGTAACTTGTCAACCACTTTTCTTATTTGTTGATTTTATTCCTATGGGAAGAGAAAGTGGATTCTACTGTATACAATATGCACTTAGCAGTGACCATTTTAACACTTTATGTAAACTCAGCACTTTTCTGGTAGCCTAATAATTTATCTTACTCTGAATTTCCACTGAATCCTGTTTCATTTCAGTAGTAGGTGATAGTCATCCAAGAACCAGGAACAAACAGAAAAATAACAGCCCCAACCATCTCAAGAGATGCATTTCCAAATAAAGTTTTACTTTATGTTTGGTAATTATTTTTGAAATGGCTTTAACCAATTGTATGCTAATAGTTGTTACGATAACTAAATCCAAAAAAAAAAATTAACACTTGAGAGTCTTAAAGGCATAGCAAATTTTTAAATCAAATTTATATACATATTTAAACATTATTTATTTATATATATTTATATATTATTTTTTATTGCAACATATAAGAGGGTGTCAAATATAGAGAATATAAGTACAACTATATATTGCATTAGGATAAAATTCTGTGGAAGAAGTGAAATGGAAACATGAGTTTAGGAGAAAATATACAAAATTTCTGGTTTAGAAAATACCTTTTTTCTGCATTTTATAAGTAACTGATCATGAGTAAAAGATTATGATGTTATTTGAATTCCACTGTATCCATATAAATGAGTTATATTACAGCATTAATTTAAAATGTCAATATATAAACATACCACAAATTATATCATTTGCAATCACTTAACAGTTGATTGAAAATTAAATATCAACTTTAAAATGTGTTAAGAATCTCACAGATTTTCAAAATTCTGGGACATATGAGCAAAATGTTGAAAATTATATATATTATAGGAAGCACATGTACATTTAGGAATCACATACAATATTTTTGATTTTTCTTTTCTTTCAACAACCATGACAAGAATTTATTGAGTACACATTACTAATTATACACCTTTCTAGGTTAAAAAATAAAAAGAATACAAACACTCCTGCCTGAGTGGAGTTTATACTTTAGGAGCATATTTATAAATAAATAAATGCTGTTATAACAACATAGTAATGGCCAACATGAATGTATACGTACATTTGTACATACAATGGTAGCCAACTCAACTATTCACCCACAGGACAGTGAACAATCACTTTATGCATATTTTGCAATGATAAAAGTGAATATACTTTTTACCTTTGTAAACCAAAGGTAATAATTTAGGTAAATAATCACTTTCAGTATGATAGAAGTTTTATAAAGCTAACAAAAAGCAAAATAAAACAAATATTACTTACAAAAACATAAATATGTAGTAAAACTATTTTTTAAATGTATAATGGCTACCCCTGCCCAAAGACAGGATAAAGGAATAACAAACAAAAGTAGCTTTTGCAATAGAGGTCCAGTTCTTGTCCTTAGGTTCTTCAGATTGGATGGTGAGCTCATGGGTGTGTATCATACTTTCATGCCCCCTCCTCTAACTATATCATATATTACATCAAATATAAATAAAGACAGAAATAAATATGATTAAGCTTCCTCACGTTTATTTGCAACTACAGTATTCAGAAACTGAGAGGCAAAGTAGATTGATGATCTTCAAAGAAGAATCATAGCACTGCTGCCTAAACTCAAGCTCTGCTGTCCGATGTGTTTCCCATTCTGACAGTTGTTCACTCATCCACTCTTTTATTTGACATGAACTGATTGGCACTCTATGATGGACACTAGACTTAGTGTTGAAATAATCATTCCTAACCTCTTTTCAAGTCCATGAAAATTTTCTGAAACCCTGATGGTTTTTTCAGACTGTCCCTGAGGACTACTTGCCCATGCCATGTTGTCCTTTATTTTGCCTCTATTTTAGTAAAACAAATTGATAAGTAAGTGGAGGCTCATTTTTAATTTAAATACTACTTATTGCTACAAAATTAAGTCATTCAGGAAATTGCTACTCCTTCTAAGACGAATCCTTTCTATTAATCTGTGTTATTGCCCCCAACAGTCCAATATGTAGCCTGAACTACACTTTATTTGTATCTCCCAGCTCATTTGAAAATATGTTTGAAACAGATAAAGTTTTAGAATTTAATCACTGTTGAATAAACTACAAGATAAAATTGAGTAATATTCCTCTTTTTCAGATAGTATATAAATACCTTTTCTTCCTTAGCACATGTAACATTTTGATTAGTAAATTGATGCTTATTAAGCAGGTGTGTTTGATCATTAAAATACTTACATAAGCAAAAAGAAATCTAATTGTGACACTTTTCATCATTTCAGATTTTTTACAGAAGACCATAAAAGCAAAAACATATATATGACTTATCTTTCATATTTTCAATGACAGTCATAATTTCAAATATTCTTTCCCTATAAGTTCATGTTTGTCTAAAAATATGTGCTAATTTTTGAATGTTAAAATGTGCTCTATAGCTTCCTTACCACTGCCTTCTTACCCCTTTCCTTTCCCATTTTGATCTAACACTGTGAAAAGGCTACAAACAAAGGGAAACTTCAGCATGTTCCAGAATATTTTTTACCAAATTAAGACTCATTCCACAGGAGTCATATTTTTATATTTGGAACTTTGATAATGTACACATTAATTTTTATACAATAGAAGTACTATTCTTTTAGCATAGAAATGTTAAAATACAAGAGAAGAGTTTTAGGTTTGGAAAAAAAGACAGATATTAGTGAACTCATCCACTGAGATCATCCTTCCATTATCAACAATATTATTTAGTTTCTTGTAATAAAGAGTTTCTTGATTCCAGTAATTACTGCTTATCTGAGACAATATTCTTGAATGAGAAAAAGAACAGTCATGTAAATAAAAATCAGTTGCAAATTTCCTGGTATCACTGTGTAGCAATCACTCCAATAACAATCTTATTATTAAGACACAGAGTAAGAACAGAAGCTAAATTGCTATCCTTCATTATCCTTCACAATAGAAATACTAGGATGATTTTAATTAATGGATTTGCTGAGAGTTATTTATGAATATTATCGCCAGTCTAGTCTTTACATATATAATATACATTACATGCTTTCTTGTGACATATCCCTATAAATGATAATTACATTTCTCAGCAGAAAATGTGGAAAGAATTTAATATCATAGTTGTAGTAAGAATATTCTGCCCATGACAGGATTTAGGAATAAGTAAATGGCACAGTAAGAATTACCTTCAAATGAGAAAGAGAAGAGAGAGAGACTTGTTTAAAGCAGTTTCATAACTTCAGTACAATATTTATTTTTGTTCCCAATTTTCTTTCTTTGCTGAGAAAAGTAAGCAGACAAACAAACTTGAGATGACCAATAGAGAAGAAACAGTCTTCAGTTTCCTCTCTTTTGCTTTCAGAAGGGTGGGGGAGTCCAAAGAAAGGCAGAAAATTATTAATGTTGAAAACTTGTTCTTTCTTCTTTTTGACAATAGCCAATCTAATAAGTGCGAGGTAATATGTTATTGTGATTGTAATTTGCATGATCTGATAATTAGAAATGTTGAACATCTTTTCATATATTTATTGGCCATTTGTATGTCTTCTTTTGAGAATGTCTATTCAAGCCCTTTGTGTACATTTAATAGGGTCTTTTTTTGTTATTAAGTAATTTGAGTTCCTCATATATTTTCAATATTAGCCCCTAATCCAGTGAATTATTTGCAAATATTTTTTCCCAATTTGTAGACTGCCTTTTCACTCTATTAATTGTTTCCTTTGCTGTACAGAAGCATTTTAGTTTGATGCAGTCCCATTTGGTATTGTAAACTAGTAGCCATATTGAAAAACAGCACGGAAGTTCTTCAAAAAACTAAAAGTAGTATTAACATATGATCCAGCAATCCCACTATTGGGTATATACCCAAAAAAGTTGAAAAAAGTATGCCAAAGAGATATCTACACTCCCATGTTCATTGCAGCATTATTCACTATAACCGAGATGAGGAAAAATCTGAAATGTCTATCAATGGATGAATTGATTTTGAAAATGTTGTATAGACACAATAGAATACTATTCTGCTTTTAAATACAGCAGACTCTAACATTTGCAACAACACTGATGAACCTAGAGGACATAATTTTAAGTGAAATAAGCCACACATGGAAAGACAAATACTGTATAATGTCACTTATATGTGGAAATTTAAAAAGCCAAACTCTTAGAAGCAGAGAGTAAAATGGTAGTTACAAGAGGCTGGGGCATGTGCTGAAGGGAAAGTGGACGGGGAAAAGGGAGACGTTGGTCAATGGGTACAAAATTACCGTTTGATAAGAAGAATAAGTTCTGGTGTTCTGTTGCACATCAAGGTGACTATGGTTAATAATAATGTATTGTATATTTCAAAACAGCTAAAAGAGAGGATTTTAAATGTTCTTACCACAAAGAAATAGTAAATTTTTGAAGTAATATATATGCTAATTTCCCTTATTAGATCATTCTGCAATGCATACATATATCAAAATTAGCATTGTACTCCATAGCACATACAATTATAATTTGTCAGAAAAACTAAAACTTTAAAAAAAAAGTAAATACATCAATATTAACAGAGAAGGAGATTTCCACACCTGAAAATAGCTATTATAATATCATATAATACAAATAGAATGTTCAAATCAAGAAATAAAACTGGTGCATTCTGTGAGGTCAGTATGCAGAACCTCTGGAGTTTTGCTTTGCTGATTTTTTTGTTTTGTTTGTGTGCAACGCTCTTTATCTTTGTTTCTTTGTATAATGAGTCCGAGTGACAACCATGTAGAGGAGAAGACTAAGAAAGTGAGAGATGATCATTTCCTAAGAATAGTGAAAGGGCCGTGGATTTTTTTGTGAGAAGAAGAATTAGGACATGTGCCAGCCATAGTCAAGTTGCTGTAGTGAGAGTTTCCAATTGCTTTGTGTGCCAGCAATTCATTTCCTCGATAATTACTTAATGAGTACCTATCTATACGAAGCACTCTGCTAATCACCAGACAGGAGTTGGAGCTTTTTTCTCTTGGGTCTTGCATGGATAAGGTGTGATCATTTTATAATCACTTCTCTTCTTAGGGAAAGAGTTTCTCAATAGCAAGTCTTCATAAATAATACCCAGTGATGAGTGGAGTTGATATATCTTATTACAGAAAGATGTGGAAAGTCAAGTGGCAAGTTTCTCTAATATAAGCAGAGAAAGAAAGCTAAGAGGTTAGAGATTTTGAATCAAAGTGTTTTTTTCTATTTATTTTAGGAGAGGATGCTGTGAGCAATTATATTATGGGAGGAAAGAAATCTAGATAAGAACAAGAAAGCAGTTCCTTACATCTATGGGGATTAAAAGCCAACTAATGCTATTCACTCATTGTTCTGACATTTAGAACCAGAATCTCTTACCAAGGATACTTTTCTTTGGTTATGCTTTTAGAATGATCTCTAATCATTTCTGAGTTTTGCTTTCTCTTAACAACGAAATTAATTAAAATAGCAATAATATATGTAATAATAACAAATGCGTTAACTATAATTTATTAAACACCCTCTATGTTACAGGAATTGGTTTATTTGTACTTTTTTGAGGTAAGCAACCCTCTGAGGTAACAATTTCCTTCATTTTTACAAATAAAAAAATTAAACTTCAGAGATGTGAGCTGCTTTTACTGAAAGTCACATAGATAGTTTTTGAGTCTTGCTGTGCCATTTACTAAGTCTCTGCTGAGGCCAAAACTTTTGATCTTTTCAAAGTAGTCAGACAAAAAATACAATCATTTATATCGAGCTGGGGAGGAGGGAGCAGAATTTGCTTGTAACACTGCCTGTCTTTGAGAAGGAAAAGTGGGATGGTGCTAAGACAATCTAAGGGAAAGGACTTTCAGTCCATGCTCACCAAGTTTTAGAGGCGTATTGGAAGGTTGGTGGATTGACAAGGTAATGGTAGTTCTCATGACAGAATGAAAACACTATGACAGAAATGATGGTGAAGAGAAAACATGTCAGCACCTAGCCTCCACCTCCAGGCTGTGCAATTTCTTTCTAGAAAATTACTTTCTGCTAAAATCTTGAATTTGTTTTTTATTTTGGTACTGGAGATGATATATTTATTGATGTTTATTCAAAAGAGAAAATAGTGTTCTATAATAATCCTGATCTAGTCTAAAAGGGAGTGTGTTATAACAAACATTTCTCAGCAAGTTATAAATACAATTTTCTAACAATTAAAACTGTTTATAGGTGGGGTACCTTCAAATACTCAACTCCTTATTAATGTACTCAAATTAAAATAAGAAGAAATCTGATAGCTAAGCAAAAACTAAAACTGATACCACTACCAAATGCTGACAAAGTTTAAGTGGAACTTACATACTCACAGATGATTGCATGCTCACAAGGATAAATTGGTTCAACCACTTTAAAAAGTAAAGTTGGCAAATGCATCAAGAACCATACAAATTGTTCCTAGACTTTTACTTAGTAATACTACTTCTAAAATTTTTTCTTTTGAAATTACAATATTTCCATGTCGACTGTGAAAAATATATTTTTAAGGATATGTAGTTGAACCTATAGAATCTTATCACAAATTTTATATTCATACTAAAATAAAAATATAATTAAATCCCAATAAATGAAAAGAATATCAACAGTATTTCATAACATAGTATGAAAGACCAGTTTTTACTATTTTAAAAGCAAGTTTATTCACAATTTAATAGGTACTGTGTTTAGCACTGACCTGATAATATTCCCATGTTTTCTAATTATATTAATTGTAGCTCAGTTAACAACAAATTAACTTCCAAAACCATAATATCTTCACTAGGATCCCAAATGTCAATAACTTTTATATTATTTCTAACTATATTACCCTCTCTATCCTATTGCCAGGCATTAACACATTTTCACACATCTAACTTTCAAAAATATGCTTACAAATTATCTTTTAATTTCACACTCATTCATACAAATGCAGCTACTTATTTAAAATTTCAAAACTTTGAATAGTATGTAATAATATACACTATGTGACATTAAAGCACCAAATATGAACATAAATTTCAAGGATTAAAAAATGCATATACACACACAGGTACGCACACACACACACACAGTTGGCCCTTCATATCCATGGGTTTCACATACACAGATTCAAACAACCATAGAATCTATGACTCAACTGGATCATTGAGTCATCAGCCTTTGTTGGGATAAGACTTTCACTCAAGGATAAGCATGGTAAGAAATGGTGTTTTTAACTTTTTAAGAACAGGATCCTCTCTTATTTTGTATACTATTGCTGATTATGTTGGCCAGCTTTGAAAAAATTTTGTCTAATATTGGAAGTTTACTTCTAAATTCCAAAGTGCTACAGAAAGAATGGACTATTGTGAAACATGAGCTTTAGCTAATTACCATATAGCAACATACTGTTAAGTGAGAAAGCAGAAAAGAAAGCTGTATACATACCACAATAGCAACAAAGTAAATCATACCTATGAAACAAAGTCTAGAAGGAAATAAATACAAACTATAAAAGCAATGATGGGGCATTGGCATCATAAGTGAGTGGTTTTTCTTCTGTTTTCCAAAACTTTCTTCTAAGAAGAATATAGCTGGACCTTCTCTTTATATCCAGTGTGAGTCTCCCTTTTAAATAAGTGTGTTTAGGTCATTTGCATTTAATGTGATTATTGATTTCCTTATGTTTAAATCTATCAGCTTATAATTGGTTTTTTATACCTCTCATCTGCTCTTTGTTCCCTTTTTTCTTTTTCTGCCTTTTGAATTTACTGATCATATTCAATAACTCCATTATCTCTCCTTTATTGGGTTATTAGTTATAACGTTTGCATTTAGTGCTTGCTTTCAGATACATAATTTACATCTTTTACTTGTATGTAACAGCCTATCTCCAAGAGATATAATACCATTTCAGATCCAATATAACAAACTAACAAGAGTATTCTTCCATCTCCTTACTTTAGTACTAATGTCATACATTTTATTTCTTCATATGGCTTAAACCTCACAAAACACTGTTATTAATTTCGTTGCAAGAAAAACTTATCTTTTAGAAAGCTTTAAATAATAGACAAAAATAATATTACCCATATAATCATCATATAGGTAATATGGGACAGTTAGCTGGACAAACATTGCTGAAGTATGATTCCATCTACTTCATATAGAATCTAAGACCTAGGAAACCTTGTTGTTCATACACTTGCATCTAAAATTTCCACTTCAGAAAGCAAATGCCAAAATACAAAGCAATATGTTTATATAAATGTAAATATATAATGTATATATAATATATATTATAATGTGTAATATAATATAATGTGTATATAATATAAATGTGTATATAATATTTATACATGAGTGTTTATATATACACACATTTATATTTATAAATGTGTATATAATATATATGTGTGTATATATAATATATACGTGTGTGTATATATAAACATATTGCTTTGTATTTTATATTTATATGTGTATGTATATATATAAACATACACATATATATTGTTCATATATCATAAAGAAGATGAGTGGTGAAACTTTGTTTTTTACTTCTATTTGAAATTAGCCTTACTGGACTTATATTAATTTTATGACATAATAAAAATTAATATAATACATCTTTGGTTCAAAAACAATTAAAAATAATGATTTTAAGTTTATGGAAAGTATAAAAGTGTTTAGGGTATAAAAAATAAGTGGGGCCGGGCGCGGTGGCTCACGCTTGTAATCCCAGCACTTTGGGAGGCTGAGGTGGGTGGATCACGAGGTCAGGAGATCGAGACCACGGTGAAACCCCGTCTCTACTAAAAATACAAAAAATTAGCCGGGCGTGGTGGCAGGCGCCTGTAGTCCCAGCTACTCGGAGAGGCTGAGGCAGGAGAATGGCGTGAACCCGGGAGGCGGAGCTTGCAGTGAGCCGAGATCGCGCCACTGCACTCCAGCCTGGGCGACAGAGCGAGACTCCGTCTCAAAAAAAAAAAAAAAAAAAAAATAAGTGGAAAGAGGAAGAATAAAAATACGTTATATGGTCATAATTACTATTATGTTAAAAATTAAAAGCAATCTTTAAGAAATTATGTTATATTCAAAATCAGGCAGTATCATTTTACAGAGCTGCTGCAGACAGAGAGGAAGTGGAGTGGGGCGGGACACTAGATTAAACAAAAAACATGACTCATTTTTCAAATACCTCAAATCCTAAAGAGGAAATTATTTCTCCTGACATAAAATATCTAAAATGTTCCCTTTTGCCCCTGCTGCACACATACACAAAATACTAATTGAGAAGAAAATAAAATGGCAACAGGCAGGGAGCACTGAAGTTAGAAGAGAGCTATAGAATTAAGTGGATAAGTAGGCATTCTTAGGCAGTACAGCATCCTACAAAATGTAGTCAAGGGAGTGCAGTTTAATTAATTGAATAGAGACTTATCTGAGTAAACTTCAATTATACAGTGTTCAACGACTAAGAATAAAACCTTAAAATATTATTTCTAATAAACATTGGCTGGGCATGGTGGCTCACACCTGTAATCCCAGCACTTTGGAAGGCAGAGGTGGGCAGATAACTTCAGGTCAGGAGTTTGAGGCCAGCCTGGCCAACAGGGTGAAACTCTGTCTCTGCTGAAAATACAAAAATTAGCCAGGCGTGGTGGTACGTGCCTGTGATCCTAGCTACTTGGGAGACTAAGGTAAGAGAATCACTTGAACCCATGAGGCAGAGGTTGCAGTGAGCTGAGATCACACCACTGCACTCCAGCCTGAGCGACAGAGTGAGACTCCATTAAGGAAGGAAGGAAGGAAGGAAGGAAGGAAGGGAGGGAGGGAGGGAGGGAGAGAGGGAGGGAGGGAGGGAGGGAGGGAAAAAGAAAGAAAGAAAGAAAGAAAGAGAGAAAGGAAGGAAGGAAGGAAGGAAGGAAGGAAGGAAGGAAGGAAGGAAGGAAAGAAAAGAAAGAAAAGAAAGAAAAGAAAGAAAGAAAGAAAGAGGAAAAAAGTTAACATCACAGCATAAACCAGCATGATAAACAAATGATGGGAAGCATATCAAGGAGGTTCAGTAAAATTTGAAGGAATTCAGGATGAGTTGTAACAGTGATTACTTTCTTAGAGACAGGTCATGAGTTATTTCTATCTGTTTTCAGGTAGTGAGAACTAGAAGTTTATTGCAGACTCTTTTATGTATTCTTCAAAGTTTATAAGGTGTGTTGTACTAATGTAATCTTCATAATAATATGGGATCTGTCCATACATGGAATCATCCCTGGGTCTGTGTTCAGTTATTTGCAATAAATTCATTTGCTGTTTTTAAAGTCCATGTTAAAGTAGCCTTTCACGTTAGTTTAGAAAGTTACTTTCTTTCTGGACCAAAATGGGATCCATGAAAACAAGAACAAGAACATGTTGCATCCGTGAAAACAAGAACAGTGGCACAAAACAGGTAAGTTTTTTTTTATGGAATGTTGCTTTAACAAGATTAATTTCTGTTAAACATAACAAAAAATAGGATACAGTCCAAAATGTGAACAGGACTTGTCTTTGAAAGATGAGCTTTTGAATGTTTTTAATCCTAATATTTATGGTTCCCCAAATATTTGTAACAGTTAAGTTTGATATGAAAAATAACATCTTTGAAAGTTGCACACTTCCCAAACCTAATAAGGAGATTATATGGGATATCTTTACTTTATCTTGGTGTCTAGGAGCCATCCTTGTGAATCTCAGTCCACCTTCTCTGGAAGATCGGCCCTTCTGTTAGGATAACTGAAATGTGTAAGACACCATTTATACGTTTACAGACATCCCCCAGGATGCTGTGAGTTTTCTATCTTCTTCCTCAGTTATAGCTGAGATGACCCATGTGGCAACTTCTGGTGTTATCTTCTAATTTGGTGTTTGGTATATGAAGTACCATCAATTGAAAGTCAATTGACAATGACTACTAGAGCTAGTCAATCTTCTTAAAGCAACTTATTTTTCACATAACTCTAATTCATTAATATTTTCACTGAGGTATGTGAATATATACATATGTATTTCCAGAAAACTATTTTTCCAGAGCTAAGGTCTCTCCCTCTCTCTCCCTCCCTCTCTCTCTCTTCCCCTCCCTCCTTCCCTCTCTCTTCCTCTTGCCCTCTCTCCCTCCTTTCTCCTTTTTTTTTTTTTTGAGATGGAGTTTTTCTCTGTCGCTCAGGCTGGAGTGCAGTGGTGTGATCTTGGCTCACTGCAGCCTCTGCCTCCCGGGTTCCAGCAATTCTCCCGCCTCAGTCTCCTGGGTAGCTGGGATTACACGCATACACCACCGCGCCCAGCTAATTTTTGTATTTTTAGTAGAGATGGAGTTTCACCATGTCGGCCAGGCTGGTCTCGAACTCCTGACCTCAGGTGATCCGCCTGCCTCTGCCTCTCAGAAGTTCTGGGATCACAGGCATGAGCCACTGCGCCCGGCCTTCTCTCTCTTTTCTACCTCCTTCCTTACTCTACCTCTCTTCATATTTTCTTTCCTTCTTAATTGAGAGAACAGTTCTGACTACAGAAAGAAAAAGCTTATGTTTGTCTGAAACAAAAGAGAAACGTTATTCTAATTACCTTAAAGTATCAATATTCCTTTACCCTGCTCCTGACTGATGAACCATAACTACGGGACACAGCATTTCAGACACTCACATCCAAGAGCCTATCTATGAATTTGGGGTAGCGAACAATACAAGGTTTGTAGCATTTTTTTCCTAAATGTATTGGCCAGTTGTTCTCACTGTGCTGGGAATCCTGAGAAGCAGTATTTTGTTTGTTTTTTGTTGTTGTTGTTGTTGTTGTTTGTTTTTCATTTTTTCTCTGCCAGTGTGCTGACCTGCTGGTAGGTACTGAAGACCAATATCAATTCATAGGAACTGACATTTAGTTCAAGGGCCTTTCAGAGTTCAGAAGCATTTAGAAAAGCATCAGTGAAAGCAACTTACATACCTACCCTTATTGGAGCTACAGTCCCCACTAGCTCAGAGGTGCTGAATACTTCCTAGTGAATTGTCTTCCCCTTTCATCGATGATTGGTTAACTCAGATTCTCCCTTTTCTTTCCATCTTCCATTCATTTAATCATTAAGGCAGAGTACTGGGCTTTGGGGGCATTTTCTTTTTAATTATAAAACTATTGTCTCCAAAAAAATGATCAAAATACTGAAAATTGAAAATCAAAATGATAAACGTTCACTAAGCACATACAAAAAAATTATTAATGTTAATTGCATCTTAGTGCATTTTTCTGGCATTGTTTTGTCTCTTATTTTTCCTTCTTTTAACTTTAATGTTCTCAGAATTTATAAGCATACATGATTGCATTTTCTCATAGCACTTCTTTTACATAGAATAACATGTGATTAAGAGAAAGAATGGTAGTATTGTGTTTTAGTTCTCAACAGGAGGTATATCAGAATGACTAGGAAGATTTTTCAAAAATATTCTTTCTCACACAAAGATATGCTTTGATGGAAAGGGAACAGTGGAAGGAGAGGGTGTGATTGGTGCCTGTGCCTTCTGACTGAAATTCCCAAGTGACTCATACCCTCCCTCATAACTCAGGAGTGTGACTAAAAGAGACTCAACCTCTGAATGAGGAAACCTAGGTTTTAGTCAGAGCCCCAGCATTCTTTATATATTTATTCATTCAACTAATACCAAGTGAGTGTTTTCTTGGCCCGCACTGGCCTAGGCTCTAAACCTCAAGTGTTAAAGAAGACAGACAAGTTCTCTGACCTCTTGGAGCTTAAAGTTTAGTTGATGTGACAAGCATTGAACAGATAACCATCTTAACATTAATTTAATTTCTGAATAACATTTTCTTTACCCAGTGTGCTCTGAAAACCTTAGCTATGTGACCCTAGGGAGTTAACCTAACCTCTATGCCTCAGTTTCAGCATCTGCAAGATGGCATAATTCAGACTTGACAAATGACCTTACTAGACACATGGTAGAAAGATAAAAAAAAATAGTAAGTGTGGTGTGAAAAATATAATGTGTTAAATAGATATTATGATTGCCATCAGTTAGATTAAAAAATATACATACACACAAATAATCCACATCTTCCCTTCTAGTTAACATATATATTCTGGTGACACCATCATCAAAATGAAGAAAGATATGATATATCCAACTAGCTTCAGTGATTTCCTCAGTAGATGTGGAATAAGTTAAAGTAATTGTTAGTTGATGACTAGGTACAAACTTTTCTGCTTATCTACCACTGTTAACAAACTACACCAAACTACAGTGGCTTAATAGAGGTTAAGAATTCAGAAAGGACTCATCTGAGAGATTCTTATCTTCACAGAAGACTGTAACATCAATTGCAGTCACTCAATGATATTCAGGTGGTGGCTGGGCTAGTGCGGGTTGCGGGGTGAGGAGAGGAAGGGAATGTCTCGGCCTGGCAGCTTGCAAGGAGAGCTGGATGACCAGACTCAGTGGGCCCTTTTCCCCTCCACAGAGCCACAGGCGCTCTTTATGTGGTCACCATGTTTTGCTTCTCACATGGAAGATCAGGGCTCCAAGAGTGAGAGTCCCAAGAAACTGAAAGTAGCAATTGCCGGTATATTAAAGCTTGGGCCTGGAAATAAGCATTGTTTCCCTTCCACTGTATTATATCAAAGCAAATCCACCCAAATTCAAGGGAAGGAAAAATCAATCTCATTTCTCTATAGGAGGAATGTCTAATAATTTGCAGGCATCTTTAATCTGCTATGCAAATACTGGTAAATATCAACTATCGCTTAATTCTTTTCTCCACTGGCCTCAGCCCCCATTCATCCATCCTTGTTTCCACAACATGTACAGTGTCAAGTAAACTCCTCATTTTATATAAGATTTATAACAAAGAAAGGAAATAGGGGGAAAAATTATTCCCCGCAGGCCCCTCTTAAAGAAGTGACTGAAGAGAGAAACTTGCGACAACACCCTAAACCAACCAGTGTTAGTACATTCAACCCACAAGCTTGGGGAAGGAGTAAGAGCGTCGCTTGTATTGAACTTCTCTCTTTCCTCTATTGGGAATAAAACATCATTTTGTTTTTCATCTGATAATTTATTAACAAAGAGAAAAACAAAAAATAAAGCCCTAAGTGCCTCCTCTCTGATGTTCAGGTCCTGACAGTTAAATAGATTTCTAACAGTGTGCTTGTAATGATCAAATGGCAAGTGAACTTAGTGGTCTTAAGGAGTTAATTATGATAGAATTTAAACTGTAGTATATTTTTACTTTCTATATAAGATGTACCGAAAATTATACTTCATCCTAAAGGAAAAAAACATGGCATAAAAAAAAGAGCATTTGGAGTCAGATACGCCTTAGTTTGAGAAGCATTCCTGACACATAGGAAGGGTAAGACTAGCAATATCACAGCTGAGTTTCCATTTCTTCAACACCATTGTTGCTGAAGAAATCAGGTGTGAAATATGTCTATATAAGGACTAACATAGTAGATTTCCAAGAAATATTTGCCAAAGAAATGAATAAAATCCACATCATCAAAGTAACCATCCGAAAAGTAAGATTTGATTCAGAAAGGGATGACCTCTAAGAAAACCGAAGAGGTGAAGTAACATTTATTAAATACCAACTATGAGCTAGGCATTGTGCAAGTTACTGAGGATAAAGACGAAAACACAGACTTTCCTCTCAGAGAAAAGCATGCAACTTAGGAGCTAAATGCAAGGAAGAAAACAATGTTTTTTAGAAATGCAGAGTGTGTGCATACAGCTTGTGGGTCCCAGAGGGGAACAGGCGAGCTGGGCCTTGGGTGAATTTTTAATAATGAGTAGGGATAAATCAAGCAAAAAACAGAGGGCAATGGGGAGAGGCAGGCACAAAAATTATTATGGAAAAAGGCAAATGAGCCCATTAAATGTGCTTTAGATTAGATCTGAGAAGTAGGGGGAAACAGGCCAGGCATGGTGGCTCACGCCTGTAATCCCAGCACTTTGGGAGGCTGAGGCAGGCAGATTGCTTGAGGCCAGGAGTTCGAGACCAGTATGGCCAACGTGGTGAAACCCATCTCTACTAAAATTACAAAAACTAACTGGGCGTGTGCTGCATGCCTGTAATTCCAACTACTCGGGAGGCTGAGGCATGAGAATTGCTTGAACCCAGGAGGCGGAGGTTGAAGTGAGCCGAGATCACACCACCGCACTCCAGCCTGGGCAACAGAGCGAGACTCTGTCAAAAAAAAAAAGTTGGCGGGGGGGAACAATCCAGTAGGTCTGTTTCCTTTTTAACCTGGCAAGCAGCCCAGTTCCAAGCACATAGTAGGTACTCACAAACTCATTAAAGGCAAGGCACGAAAGGAGACTGTGGGGTACATGATGAGTTTTGTACTCTATTCTAATGACTTCAGATGTTATGCTGAAACCCACAGGGATGTGTTGAATGATTTCAAGTAAGAGCAATGTGATCATATTTCTCTTTCCCAACCATTCATCTCACAACACTCTGGGAAGAGAATTGGAGGAGATCTATAAACATATAGGTGGAGAAATGGTTAAGCACGTGTTAATGTAATCTACCTCTGGAGGGTTGCAAAACTTTTACAAAAATTAAGGCAGGTGTAATGCTCTCTGCCTGTTTCACCTGAATCAGAGACTTTCAGGCTCCCTTTCGTAGCTGCCTTGAGTTTGAAATTTAGACACAGGCCAAAATACCAGTCAACTCACAGTATATTTCTATTGACCAGCCTGGGTGCTTTCTTGACTAATAAAACTCTTTCCTGATGAAATGACAATTTAGCTTCTGACCAAGTCTTTGCTGTAAGAATATGTGTGAAGCACAGACCAACAGAAAATGTCTTGTTTTGTGGGGCCTATTTTTTTCCCATGTCTTTTCAGCTTCTTTTTGGATTTTGCTCTAGGCCCTGAATATCGGTAACCTCTCACACTCAAAAGTTCAATCAAAGAAAACACTAGTTTGTACATGATTCACATTATGGCAAAATGGCATTATCTGCTTGAGGCTGTAAGATGGTAGATGAAAGGTGGATTGAACATCAAGCCACTAGTATATCTGTCTGGCTGTCAGGCAGAAAAGGGCAAGTGGTCAGTTGGATGAAATGACTTACAAGCCTCCCTTACAAAGTCAAATACGTATCTAAGGATGGTCAGAAAATAAGCACAACCCATACAGCCTTACTTCTGTTGTTCACTCACTCGATTTACATTCATTCATACAATATCTCTTGAGAATCTATTTTACCACAGGCCCTAAGCTGGATGTGAGAAGTGAAAGGGTGAGCTAGATACAGACAGGCCCTGTTTTTGACTCACTGCCTCAAGGCAATTTAAAGTTAAGCCAAATTTCCCATGGTTTCTGAGATGTAGTCTAATTAGTTCCATTCCCACACTTGGTTTGTGCCCTCATTCTCAGGATAAATATTTCTATCCTTCAAGGATTTACTCTTAATCTATCTCTTCTATAAATCGTCCTTATTATTCTGACTCCAAATAATTTCTTTGTCTTACAGCTGTTTGACAAATGTTAGCCCCCAATCATGTAATGTGCCACTCCATGACTGACTGACTACCTGAAAGAATAAATACAGATACAGATATGCTGATATATAGATATTACAGAATAACATGCGGTTTTCCAAGCTTTCATTTGCAACACAAATAAAGATGAGTATTTACAACTGATAATGTATTTGAAACACTTTCAGCAGGACTGAACAACTAGTTCATATGAACTTCACCAAAGATGACCTAAAAGTGATTGTTTCATCTCTCAGGTCAGAATCCATTTAGGAGAGATGACTAGACATGTTCCACGTTCAATAGGAAGATAATATTCGTGCCTGAATGTGACAAGTGACATTTTTCAACTGTGAATCTTTAAAAGTTGGCATATAAAGAAATGAAGAAAAGAAAAGAAATTCTACTGCTTATCAACCTCTAAAGAACACATAAATCTGTCACAGAGGAGAGCAACAGAATTGTTCTCTACCCTCCAGCTGAAATATTTCAGAAACAGGAGATTAAAATTTATTAGATCCTCAGTACTATGCCTGGGAGATAGTGTTCTGTGGATTTTATGAACAATTTGCCAGCAGAGTCAGGTTTAGGGAAGAGTCTCAAAACTTTATCCTTCATTATTATCAGTAAACTACTAAACACAAAACAGGAAGTAAAGGCAAATAGGACATGAAAGTCTCAATAGATATTGAGACTTTTACAGGGTTAAAATGTTTACTTCCACAGCTCTCCATCCACTATTTGAAACTCCCACCCCCCACAAAATCTACAAAAGATTTCTTCACTTCTTCACTTACACTTCACGGGGTAAGATTTTCAAATTCTTTTATATCCAAATATCAAAGGAATTGCTTTATTTCTACATTGCACTGTCACATAAACACTCAAAAGGAAAAAAGAGAGCTATTTTCCTTTAAGTACCTAATTCCTCCCAGTCCATTAATAGTTGAGCAGGGCACATGTTTGATTGTTATCAAAAGGTCAGATATTATGGAGGCATATTATGATGTATATGCTTGTAAACATTTTCATTTAATCCAAACATTTGTAATCACAAAAAATGCTTTTGTCCACAACTATTAATTAGTTCAACTATTTTGTAACCTGTCTCTGAAAAACAGTCTAAATTATTATCATTTCTAACTACAACTCAAGGAAATTTTATGTTCTACGTCACACAACCAAAAAACTTTCTAATTTTGACCTTATTTAGAAATAAAAGTTTATTTTAAATTATAAATTAAACATAAGAAGTACTTAAGACTGTTTATAAGGTATGTCAGTAACTATAATACAATAGTGTTAGTGTCCTTATAAGAAGAGACATCAGAGAGCTTGCTCTCTCTCTCCCTCTCCTTTCACAGACCAAGGAAAAGTCACATAAGGACATAGTAAGAAGGCGGCCATATGCAAACCAGGAAGAGAGCCCTTAACTAAATCAAATCAGCTGAAACCCTGATCTTGGACTTCTAGCCTCCAGAAGTGTGAGAAAATAAATTTGTTTTTTAAGTCACCTAGTCTGTGGTATTTTTTTATAGCAGCTCAAGCAGACTATGACAGGCCCCGTAGTTCCTTTATTCCAGTGAAGTGACAGCAGCCCTTGGGGATTGATACAGTATTGAAAGACTAATTCCTCCAGAAACTAGAAGAGTGCTAACAGCTGTCACCTCTCAGACCTCTCAAAAAAATTGCCTTTGACTGGAGGAATCTGCCTCAACTAGGGTTCTCGTTCCTTCCTAGGGTAGCTCTCATTCTGGCCACAACATGGGCTAAGTAATTTGACCCCCACTTCAGAGCAACCTGTGATGTTTGCTAAAACCTTCACTGAGGCTGCATTGGCATTGAACTTCCCTCAGCAAATTCTGCCTCTTTTCCATCTCTTCCACAGGTATTGATTATAAAAGCATGTCACAATAAACTTATTTTTCTAGACTTACCTTCATGTCAGCATCTGCTTTCTAGAGAAGCCAATCTACAGCTCCACCTCATCAGAATTACTTTTAATTTTGTTTTGTATAGTTTAAAGCGGATTTCCAAAAAATGTAATAAACACAGCCTGATCCAAAGGATGAGAAGGAAAACCTTGAAAATTTTACTGAGCACCTGTAATGTGCCTGCATTCTAGTTTATGGTTCTTTCGTATGTGTTATCAATTCTTTCCTTCCTGATGTTTATAGTACCAATATATTCATATCATTCTCCAGGAACACCATCAAATTAAAATACACTCATTGCTAACAAATTTTAGATAATGAAAAGAAAACAATGCTCATTTTAAACAGAAAACTGGTTTATAATGCCTTCGAGAAAGCTGACTGTGCGATGCCTATTCTTGTGTCCCCTGCTTTGCTCATTCACTCGCTTTCTTCTTATTCTTTACTACATTACAGTCTTTGCCAACCTCCCTTCAATGCTCAAGTCTCAAATTCTTTATGAAATATCTGTCCACTCCTATTCCCTTTATCTGTAGAGTTTGTGCATGCTATTCAATTAACTCACTGAAAGCTTTTGAGTTCTATAGTTTATATCTCCAAAGGTCTCACAAGCTTTTTAGAGACAGAGAGTATGTATTGTCGTCTTTTAAATCCCTTAATGAGCCCAGTGCCTCACACCTCACCTACTGGAAAAAGAGACAAAGACAGATATGAAACTCTCCTTTGCAGTTTTTCAAAGAAAATCAGAGATAATCTTTTCATGAAAAATGTCTAAATTATCTTCTACCTGAAGAACAGGGGAAGCATTTCAACTCATAATTACACAGATAAATAATCAATATCAATACCCTTCATCTATATTAATATTGAAGAGTGATGTTTAGAGGTAAATGGTAATACTCAAGCATTACTTAGATATTCTACAGGTTAAACATAAATGGATATAGTAAATAAAGATGGGCTGGTTTAATTTTTGGTATTAATTCAATAAATAATTATTACACACTCATGATATTCTAGAAATTAGGGATATGAAACTCATTTCTCTCTAATCAAAGCAACATCTTTTTTTTTCACTAGTTCCAGTGAACAAGTAAGAACAGGCAACCCACATAGCATTGGCCAACCAGCCTGATGAAAGGAAGGCACATTTTCAAAAGTCACAGATTCAAATCTATCAAAAAAATTCTCAGAGTATTAGTTCATAGAACATATTTTTAAAAAAACTTACACCATTTATTAAGCATTTACTATGTAGGAGGTACTGTCATGTGCTTTACGTATATTGCCTCATTTAGTCCTTAATAAAAACCTATAATTGTGCATTTTGCAAAGGAGGAATTTGAGAATCTAAAAGTTTATCAGACAGCTTAAATAATTTTCCCAATATTACATTAAGGTGTTGTCTGATTCCCAAAACTCTGCTCTTAACTATTACACTGCACTGCACTCAGGAAATGAATGTTGATGCTATTTTTCTACCACAGGTCAATAAAAACAACTGTCAGAGAGACCTCGTTTGGCTGCTAAAGTTTTTCTATTAGATATTCCTTGTTTCTGTCTTTATGAGGTGTAATATACTCACTATTTTAATTTTCTTTTTTGCCTATGATAACAATTACAACTTTAGTTAACTAAAAAGTTTATTCAAATAACTCTGGTGGAACTTAAAAATAAAACTTTAATGTGTCTTTTTCTACATCTGACTCCTTTTTCCTTCTGGCCACCTTATTTCATAGATATCAAGTATTCTTTTTTTTTTTTTTTTTAGATGGAGTCTTACTCTGTCGCCAGGGCTGGAGTGCAGTGACGCTATCTCAGCTCAATGCAACCTCCGCCTCTCGGGTTCAAGCGATTCTCCTGCCTCAGCCTCCCAAGTAGCTGGGATTACAGGCACCCACCACTACGCACAGCTAATTTTTTGTATTTTTAGTAGAGACGGGGTTTTACCATGTTTGCCAGGCTGGTCTCGAACTCCTGATTCAGTGATTTGAGTGCCTCGGCCTTCCAAAGTGCTGGGATTACAGGCGTGAGACACTGTGCCTGGCCAATATCAAGTATTCTCTTTACAAAGCATTGAAAATGACATTTTACCCTAGGAGTTTTACATACTATGAAGAGTTTGGAAGGCAAAATGTAAGAAAGTATTTTTTTGTCCATCTTAAAATACAGTAAACATTGACCCCCACTTGTTTATGCATTATATTAGGAACTATCTCCAAAATTTGACTTTACTCTTACTGAACCACGCTTACCATACGTGGTGTGTAAACGAAAATGTACTAGCATCACTGTTTTAAATGTAAATAAGACTATATGAAATCTTTACTTTATATGGTGTTTTGTAAAAGACTTAAAAAAATCTCCTGACTTTCCCCTTAAAATATTTACTGAGACAAAAGATAACCAGAATTTAAAATAGCACTGGAAATTAAGCAGAAATACATCTATTGCTGACATTCACTGGAAATCCCCTAAATATATATGTAAACATTGACCCATTGGTGTTATGCTCAGCATTATGAAAGCAAGAACCACGATCACCATTCATCTCTTCCTACTGAGCCCAAATGCTCAGTAAGGCAACAGCTGCACAAATTAGAAGACTGATGAAAATAAGCAGCCATCCATGATATGTGTGAGAACTCTGACTGTCCCCTGGATTCAGTCTGATATACCCATACTCATCAATGAATGCCTGTTTCTAGCCAGAAAAAGATAGTAAGTTCCTGAAAATGATTTGGGAGGAAATAGTGGGGGGCTGGCAGTGCTATATGAAAAAACTTGGAAAAAGAGAGCAAAAAGAGAAAGAAAAGTAAAAGAGGGAAACTCGGGAAGACTATTGGAAATAGCCATCTTCTGGCACTTCAACTATTAATACAAGGAGTTCAAACACTTCATAGTGGAAAGAACTTGAAGATCCCACCACAGCCCAGCAAAATGGGCTGAGCAGAAAAGGCTGTTGAGAACTGCCCAAATAAGCATAGTATTGTAGAATTTAGGAGAGATCTTAAACAACAGTATACACAGTGCAGCTAACTAAATATAGAAGAACCAGTACGATGGCCTCAAAAAATTCTGCAGAACAAGAGAAAGTGAATATTTTTAGTATTATACTATAAGTCAGAATTAGAGATCACTTATGAACTCCAGAAACCAGACACATTTTAAAAATATTTTGGTGCGCAATAGGATGTATGAAAACATGAGTTTTTTTGCCATTAAAAGTAATGGCAAAAACTGCAATTACTTTTGCAGCAACCTAATACTTTGAAAAGATAACACAATCAGAAGAAAGGGGAGGTGGCTTATATTGTTATAGTCTGAGGTACTGGCAGTAAAATGCAGAAACGATACTGAAGAAAATAAAAATTGTTATTAACCTACAGTGACAAATAGGGTCCTTGTAGTGCAGAAAGAGTCATAGTAACAGACTCTTGGGCAAAGTAAGGAAATCCAGGTGCTGAAGGTAAACTTAAACCATCAGGTAATTTCCCAAAGCCTTTGAGATCCTCAGCTATTGGGAGCACCAGATGCAAAGGAAGGTGGGGTGGGTTGAGGTCTGAAAAGACTAAGGTTAGTTAGATGACTGTAAACATGGGAGTTGGAACACCCAGATCCTCTCCTACATGCCTGTAGCGAGAAGATTATTTCTCACATACATCTGCACTGGCAGGAGAATAGTCGGCTATCCTCAGGAAGTCTCTGGACTTTGTAACAGAGCACAGCGGAGAGCAGGAGAGAGTATGTGAATGAAAAACACGGTGAGGTATGCATACTCTTCTCCATTTTCTTTTCTCTGTTTTCTGTCCTTCTCCTTGCCTCACTCAGGATTCCAGCAACTGAGTATAAGGATCCTCCTCTCTCTGCACCCTACCACAAAAAGCTGGAAAAAAGAGATTCTTGGGTGTAACTCTATACCTTCCCAAAAAAAAAAGTGTTCCTATTGTGCCATTTTGTAGGTCCTTCAATTAAAAGGCTGACTCTCTTCCCAATCACTATGGTGTTCATGAATCCACCAACCAGCAGGCCCACTCTCCCCATAGAGATTTGACTTCTAATGAGCTTTTTGGTGCCTCTTGAATATGAACAGACTATGAATGGAAAGATCAAGATCAACAATTATTTAACAACTGTTTCAATGTAAAAAGGAGAGACCAAAAGACCCAACTCAAACCTGGAACAAAAAATATTTTTTAAGGAAAAAAAGCTAAGAAAATATAGAGAAAAGAAGAAAGCTGATGGAAATCAAATATATGTATGTATATGTATGAATAGAGGATTCAGATAGCAGATAGGACGCAGGACTAACTTGCAGCTCCTGCTTGGAAGGACGGGGCAGTGTGTGGAAACCCACATCATGAACTTTTAGTCTCAGAATTACCTCAGGAACAGCTCCAGCAAAACAGCAGATTGGAGATGGGAGCCAACCAGGGCTGCACCGCAGGTTGAAATAGCAAAGAGTAGACACCTTTTTAGACAGGTGTTCTTCAGCACCACTGACAACACAGTTTTGACAATATTTTATGACAATGGATGATGACAGTTCTACAACAGATGCCTCTCAACTAGGAACCTGTGCAGACTATATTGGAGGAAGTCATTATGTTATACAGCCTCATGATGATACTGAGGAGAGCATGAGTGATCAAGAAGACACAAATGGTTCAAAAGTAAGTTTCAGAGAACAAGATATGTATCTTCCAATAACAAACGTGGCTAGGATAATGAAAAATGCCATACCTCAAACAGGAAAGATTGCAAAAGATGCCAAAGAATGTGTCCAAGAATCTGTAAGTGAGCTCATCAGCTTTATAACATCTGAAGCAAGTGAAAGGTGCCATCAAGAGAAACAGAAAACAATCAATGGAGAAGATATTCTTTTTGCCATGTGTATTAGTCTGTTTTCATGCTGCTGATAAAGGTATACCCGAGACTGGGAAGAAAAAGGTTTACTTGGACGTATAGTTACACATGGCTGGGGAGCCTTCAGAATCATGGTGGGAGGCGAAAGGCACTTCTTACATGAGAGAAAATGAGGAAGAAGCAAAAGCAGAAACCCCTGATAAACCCATCAGATCTCACAAGACTTATTCACTATCATAAGAACAGCACAGGAAAGACCAGCCCCCATGATTCAATTACCCCCCCTTAAGTCCCTCCCACAACACGTGGAAATTCTAGGAGATACAATTCAAGTTGAGATTTGGTGGGGACATAGCCAAACCATATCACCATGTTTACCTTAGGCCTAGACAGTTATGTGAAACCTCTGAAATTATACCTTCAAAATTTCAGAGAGGCTATGAAAGGAGAAAAGGGAGTTAGTGGAGCAGTCACAGCTGCAGATGGACTAAGTGAAGAGCTTACAGAGGAGGCATTTACTAACCAGTTACCAGCTGGCTTAATAACCACAAATGGTCAACAACAAAATGTTATAGTTTACACAACAGATTTCTGGTGTTCAACAAATTCAGTTTACATGATCTGAAGAAATGATGGAATGAAGGGTATAGAGAAATAAGAGTCTGTATGATTCTAGAACAGAGACATCAGAAGAAAATGACTGGTGAAAAGATGTATCTTTGTATATTAAATAGCTGTAATGTAGCTTCCTGATGCTTCACTAACTGAGATGTTAATTCTGACTTGAGAATCTTTTCCATCAATGATTTTAAAGAAAAATTTGCATTTTAAAGGTATTAAAAATATATATTTTTTATTTTTTATTATTTTTTTTTTTTTTTTGAGACAGAGTCTCACTCTGTCACCCAGGCTAGAGTGCAGTGGCACCATCTCGGTTCACTGCAAACTCCGTCTCCCAGGTTCACACCATTTTCCAGCCTCAGCCTCCTGAACAGCTGCGACTACAGGCACCAGCCAACATGCCCGGCTAACTTTTTGTATTTTTTAGTAGAGACAGGGTTTCACCGTGTTAGCCAGGATGTTCTCAATCTCCTGACCTCCTGATCCACCCACCTCGGCCTCCCAGAGTGCTGGGATTACAGGCGTGAGCCACCGCACCCAGCCAGGTATTAAAATATTTTTGTTTTATCTGAGAGTTTTTTGCTCTGTATGACTCTTGAATGCATTGTATATTGCAATTTATTACTGTCAGAGATTTTTGGACAGTTTCTTATTGTCATATTGAATCATGTTACTTTTGTAATTCAAGTAAGCAGCTGGGTTAATTCATGATGTTTGCCCTTTTAATAAAATATAAGGGTAGAGTTCAAAAAAAAAAAAGAACTACCACAGGAACTTACCAGGAAAGCTGAGAGAATCCACAGACACTTCAAAGGAACTGGATCACCACTGCAGGCTCCCTGAGATGCTGGAAAACTATGAGTCTGCTTGCTTCTCAATGGGCAATCTCATAGTCTGGGGCAAGTTCTTAGCCCTGGTCACCGGCTGCCTGGAAATATACTCGGTGCTGTTGTTGGGGCACGGTGGAAGTGAGACCGGCCTTTAGGTCTGTGGGCTGCGTAGAAGCAGAGTGAGGCCTGTGACTACTGGTTTTCCCTCACTTCCCTGGTGACTCTAACCACTTCCCTGGTGAGTCAGCAGGAGCAGTCATAATCCTCCTGGGAACATAACTCCACTGGACTGAGAACCACACCCCCATCCCCCAACTCAGCCACAGCAATCCCCACCCAAGGAGAGGCTGAGCTCAGACAGGCCTATCCCTGCTCCACCTGGTGGTCTTTATCTATTTGACCCAGCTGCCAAAGATAAAGGTCAGAATCCCTTGGGAGCTCTGTGGTCCTGCCCACCATCTAAGAAACCTGAGTACTTAACCAGGTGTCCTGAGGCAAGTTTGCATCTTCCTTATAGGGCCGCAGCTGATGTGCTCTTTTTTTGAGATGGAATTTCACCCAGGCTGTAGTGCAGTGGTGTGATCTGAGCTCACTGAAACCTACACGTCCCAGGTTCAAGTGATTTTCCTGTCTCAGCCTCCCCAGTAGCTGGAACTACAGGCATGTGCCACCATGCCTGGCTAATTTTTGTATTTTTAGTAGAGATGGGGTTTTGCTATGTTGGTCAGGCTGGTCTCAAACTCTTAGCCTCAAGTGATCCACCCACCTCAGCCTCCCAAAGTGCTGGGATTACAGGCAAGAGCCACTGTGCCCAGGCTGATGCACTCTTGAAAGCACCACCACCTGGCTGGAGGTCAAGAGACACAAAACCAGTGCACTAAACAAAAACACAACCAAAGACCCTAAGAGAGTTCACATCACTCCCCTGCTACCTCCACAAGAGCAGGTGATGGTATCCATGGCTGCAAGACCTGAAGACAGATCACATCACACGACTCTTTGTAGACATTTCCCAGGACCAGCCTGGAGCCCGGTAGCTCCGCTGGGCAGCTAGACCAAAAAGAGCAAAAACAATCACTACACTTGGGATCTCAGGAAGCCCCATTCCTAGGGAAAGGGGGAGAACACCACATTAAAGGAGCACCTCATGGGACAAAAGAATCGAACAGCAGACATTAAATCCTAGATCTTCCCTCTGACATAATCTAACCAAATGAGAAGGAACCAGAAAAACAATTCTGGTAATATGATTAAATAAGGTTCTTTAACACCCCCAAAAGATTATACCAGCTCACCTGCAATGGATCCAAACCAAGAAGAAATCTCTGAATTGCCAGAAAAAGTATTCAGAAGGTCAATTAATAAGCTAAACAAGCAGGCACCAAAGAAAAGTGAAGTCTAACCTAAGCAAATCAACAACATGATATAGTATATGAGAGAAAATTTCTTCAGTGAAATGGAGAGCATTTAAAAAAACATAACTTCTGGAAATCAAGGACACAGAGAAATGCAAAATGCACTGGAAAGTCTCAGCAATAGGATTAAACAAGCAGAAGAAAGAACTTCAGAGCTCAAAGATAAGGCTTTCAAATTAACCCAATCCATCAAAGACAAAGAAAACTCATAAAAATAAATGAACAAAGCCTCCAAGAAGTTTGGAACTATGTTAAACCTCGAAACCTAAGAATAATTGGTGTTCCTGAGGAGGAAGAGAGATCTAAAGTTTGGAAAACATATTTGAGGAAATAATCAAGGAAAACTTCCCAGGCCTTGCTAGAGATCTAGACATCCAAATACAAGAAGCTGAAAGAACACCTGGGAAATTCATTACAAAAAGATCATCACCTAGGCACATGGTCATCAGGTATCTAAAGTCAAGATGAAGGAAAGAATCTTAAGGGCTGTGAGGCAAAGCATCAGGTAACCTATAAAGAAAATCTCTCAAATTAACAGCAGATTTCTCACCAGAAACCCTACAAGCTAGAAGGGACTGGGGACCTATTTTTGGCCTTCTTAGACAAAACAATTATCAGCCAAGAATTCTGTAACCAGTGATACTAAGCTACATAAATGAAGGAAAGAAACAGTCTTTTCAAGACAAACAAATGCTGAGGGAATTCACCACTACCAAGCCAGCACTGCAAGAACTGCTGAAAGGAGCTCTAAATCTTGAAATGAATCCTCAAAATATACCAAAATGGAACCTGCTTAAAGTATAAATTTTACAAGCCCTATATAACAATAACACGATGAAAAAAAGTATTCAGGCAACAAACAGCATGAGGAGTAGAGTAATACCTCACATTTCAATACTAACATTGAATGTGAATGTCCTAAATGATCTATTTAAAAGATACAGAATGGCAGAATGGATAAGAATTTACCAACTGAGTTTCTGTTGTCTTCAGGAGACTCACCTAACACATAAGGACTCACATAAACTTAAGGTAAAAGGGTGAAGAAAGATATCCATGCAATGGACACCAAAAGCGAGCAGGAATAGCTGTTCTTATACCTGACAAAACAAACTTTAAAGCAACAGCAGTTAAAAAAGACAAAGAGGGGCATTATATAACAATAAAAGGAGTAGTCCAACAGGAAAATATCACAACTATAAATATATATGCACCTAACACTGGAGCTCCCAAATTTGTGAAACAATTACTGCTAGACCTAAAAAATGAGATAGACAGCAACACAGTAATAGTGGGGGACTTCAATACTCCGCTGACTGCACAAGACAGGTCATTAAGACCGAAAGTCAACAAAGAAACAATGGACCTAAAATATTCCCTACAAAAAAAGGACTTAATAGATGTTTATAGAACATTCTACCCAATAACTGCAGAATATACATTCTATTCATCAGCCCATGGATCATTCTCCAAGATAGACCACATGATAGGCCACAAAACAAGTATCAGTAAATTTAAGAAAATCGAAGTCATATAAAGTACTCTTTGAGACCACAGTGGGATAAAATTGGAAACCAACTCTAAAAGGAAGCCTCAAAACAATACAAATACATGGAAATTAAATAATCTGCTCTTGTATGATCATTGAGTCAACAATGAAATCAAGATGGAAATTAAAAAATACTTTGAACTGAAAGATAATAGTGACACAACCTATCAAAACCTCTGGGATTCAGCAAAAGCCGTGCTAAGAGGAAAGTTCATAGCATTAAATGTTTGCATCAAAAAGTCTGAAAGAGCACAAATAGACAATCTAAGGTCACACCTCATGTAACTAGAGAAATAAGAAGAATCCAAACCCATGCCCAGGAGGAGAAAAGAAATAAAAATCAGAGCAGAACAAAATAGAATTGAAACAAGCAAACAAACAAAATACAAAAGATAAATGAAACAAAAAGCTGGTTCTTTGAAAAGGTAAACAAAATTGATAGACCATTAGTGAGATTAACCAAAAAAAGAAAAGAGAAGATCTCAATAAGCTCAACTAGAAATGAAACAGGAGATATCACTATCGATACCACATACAAAAAATTATTCAAAGCTACTATGGACACATTTACACACATAAACTAGAAGACCCAAAGAAGATGGATAAATTTCTGAAAATATACAACTCTCCTAGATTGAATCAGGAAGGTATAGAATCTCTGAATAGACCAATAATAAGCAGCAAGATTGAAATGGTAATTTAAAAATTACCAGCAAAAAAAATTTAGGACCAGAAAATTCAAAGCTGAATTCTATCACGTTCAATGAAGAATTGGTACCAATCCTATTGACACTATTCCAAAAGATAGAGAAAGAGGGAATCCTCCCTAAATCCTTCTATGAAGCCAGTATCACCCTAATAAAGAAAAGCCAGGGAAGAACATAACAAAAAAAAGAAAAAGAAAAAGAAAGCTACAGACCAATATTCCTATAAACATGGATGCAAAATGCTCAACAAAATAGTAGCTGACATAATCGAACAGCCTATCAAAAATAGAATCCACCATGATCAAGTGGGTTTCCTATCAGGGATGCAGGAATGGTTTAACATATCATTTACATGATCATGTGTTAAAAATCACATGATTATCTCAATAGACACAGAAAAAGTATTTGACAAAATCCAGCATTGCTTTATGATTAAAACTCTAGGCAAAATCAGCATAGAAAGGACATACCTTGGCAGCTCCAGACAGAGCAGTGGGTGGTGGCTCACAATGTGAATTATAGCTCCAGACCTACTGCAAGAACAAACTAGCAATCCCCAGAGGACCCACCGACCCTCTGAAGGAAGCAGACTGCTCCTGCAGGAACCAGGAGATCCCCACAAAATTGTGAGTGCCCCAACTGCAGAAGTGGGAAAGGGAGACCCTCCTCTCCCTAACACATATTCTCACTCAAGAAGCTGAAGGTCTGTTTGTGGGAGAAGTTTCTGACATTACCTGTGTGTCTGGAATTGGTGGGTTCTTCATCTCACTGACTTCAAGAATGAAGCCGTGGACCCTCGCAGTGAGTGTTATAGTTCTTAAAGGCGGCGTGTCTGGAGTTTGTTCCTTCTGATGTTCGGAAGTGTTTGGAGTTTCTTCCTTCTGGTGGGTTCGTGGTCTTGCTGGCTCAGGAGTGAAGCTGCAGACCTTCGCGGTGAGTGTTACAGCTCTTAAGGCAGCGCGTCTGGAGTTGTTCATTCCTCCTGGTGGGTTCGTGATCTCACTGGCTTTAGGAGTGAAACTGCAGACCTTCACGGTGAGTGTTACAGCTCATAAAGGCAGTTTGGACCCAAAGAGTGAGCAGCAGCAAGATTTATTGCAAAGAGTGAAAGAACAAAGCTTCCACAGTGTGGAAGGGACGCCAGCGGGTTGCCACTGCTGGCTGGCACAGCCTGCTTTTATTCTCTTACCTGGCCCCACCCACATCCTGCTGATTGGTCCATTTTACAGAGAGCCAAGTGGTCTGTTTTGACAGGGTGCTGATTGGTGCGTTTAAAATCCCTGAGCTAGACACAAAGGTTCTCCATGTCCCCACTAGATTAGCTAGATACAGAGTGTGGACACAAAGGTTCTCCAAGTCCCCACCAGAGTAGCTAGATACAGAGTGTCAATTGGTGCATTCACAAACCCTGAGCTAGACACAGGGTGCTGATTGGTGTGTTTACAAACCTTGAGCTAGATACAGAGTGCCAATTGGTGTATTTACAATCCCTTAGCTAGACATAAAGGTTCTCCAAGTCCCCACCAGACTCAGGAGCCCAGCTGGCTTCACCAGGTGGATCCCGCACCAGGGCCACAGGTGGAGCTGCCTGCCAGTCCTGTGCCGTGCGCCGGCACTCCTCAGCCCTTGGGTGGTTGGGACTGGGTGCCCTTGAGTAGGGGGCTGCACTCATCAGGGAAGCTCCAGCCGCACAGGAGCCCACAGGGGGGTTGCGGGGGGGAGGCTCAGGCATGGAGGGCTGCAGGTCCTGAGCCTTGCTCCGTGGGGAGGCAGCCCGGCGAGAAGTCAAGCACAGCAGCTGCTGACCCAGGTGCTAAGCCCCTCACTGCCCGGGGGCCAGCAGGGCTGGCCAGCTGCTCCCAGTGTGGGGCCCACCAAGCCCACGCCCACCCCAAACTCCAGCTGGCCCACAAGCGCCACGTGCAGCCCCGGTTCCTGCTCGCGCCTCTCCCTCCACACCTCCCTGCAAGCTGAGGGAGCTGGCCCCAACCTTGGCCAGCCCAGAAAGGGGCTCCCACAGTGCAGCAGTGGGCTGAAGGGCTCCTCAAGTGCCACCAAAGTGGGAGCCCAGGCAGAGGAGGCGCCGAGAGCGAGCGAGGGCTGTGAGGGCTGCCAACACACTGTCACCTCTCACCTGGAGCTGAATCAATTTGGAGAGCTGAGCAAAATACAGGGGTAGAGGAAGCAGCAGAAAGGCCCTAGGAGCTCACTGGGTCCCCTAGCAGGCCATTCCTGCCTGGCACCACAGGAATCCAATGGGAGAGGAGCAAGGGGTATAATACACAGGGAGAAGCAAATCTCTACCTGAACTTTGTGACAATTTCAACAGGGAGAGAAGCCTCCTGGCCAGAACCCAGGGAAGGGTGTGAATCCAGTATGCAGACTCCACAGGAGTGGGAGGAACCAAGCCCTTTTCTTTCACAGCTTGGAGGCAGGTAGCCTGGGGCAGATTTTCAAGCCCATATGGCTCTCTGCCTGGAAACGTTTGGGGGTGGGGGGCGGTATACAGTGGGAAGGTGGTACACTGTGTGTGGGAGCTAGGTGGGGCCTGTGACTGCTGGCTTTCCCTCACATCCCTAACAACCTTCATGACTCAGCAGATGCAGCCATAATCCTCCTAGGTACATAACTTCATTGACCTGGGAACTTCACCTCCATCATCCAAAGCACCCATAGCAAGAACTGCCCAAGGAAAGTCTAGCCCTGCCCCTACCTGATGGTCCTTCCCTACCTACCCTGGTAGTGGAAGCCAAAGGCATATAATCTTGGGAGTTCTAGGTCCCTGCCCGAAGCCCATTCCTCTCCATGCTACTAAAGCTGAAGCTCTCTAAAAAGTGTCACCTCCTGGAAGGCAACCAACCAGCACAAAAATGGAACATTAAACTGCCAAAGCTAAGAACCTTCACAGAGTCCATTTCACCCCCCTTCCACTCCACTGGAACAGGTGCTAGTATCCACAGCTAAGAGACCCATAGATGGTTCACATCACAGGACTCTGTACAGATATACCCCAGTACCAACCCAGGGCCTGGCAGACATGCAGGGTAGCTAGACCTAGAAGAGAGAAAACAATCACTACAGCTGATTGTTCCTTCCTCAGGAAGCCACGTTCATAGGAAAAGTGGGAAAGTACTACATCAAGAGAACACCCCATGGGACAAAAGGATCTGAACAACAGCCTTCAGCCCTAGACCTTCCCTCTAACAGAGCCTACCCAAAAAAGAAGGAATCAGAAAACCAACTCTGGTAATACAACAAAATAAGGATTTTTAACACCCTCCCCAAAAAAATCACACTACCTCACCAGCAATAGATCCAAACCAAGAAGAAATCCCTGATTTACCTGAAAAAGAATTCAGGAGGTTATTAAGCTAATCAGGGAGGCACCAGCGAAAGGCAAAGCCCAATGCAAGGAAATCCAAAAAATGATACAAGAAGTGAAGGGAAAAATATTCAAGGAAATAGATAGCATAAATAAAAAACAATCAAAACTTTAGGAAACATTGGACATACTTATGGAAATGCAAAATGCTCTGGAAAGTCTCAGCAATAGAACTGAACATGTAGAAGAAAGAAATTCAGAGCTCAAAGACAAGGACTTTGAATTAACCCAATCCAACAAAGACAGACAAAAGAATAAGAAAATATGAACAAAGCATCCAAGAAGTCTGGGATTATGTTAAATAACCAAACCTAAGAATAATTGGTGTTCCTGAGGAAAAAGAGAAATCTAAAAGTTTGGAAAACATATTTGGGGAAATATTAAAGGAAAACTTCCCTGGCCTTGCTAGAGACCTAGACATCCAAGTATGAGAAGCACAAAGAACACCTGGGAAATTCATTGCCAAAAGATTATCATGTAACCGCATTGTCATCAGTTATCTAAAGTTAAGACAAAGGAAAGAATCTTAGGAGCTGTGAGACAAAAGCACTAGGTAACCTATAAGGAAAATTTATCAGATTAACAGCAGATTTCTCAGCAGAAATCCTACAAGCCAGAAGGGATTGGGGCCCTTCTTCAGCCTTCTCAAACAAAAAAACTATCAGCCAATAATTTTGTATCCAGTGAAACTAAGCATCATATATGAAGAAAAAATACAGCCTTTTCAGACAAACAAATGCTAGAAGAATTTGCCACTACCAAGCCACCACTGCAAGAACCACTAAAAGGAGCTCTAAATCTTGAAACAAATCCTGGAAACGGTACCTCATATGTAAATACACAGATTGAATGTAAATGGCCTAAATGCTCCACTTAAAAGAAAAAGAACTGAAAAATGGGTAAGAACTCACCAACCAACTACCTGCTGCCTTCAAGAAATTCACATAAAGGACTCACATAAAATTAAAGGGGTGGAAAAAGACATTTCCTGCAAGTGGACACCAAAAGCAAACAGTGATAGCTATTCTTATATCAGACAAAACAAACTTTAAAGAAACAGCAGTTAAAAAAGACAAACAGGGACATAATGTAATGGTAAAAGGCCTTGTCCAACAGAAAAATATCACAATCCTAAACATATATGCACCTAACACTGGAGCTCCAAAATTTATAAAACAATTACTAATAGACCTAAAACATGAGATAGCAACACAATAATCATGGAGGATTTCACTACTCAACTGACAGCACTAGACAGGTCATCAAGACAGAAAGCCAACAAGGAAACAATGGATTTAAACTATACCTTGGAACAAATGGACTTAATAGACATATACAGCGCATTCCATCCAACAACCACAGGATACACATTCTATTCAATAGTACATGGAACTTTCTCCAAGATAGACTATAAAGTAGGCCACAAAATGAACCACAATACATTTAGGAAAATTGAAATTCTATCAAGCACTCTCTCAGACCACAGTGAAATAAAACTGGAAATCAATTCCAAAAGAAACCTTCAAAACCATGCAAATACATGGAAATTAACCTGCTCCTGAATGAGCATTGGGTCAAAAACGAAATCAAGATGGTAATAAAAAAATTCTTCCAATTGAATGACAATAATAACACAACCTATCAAAACCTCTGGGATACAGCCAACGTAGTGCTAAGAGGAAAGTTCATAGCCCTAAACACCTACATCAAAAAGATTGAAGAAAAACAAACAGAAATTTTAAGGTCATACCTCAAGGAACTAGAGAAACAAGAACAAACCAAACCCAAATCCAGCAGAAGAAAGGAAAGAACCAAGATCAGAGCAAAACTAAATGAAATTGAAACAAACAAGCAAAAAAAAAAAAAAAAAAAAAAAATACAAAAGATAAATAAAATGAAAAGCTGGTTCTTTGAAAAGATAAATAAAATTGATAGATCATTAGCAAGATTAACCAAGAAAAGAAGGGAGAAAATCCAAATAACATCATTAAGAAACGAAATGGGAGATATTACAACTGACACCACTGAAATACAAAGGATCATTCAAGGCTACTATGAACACCTTTATGCACACAAACTAGAAAACCTAGAAGAGATGGATAAATTCCTGGAAAAATACAACTCTCCTAGCTTAAATCAGGAAGAATTAGATACCCTGAACAGACCAATAACTAGCAGCAAGATTGAAATGGTAATTTAAAAATTACAAAGAAAAAGAGTCATAGACCAAACAGATTCATAGCAGAATTCTACCAAACCTCCAAAGAAGAATTTGTACCAATGCTTTTCACACTATTCCACAAGACAGAGAAAGAGGGAACCATTCCTAATTCATTCTATGGGGTCAGCATTACCATAATACCAAAACCAGGAAAGGACATAACCAAAAAAGAAAACTACAAACTGATATCCCTGATGAACATGGATGCTAAAATCCTTAACAAAATAGTAGCTAACCGAATCCAACAACATATCAAAAACATAATCCACCATGATCAAGCGGGTTTCATATCAGGGATGCAGGGATGGTTTAACATACTGAAGTCAATAAATGTGATACACCACATAAACAGAATTAAAAACAAAAATTACATGATTATCTCAATAGATGAAGAAAAAGCATTCAACAAAATACAGTATCCCTTTATAATTAAAACTCTCAGCCAAACTATTATACAAGGGACATACCTCAATATAATAAAAGCCATCTATGACAAACACACAGCCAACATAATACCACATGGGGAAAATTTGAAATCATTCCCTGTGATAACTGGAACAAGACAAGGATGTTCACTGTCAGCACTCCTCTTCAACATAGTATTGGAAGTCCTAGCCAGAGCAATCAGACAAGCGAAAGAAATAAACAGTATCCAAATCAGTAAAGAGGAAGTCCAACTGTCCCTGTTTGCTGACAATATGATTCTTTACTTTGAAAATTCTAATGACTCCTCCAGAAAGCTCCTAGAACTGATGAAATAATTCAGCAAAGTTTCCAGATACAAGATTAATATACGCAAATCAGTAGCTCTTCTATACACCAACAGTGACATAGCAGAAGATCAAATCAAGAACTCAACCCCTTCTATAATAGCTGCAAATATATATATATATATATAAAATCACAAACAAATGGAAACACATCCCATGTACATAGATTGGTAGGATCAATATTGTAAAAATGACCATGCTTTATTAGCAGTGTGAGATTGGACAAATGCAGTAAATTGATACTGGGTATTGGGGTGCTGCTGTAAAGATACCCAAAATGTGGACGCAACTTTGGAACTGGGTAATCAGCAGAGGTGGGAACAGTTTGGAGGGCTCAAAAGAAGACAGAAAGATGTGGGAAAGTTTGGAACATCCTAGAGACTTGTTGAATGGCTTTGACCACAATGCTGATAGTGATGTGTACAGTGAAGTTCAGGATGAGGTGATCTCAGATGGAGATGAGAAACTTGTTGGGAACTGGAATAAAAGTGATTCTTGCTATGTTTTAGCAAAGACACTGGTGACATTTTACCCCACCCTAAAGATCTGAGGAAAATTGAACTTCAGAGATATGATTTAGGGTACCTGGTGGAAGAAATTTCTAAGCAGCAAAGCATTCAAGATGCGACCTGCATGCTGTTAAAAGCACTTGGTTTTATGTATTCACAAAGATATGGTTTGGAATTGGAACATATGTTGAAAAAGGAAGAAGAGCATAAAAATTCCAAAAATTTGCAGCCTGAGGATGCAATAGAAAAGAAAAACCCATTTTCTGAGGAGAAATTCAATTCAGCTGCAGTAATTTGAATAAGTAAGGAGAAGCCAAATCCTAATCACCAAGACAATAGGGAAAATGTCTCCAGGACATGTCAGAGAACTTAGCAGCAGCCCCTCCCATCATAGGTGTGGAGGCAGGCCCAGGAGGAAAAAATGGTTTTGTGGGCCAGGCCCAGGGTCACTATGCTTTGTCCAGCCTAGGGACTTGGTGCCCTGTTTCCCAGCTGCTCCAGCTGTGGCTAAAAGGGGCCAAGGTAGAACTCAGGCCATGGCTTCAGAAGCTGCAAGCCCCAAGCCTAGGCAGTTTCCTCATGGTGTGGAGCCTGCAGGTGCACAGAAGTCACGAATTGAGGTTTGGGAACCTCTGCCTGGATTTCTGAGAATGTAAGGAAACACCTGGATGTCTAGGAAGAAGTTTACTGCAGGGTGGAGACCTCATGGAGAACCTCTGCTAGTGCAGAGCAGAAGGGAAATGTGGGATGGAGCCCCTACACAGAGTAGTTACTGGGGCATAGCCTAGTGGTGCTGTGAAAAGACAGCCACCATTCTCCAAACCCCAGAATAATAGATCCACCAACAGCTGGCACCATGAGCTTGGAAAAGCTGCAGACACTCAATGCCAGTCTGGGAAATCAGCCAGGAGGGAGGCTGTACCCTGAAAAGCCACAGAGGCAGAGCTGCCCATGGCTGTGGGAGACCACTTCTTGAATCAGCATGACCTGGATGTGAGACATGGAGTCAAAGGAGATAATTTTAGATCTTTAAGATATAGTTACTGCCTCACTGGATTTCAGACTTGCATGGGGCCTGTAGGCCCTTTGTTTTGGCCAGTTTCTCCCATTTGGAATAGATGTATTTACCCAATGCCTGTTCTCCTATTTTATCTGGGAAGAAACTAACTTGCTTTTGATTTTACAGGCTCATAGGTGGAAGGGACTTAAAGTTTTTAGCTTCAGACAATTACAGACTTCAGATATTCCAGAAATAGCTGAAAAGTAACCTGAAGAGAATAGAACTGTTATGATATATCATAATATTAAAATGTTCCTGCTTCAATGTGAGAAACTCAATAGGCAGAATCAAAAATTAATTATAAGATTCCTGAGGGGATTTGGTTTGGTAAGATTTGTTACCACATGATATGATTTGTCTCTGTGTACCTACCCAAATCTTATCATAAATTGTACTCCCATAATTCCAAAGTGTTGTGGAAGAGACCCAGTGGGAGATAATTTGAATCAAGGAGGCAGTTTCCCCCATAGTGTTCTCATGGTAGTAAATAAGTCTCATGAGATCTGATGGTTTCATCAGGGGGTCTTCCTTTTGCATCTTCTCTGATTTTTATCTTGCCACCACCATGTAAGAAGGGCCTTTCACCTCCCACCATGATTCTGAGGCCTCCCCAGCCATGCGGAACTGTATGTCAAATTAAACCTCTTTTTCTTCCCCGTCTCAGATATCTCTTTATCAGCAGCATAAAAATGGACTAATATACCACATGAAACAAATCTTATCAAAACAATAATAAAACTTAAAAATGTATGAAGAGGTTTTTGCAAACTTTCCCTAAGACATCTGGCTGAAAGGTAGAAGAAAATGATGTTATTATTGCACTTTATCTCTTGTAATAAGAACCCAGCAGTTAGGCCAACAAGTGTCCAGGAAAACACTTTCTGAAGTCCACCTAAAATTGATTTTCAATTTTTTTTAAAAAAGCAAACTATAACATTTTAATGTCATTATTTTAGATTTCATCTCATCTATATTCTCTAAATATTTATCAATATGAATTGATGTTAAATGAAATGTATATTAAAAAGAAAAATTCCAGACATAGAAACAAGAATATACTTTAAAAAATAGATATTCATTCACTATGAAAATATTATTTAATTAAGAGCCTTAATTTAAATATTTATAGATAATTGCCATGAGCCAGACACTGGGAAAAGAGTATATAAATATCTGTTCCCCAGCTTTTCTGAAATTTCAGTCCAGCAGAAAAGACAGGCATTTAATACATAATCATATAAATTATTAAAGTTTGAAATTCAATTAATACTTGTCATTTATTTCTATGTGTTCAATAATGATAAAGAACTATTTGTTAAGGAGGCAATATAGGTTCCATTTTTATTTACTCACTTCATAACTGGTTTAAGAACTGTGAAAAAACGAACACCATATCTACCCCAGAAGTGACTGGGAGATGGATTTGAAATGTTGGGAAAACATGTGATGTTTCCAAAGTTTATTTGCTTTAATAAAATGTTATTTGACTATCCAGGCTATTCTTTTTACTTAACATAGGTACTTGGAGAAAGCGCATTACCACTTTGAACTTTAGATTCTTCTGTGAAACAGAGGTTACATTTTTCTCATAATGCTGATATGAGGATAAAATAAAAAATCATATCTAGTGCTAAACGCTATGCTAGAAAGTTTACATAGGGTATGCCATTTAGTCTTTCAATTATTTATGAAGTTGTTATTATCCCCATTTTGCAAATGAGGAAGGTGAGATTCAGAGTGATTAAGAAAAGTATTCCAAGTTGTACACAGAGTCAGAGACGAAGTTGGGACATGAAAGAAAGTCCCTCCGATTCTGTATCTTATTCTCTTTCCATTAAACCTTACTTCATCTCAAGCCTATTTATATTTTAAAAGGTTATCTTTAGAGATAATACATAACCCAAGAGATGAGACTCTACTGGGGAAATGCCTGATTCCATGACATGCAAATAAATGTCTGCCCCAAGTGGGTTTAATTCTGCTTGGAAACAGGGAGGAAAGACTGGACTTTTATTTGAAGCCATTCTCAGGCCTAAGAATCGCTAGGAGTATTTTTTGAAATGTAACCCCCTCCCTTCTTCATTTAATAGTGATATCTGCAAGATTCTTTTTAGTAAAGCCAAAAGCAGTAGTTGTTGCCAAGAAAATATCCCACATTTGTTTCTAATCCAGGTGGTTGAAGCTTGAGTTGTGCTGAAACACAATAGCAGTTTATGTGCTGGAAAGCTCCCCTGTCTGTCAAAACATGTTAGACACTGCATCAACAGCAAGCTGCTTAAATTGTCACAGTGAATTTCTTAGCTATTTGCAAACTGTTTGGAAGCATGAAGGGAAAAAGCCCAAACAATTCATAAAATTTATAAAATTGTTTCAGCATATGGAAGTATAGCAATTTTTTAAATTGTGTCTTATTAAAGCCCATTAATATACTAAATTGAAGATATCTAGACTCTCAATCATCAGAGGACTAAAGCTGGGCTAGGTAGCCATAGATGACCATTTTATGTCATCTTCCTATAGTAATGAATTTGGGAAGAAATCTAAGATAGTGGTGTAAACCAAAAATAAAATTCTAGAGCCCCCTAACCATCTGATTGAACTTTCTCTCCTTGGCCATGGTCATTTTAAAATTTAACCTGAGATTGTTTCAGGCTATGATGGGAAATGATGGTCAGACATGCCTCACTATACCTCTCCAGCATTAACATCAACAGATACCTTTAAGTCTGATAAGAAACATTTTACAGCCTAATCTCTCTGAAGCCTACTACTGGAAAGCTTCCTCTGCAAATAAGAACTTTGGTCTCTACAACCTCTTATCATAACCCAGACACTACTTTCCACTGATCTCAGGCCTTTAGATAAACTCCACCAATTGTCAACCAGGAAATTTTTAGATCTACCTATAAGCTGGAAGCTCCCGTCAACCCACTTTGAGTTGTGCCACCTTTCTGAACCAAACCAATGTATTTCTTAAATGCATTTGATTGAAGCCTTATCTCTCTAAAATGTATAAAACCAAGATGCATCCTGACCACCTTGGGCACATGTTCTCAGGATCTCCTGAGGGCTGTGTCATGGGCCATGCTCACCCACATTTGGCTCAGAATAAATTTCTTCAAAGATTTTACAGAGCTTGACTCTCTTTATCAACAGTGGCCATCATTCTGCCTCTGAAAAGTTATTTCCTCAGAACAATTTCTCTTTGGTTCAACCTGTAAAAAGAGCAATATGTACCAGTTTATATTTTTAAAAGTTTCCTCTTACTCCCCAATTATTTTCCTATCCAACCAGCTCTGCTCAAACAAATGGTGGGAGGAAGGTGGGGAGTTCACTCTCTCCCCTTTGCACAGTACAGTCACTTTGCTTTTGTGATTTCTTGTATGTGTTAAAATCCGGGTAAAAAGCTAATTAAGACCAAAGAACATTAACAAAAGTGTCTTTTATGAGCAATTTATTTTTGCCTCTGTAGAAGAAGGAAAAATGGTTTCCCTCTAACCTTCCATGTTCTTTGGCTGCACTACAAATTAAATTAACATAAGGCAGATTAACAGGAGAAAAAGCATTTTAATTACACACATATGCAAGGAAGTGCATGAAACATGAGACTCAAGGAAGGGTCAGATGATTGAAGCTTATGCAGTGTCCTGAGCTACAGAAAAGAATAGGGGTTTGGGTTTTCTAGTGGGTAGAGCTGGTGATACAAGGTGTGAGAAAGTGAGGGGAAGAAACGTATGGTGACTAAAAGTTGTCCTGTTATGTAAACAATAAATATCTTGGGTAATAAAAGTTGTCTCAAATGGCTCTCTTCCTGATACAGATACTTTACTAATGTAGATTTTCTTTATAGTTATAAATTTCCATTACAAGAAAAAAAAAGCAACTTTCAGAGCTACTCCTGTGTCTGCAGTTTCTCATAATAACCAGCTCAAAATATGCCAAAGAAATGTATTTTAGGGGGCATATCTGGTGTCCTACAGTCATATTTTGGCGTGGTGTGTCCTGAATCTCATCTTGTCCAATGCAGATTCTAGATCTGAAATTAGAACTTCTAATCATGGTTTCCTGGCTTTTTGAAGTATTACAAAGTTCAATGCCTCAGTTTATCTCTAAAGCAAAGATGAAAATATTCGTATGTTCTCTAATTTACATAGCAGCAGAAAAGGAAATATCTGTATAGTGCATTTCTTAAATCTCTTTTGAAGAAAAGGATAAGTTTTGCAAATTTTTGTCATAATTTTATTAGACAAAAGAATAAAACAGGCTCCATTTGTTTCAATTTTGATATTTGCAGTTTATCTAAGTTGAAATTGAAAAGACAAGATGCTCTGAAACTATTATTCAAATGTCAAATGCTGATCAAGTCATTGGATATCTTTTGTGCATGTATGTCTGGTTGCAGAGACAAGCAGTTTGCAGGTGTATGTGTGTGTGTGTATGTTTTAACACTGAGTGGCACTAAGAACTAAAGCCATGTGGGAGGAACCACATGACAGCATTTGCACTGTAATTCTTCAGTATCCAGTATCCAGGTGTTGCTCAAGTTGCTATTTTCCTTATGCTGTAACATGACCCTGTAGCCTATAACTTGTTTTATTTATTGTTTTTACTTAGTTATGCCTCCAGGTGTATTCTGTGTGGCTAGTTTCTAATCTAGATCACTAAACAAACAAATCATTCTATGAGATACAATTGCAGTTCTAAGGTGGTAAAAACAACGCAGAGGCCAGGTTTTATATTCATCTTGTATTCCCTCCCAACACCTACTTCAATGCTTGGCACTCAATGAATGTTTGCTGAAAGGAAATTAAATACTAAACAGAGATCGAGATTGTGAGTTTAGAAGGCAGGGTGGTAGTCGTTGGCATTGTGGATAGGAGCCCAGAATCCCAACTAGGAAAATTGCTCTTGTGTTCATTCAATTTCTGTTTGTGAGACTGCAGATTGACTGATAGACAATTTAGTAGCAGAATGCTACCAAAGAGAGATCTTTTTTGCTTGTTTTCCATTTAACAGAAACCAAAAACCCGGAGACTTCCCTGAAAGATCCTGATCACAAGATTTCAGAACAAAGAAGTTGTGACACAGTGTCTTCTTCCTGTGAGTTCCAAACCCCCGATCTTTATCAAAGCTATACCTTCCAAATCTCCTCCACCCCTGCCGCCATTACTTTTTTAAAGTGCTAATAACACTATCATCTGTCCACTCCCAACAAAAAAAAGAAATCCAGAAAAAAGAGTCCATGGTTGCTAATCTATATAAAAGTCCTAAACAAAGCAAATACAGCTAATATCATGTCTTATTAAATTGAACCCTCACTTACTGGAGTGATAAAAGGTGATAAGATCTATGGGACTGAATCCATTTTACACACCACTATTCAAACTAATCCTCCCCGCGGTTCAGGGAACAAAGAGTTCTGCCATGGGGAAAACAGCGGTCCTACTTTTTATTCCCTAACTCTCCTGTTCTTGCTGGTCAAAGCAAAAGCCATTAATCTAATACTCTGCACTTGTATTCAGAGCCACAGCATCTTAGAGCAATTGGTGGTCTGGCCAACTAGCTATTAAAAAACAAATAGTCTTTCTAGCTTTAGAATCTTCTCGCATAGGCAGAGTAACCACAGAGAAATCATCAGCAAAAGGTAATAACTGGACTGAGAGAACTATTTTCAACCTATGGTTTAGTCTTGAATTTAACTAAAGCTCTTCAAAGAGATTAAATACTTTCAAATGTGAATTTTTTTTCTCTTAGGAGAGAAAATTTTAGAATTCCAATTACTATTGTATTAACGTGATAGATATTTGATTCTTTCCAAAAGATTTATAATAAATTCGTCTACTAAAGCAAAGTCAAAACTTTTTTTTCCTAATATTGAATAGAGATCAAGATGTAGAAAAGAATACACTTAGAACTCCATACAGGAAATTATCAGAAGTTGTTTTGAACTACAAGTTTTCAAAAAACTACCTCATTATTGTATAACTTTCTAAGATTTTTCAACTTTTGTGATGACCATTCTCTTGTAATTTACTCTTTAGCTACCTGATTCCTAAGATTAAGTATAATGAAACACAAATTGATCTTTCCTTAGTGAACAGGTATTGTGATGTACTAAAGGTGTCATTATAGAGGCAGAGGCAGCAGAACATGAAGCAATATGAGGTAGATCAGAATACCAAGGGGTATACCCCAAAAGAGAACCAAGAACTCAGTATCTTTGTTTCCATTGCTTTATTAATAATTATGTACTCTCAACTTTTAAAGTTGCATGTAGAATTGAAGTATGAGTTCTTTACAGCTGAAGAAAGAATAAAAGAGAAAGCTAGAGTGAGATAGAGACAGAAATGGCGAGAGGGAGAGAGAGAAGAAGAAAAAATTTATATAGTATCTATTATTTAGTAAAAGATAGTTTCTGAAAGATAATCTTGGACCATTTAGTGAAAGACCACTCTGTCTAGGTGAAAATGTTTATTTATGAGAGAAGCAAAAAAATAATAATAAGAGGAAGAAAAGTAGACTGGAGCCAGATCAGACTAAGATTTTTTTTTTTTTTTTTTGAGATGGAGTCTCACTCTGTCGCCCAGGCTGGAGTGCAGTGGCAAGATCTCAGCTCACTGTAACCTCCAACTCCCAGGTTCAAGCAGTTCTCTGCCTCAGCCTCCCGAGTAGCTGGGATTATAGGTGCCCACCCCCATGCCCAGATAATTTTTGTATTTTTATTAGAGATGGGGTTTCATCATCTTGGCCAGGCTGGTCTTGAACTCCTAACCTAGTGATCCACCCGCCTCGGCCTCCCACAGTGCTGGGATTACAGGCGTGAGCCACAGCTCCAGGCCTAAGATATTTTTTTAAAGGGTAGAAGGAAGGAAGGAATTCTAACAGTAGACTAATGTTTAAGAGCAAGGCTATAAGGATTTAAAGTGGAATTTAAACTTAAAGAACTTTAAAGACAGGAATAATTTAAAAGAAAGGAATAATTTCAGGAAAAAAAAATACTACAAAAAGAATTTATCAGATTTTGGGCAGAAGAATAGCTTGAACCTGGGAGGCAGAGGTTGCAGTGAGCCGAGATCGTGCCACTGTACTCCAGCCTGGGCTACAGAGCAAGACTCTGTCTCAAAAAATATATATATCAGATTTTAGAATTGATTAGATTTCTGGAAGGACAAAAGGTAAACACTGAACAGTCATAGTAAAGCGTCAAGATGGAAAATGGTGATGGCATTGCAGGGAAGATAAAAATCCAACATCTGAGTGGAGATATTCAACACCCAAGTAGATGTAGGAGAAAGATCAAAGTCATAACTACAAAACTGGGTATTGCCCTCCTAGAAGTGAGAAGACACACTCACTAAGGTAAAAATCCAACATCTGAGTGGAGATATTCAACACCCAAGTAGATGTAGGAGAAAGATCAAAGTCATAACTACAAAACTGGGTATTGCCCTCCTAGAAGTGAGAAGACACACTCACTAAGGTAGTGAATATAAACAATAGAGCAGAGACGTAAGGGTTCGGATTCCATAACTGATAATTTTGCTTCTTCCATTCTCAGTCACTTCCATTTATGCTCCTCGGCACTCACTGTTCAAACATTTCCTGAACAATCATTTGCCAGAGTCTGTGCAGCTTTGGAAAAACATTGGTGAGATAGGAATGGTCCCAGTTTTCATGGAGTTAGTATAAAATGTTGAGTGTTTGTGTAATAGTGGGTGAGTGTATAGAGCAGTGAGAATTACAACAGTTTAGTTACTGGAGATTTGAGTCAGAAAGTGGAGGCATACTTAAGGTGTTAGACTAAATCATGAAGGGTTTCATATGCCCTGTTAAGAAATTTAAACTATATCCTCTGAAATAGATATATCACTGCAGCTTTCATACAGGATGAATTAGAAGAGGGCAAGATAGGAGTAAGGAAATCAGGTAAGAGATGAGAGTTTAAACTAAAATAGCAGCAATGACAAGGAGGATAGCAGGCAGTAATGTATCCAGGAAATATTTAAAAGGTAAAATTTATAAAAATTGAAGAGTAAGTTGAAGACAACTACGGATGTCTAGGTTAGATGACTATTTACATGTCCATGTGATTAGCTAAGTTAAAGAATTAGGGAAATGAAGCAGGTTAGATTGGTGTTTTGTTAGGATGGTGGGGCCAAAACCTTCCAGGTTCAATCTTGGTCATCCTGACATTTACGTAACCTTTGGAAATCAAGTTAATCATTTAATAAATGGTTAAAACGCAGGTAAGAAGCAGAGCTGGATTTGTAAATCATTGGTAAACAAATGATGGATAAACATCAAATTCAAAGAATATCATTTCAGGGAGAATTTAATTTTCTACTTTACAGGTGAGACACGCTTAATTTCTCTTTATTCATGAGCCTACGTTGCTTTTGGTCTCAGGACTAAAAAACAGCAAGTTTATTTTTATTTTGAAAATACTATAGTAAATTTAGAATAAATGAAATTCCACAGAGTTACTGTCATATAAGAAGAGAAGGGTGAAGACAGGAACATGGAAACACCAACATTTACAGGGTATCTACACAAGAACAGACTAGAGCGAGGAAAAGAAGAAACATCAGACAACTAGAAGTGGTTTTTAACTATTTTTAAATTCCCAAAATGATTAATGATACTTTCTTTGCCGCACTTCTTTATCTTCCAGACTGATTTTTTAAAAAATAAGAGTCACTATACCACATGCTATAATGCTTAGGTGTAAAAATCCCTAGAAAACAAAAGTTGAATGATGTAGTAGATTTATTTGTGCTAATTCTCATTGCATCTCTCCATGGTGAATCCAGTTAACAATTTTTTAATGGCATAAATTATGTGATTTTGCTAGTTTCCCTCCAAGAGAACTCAACATAGAACTCAGGCACTACAGGCATTATGCAAAGTACGTAGATGACTCTTACACTGCTGTCTGGGGATAAGTTATTAAATATTTATTAAAGACTAATACCCATGCCAAGACAACTTACCCATTCCCCTACCCTACAGAGAATTAGTCTAAGGAAGGCGTGTATGGCATCTCCTAAATAGCGTCTAGAGATAAACTATACAGTCATAGAGCTTATTTCCTAGAAGTGATCTGCAAACAAAACTTCCTTATTTTTAAAAATATTTTCATTAATATTTATTCAGGTATGTTGAATATAAATGTTAAAAGACAAGGGTGTGGATCATTTGTCAGAATTTATTATGATTTCTAGTATGCAAATTCCTAGATTTACTAAGGTAGAAGATTTTAGACTGAATTCCAAGTTCATACTTAATTCATCTTTGTCACTCCTACCTAATGTCTGGCACAGTGTTTTATAAATGGTAGGCACACCACCACATATTATATAGAATTTATTGAATTATTTTCAGACAGAATATTACCTCTATCTTTTTATTGTTGGTTTGGAAAATTCAGATTATAAATTTTATAACTCTATCACTATATTTTTGACTGGGGTCCTCTTACTGACCCCAGTGGTTTTTCAGCTATGCAGCTGACCTGCAGTCTTTAGCTGTGTACCTTTCCTGGTCTCCAAAACAAACAATCTATGAATAATCTGCATTATTTTATTACTGAAAAGAAAAATTGTTTGTATTTTCTCCTAATGTTTGTGATAACACTTTTTTCTTTCTGTATCTTTTTTTCTGTTCATCAACACCCACATTCATCTAAGAATCTTTTTACACATTAATTATCTAATCTTGACTTTTTGATATTGCATTTTTACAAAAAGACTTCATAAATCATTTTTAAGTGATGGTAGTTATAAGATAAATTTAATTCAATTGACACCAAACCAGTTTAGTGGAGGTAGGGCAATATACTACTGCTACTTTTTTGTTCTAGTGTTTCATGATAGGACAAAAAAGAGTAGAGAATGTAATAATGAGAGATTGACAACCTTATGAGCTGATGGGATATTCAGAAGGAAAAAAATAATAGGTGAGATTTTCAGAGATGATAAGGAAAAGAGTTCAAATGCTATTGAAAATTAGCCTACATGCCATTTTTTAATATATGTGCTTAAGGTCCTATTTTCAAAGCTTTTTTATGCACATTTTCTCATTCTGGCTCCTAACAGTCCAATGTTATACAAAATAGAATAATGCAGCCTGATTTTAAATACCTTTTAATATGTAATTACATATTTTTGTAATTAAATTTTTTACATATAAAAGTCATTTTGCTTGGTTTGAAGAATTAAGAATTTGCTCTGGCTTAAGTTCTAGGTATATCACAGAAGAATATATCTAGGTCAAGCCTGGTAAATATTTGGCTGTCATTGACTATTTGAATATTACTTGCAAATGACTTTTTTGCTGAAGATATAAAAGTAGTATAAGTTTTAAGACATGATGGCATTTAGGGAAATGCTAACATTATCTTTGTTTTTGACGTACAGATCTTTGTTTGCATTAGGAACCTAATGATGGAAAGAGAAAGAGAGCACAAAGCAAATAACTTTATTTGGAGTTCCTCTGCAATCCAATCAAAGTCTTATTTTTCAAATCAGCATAGACTTGTTTTAAGCCAAGAAAATCTCTATCGATATTTATTGAAACAGAACAGCTAAAATAACATATTTTTTACGAGATAATGTAAAAAATGCTTGGAGTATGTGGAGAACATTTTGTGAATTTGAGAAGGAATGTTAGCTGTTTTGAACTAAAATAAATTGAGAACTGAAATAATCTTGTTTCTAAATTGTCCACTGTTGGTCAAGTTACAATCTTGGTAAAATGTTTCTAGTTTAAAAAGATGGCTGCAAATGGATCTATTTATATAAATTCAACTGAAACATATAGTCATTTATATATTTTATTCTTTCAAATAATGTTTAGGAATAATACTTGGATTCTTTCAAATAATGTTTAGGAATAATACTTGGATTCTTTATGGCTAAGTATTAAAATACAAAGTGGAGAATAATTTTTCATGTTTATATTTTATAAGTAGTAAAACCAAAACTGACAAGTTAAATTTTGGTGGCAGCCACATAACAAGTCATTCCTTGTGCCAGAAAATTTAGTGCACCAAACTTTTATTTCTTTTCCTCTAGGGGAATTTACTAGAAACATGTTTCTTCAGAAACAGAAGAGATTGTTAAAAAATTGCCTTGGAATTACCATCATGTCTTCACTATATAGAGGTATCTCTGAAGAGCATGTTTGATATGGAGAAGTAAGAGAGTAACAGAGAGTAGCTGATTCTTTATATTACTTGGAGTCTAAGGGACATCATGAAAAATTTCTTTTAGGCCTGCATTGCTAAGTCAATCCTAAGCCAAAAGAACAAAGCTGGAGGCATCATGCTACCTGACTTCAAACTATACTACAAGGCTACAGTAACCAAAACAGCATGGTACTGGCACCAAATCAGAGATATAGACCAATGGAACAGAACAGAGCCCTCAGAAATAATACCACACATCTACAACTATCTTCTCTTTGACAAACTTAAAAAAAAACAGGCAATGAGGAAAGGATTCCCTATTTAACAAATGGTGCTGGGAAAACTGGCTAGCCATATGTAGAAAGCTAAAACTGGATCCCTTCTTTACACCTTATACAAAAATTAATTCAAGATGGATTAAAGACTTACATGTTAGACCTAAAACCATAAAATCCCTAGAAGAAAACATAGGCAATACCATTCAGGACATAGGCATGGGCAAGGACTTCATGTCTAAAACACCAAAAGCAATGGCAACAAAGGCCAAAATTGACAAATGGGATCTAATTAAACTAAAGAGCTTCTGCACAGCAAAAGAAACTACCCTCAGAGTGAACAGGCAACCTACAGAATGAGAGAAAATTTTTGCAATCTACTCATCTGACAAAAGGCTAATATCCAGAATCTACAAAGAACTCAAACAAATTTACAAGAAAAAAACAAAACCCATCAAAAAGAGGGCAAAGGATATGAACAGACACTTCTCAAAAGAGGACATTTATGCAGCCAAAGACACATGAAAAAATGCTCATCATCACTGGCCATCAGAGAAATGCAAATCAAAACCACAATGAGATATCATCTCACACCAGTTAGAATGGCGATCATTAAAAAGTCAGGAAATAACAGGTGCTGGAGAGGATGTGGAGAAACAGGAACACTTTTGGACTGTTGGTGGGACTGTAAACTAGTTCAACCATTGTGGAAGACAGTGTGGCGATTCCTCAGGGATCTAGAACTAGAAATACCATTTGACCCAGCCATCTCATTACTGGGTATATACCTAAAGGAATATAAATCATGCTGCTATAAAGACACATGCACACATATGTTTATTGCGGCACTACTCACAATAGCAAAGACTTGGAACCAACCCAAATGTCCAACAATGATAGACTGGATTAAGAAAATGTGGCACATATACACCATGGAATACTACGCAGCCATAAAAAATGATGGGTTCATGTCCTTTGTAGGGACATGGATGAAGCTGGGAACCATCATTCTCAGCAAACCACCACAAGGACAGAAAACCAAACACCGCATGTTCTCACTCATAGGTCGGAATTGAACAATGAGAACACTTGGACACAGGAAGGGGAACATCACATACTGGGGCCTGTTTTGGGGTAGGGGGAGCGAGGAGGGACAGCATTAGGAGAAGTACCTAATGTAAATGTTGAGTTAATGGGTGCAGCACACCAACATGGCACATGTATACATATGTAACAAACCTGCCCTTTATGCACATGTACCCTAGAACTTAAAGTATAATATTATATATATAATTAAAAAGAAAAAGAAAAAAAGAAAAATTTCTTTTAGACAGCAGCTGCTGTTGGTTATAGGCATGCATCATAGCAGTAGTATTAGTAATGCCCACATGAACAATTTCACCTATTGTACTTCCTTCTGATATGATAGATAATTAATAGGCAACGCATTGTGAAAATTCAAATCTGTTGATTGTCTATCTCCTGGCTATTTCTTATGGGTTGTTTTAGATTTTACTCTCCAACTGAATGACTATTTAACAGAAAGAAAGGAAAGGAAGAAAAGAAAGGAAAGGAAAGGAAAGGAAAGGAAAGGAAAGGAAAGGAAAGATTTTTAAAAAACTATTAAACAATGTTTCTCTTTATATTTAGTGTGGGTGAAACAAACATGTTTCAGACATCTAGACAATTGAGCTGTAGCCACAATGGAAATTGTCATTAGTTGATAGAGGGTCAGAAATGAAAAAAAAAAAAAAAGTAAAAAGGAATGGGGTAAAGAAAAAGTGCTGTAATCACTGGAAGAAGAAAATTAGCCCTAACAAGGATTGGCAAGAGCAAAAATTGTAATGGGAGAAAGTCAAGTAGTCATTCTTTTTATCTTTTAACAAATATGTATTAAGCACATCCTATATTCCAGACACTGTACTTACATTAAGGTATGGCCAAATGCCGTGGCTCACGCCTGTAATTCCAGCACTTTGGAAGGCTGAAGTGAACAGATCACTTGAGGCCAGGAGTTCAAGACCAGCCTGGCAAACATGACAAAACCCCATCTCTACTAAAAATCCAAAAATTAACCAGGCGTGGTAGTGCACGCCTGTAGTCCCAGCTATTCAGGAGGCTAGGGCATGAGAATTGCTTGAACCCAGTAGGCAGAGGTTGCAGTGAGCCTAGATCACCACTGCACTCCAGCCTGGGTGACAGCACCAGACTCTCTGTCTCAGAAAAAAAATAATAATAATACAGAAGTGAACTATACATTCATTTCGTTGTCCTCAAAATGAGATAAATTTGTCCACTCTCACCACTTCTATTAAATATAGTACTGGCCCTAGTCAGAGAAATTAAGGAAGAAAAAGAAATAAAAGTGATCCAAATCAGAAATGAAGAAATAGAATTATCTCTGCTTGCAAATAAGAGTTCATGTATAGAAAGCCCTAACGACTCTACTAGACAACTGTTAGAACTGATAAATTCAGTGAAGTTGCAATAATAAAATAAGTCAATATAGAAAAATTAGTAGCATTTCTATACACTAACAAACTATCTGAAAATGAAAACTTTTAAATTCAATTAAAAATAGAATGTAAATGAATAAAATAATTAGGAATAAATTTACCAAAGAGATGAATGATTTGTACATTGAAAACTATAAGAAATTCATGAAAGAAATTGAAGAAGATGCTAATAAATGGAAAGATACTTCACCATCATAGATTGGAAAAATTATTATTGCTAAAATACCCAGACTACCTAAAGCAATCTATAATCAAAGTGCAATCCCTATCAAATTTATATCTATGTGAAATTTTTTACATACATAGAAAAAAAATCCTAAAGTTTATATGGAACCACAAAAGACCATGAATAGCCAAAGCAATGTTGTGCAAAAAGAGCAAAAATGGAGACATCACACTACCTAGCTTCAAAATATACTGCAAAGCTATAGTACTCAAAACAGCATGGTACTGGAATAAAAACAGACACATAGACTAACGGAACAGAATAGAGATCCCAAAAATAATCCACTGATTTATGGTCAACTGATTTTTGACAAAGATGCCAAGAACATACTATGGGAAAAGATAGTCTCTTCAATAAATGGTGTTAGGAAAACTGGATCTCTATACACAGAAAAAAGAAACTGGACCCCAATCTCATGCCATACATAAAAATCAACTCAAAATGGATTAAAGACTTAATAAAGTAAAACCTGAAACTGTAAAGCTACTAAAAGAAAAAAACAGAGAATATGGTTCTTCACACTGATCTGGGCAAAGATTTTTTGGATATGACCTCAAAATCACAGTCAGTAAAACAAAAAATAGACAAATAAGATTGCTTGAAACTCAAAAGGTTTTGCACAGTAAGGAAACAATCAACAGAATAAAGTTACAATCTACAAAATGAGAGAAAATATTTATAATCCATACATCTGATAATGGTTTGATATCCAAAAATATATAAAAATCCCAAACAACTTGGTAACAAGAAAACAATCTGATTTTAAAAAGGTTCAAGAAATAGATATTTCTCAAAAGAAGATATACAAATGACAACACGCATATGAAAAAGTGTTGAACATCACTAATCATCAGAGAAGTGCAAATTAAAACCACAATGAGATATCACTTCACTCCTGTTAGAATGGCTATTATCAAAAATACAAATGATAAAATGTATTGCCAAGGATGTGGAGAAAAGGGAACCCTGGTGCACTGTTGGTGGAAATGTAAATTGGTTCAGCCACTATGGAAACAGTACAGACTTCTTCAAAAATATTTAAGAATATAACTACCGTAAATGTAATCCAGTAATTGTACTTCAAAAGCCATGAAACTATCTCGAAAAGATATATACACTCCTATCTTCATTGCAGCATTATTCATAAATGTTAAGATATGGAATCAACGTAAGAGTCCATTGACTAATAAAAAGGTAAAAAAATTGTGTGTGTGTGTGTGTACATGAGATAGTAGTCAGTCTTATAAAAGAAGAAAATCATGTAATTTGCATGATTAAATCTAGAAGACATAAGCGAGACATGGAAAGACAAATACAACATGGTCTCACTTATATGTGGAGCCTAAAAGAGTCTAACTCATAGAAGCAAAGAATAGAATGGTGGTTGCCAGGGGATACGGGGTGGAGGGTAGAAGGGGAATGGAAAGATGGTCAAAAGGTACAAACTTTCAGTTAGGATGAAAAAGTTCTGGAGATCTGTATTACAGCATGGTAACCATAGTTAATAATAATATAGTTTATGATTGAAAATTGTTAAGGGAGTGGATCTTAAATGTTCTCACCACACACACACGCACAAATGATAGCTATGTGAAGTGATAAATATGCCAATTAGCTTGATTGTGGTAATCATTTCACAATTTATACATCAGTCAAAACATCACATTGTACACTGTAAATACATATATTCACTTGTCAATTATACCTCAATAAAGAAAAAAACTGAAGACATAATAATAAAGTTGTCCTCTGCTATCAATAAAAATAGAAATTAGGGCCAAAAACAGTGGCTCACGCCTGTAATACCAGCGCTTTGGGCATCCAGGGCAGGCAGATCACCTGAGGTCAGGAGTTCGAGACCAGCCTGACCAACATGCAGAAACCCTGTCTCTACTAAAAATACAAAATTAGCCGGGTGTGGTGGCACATGCCTGTAATCCCAGCCACTTGGGAGGCTGAGGCAGGAGAATCACTTGAACTTGGGAGACGGAGGTTGTGGTGAGCCAAGATTGCACCACTGCACTCCAGCCTGGGCAACAAGAGCAAAACTAGGTCTCAAAAAAATAAATAAATAAAATAAAATTTAAATTTAAAAAATTAAAAATAAATAAAAATTTTAAAAACTGTCCTCATAAAGTTACAATCTAATGAGTAAACTGGTAACTAAGTAAATATATATATATATATATATACACACACAATATATTATCAGGCACTATAAGTGCAAAGAATAAAAATAGATTAAGGGGTTAGAGAATGACTGAGGCATATTTTAACTGTGATGATGAAAAAGACCTTTTTGAGGAAATGAATGAAATGAATAAAAGGAGGAAGGAGCTATGCAAAGATACATGGCAAGAGCACTTCAAGAATAGAAAAGAGCAATTCCATTGTGCTAATGCAGGAAGGGGCGTGGAGTGTCCAGTGAGTAGCAAGACTACAGTGACTAGCACGGAGAACCACAAGGTGGAGGTTATAAGCTGTAACACCAAAGTCAGAGACAAAGACTTTAATTCTGTGATGGAAATCCACTGGAAAATTTTGAGTAGCGGGAGACATAATTTGACCATAATGACATTGATGTATTTTCTGACTGGAGAATGCATTTTTAGAATGGCAACGGTGGAGCAGGGAAACCAGTTAGGTAGATATTGCAATCAGGGGGAGAAATAATTGCTAGAACTAGAAAGGTGATGATGGAGCTGCACTGAGACCTGGTGGGATGCCAGCTACAGGTTGGAGGTAGAACACTTTTCTGAGTATGTCACATTTAAATTACACTAATAACAATGTGGATTAACATGGGAGATATTCCTATGCAATTGCTTATCTTCCCTTCCTTTTCCACCTGGGCACACATATAGTCTATAGCTAGATGATATTTCCCAATTTCTCTTGCAGTTAGGTAGGGTCATGTGACTTAATACTGGCCAATGGAATGGCCAGAATACAGCATTGATACATTTCTAGCCTTAGCTTCTAAAATAATTCCCATGTAGTTTTCCATGTGTTATCCCATCTTCTTACCTACTAGAGGTTACAGAGGATATACTCAAGAACTCAAAAAAAAGGGGAGGAGGTGGATTCTATGTAATTCTCGTAATAATAGAAATAAAAAACATTTTTATAGAGACTGTTAAGTGGGCTTTATGTTCACATACAGTGACTCATTTAATAATTCTGACTGTACTATAAAGTAGCATTATTATCCTCATTTTAAAGTGGAAGTGAAAACTTCTGGTAATCCACTGAGTATACAAGCAGAAGGGTATGTGATCATAATGGGTTAACAATTGTTAGACATGGAGTTTAAATAGAAAGAATGGCTTGGAGCTTGGACCATGGAGTCACAAAGATGTGAGTTCCAGTTCTGGCTCTGCTAATAACCAGGAGGATGATCTGCAAATCACTTAACTTCTTTGGTTCTCAGGTTTATTGTATCTGTGAAGTGAGGACAATAACATCTACATGTTATTGTAGTTCTCCTATAGTTGTAAGGATAGAATACTCTTTAAGCATATTGTGTATTTGCCAAAATTGTTTTTAAGTGAAAACTGGTATTATTCTTATTGTTTTACAGAATGGAGATGGCTTTAAGGACAAAGCAGAAGCTCTGATAACATTTAGCCCAAAATGGCAGGGCTAAAAGACCATCAGGCTATATATCCCTAAAAAGAACCCTGGCACATAGAAAAGAATCAGTTCAAAACATAATATAGACCAGATGGGGTCTTCAGGAACCAAGAATATGCTTTCATATGTCAGTGTAACCCTAACCTATTTTTGCCACTTGGGGAAGAAAAGATTGTCACTATTTGGTTTTGCCTAAAAGAAAATTCTGAGACAAGGACTTAGCTTTTTTGGGAGATAACCTCAGGAAGCAGAAGTGAAAGTGAGAAAGGAATGCAAAGAAACCCAGTATTATCTGGGTTCATGAGTTGGTTACCACTGTGGGCAAATCAACTCAGTCCCACTGAGAGGTTTCTGGAGAACTGTGTAGAATGCACCTCAGAATTATCTATTGGCAGGACAGAGTCTGGGACAGCCATCTTTCCCCTCATTGGCTGGGAGTTGCCACCCAGACATTAACATCCCCTCCCAAGCCTTCCACCTCAGCACACTCAGACTGCCCTATGTTTGGGTCCAGCAACTTAAAACAGGCATCGTAAAATGTTCTGTGGTAGGGAAATGGAGAAGGCAGGTACGAACTTGGAATATAATTCTGTCAGTGTGCAAAGGAGCTGTCTGCCAGAACTGCAGCTGATGTCAGAGGTGGGCTATGGAATGGGTTTTAATATATCAAAAAAATTAATGTGGAAAATCAGTTCCCCCAGGTTCATTTGTTTATGTGTGCCTTTCTGTACCCCATATCTATAATCAGTGAAAGATAGTGGGACTCAATGAATTGGATCCAAGAAACAAGTCATTCTCTCAGGTCCCGTTTTCTAAACACTTTTCCACAAGAAATGGTACCATAGCAGAAAGATTTCCTAGTCACATATATTTTGGAAATCTTGGCTTTAAAAGTGTTAAACAAATAGCTTTCATCTAGAAATGTTCTCATCTGTTGGTATGGGAAAATCTACAATGAATATATAAGGAGATACAGTATTTGATATTTCTACATTTATTTAAGTACTGATTACTTTTTCATGATACACTATTGACGTTTCCCAGAAAAGGGCTTTGGAGAACTTACTTGAGGAAGTATTCAATATAACTATACTGTTGATAGAATTATTAAAAAGGTCACCTTCTTTGTGATATAAAAGGAATGAAGTTCTGAGAGACTCCTAACAAATTATTAAGCTTGATTAAAGTATTCTTTGAAAACATGGGCTTGAGGTATATGACCACTTCCAGGGAGAATACTTTTCTGCTTTCATGTTTATTTTTTACTTTGGCATCATAAGAGTGGAGAAGGGGTACACAGATGCTACTACTTTATTCTTACCATCTCTTTGCTGTCCCATTTAGGGTTTAACTCAACATCCCAGCCAAAGGCGCCTAAATCTTGACCTCCCCAGAATCTCTTGAAGTGCGTAGGGATCAGCCTAGCTTTACCTGCAGGAATCTAATTATCTTTATAACACGTTTTAAATAAATATAATAAACATAAAAATGATACAAAATAGAAAGTGACACACAACTACAAAAAAAAAAAAAAGGAAGGCTGTAACAGAGAGTCTAAGAGGACCATAAATGTGAATCAGCTTGGGAAATTGAAAATTAATACAATGAAGAAAAAAGTAAGATGCTAAGTTTCAAATGTCAGAAGAAACTTAGAGATAAGTAAAATTAAAAAGAAAATTATATGCAGCAGAGGGATAGTGGAAACGGTATTCAGCAAGATATAAAACTTATTTGCCAAGGTTACTTTGTCCACTGTACAAGGAATAATGAAATGAGAAACATTTGTATAACTGAATACTCTATTTTAATGATCAAGCAAACTTTTGCAAGCTGACAAATATGACCACGTGGAATAGTCATGTATCTTAAACCCATGTGTCCACAGAATACATTTGCCAATAACATCAATTCTGATAGACAGATCATGTATCATTTGAAGCAATCAATGTGCACTACAAAGGTTATTAGCAAGCTGGAACTTCATAATAAGGAGAAAAAAGTGTAGCAAAGCATATTCTCTAGAACCTGGTTAAAGAACAAGTCAAGAAAGAACATTGGAAATCTAAAAATAAAGAACAACTTCTGGAAGTCTTTCAATGAGAATCAAGATTTTTTTAAAAATTGTCTGGTCAAATGAGAGCCCTTTGATGAGGACTACTGAGGACAAAACTTATCATTATTATAATCCTCCATCTGGAATACTATTCCTTTCTAGGCTTAGAATGGACCAGCATCTTTCAGCTTAGGTGCTGTCTTCTCTGTGGAAACTCCCCCACCCTTCTCAGCTGAGATAAGTGTGGCTTTCTCACTGCTCTCCCAGAAGTCTGTTTCCTCTCCTACAGTACTTAACATATTACTTGTTTTCTCTCTATCATATCAACTATTTGAAGGCAGAGTTTATGATTTTTCACATTCTGCATCCCTGGCAATCAATAGAGAATTAATGCTTTTAGTAGGTACTTCACAAATAATTAATAATAGTGTAGAAGAATGAATTAAGATGGTATTCAGTGGTCACTAAACTACAATTAGACTTTGGAGGACATATGAGAGATATTAGCTTTTTTTAAATTTTTCCCATTTAGAATGGCTGTATTTACCACACGCCTGTACCCCAGTTGTACCTAGGAAGTAACTAACTTGCTTTTGATTTTACAGGCTCATAGGCAGAAGGGACTTGCCTTGTCTCAGATGAGACTACGTACTGTGGACTTTTGAGTTGATGCTGAAATGAGTTAAGACTTTGGGGAACTGTTGGGAAAGCATGATTGGTTTATAAATGTGAGCACATGAGATTTGGGAGAGGCCATGGTAGAATTATATGGTTTGGCTGTGTCCTCACCCAAATCTCAGCTTGAATTCCCACGTGTTGTGGGAGGGACCCAGTGGGAGGTAACTGAATCATGGGGACAGGTTTTTCCTATGCTGTTCTTGTGATAGTGGGTAAGTCTCATGAGATCTGATGATTATATAAGGGAGAGTTTCCCTGCACAAAATCTATTCTCTTGTCTGCCGCCATGTGATACATGCTTTTCACTTTCTGCCATGATTGTGAGAAGTCCCCAGCCACATGGAACCATAAGTCCATTAAACCTTTGTTTCTTCCCAGTCTCGGTATATCTTTATTAGCAGTGTGAAAATGGACTAATACACCTGTGATATACTAATAAATTAATTTCTGATTAAAAAACAATCTGTGTAGAAGAAGTAACACCTAGCAGTTAAGCATGTGCCTCCATCATTTTCATGTGTACAACAAAAATAATAATCATACCTCAATGTAAAGGTTATGCGGGAACTAAATGAGATAATACATGGAAAACGGTTCTCTTTCTGACATCTGTTAAGCACTCAATAAATATTAGTACCACATGACTGTTGTTATAATTAGAAAATGTTCACCACACTATTTGCAGATGTTATATTTATTACCTGGAAACCACAAAAATCTAAATACAAAATAAGAAGATTCTTGCTGAGCTGAACTTGTTCACAGGGCTCTCAAAGGCTGGTCTTATCTCACTTTTGGCCACCATCTATGTGATCTCTACTTTGTGGTCTTTCTCTATAAGTGAAAATGCTAAAGTCTGAGGCCATGCCTTCCCCCAACCTGATTCAACCTTTGTTTTAGGCAACAAAACAGTGATTTTACATTTCCCAATTTTTGCAGTGTATTTAATGATACTACATTTTTACTCAACATATTTTTCCCCTCTGTAATTTCTATGAGTATCAGGAAGAGGTAAGACACGAAGGGAATTTTGGTCAGAACCTAATGAACTGATGATGCACTGCCTACAAATACAGTCCTCTTCTCATTCCCAAACTAGATTCCCCACACTTACCTTGTTCTCCCGTAACTTTTCCTTAAGTCTGCCGTGGAAAAATGGGAGGGCACTGTTTCAAAGTGTTAGGTGGTATTGAGCCAGGGCCTGGGTTACCACCAGACAACATCTCATCAGGTTCTGTCCTCTCAGGTACAAGAAGCCCTCTGGTAAATGACAGTAGAATCAACATTGCCCAAACAATCCAGGATACACACAAATCCTGAATGAGGATACCACTTAGACCTGGCTCTGAATTATCTCTATATCAGAATATTGTCTTCCAGCGTGTTGCCATTAGAGGCATAATCTGACATAGAAAATACATTCCTCTAATATTTGAAACTTGGATTTTAAAAAACCACCTCTGTCACAAATTACAAATAGGATGTTAGCTTATCTATTGTTTATTTTCATTTTCTTATCTTTAAAATGAGAATATCCATTTCTGCTTAATAAATTTTACACAGTTCTCATGAGAATCAAATGAGATAATATACAGAGTTATAAGGCTTGAAAACTTATGATGTCAGCATAGCAAAGTGGTAGGAACATCAAACTTCAAGTCAGAAAGACCATGGTTTGTAGTGACATCCTGCCCCTAGTTAGGGGGATAAAACTGAAACTGGGCAATTGTCCAAGTCATGTGATCCTCATCTGTAAAAGGGGGGAATAAAATGATTTCCTCTTAGAGCTTCAAGATAATTAAATGAGAAGTACTAGAAGCATCAGGCAAAGTTCCTGGAATATGGAATGCATTCACAAGCAACTGATTGTCTTTTCCTCTATAACAAATCAAACAATTATATGAACATTAGATATAATTTTTCATTATACAAATATAACAAGAATAAAAATACATGTTTTTTTACCTTCCATATTATGTTATATTTGATATATCATTTGAAATAATTATCTTTCGAGGTCATTTGTTTCAAGTCTATGACTTACCTAATTATATTTTCTGGGCAAAGCGGAAGATCTAAGGTTTTTGTTTGTTTGTTTAGTATTTGTTTTTCTGTAAACATATTCAAAATAATTCTTCCCATTACAACTTTTAAGTTTCTATATTGCCTTCAATATCTATGTTTTTCTTTTACCCCTTAAAACAAAATTTTTGTACATGATGCTTTAGAGAGTGTACCTATAAGTTCCCAAGAATCTCCTAAGTTTGTTAAACCTCTCCTATTCTAGTTGCAAATTATGTTGCTTTTCTTTTCCTTCCCTTCCTGAAATTTTAAATTTTTAAAATTGTATCTAGAGATTCTTGACACAGTAACAGTTAAAAGGATGGCAAAATTTAGTATTTTATGGAACAGGACTTTTCAAACTTGAAATGTGAAATTCCCCATCACAAATGCATTGTGTTTTTTTTCTCATGAAGATATGCAAGGTAGAGGTCATGTTCTATCTGTCCATGTAACAAGCAACTGAAAAAAAATTTTAAGCTTTCAAAAATAATAGCATTTACACATGCTGAGTTCTGTTAAAAAGCATCATGATATCAATTTAATTCATTCTGTGGGTTTTGAAAATACATATAAAGAAGCTTATCACAATATATATAACTGTGTATTCAGTGCATACAATATGCTTTTCAAAACGTCTTTGTCTCATGGCTAACCTTGCTGCTATAATGTATGTGAAACCAGGAACATTGTTTTGTCTCTCTATTTCTTATAACTTTTAGTAGCTATGCACATCAAGAAAGCAAAATATATTGAAAATAAGGTATTTAGTAGAAGGCTGTATGCCTTCCTATTCTGCAGTATCTCTCAGTCTCCTTGAAAGTTTCATTTAAATGTCCATATTAATGTTGTTTATGTGTGGGCATCATTTTCAATTTAAGGGTAATCGAATGAACCTTTTGAAATGTACTAAAATTCAAGTGCAACCTAGTTAAGGACACTGGTAAGTACAGTATGAATAGAATTCATGAGAAGGTTTTCAATCAGCTACGGCTTGAAAACTATAGCTTTGTTGAAGGATGCTTTGTCATGAATCTGTCTCCCTACTGATACAAAGAGAGCCAAAAGTCTCTATGTTCCCACACTGAAATGAGCCAAACACAATGTGTATACGTCATAATCACATATTTTGCATATATTTCATCAATATTTGGTTCAAAATGCATGCAGGGACCATTCTTGATTATTACTACCTATTTTGAAGTGCTTTATATTTATGTATTAGACCCTCCAATAATGTTTATAGTCACTGGTATTGAGCAAGAACTTCAAAAACTCAAGACTGGGCTTCAAGTGGATTATCCAGAGAAAGGCTCTAGGTCCATGCAGAGATTATTAGGCAAAGAGAAAACTCGGCCTGGTTTCTTTGCATATATCATAAATTACTGCTAGAGAATGATGCATTCCCAAGCTACAGGATCAATCAGAGTAACAAGCCTTAATGAATTAATAAAAAAATGCAAAACTCCTGTGATTTGTTAACAAGAAGATCAGCATTACTTAGAACCATAAAATAATAATTTGTAGAATGAATTTCCTCCACATTTGGCTTCTTAGAGTCATTTCAGTTGTTGATATTATATTTTAAGTATCTGCATAAAGCAGAGGTCAGCTTTTCCAAATACAGTTAACATCAGCAAAGGAAATACTATAAAATTACCCTTGTTTTTATTTTTAATAATACTTTCTATGGATTTACACGAATACAATACAATAAACATCACAAAACAAATGGGCTCTTAGGCCAAAATTAGCATAATGTAGCCTTCTAAAACACAAAAACAAATATTACAGCAAGTTTTTGTTCTGTGACAATTTTTGCTCAGTTGATCAGCACAGAGGCAATAAAGCCTGACAAGCACCAAAGTCTTCTATTGACTAATAATTTTTTCACCCTTGCATGCCAGCATGCATCTTACAACATAAAGTGCCAATCACAAAATGGATCAACAGCGAAGGGTAGATAGATCCGTCCCTGAAACATTTCTCATAAATACACACACACATATAAACACAAATGCATTACAGTAGGTCAGTAGTTTTCTTTACTTTCTTTTGACTCCATGCCTATAAAAAAAATCAGTGACCTTAAACCAAGAAAAATCTATACATTTGGACATCAAGAGCTACAGAACATCAAAACAATATGTTGGACCTTTGAAGACAAAATGAATTCAATTCAACTCAATGGTGTTGACATTCTTGTCTCAGCTAGTACCTTCTGTTTGTTATTTAAAATATGAACTCTCAAGAATTACCAGTTGGTTTTTCTACTAGTGAAATAGTATTTTTTATTTCAACTGTGGTTTTGGTAGTCAAACACAATTATAATAAGTGAAAATAATGTGATTGCAATAAAATATTAGGGTTCATTTAGAACTACCTAAATTTTTTTATTTTTTATTTATTATACTTTAGGTTTTAGGGTACATGTGCACAATGTGCAGGTTTGTTACATATGTATCCATGTGCCATGTTGATTTCCTGCACCCATTAACTCATCATTTAGCATTAGGTATATCTCCTAATGCTGTCCCTCCCCCCTCCCCCCACCCCACAACAGTCCCCGGAATGTGATGTTCCCCTTCCTGTGTCCATGAGTTCTCATTGTTCAATTCCCACCTATGAGTGAGAACATGCGGTGTTTGGTTTTTTGTCCTTGCGATAGTTTACTGAGAATGATGTTTTCCAGTTTCATCCATGTCCCTACAAAGGACACGAACTCATCATTTTTTATGGCTGCATAGTATTCCATGGTGTATATGTGCCACATTTTCTTAATCCAGTCTATCATTGCTGGACATTTTGGTTGGTTCCAACTCTTTGCTATTGTGAATAGTGCCGCAATAAACATACGTGTGCATGTGTCTTTATAGCAGCATGATTTATAGACCTTTGGGTATATACCCAGTAATGGGATGGCTGGGTCAAATGGTATTTCTAGTTCTAGATCCCTGAGGAATCACCACACTGACTTCCACAATGGTTGAACTAGTTTACAGTCCCACCAACAGTGTAAAAGTGTTCCTATTTCTCCACATCCTCTCCAGCACCTGTTGTTTCCTGCTTTTTTAATGATGGCCATTCTAACTGGTGTGAGATGGTATCTCACTGTGGTTTTGATTTGCATTTCTCTGATGGCCAGTGATGATGAGCATTTCTTCATGTGTTTTTTGGCTGCATAAATGTCTTCTTTTGAGAAGTGTCTGTTCATGTCCTTTGCCCACTTTTTGATGGGGTTGTTTGTTTTTTTCTTGTAAATTTGTTTGAGTTCATTGTAGATTCTGGATATTAGCCCTTTGTCAGATGAGTAGGTTGCAAAAATTTTCTCCCATTCTGTAGGTTGCCTGTTCACTCTGATGGTAGTTTCTTTTGCTGTGCAGAAGCTCTTTAGTTTAATGAGATCCCATTTGTCGATTTTGGCTTTTGTTGCCATTGCTTTTGGTGTTTTAGACATGAAGTCCTTGCCCACACCTACGGCCCGAATGGTATTGCCTAGGTTTTCTTGTAGGATTTTAATGGTTTTAGGTCCAACATGTAAGTCTTTAATCCATCTTGAATTAATTTTTGTATAAGGTGTAAGGAAGGGATCCAGTTTCAGCTTTCTACATATGGCTAGCCAGTTTTCCCAGCACCATTTATTAAATAGGGAATCCTTTCCCCATTTCTTGTTTTTGTCAGGTTTGTCAAAGATCAGATAGTTGTAGCTATGCGGCATCATTTCTGAGGGCTCTGTTCTGTTCCATTGATCTGTATCTCTGTGGTGGTACCAGTACCATGCTGTTTTGGTTACTGTAGCCTTGTAGTATAGTTTGAAGTCAGGTAGCATGATGCCTCCAGCTTTGTTCTTTTGGCTTAGGATTGACTTGGCGATGCGGGCTCATTTTTGGTTCCATATGAACTTTAAAGTAGTTTTTTCCAATTCTGTGAAGAAAGTCATTGGTAGCTTGCTGGGGATGGCATTGAATCTATAAATTACTTTGGGCAGTATGGCCATTTTCACGATATTGATTCTTCCAACCCATGAGCATGGAATGTTCTTCCATTTGTTTGTATCCTCTTTTATTTCATTGAGCAGTGGTTTGTAGTTCTCCTTGAAGAGGTCCTTCACATCCCTTGTAAGTTGGATTCCTAGGTATTTTATTCTCTTTGAAGCAATTGTGAATGGGAGTTCACTCATGATTTGGCTCTCTGTTTGTCTGTGATTGGTGTACAAGAATGCTTGTGATTTTTGTACATTGATTTTGTATCCTGAGACTTTGCTGAAGTTGCTAATCAGCTTAAGGAGATTTTGGGCTGAGACGATGGGATTTTCTAGATATACAATCATGTCATCTGCAAACAGGGACAGTTTGACTTCCTCTTTTCCTAATTGAATACCCTTTATTTCCTTCTCCTGCCTGATTGCTCTGGCCAGAACTTCCAGCACTATGTTGAATAGTAGCGGTGAGAGAGGGCATCCCTGTCTTGTGCCAGTTTTCAGAGGGAATGCTTCCAGGTTTTGCCCATTCGGTATGATATTGGCTGTAGGTTTGTCGTATATAGCTCTTATTATTTTAAGATACGTCCCATCAATACCTAATTTATTGAGAGTTTTTAGCATGAAGGGTTGTTGAATTTTGTCAAAGGCCTTTTCTGCATCTATTGAGATAATCATGTGGTTTTTGTCTTTGGTTCTGTTTATATGCTGGGTTACATTTATTGATTTGCATATGTTGAACCAGCCTTGCATCCCAGGGATGAAGCCCACTTGATCATGGTGGATAAGCTTTTTGATGTGCTGCTGGATTCGGTTTGCCAGTATTTTATTGAGGATTTTTGCATCAATGTTCATCAGGGATATTGGTCTAAAATTCTCTTTTTTGGTTGTGTCTCTGCCTGGCTTTGGTATCAGGACGATGCTGGCTTCATAAAATGTGTTAGGGAGGATTCCCTCTTTTTCTATCGATTGGAATAGTTTCAGAAGGAATGGTACCAGTTCCTTCTTGTACCTCTGGTAGAATTCAGCTGTGAATCCATCAGGTCCTGGACTCGTTTTGGTTGGTAAGCTATTGATTATTGCCACAATTTCAGAACCTGTTATTGGTCTATTCAGAGATTCAACTTCTTCCTGATTTAGTCTTGGGAGGGTGTATTTGTCGAGGAATTTATCCATTTCTTCTAGATTTTCTAGTTTATTTGCATAGAGGTGTTTGTAGTATTCTCTGATGGTAGATTGTATTTCTGTGGGATCGGTGGTGATATCCCCTTTTTCATTTTTTATTGCATCTATTTGATTCTTCTCTCTTTTCTTATTAGTCTTGCTAGTGGTCTATCAATTTTGTTGATCTTCTCAAAAAACCAGCTCCTGGATTCAATAATTTTTTGAAGGGTTTTTTGTGTCTCTATTTCCTTCAGTTCTGCTCTGATTTTAGTTATTTCTAGCCTTCTGCTAGCTTTTGAATGTGTTTGCTCTTGCTTTTCTAGTTCTTTTAATTGTGATGTTAGGGTGTCAATTTTGGATCTTTCCTGCTTTCTCTTGTGGGCATTTAGTGCTATAAATTTCCCTCTACACACTGCTTTGAATGTGTCCCAGAGATTCTGGTATGTTGTGTGTTTGTTCTCATTGGTTTCAAAGAACATCTTTATTTCTGCCTGCATTTCATTATGTACCCAATAGTCATTCAGGAGCAGGTTGTTCAGTTTCCATGTAGTTGAGCAGTTTTGAGTGAGTTTTTTAATCCTGAGTTCTAGTTTGATTGCACTGTGGTCTGAGATACAGTTTGTTATAATTTCTGTTCTTTTACATTTGCTGAGGAGAGCTTTACTTCCAACTATGTGGTCAATTTTGGAATAGGTGTGGTGTGGTGATGAAAAAAATGTATATTCTGTTGATTTGGGGTGGAGAGTTCTGTAGATGTCTATTAGGTCCACTTTGTTTAGAGCTGAGTTCAATTCCTGGATATCCTTGTTAACTTTCTGTCTCGATGATCTGTCTAATGTTGACAGTGGGGTGTTAAAATCTCCCATTATTATTGTGTGGGAGTTTAAGTCCCTTTGTAGGTCACTCAGGACTTGCTTTATGAATCTGGGTGCTCCTGTGTTGGGTGCATATATATTTAGGATAGTTAGCTCTTCTTGTTGAATTGATCCCTTTACCAGTATGTAATGGCCTTCTTTGTCTCTTTTGATCTTTGTTGGTTTAAAGTCTATTTTATCAGAGACTAGGATTGCAACCCCTGCCTTTTTTTGTTTTCCATTTGCTTGATAGAACTATCTAAATTTTTTATTATTAATTACACTCCATGTGTTAATAGCTAGGTATAGTTTCTTTTTTCTTAGTTTAAATTTTTATTTCATATTGCGGGGCTATATGTGCTGGTTTGTGACCTGTGAATATTGCATGATGGTGAGGTTTGAGATACAATTGATCCCATCACACAGGTAATGAACATAGTACCCAATAATTAGTATTCCAGACCTTACCCTTCTTCATTCTTCCCCCATCTAGTAGTCCCCAGTGTCTATTGTTGCCGCATTATGTCCACAGGTACACAATGTTTAGCTCCCAATTATGAGTGAGAACACATGGTATTTTCTTTTCTGTTCCCATGTTAATTTACTAGCGATAATGGCCTCCAGCTGTATCCATGTTGCTGCGAATAACATAATTTCGTTTCTTTTTATGGCTCCATAGTATTTCATGGTGTATATATACCACCTTTTCTTTATCCAGTCCACCATTCATGAGCATCTAGGTTGATTCCATGTCTTTGCTGTTATTTTCTTTTGAATATATACATGGTGATGAGATTGCTGGGTCAAATCGTAGCTCTGTTTTAAGTTTTTGAGAAATCTCAAGGCTGCTTTTCACAGTGGCTGAACTAATTTACTTTCCAGCAAACAGTGCATAAGTGCTTCCTTTTCTCCACAGCCTTGCCAGCATCTGTTGTTTCTTGCCTTTTAATAATAGCCATTCTGACTGGAGTAAGATGGTATCTCATTGTGGTTTTGATTTGCATTTCTGTGATGATTAGTGATGTGGAGCATTTTTTCATATGTTTGTTGGCCACTTGTATGTCTTCATTTGAGTAGTATCTGTTCATGTCTTTTGCTCACTTTTTTATGGGGTTGTTTTTTGTTTGTTGAATTGTTCAAGTTCCTTATAGATTCTGGATATTAGATGTTTGTTGGATGCACAGTTTGTAAATATTTCCGCCATTCTGTAAGTTGTCCATTTACTCTGTTGATAGTTTCTCTTGCTGTGCAGAATCTCTTTAGCTTAATTTGGTCTCATTTGTCAATTTTTGTTTTTGTTGCAATTGCTTTTGAAGGCTTGGCCATAAATTCTTTCCTAAGGCCAATATCCAGAGTGGTTTTCTTCTAGAATTCTTATACTTTGAGGTATTATATTTAATCCATTTTGAGTTAATTTTTGTACATGGTGAAATGAAGGGGTCTTCTTCTGCATATGGCTAGCCAGCTATCCCAGTTCCACTTATTTAATAGGGAGTCCTTTCCACATTGCTTATTTTTGTCAACTTTGTTGAAGATCACAGAGGGTTATAGAGATGCAGCTTTATCTCTGGATTCTGGATTCTGTGTTCCAGTTTTTGTACCAATACCATGCTGTTTGGGTTACCATAGCCTTATAGCATAGTTTGAAGTCAGGTAATGTGACAGACACCTCCAACTTTGTCCTTTTTGCTTTAGATTGTCCTGGCTATTTGATCTTTTTTGGTTTCATATAAATTTTAGAACAGTTTTTTCCTAATCCTATGAAGAATAACATCGGTAGTTCGATAAGAATAATGTTGAATCTTGGATTGCTTTGGACATATGATCATTTGATGATATTGATTCTTCCAATCCTATGAGCATATAAGGTTTTTACATTTGTTTGTGTCATCTATTATTTCTGTTAGCAGTGTTTTGTAGTTCTCCCTGCAGAGATCTTCTGTCTCCTTGATTAGATCTCCTAGATATTTTTTTTCTTTTTTGGTGTGACTATTGTAAATGGGATTGTGCTCTTGATTTAACTCTCAGCTTGAGTGTTATTGGTACATAACTGTTGAAGCTGTTTCTCACTTTTGCGAGCATTTGGCAGAGTGTTTAGGGTTTTCTAGTTATAGCTTTACATTGTCCATGAAGAGAAATAGTTTGATTTCTTTTCCAATTTGGATGCCTTTTATTTATTTCTGTTGCCTGTTTGTTCTGGCTCAGACTTCCAATACTACATTGAATAGGAGTGGTGAAAGTGGGCATCCTTTTCTCGTACCAGTTCTCAAGGAGAATGCTTCTAGGTTTTTCCCATTCCATATGAGATTGGCTGTGGGTTTGTCATAGGTGGCTCCTATTATTTTGAGGTATGTTCCTTCACTGCCTAGTTTCTTGAGTGTTTTTATCATGAAGGAATATTGGATTTTATCAAAAGCTTTTTCCACATGTATTGGGATAAGAGTATTGTTTTTGTCTTTAATTCTGCTGATGTGGTGAATCACATTTGTTGATTTGTGTATGTTGAACCAACCCTGCATCCCAGAAATGAAGCCTATTTGATCATGATAAATTAACTTTTTGATATGCTGTTGAATTCAGTTCATTAGTATTTTGTTGAGGATTTTTATATCCCTGTTGATCAGGAATATTGGCCTGTAGTTTTCTTTTTTCATTTTATCTTTGCCAGGTTTTGGTATCAGGATGATGCTAGCTTTGTAGAATAAGTTAGGGAGGAGTCCCTCCTCCTAGATTTTTTTTGAATAGTTTTTGTAGAATTAGTGCCAGCTCTTCTTTGTGCATCTAGTATGATTTGGCTCTGAATCCATCTGGTCCTGGGCTTTTTTTTTTTGTTTTTGGTCGGTAGGTTTTTTTATTACTGATTCAGTTTTGGAACTCAGTATTTATCTGTTAAGGGTTTCAGGTCTTCCTTATTGAACCTTGGGAAATGTGTTTCTAGGAATGTATCCATTTCCTCTAGATTTTCTAGTTTGTTTGCATAGAGGTATTCATAATGGTCTCTAATGGTCTTTTGTATTTCTGTGGGATCAGTTGTAAGTTCACCTTTGTTGTTTCTGATAGTGTTCATTTGGATCTTCTCTCTTTTTTTCTTTGCTAATCAAGCAAGCTGTCTATCAATTTTGTTTATCCTTTCAAAAAACAAACTTTTGTTTCATCGACTTTTTTTGTGTGGATTTTTGGATCTCATCTTCTGAATGCCGGGAGATCTGCCTGGACATGGAGCACAGAGGGCCCCGCTGTGCCACAATCTATGTCGAAGAAAGGTGGGGTGACTCAGGCTGCTGGTCCACAAAAAAAAGATCCTCCAAATGCCTGGATTTATGCCTGGGAGTGAAGTGGACCACGATCTCATGAGAGCAGGGAGGGGCACCTAGCAATGACGCATGCAAACCAGTTCCAGTTTGCCAAGCTGGCCCTGGCTGCAAGTCTTGTTGTCAGGAGAATAGCAAGCTCTCCTCCTACCCCAGGGAGAGCATAATTCCAGTGCTTACAATGAGACAGTTTGCACAGTTCCGGCTATGGAGGCCCCTACCCTATTGCAGAGCAGGTGCTCCAATCTCTGGCTTGAAACTAAATGCCTGCTTGGCCATGCTTCTGGGTCACCAAAAAATGACTAACTTTGTGCCCAGATTAAAAATAGCATGCTACCCTCAGTTCCAGGACTGGAAAATGTCTGCAGATTTTCCCAGTGTCTTCCTCTCACAAGTACTCTAAGCCTCCCCCCAAATTATCTCCAGGGCTTGAAAGAAACAAAGTGCTCTCACTTGGTCTGGGTTGCTTGGATCCCCTGTGGAAGGGTGAGTCACAGAGGCAGGCTCTCTTCCTCTCTTTCATACTGAGGCTTCACTCTCTTTCATCAGCTGAACACCATCACAGGGGCTGTTTGCCCACATTCTCCTCCCTGTGTCCTTCATGATTCCAATGGATTCCCATTTTCCTTCTTGAATTAAAGCTTGTAGAATTGATCTTTATGCCCTATCTTACTATTTCCTAGTGGCCTGGGTATGCTAAAAACCTCTAATCTGCCATTTTGGGGTGGAAAATATTTTCTTTTTTTAACATGAAAAATCACTTCATAGTGAGAAGCTAATGCAAGCTGGGAAAGTATATAATGTGGTCTTTAAAGAAGAATAAAATGAAAATAAGTGAAGGTCTTCTACTCAAGCAAGCATTGACATTGAGACATTGAATTGAGCAAAGTATTTATGGCATCAACTCTGGTCTTCAAATGAGTACACTATATAGTTATGAAGTATATTTCAGAAGAATTCATCAACATTTTACTTATTTTTTCCTTATAAAGGACAAATATTACCTTGTCTTATTTATGTTTATACTACTCATTCATTAAAAGAGATCTAGAAGGTAAAAAACCAAGTACCAAAGATTTTTAACCATGCTTTTTCATTTGCCATTAAGAACTTTTTATCATTCTACCCATCCAGGAAGCATTATTTTGCCTCATCTATATTTCATATGTTTTTAAACTTCCTTTACTTTTTTCAAAAGCCTTTCAATAAGCTCTGAAGAATTCTACCGTGAAACAATATTCCTCTTGTTTTCCTGGAATTGTATCACTTCTTTATAATTTCTATTTTATTGTTGGCTTTTATTGCTTCCTATGGTAAAAACCTGTGTGATCAATAGGAACTTCATGTAGCATATAAAATAAAATTTATAATTACAACAGAATATTTATCAAAGGAGCACATCAAATACCAATAGCAAGACAAACAGCCTTCTTGTTAAAGGTTAATTATCAGAGTTTCATTCAGAATGCCTACGGTAAAAAAAAAAAAGGTCAAGGAAGAGATTCAAAGACTTAGGAATTTGGTAGTAGTCACTAGGAAATGACTGTTGAGCAGGGAGAAGCCAAGATTCAGTACAACATGGGTTCCCAACTAGACCACCAATGGAATAATTATCCTCGGTCTTTTTTTCTTTCTATATTACAGTGATCTGCAATATCATCAAATAAATTCCCTACACACATCCAGTGGAGAAGGTGGTTTGCCTACACAATTCCTTAAATGGCACAGGATACTTTTCCCCAGCTCTTATTCAAGTCAAAGATCTGTTGAGTAAAGACCTACACAAAGTCAAAGGAAACATCTACTTATTCTCATTATCATAGGTTTTTTAGTCATAAATATATACAAATAATAAAGGGTCTCAAGAGAGTCAAAGGGTACCAACAGCATAAAGAAGGATATATAAAATAATGTAACCCAGTAAGAAAATTGGGGAACAAAACTTTTTGATCACTACGACTAATATTTTTTACAATTATTATCACAGTTGACAAAGAAAAAGAATAATCAGAAAACATGACAATCATTGTGACTTTTTACAAATATAAAGTAAGTGATAGAAAATAAATCTTGACTCAAAATCAAGTTAGTGGTTTTAAAATGAATGTAATATGATAAAGTTAAAACAGGCACACAGAAATTAAGAGAGAAAAATCATGAAGGAGCCAAAGAGTCTGAAATCTATCTAAAAATGTTTCCAAAAAGGAACGTAAAAGTGATGGAAGAGGGAACAATCAGAATACAACAGAATATTCCCCTAATTTTAAAAGTTTCAGAATAAAAACACCTGGAGAATTCATGAGTGGGGAAACACACCAACACCTAGATACAACATTGTGAATTGTAAGGATAAGAAAAAAATTCAAAAGCTTCTACAGACAAATAAAAGTTATCTACATGGAAGGAAGTATTCACAAAATACTTCTGGGCTAAATTAGTAAAAATCATATACTGAGAAATATTTTCTTATAGGAAACAAGAGATTAAAGAATCTCTTTAAATATTGAGTGAAAAAATATTTGGAGTGTTACATACTATACCCTGCCAAACTATCAAGAAAATGTGAGAAAAAGTATAGAATCAGTTATAGATTCTAGTTTTCTAATGCCAGAATTCAGTGAATTTATCATCCATGAACCATATATAACCCAAAAGGCTTGCAGGAATCTGGACAGAAAATAAAAGAGAGTCTATTTAACATAAACATTTGGAAGAGTCTTTTTTAAAGTAATGAATTTTTAATGCCATAGCATCGTATTTTCCCCTTTATGGATCCATTCATATTATTGACTTTATAGAACAAAATATTTAGAAAACCATATTGTAGGCCGGGCGCAGTGGCTCACGCTTGTAATCCCAGCACTTTGGGAGGCCGAGGCGGCGGATCACGAGGTCAGGAGATCGAGACCATGGTGAAACCCCGTCTCTACTAAAGAAAATAAAAAAAAAATTAGCCGGGAGTGGTGGCGGGTGCCTGTAGTCCCAGCTACTCGGAGAGGCTGAGGCAGGAGAATGGCGTGAACCTGGGAGGCGGAGCTTGCAGCGAGCCGACATTGCGCCACTGCACTCCAGCCTGGGCGACAGAGCGAGACTCTGTCTCAAAAAAAAAAAAAAAAAAAAAAAGAAAACCATATTGTAAATGCTGCCTATTAGCATTTGATTATTTGGAATCAGTCTAGACATAGCACAGAAGACAATGTTTAAATAACAGAATGAAAATGCTAAGGTTTGGCAACATAAAAATGGTAATATAACTAACAAAAAGTGAGAGATGGAATAGAAAAGAATTGAAAGAAAAGTTGAATGTGCATAATTTCTTATTTTCTTAGTAGAGATTCATTAAGCATTGTATTAATTTGACAAATCAGTAAAGCATATAGCAAATAAGTACATTATTTGACATTTAATAGGCAATTAAAAGAAAAACAAAAAATTAATAGTGGTTTCCTTTGGATAGCGAGACTAGCTGGGGATGGATTTTAGAGAGGGAAGAAGTCAACTAGATTTGATATTTTGTTTAATTTACTAAATAGAATAACTTAACTGAAAAAAGAATTGATTTTATAATAAGTTTATTACAAAACATTGAAGTAAATATTATCTCTGAAATACTACAAATAGTTTAAAAATAAGTTTAATTTTGCTTAAGCATTACAGAAGTCATCACCTCAGAAATATCAGAAATACTTTAAGATTGTCAATGTGTTGAATGATAGTATTGAATGAACAAAACCATTTAAGACCAAACAGTCAAAACCACTATTAACATACTGAAAGTCTTGATGTCATGCATTCTATAAATACTCTTTTTTTATTGATAATATGATCTGGACAAGGTTGAGAGGATGGATACTTAGTAAAACCAGGAACTATGATCTTCAGCCAAACATAGAGTCTGAATAAGCTCAGGAATAGACAAAGCTCCCCATCCCATTAGCTTATTCTGAGATGCCAACTATGGTCTCTCCCTTTAGGCATAATGATTGAGTAGAATGTAAGATACCCTACACTTCTCTACTAACTTACTGAACGTCAATGTGGAGAAAAGAAACCAGGCCTCAACAGAAAATCAATGTCACAGTAGTTTTGATTGTGAGAAAAACCTTCCTGCTAGTCAATGTTAAATATATGAATGCTCTTGCCCTCATGGGAGGTGGTATTATTTAAAAAAAAAAAAAAAGAGAAATTTAAAGTGAGACAGCCTTGGGTTTCCATTCCAATTTCACTTTGTGAACTGAGATATCTTAATTAAGGAAATCGTTCAAGTTAACACTGCTCTTGGCTTCAGTTTCTTCATTGGTAAATTCAGATATCAATAGCAATGGCTCCCAGTGTTATGAGTTGTAAATAAATATGCTATCATCTAGGATCAAACATAATTTTTTGTATGGTTTAAAATGAGTAAATTTTTAAAATCATTAATGTGAACATTTATGTTGTCATTCCTAATACAATTTAAGGTGTGACAAGTAGTAGCAATCTCCTTTTTGAGGAAATACTTAAAATACTAAACGCATATTTTAACCTGTAGTTCCATTCATATGAAATGGAGATTTATGAAAAATTAATCATCATCATAGGTCAAATTTTAGAGAATCACATTTAAAGCTCAAAAAAGCACCAAGCATCCTTTGTCATCTAGGCTCTCTTAAATCAGTGAAAAAATGCCTATTAGGTGGCAAGAGATCGTGGTTTTTGTGTTTTACAGTTTTAATGGGTTGCTACTGGAGACTCTATCAGATTGCCTCTTCCACCAGAGTGATGTAAAGGACCAAAGACTGTTAAATTCCATACCTCATTTTTTAGATATTAAAGATCTTACAATTAAGAGGTCATTTGTCAAGCATACAAATTAAAGGAGGTAGTTTTCTAAAGAAAAAGCCAGACTGTAGAAATGCCCTAGATGCATTAAAAGATGTGCTACCCAAACCAAAATAGAATAATTATTATTTCCTATATTCCTTTTATTGTTATAATTCAATTCCCTTTCAGACCACATACATCAACCACTGTGCACATTCATTCCACTAATAATTTGGCTCCAGAAAAATGACCACACTTGAAGGGAAAATATGATTCTGCATTTCCTCCATAAAAAACTGGGCTATTTATCATAAAAAAGTGGGCTATTTGTAAACTTTAACTTTCTTTTTACATTTATATTGGATGAAATAACATATGTATTGACATCTAGTTTTATAGACTGGTTTTCCCAGGTATTACTTAAGGGATTTGTGGTAGCTACGTTGAAGGACATGTACAATTAAATATATACTATTTTTTATTCCATGTTGTATTATAGTCCCTGTATGTATAGAAGGTCACATATACCTGAGGCTCAGCTGCAATTACATTATCATTCCCCTCCACCTCTTTTGAACTCAGCATCCATTTAAGTCCCACTGTGTTCAATTCAATGAGTGTCTGATGAAGAACCTGTCCTCATTCATGCTTCTGAAGGTCTGAGAGAGTTTAGGACACTGTTTTTCCAAGAGGAATAATATCAGAATGATTTCTCTACTTCTCCATTTTCATATTATCCCATAGAGACTATTATTTTATTCAGTCCTCTTCCTGGAACTTCTTTCAACATAGACTGTCTACCTAAATCAGAGTGTTTTAATTATTTACAATGATAAGTGTTTCTAAGTAGGATTAATGTACCAGCACTCAAAGTCAATTCCCTGGTTCCCTGAGGAGCCTCACACATTGTACTTAGCTTTTACAGGCTATGCAAGTATCCGTAGTTAACTGTACTTGGCTCCTCAACTTTTTGCTCTTATCTTTTTTTCTTCTTTATATTAGGTAATGAGGATATGAGCTTTTCTTAATGTTGCTGAAATGCACTCTTCTTTACTATCTGATAGACTTGTTGGAAGAGATTCCAAAGAGCACTCAATTGAGGCAACCTCCATATTGGGGGGAAAAAAAACAGATCATTCTGTACAATGAGCTCATAATTTTTCAATCTCAAATGACTTTTCGCATTCTGCATACTCTTTCCAAAATATACAAAAGCATTGTCTATTCAGTGTGACATGTGGAAGAGCTGTCTTAATTGCATTTCACACTTTCTTCACAGATTTTTTTAGAAATGCTAAAATCTAAAGAATTTACCAAATGTCAAAAGAATAACACCTCCCTTCCTATTCCCAATGTTGTACTTTCTTTAAATTTCAAACAAGACCCAAAAGCTTCATCACATCTTTCCACTCAAGCCAGAACAAGAGCCTGAAAGAGTTTTAGTCACTCTGCTTCTACTCCTTTATTCACATTACTGGCTTCCTGTACTATTGCCCTCTCCACCATCCAGCTAGATCTGATTCCACCAAATAAGCCTTTCTTTATTGGCACTACTTATCCTCATCACTCTTGTGCTTCCCAAGTTCCTCTCCTCCACCCTCCTTACACAATTTGTGTTCCATTGTTCACTGCTTGAGGATTTTTTTTGTGTTTCCATGAGACAAAACTATGTCTGCTCATTTGCTTCTATTCACAGATCACAACACATGAAGTGGCTGGCACATCACTGAAAAACTACTGAAGTTGGCCAGAACACCTGAGGTTCACTCTTTTTTTTTTTTTTTTTTTTTTTGGAGACGGAGCCTCACTCTGTCACCCAGGCTGGAGTGCAGTGGCGCGATCTTGGCTCACTGCAAGCTCCGCCTCCCGGGTTCACGCCATTCTCCTGCCTCAGCCTCTCCGAGTAGCTGGGACTACAGGCGCCCACCACCACGCCCGGCTAATTTTTTTTTGTATTTTTAGTAGAGACGGGGTTTCACCGTGGTCTCGATCTCCTGACCTCGTGATCCGCCCGCCTTGGCCTCCCAAAGTGCTGGGATTACAAGCGTGAGCCACTTAATTCTGCCACTTACTGACACTTACTGATTATTAAAAATTTGGTAAATTATTTAATCTTTCTAAGCCAATGTTTTTTCCCCTTTAAAATTAGAGGTAATAATATCTACTACACAAAATTGAAATCAAATGAGCTTATGTTAAACATCCTTGCAATTTCCCCCCAAATAAAGTAAATAACCGTTGAATACTTAGTCATTCTGAACCAGCACCATGCATTCTGTCATGTTGAGTATCTCTGTTCCTTTTAGCCCAAGTTGTAATAATTCCATTATTAAAATTTAAGCATACTTTGTAATAAGTTACAATCCACTCCATTAGACAAACACCATACCTACATATGTCTTTGAGCTATACCCTGTCTTCCTTGGGCTGAAAATCAGTACATTCTGGGGCAATGCCATTAAGTTTCCTAAGAAGCCTTCTTTTCTGAGTCGAAGAAGATATCCTTAAAGATTATTGAATGAATCATAGATTATCTGTGTACTCGTGGTATAGTATTGAACATTTATTTGTTTCTGCTAGGATTAATTCATTTATACATTCATTCTATCATTTAGAGACTTATTTAACACTGGACTCTGAGGATAGTCCCATTTTAGGCATGGAATAGACTATGGGCTCTGTCGTAAGAAAACATATACTCCAGAGCAAGGGTCAGCAAACTTTTGCTGAACAGGCTAGATATGAAATGTTTTAGACTGGTGGACCACACTGTCCCTGTGGCAACTACTCAGCTCTGCCATTGTAATGTGAAAGCAATAATTAATACATGCATAGCCTCAGCCATTATCAACATCCCACCTTTTTGTGGTATATTTCTTAATCTACAGATCAAGTTAGAGGTAACTAACATCTTGACGATATTGAGTTTTCCTATCCATGAACATAAAACATACCTTCATTTAATTAATTTTTTAACTTCTTTTAACAGTTTTACGGTTTTCCTTGAATAGCTCTCCATATCAATATTCTGTTAGATTTATACCTATTTCACTCTTTGGGGTGCTAATGCAAATAGTCTTACAAACAAGGCAAGTTTTATGTCTTCTTTCCCAATTAGTATAACTTATATTTTATTTTCTCGTTTTATTGCATTAGCTCAGACTTCCAGTACAGCGTTGAAAAGAAGTGGTGAGAGGGAACATCCTTGCCTTGTTCCTGATCTTAGTGGGAAAGACTCTAGTTCATACCATAAGGTATGATATTAGCTGTAGGTTTGTTGCAGATATTCTTTATCAAGTTAAGGAAGTTCTCCTTTATTCCAAGTTTTTGGAGTTTGTATAACATTTATTTTTTAAAATTTGTTAAGATATGTTTTATAGCCTTGTTAAGATATGTTTTAAAGGGAATGTGGTCTATCTTGGTGAATGTTCCATATGAGCTTGAGAAGAATGTGTATTCTGATGTTATTGGATGAAATGGTCTATAGGTGTCGATTATACCCAGGTGATTAACAGTGCAATCTATCACCTGCACAATTTCATCAGTTTATGCCTAGCGTATTTTGATACTCTCTTATTAGGCATATGCACATTAAGAATTATTATGTCTTCTTGGATAATTGACCCTTATATTTTTTATGTAATGCCCCTGTTTAACCCTGATAACTTTTTTCTTTGAAATCTGCTCTGAAATTAATATAGCTATTTCTGCTTTCTTTCAATTTTTTTGTTGGCATGGTATACCTTTCTCTATCCATTTACTTTTAATCAACCTATGTCTATATTTACAGTGGGTTTCTTGGGCTGGACACAGTGGTTCACGCCTGTAATTCAAGTACTTTAGGAGGCCAAGGTAGAAGGATCACTTGAGCCCAGGGGTTTGAGACCAGCCTGGGCAACATAGTGGGACCTCATCTCTACAAAAACAAAATGTTATGATGTAGATCTGTGGTCCCAGCTACATGAGAGGCTGAGGTGGGAGGACTGCATGAGCCCAGGAGGTCGAAGTTGCAATGAGCTGTGATTGAGCCACTGCACTCCAGCCTGGGCAACAGAGCAAGACCCTGTCTCTAATTAACTAACTAACTAAATAAACAAATAAATATAGGTTTATTGTAGACAACATACAGTTGGGACTTGGGCTTTGTTTGTTTGTTTAACTGGTACATTTAGGTCACTGATGTTCAATGTGATTATTGATACAGTTGGATTAATACCTATCACATTTGTTGCTGTATTCTATTTGATGCCTTTGTTCTATTTTTCTCCTTTTGCATTCCACTCTTTTTTAAATTTTTATGGTTTTCATTGAGACTTCTATACAATTCAGTTTCCCTCATTTTTTGGCATATCAGTTATATTTATTTATTTATTTATTATTTTACTTTTTCTAGTGGTTTTCCTAAAGCTCGCAATATACATTTACAACTAATCCAAGTCTACCTTCAAATAATACTATATTGCTTTATGAGTTGTGAGTACCTTATAGTACTGACATAATCATAATTTTTTTCTCCTGTGTCTTGTTTCATTTCTGTCATTCATTTCAACTAAATATAAGCATACATAGCATATTCTGTGTATATATATTCATTGATATATAAATATAAGTGTACATAAATATATGGTTGCTATTGTTATTTTGAACAAACTATTATCTGTTATGTAGTTAGTTAAGAATACAACAAATGAAAGTTTTTATTTTACCTTCACTTAGTACTTTTCCAATATTCTTTCTTTATATTAGTCCAAATTTCTGAGCTATATTTTTTCTTCTCTCTAAAAACCTTTTTTTATTAGTTCTTATAAGGCAGATCTACTGGCAGCCAATTCATTCAATTTTTGAAGGCCTGTATTTCCCTTTCACTTTTGAAGGATAATTTCACAATATGCAGAACTATAGGTTGGTAATTTTTTTACTCAACACTTTAAATATTTCAATGTTGTCTATTCTTGTTTGCATGGTTTCTGAGAAGGAGGATGTAATCTTTATCTTTGTTCCTCTGTAATAGAAAAAAGTTTTATTTATTTCTTCTGGCTTCTTTCAGGATGTTTTTCTTCATTTATTTTATTTATTTATTTATTTATTTATTTATTTATTTATTTATTTATTTATTTATTGTAGCTTCAGAATTATGTGCCTAGGTGTAGTTTTTTGGCATTTATTTCACCTGATGTTCTCCGAACTTCCTGCTTCTATGGTTTCATGTCTGACATAAATTTGGAAAAATTGTTACTCACTACTATTTTATATAGTTTTTCTGTTCCTTTCTCTCGTCTTTCTATCTAGTATTCCAGTTACATATAAATTACATCTTTTGTAGTTGTGCCACAGTTCTTGATTATTCTCTTTTGATTTTACTTGTCTTTGTTCTCTTTGCTTTTCAGTTTTGCAGGTTTCTATTGATATACCCTCAAGCTCAGAGATTACTTCTTTACTGATGTCCAGTCTACTAATATGCGCATCAAAAGCAACCTTCATTTGTTATGTTGTTTTTTAATCCGAATCCTTTTTTTTCTTAGAATGTTTATCTCTCTGCTTACATTGACCATCTGTTCTTGTATGCTCTCTACTTTATCCATTAGGGCCCTTGGCATATTACTCATAGTCGTTTTAAATTCCCAGTCTCTTAATTCCAACATCTCTGCCATGTCTGGTTCTGATGCTTTCCCTGTTTATTCAGATTATGTTTTTTGACTTTTAGTATGCCTTGTAATTTTTCTTGATGGCTTAATTGGATGTACTGGCTAAGAAGAACTGTGGTAAACATGTTTTTAAAACACGGTAGTTAAAGGTGTTGTGGGGAGAAGTGTTCTATAGTCCTATTATTAGGTCTCAGTCTTTTCATGAGTTTATGCCTCTGGACTGTGAACTTCACAAGTTTTTCTCAGTTCTTTTTCACCTCTTTTAAGTAAGACAGGATGGCTACAATTGGCTGAAGTTGGGCATTTCCCTTCCCTCAGGCTTGATAAAACCCCAGCAGGTTAGTCACTGATTAAATAGTTTTTCCTGAGAATAGGCCTTTTTTAAGGAAGAACACAGCACTCTTCCATATTTTAAAATGGTTCCTTTCCTTCTGTGCTGGAAGTATCAGAGGATTTTACTCTGATACTTACTGTGAGAACCTGGTCAGCTCCTGGAGACAAAACTCCCAAAAGCATTGGGCCCCCGAAGACGGGGTCTCCCTGGGGGTTTTAACTCACATTTGTGCAGACTCAACTTCCAGAAATTCATCAACTACAGTTCACATTTTCCTACCTTAGCACTAGTTCTAAAGAGATTTCTGGCTCAGTAAATTGATGTTTGCATCTGCCTGTCTCTCAGATGTTGGGGGCAGTGGTTTGTCCTGTGACCTCACTTCTCAGATTTAAGAAGGTTGTTGATTTTTCAGTTTTTTCAGCTTTTTAAGTGTTGTTGAGATAGAGTGGTGACTTCAAGCTGTTTACATGTGGAACCCAGAAACTGGAAGTCTCACTCTATTTTTTTACTAGCTTTCTAGTACTTGAGAAGCACCAAGTATGTTTTTTTTACTTGACTCAGGAATAAAACTTGTAAATTAATTATTCTAATTTTATGTGAATAAACTCATTTGAAATTTTAAAAAAAATGTAATGGTGGCATGGTTATTAAAAGTCTTTTATGTTGCCCACCTGAGAGAGTCTGCATGGCCCTGCCTTAAATATTTTGTGGTCTTAACAAAGGATCTTACAGCAGCACCTTTGAGATGTTGATGCTGAAATCGTGTTTTGTTGGCAAAGCTTTGGGTTTGCTATTTTCCCTAAAGCCATTTTATTCTGTGAAAAAAAAAATTTTCCAGAAGAGACTGGCAATAAGAAATAGTTTCATTTTTGAACCCAGAAAACCTGACACAGAAATTTTTCTCTAAATTCTATTTGAAAACTATGCAATTTCATCTTTAGTTTTTCCCTAAATATCCATAATTTAGCATATGCAGCTTAAATAACCCAGGTGGCACTTCAACATTCTTCCTGAAAATTTCATTGACTACATCCACATGCATATTTCCTATTTTCAAAATTATCACAAATTGTGGTCAAAAGTGTCGCTGAACTTTCCTCTACTACATAACACAATTTACCTTTTATCTAACCTCCAATAGCAGTTTTCTTCTTATCCTTCCAATCTTCTTTAACAATCTCATTGAGGCCATTGTAGGTTCAACTTTACCAGATTCAGAGCCAATATTATACAATTTCGGTTTTTCTTAAAGCATAACCACACTTTTTGCACCAAATTCTTTTCCTATTAGTTATTAAGGTATAAAAAAGTATCCCCAAACTTAGTGGTTTAAAACAAAATTGATTTTTTTGTGGATTGACTTGACTCAGCTAGACAGCTCTGCTCCCCTTATTTTAGGTGACAATGAATCATCTGTAGGCTTGATTGACTGGAATATCTAAGATGACTTAGTCATATAGCTGGTAGTTGATGCTGGCTATTATCTGGGAATTCAACTAAGACTGTAAACAGAATGCCTACAGGTTGACTTTCCTTGCTCGTAGCTTGGTTCTCTCACAGCATAGTGGCTGTATTCTAAGAGGAGGTATCCCAAAATATTTCCAGTTGTGAAGAAACAAAATATTTTGGAATCTTAATGACTAGGTACAGAAGTAGAAGAGTGTCACTTCTGCTGTATTTTTTAATTAGTTAAAGCAGTCACAAAGCCTATACATATGTTCATATTAGACGTGGGGAAATAAACTCAGAGAATGCTAGTGAAATTCTAAGGGTCAAGGAAAAGAATGTTAGCAAAAACCCATTGGCTCTTAAAAAGACGGTGAGCAAGAACATAAACGAAAATAAAGAAATGTTATTGGAAGCTGGAGAAAGGGAGAATTGTTGTTATATAGTAACAAAGTTTAACAACATTGGCCAGGCATGGTGGCTTAAGCCTGTAATCCCAGCACTTTGAGAGGCCGAGGTGGGTGGATCACTTGAGGTCAGGAGTTTGAGCCCAGCCTGACCAACATGACGAAACCCTGTCTCTATTAAAAATACAAAAATTAACCAGGCATGGTGGCTCGCACCTGTAGTCTCTGCTACTTGGGAGGTTGAGGCAGGAGAATCACTTGCACCCAGAAGGTGAAGGCTGCAGTGAGCCAAGATCATGCCACTACATTCCAGCCTGGGTGACTGGGCAAGACTCAGTCTCAAAAAAAAAAAAAAAAAATTGTCAGTTGCAACAGCATAGGAACTACAAAATATACTTAATAAACAAGCTAATTCAGCTAAAGATATTTCCTGGCAGTGTTGAAAGTGTCACCTGGCTTCTTCTTACTGTCTGTAGTAAAATGAAAATAAAAAAGTTAAGCTAAAAGAATAATTGTTAAATATATAAATTATCCAGAGCTTTCTAAGTTTAAAATAAAACTGTATCTAAATCCTGCCTATCCAGATGGCAAACAATGCTAAAAATATGAAAATGGTTTCCAGGAAAAGATCAAATCCAAGACATTGTCAGGAAAACACTGTCTAAAGATAAAGGGTGTGACTGTGAAAACTTTATCAAGACTTTAGGAATATTTAAAGTAATATATCAAAAATAAAAACAAATAGTATCTCTAAAAATCTTAAAGGAAGACCTCACAGACTCATTGACAATGGAACTTCCAAGGATTTTAGATGTGTTTTTCTATAGCAGCCATGCCGAAAGTTCAAAATAAAGTTTATTGTGACAAAATTTGTTATCAATGCTGCTTTTTAAAAAATTGAGTACATTCCCAATAAGATTTCTAAGAGGCCCATAGAATCTTTTTAAACTGGTTGTTTGCTCTATCCTCTACTTATTTTTTAATTTAAACTTTTTTACTTTTTTTTGTTTGTTTAACTTTCACTTTAGATACAGAGGGTACATGTGCAGATTTGTTACACAGGTATATTGCAGAATACTGAGGTTTGCAGTACAACTGATCTCTTCACCCAGGTAATCAGCATAGTACCCAATAGTTAGTTGTTCAATCCTTGCCCTCTTCTCTCCCTCACCTCCCTTGTAGTCCCCAGTCTATTTTTGCCATCTTTTTGTCCATGAGTACTCAATGTTTAGCTCCCACCTATAAGTGAGAACATGAGTTACTGGTTTTCTTATCCTGTGTTAATCACTTAGGATAACTGTCTCCAGCAACATTCATGTTGCTGTAGGAGATTTGATTTTGTTCTTTTTATGGCTGTGTAGTATTCCATGGTGTATACACTGTGTAGTATTGGTTTTCTTATCCTGCATTAATCACTTAGGATATTGTCTCCAGCAATATCCATGTTGCTGTAAGAGACTTGATTTTGTCCTTTTTATGGCTGTGTAGTATTCCATGGTGTATATTACCACATTTTCTTTATTCAACCAATCATTGATGGGCATCTATGTTAATTCCATTAACTTGCTATTGTGAATATTACTATGATGCACATACAAGTGCATGTGTCTTTTTGGTAGAACAACTTATTTTCTTTTCAATGTATACACAGTAATAGGACCGCTGAGTCAAATGGTAGTTCTGTTTTAAGTCTTTGAGAAATCTCCAGACTGCTTTCCACAGTGGCTGGATTAATTTACATTTCCACCAACAGTGTATAACTGTTCCCTTTTCTCCACAGCCTTGCAAGCATCTGTTGTTTTTTGACATTTTAGTAATAGTCATTCTGACTGGTGTGAGATGGTATCTCATTGATTTTGATTTGCGTTTCTCTGACTATTTGTGATGTGGAACATTTTCTCATATGTTTGTTTGCCACTTGTATGTTGTCTTTTGAGAAGTGTCTGTTCATGTTCATGTCTTTTGCTCACTTAATGGAGTTATTTGTTTTTTGCCTCTTGAATTGTTCCTTATAGATCCTGAATATTAGACCATTGTTGAATGCACAGTTCGTGAATATTTTCTCCCATTCTTTAGGTTGTCTGTTTACTCTGTTGATAATTTCACTTGTTGTGCAGAAACTCTTGTTTAATTAGGTCCCACTCATCAAATTTCATTTTTGTTGCAATTGCTTTTGAGGACCTAGTCATAAATTCTTTCCCAAGACCAATGTCCAGAATGGTGCTTCCTAGGTTTTCTTCTAGGATTCTTACAGTTTAACGTTTTACATTTAAATATTTAATCCACCTTGAGTTAATTTTTGATATGGTAAAATGTAGGAGTCCAGTGTCATTCTTCTGCACGTGACCAGCCAACTATCCCAGCACCATTTATTAAACAGAAAATTCTTTTCCCATTGCTTATTTTTGTCAACTTTGTCAAAGATAAAATAGCTGTAGGTGTGCAACTTTATTTCTGGGTTCTCTGTTTTGTTCCATTGGTCTATCTATGTGTTTGTTTGTTTGTTTGTTTTTACCAGTAAAATACTTATAGTATAGCTTGAAGTTGGGTAATGTGATGCCTCTGGCTTTGTTCTTTTTTTTTTTTTTTTTTTTTTTTTTGAGACGGAGTCTCGCTCTGTCTCCCAGGCTGGAGTGCAGTGGCGCAATCTCGGCTCACTGCCAGCTCCGCCTCCTGGGTTCACGCCATTCTCCTGCCTCAGCCTCTCCGAGTAGCTGGGACTACAGGCGCCCGCCACCACGCCCGGCTAATTTTTTGTATTTTTAGTAGAGACGGGGTTTCACCGTGGTCTCGATCTCCTGACCTCGTGATCCGCCCGCCTCGGCCTCCCAAAGTGCTGGGATTACAAGCGTGAGCCACCGCGCCCGGCCTCTGGCTTTGTTCTTTTTGCTTAGGATTGCTTTGGTTATTTGGGCTCTTTTTTTGTTTCATATTAATTTTTAAAAAGTTTTTTTCTGTGAAAAATATTGGTATTTTGATAGAAATTACATTGAGTCTATAGGCTTCTTTGGGCAGTGTAGCCATTTTAATGATATTGATTCTTTCAATCCATGAACATGGATTGTTTTTCCATTTGTTTGTGAGATATGATTTTTTTCAGCAACATCTTGTAGTTTTCAGAGACTCACAAATGAATCATATTTGTAGAAACACTGTTAGCTTAGATGTAAAGGGGCAGATATAATACAAAACAGAAAACTGCCTTTGGACTCTGAAATTACTATGGGCTGGAAATAGCCTGAAACACTACTCAGTTACCAACACCAGCCGTTTATTATGAAAAGAAAGGATGAATTAAAACATGGAATCAAGCTCTCAGATGGTGCAGTAAGCATCAAAATGTATAAATCCCAGGCAGTAGACATGAGCCTTAATCAAGAGACTGGAAACGTGTCCAGCTGAATTTCAGAACTGCTTGAGAATAGTTATACCTGTGGGCTGTCTATTTACCCCCTTTTTGAAATGGAGGGCTTTGTGAAGTTATCCCATGTCTGTCCAACTAATGTATATTGGGTATCTTGGGGACAGAAAAGTTATCTCTTTAGTTCACAGGGAAATTGCACTTGAAGAGCTGTACTCTATGAACTTAACCTGAGGCATCATCACACCTGAACTAGACTAATGACATTTTAGTCTGTTTCGGCTGCAATTAAAAAAAAAATACAAATTGAGTAGCTTATAAACAGGAATTTATTTCTCGCTGTTCTAGAGTCTGTGGTGTCCAAGATCAAGGCTCCAACAGATTCAGCATTTGGTGAAGGCCCACTTTCTGATTCACAGATGGTGTCTTCTCACTGGATCCTTATGTGATAAAGGGAGCAAGCGGTCCTTCTTGGGCCTCTTTTAAAAGGCACTAATCCCATTCATGAGAGCTCTGTTCTTATAACTTAATCACCATCCAAAGGCTTCACCTCCTAATACTGTAATACCTACACCTTGAAGGGCAGGATTTCAACAAATACATTCTTAGGGGACACATTCACTTATAACAAAGCACACAAGGAGCTGTTTGACCTAAAACCTGCACCTGAGACATAAAGAAATTAGATGTTAAAGAATATTTAGAAAAGGGTGAGTATATTTTCTATGTGGGAGGTCTATGAATTACTAGGGGCCAGAGGGTAGACTATGGCAGACAGCCTTAAAAATACCCCCAGTGATCCAAGCCTCCAAGTATTTATATTTTTATATACTCCATTCTCACATTGAATCAGGGGTAGCCCTATTTGATCAATGGTGGAAATGAAAGTGCATGATTTCCTATTTGGAGAAGTCTACATAGGGATTGAGAAGTCTCTGGACAATATCTGTACCAACTTACCAGCTGTGTGAGTGAACCACTTTGGAAGCAGATCCTCTGTCTCCAGTTAAGCCTTCAGTTGATTGCTGCATTTGCTGACAGTGACTGTAACCTCAGAAGATATCACAAACCAGAGCCATTCAACTGAGAAATGGCAAGTGAAATAAAATGGCTATTATTATTTTAAAACACTGTAAACCAAAAATGAAATTCTCAGCCCACCCCTCCACCCCCACAACCAATCTTCTGAATGAACTCCTTCCTCTCAGCTACGGCATTCCAAACTTAACCTGAAAGACTGGTTCAGGCCATGATGGGAAGCGGGGGTTAGACATGCCTCATTATGCCCTCCTTCCTTTTGGAATTCAGGAAAGCCAACCAGCATTTAACATAAATACAGGCCTTAAGTCTTATAAGAAACATTTACAATCTATTTTCTCTGAAGCCTGCTACTTGGAGGCTTCATCTGCAATGTCTTATTGGGACCCAGACATTCCTTTCTACTAATAATAACTCTTTCAACCAATTTCCAATCAGAAAATTTTTACATCTATGTATGACCTGGAAATCCCTGCTCTGAATTGTCCCACCCTTCCAAATTGAACCGATGTAAATCTTACATGTATTGATTGATGTATTATGTCTCCCTAAATGGTGTAAAAGCAAGCTGTACCCCAACCACCTTAGGCACATGTCCTCAGGACCACCTGAGACTGTGTTACGGGTGCAATCTTAATCTTGGCAAAATAAACTTTCTAAATTGATTGAGACCTGTCTCAGATACTTTTGGGTTCAAACCACTAAATGCTGGAACAATTTTTTATAAAGGAACAGATATGTAAAACAGAGGTCATTTAAATGCATGAGACTACATGAAATCACCAACTGTAGAGAGATACAGAAAAAAATAGAAGAGGTCCAAAGACTAATCCCAGAGATGTTCCATCATGAAGGGATCCAACAGGTGAAGGTAAATTAGCAAAGAAAATTTTAGGCAGTGGCTATCCAGAAAGAGAAAACCAAATGCATGTGATCTACTGGAAGCTAAGAGAAGAAAGTGTTTCAAAGAAGAGGACTAATCAATGGTGTCAAATGCTGCTGATGGGTCAAGGAGGGTGAGAATTGAGCAATGTGAAGTTACCTTGATAAGAGTACTTTGGGAAAATCTAATTTAAGCTAGTTTAAAAGGCCAGAGAGGAGAGAAATTAGAATCAGTGAGTATAAACCACTCTTTAAAAATATTTTTTTTAAATGAGGCAGTAACATGAATACATCTAGACCCTCCTGAAAAAGGTACTGACCCAGGAATAAAAATTTATTATTTAAACCACTCAAAGAAATCTACAAGCTCAAAACACACTGATAAAAGAAAGTACTACCAAATATATATGTATTCCATATTGAAAAGCTAGGTAGTCAACACTGACAAGAAAAGTAAACCTAGCAAAAGCATCGGAAGACCCGTATAACTTCCTAAATGATGTACCAGACAGTCCTGCCTGTCATTGATTCACATCTTCACATAATCTCCACAATAACCATAAACAGAGCCAAAGACTCTCAGTAATCATATGATAATGTGCTATCATATTGTGTCAGACAACTGTCATATTGCTTCTTTTTATAATTACAAAATTAAACCACAAGTGAGGAAGATGATATTTGGATCCCAGGAAAAAACATGTTCCTGCTTCTATGCCTACCAAAGTCATTATATCAATGATAGATTATTGTCAAGCATTTTGAATGTTTAGAAACAAGGGTAAATTAGTTTGTGTGATTATTACTACATTATGAGACGGAAAAAGCCAAAGATACGGGAAGTCAAGAATACATATATCAGAGTATAATATTTTGCCTTTATGGGAGCAAAGATTATGAATCTGCTATGGTTTAAATGTTTGTCTCCTGTGAAACTCATGTTGAAACTTACTCTCCAATGTTACAGTATTAATAAGTGGTGACTTTATGAGGTGACTGGATTGTAAATGGTCTGCCCTCATAAATTGATTAAGGCATTCATAGCTTAATGGGTTCTCATGGTAGTGAGTTAGTGATCACAAGAATGGGTCTGCTATAAAAGCCAGCTTGGCTCTCAGTGTGCTTCTGTCCCTGTGATGCCTTCTACCACATTATGACACAGAAAGGAGGTCCTCACCAGATGAAACCCCTTGACCTTGGACCTCCCAGCCTCCAGAACTGTAAAAAATACATTTTTTAAAAAATTATAAGTTACCCAGTCTCTGGTATTGAATTATAGCCATAGAAAATGGACTCAGACAGAAAATTGACGCCAAAAGTGGGGCTGTTGTTATAATAAATTCCTAAAAATGTAGAAGTGGCTTTGGAACTGGGTAATAAGTTGAGACTAGAAGATTTTGGAGGTGCAAGCTAGAAAAAGCCTATATACCATATAAAAAGCATTAAGGGCAATTCTGATAAAGGCCTAGAAGAAGACAAAAAGACTAGGAAAAATCTGGAACTTCTTAGAGATTACTTAAGTGGTCACAACCAGAATGCTGACAGAAATGTAGACCATAAAGGCCATGCCGATGAGGTCTCAGATGGAAATAAAGAATGAGTTACTGAAATATGGAAAAAAGTCTGTCTTACTAAAAGACAGCAAAGTGCTTGGCAAAACTGTGTCCATGCCCTGAGGCTATGTGAAAGACCAAACTTTAGAATGATAAACTAGAATATCTGGGGCAAGATATTTTTAAGCTGCAAAGCAGTCAAGATGCTGCATAGTTACCTTTGGTTGCTTACAGTGAGATTTTGGAGCAAACAGATGATTTAAAGACAGAATTTATAATTAAAAAGAAGTACAATATAGAAATTTGGAAAATTCACAGACTGGTCATGTAAAGAACAAAAAGCATGTTTGGGTGTGATTAGTACTAATAGAAAAGAACCAAAGGCTATTTATGAGGACAAAGGGAGAAAAATCTCAAAGGCATTTTAGAGATCTTTGAAGCTGCCTCACTTGACATCAGAGGCCCAGAGGCCTAGGAGGACAGAACAGTTTTGCAGGACAGGGCCAAGGCACCCTCCACAAACTCACTGCTCAGAGCTGACTCAGGAATCTGTTTCCTACATCATGCTGCAACACTCCTCAGCTGCTCCAGCTGTGGCTCAGTCTGCTGCTCTGAGAGATATAAACTGTAAACCTTGGTGGCACTACACCATGGCTCAAGCAGGCCCAGTTGTGGCTAATGCTGCTATTCCAGAGAGCACAAGCATTAAGACTTGCTTGGTGTCAATATGGTGCTAATTTTGCAATTGCTCAGAATGCAAAAACTGTGATACCAGGGTGGCCTCCACCTAATTTCAGAGGATATATTGAAAAGCCTAGGGGCCCAGGCAGAGACTTGTTGGAGGGATGGATCCACCACTGAGAGCCCGAACCAGGGCAATGCTGAACTGAAAGGTGGAGTGACAGCCAGGGTTGCTCTTGAGATTCCAGAATTGTAGGGGCCACTAGTAGCATATAATGCCCATCAGGGAAAGCTGCAGGCACCAGCGTGCAACTCCAACCCAGAAGAGCTGAAGTGTAGGCTGAGCCTGGCAAAGCCACAGGGGTGAGATTGCCCAATATCATGGGGGCCTACTCCTTGCTCCAGTGTGCACAGGATGCTGGACATGAAGTCAGCTTTAAGAATTAACGTCTTCCTTGCTGGGTTTTGAACTTGCTTGGGGCATTTTACTCCCTTCTTCTGGTCTATTTCTCCCTTTTAAAATAGGATTGTGTACCCTATATGTTAGAAGCAGATAATTTGTTTTAATTGTATAGGCTCATGGTTGAGACTTTGGGTTTTGGACTTTTGAGTTGGTGCTGGAATGAGTAAAGACGTTGGATCTATGGGGATGGAAGGAATGTGTTCCTATATGAGAAGATAATGAGTCTGGGGAGGCCAGAGGTGAATACTATAATTTGAATGTTTGTCCCTTCTGAACTTATTTTGAAACTTAATCTCTAATGTAAGGGTATTAAGAGGTGGGACCTTTAAGAGGTTATTGGGTCATGAGGGTTCTGCCCTCATAAATGGATTAAATCATTAATGGATTAAAGGATTATCCCTGGAGTGGGTGACTTATTGCAAGAGTGGGTCTGTTATAAAAGCCAGTTTGGCTCTCAGTGTGCTTCTTTTGCCCTGTAACACCTTCCACCATGTCATGATTCAGGAAAAAGCCCCTAACTAGAAGCAGCCCCTTGACCTTGGACTTAGCCTCCAGAACTATAAAAAATAAATTTATTTTTATCCTAAATTACTCAGTCTGTGGTATTGTGTTACAATAATAAAAGCCAGACTGAGACAGAATCCATGCCATGAAGTGGTGTCTTTTAGTGGTGGAGATAACATGAATATAGGCTTAAATCCTCACTTGCTACTTATTAGCTATACCATCCAAGCAATTTGTTTAGGCCTCCTAACCTCAGATTACATGCCTCTAAAATCAGGACAGTGATAGTTGCCTTGAAGATTTCTGATGAGCATTGGAAAAAATGAAAAGAAAGCACTAAGCATGTTGCCTACCATAGGATGGGTATATTTGTCAGCTTGGGCTACCATAACACAATACTATAGACCGGGAGGCTATAAAAACATAAATTTATATTCTCACTGATAGCTTGGATAGCTGAGATCTAGATGCCAGTATGTTCAGGTTCTGGCTATCTTCATGGCTTGCAGATGACTGCCTTCCTGCTGTGTGCTTACATGACCTTCCCTTGGTAGGTGCAGACAGAGAGAGCCAGATAGAGGGCTAGCTCTTTTATGTCTCTTCCCATAAGGATACCGATTCTATCATAAGAGCCCATCCTCATAACCTCATCTAACTCTAATCACGTCCCCAAAGTCCCATTTATAAATACCACCACATTTTTGGGGTTAGGGCTACAACATATAAATTTTGATTGGTCACATTTAGTTCATAACAAAAATCCAAAAATAACAATGATGATGAAATTGTAACAATAGTTGTCACAGGGACTATATTATAATTAAACCTACTACTAATGATAATCTTGACCCTAGAATTTTATTTAGTTTCTTTTGCTAAACATAGTGCTATAATAGATTGTCTTTCCTTTATAGGAATTTTGGGTTTTTTATTTATTATCAAAATGCTTTACACTCAAGGTTGGCATGCTTGGATTCTAAGCTTTTTTAGTGTAACCATTGTGCCACATTCATTTTGTAAGCCATGGCACCTAGCACAATGCCTAGAACATAATAAATGTTATATAGATGTTTGATGAATGAATGACTGAAATGATATTCTCTACTCTAAATTCATTTTTCTTTCATTTTTATACTTACAGTGGATAAATAGAATTTGAAAGCACAGACAATAATATAACTTTTCATAAGGAAAGGTAGGTGTTTTAAAAAATTATAACACGTAAAGTCTATTTTAGAAAATGTATTTTGGATATTGTTGAATAAAGGCCACAATCTCAAATTTCTTACGCTATCTCTTTGCACTCTGACAACAAAAGTAGTTCTTTTCCATACTAAACTGGCCACTGTAAAAATCTAACTGCTTTTGGCAGGGAAATTAGCAGACAGACTTGGCTGTGGTCTTTAATGGAAATGTAATCAGCAGTCTGTCTTTATGAGGATACACTGCTATCACCGAATATCTACTTAGGTAGTGAGGCCAAGGCTGCAGGCAGCAGTCCAAAAGCATTAACACTCCCCAGGTGACAATAAAAAAATGAAATATGCTCACGGGGAGCTGATTCATTTCAGATTTCCCAGTATTTTAAAAGTAAAAGAGAAAGTTGGTCATTTTACATCAATTTAGTCTGCTGAGGTTCTCTAATTTGCCAATAAAAGACTTTACCACCATCTATCCAATGAACTCATAGTGCATTTTTTAGTTGAAGGGTGTATTCTCTCTGCAGTCATAAGCTAACTAGCTCCCTGTAAAAGCTGTCAGAATAGTTCTAGATTCCTCCCATGACACAAAACACCCTTTATAAGCTAGCCTTGTATTTCCCACTATAATGATCCCTCCTGGTACTGTCCTTCTCAAAATGTGTGTCCAAAGATTATAGATCTACCTGCAGTTTCTAACTGTGCATACAATTTGGTGCTTCTGTATATTTGCATACCCTTCTGTTCATCCTGGAATGCCTTTTTCCCAGTTCACTTGGAAAATACCTTAATATTATTCCATACCAAAATCAGGGATCACTTCCACTATAGATAGTAATTTACCCAAAAGGTTATCCAAGAGAAAAAGTCCTCCAACAATTTTTTTTTCCTTAGAATTCCTGCTTTGGGCCAGGACATTTTTCTCCCAGTTCATACTGAGTTTTAAATACTCATTTTTTAAAAATCTGTCTCCTTCACTAGTTTCTGAGCTCCCTGAAAGTAGGATCAATACCTATGTCATTTTGTATCTCATAATCCTAGGACAGTGCCAGATATGTAGAATTTGAATTTATATGTCCAAATGCATTTGACATTTAAAATACCCAAAGATATTTTCAAAAATTAGAAAAACCACTATTTTCAGCATAGCTACAACTTTCAATAGAACAGTTATCTTTAGAACAATGGTACTTGTTATAGGTTAGATTATATAAATCATGAAAAAAGCACATTTTCTGAGACATTCTGATATATAATCATTTCTCGTTTATCTGTGGCTTTGATCTCGCAATTTCAGTTACCCATAGTCAATCACAGTTTAAAAAAAATTGTGTATTCTGTAGCTGTTGGGTGGAATGCTATAAATGTCAGTTAGGTTCATTTGTCTACAGTGCTGTTTAAATCTGATATTTTTTCCCCTTATTTTCTGTCTGGATGATCTGTTCATTGCTGAAAGTGGAGCGTTGAAGTGTTTAAGTTGCCTACTGTTACTGTATTGCAGCCTCTTTTTCTTTGATCTATTAATATTGGTTTTATATATTTAGGTGTTCCAATGTTGGGTGCATATATTTTATAATTGTTATATCCTATTGCTGAATCAATCCCTTTACCATTATATAATGACATTCTTTGTCTCTTTTTACAGTTATTAATTTAACATCTATTTCATCTGATATAAGTATAGCTACTCCTGATTTCTTTTGGTTTCCATTCACATAGAATATCTTTACTCATCTCTGTACTTTCAGTTTATGTGTATTCTTACAGGTGAAGTGAGTCTGTTGCAGCCAGAATATTGTTGGGTTTTGCTTTTTACCCATTTGGCCACTCTGTGTCTTTTAATTGTAGAATTTAATCCATTTACATTCAAGATAATTATTGATAGGTAAGGGCTTACTGCTGCTAGTTTGATTTGTTTTCTGGTTGTTTTACAGATTCATTCTTCCTTTCTTCCTCCATTACTGTCTTTCTTCTATTACTGTCTTTATTTGAGTTTAAGTGATTTTTTTCTACTAGAATGTTTTGATTCTTTTTTTTTTTTTTGGCATATCTCTTGTAGGTCCTTGTGGTTACCATGAGGCTTACAAAAAACATCTTATAGTTATAAAAAGATTATTTTAAAATTTTCACAACCTAATTTTGAGTGCAAATAAAAATAAAAGAGAAAAATCTTCTCTTTCTCTACTCTTTAACTCCACCCCCCCATATTTTGATTTTTGATGTCACAATTTGCATCTTTTTATATTATATATCCCTTAACAAATCATTGAAGTTATTATTTTAATTGTTTTGTTTTTTAACCTCCAGGCTAAATATGTAAGTGATTTATACACCACCATCACATTATTAGAGTATTCAGAATTTTACTGTGTATTTACTTTTACCAGTGGATTATGTACTTTTAGATGTTTTCATGTTATTCATTAGCATCTTTATTATTATTATTTTTGAAGACCTCACTTTCACATTTCTTATAAGACAGGTCTGGAGGTGAATTTGCTCAGCTTTTGCTTTTCCAGAAAAGTCTTTATCTCTCTTTCATCCCAAAAAGACAGCTTTGCTGGGTATGATATTTTTGGTTGGCAATTTTTTTTCCTCTAGCACTTTGAATATATCAATCCACTCTCTCCTGGCCTCTAAAATTTTTGCTTAGAAGTCTACTGTTAAGCATATTGGAACTTCCTTATATGTTACTTATTTATTTTATCCTACTGTTTTTAGGATTCTCTTTGTCATTGATCTTTGACACATGAATTAGAACATGCCATGAGGTAGTCTTATTTGTATTGAATGTGATAGGAAACGACCTTCCTGTACCAGGCTATTTACATCTTTTTCCAGATTTTTCTGTTATTATTTCTTTAAAGAAGCTTTCTACCCCTTTCTGTTGCTCTATTTCCTCTTACACACTAACGCCTCATCAGTTTTCTCTTTTGATGCCATCCTATAAATCCTTTAAGTTTTCTTTCTTTATTTTTTTCCCTCTGAGTCTATATTTTTAATTAACTGGTCTTTGATTTCATAGATTCTTCTTTTTAATCAATTATGCTATTGATGCTCTCTATTGCATTTTTTGTTTTGTTCATTGTAATTTTCAGCTCCAGGATTTGTTCTTTTTTTTCTTTTTTAATTTTTTCAAATTCTCTGTTAAAATTTTCTGGTAAATTTCTGAGTTGCTCCTATGTATTTTCTTGAAGTTGCTGTTTCCTTAAAATACCTATTTTTAATTTTTTGTCAGGAAAATCTTCCACCTCCATCTCTTTAGTGTCAGTCATCGACATCTCAGTTTGTTCATTTGGTCATATTTCCCTGATTGATTTTCATATTTGTAGCTGTTTGTTGATGTCTGTACATTTCTGTAGGTATCTGTTCTAGTCTTCAGTCTTTCATTGTTTAGGAGCTTCCTTCAGCACTAAACCTGTCCAGAGATTTAGGGTCGGTTGATTGGTGAGATCCCTAAACTCATTACTATATATTTTAATCTTGAAGCACTAGGGGGCACACTAAGCCCAGGACTGCCATGGCTGAAATTCTTTCGCCACAAAAGCTGAATACAGTGCAGGGTCACACAGAGTCACACCTAAAGCTCATTACTGACAAGACCAGTGCAGCGCTGGGGCATGCCCAAGTCCTGCAGTTTCTATAGCTTACCCAACACTGAGGTTTATTTAATGCCCAAGGTTACTATAGTTGACTAGTGGTGATACAGGCCAGATTTCAAGTTTGTCTTTCCAGGTTCCTGGGTTCCTGTCTGGCACTGAGCCCTGAGCTCCCATTTGGCACTGTAGCAGTTCTAAAGGCTCTGCTCAGAGGCGCAATCTGGTGTCAGGGTCCATGGGATTTTGCCTAGTACTGAGTTTTACTGTGGTAGGCCTAGTGGAGGTTCCAAGGCAAAGATTTATGCTTACTTCCTTCTCCTTTCCCCAAGTGGACAGTGTCTCTCTCAGCACTGCAATACCTAGGGTTGGAGGAGGAGTGATGTAGGCAATTCCATGGTCACAGAGACTGACACAGTCCCAGTTTGCCAAATCCTACTGCCACTGACACCAGTGCAGCCCTAGAGCATGCCCAAGGCCTGCAGCCTGCCTGCCACTTAATTCAGGGCCCAAGGCCACTGTATTCAGCTGATGATGATGCAGGTCGGATCTTGAGTATATCCCACTGGGACAACAGGTACCTGTTTCTTGCCAGGGTGGATCCATGAGTGTTAGCCTGATGTCTAGGACTACAGGCTTTTGCCTAGTGCAGGGTTTCACTACGGCAGCCCCCCTACAGGGTTCCAAGGCAAAATCTTATGCTTATATTTTTTTCCTTCCCTCAAGCAAATGGTATCTTTCTCTGTGCTTTACTGCCTGGGATTTGGGGAGGGGTGATGTGGGAAATGTGAGGCTGTCCATTCTACTGCCTTCAATTAGTTTTTTCCTATTATTATGCTAAGACCAGGTAGTACTGTGATCTCTCATCTGGTTTTCTTACATCTCATGAAGATTTGTTTGAGTGTGGATAGTTGTTTGAATTGATGTTTCTGTGGGAGAACAATCGATCGATCACTAGAGAATCCTACTCTGCCATCTTGCTCTGCCACTCTTTATACATATTTCAAAACACCATATAAACCCAATAAATACATACAATTTTTATTTGTTAATTAAAATTAATTAATTAATTTTTTAAAGGAAAAGATAAAAAATTGACAAGTGGAAAGAAATCGTGTGAGTTAAACCAAAGTAATTCTGAGCATGTTATTATAGTAGTCTTTATATTTTATTACCCTTATAAAGGGTTGTTTAATTATAGCTCTCTCAAAACAGATTCAGCTTATCTGGAACCTCAGGCATCTAAATAAAGAGTGGATCATACTTACATGAGTGCCAATACATGCTATATCATGATTCTCAGAAAGGAGAGGATGACCTTCCATTTAATTACATAATGAGATTCATCACTAGAAAATTAATTGACATGTCTCCTATGACATTGTCTGTCTAATCAGTGTTGAAGACAGTTGACTATCATTTAATTTAACTCATTTAATATTATAAATACACTTCCCATTTTAAGCCTTTGTTGGCTTCTATCTATATAGTGCTCTATATTTTTTTTCAAATATACTCATTCCATCTATATTCCTTTATTCTGCAGATGGTTATTGAATGCCTACTATATGCTAAGGATTATGCTAGACTCTGGAGAAAGAATGGTGCACAAAACAAGACATGATCTCTGATCTGCTTATAGCAATGGTTTCACTGCTAAGGTTCCACATTAAACTCACCTGAGGGAGATTTTAAAATTCACTTAGGCCCAGGCCCATGATCTAATTTTTACACATAAGCATGAATTAAACTAACTCATTCTGCTACTAGGTTTCTAAGTGACATATACAACTTCACTGACATTCTTGATAAACTAAAAGATCTTGTGGTTTTCGCAACTAGTCTTCTCTTTGTTTTTGCCTGGTTTCATGGCAGAAACAGAAGAAATTACCCAACATGATGCAATTGATCTCTCTCAACCTTAGTTACTGTCTTTTATTTGGTAAATATAAATATCTCTCTACCACCAATTTTCTTATTTTATTCCTACCAATGACAATATTGGAAAAGTATTCCTTTTCTTGTTACTATAATTCCTTCTATTTAAAAAGCTTGACTATAGATACAGGCTGCTAATTTTTTGAAAATGCCATGATCTGTTTTCCAGTTTAATAACAACATTTAAAATACCTTAGAATCAAAACATAAGTTTCAAAACAATGGATAAATGACTGGTTTTCAAGACACAGCTGTAAAGACAGTTCTCCAAGGCAAATATTCTGTTCTGGTTTATAGATTCTCCCAAATTCTACTTACAATAATGGTACATTATTTCATTGTATTTGTCTGGTTATCGTGTCTTTTCATTGCAAGGTCAGTAGGTTTTTTAAGGTTGGTCTCCTCACTTCTATAGTCAAGCTCTCTAGAGCTGCTTTATAGCTCATTTTCTTCTTCTAGGCCAACAGGAGGATAATTTTATTTCCTCACTTTTCTGAATTTATCAAGGCCATGTGATCGTTTTGGCTAATTGTTTCATGCATTTCTTCTAGACCAAAGCATTTTAACTTCTGGTGAAAATCTCTCCAGCATTTCATCTCTCTGGCTGTGCTATCTGAAAAACTTGGGAATCCTGTGTTCAAGATGCTGTCTCTATAGGAGAAATGGTAAATTCTTCAACAACCTGTGTCCCTGAGTGACTATGTTAAACAGAAGTCCCTGCGTATCTGAATGGGATAGTTGTATGAATAAGAAATAGTAATTTTTGAATTGTTTACTGCAGCATAAGGCTACCCTAACCTGACTAACGTCACCTTATTGTCTTTAAATCAGAAGCAGTTTCAGTGATAAACCAGATTATTTATGACTTTATTCTTTTTTTCTCAGTGAGCAGTGGGTTTCATCAGCCTCTGTAAAACAGATCTAAAAAGATCAAAAGGTCAAGCCTTGAGGTTGAATCTATAGACATAACAGCACATTGATTTTATAAACTTTCTTCCAAAATATTATAAATGAGTACCATCAATGGGTACCAAGGTAACATATTATTATCTTGAAAAGCTCTTGTGAATTTTTTGTCCACTTATGTTTTCCAGCCCTGAATTTCTCTTATTTTTTCTAAAGGCTCTGATTACTTTTCTTGTTTAGAACTAATTCATTACTCTTTGGAATTGTCTCTCTGGAATAATGCCCTAGACTCAAAAAGATGCTATATGAGAGGAGTGAGACAGAATCAAAGATTAGCCAACCATAATTGTAAACATTGTGGTTATTCAAACTATTTGTACTTCCAAAGAAAGTAAATTGGATTTACTTTTGCTGAGCCATTCCATTTACAGCTGTCATTCATCATGCTGAAAATGTTTTCTCTTTGTGTTCAAAGGGCATGAGGAATGCCAGTCTACCTCTTCAAAAAGTAATGAAACAGTCATGGAAGATGAAACAGAAACTACATGTCAATTAATCCAAGCATTGATTCCAAGCATCAATATAAATAATTGCAAAATTAATTTCATTGCATTTAACTTTCAATGAAGGCTTCTTTTTTTTCAGAAAGAAAAAAAATGCCTTTCTATTTCTACGCCCATTCTATGCCAAATGAACTATTACTCTGATTTATAATTAACTTGGGCAATAGTGGAAAAAAATTACATCATTTCTGATTATGTCTATTAGGCAAATGGTTTTTATTGAGAACATATTGATATTTTAGGCAAAAATTTAATAAATTCAGAGTGACACAGAGATTGCCCACCAAAAGATTGTTTTACCAAGAAGAATACCTCTAAATGTAACCAAATAAAAGTATCTTTGCTGGAGGAAGAAAGAGTGTATTAAGTGGGCTCTCCTAGCTTACCCTATAACAACAAACTGTCCCCAAATCTCAATGACTTTCAACAACAAGTTTATATCTTGCTTATGTTTATTTTTATTACTTGTCCACCTTGATTTTGTTCCATTTGGGGTCCCACACTATAGCAACAATCTCTGTCAGGGACATGCTATTGTTACAGCAGAGGGAAAAGAGCAGCAGTGGAATCAGGCGAGAGCCTGTAAATCTTCTTCTATAAAGTGAAACACATCACATTACTCACATTTCATTTACCAAAGCAAGACACAAAGTCTAGGCTCATGTCAATAGAGTGGGAGAGGCAGCAATTACTTTAAGAAAGTAATAAAATATACCCAAAGGTAACTTTTTCACTTAATAATTTTTCAATTGTTAAGGTTCAAGTTAGAATGGTATGACTGATATGAAGCCTCCCTCAATTTGACTAGACCCAAAACTTATCTCTGTCAACCCTAAGTTCCCTGAGATATGTCAAGCTAATTTCCATCACCGCGCATGCGACTTACTAATGGTGAAGGTCTGCTAAAACTTCCCCTGTACCTTTTAGACCCCAGAGAGCTGAAAGCATAGTGATGAAAATCTCAAGAAATGGCATTTTGTTTGTCTCTTTTAAAGCTATTTACTAAACCCAGCAGGAATAGTGCTCTGTTTCTCTTTTTAAGTCAAGGCAATCTTTTGGATCTAGCGCCCCAATTTGAAATACTACGCAGTGAGGAATAAATCCAAACTCAGACTCTTAATCACCTTATGACCATCAGATGTTTGTGATTTTGTTAACTTTATCTTTCTATTTGAGTATTAAGGCATCTCCAAACTAAAATTAATGAAGATTAATATTATTTCGACACATTTATAATGTTTTTACACACTTCGTTTGAGTTCTAACTCTTAAGACTCACAAACTGTGTAGACATGAGCAAATCATGTACCTCCTAAGAAGTCGGAATACTAAAGCTCAGACCTTAGAGTCCTCTACTAACACCTTCATCTTAAAGACAAGAAAACTAAGTTCCTGTGGTTAAGAATCTCATTTGATAAGAATTGGATGCAGACCACATACTAACTTCAATACTTCTATTTTTCCCCATCCTGGTTAACCACTTACCATGCAGCCACAGCTGAAACACTGGGTCTAGAGGAGCCTGACAGACTATAAACTAGACATCCAAATATGAACCTCTTGTATAGCTCACCACCTAACTTGTTTACACTACTCCTAAATCTTTGACTACATTAGGCTCTGTACACTATTACTTTAGAATTATGACATCCATGTGACAATTTCTGCCTTAGTTGACTTCTAAAAAATTCAACACTTTCTTAGTTATCTTACAGCAGTAGCGGCAGTAGCAATGATGAAGGTGGTGGTGGTAGTAGCTGGAGTAATAATAAGAACAGTAAGAAACTCATTTCATCTTCTAATAGACCTATGGGGTACCATGACATGTAAGTGAGAAAACTGATTTCACTGAGAGGTAGTTTCTTGCTTAAAGTTGCACAGGTAGAAAATAACTCAGCTGGGATTTGAATTTAGAAGGTGTGTCCCCACAGCCCAGCCTCTAACCACTATGCTTTACCACTTCTTTCCTTCTATTCAGTCTGCTGATCTAAGTTATTGTCTCTCCCCATTATGACAAGAACTTTCTTAATCTTCTCTTTAAGAAAAATTGCATCACTAGAACAAATACGTGGAACCAATCATTTATTTCTCCTTATCTTCATATTATGACATTATTGAATTAAAAACCAATTAAAGAGCAAAATAAACCTATAAATTTTGGGCCAAAACTATGAATATTATTTGAACAATATGTTGTTCCCTTTAATATAAATTACTATGTGATACTCTGTTGCGTGCACTCATAAATCTAGTTATTTTAATGAAAACATAATCTATTTTAAAGTGTCATTTGTGATCATCTATTTACTAAAATACATACAAATGCAGTCTTCCTGAAAGCATCTAGACTTATCACTGTAATGAATGTGAAATATATTTTGTTTTAAGACAAACATACACAGCATATGAATTTTTTTTTTAAGACAGAGTCTCATTCTGTCAGCCAGGCTGGAGTGCGGTGGAATGAACTCGGCTCCACCTCTCAGGTTCAAGTGATTCTTGTGCCTCAGCCTCCTGAGTAGTTGGGATTACAGATGCGCACCACCATGCCTTGCTAATTTTTGTATTTTATTTGTTTTTGTTTTTTGTTTTTTTTAGTAGAGATGAGGCTTCACCATGTTGCCCAGGCTGGTCTCAAACTCCAGACCTCAACTGATCCTCCCATCTCAGCCTCCCAAAGTGCTGGGATTACAGCCGTGAGCCACCGTGCCCGGCCGGCATATGAATTTTTAAGACAAACATGGCCATGTGAAAAGTTTAAAGAATTTATTCCCCCAGAAATTAATGAATTGGGGCAGTGCCAGACTCACAAACGGTTGGGCTCCACCTAAAGGAGTGTGGGAGGAAAGGGGTTTTTTTTAAACATGTTTAAGGAAGCAAGACAAAGAAAATATTTGACTGGTTAAAGTAAAAGTATCTAGTTCGAGTTTAGTTAGTGATTTCTGATTGGTTAAGCTTGTTTCATTTTACTATTTACATTCAATTGAGTTTTAATTTGCTTACCTCCTAAGTAACCCAAGGCAATAGAGCTGACTCAGCCTCCTAATATTTTTTTATTTTTATAGATTTAGGAGGTACAAATGCAGTTTTGTTACATAGGTATATCGCATATTGGAGAAATCTGGGCTTTTAGTGTAAACATCACCCAGCGTGTACCACTGAGTAATTTCTCATTCCTAACCCCCCACCCAACTTCACACCCTTCCGAGTCTCCACTGTCTATTATTTCACTATGTCCATGTGAACAAATTATTTAGCTCCAATTTATAAGTAAGAACATGCAGTATTTAACTTACTGTTTCTGAATTATTTCACTTGAAATTTTTCAAACAATATATACAATCTTTCCTTCTTTTCCCTTAGTCCTAATGTACATTAGTAGGCATGATTACTGTTCATTACTCTTTCCTAGATTATATTCAAATATCTGAGCCAACAAAGAGATTTCTAGAAGATTTTCCTTCAGGAAATGTTGAGAGCAAGTTGAATACATTACATAAAATTCCCATGTGATCATGAAACCTCTTAATTAGCATCATTTAGAGATTATTTTGGAATGGTGTAAATAAAGACAATGATTTTAGAATCATAAGACAGTTTGAGTTGCTCTTTTTATCAATAACTCATCATTTTAGCAAGGAAAAGTGACACTTAAACCTAATTTTAAGGACACACTTGACAATCTTTCCAACTCAAATATTTCTGTAGCCCTTTCAACATGGTAACACTTCCATATTAGTAATAACAGGTGAAAATATTTTCAAATGTTTGGATTGATGGCAAATAAAGTTAACTCACATGTCTTCAAGATCCTACGTATTTAAATTTCTATTTTAACCAATAAGGACAAAACAACAATAAACCGAGAAAGTTGGTTTAAAAGGAAATGTTTTAAGAAATGCTATGGAGACTAAAATCTAAGTTATATCTCAAGTCAATTTTTTTCTGCTTTATCTGTACAACCTAACTCACAGGACTTGGGTGATTTAAATTGAGATGCCTCCAAAGTACTTAGCAAGTCTGTGTTCTGCTTGTTAATCTTGTGGATTCTTGGGAGTTAGATATTACATCCTCTCATCTTAGAACTCCCAGTACTCAGAGTAATGCATTTGTTCAACAACTATCTGCTAAATTAGTGAACAAATTAATAAATAAAAAGCTATGAATAAAAAATAGTAAAGTTTTGGAAACTTTAATACCCTCCTAAAAAGTCATTTACTTTAAGACTCATTAAATTTGTATGCTGCAAGAAATATCCTGAAGTTACTTAGTTCATCTCCAAAAAAAAAAAAAAAACTTATATGTAAGAAATATATAGAATTTTCTGAGTACAAAGTAGTGTCGTTTCAGAGATTATCTGAGGTAGAGTTCAATCAGTGGGAAACCCACTGCAATTGATGGAACTACTCCAAATCCAAATCCTACAGATATTGCATTTTTTAAAATTATAATTTCATGCTCAAAAAAGAAGAAAGAACCTCTGTAAGTGATCTAGTATGACTTTTTCTTAATACAGTGCTCTATGAATATTTCCTTGTTGGGCCCTAAGGTATATTAGAGCAGGCAATCACCCCTTTCTTGTGAGGGTTGGGAAATCCCATGGTGCGTCAAAGAAGCAAGTAAAAATCAGTGAGTTGGAGAGGCTGTGAGCAAAGTTAAAGATGTCACAGTGCTGATTTAGAGCAGGGCTCATTTTGCAGTTTGACCCTCTATCCATCTGATCTTTGAGGTTAAAGCTCTGTAACTGCCCCTGCAGGTTCAGTGCTGCCTCAGATTCCGGATAATTCTCCCCTAGTAAGCAATTGTATGACAAGATGACCAGCAAGTCCCTCCCAGAGTTTCTGCCTTAATGCCCCATTCCAATCCCCCTTTCTCCTTCTCACCTGACATTTTCCTTCAGTTTGTCTAGTTTCTATGACTGATCAACTCTATTCTGGCCTCTACATACACAAACTAACCTCACGCCCTTCCTTATACTAACTCCCAAGACACACACACACACACACACATACACACACACACACACACACACCCCCAGGTACATACATTTCTTGCCAGGTAAAAACAATTGATACACACATTTCCCATACATAAGATTGAGTCTATTTCTCCCACTCAAGACACAGCACACATGCTGGGACAGCTTCATTCTGACATATTTATTCCCCTTTCAAGTTGAGCAGGGTGGGACTAATTTCTTTCTTACTGTCACATTTTATATTGAAATAAAGCGTGTTTGACAATAATCTGCTACCTGGGGTTTTTCTAAAGCCTATCCCCTGGCAAATACATGTTTTTAATTTATTTCATCTATAAAGAACCATTATGTACTTTATCTTCCATGTTTGTTAAGGTGTTGCATCTACAGACACTAAAAATAAAAGAGGACAAAAATCTGGGAGTAGAAAGAGATAAAATAATTTTGTTAACCCAGTTATAGAAATTTCATGAGTTTCAGAATTTTACACATGACCTTAAGTGTTTTATTTTATTTTTAAAAATCTGTGATTCTTTAATGTAACAGAGATGCAGAGCCATGATTTAATTTTCCACTTTGTTAATGACTCATAAACACCTCATTGATATTGTTTAGTTTTATTTTCTAAAAACAAAAAGTAACTGATTTGACAACAAATAATTTTTTCCTAATCTAGTTTGTTTTATTTAACACGAACAAACTGTATCTGCAGATGCAATTTTAATTATTTTTCTGTGACATTTATCTGTAAACATAACAGTGCTTTCTAAATTCATCAGAACATGACATAGGAATTTCAGAAATATTAGTGTGTAGTTGTCATTATGCTGCTGCTTACTACTGCAACAAGAAGAGCTGCCCAAATCTTTCTAGCTTATCACAGCAGAAATACAGAAAGCTTTCTATGTGGTAACTTAGGTATAGTTTGGGCATTTCTAACCCAAAAATCCAAAATTCAAAATGCTCCAAACTCCAAAACTTTTAGAGCACCTACATGATGCCATGACCTGAAAAATGGAAAATTCTACACCTGACCTCATGTGACAGGTCACAGTCAAACCTTTATTTCACACACACAATTATTTAAGATGTTGTAAGAAATTATGCTCAGACTATATGTTTAGGGTGTATATATAACATACATAAATTTAATGTTTAGGCTTGGTCCCATTCCCAGGATATCTCATTATGTATAGGCAAATATCCCAAAATCCAAACAAATCCAAAATCCAAAACACTTTTGTTCCCAAGCATTTTGGATAAGGGATACCACATTTGTATCAGACTTCTACTTTCTGATGGCTCTATCCTCTTCCAGGGTGTTTTAGTTCATTTGTGTTACTACAAAGGAATACCTGAGACTGGATAATTTATCAAGGAAAGAGGTTTACTTGGCTCACAGTTCTGCAGGTTGTACAGGCAGCATGGCATCAGCACCTGCTTTTGGTGAAGGCCTGAAGATGCTTCCACTATGGTGGAAGGTAAAGGGGAGCCAAAATGTGCAGAGATCACATGTTGACAGAAGAAGTAAGAGTGGGGCAAAGAGGCGGGGGGATTGGAGATGCCAGACTCCTTTTAACAACCAGATTACTCAGGAACTAATAGAGCAAAAACTCACTAATTCCTTGCCCACCCTCAGGGAGAGTATTAGTCTATTCAAGAGGCATCCACCCTCATGACCCAAACACCTCCCATTAGGCTCTATCTCTAACCTCGAGGGTCAAATTTCAACAAGAGGTTTACAAGAGACAAACATCTAAACTTTCACACAGGGTCTCCTCTGCATTCAAAGGGGGAATTCACAGACTCCAAAGCAAACAGCAACGTAAATGAGTAAAACAACTAGGGTATAATACTATAGGGAGTAATGGAAACTGTAGAGAACTTCAAAGAATGCTCTCTGAAGATGGTTCCCATGCAGAAAAGCATGCATATTATTAGCAGGACTTTGCAAGAGAAAACAAATCTGTACTTTTAAAATGCAAAATCCCAGGAGTTTTAAATGTAAGCAACTAAGTAAAAAAAAAAAAATTACTGTGTATGCTGCTTTAACGTATTTCTGTGAATGATTTGGCTCAAAGAAGATGCATCTCCAACCTCTGGTGTATATGGTACCTTCCTTCTGATAAATTCATCCTTCAATAAAAAGGCAGAATGGCTATTGTCCTCACAAGATGAATGTTCTCCAAATTTTTTTGATTGTGCAGGAAAAAAAATGTGGAAAACTATTTCTAGTGCATGTGTGTGTGTGTGTGTGTGTGTGTGCCCATGTTATACATACATTATACACTATATCTACCTAGGGACAAGATGTCTTGCTAATATCTCAAGAATTACTAATATTTCAAGGCACAAGATGCATCTAGGATGAGTTTCATTATTAATGATGTAGATATGAATCCACACTTCAAATAATCTTTATAGCTTCATTTTTAAAGGAGCTTCATGACAGATATGATGGGGTAATTGTTCTACCTCTTAATGTGGTTGATGAAGAGGACACTGGAATGGGAGAAACATTGTTTTCTCTATTTTATCTTCTGCTTATCTTCAATGCAAATTTATTCACAGGGATTATTTTTAGCTCTTTTTTAATGTTATTAACATATTTAATATTAGTAAAGCCTTATGTCTTCCCATTTATTAGACTAAAAAATACCAGTAGAAGCTCTTGAATTCTATCTCTGTCCTGATTGCTTTGAACATCCCTTTTTATGCACACACCATATTTTTCCCATGATAGTGCCCTCTCTTTTACTAGGTAACATCTGGAATATAATAGTTCACATTTGCACACAGTTCTGTTTAGGACTATATGGTACTTACTAAGTATTATCTCATGTTGAAAGATTACATTTTCATTTGGTTTATGGTTCTTCAATAAGCATTTACTTATTTAAAAAGCAGGGAAAGACTATTAGTGTTTTAAAAACTTGAGGGGATTTTTATTAGTTAATCGTGTTACCAACAGTATTTTCTTATTAATTACAATAGCAAAACACTAATTTATGTAAAATGAAATTTATTGCCTTTTAGTTGGGTTGAATGAAAATGGAAGAAAGGAAGTAAAGATTAGAGCTAGGTTCTCAGGCAATTTTGGTATAAAATGTGTAAAAGATGGAGAGAATAATTCTTCTCTTGGTTCCATGAGAGTTATGATTGTGACTCCTCATACATAAAAATGAGCATATGCCCTGAAGTATGTTGTTAACTAAATACTTATATTTAAAGTTCACAATTCGTTTGTAGTCAATCTAATTAGGCAAAAGAAAAGCTTTCTTTTCTGTACTACATAGAAAAGAGATATTTCATAGTATCGTCCTTATGAGAAGGTGAATGAAAAAATGCAAATTGTGAAATTGCTTATCCCCTTATATTGCTCCTTCTACAAGCTATTTCTTTCCTACTGGTGATTTTCTTTGATATCAGATATTACTTGATATTTCCTAGATGAATACTGATTGTAATTCGATTTTTGGCTTATTAAATTCTGGGACTTAATTTCACATATGACCAAGGAAGAGAAGTCCATCAAATAAATTATAAGCCAAACTCTTAATGGTAGGGAGGATATTACAAATATTATATCAAATAAGTTAAAAGCCAAACACTTAACAGTAGAAAGGACTCTTTGTTTTACTTCACATATTTCTGTGTTATTTGAATACTTTCACATTTTTGAAGGAAAAATATATAGCAATATTACGCAAAAATGAATTTATCTACATATCTGTCTCTTTCTTTGTAACAGGCAAATCTCTGAGCACTTTACGTATTTTTTTCTAATACTGTGGGATCTTGAGCAGGTTACTTAATGCCTACAGTTACTATGCTTAAAGTAATAGAAATACCAATTTTTATTATCTGTCCCATGAAGTAGTTGTGGTTGTCAAGATTAAGTGAGAGTTCATGTATATATGTAGTGTGTGTGTATTTAATAATAGACATATATTATATATAATATATGAATATTGATCTATTATATATGAATATTGCATTTAGAACAATGCCTGACATTCTATGTGTTAAATAATTGTTGGTTAGCAATTACCCAGTAGAATGTGAGCTTCGTGAGGACAGGGGTTATTGCCTCTTTATTTTACTTCTATATCCCCAATACCTGGTATTAAATAGTTCATAACATGTGTTCAGAGAACAAATGAATGGTTTTCTGAGTTAGATGTACTGTGATCACCAATTTACTACTAACATAACTGAGACAGAGAAATTAACTAACATGGCCTAGATTTCACAGGCAAAATCACATGGTTAGTAAATGATAAAACAATGGTTTTTAACCCAGCTGACTTGACTCCAAGGGCTTTCACACTTACCCCTCTGCTCTACTGTTATCCCTTTTAGAACTAGCAAACTAAAGAAAATAGAAAGAGAATTGCTCCTTAAAAAAAAAAAAAGCAATATGTGGTCAGATGTGGTGGCTCACGACTGTAATCCTAGCCTTTTGGGAGGCCGAGACAGGCAGCTCTCTAGATCCCAGGAGTTCATGACCAGCCTGGGCAACATGGTGAAACCCCATTTCTACAAAAGATACAAAAATTAGCCAGTTTGGTACATGCCTGCAGTCCCAGCTACTTGGGTGGCTGAGGTGGGAGGATCCCCTGAGCCTGAGAGGTCAAGGCTGCAGTGAGCTGAGCTTGCACCATGGCACTCCAGCTTGAGTGACAGAGACCCTGTCTCAAAAAAAAAAAAAAATAAGTAAATAAAATAATTAAAAAGCAAGATAATAATACTCTTCTAGTCCTTGAAGAGCTACTGGAGCTATCACGTACTCACAGATTGCAGAAACAGTTTTCTGGAGTTGAATGTAGGAAAGGGAACCCTTAAGCAGGCATACTCTGCCTAAGAAGCTAGAGAAATATACACCACAATTTTAGGACTAACTATTTCATTAAAAAATAGTTAAGTTTTAAATCCAGTAACAAGAGTCAATCTCAACCAACCACTTATGCCCAGAAGGCTGAGATTTTACCCCCATCTGAAGGTTTTATGGTAGAAGGTATTTTAATTGTTTCCTCCAGAGATTTTCAACAACTTTTTTCTCTGCTGGTTGTGATGCCATTCCCAAATGAAATCATGTACTGAAATCACTTTGTAAACCATAAAAATCAAAATTCAAAAGTAATATATCAAAAAGGTCATGAAAGAAGCTGTTTCTCCATGATTTTCCTGAGTAGAATCCTGGATCCCTTATTGAAAATCATTCATTAATCTCAAAGCAAAATCATTACCCTGACTGACTTCACTGTAATGAATTAGAGTGGTATATGCATATTAAAGGCATATCCAATTATATGATTTTTATTCCAAAGGTCAAATATTAATTTAGTAAAAATCAGTTATTTGTGGAAAAAAATATAGTACCAAGACAGCAATAATGCTATTTAAATAGATGGGAGAGTACCTAAGAGAAAAATAGAAAGAAAAGGAAGATCAAAAACAGATACTGTTCAACTTATGATGAAGTCACTTCTCAAGAAACCCATCAAGTTGAAAATATCTTAAGTTGAAAACGCATTAAATACACCTAACCTACCAAACATCATAACTTAGCCTAGCCTACCTTAAACATACTCAGAACACTCACATTAGCCTACAGTTGGGCAAAGTCATTTGGCAACAGTACACTATAGAGTACATGTTGGTTACCTTTGTGATCCTGTGGCTGACTGTGAGCTGAGGCTCCTGCTGCTGCCCAGCATAGTGAGAGAGTATCTTACCATATGTTGCTAGCCTGAGAAAAGATCAAAATTTAAAATCCAAAGTATGGTTTCTACTGAATGTGTATCATTTTTCCACCATTATAAAATGAAAAATTGCAAGTCAACCCATCATAAGTCAGGGACCGTCTGTATTAGATATTAAATATCAACTCAAATTTTAGAAAGATCTTTAGAAAATCCAAAACTCTAAAAATGTGATACTGATGTGCTTATTCTGTTCAGTTCAAAAAAGCTCTCTTTTGGTGGCTTTTGGCTCTGACTCTTAGGGATAGATTCAGTAAGGCTAATACTTGTAATCTCTGAATTCAGTTTTATTCTTTCTGTTATTAATCATCTACTGAGAAATTTTAGATATAAAAATTTACGTTATTTCTTAAAGAAATGGTCCCTTTATTTTTAAGATTTATGCATTTTCTTCATTTCGTTCTTTCTCCATGTTACTGTTGCCTTTGCTTTGGACAAGGAGATAAAACAGACTCTGTGTCATAATATTTGTTAGAGTTCTTGGTTATAAGCAACAGAAACTGACTCTGATTAACATAAGCACACAAAGATTATACTGGAAGGCTATGGACTCAACTGAATTAACAATAGGCTGAGAGCTAGTATTGGATAACAATCAGGAATCAAAAGATCCTTAGACGTCAGGGCAGCAAATGTATACCAGTAGCAGCAGTCTGATTTGAACCCCATTGTGAGCAATGAGTCCCCAGTTGTTTGCTGGCATCACTCTCAAAATTCAAAGTCTTACAAAGAAGCATTCAATTTGCTAAACCCAAGTATGTTCCTAGTTCCTCTTCCTCCATCCATATAAGGACAAGGAATGGAAGGACTGGTATATTTCTCCAAGACTATATACAAATTAAAGAGTACTCCAGGGTGAGCTCAGGATGCTTTTAGAAATATGGGATTCAATACTCTTCAGTCAAAAAATTACAAATGCCCAGTACATATACTTAAGTAAGGACAGAAGTTAGTTGAGCCTTAGGCAGAACTAATCAAAGGATACTATGTATTATAGTGTAATGAGCACTCATATGTTTTGAGCAAATTGTTTAGGGCCAAATCCTGGTTTCTTCATATCCCAGATATGAGACCTTGTATGCAGAACTTAACCTCTCTAAGCCTGTTTTTTCATCTATAAATACTCTCAACATTGGGATTGTTCTGAGGTTTAGTCACTTGGCATACAATAGAGACTCAATAAATCACAGCAATCTGCAGAGATGACAGGAATCCCTCTCTCATTATCTACCCTCAGGGCCATGTCTACATCCCCTGTAATTAGCCCCTCTAGACTAATATCCTGATGACACTCTGCACTCTTTAGCCACGAAAACCCTGCAGCTTCCCCAATTTACTTGAAAATATTGCAAACTGTCCTTTATTCAGCCAATTTTCTTCTCTCAACCATTTATGAGAAATTCATATTATTCATCTCTTTAACATTTAGTATAATCCAGAATGATTATCTCAGATTTCCTTTTTGCTATAACCACCTGAATTTGTTCTTTGAACAATAATTGTCCTGAGGCAAGTGAGAATTTGCTGTGTTATTAATTCTTATCACCCTCACATTGTAAACCTGTATTTTTTTTTAATTTTATCTTGGCCAGTGCATGGCTAGATTCTTATGAGGAAAATGGACTTTCAAACAATAGGACTCTAGTTGCTAGAGAAATTACTTACAGTCTGAAACCTCAGGTGGACAACACTGAGTATGTAACTTGACATTGGTAATTTGAGTATCAAAGGAAAAGTAAATCCAACCAGGGGTTTCAAAGGACTGTGATTCTGATTAGCTCAACTGTCATTAGGTTAGTTAGCTCTGTAATTGGTGAAATGTGTCCACATGTATTTTTCTTAAGAGCCACTGGCTGTCTCACCCCGTTGGTTGAACAGATGGGTCTCCCCAAGTGCTGGGAACCCCAGCTCCGCTTCCATCTTCTCTCACCCCAGAAGCTGTGGCTAATGCTTGACAAAAAAGTCTGTTCTTGTTACATTTCGTACATAAACTAGCTAATGAGCTTATACTAAAAAACAAATGTTGGGAGGCCTAGGTGGGTGGAGTTAGAGACCAGCCTGACCAACATGGTGAAACCCGGTCTCTACTAAAAATACAAAAATTAGTTGGGCGTGGTGGTGGGCGCCGGTAATCCCAGCTACTCGGGAGGCTGAGGCAGGAGAATCGTTTGAACCCGGGAGGCAGAGGTTGCAACGAGCCGAGATCACACCATTGCACTGTAGCCTGGGCGACAGAGAGAAACTCCATCTCAAAAAATAATAAAATAAAATAAAAAATCTATGCATTGTGGAGCCATATGAGATTTAATCAAAAAAATCCATTTATCTCATGCATTATCTCAATTATAGTTAATTAGCAGAGAAATACACTTACATAAAGTCATGTTATCATTAATGGAAGGTGATAATTACAGTTTACAAGGGTGTCAGTATAATCTTTTGTAATCCTTATGATCCTTTGAATAGATGTCAATTATCTTTAGTTTGCACAAACATTAAGTAGGTTAGTGCCTGCAATTTTATATTTTAATTTATAACATTAAAGGTAACATTTGTTTTACAACTACTTATCAGATTAAACTGGGCAGCAAATCTTTTACATTCATTTGGAGAACTGTTTTGTGTGTTAATTTGCTAATTTGTGCTACATGTAAATGTCACTCAATTTACAAAGCAAGCAATAGACTGCACTGATTTGTTTATAGTGTCATTATATTACTTACTTGTGAAAAATTTGGTTAAATATAAATGGCATTTTGGTGTGTATGTGATGTTATATATTACTCTGCTATTTTACATTTTTAAAAAGTTATACTTAGGTAGATGCTAATACTAATTTTATATTTTGTGTAATAAGTTAGTAGGTAAAAGAGGAAATAATATTACTTTAAAAAGGTAAATGCTAATTGCTGAAATCTCATAGTACTGGTTTTCACTTTATTTTAAAAACTTTTTTTGTAACAGATTCACCATTAGGCTGTAAATTGTGAGAACATAAAGACCACATCTCTTATCTGTTATATATAATATTCTTAAAAATTTGCAAAGTCCCTATGACATAGAAAGTGCTTATTTATTTATTTAGTGTTGAATGAATATCTGTGGAATCACTGTGGCACTCATATGTCATCCTCCAAGTCCCCACCATCACTTCACTCTATCAAATCTTTTATTCTCAGACTTTCTGTGTGCTGTGATAGATACGATGGCAATTATAAAACAAAGTCTCTTCTTCTCTCATGTAGCACACAATCTACTTTAGAGAGAATATTATTATTATTTTGGAAACACTTTTGTACTCCATTAAGGGGGTACCTATTGATACTAAGAGGGAAAAGATCAATGCCCCAAACATTGAAAATCTTAAAGAGTTAACAATATTTTTGAGATTCAAAGTACAGCTTGACTTCATTCAGATGGTTAATTTGGTGATGAGTGTGGATACAGTGTAAGTAATAGTCCCAAGGAGAAAATAAACTCTGTATATGTGGTTCTATCTGTGAGTAGCTGTGTTTATTTGTGAGTGTCCGTGTGTATCTCCATGTGCATTTTTCTGAGTACCTGTCTGAGACCCCTTATGTGTATTTCTCTAGTGCTGTGGATCAAGTGAGAGGCACAGAACATAGCAACTCCTCTTCAAGTTAGGACAGCACTCATCCTTTGAGTATGACTACCTCTTGCCTAATCTAACATAGCCTGCTGCTTTCAACTTCTTTCCTTCAGGCCTTACATTAATTGGAAGTTTTCAGGTTGTTGAAAACCATGTACAGTTTATTAACCAGACAAGATATACCTTGACCACCACCTACTGAAACTGGCCAGGCTTCTCTGATGTTTCCTAAAAACAGGTGATACCTCAGCCTTTCCACACTAATTGCCAGGTGGCTGAACTATGTCTAGCCTTGGTGGTCCTAAATATTAGGTTCAAGTTGGTATAAAAGGGAATAGACTGAGTAGATTGACGTTTCCTCTATTTTTTTTAGTTTGAACAAATGATCAAGACACAGACTCCAAATGATGATAAATCTCAGAACATCTTTGGCAAAAAACAGAAGAAAAAGTAATTATTGATTAGACAAATATACACTATTCCAAATTGTTAGAAATTCGTGGGATGCTAATTAATTACCTGGTGTCCCTTGTGGGATCCCAAGAATTGGAAAAATAAAGCCCCAAAGGCTGGTGTAAATCAAAATACAGCCTTGCTAATGAAAAAGCAGATTTGGAGAGCATAGCTCACACTGAAGGCTGAAATGGACCTAGCTCTACGTTCCCCTCTTAATTAAAGACATGGAGATTCAGAGGTAAGCAACGTGACTCACCTCGGCCTTTTTCAGGTGAGACCGTCATCTGACAGAGCAAGGACCTATTGCAGCAAAACTTTGCCTGCACCGATTTGTGCCTGGTCGCAGGCAGGTCCAAAAGGGAGGATTTAAATGACAAAGAGGTGGACACAGGTGGTTTGAGTGTCAATGTGCAGTCTCCCTGTGGTTAAAGTGTCCACTGTTAGTCAGGTTTTCTTCATCCTCACCTAACAGACTAGTCACTCTGCCCTTTGTTTACCCTCAGTGGCACCGGTTTTCAACAAGGAGTATTTTTGCTCCTCCAGTTGGGGAGATTTCACAATATCTGGGGATCATTTGTTTGTCACAATTCTGGGGGTGGGTGCTACTGAATCCAGTGTGTAGAAGCCAAGAATGCTGCTAAACATCCCACAATAAAGAATTACCCAGCCCAAAATTTCAATAGTATCAGGTCTGGGACTCTTCTTTATAGAAATGAGAGGATTAGGGAGATAGGTGCTTCCACCTTATATGGACTGATAATAAATTGATACAATCCATATTATGATGAAACATTCTCATAGTTACAAAAAGTATGAATTTAGAGCTATTTCCAAAGTGGTGATTTTGCTACAATATTTGCGTTTTAGAGCATGTAGAGCAATTGGTGCAAGGGCCACTTCAGCAGCAATAAGGATGACGAAAGACCAGGCTTAGACCATGAACATTGCTACATTTTTCGAGTTTCCCCTTTACTCCCAAATAGGAATCCTCATTTGAAAAACTGATAGTGGCCAGGCGCAGTGGCTCACGCCTGTAATCCCAGCACTTTGGGAGGCCGAGGCGGGCGGATCACGAGGTCAGGAGACCGAGACCATACTGGCTAACACAGTGAAACTCCGTCTCTACTAAAAATACAAAAAAATTAGCCGGGCATGGTGGCAGGCGCCTGTAGTCTCAGCTACTTGGGAGGCTGAGGCGGGAGAATGGCGTGAATCCGGGAGGCGGAGCTTGCAGTGAACCGAGATCGTGCCACTGCACTTCAGCACTTCAGCCTGGGCAACAGAGGGAGACTCTGTCTCAAAAAAAAAAAAAAAAAAAAGAAAAAGAAAACTGATAGTAACAGTGTCCTATCAAAATAAGTACGGAGAGTGTAAAGTAACAGAAACTCTCTTCCATTTTTATGGAAGCATAAAATTGTATTACCACTTTAAAAAAGAGAGAAAATAGTTTGACACTTTCTTATAAAACCATCATGAATCTTTTGCTTTAAAGTTTAAGGTCCCCGAAGTCCTATTAACTTGTGCAAAAGATTAAAATTAGGTGTACACGGTTTTCCATCATTTAAATAACATAGCACCTTTTTACCCTTGAGGATTTAGAAAGACTGCAAAATTTGTAGACATTTGGTCAAGTAGTTGGCAAGTGGCAAGTAGCAGGAATTAATTTCTTAAGTTTTTGAAACAAGATTTGTAAAGAAAGAAAATCCCATGTTTGCTATAGGAAAAAATCTACATATATGGCTAGAAAAGCTGTTTTAGTCATTAGAGAGAAGGGGCAATACATGCAATCTGGTTAAACCTCATCAACTGTTGACATCAAGGGCTATTCTCAGTGAAAGTTTGCCTGAGACATCCAAAATATCTCTTTACGTTTTTCTTTTAGTAAAATTAGTTTGACAGAAAGAAAGGGAAGTAGCGTTAAGTGTTTGTAGAAAACAGTAGAAGACCTTAGAGCCAGTGGCTAGCCTTTGTAGTTAGTATTGAAAAACCCAATAACTGGAAGACGTATCTGTGGCATCAAGGGCTTCTGCAATCATGAGGCTCATCAGACCTTCTTCAAAATCAAAAGGCCCTTAGGCTTAGATCAAGGAATCCAGACCCACATTTGTTTTCCTTATGTGTAGTGAAGCTGGACACCTTCAGTATACTTTCATATTGAAAAAAACTTTATTTGAGGTATGTCAGTAAATGAACATGGCATTGTTCAGAGCATCAAGGAAATCATTGTCTAGGCAACAATTTCAAAGGCATTGCTTAGCTTTCAAAAGAGCATACTTCTTTTTTTATTTTTATTTTTATTTTTTGAGATGTAGTCTCACTCTGTGGCCCAGGCTTGAGTGCAGTGGCACAATCTTGGCTCACTGCAAGCTCTGCCTCCCAAGTTTACGCCATTCTCCTGCCTCAGCTTCCCAAGTAGCTAGGACTAAAGGTGGCCGCCACCACGCCCAGCTAATTTTTTTTTTTTTTTTTTTTTTTGTATTTTTAGTAGAGACCAGGTTTCACCGTGTTAGCCAGTATGGTCTGGATCTCCTGACCTCATGATCCACCCACCTCGGCCTCCCAAAGTGCTGGGATTACAGGTGTGAGCCACCGCGCCCGGCCCCCAGAAGAGCATACTTCTAAAGAACTTGAACTAAAGAAAGAAAATACTAATTATCAGAACTAAGCAAGTCAATTCAACTGGACACTAAATTTTGCTTTACATGTTTTGATAGTGAAGGCAAAAAAGAAGTATGGGCTTTCTAAAAACAAAATGTATACATATTCATCTCCAGACTTGTTTTTTCCCTCTATCATCTAATTCAAGCAGAAATCTACAAAAATAAGGGATTTTGAACAATATGATGAAGATAATTTAAAACTATATTTTTTAAAAATGAGGGAGTACATTTTAATAAAAAAATTAAAAACTTAGCTTCTTGTACATAAGTTGTTCAAGGTTTCTCAGATGTAAAGTGAGCTCTACATTCAATCTTTATAAACTTTACTAAGGTAAAGATAGTGATGAATCTTTTGCTTTAAAGCTTAAGGTCCCTGAGGTCGTATTTACTTGTGTAAAGGAGTTCAATGAGGTGCACATGGTTTTCCATCATTTAAATAGCATAATACCTTTTTACCCTTGAGGACATAGAAAGACTACAAGATTTAAAAACCAATTTATTTAAAGTTCCTCTCCTGAAGTTTGAAAGTGTGATTGGGGGTAAAGAAATCAATTCTCATTATCTTCAGGAAGAAAAGTGTTTAATCTTTGCACAATAAATTGTGCTTCAGAATTGAGAAAAATAGAACCCAATTCTACTATGTGTCTAAGTATGTGAGCTCATGTAATGAACCTAAGCTTGTTAGTCACAGTTGGTAAGTCAGTGCTTTATAGGTCAAATGTACACAGCTGGATCATTTGGAAAATATACAACATGGGAGTTGAGAGACAATTCAGTAAGTTGAATATTGTTTATCTGATGTCACTCCCAAACTCTGATGAACTTGGTGTGAAGAAAAACTAATAGTTTAATATTTGCTCTATTTATAAATTTCACAACTTTATAGAACTTGATTAGTTCAATCTACTCATTTTACAGAAAAGGCCACTAAAACTTAGCAAAGTTAAAGAAGAACTTAGCCTAAGTCTCACAGCTAGTAAGCAGCAAAACTAAAATCTGCCAAGTTATTCAAAGCCTAGCTTCTCTCTACATTACCTTGATAAGTCTAGGTTATTGTTTAATGCTTTTAAATGATCTAAACCATTTCCCAAATTATAGGATTACATGGCTTTCTAAATGTTAAAGCATCATTTTGCATTATAAAAACAATTCTATAAAATTGGAGGGAAGCAGGGGTTGAAACCACACATTTACATAATTTCGTAAATGTTACTTTCTCTACTAATAATCTCCAACCTTCTTGACCAGGATTTCCTGTCTCATTGTTGGCACCATGTGCTAACTTCACGTGACTGGCTTTCATCACTGAAAATTGACACTTCCGGAGGGGTGGAGCCAAGATGGCCGAATAGGAACAGCTCCGGTCTCCAGCTCCCAGCCCGAGCGACACAGAAGACTGGTGATTTCTGCATTTCTGCTTGAGGTACCTGTTTCATCTCACTAGGGAGTGCCAAACAGTGGGTGCAGGACAGTCGGTGAAGCGCACTGTGCGTGAGCCGAAGCAGGGCGAGGCACTGCCTCATTCGGGAAGCGCAAGGGGTCAGGGAGTTCCCTTTCCTAGTCAAAGAAAGGGGTAACAGACGGCACCTGGAAAATCGGGTCAGTCCCATCCTCATACTGCGCTTTCCCAACGGGCCTGGAAAACGGCACACTAGGAGATTGCGTCCCGCACCTGGCTCGGAGGGTCCTATGCCCACGGAGTCTCGCTGATTGCTAGCACAGCAGTCTGAGATAAAGCTGCAAGGCATCAGCGAGGCTGGGGGAGGGGCGCCCGCCATTGCCCAGGCTTGCTTAGGTAAACAAAGCAGCCAGGAAGCTGGAACTGGGTGGAGCCCACCACAGCTCAAGGAGGCCTGCCTGTCTCTGTAGGCTCCACCTCTGGGGGCAGGGCACAGACAAACAAAAAGTCAGCAGGAATCTCCAGAGACTTAAATGTCCCTGTCTGACTGACAGCTTTGAAGAGAGTAGTGGTTCTCCCAGCACGCAGCTGGAGATCTGAGAACGGACAGACTGCCTCCTAAAGTGGGTCCCTCACCCCTGAGCAGCCTAACTGGGAGGCACCCCCCCAGTAGGGAAAGGCTGACACCTCACTGGGCCGGGTACTCCTCTGAGACAAAACTTCCAGAGGAACTATCAGACAGCTGAATTTGTGGTCTCACGAAAATCCGCTGTTCTGCAGCCACCACTGCTGACACCCAGCCAAACAGGGTCTGGAGTGGACGTCTAGTAAACTCCAACAGACCTGCAGCTAAGGGTCCTGTCTGGTAGAAGGAAAACTAACAAACAGAAAGGACATCCACAACAAAAACCCATCTGTACATCACCATCATCAAAGCCCAAAAGTAGATAAAACCGCAAACATGGGGAAAAAACAGAGCAGAAAAACTGGAAACTCTAAAAAGCAGAGCACCTCTCCTCCTCCAAAGGAACGCAGTTCCTCACCAGCAACGGAACAAAGCTGGATGGAGGACGACTTTGACGAGTTGAGAGAAGAAGGCTTCAGACGATCAAACTACTCTGAGCTACGGGAGGAAATTCAAAACAATAGCAAAGAAGTTAAAAACTTTGAAAAAAAATTAGAAGAATGGATAACTAGAATAACCAATGGAGAGAAGGGCTTAAAGGAGATGATGGAGCTGAAAGCCAAGTTTCGAGAACTATGTGAAGATTGCAGAAGCATCAGTAGCAGATGCGATCAACTGGAAGAAAGGGTATCGCTGATGGAAGATGAAATGAATGAAATGAAGCGAGACGGGAAGTCTAGAGAAAAAAGAATAAAAAGAAATGAACAAAGCCTGCAAGAAATTTGGGACTAAACTAAATTTGCGAAAAAACTGGAAGCATTCCCTCTGAAAACTGGCACAAGACAGGGATGCCCTCTCTCACCGCTCCTATTCAACATAGTGCTGGAAGTTCTGGCCAGAGCAATCAGGCAAGAGAAGGAAATAAAGGGTATTCAATTAGGAAAAGAGGAAGTCAAACTGTCCCTGTTTGCAGATGACATGATTGTATATCTAGAAAATCCCATTGTCTCAGCCCAAAATCTCCTTAAGCTGATTAGCAACTTCAACAAAGTCTCAGGATACAAAATCAATGTACAAAAATCACAAGCATTCTTGTATACCAATCACAGACAAACAGAGAGCCAAATCATGAGTGAACTCCCATTCACAATTGCTTCAAAGAGAATAAAATACCTAGGAATCCAACTTACAAGGGATGTGAAGGACCTCTTCAAGGAGAACTACAAACCACTGCTCAATGAAATAAAAGAGGATACAAACAAATGGAAGAACATTCCATGCTCATGGGTTGGAAGAATCAATATCGTGAAAATGGCCATACCGCCCGAAGTAATTTATAGATTCAATGCCATCCCCATCAAGCTACCAATGACTTTCTTCACAGAATTGGAAAAAACTACTTTAAAGTTCATATGGAACCAAAAAAGAGCCCGCATTGCCAAGTCAATCCTAAGCCAAAAGAACAAAGCTGGAGGCATCACGCTACCTGACTTCAAACTATACTACAAGGCTACAGTAACCAAAACAGCATGGTACTGGTACCACAACAGAGACATAGATCAATGGAACAGAGCCCTCAGAAATGATGCTGCATATCTACAACTATCTGATCTTTGACAAACCTGACAAAAACAAGAAATAGGGAAAGGATTCCCTATTTAATAAATGGTGCTGGGAAAACTGGCTAGCCATATGTAGAAAGCTGAAACTGGATCCCTTCCTTACACCTTATACAAAAATTAATTCAAGATGGATTAAAGACTTAAATGTTAGACCTAAAACCATTAAAATCCTACAAGAAAACCTAGGCAATACCATTCAGGACATAGGCGTGGGCAAGGACTTCATGTCTAAAACACCAAAAGCAATGGCAACAAAAGCCTAAATTGACAAATGGGATCTAATTAAACTAAAGAGCTTCTGCACAGCAAAAGAAACTACCATCAGAGTGAACAGGCAACCTACAGAATGGGAGAAAATTTTTGCAACCTACTCATCTGACAAAGGGCTAATATCCAGAATCTACAATGAACTCAAACAAATTTACAAGAAAAAAACAAACAACCCCATCAAAAAGTGGGCAAAGGACATGAACAGACACTTCTCAAAAGAAGACATTTATGCAGCCAAAAAACACATGAAGAAATGCTCATCATCACTGGCCATCAGAGAAATGCAAATCAAAACCACAGTGAGATACCATCTCACACCAGTTAGAATGGCCATCATTAAAAAATCAGGAAACAACAGGTGCTGGAGAGGATGTGGAGAAATAGGAACACTTTTACACTGCTGGTGGGACTGTAAACTAGTTCAACCATTGTGGAAGTCAGTGTGGCGATTCCTCAGGGATCTAGAACTAGAAATACCATTTGACCTAGCCATCCCATTACTGGGTATATACCCAAAGGTCTATAAATCATGCTGCTATAAAGACACATGCACACGTATGTTTATTACGGCACTATTCACAATAGCAAAGAGTTGGAACCAACCCAAATGTCCAACAACGATAGACTGGATTAAGAAAATGTGGCACATATACACCATGGAATACTATGCAGCCATAAAAAATGATGAGTTTGTGTCCTTTGTAGGGACATGGATGAAACTGGAAAACATCATTCTCAGTAAACTATCGCAAGGACAAAAAACCAAACACCGCATGTTCTCACTCATAGGTGGGAATTGAACAATGAGAACTCATGGACACAGGAAGGGGAATATCACATTCCGGGGACTGTTGTGGGGTGGGGGGAGGGGGCAGGGACAGCATTAGGAGATATACCTAATGCTTAATAACGAGTTAATGGGTGCAGGAAATCAATATGGCACATGGATACATATGTAACAAACCTGCACATTGTGCACATGTACCCTAAAACCTGAAGTATAATAAATAAATAAAAATTAAAAAAAAAAAAGAAAAAAGAAAATTGACACTTCCCTTCAGATTATTTTTTCTCTATGTCATTCAAGAGATTAATCTGTATTTTGAAGAAAGCTGAATTGACACAACAGCCTTAATGCCAATTTATACCTCAGGCATAAAGAAATGGAGAAACTCAGCTTTACCAGTGCCAACAGGAATTTCTTCTTCCAGGAATATTTGCCTGTTGTCATTTATTTATTATTGCAACTATACCTATAGTATTCAGTAAACTCATGCTTTTTTAGAAATTCCAGTAAATATGATGCCACCAAAGGCACCACTGCATTCAAAAATAGTACCTTTCAAGCTTCAAATGCTTGTCCAACTCAAAATTGAAGAAAGCATTGCAAAGTTATGAAATAATACTGCTTACTTTTCCAAAAACAATCTAATTCTGTCTATTCACAAAAAACAAATAATTTGATTGGGTTCAACCTACCTGTTTTTCATTGCCACTTCTAAACAGTATCTGCAACCCAATCATGAAATGACAATATCTCTGAAACAAAAAAAAAACCTCACTGGTGTAATCTTTTTTTTCCTTTGCCCTAATTCTATAATTATGGTGGCCGACATTGTGATTTATTTGGCATTTTTCTGAAACTGGTGATTATTTTTGTTCTTGTACTTACTTGTAAAGGTTACTGATAAATGAATTCCTTTGTGTTTATGTTTTTTAATGATCTGAATGCTCTGTTTTGTACGTATCCATCTTTTGGGTTTTGATTGTCATCTACTTTTATTCAGTCCTTTGTTATTGTAATGTTCTTTCATCAAATAAGGGCACAATGTGATTAGAATAAATTTTTGTATATTAAATTTCATTTGATTAATGTAGAGATGACATAGTCAATTCCAAATATAAAAGCATTGGCCCACATTTTCCCAGGAAAATTAACACAAATTAATGAGTACCTGTATTCATGTATTGAATAAATACTTATTGCCCACCTATTATATGACAAACATTAAGTTCATCCCTGATTCTGTAAAACGAAATTACATGGTGGTTGCCAGGGTCTGGGGGAGGGAAGAATGGAGGTATTAGTGTTTAACGGGTACAGAGTTTCAATTGAAAAGATGAAGTTCTGGAAATAGATGATGGTGATGGTTGTACAACAATGTGAATGTAATGAATGCCACAGAACTGTACATTTAAACATGGTTAAAAAGGTAAATTTTAGGCCGGGCGCGGTGGCTCATGCTTGTAATCCCAGCACTTTGGGAGGCCGAGGCGGGCAGATCATGAGGTCAGGAGATCGAGACCACGGTGAAACCCCGTCTCTACTAAAAATACAAAAAAAATTAGCCGGGCGTGGTGGCGGGCGCCTCTAGTCCCAGCTACTCGGAGAGGCTGAGGCAGGAGAATGGCGTGAACCCGGGAGGCGGAGCTTGCAGTGAGCCGAGATTGCGCCACTGCACTCCAGCCTGGGCAACAGAGCGAGACTCCGTCTCAAAAAAAAAAAAAAAAAGGTAAATTTTAGATGTATATTTTACTACAACAAAACTAATTAGAGAAGATCCTCAAGGAGTTTACAATCTAGTTGGAGCAACTGAGAAGTAAAAAGATTGTTACTATTTACAATGGACATGAAAAGCTCTACAATAAAAGTATTCTTTCACCATTTAGTGAATACAAATGAGGGACATCTAGACCAAATCAGAGTTGAGAAGCAGAAGAAAGGATGTTACTGCATAGTGCCCAAAAGAAAGGGTAGAAATGAGGTTGTCAATTGTGAAATAGAAAGATTATACGCAGCTGGGCGGGCGCGGTGGTTCAGCACTTTGGGAGGCCGAAGCAGGTGGATCACGAGGTCAGGAGACTGAGACCATCCTGGCTAACATAGTGAAATCCCGTCTCTACTAAAAATACAAAAAATTAGCCAGGTGTGGTGGTACACGCCTGTATTCCCAGCTACTTGGGTGGATGAGGCAGGGAAATTGCTTGAACCCGGGAAGAGCCAAGATCGTGACACTGCACTCCAGCCTGGGCGACAAAGCAAGACTCTGTCTCAAAAAAAAAAAAAAAAAAAAGAAAGAAAAAAAGAAGAAAAAGATAGATTATATAGGCAGAGTTCTAGCAGTGAAGCTTCCCAATGCAAGAACAAGAACATATGAGTCCATCCTATTGTCCAAAGCTGGTTATGTCCAGCAGTCTTCTACATTCCTCTGCCCATCTCTGGGAATTTATCCAGTGGCTCACCAGCCTCCATCCTGCACCTTCAGCCTTGCCTATTTTACTGAGTAATTCCCATTAGCACTCGGATATGTTCTAGTGTCATCCATCTTTAAAACACACACACACACACACACGTTTCTTGATTTCTACACTCTTTTAATAGCCCTTAATCTAGTTCTACAAGAACTACATCCCAAGAGTTATGTACAGAGTGAAAGTGGCGGAAGGCTTACTTGGGATTCTAACTAATTTATATTCTTCAATATAGTTTTAGAAGGTTTAGATGAGGCTTATCAGGATTAATACATTTGGTTTCCCTTTTGCCTAGTCATCATATATATCCATACTATTTCTGGACCACAATAATAAAGTACATTGACTAGTAAGCTATGAATTCCCCAAAAGGAAAACAGAATCACATTCTGTTGCATGACAAGGAGTGAGAATCAGACCAAAGGAGGAAGTGTAAACTGAGCATGGTTTTTACTAGTTAGGTCTGTTCTTACAAGTCCTCATCTAAAGGACTCATATCTGAATTGTAAGTAATGGGAACTACAAAAAAAAAAGAAGGGGGCCTAAACAAGCTGTTTTACCACAATTTCTGTAATGAGTGACACCCTTAACATTAGCCATTGATGGATTGAGAGAGATTCTTGCTGTCACAAATGATATCATTCTTCCCATCATGAGACTTTGAGCAGAGTTGGCCAGAGAAACCACTTCATGCCAAGTATTCGTTGGTCACAAAGACCATTAGTGCAAACATCAATGGCCTGAGCACTGTGTGTTATTAAGCTCAGAGAATGTTTGCATGCATCAGTGTCAGAACAAGTGGCATCTTTGAGACTCATCAGTAGCCTGGCTCCTGCTTTGCATATCGAGACAGGATGTTTCTCCCAGTGGGCCAATGACGAAGAGGAGGAAAAGTCAATGTCATGAGGTTTCCAAGTATGGAGCTCAGTGGAACATATATTGCACACTTTCTAAGGATTATCAGAATCATTTGAAGGAAATTTTAGTGAAGTTAGTTCTTCTGCAAGTCATGTGAATGTATGAAGCAAGAGAACTACTATTTCGTGATTAATCCTATTACTCTCTTTTTAATCCCTGACTAGCATAGTTAAATATATTTGAGGACACATTTAAATTGTCTCAAAGTTTAAAATAAGTACATTTTGCATAATTAAGTTACCATTCAAGGAGATCACAGAGAATACTTTATAATAATGACCTACGTTTAAAGACTAATTATGGTTAAATATTAACACTGTTTTAAAATATGACACATGTCCTATAAAGAATTAAAATGTTTAAGGCACTGGTCTCCTTTTAAGATCAACTATTATCCATATTACTTTTATACAAGGTTCACTAAGCCCCTAGGTATTATAACTATTTTTCACTTACATCTAGGCTAGAATCAACTGCACGTTTATACTGCAATAGGAAACTGCATTAAAAGCCACCCATGCTTTTCTTCATACCAATCACTTTATCTCTCATAACATTCTTAGTATCAGTGCCCTGAACCATTTTAAATATTCATATGAACATGTTAAGATGCCTTTAACTTTTAAGATAAGTAGATTATCTATGCAACCTAAAGGAATTATTCCAATTCTACAAAGAAAAACAGATCACTGAACAAATCATAAATCTTGCCTTCATAGCATTCCCCAGATTTGTAATGCAGAAGCCTTTTATACTATTTTTGTGAAAATAACATAATAATAACATAATGTTCTATGCTTATATACTACTTTTCTAATAACTATCAACTCGTCTTTTTGACAGCACTGAGTAATAAAGAGGGAAAAAATATTGTTTCTATTCTATAATGAGGAAACTAAGGCAGAGTGCCGAAAAAGAAAAAACTGCCTATGGAAAACATTTGCCTAGGCAAAAAAAAAAAAAAAAAAATTAGCCTTAGTTGTTTATCTACAACGAAGTTGAATAAAGAAAAGACAGAAAAATAAAGAAACATGGGCCAAATTAATCACTGCTCCTTATAATTAAAAGTAGTCATGGGTTATTTCACCATTGAAAAGAAAAGGGATTAATGGAGTTATATATTAGATAAAAATACCTTTTATTGAAGCCCACAGCTTGTCATAGACCATGGAGATAGAACAGACTATGATGCAATAATAAAGAAATCCTAAAATCTAAGCAGTTTAACACAAGAAACTTTATTTTTTCCTTAAGTTAAAGTCCAGTAAAGCTGAGTTATTCTCCTTGACAGTTCTCTTTCAAGTGATGATTCAGGCATCTGAGCCCCTGCCATTATGTAGCTAAACTCTCTGAAACACATAGTTTCTGAGGTCAGCATAGAAGGAAGAATGAGACTATAGGACAGGTTCACACAGGATATAAGTGTCAGTCCTAAAACTGGCTTAAATCAATTCTGACCATTTCCTACTGGCCAGAAGTTAATCCAATCCCCTTGTTTGGGTGCTATGGAAAATACCATAAACTATATGGCTTATGAACAAAAGCTGTTTATTTCTCACAGTTCTGGAGGATGAAAAATCTAAGATTTTGAGTGCTGGCAAATTTGATATCTGATGAGGGCAGACTTTCTTGTTCATATAGGATGTCTTCTTACAGTGTCCCTGTATGGTCAAAGCAGTGAGAGGATTATTCTTGAGCTTCTTTTACAAGGACACTAATCTCATTAGTGAAGGCGCCACTCTTATGAACTAACCATCCTCCAAAGACCCACTTTCTAAAACCATTACCTTGGGAGTTAGGATTTCAACATAGGAATTTTCAGGGGACACAATCAGGCCATTGTATCTTAATCTATGAAGACTGGAAAACATAGCCTTGTTTGCCCAAGAGGAGGAAAATGAAACAGGACCTGGAGAGCATCATAACATTGTCTCTGCCACTAGCTAGTACGTGGGTAAGCAAGAGGTTGATGGGACATGTATTAAAAAGAAGTAGATCAGCTTTCAAGAGAAGCTATGTTTCATCCTACTTCTGAATATAGCTCTTAATTTTATTTTGGGAAAATTCCTTAACTCACAAGGCTTCAGTTTACTCAGCTGTAAAGTAAGAGAAGGATAAGTTATGGGAGCTAAGATGACGTAATACATGATAATAATGTCAATCAATTTCTAAGCGTTTACCATCTGCTATATGCTGTGCTACATTCTTTAAATTGTATCTCATCATTTCCTAAGTCAACTTTTAACATTCTATGATGCTAAGGAGGAAATACAGTTCAAAATTCTTATGTCAAACTACACGAAGCAATAAAATAAATTAGTGTTAAGTGTTGCTCAGAATTACAGGGAAAGAAGAAGTAGCACTTATGTCTCAGGAACGATCCAGTTAAGAATAGAGAAGCTCAAATCTCATTAGAAGAAGACAAGAAATGATAGTAAGTTGGTGAAAGTCCCTTGTTGATAATCACAACTTTCCCCTCTTTATTTCTGTAAATCATGGCTCATTCCTTCTTCTATTCCTTCAGATAAATTTCTGTTGAGCACCTATAATGTGGGAGGTTTCAATGCTATCAGTCTAGAATCAAGGGAAAAGACAATGATTTTTAAGTTGTGGATATCTTTATGACTCATAAACTGAGAAAATAAAATATATATTTCTATAAGAAATAAAGAAAAGTTGGTCAAATGGTATTTCTAGTTCTAGATCCTTGAGGAATTGCAACACTGTCTTCCAAAATGGTTGAACTAATTTACACTCCCACCAACAATGTAAAAGCATTCCTATTTCTCCACATCCTCTCCAGCATCTATTGTTTCCTGACTTTTTAATGATAGCCATTCTAACTGGCGTGAGATGGTATCTCATTGTGGTTTTCATTTGTATTTCTCTAATGACCAGTGATGATGAGCTTTTTTTCATGTTTGTTGGCAGCATAAATGTCTTCTTTTGAGAAGTGTCTGTCCACATCCTTCACCCACTTTTTGATGGGGTTGTTTGGTTTTTCCTTGTAAATTTGTTTACGTTTCAAAGGATTATAAATCATTCTACTATAAAGGCACATGCAAACATATGTTTACTGCAGCACTGTTCACAATAGCAAAGACTTGGAACCAACCCAAATGCCCATCAATGATAGACTGGATTAAGAAAATGTGGCACATATACACCATGCAATACTATGCAGCCATAAAAAAGGATGAGTCCATGTCCTTTGCAGGGACATGGATGAAGCTGAAAACCATCATTCTCAGCAAACTAACACAGGAACAGAAAACCAAACACTGCATGTTCTCACTCATAAGTGGGAATTGAAGAATGAGAACACATGGACACAGGGAGGTGAACATCACACACTGGGGCCTGTTGGAGGGTGGTGGGCTAGGAGAGGGATAGCGTTAGGAGAAATACCTAATGTAGATGATGGGTTGACAGGTGCAGCAAACCACCATGGGCACATATATACCTACGTAACAAATCTGCACATTCTACTCATGTCCCAGAAGTTAAAGTATAATAAAAAGAGAAATGAAAGAAAATATATATTTTTAAAGAATCAGCCTTGCATAGTGGTGCATGCCTGTAGTCCCAGCTACTTGAGAGGCTGAGGAAGAAGAATAGCTTAAGCCCAGGTAATCAAGGACGCAGTGAGCCATGATTGTGTCATGGCATTCCAACCTGAGCATCAGAGCGGGACCTTGTCTCAAGAAAAACAAAAAATACATATATATATGTGTGTGTGTGTATTTATATTTTGTATGTGTGTATATATATGTGTATGTGTGTATTTACTGGAGGGTTTTGAGGGCTTGTATATATGTGTGTATGTGTATATATATATATATATATATATATATATATATATATATAAAAGAGTTTATATGTACATATATAGGCCTTCAAAACCCTCTTTGGAATAACATGGACCACAGATCTCACCGTGACGTGTCTTGTTTTCCCAGGCACATCCTCAACCTTGACAAAATAACCCTCTAAATTGATTGGAAAACAAAAAAAGAAAGAAAGAAAAGTTGAAAAAATTGAAATTCAAATTCTGTTCTTTGTGGACAATAGCATCAGCTCTAGAAAGATGTCTTGCAACATCTTTTACAGAGACACTTGTCAAATGAATAGTTTGTTTCATAACTATAAATCAAAAACCTCTTGTATTAGAGAATTACACTCTCTAAAACTCAACTATTAATATTTCTAAGATGCTTTCGCTGGAACCATGAAAACAGTGTTGTCCATCAACTATCAGGCTACTCCTCAGTGTAAACTGATATATAATTTTCTCTTAACATCTTTTTTCTCAAACTGCTTTGATAGAAGTAGATTCCTAGCAGATGAGGGCCACCTAGGGATGTCTTGCCTTGAAACTTTACTGTCTTATTGGAGAATGAACAATTAGTTTAAATATTCACATTTTTTCTACTCAGATCTAGCAAAGACAGATGAGAAAGGTGATTTATTTCTGAAGGAACAAAAAGATGTATTATGATACCTTTTAATAGACATTTTTCAATGCTTTAAAAAATAATCAACCAGTGGTGTTATTCTGCACACACACAAAAAAAATGTTTAAAGACTTAATGGACACTTTTAAGACCCCACCAATAGAGTTTTAAGTTACTAATGAAGGGAATTTGTCCTTCACATTGGTAGATAGCCAAGCAATGATAAATAATTGTATCAAAGCCAGTTCCTGACCTCAAAGTTCCAATAGATTTCACTCAGCTCATAGACTGTTGGAGGCATCAAAATAATCTCCCCTTGTCTCTGATGTAGAGCAGGTTTGATGCTCATAAACCCTGGTGTTCTTAACTAACTGTAATCAAATCAGATAAATTGTCTTCAGCATTCAGCTGCCCTTATCTTGTGTCTGGAGATTATTGTCTTTCTTTCAATGGAAAAGAAATATTACTTTGTTATGTAGGAATACCATTGCTTTTGCTAAGTGCCTATAGGAAAACATTTCTCATTAAAACATTAACAATGAAAGCTCCAGAGTTGTTGATTTGTTTTTACTTCTCAATGACTTGGAATTAAAGATACTATAAAATTTAAGATATATACAGTTCTGGATTTATATTAGCTTTTTATAGCACTATAATGTTAAACTATGCTATTAAATCAATTTCTTGATATATTTAACTAAAAATTCAATCTCTTAATTAAAATGTTTCCAAGGCTTAAAAGTTTTAAACAATTATTTGCTGACTCACTTACAGTTTGATAAATATATGTATATTGAAAATATACAATTATAAATAGGTGATTCCTTACTTTTTAAAAAGCTTTTGTGTCACAAAAGAACCTTATCCCAAACTAAATGATTCAAGGTGGTTTTCACCAAGCGGCTCTAAACCTGTACTACACATTAAAGTTTCCCAGGGAGATTTAAAAATCTCTGATGCCAGACCACACCCCAGACCAAATAAAGCAGAATCTCTCTGGGCAGGACCAAGGCTTTAGTATTTTTTAAAGTTCCCCAGGAGATTCTAACGTGCCAACAAAGTCAAGAAGCACTGCTCTAAGAGATGATCATATCAGGTAAATATATTTGTTATTTAAGATCACAAATTTTTGAGGAAAATAGATATTCAGTTTTCAGACTGCCATCATGAGCCTCATCTTTTCCCATATTTACCATATCTTATCAATAAACTATTTATAGAATATTTTTTCCTAGTCCCTCTTCTATTTTGAACATGCAGGCAAAAGCCATTCTGATTTCTTTCTACTAAATAATAGCATGTATTTAATTAGCATAACACTAAAATTAGCGAAGGTCTTAGCCTTTCTGACTAGCGTATTTGCATCTTAAGGTGCCAAGGAGGACAGCTATCGGATTTAAGAGTCCTTTCCATTCCCCCTTCTTCTTTATTCCCCCTGGAGCTGTGTGAGAGCCCTTACAATTTACCTTTGCACTAACGAGGGTAAAGTGCCTGAGCTGCACATTCCATGGCAGGCACCGCAAACTTAACAACAGGATTTACGAGGTGTGTGCTTGCCAGAATGTCTCTAATGTTCAGGTTCACTCATCCCAAGCCTTAAATTGGCTCTCTTGGTGCTATTTTAATCTGTACAGACCCAATCACACACAGCGTACAAATGGTGGTTCAAAGAAATGCACATAATAATGTGGCAGAGGATGTAATTTCTGTCAGAGAACACCATTGTTAACTATGATTGAAAAGACATGAATCCTGCTAAAGATATGAAACATTTTTTATGTCTACTGAATTTTAAAGGAAAGAAATACCCAAAAGGTAAAATTTAAATCCTCTGGGAGCCCTGACCAGCTAAGGGCACCTACAAATAATGCATGCAGTAGTAATCCATTTTACATACTAATAGGCAAAGGTTGTAAAGGTCACAGTAGACCACACCAAATGAGTTAGACCTGTGAGGGGGGGTCCCTGACCCATGGAATCAGCATGTTCTGTTACTTTTGTGCATCTATTCTGACACTGAGTTGATACTCCCTACTGAAAAACAGGCATTTTGATAAGCAAAGGAATACTGATTTGACTCCTCATCAAAGACCCAAGAGGACTAAGAGCCTGGTTTTGCTCCTAAGAACAAAAAGCCAATAAATTACACAAAAGCAATTTTTAATTTTATTTTTCCTACCCCACAGCATCTTTTCTTGTTTGAGTCTTTGGAGGGCATCCCAGCAGTTAAAAATTCGAGCAGTTACAACTGATGTGACATGGGCCGAGAGCAATCCAGTAAGACAACAAGAGCTGCTCCTGCTGAGTCCCTACCAAGCCAGTGTCTAAAGCTTTAGTTTCTAGATATTGGAGAAATCTTGAGAATCTTAAGGAATCTTATGGACCCAGCAAGGGACTTGGTGGCAAGGATATATTCAAAGGTTTGGGTCAACAGATAGGTACCATTTGGTAGAGAGGCATTTCAATATTTCAACAACTGGTCTGGCTATCCTGAGTAAATATTAGCCCTGGTTCCTAATACACGGGTTTATACAATTCTAGCATTGATCTCACTGATCGAAGAATTAGGTTTATTTGGATTTCTGGCCTAATGGTGTTGGTCTTGGTTACTGTTATATTTTTTCTTGTCTCTTATCAAAATAAAATACTTGACAAAAGATAACAGAGATAAGAAACATAGAGATGGGGGGAGGAAGGAGGTTGAGAAAAATAAAGAGAGGGAAAGGCTGGTATATCTAAACAATGATTCCAAGTACACAAACAATCCATCCCCACAACCTTTCCTAATATTTCAGGCTTGCAAAGGATTTGCAGCCACGGGTTTGTGCCACTCACAATCAGTTCCTCCATTTATCAATTTTACCTTGCACGGTAGTCGGCAGAATACAAATGCAAAGATACAGGAATAATGATAATCTTAGCACAGCCTCCCATAGATAGTAATGACTGTTGGCTGCAGCAGGTGCTGAGATGTAATAAAATTCATGTTAAGCAGCATTCCTATTCTGTAGTCTATCACATACGCTATCTCTTGGTAGCATGTGGCAAATAATCAGTCAATTCTATTTGACTATTTAGTGAGCAGTGAAAGAAATGTGCTTCTGTCACAAGCAAAAACTTGTACTGGGCCAATTCTACTGGATGCCATGAGGTTAACTCAACTTCCCAGCATTCACTGATTAAGTGGTAAAAAGTATGAGTCCCACAGCTATGTGGTCGTGATTTCTGCATCTTTTATGCTATTAACCTTTATTCAATTCAATTGCAAAATGCTCCTTTTGTTTTGTCTCAGACTGAATGTAATAACTGTTGCAAGACTGACAGTCTGACAGATTGAATCATGAAGCTCTGGCCAGTGATACCCTTAGGAGCACTCAGATAGGGGATAGCCAAGGCAGTGTCATTAGGGAGGTGCTAGGAAGTACCCAATCTCTTTAAATTATTTTCATTCCCTAAGCTAGGAACCCACTCCAACAAGATGTTGTACCTGTTATCTTCAAGCTCTACCCCCTTTAGAAATGTTTCTACCATTGAATGAATTACTCTATACTTTACAGTCATTTGAACCATTTAATGAAATTAGGTTTATCATATCCTTTCCTGAAATAAGTTTCTGTAAGTAAAGGGATGAAAGTACATCAGTCTTGTGACTTGAAAGATAAGGACTTGAAGACGATGAAGAGAGATGTATGAATGAGCAAAATAGCCTACTGTATAGTTGTCTGACTCATATTTTTGCCTAAATGGCCTTGTGCCTACCTCTAATTAAAGGAGAGCATCTCACCTTACTCCCCATCCCAACCCCAGGCTAAATCAACTTCTCCCCTCCTTCAAAGATACTCATTAGGCAAGACATTGTTTCATACTGTGACAGAGGCTAGCTGCTTTCTGTGTGCACTCTCCTTCTTCCCTAGTAAATAACATGGTTTTAGAAGAACATACTACTCTTTAAAATGAAAGATTAGATTTTTCCAGAATCCCTATAAGCTATGTATTGCCACAGGACTAATCTGGCCACTGAAATGTAACTTTTGGGGACTTCCAAGAGGGCTTTTTAAAAGAAGTTGACTAGTTAGAGTCAGCACCGTTTTGCTGTCCTCTGCTCCCTTCTGTTACCAACTTGGTCAGTGAGAGTTTTAGCAATCAGCTTGCATTTCACAATCAATCACTAAATTAATTCCTTTGTATATTCTTTGTTTCTTGATCCTCTTTTCACATTACCTAATTGTCTTACAATCTTGGGAAACTCACATTTGAGTTTGTTCTTTATCTGTAACCATACAACTAAAGCAGAATATAGACACAAAACCATAGTGAATGCTCTCATCTTGAATTCGACTTTTAACTATTTTTTAAGTTATTTTATTTATTTATTTATTGTTGTGTGTGTGTGTGTGTGTGTGTGTGTGTGTGTGTGTGTTTTAGAGACGATGTCTTGGTATGCTATCCAGGTTGGTCTCAAACTCCTGACCTCAAGAGATCTTCCTACCTTGGCCTCCTAAAGTCCTAGGATTACAGGCTCAAGCCACTGCACCCACCCTAATTTTTAAATTGTCACAAAAAATATGTAATATAAGATTTACTATCTGAAACATTTTTCCATGTACGTTTCAATGGTATTAAGTAAATTCACCCCATGGTACAACCATTAGTAGTATCCATCTCTAGAACTTTATTTAACTTACAAAACTAAAACTCTGTATCCGTTAAAAAATAACTCTCCGATCCCTTTACCTGCAATCCCTGGAAACAACCATTCTAATCTCTATGCTTCTGGTTAACAAAAGAATAATATTTAATGTCTTAAAGTTATAGCTCTCTAATTTAAATCTATACCAGCTTAGTTTTAATAACATACAAAAACTCTACTACTATATTACTTTATTTCTACCCCTTTTACAGTTGCCAGTGTAACAAAATTACATCTTTATGCATTGTGTGTCCAGAAACGTAGACTAAAAATTGGTTTCTGTTGTCTTAAATGGTGCAGGAAAAAAGTGGAGTTAGAAATCAAAGTTACAATAATACTAGCTTATATAATTATCCATGTAAATAATTTTACCAGAGGTATTTATTTCTACATACATATTTGAGTTACTATCTAGTGTCCCTTCATTTCAAATGGAAACAGGGCTTAATTTAGCATTTCATCCTAGTCTAGCGGTAACTAGCATTTCATACTAGTCTAGTTGTTAGTGGTAACAAGCTGACTCAGCTTTTGTTTTTTCTGGTAATGTTCTGATTTTTTTTCTTAATTTTGAAGACAGTTTTGCCAGATGTAGGAATCTTGGTTGACAGGTTTGTTTTTGTTTTTGTTTTTGTTTTTCAGCACTTTAAATATACCAAACCATTGCCTTCTGGTCTCCAAAGTTTCTGATGAGGATCTGCTGATATTCTTACCAGTCATCCCTTACATGTAGAAAGTTGCTTCTCTGTTGTGACTTTCAAGATTCTTTGCCTTTGGCTTTTAATATTTGATTTAAATGTCTTTGGCTTTTAATATTTGATTTAACGTGGGTCTCTTTGAATTTATTCTGCTTGGAGTCTGTTGGGTTTCTTGGATGTTTGTATATGTATCTTTTATCAAATTTGGGCAGATTTTCAACATTACTTTTTCAACTATTCTCTTCCTCTTTCTCTCTTTCTTCTTCTGAGACTCCTACAATGTACATGTTGGACTATTTAATGGTGTACACAAAATCTCTTAGATTCTATTCACTTTTCTTTGAACTTTTTTTGTTCATTCTATACACCAGACCTTTTGATTGTCCTATTTTTAAGTTCATAATTCTTTCTTGTGCCTGCTTATATCTGCTTTTCCATAGCTCTAATAAGTTTTTCAGTTTAGTTATTGTAATTTTCAGTTCCAGAATTTCTTTTTGGTTACTTTTCAATCTCTTTATTAATATTTCCATTTTTCATCCATTATTTTCTCTTATTGACTTTGTCTTCTCTTGTTTTAGCTCTTTGAGCACCTTTTTTTTTTTTTTTTTTTTTTTTTTTTTTTTTTTTTTTGAGACGGAGTCTCGCTCTGTCGCCCAGGCTGGAGTGCAATGGCATGATCTCTGCTCACTGCAAGCTCCACCTCCCGAGTTCCCATCATCCTCCTGCCTCAGCCTCCCAAGTAGCTGGGACTACAGGCGCCCACGACCATGCCCAGCTAATTTTCTGTATTTTTAGTAGAGACAGGGTTTCACCATGTTAGCCAGGACAGTCTCGATCTCCTGACCTCGTGATCCGACTGCCTCGGCCTCCCAAAGTGCTGGGATTATAGGCGTGAGCCACTACGCCTGGCCAAGCACCTTTAATACAGTTCTTTTAAAATCTTTGCCTAGTTAGTCTGCCATATGATCTGTCTGAGAAATAGGCTCTGTTTATTAATTTCATTTCCTTTGAATGGGTCATGCCTTCTTGTCTTTTGATATGACATGATTTTTTTGTCATTGAATACTGGACTTTCAAATCTTATAATGTGGTAAATTTGTAGATCCTTCTCAGGTCCTTCTCCTTCCTCAAGGTTTGCTGATTTGTTTTGTTTTGTTTTGTTTCTTATTGTTGCAGAGTATTCATGTGCTGGTAATCAGCCCAAGGCATGGATTTAAGATCTTCTCAGGTCTTTCCTGGGCCCATCCTTTGGTATGCATAGTCACTTTCTAAATTCCCCTGTATATATGGTTTCTTTTGAATATTGCAGTGATTAAACATCTGGTACCACAAAGGGAGAAAGGAGAAAAATGAAGCAGAGATAATCTTTTAAATTCCCTGGAAGTCACCACAGCTGGAAGGGGAAAGGATTGCAAAAGGAAGGCAATAATGGCTCCATGCCTCTGTGTCTTCACTACCAGAGCAGCAATCAGCAGTCAGAGAACAAACCTTCAGTATTTAGTGGACAGAGAGTCCTTATCACCCACACTGCCTCCCAAAAGCTGCTCCAAGTATCTGTGTACAGGCTGTCTGCTATGGTGCCAGGAGTTAGGGAAAGGGTAGCCACTACTGGGCCAAAAAACAAAAGTGACTGAAAGTAACCATGATTTACCTTCCAAGCCTTCTTCTGGAAGTTGGAAGCCTTCAACAGACTCCAGAGTTCCAAAATAACTACATCAGACAGATTCTGTCAGTGCAATAGTTGTTTATGTGTAGAGATGTATTTCTGGTGCTTCTTGCCCTGCCATCTTCCCTCTAACTTCACCATGACTACTGACTCATAAAGTCACTTGCAAATTTTATCTTTCTTTAGTTAATTTATTCTCCACTCTTTGTAAACTATGTCTTCTCAAGACTTATACAAGAAGTTATGTATAACTTCTGTCTTCTCAAGCCTGGAACCCCTCATCCCAAACCTTTAGTCTCAGCTGCTAATGTTACTTCTTATATGGGCAAAATAGATTTAACCAAAAGAATACTTCTACATGTTTCTATCACCATATCTACTTATACAGTAGCATTTGGTGTCCTCCAGGTATTTTGTCTTCTTTCCTGTGATTATGGATAAACCCCACCACCTGTACACAAGATCCTATCTCCTCCGTTCTTTTCAAAGCCATTGCTCCAGTATTCCAAGAGTTACTTCCTCTCTCTTCTTCATCAACAATTTTTTTTTCCTACTGGAACTTTCCCATTGGCATAAAAAAAAGAACTGTTTTTCCCTCTATCACTTAAAAAGATAAGAACCCATCCCTTAACTCCACACTGTCCTCTATCCATTAGCCCATATTTCTTTTTTTTCATAGCAAAACTTCATAAAAGAATCTAAACAAACTGTCTATAATTTTGCTGTCTCATTCTTTCAGGAACCCACATCTATTAGAATTTAATTCCCTCTCCCCCAGTGAAACTGCTGAAACCAAATACCTTTACACTGCCTGATCCAATGGCAAATTCTCCACCATTTTATGAATTGACCAATCAGTTTCATTTAACATAATTGACAATATTATCCTCCTTTAAGCACTTTCCTGTGTCTTATCTATTTTTTAAGACTGCTTCTCAAACCCCTTTGCTATATTCTCCTCATTTCTTCTTCCTGCAAATTGTAGAACAACGCTTAGTCTTGTATCTCTTCTCTTTTCTCTCTAAATGCACTTCCTTTAAGAGCTTATCCAGTCTCATGCTTTTCACCCTTATTTATACAATATTAGTTTCAAATGTGTATTCCCACTGTGAATCTATCCTGTGAACTCCAAGCTTATATGTCCAACTGCCTCCACATCATCTTCATCTGGGGGTTATAGTAGCCTGTGTCTAACTAGCAGATAGAAACCATATAGCAGGTTAAACAGGGAAGTGTAAAATAAAGAATTATTAACTATTATAAAAGAGCAAAAGTAAAACATATGGTACCCTAGAACTGAGGGAGGATACTCAAGCAAGCAAAAACTTGGACGGAATTCAAATGTTACTGGAGAGGTTATAGTTCAGACTATTGGATAATAAAGAAGGCCAGTCTGTAGTTGCCAGGAAAGCAACAGCCACTCTCTGGAGTGCTGATGTGAAAGGGTGATCATTAGCCAGTGGCTTACAGGGGGAACTGGGGCACAAGCAGAGAAAGAAGGCCCTCACAGAGTGCAGGGACTCTGGTTTCTATGTTAACGGGGCTGCAAAAAAAAAAAAAAAAAAAAAAAAACGGTTATCACCAGCCAGAGCCAAGCTGAGGCTGCAAGGACACAGAGGGAGCTCGTCTTGATCCCAAGGCAAAGGAGGATTCACTGGATGTCTTCACACCCACGTTGCCAGTGCCTAACCTCTGCTAACCTCTGACAGAAATGGCAGGAAGGCCTCCTTGCAATGCCCCTCAGCGCTGTCTACTGAGAAATGTTATCACTGTGCTCACTTTAAAGGAGAAATGCTTAAAGCAATGCTATTATTTATCACAGAGCATATATTGAGGCTGAGAGGCAATAAATTGATAATTGACACAAATGTCTAATAGGCATTTTAACTTAACATGTTGAAACTGAACTCTTGGTCTCAGCCCAAATCTTCTCCTCTTGCAGTCTTCCCCATCTCAGTAAACAGCAACTCCTTTCTTCCAGTTTATCAGCACAAAACCTTTGGAACCATTCTGACTTCTGTCTTTTGCTTTCGTGCCACACTCATTATGTTTACAAACAGTATTGGCTCTATCTTCAAATTAAATCTGGAATCAGTACATTTCTCATCACCTTTACAGCTACCATCCTGGTCGGAACCACCATCATCCCTCACCCCAATAATTACAATAGCCTTCTGACTTGTCTTTAGGCTTTCACCTGGTCCATTAGTTGGTTTATTCTCTAACACAGCAGCCAAAATGATCCTAATGAAACTAAAGCATAAGTCAGATCATGTCTCTTCTCTGTTTAACACCCTACCTACCTCATACTCTCAGGGGCGAAATGAATTGAAAGTCTTTTCAGAGCCTAGAAAGCTTACTCAGTATGTCCCCATCTCCCATCTGTCTCATGTCCCTTCTGCTTAACACTGTACTCATTTGGTGCTAGCCACGCTGGTTTCTTTGCTTTTCTGCAAATACAGCAGGCCCATTCCTACCTTAGGGACTTATGTTTCTTTGCTCTGTTTGGAACACTTACCACAGATAACTGCATGGCTTGCTCCTTAACCTCCTTTAGTTTTTTACTCAAACATCACCTTTTCAGCAAGATATTTTGTGGCCACTCTATCTAAAATGCAATTAGAACCTAGAACAGCTCCAATGATAGGGTAGGTGCCCAATAAATAATGGTTAAATACATAACAAATCTTGCTACAAGGTGATCTTGTGAATGGAAGTCACATGCTGAGAAAGAGGTGGCATGGGCATGGGTTCCTGATAGTAGCACAGAGCCACCACACCAGCCCTGCAGTGCCTCCCTCCAGATTTCTTTTAAGTAAGAGAAAAAATATTTATTTTATCTAATCCACTCTTACTCAGAAGTTTTACTTATATGCAGCTGGTAGCTGACCAAGCCTGATAGCTCTTCCGGGCTCACTGATTCTCAATCCTTGATTTATGTTAGAATCACCTGGAAAGTTTCAAAAATTAGTAATACTCAGGCCTTACCTCAAGGGCTACTGATGTAATTAATCTTGATAGAGTCAGACATGACTATGTGGAAGCCTCCTAGAAATTCTACTATGAAGCCAGGATTAAGATGAATTGCTATAATCATTTTGTTAAATGTTTTTATATTATTATTTCAAAATAAATATTGTCATCCTTTGGTATCTGTGGGGTATTGGTTCCAGGACTGCCCACAAACACCAAAGCTCATGCATATTCAAGTCCCGCAGTCAACCCTGTAGAACCTGCAGAAACGAAAAGTCACCCCCCAGGCCCTCCGTATATGCAGGTTTCACATCCTGCTAACACTGTATTTTCAATGCGTGTGTTTGGCTGTGGGTGGCAAATCAGCCAATATAGAAGCCCAATTATATTTTTTTTTAAGAAATCTGATTATAGGTAAACCCATGCAGTTCAAACCTATATTGTTCAAAGGTCAACTGCAGTTCTTGATTTTTAGTCCCAGTTTTTATAAAGTGACTAGTATCTGCTACTATCGGGTTACACCACAGAAGTAGAATGATACTAGCAATAATAAATACAATTTGCATATTATTTATACTTTATAGTGCCTTCGCATAACCACCAATTTTACTGAGAGAGATTTGATTGATTTTTTTATTTTGCAGAAGATGCGACCTCTTACTAAGTGAACATATCCTTGGCTAGGTCTCTCATTTCAAAATGACTCACCACTATGTTCAATTCTTTGGTTTGTCTCAAACCTCAAAATAACTAGGCACAGTTCAGCCCTTCCTCCACGGAAGCCAGAGAGTGGAGTGGAGCTTTGACCTGAAATGATTAGAGAAAGGAAATAAGTCCTAGATCAATATCTTGTAGACCCTGACTCGCATAATTCCCAATAAAGTCACTCAAAATCTGAAGAGTACAAAAAAAGCAACCAAACAAACTGAACAACTAGGATGGACCCTAAGACTGAAAAGGGAGATTGCACCCTTACTGATTTAGGTTTGGGAATATTTTTTATTGCGGAGCCAAATCTAGGCCCATTAAATTAAAAAAAAATAATAATGCTGTAGACTCACAGCATTTCTATACTATGATTTTATCTATAACTTAGAAACCAGAGACCCAAATATCTGTACCCCACGATAAAAAAGAAGATACTTTTGGCTGGGCACAGTGGCTCATGTCTGTAATGCCAGCACTTTGGGAGGCTGAGGCAGGTGGATCACAAGGTCAGGAGTTCGAGACCAGCCTGGCCAGTATGGTGAAACCTCGTCTCTACTAAAAATACAAAAATTAGACAGGCATGGTGGCATGTGCCTGTAGTCCTAGCTACTTGGGAGGCTGAGGCAGAAGAATCACTTGAACCTGGGAGGCAGAGGTTGCAGTGAGCCAAGATTGCGCCACTGCACTCCAGCCTGGGTGACAGAGCAAGACTTTGTCACAAAAAAAAAAAAAAAAAGATAATTTCAAGAGTTTTATCTCACCTCTAATTCCTAGCCAGCCAATTTTAGCATTACTAATGGCTACTGTGATGATTAATATTGAGTGTAAACTTCATTGGATTGAAGGATGCAAAGTGTCATTGTGGGTGTCTATGAGGGTGTTGCTGGAGGAAATTGACATTTGAGTGAGTGGACTGGGAAAGGAGACCCATCCTCAATCCTGGTGGGCACAATCTATCTAATCAGCTGCCACTGTGGCCAGAATAAAAGCAGGCAAAAGAATGTAAAAAAAAAAAAAAAAAAGCCTAGACTGGCTTATCCTCCCAGCCTACGTCTTTCTCCTGTGATGGATGCTTCTTGCCCTCGAACATTGGACTTCAAGTTCTTCAGCTTTGGGACTTGGACTGGCTTCCTTGCTCCTCGGCTTCCAGATGGCCTATTGTGGGACCTCACCTAGACATCCTGTGACTCAATACTCCTTAATAAACTCCCCTTTATATATACACGTATCCTATTAGTTCTGTCCTTCTAGAGAACCCTTACTAATACAGCTACCCATGTTAAATGATAGGACAGAACCTTCAGGAATCAAGAACAAAATGAGAAAGGTCATAGTGAGCAAAACTCCCTTCTCTGATCCAACTGGAGGATCAATTATGCCATTCTTTCCATGCTTAGTAAATACTGTATTACTTTTATTGGGATACAGTGCAGCCTAGTGTTTATAAATGCTACAGAAATATCTTATGCCTCAGCTTTCTGATTAATAAAATGTGAACAATTTATCTTTTATGTTAGACTACTGCAGGGATTAAATGAGTTATCACATCAAATGTTTTTTAAAAGTCCCTAATACCTATTTGCTATTATTATTTATATTATTAGTAACAATAATTTGTAACATCATCATAGAGAAAACTTGAACACAATCTCAAACTCAGTTGGGCAAAATATAATTGTTATGGAATAAATTGTGTCCCGCAAAATTTATATGCTAAGGTTCTAAACTACAGTACCTGAGACTGTGACAGTATATAGAGATAGGGTCTTTAAAAAGGTAATTTAGGAAAAATTAGGTCATATGGGGAGCCCTAATCCAATATGAGTGGTGTACTTATTAAAACATGGAGATTAGGACACAGACACACACACAAACACCATGCGCACACAGTAAACACACAGGGAGAAGACAAGACAAGAAAGGCCTCAGGAGAAATCATCCTACTGACAACTTGACTTGGACTTCTAGCCACCATATTTTTGAGAAATAAGTATCTGTTGTTTAACCCATAGGGTCCACATACTTTGTTATGACAGCCCTAACAAACTAATATAATAATGCGTTTCTTTATTTTCTATAAATGTACTTAATACTTACTTCTTGTCCACTTCTTGCCAAGATAGTCAAAAATCTATCTCAGCAATTCTTGGGGACCCTCTACTACCAAGGTAATGAAGTATGTGAAGGTCTTAGGTAGCACAATGACATAGGGTGGCTCCTGGGTCATTGGCCATCTGTCCAATGTTTACTACCTAGACACTGGAGTCTGTTCCACAGGGTCCCTCCAAATCCAGCCTTCTTCCTGACTGATGCTTCTGTGCACCACACGGAGGATGGAGCAAACTTTGGCAAGCCTGAAACCCACCAACATTCCTCCTGAAGTCTTGCTTCCTCCACACAGCACTGATAGTTAGCAGGGTCCTGCTGTGGCCTTTGAGGGATCCCTACAGTGGTTCTGGGTCTTTGCACTCCTATCTGGAGATATCACAGATCTCCAGATTTAGGAGTAAGGAAACTGGGTGTAAGGAAACTCTTCACTATGAGTACAAGTAATCCCTTTTCTTTTATTTCATGTAGGAGGCATTCTCTCTCTCCTCTCTTTCAAGGGCATCTAGCACAATTTTATCAAAAGGTATAGACTTAGAAAATGAAAACCTAGGTTGGAAGTAAAACTTCAGTTTTTTCAAACTCAAAACATCCTTGAGACCAAGAAGCACAGAGCCTGGCTACCTACTGAATGAAGGATATATGAATAAACGATAGAGACATATCAATTGATACCATTAAAGGTACCCTAAAGTGTTACCAATAGTTTTTTACACAGATCCTTAAAGCCATAAATGCCATGATTTTTTTTTTTTTTTTTTTTTACAGTCTAGCTCTGTTGCACAGGCTGGAGTGCAGTGGCGTGATCTCGACTCACTGCAACCTCCACCTCCCGGGATCAAGTGATTCTCCTGCCTCAGCCTCCCGAGTATCTGGGTCTACAGGCGCCTGCTACCACGCCCAGCTAATTTTTTTGGTATTTTTAATTGAGACGGGGGTTTCGCCATATTGGCCAGGCTGGTCTCGAACTCCTGACCTTGTGATCCACCCGCCTCAGCCTCCCAAAATGCTGGGATTACAGGCATGAGCCACGGCGCCCGGCCTATTTTTATTTTTTTACGTGTTTTCTTCCTCTCTCTTTCTCTTGTCAGCTTATGAACATGCTTATTCATTTGTAAAAGGTGACAGCATATCCAAGCAGAAAAGGCAAGATGTTTCTACCAGCCAGGCTCCTCTTCTCTGGCCTCTATTCTTTTGGCCTAAGAGATAGACAATACATCAAGCAGGGTCCTTATTTGCAAGCAAAATAAGAAATCAATCATGACTGAATAAACGGGAGGATAAAAAAGAGTTTATTTTAAAAACTAATAGGTAGCTCTCTGAATCACCAGGAGAGTGGAACCATCTTGCTCAGAACAATGAATCTTGAACAATGCCCCAATTGAGGCTGCAAAACTGGGCTGATGAGGAAACTACTCTGCCCCCGCAAAACTAGAACACTGAGTGTCGTAGATACTGTGGTCACTGATCTATCAGGAACACAATTGTGCTATAACCACTTCCTTTATCAGAGAATGAGTCACTTTCCGTGTTTTTTGGTGTCACTAACTTCCTAGTCAAAAACTGGTATGAGTGCATCCAATATAGAGAGCCCGAAGTATTTGCCCAAACCCTTGTTTCAAATCAGGCTGAGAACGTATCTGGTATTTTCAGTTTTTATAGTTTATATAGTTAATGTTTCTAAAGTTTAAAGTTTGCTCTTTCTCCCACCAAGATTAATCTCACATAGAAACGGGATGCAAATGCTAGGCAGACAAAAAGACTGAAAAAAAAAAAATCTCCACAACAGAAAGACTGACACAAAGCTGAAAGAGAAAACAAGACAGGAAGTTAGGGTACAGTTAGAAATGCCTTTGGTTTCAATTAATAAAATATCTGATTAGGTATTTTTAAAAAGTAATTTTAAAAATGGAGTCTTTTTTGTTTAGTCACAGAATGCAAAATCTGAAAGTAAGAACTTGCTGCTTTCATTAGCTCAGGAGCTCAGCAATGTTAAGATTAAGACAAAAGTTCACTTGTCCTTTTCCTCTTAATTCCAAAATGACTATTTTTGCTTCAAATCAGGTAAAAGAGAGAGAGGACAAGAAGTGTCAACAGACTTCTCTATACATTTCATGGGCGAGAATCACTGGCAACCAGTCCATAAAAAATGTATCACTGAAGCCACAAGCTAGAGAAATATTCTATGTGTGAAGTAACATGATCCTACAAGGTTCTTTTAAAGGATACCAATTAAAACTACTTTCTAACAAATTTGTTGCTCTTTTACTGCCAAAAGTGTATGCATCCCAACCTTGAATGATAAATTTTATGAGTAAAAATCTTTATATTTTCAAAAATTTAACCATTAATTGTGTATGGACTCATACGTAATAGAAAATATAAATGAATACACATTATGTCACAAAATTAAAATCATGGAAATCAAGGGATAGTCACCTCGTCTATAACTGCCTTCCCTATTAAAAGATGTATCCATAGAATGGATGCACCACCTTACCCGCTGTTTTATTTTTCTCTCCAATCAGATATAGTTCATAGGTCTTGGCAAGAGTAATCCCACTTACTTTAACTGTTATTAGAGTGTTCATGTTTTCATGCCTTTTCATCTGTTTTCTTTGCTTCTGGAACTCTTTGAAGGCTTATTTTAGATGGCCTTGCTTGGTAACATCTAAAATACCTTTTCTAAGGTCCTGGTGTTCTCCCCAGTCATTTGGATAATTGCCACTATTGATGCTAGTTTGATTCTGGCATTCTGGACATTCCCTTATCCCATCTTCATATTGCTCTTTATTTATATGGTAGTAAACGGAAGTCTGTATCATATGTCTCCATATGAATGGGACATCAGAATTAAATAGACATAAAAATGAAAAGATTCCTGGGAAAATCACTCAGGATGCTCTGGGTTAGAGTCTATCCAGGCTGTGCTATTTATTATTCAGGTGACTTTGAGCATGTCACTTAATCTCTTGAGTCTCAATTTCATTGTATGTACCTTGCTTCATATAAATATTCTTGTGAGAAATCTTGTGAAGATTTGGAATATAGAATCTCTTTGAAGTCTATAACATTGTATAAAAAGAAAAGGTAACAAAGACTATATATTATTGTCTGATGTACTCTTTCATCCTCCTGAAAAGCATTCAACAAATTCTGCTTATCCTTACCTCCCGCATTTCCTGCTCCACTCTCCCCTTCAGGCTAGACCCTACTACCTGCTTCCATCTTGACCACAATATTCTTACTCAACATGGGAGTTAGAGCAGGTAAACAAAAGAAGCTGGATTTTGTTAGATTCTGCTCAGAACAAACTATATAGGTCAATCTGGTTTTAATTACTTTATTCTCTTTGTCAGAATTCCAAGTAGGCACTGGTCTCTATATTAGCTGTAAAGGCCAATTATTTATTTCACAATATTGAAGTCTCTGGCCCAGATGGTTGATTTCTCTAATCTATCCAGTCCTATCTGAGTCTTAGCTCCTGATCTGGGCCTTTGCTGCAGATTCTACATCCACCCTATGGGTTAACTATGTTGAATATCAGGATTCTTGATATTTGGCTTTAGCCTAGCAATTCATTTCATTGTGCCTCCTATTTTCTTGAGAAAGAGACAGTAAAGTGTTTAAAATGAGTCATTAAGCCACTTGCGGTTAGATTAGACCACTGCTTTCACATCTTTATGACTAACATTCCATGAAGCTGAAACTAACTGACATGATTTCTATAAAGGCGGGGAAGCCCATAAGCCAGGCCTGACAGTACCCACTTACTTTTGAAGGATTTCTTTTGGCATTAATCCAAAAGGTGCTTAAAACCTAATGGAAGATATACAGCATTTACTCACACTTTCCTCATCCATCTTTACTTTTTCACTCCCTCCTTAAGACTTCTTTTTAGATGATGTCTTTTTTGCCTGTAGGACCCCTACTGACAATTTTAGTTTGTCTTTGATTTTTAAAATTTGTAGATACATGCATGAAGCAAAGTGCCTGTTTTTCTGTTTTTTTATATCTCCACAGCTTTTGTCTCTCAGTGTTTACACTTTGGTAAATTTGGACTTTACTTTTTTTCCAAAACGAATAAAGAACATTTTTCTTATAAAGAACATCACTTTTACATGTACTAAGTTTTTAAAAAATGTGTCCCAGCTTTTTCTCTTACCCATGAAGGACTCTGTCCATGAAAGCCTTTGTGGTGTTGGAGACACAGGGGACCAACTGTCCACCAGCAAACATGAGAGCAACTCAGCACATGCGTTCTCTGGGGAAGCCTTGTTTCCTAAATGACCATTTCTAAAGCTGGCCACTGGCCAAGGGTCCAGAGCCCTGTAGCAAGATGACAAAGCACCAAAATCTGAAGCTTTTAAAGGAATTATTCATTTTTGAAATTAGAAAACAGACAAGCTGTCCCCTGCCCAAGTAATCTAAAGAATTGCCATTTGTGGGAAGGAAATAAGTTTCTCTATTCTAACACCGGAAAGAAAAAAAAGTTTCCTATTGAAACATGAGAAATTGTTGTTGGCAGATTTGTCCTCCTAAAAACTTTGTTTTTACATATTGTTCTTTTTTTTTTTTTTTTTTGAGACGGAGTCTCACTCTGTCGCCCAGGCTGGAGTGCAGTGGCACGATCTGGGCTCACTGCAAGCTCCGCCTTCCGGGTTCACGCCATTCTGCCTCAGCCTCCCGAGTAGCAGGGACTACAGGTGCCCGCCACCACGCCTGGCTAATTTTTTTGTATTTTTTTAGTAGAGACGGGGTTTCACCGTGTTAGCCAGTATGGTCTCGATCTCCTGACCTCATGATCCACCCGCCTCGGCCTCCCAGAGTGCTGGAATTTCAGGCTGTGAGCCACTGCGCCCGGCCACATATCATTCTTTAATCAAGGTATTACAGTTACTCCCTATTTCCTGTGACTCTATCCACTGATTACTTCAACAAGAATTTTTAAGGTCCTCTTGTGGGAAAACAGTGTGCTATGTGGGGTGGGGCAGCTTGTGTGGGGGGGGGGGTCTGAGTGGGTGCTGCTGCATGGAGGGCAAGCGGAAATGCTGGAGGACGCCAGGGGAAGGAGGAGAGTGCCGCATGAGTGACAGCTCACACTCCCACTTGCTCATATAAATAAAAGTAATCTACTGGCTGCCATAACTGAGGAAGATGCTGGGATGGTGCATAATGTAAAAAGGAAGAGCTGCAGTACCAGAGCCTGCAGATAGGAGCTGGAATTAGGAAGACTTTATCTTTCTGCTACCTCGGGTGTCTGCACCCCTTTACTTGGCTTACTTTTCCTCTTACTCATCAGGGAAAGTGGCTATCAGAAGGGCTTCAATTTAATCCTGTCCTGTACATCCTAACAGAAATTATTTCTCTTGTATTCATATAGAATAAGCAAACAAAACAAAAGAAGTCTCTGGTCCTACTTATAGTGTTGTCAGATTCAGCAAACAAAAATAAAGGACACCCAGTTAAAACTGATTTTCAGATAAAGGGCAAATAGTACTTAAGTATAAATTTTATCAGTATGAATATATCCCACATGTTATTTGAGAAGATTTCAACAGAAGTGAAAAAATATATCCTAGACCCCTATTCACGTTTATCTGAAATTTAAAATTAAGTGGGAATCCTGTATGCTGTCTGACAACCCAACATACTTGGTTCTAGCTCCCATCCCAAAGCAAACACTGTGTCCAGGGAGTTGGCATCACTATGCTAAGTCAAGTCTGAGCCCTGTAAATACCCCTGCCCCATCCAATCCAAACATGAAGGTGAAGTCTGATATCAGAAGAGTGGTAATGAAGGAAAGAAACACTGTCATGTACAGTCAAAAATATTAGCTATCCAACTCCATAACAGAGATGGTTAAAAATGGGTAAAGAGAAGCCAAGGAAAAATAAAATAAATCAAATTTATTCACCATTTGCCTAAAAAAGAAGATGCTGATTAAAATTGTTTTTCACTGTTGATGATCCACATTACCATGCATTTCCATTGATTACAGGACAAAGTCATGGAAAACCCTCTTCTGATGATTTTAGAAAGCAGAATAATTCCTGCGTAATTGATACATTGCTACAAAAGACAAGTGGTAGGGGTGGACTAAATTACCATGTTTTGATATTGAGCCATTGCCAGGTTTGTAGCCAGTCTTATTTTATGGTTTTCCTAGGATTCAAGAAGTTTTGTTGAGCTTCTCTAAGTGGTGATTATAAAATAATAAGCAAAAAATATGTTGGCTCTGGCATCAGGCAGGATGACAGAAATGTAGGCTTGTCTTGAGTTTGGCAACAGCACACTTAATTACATTGACAATATGTAGCTTTGTCATTTCTTAGGAACTAATTATTCTTTTGGAAAGAAAATGTCCCTAAGGACATAGTTTTTGAAATACAGCTTTTCAAGCAAAGACTTTAGAAAAAGTGTGTCAGATGATGATGATCAAAAGTTGATATGATGGCTCGAAACTTTAAACCAAGGATAACCATTTTAAACACCTATATTCCTTTACAGAGATAATGGAGGTAGAAATGGCTATTGAATGGCCACAAAGTATTCCCCTTATAAAATTTTGAAGTGAAGTATGATTTCTCAGAGGAGAATCAGGCTTTAAAATTAAAATGTTCTATATAGAATGAGAAAGGTAATTAAGTTTTTCCTAACTAGCATCAATTTAAGAGGAACCAGTGCTGTGGGTAAATAGTGCTTTATCAAAGATCATTTAACTCTAATGAACTAATTTGATCTGACAATGAAACTAGCATAGAAATTGTTAAATGCTAATGTATACGTATGTACATGTGTGAGAGAAAGAGGGACACATATACGGAGAGACACACACACACACAAACACACACACATATACACAGACAGAGAAAGGCAGAGATACATAGCAAGAGAGAATTTACATTGTGAAGGAAGAGCCACAGACTATTTTCACTTTGAAAGACTGAATCATAAAGACTGTTTTGGACATCATGCAGAGAAAGAGACAGGGCCTATGGCAACTGCACTATTCTCAACCAGCTTGTGACTCTCCCTCTTTCCCTTGCTGGTTTATCTTTCTTTTCCATTTACCCACTAAATTTGAGCATTTCTCAAAGTTCTTTCTCTATACTCCCTCACTTAGTGCCTGTAATAGAACCACCCCTCTTTGGGCATGCAGCCCCTGTGTGGGTTTGAACTCCAGTGCACAACTCTGGAGTACCATTCACGTTGTTGTCTATGTGCCAGGCAAACCTGTCAACTTTTATGTGGCAGTCAGCTATGGATGATCCAAATCTATCTCTACCCCTCTTTTGTCTTCTGATCTCTGGGCATAAAGTTCTACATGCTTATACAACTGTTCCTTTTAATTGGAAAATAAATGCCAATTTTATTCATTCTCTAAAAGTAGAATTTTTTTAGTAACCCCCTTTATTTTCTCTCCAAGCACACACATATTTCCTGCCTTTGAGTAATGTATGCTCTGAAAGGGGAAAAAGGCATTGAGATACAAAAGCACATTATAAGACAGAAAACTCTATGTGCCATTTCCTATCATTTATCTTGATGTGAGCAACCATCTCCAGAAGGGGAACTAGTTGCCATTGTTTCATCTCTCTCTCTCATCTTTCTTCTACTTCTCCCTTTGCAATCTTGTGCATATCATTGTGGCCTCCTCATCTATTCCCACCTCTTCTCTATTTTTTAAAATTATACTTTAAGTTCTGGGACACACGTGCAGAACACGCAGGTTTATTACATAGGTATACATGTGCCATAGGTATACACGTGCCATGGATTTGCTCCACCCATCAACCCGTCACCTACATTAGGTATTTCTCTAATGCTATCCGTCCCCTTGCTCCTCGCCCCCTGACAGGCCCGGGTGTGTGATGTTCCTCTCCCTGTGCCCATATGTTCTCATTGTTCCATTCTCACTTATGAGTGAGAACACGTGGTGTTTGGTTTTCTGTTCCTGTATTAGTTTACTGAGAATAATGGTTTCCAGCTTCATCCATGTCCCTGCAAAGGACAGGAACTCATCCTTTTTTATGGCTGCATAGTATTCCATGGTGTATATATGCCACATTTTCTTAATCAAGTCTATCATTAATGGGCATTTGGCTTGGTTCCAAGTCTTTGTTATTGTGAATAGTGCTACAATAAACATATGTGTGCATGTGTCTTTATAGTACAATGATTTATAATCTTTTGGGTATATACCTAGGAATGGGATTGCTGGGTCAAATGGTGTTCCTGGTTCTAGATGCTTGAGGAATTGCCACACTGTCTTCCACAATGGTTGAACTAATTTACACTCCCACCAACAGTGTACAAGTGTTCCTATTTCTCCACATCCTCTCCAGCATCTGTTGTTTCCTGACTTTTTAATGATCACCATTCTAACTGGCATGAGATGGTATCTCATTGTGGTTTTGATTTGTATTTCTCTAATGACCAGTGATGATGAGCTTTTTTTCATATGTTTTTTGGCCACCTAAATGTCTTCTTTTGAAAAGTGTCTGTTCATATCCTTCACTCACTTTTTGGTGGGGTTGTTTTTTTCTTGTAAATTTGTTTAAGTTCCTTGTAGATTCTGGATATTAGCCCTTTGTCAGATGGATAGATTGCAAAAATTTTCTCCCATTCTGTAGGTTGCCTGTTCACTCTGATGATAGTATCTTCTGCTGTGCAGAAGCTCTTTAGTTTAATTAGAACCCATTTGTCAATTTTGGCTTCTGCTGCCATTGCTTTTGGTGTTTTAGTCATGAAGTCTTTTCCCATGCATATGTCCTGAATGGTATTACCTAGGTTTTCTTCTAGGGTTTTTTGGTTTTAGGTCTTAATCCATATTAAGTTAATTTTGTATAAATTATATTATCATATTGAGTTAATTTTGTATAAGGTGTAATGAAGGGTTCAGTTTCAGTTTTCTACATATGGCTAGCCAGTTTTCCCAGCACCATTTATTTAATAGGGAATCCTTTCCCCATTGCTTGTTTTTGTCAGGCTTGTCAAAGATCAGATGGCTGTAGATGTGTGGCATTATTTCTGACGTCTCTGTTCTGTTCCATTGGTCTATATATTTGTTTTGGTACGAGTATAATGCTGTTTTTGTTACTGTAGCCTTGTAGTATAGTTTGAAGTCAGGTAGTGTGATGCCTCCAGCTTTGTTCTTTTTGCTTAGGATTGTCTTGGCTATATGGGCTCTTTTTTGGTTCCATAAGAAATTTAAAGTAGTTTTTTCTAATTCTCTGAAGAAAGTCAATGGTAGCTTGATGGGAATAGCACTGAATCTATAAATTACTCTGGGTAATATGGCCATTTTCACAATATTGATTCTTCCTATCCATAGCATGGAATGTTTTTCCATTTGTTTGTGTTCTCTCTTATTTCCTTGAGCAGTGGTTTGTAATTCTCCTTGAAGCGGTCCTTCACATCCCTTGTAAGTTGTAACTGTAGGTATTTTATTCTCTTTGTAGCAATTGTGAGTGGGAGTTTGCTCATGATTTGGCTCTCTGGTTGTCTATTATTGGTGTATAGGAATGCTTGTGATTTTTGCACAATGATTTTGTATCCCGACACTTTGCTGAAGTTGCTTATCAGCTTAAGGAAATGTTGGGCTGAGACAATGGGGTTTCCTAAATATACAATCATATCATCTGCAAACAGATATAATTTGACTTCCTCTCTTCCTATTTGAATACTATTTATTTATTTCTCTTTCCTGATTGCCCTGGCCAGAAATCCAATACTATGTTGAATAGGAGTCGTGAGAAGGAGCATCCTCGTCTTGTGCCAGTTTTCAAAGGAAATGCTTCCAGCTTTTGCCCATTCAGTATGATATTGGCTGTGAGTTTGTCATAAATAGCTCTTATAATTATGAGATATGTTCCATCAATACCTAGTTTATTGAGTGCTTTTAGCATGAAGGGGTGTTGAATTTTATCGAAGGCCTTTTCTGCAGCTATTGAGATAATCATGTGGGTTTTGTCATTGGTTCTGTTTATGTGATGGATTATCTTTATTGATTTGCATATGTAGAACTAGCCTTGCATCCTGGAAATGAAGCTAACTTGATCATGGTGGATAAGCTTTTTAATGTGCTGCTGGGTTCGGTTTGCCAGTATTTTATTGAGGATTTTTGCACTGATCTTCATCAGGAATACTGGCCTGAAATTTTTTTGTTGTTGTTGTCTCTGCCAGGTTTTGGTAGGATGATGCTGGCCTCATAAAATGAGTTAGGGAGGAGTCCCTCTTTTTCTGTTTTTTGGAATAGTTTGAGAAGGAATGATGGCAGCTCCTCTTTGTACCTCTGGTGGAATTCAGCTGTGAATCTGTCTGATGCTGGGCTGCTTTATTTGGTAGGCTATTCATTACTGCCTCAATTTCAGAACTTGTTATTGGTCTATTCAGGGATTCGACTTCTTCCTGGTTTAGTCTTGGGAAGGTTTGTGTGTCCACGAATTTATCCATTTCTTCTAGATTTTCTAGTTTATTTGCATAGAAGTGTTTATTTTATTCTCTGATGGTAGTTTGTATTTCTGTGGGATCAGTGGTGATCCACCATTTATCATTTTTTATTGTGTCTATTTGATTCTTCTCTCTTTTCTTCTTTATTAGTCTGGCTAGCGGTCTATCTATTTTGTTGATCTTTTCAAAAAGCCAGCTCCTGGATTCATTGATTTTTTGAAGGACTTTTCGTGTCTCTATTTCCTTCAGTTCTGCTCTGATCTTAGTTATTTCTTGTCTTCTGCTAGCTTTTGAATGTTTGCTCTTGCTTCTCTAGTTCTTTTAATTGTGATGTTAGGGTGTCAATTTTAGATCTTTCCTGCTTTTTCTTGTGGGCATTTAGTGCTATAAACTTCCCTCTAAACACTGCATCAGCTGTGTTCCAGAGATTCTGGAATGTTGTGTCTTTGTTCTCATTGGTTTCAAAGGCTTATTTATTTCTGCCTTAATTTCGTTATTTACCCAGTAGTCATTCAGGAGCATGTTGTTCAGTTTCCAAGTAGTTGTACACTTCTGAGTGAGTCTCTTAATCCTGAGTTCTAATTTGATTGCACTGTGGTCTGAGAGACTGTTTGTTATGATTTCTATTCTTTTGCATTTGCTGAGGAGTGTTTTACTTCCAACTATGTGTTTGATTTTAGAATAAGTGCTATGTGGTGCTGAGAAGAACATATATTTTGTTGATATGGGGTGGAGAGTTCTGTTGATGTCTATTAGTTCCACTTGGTCCAGAGCTGACTTCAAGTCCTGAATATCCTTGTTAATTTTCTGTCTCCTTAATCTGTCTAATATTGACAGGGGGGTATTAAAGTCTCCCACTGTTATTGTGTGGGAGTCTCTCTTTGTAGGTCTCTAAGAACTGGCTTTATGAATCTAGGTGCTCCTGTATTGGGGTGCATATATATTTAGGATAGTTAGCTCTTCTTGTTGCATTGATCTCTTTACCATTCTGTAATGCCCTTCTTTGTCTCTTTTGATCTTTGTTGGTTTAAAGTCTGTTTTATCATAGACTAAGATTGCAACCTCTGCTTTATTTTGCTTTCCATTTGCTTGGTAAATATTCCTCCCTCCCTTTATTTTGAGCCTATGTGTATCTTTGCACGTGAGATGGGTCTCCTGAGTACAGCACACCGATGGGTCTTGACTCTTTATACAATTTGCCATTCTGTGTCTTTTAATTGGGGCATTTAGCCCATTTACATTTAAGGTTAATATTGTTATGTGTGAATTTGATCCTGTCAGTATGATGCTAGCTAGTTATTTTGTCCATTAGTTGACGCAGTTTCTTCATAGTGTCAATGGTCTTTAGAATTTGGTGTATTTTTGCAGTGGCTGGTATCAGTTGTTCCTTTCCATGTTTAGGACTTCCTTCAGGAGCTCTTGTAAGGCAGGCCTGGTGGTAACAAAAATCCCGCAGCATTTGCTTGTCGGTAAAGGGTTTTATTTCTCCTTTGCTTATGAAATTTAGTTTTGCCAGATATGAAATTCTGGGTTGAAAATTCTTTTCTTTAAGAATGTTGATATTGGTCTCCACTCTCTTCTTGCTTGTAGGGTTTCTGCAGATAGATCTGCTGTTAGTCTGATGGGCTTCCCTTTGTGGGCAACCCAACCTTTCTCTCTGGCTGCCCTTAACATTTTTTCCTTCATTTCAACCTTGGTGAATCTGACGATTATGTGTCTTGGGGTTGCTCTTCTCAAGGAGTATCTTTGTGGTGTTCTCTGTATTTCCTGAATTTGAATATTGGCCTATCTTGCTATGTTGGGGAAGTTCTCCTGGATAATATCCTGAAGTATGTTTTTCAACTTGGTTCCATTCTCCCTGTCACTTTCAGGTACACCAATCAGACATAAGGTTGGTCTTTTCACATAGTATCATATTTCTTGAAGGCTTTCTTCATTCCTTTTCATTCTTTTTTCTCTAATATTGTCTTCATGCTTTATTTCATTGAGGCCATCTTCAATCTTTGGTATCTTTTCTTCCACTTGATCAATTTGGGTATTGATACTTGTGTATCCTTCACGAAGTTCTCATGCTGTGTTTTTCAGCTCCATCAGGTCATATTTGTTCTTCTCTAAACTGGCTATTTTAGTAAACAATTCCTCTAACCTTTGATCAAGGTTCTTAGCTTCCTTGCATTGGGTTAAAACATGCTCCTTTAGCTCAGAGGAGTTTGTTGTTACCCACCTTCTGAAGCTTACTTCTTTCAATTTGTCAAACTCATTGGCTGTCCAGTTTTGTTCCCTTGCTGGCAAGGAGTTGTGATCCTTTGGAAGAGAAGAGGCATTCTGGTTTTTGGAATTTTCTGCCTTTTTGTGCTGGTTTTTCCTCATCCTTATGGATTTATCTACCTTTGGTCTTTGCTGTTGGTGACCTTCGGATGGAGTTTTTGCATGGTCGTCCTTTTTATTGATGTTGATGCTATTCCTTTCAGTTTATTAGTTTTCCTTCTAATAGGCCCCTCTGCTGCAGTTCTGCTGGAGTTTGCTGGAGGCCCACTCCAGACTCTGTTTGCCTGGGTATCACCAGCGGAGGCTACAGAACAGCAAAGATTGCTGCCTGCTCCTTCCTCTGGAAGCTTCATCCCAGAGGGGCACCCGCCAGATGCCAGCCAGAGCTCTCTTCTATGAGGTGTCTGTCCACCCCTGCTGGGAGGTGTTTCCCCATCAGGAGGCAGGGGGGTGAGGGACCCACTTGAGGAGGCAGACTGGACCTTAGCAGAGCTCAAGCGCTGTACTGGGAGATCCGCTGCTCTCTTCAGATCCAGCAGGCAGGAACGTTTAAGTCTGCTGAAGCTGCGCCGACAGCTGCCCCTTCCCCCAGGTGCTCTGTCTCAGGCAGATGGGAGTTTTATCTGTAAGTCCCTTACTGGGGCTGCTGCCTTTCTTTCAGAGATGCCCTGCCCAGTGAGGAAGAGTAGAAGTGTAATACCTCTCTAATTAGTGCTGAGAAAAACAAAATCTCTAACGACCTTTCTCACACAAAATTGTAAAATAATCCTCTTATTGCCATGTCATTCATTGCTGAAAACTTTCAATTACTTTCCATAATGCAACAAATTAAGAGAACAAAATGATTAGAAATAATTTCTGTCATATTTCTATACAAGTCTTATCTCACTCCATTATCCCTAGAATGACTGGAGTTTACATCATTTCTTAAATGCATTCCTTACATTGTATAGTTGGTTGTTCATTATACTCCCTCTACCTGGATTTACATCTACCTCACCAGCCAAAATGCTACTCTTCATTCAAAAGGTGACACTAATGCCACTTCTCTTATGAAATCTTTTTAGTTACTCCCCAGACAACGGTAATCTCTCTATCTTTTAAATTGCACCAAGTACCTTGCCAAGACTGCAGCCTCTGAAACTGAACAGAATAGGGTGTGAATCCACTTACGCCACTTACTTAGCTCAATATTCTAGAGAAAGTTATATAACTCCTTTACCTCATTTTTCTCATGTGCAAAATGATTTTCTCATCTACAAGTATAAAAAATAATGTTTGTCTTTCAGGATAATTATAAGAATAATACAAATCACATAGCAGAGAGCCTGGCACATGATATATGCTAAGTTAATAGTACCTATTGCTATTACTATTAATTGTACAATCTTCTATACCTTTGCCAGATGGGTACTAAGAGTCTTAAGCCAAAAATGAGGAAGCCAAAGCAGGTTACTTAGAGAACAAGAGCAAATTCATAAGTGGTAATGGAAATCCAAAACAGGTCAATGTTTTAGAATGTTCACAATCAGCCCAGAGCTCAGACCAAATTCTAGTCAATCTTTAAAAGTTGGTTTGATTGAACTGTGTGAGTTCTTGCTGGATATGTGAAAGTTTCTGCCAGTAGAGTGCCTTAATAATGTCAAGTTAAAATTTGTGACAGCATTGTAACCAACTATTTTGTCATTCATTATCTAATTGATTGACACACCTTTGCTTGTACAACAATCTAAAAATTTCCTATGTTTATGACTCAGCACTTCACTTTATCAGCTTATTGGGGGTGACCATATCATGTCCTATCATTCTTTTTATCCTACTTAGAGCTGTATATAGTAAACAACAGGCATCAATAAAGCAATTGTTGGTTTGGACCTAACTGTATGCAGGCAAACATTATTGACATTTGTGTAATGTTGGCATTTCTCATAGAGAAATAGTGAACATCACTATCTAAGCAAAATATTAGAATCACTACTGGGATATTGCCTTTAAATAGTGTATCATTTGGGACATGTTTCCTACTCCTTGTACCCATTTCCTCCTTTGTAATCTAACATAAGACAGAAGAGTTCATGTGCAAAACTGAAAAATCGTCTCTACATATGTAGATACTAATACTTAAATGAGAAAAAATACAATGAAATCTTTACCTTGGACTAAAGTTGTTTTGAAGTTTAAGTTATTGTTTTCTTAAATTCATGCAAAGAAGCTTCCAAACAAAAGTTTTACCCAGAAAATATTTATTCAGCACCTATTATGTTCATAAATTTCCTATATGCAATTCAAGATGAAAAAAGAATAACATTTCAAATTTTGGTTTTAAGAATGAATATGTAAAATGTTCAATTAATTAAATGCTAAAATGAATTATAAAGCTAGTAAAGAGGAATAAAGGAGCAAGAGCAATTCATCCACCTTGGGGTATGCTGTAAGGGGAGATAGCACTCTGATGCTTAAAATATATTTAGTTCTTAAACATTCACAAGAAGAAATGAAGAATATTTCATGCAGAAGGAACAATATGAGAAAAGATATATCTGTATGAGTGCATGGTTTGTGGGTGTTTGTGCGTTTGAGTGACATGAGATCATGTATATTCTAGTCAAATTAAGGTTTCTTTTTATCTTGCTATGGAGCTATATGCTGCTACAGTTGTCATCTTAAAAGTGGGTGTACCGGCAGCTTTCCCCCTCTCTCACCCATTTTTTTCTTTTAACGTTGATAAGTGTAATTCTTTAATCACATTAATTGTCATCTTATTATATCTTAGATATGCTTAGTCTCCCTTTAGCTATTTCCTCAAGTCTTCTATTTAACTGTTTCCTAATTCCACCATTAACCACTGCAGCTGAATAAGCATATCCAAATATCCTTTAAGATTTCACTAAGATTTGGCTTGCTCACTCACCACCCTATGATTATGAAAATGCTGTCCTCTCCAGGGCTTCTCACAGGGCTGGGGTAAGGTGTGTGTTCAGAGGTAGGGGTGTTCAGAGCAGATCAGGATGGTAATACTTTCCTAGCCAGAACTCTGTATTTCAGTATCCCTTTTTCAGCTCCCTTCTCTCTGGAACTTACTTACAAAAAAAAGAATATAGTTTTTTTTTTGATACTTCTGTGACACCATCTCACCCTCTCTTTCCCCTACTCCACTCCCCAAATACATTTCACAAAGGACTTCTGTGAATGTAATATCTATTGACATTTGCATCAATGGAAGGGATTTATATCACAGAATTCATGTGTTAGTTTGCTAGGGCTGCCCTAACAAAATACTATCAACTAGATGGCTTAACAGATATGTAATTTCTTATAATTCTGAAAGCTAGAAGTCCACGATCAAGGTGTTGGCAGATTTGGTTTCTCTTAGGGGCTCTCTCCTTGGCTTACAGACGGCCGCCTTCTCACTATGTCCTCACAGGACCTTTTCTCTGTGTGCATGCATCCTTGGTGTATCCAAGTTTCTTCTTATACAAACACCTGTCAGATTGGATTAAGGCCCACCCTAACTGCTTCCTCTTAACTTAATTATCTTTTTTAAAATTAGTGATTTTAAATTCTATCTCCAAATATAGTCACATTCTGAGGTACTTGGGCTTAGTATGTCAACCTATGCTTTTGAGGAAGACAATTCAGTGCATAACAGCAAGTAGTTTCAAATTCTGTATCAGGCATCCTTGTTTCTATAAAAGTTTGTTAGTATCCTAACAGTAAGAATTTCTCATGGGTGGTCTAATTTCTCCAGAAGTTTTGACTTCTGTATAGAGAAACTCCAGTGCCAATTGGTAACATTTTTAGCAGTCAGCTATATGAAAGTAGGTTAAAACTGAAGTTTATTCTTTTCAGAACATACTGACTCCAGAGTTTCTCTACTAATTCTTTACTGATTTAAGTGAGATGCTCCACTACATCTGTTAAGCACTAAGAACTTTTCAACTTGTAATTGGGTTTGCACATAGCACAAGTTGACACTAAGGTGAAGACACATTCAGCCCTGGGATTCAGACTGCCTGAGCATGCATATTTGTTCATCTGGTATCAGAAAGAGGTCAGTGAGAAAATTAAAAAAAAAACAAAAACAAAAAAAAAAAAAACACTCTTGTGTTTTAAACACAAGGAGCTTAAGAGAAGGAAGTAGTTAGAAGTAATAAAGCGATGAAAAGCCAAGCAGGGCATAGAAAAATAACCAAATGATCAGAAACAGCAGAAAGCCAACTCTAGGTCCTGGAGGAATACAGTAGGGAGATAGTATCACCAAAAATTAGAAGTTAGGAAAACCCAAGGGGAGCTAGAACCACAGCAGGATTTCCCTGGTGGGGGATGGGTATTAAAAAGGAGAGCTGCTCTGGCAGGACTTGCTACCCTGAAAGAGACATAGCCCATACCAGAAACTGCTAACTCAAGAAATGCCCTGGCTTCTCTACTTCTGCAACCTTCTGATATTCCACCGGTGTCTTATATTGGCTGAACATATCTGGAAGGCTGAAAACACAATATAAGCAATATATAGCATAAACAGACAAGCTAGGAGACATAATAGGGCAGGAAATGGATCTTAGTACAAACAGGCAATGACCAGAAATGTTTTCATGGGGAATTGGGATAGCATCAAGAGTCTGTCTTTCAGATTATACACTCAGGTATAATGAATGGATTCAGGCCTGAATTCTATAAAAGAATGGATGGAGGAATTTAAAAACACCATGAAAGGAGCTCTTTATACCAAAATCTCAATATACTGTTAGAGAATGTAGCTCAGGCAGAATAATGGCCCACCAAAGATATTCATGTACTAACCCTTGACATTTGTAAGTATGTCAAAAAGGACTTTGCAGATATAATTAAAGACCTTAAAATGGGGTGACTATCCTGGGTCATTCAGGTGTGCCCAGTTTAATCAAATGGTTTCTTAAAAGCAGGCAACGTTTTCTAGCTTAGTTAGGAAGAATGGTCAGAGATGCAATATTGCTGGCTTTGAAGGTGGAGGAAGGTGGAAATATGCCAAAGAATATGGGTAGCCTCTCCAAGCTGGAATATGCAAGGAAACAGATTCTCCATTAAATCCTTGAGGAAAGAATGTGCCCCTAACACCTTGAGTTGAGTCTAGTGTAGGATTTTTTATTTACCAAACTGCAGGATAATGAGTGTCTATTGTTACAAGGCACTAAGTTTGTTATGGCAGCAATAAAAAATTAATATATAAAACCAACAGGTCTGCTGGGTATCAATAACAAAATTTAACTCAAAGAAGTGATAGAAATAAAAGAAGCATTATCTAACCTCTACCTGGAAGGCAAGATGGTTTTGGTGCATTGTGGTCTCCAGAGAACTCAGCATCAGCATAATGAGAACCATGGAATGTGCTAGTAGTGTCTGATGAAAGGTAGAGTAGCCTAGGAAAAAGTATCCTGAGGGTGAGCACTGAAGATCAGTTGAGGCAGCTTTGAAAGCTGAAAATATTTCAGCAGGAAGCACCGTTAGGATTGCCAGAAGTATTAAAGGACTTAGCAAGTGCCACGCAATGATGCACAGAAGTCCTTTGTGAACACACATGCAATACACGGTAAAAAATTTTGAAGGTACTCTGTTTTTCTTTTTTTGTTTTGTTTTGTTTTGTTTTTGATGGAGTCTCACTCTGTCATCAGGCTGGAGTGCAGTGGCGTGATCTCAGCTCACTGCAACCTCCAACTCCTGGGTTCAAGTGATTCTCCTGCCTCAGCCTCCTGAGTAGCTGGGATTACAAGTGCACACCACCACGCCCAGCTAATTTTTTTGTATTTTTAGTAGAGACGGGGTTTCACCATGTTGGCCAGGATGGCCTTGATCTCCTGACCTCGTGATCCGCCCACCGTGGCTTCCCAAAGTGCTGGGATTACAGGTGTGAGCCACCACACCTGGCCTCCATTCTTTTACTCTTAATCTCCCTAAAGCCTTTAGATTTGGGGTATCTAAAAAAGTATTGACCGGAAGCCCTCTGGTAATAAACTGTAACATAACATTGTGCTCAAAACACAATTTTGAAAAATTAAGAGATGCTTTAGAGAGACAAAGTAGTTGCTAGCAAAACAGGATAAAGAATAGATACTAACTGTTTTTCCGCACTCCTGTAGCTCAGGAATAAATCAGCGGCATAATAATTTGTTTATGGAAGATGCAGTTAGTATGTTTTATGTTTGTCCTCAGACTGGTTTTGTGACTTAATCCTGAAAAACAGAATAAAAAATATTATTAATTCTTACAAATAGTCCTCCAAAAATATGGTTTGGAATTTAAACATTGTGTCTTATTACTTTTAAGTAATTGTACAATTCTACAAAGATGCATTCCTAAGGAATATCTATCCTACTCTCTCTAAAACACTCCCATAACCAAATCTGACTCTCAATTTTTCCCTCTATCTTCCCTTACATTGCAGGGCAAAATGTAGTTGTTAGGTAATAGAAGAGAAGATAGATAAAAAGCACTTAAAATTTTTAGAATACCAAGTACCTCTGGGAATGAGCTAAGTACTATTAGAGCAATATGGTCTCTTTATCTCAAGTGAATTATTTCTTAAACTAAAATGTTTGATAGTCAAAGAAATAAACCCAGTCAGTTTTCCAGTCTAGAACCTTACAATGTCTTTATGATGGAAATATATTCTTTAGAAACATTTTGTCTTCAGGATAAAAGTTTGGTAAAAGATTTGATTTTAGCAAACAAAATATCAAAGCAAAACTGAGTGACTATTTTATAAAATACATGAGCCCTAAAGTTAAATGCACTCCACTTTTCCACCTTAACTTACCTTTTGCTAATGGTCACCTACTTAATGTCCCCATCCTTGATCAGCTCTGAGCCATGGCAGTGACCTCATTTCTCACAGTACTTACAATGACAGTTTGTATGTTAATATTATGCCTTTTGTGTTGAATTACTTCCACTCCCCAGAGACATGATCACTTTTTAGAATTTTTACTACATATAATACCCAAAGCTAATATCAGGATTCGGGGGTAATCAAGAAAAAAGGCAAAGATTGAAGTAATTTCCAGAACGCTACAAAATTTATGATATTTAATCAGTGCTACAGTGCTTTACTGGACAGCATAAAAGCTGCAGTTTGTTAAGCTTAGTCAAGTATATCATTTTGAGGACAAGAAATTTTTTTAAGTGAATTAGTTTAAAAAAATGTAAAAGCAATGTAAGGTGTTCGTATTGACTCAAGAAAGATACATAGGATAAAATGTAAAAGCCAGGGCAACAACACTCACTGTCACAAGTTTTATTTATTTGTTTAGGTATGTATTTATTATGAGATAGGGTTTTACGCTATCGCCCGGGCTGGAGTGCAGTGGTCCAATCATGGCTCACTATAGACTGGACCTCCCAGGTTCAAGTGAGCCTCCCACCTTAGCCTCCTGAGTAGCTGGAATGACAGGTGAATGCCACAATACTTAGCTGATTTTTTTTTTTTTTTTTTTTAGAGATGAGGTCTCATTATGTTGCCCAGGCTGGTGTTATAAGTATTATTTAACTTTTTATTCTCAAAGTCCTAGCCAATTCAATTAGAAAAGAAAATGAGATAATATATACATACATACATATATATATACACATATATATGTGTATATATATATATATAAATAGAGAGAGGGAGAGAGAGAGAAAAACAAAAAAGAGAAAGTGATCATTAAATATTGATGGAATTACATATGTAGAAAAATAATAGAAACAACAAAAATATTACAAATATAGAAAATTTACTAAAGCAACTACTTACAAAATTATGTATAAAGTCAATAGTACCATATATGCAAATAATCTATTACAAAATTACACAAATATTTTTCTAAAAGCATACACAGGTGGGAATATATTTAATAAATGTGCTGGTTCTATAAGAAAACTCTAAAAATAAGAAAAATGTTTTAACTTTTATTTTAATTTCAAGAGTACAAGTGTAGGTTTGTTACGTAAGTAAATTTATGTCATTGGGGTGTGTTGTACCGATTATTTTATCAACCAGATACTAAACTTGGTACTCATTTTCCTAAAGGGAAGAAAATTTCAAGTGAGATTTATCATGTTTCTGGATAGAAATGTTCAGTATTGTGAGATATAAGTTCTCCATAGTTTCCTCTATAAATTTTATACAATCTCAATTAAAATAGCATCGAAATGCTTTCAACTGGAAAACCTTGATAATATACACCATAAATAAGACTGACAACTCAGCACGCTCATATACCATTAAAGCACCTTTCTAGAGAGGAGTTCGGCAGTAACTATCAAATCTTAAATCTCACAACAAATGATCTAGTAATGCGACTGCTAAAAATTAACCCTCTGCATTTTCTCATGACAGTCAGAATACCAATCTAAAAATATAATCACAGCCTTGTTTGCAATAGTAAAAAAAAATACCATCAATAGGGCACTGGATAAATCTACTTTTTGTATAAATAAAATCTTAGTGATTACTTTAGGATTAAAGTAATACACACACACACACACACACACACACATATACATGTATTGAGACAAATGTGAAGAAGACTTCTTTTTTTTGCATTGTGTAATTCACAGTTAGGTGAGTTTTATTACCTGGTAAATGTAAAAGTATATTAACCAGGGTTACCTTTATGGTGGACTAATAGTCATTTTAAAATTTCCTCTTTCTTCAGTCATGTCTATTTTATTGCCTGTGGTTAGAGAATTTGTTTTGTATAATTTATCTCATTTAGAATTAGCAGATATTCTTTACAGCATAATAACATGCTTGCTGTTTATGAATGTTTCATGGACTTTAAAAATTGTATATCTTCTGTTTGTTGGTACAAAATTATATATACAAACCTATTATATTGAATATAGTAATAGTGTTATTCAAACAACTTCTATTATTTTACTTATTATTTCCTTCATCTGTAAATTTTCTAGAGTGGTGAATTAAAGTCCCCTATTAAAATTATTGATTTGTTTATTTTAGTGTTTAAGTTTTGCTTTATATTCCTTGACCTTATGAATATAAGAAAATAATGATTAATAAAAATTAAAACTATCATTCATTAACTTTTTCTTAATGTAAAATATTTTTCTCCTGTAATGTATTAGAGCTAGTCTATTTTTCAAATATTAATAACATGTTTTTTTAAGTATGTACTAAGTACACTTTTGTTCCAAACTTATATATTATTAAAATTTTGCCACTTAAATGTAAGTCTTTGAAAATATAATGTTTAAGGAGTCTTTTTTCATTTTATTTCTAACTTCCTTTACTTTTTCTGGTGGTACTTAATTTCTACTGCTTTGGTTTTAGTGTTTCATTTTGGTTTCTGTAACAGATCTTTTTGCTGACTTCCATTCCTTTTTCATGTTGCAGAGCTATGTCACCAAATCATCTTTTTATTCCATCAAGTTTGTGTGAGTGATGAACATTTTGAAGTCTTGTCTCTGCAAAAATGAATATTTTACCCACAAACTTGATTATAGTTTGACTGGGTGGAAAATTCTGTGTTAAGAAATCATTTATCCTTTTGAAGTTATTTTTCAGCATCTTCTAGTAGCCAGAATTGTAGGTGGGACTCATGATACCACCCATATTCTTGATCTTTTGTAGGTGTATACTTAGTCTGCTACTGTTCCAAGTTAGAGGAAAAAGACTAAAACAAGCAAAAAAAAAAAAAGAAAACTGTTTTTCACTATGAAGGCTTGTGATAGGACAGTACAAATATAGGTTAATTCAGTGTTACAACAACTCAGATTTTCTCCTGTGTCCAGTATTGATAGGCTAGAAGTAAGATTATTAAGATCCTACCTGTCACCTTGATAAAAATGAAGTCAACTTTTCCTAAAACAAAAAGGACCAGAGAGTTTTACTAAGTGACGCTGCTAAACAGGTAAGGATATGTCAGTGCAGAAGGTGAGACTGTAGCCTGGCTTAGTCTCCAACTGACTCTGATTCTCGACCAGCACTGCTCAAGGAGCAAGTCCATTCAGAAGAGCTCCGTGGCTCAATTCTGAATACAACCACAGTAATGCCTAAAGTAGAATTTTGGTAAATATTTATTTACTTATTTATTATTTTTGAAACAGGATCTCACTCTATTGCCCAGACTGGAGTGCAGTGGTGCAATCTCGGCTCATTGCAACCCCTGCCTCCTGTGCTGAAGTGATCCTCCCACCTCAGCTTCCCATGTAGCTGGGAATACAGGCATCTCCTACCACGCCCAGCTAATTTTTCTAATTTTAGTAGAGATGGGTTTTCACCACGTTGCACAGGCTGGTCTCAAACTCCTGAGCTCAAGTGATCCACCCATCTCAGTCTCCCAAAGTGCTGGGTTTACAGGTGTGAGCAACAGTGCTGGGCTCTATTTATTTATTTTAATTTTTTTTTGAGACAGTATCTTACTCTTGCTCAGGCTGGAGTGCAGTAGCGATCAAAATTCATGGCAACCTCAAACTCCTGTGCTCAAGAGATGCTCCTACCTCAGCCTCCACAAGCATGTGTTACCACACCTGGCTAATTTCTTTATTTTTTTTAATAGGGGTGGGGTCTCACCATGTTGCCCAGGCTGATCTCAAATTCCTGGGATCCAGCAATCCTCCCACCTCGGCCTCCCAAACTGCTGGTATTACAGGCATGAGCAACTGTGCCCGGCCACAAATAATCCTTTAAATGCATCCATAGAGGCAATGGTTGTCAACTCAGATGGTCTAAAAAGTGAGAGGCTCTAACACTGACTAGTGATTATCCTTAAATAAAATATTAATACTTAACCTCATCTGTCCTCAGTTTCTTTTGCTTTCCATAGCTATATTATTCTATGAGCTCTGTTAGGTCCCTCACAGATAAATATTTCTACAAGTTACAGCAAAAGAATGAGAAGAGATTTGCTATAATGCTTGGCAGGAAAACAAAATCATCAGATTTTAGAGCAATGTGTTTTATGCAAACAGTTAGGACTTAGTATCCCTATAAGTCAAAAGTGCCTACATTTGTTATAGTTTATGATGAAAGACAGGCTTGATACGTGGCAAATGTCTTGTAATTAGAAATAAGACCTGAGGAATTTTCCTGTATTCGTAACCTCTCAAAGAATTACAAGCTGTCTAAATAAAAAGTTTTATTTCCTAGATCATGACGAGGATAATATTAGATACAGCACAAATTGTATCAAAGGCTGATCTCCCCTAACATCAGTGAGAGATTGTGCAGCAATGGAAAGAACACAGTCTTAGAGACATGTAAACCGGGTGTGAGGTCAGACTTCATGACTTTTCACTGTATGGCCTTGGGCAAATAAATTACTCTCTCGTTTGTTTAATGGTAAAATGGGGTGCTGCTATGTGTGTTACCTGCTTTGTATGTTTATTGTGTGGAAAAAGAAAAGAATGGGATTTGGAAAGCAAAAGGCTACATGTACTAACAGAGTTAAGTTTCTCCAGAAACTTTTTACGGAGCAAATTAAGTGAGTAGAATACACTTTACTCTTTTTAGAGGTCATAATTCTATTCTTGGGGATGGAGCTAACTTACTAAACATCTTTCCCGTATCACATGGTAGTGGTGAAGATTACAAGCCCTGACATTCATTTTTGCGTATATTAAAATCCATACATTAAATCACCATTTTATGGAGCCCTAAGGAGTTAAAAGAAAATTGAAAATGGACTTAGCTGACAGGAACAGAAACAGGGGTGGAGGAGAGAAAATGTTCTGAGAAATGGGGTCACCCGCAAATGGCTCACTAGCACCCAAGCATCCTGTTGCAAGTATTCAGTTCACAGCCCACCTGCACCCAAGCATCTTGTTTGCAGGCATTCAGCCCAAGCAGCATGACCTTTTAAAACTTCCCTCCAGCCCCTGCCTCTTTGCAGACAGCCTTCCTTCTGCTATATTGCCCATTGCTCTCTTGCAATGTATCTCCCACTTTTCTCTAATAAATCTGCCTTTCCTTCCCCACAACTATCTTGGTAAAATTCCTTTACCGCCCAGATAAATTTCCTTTACACTGGTTCCAGGCAGTCATTGACGACAACACTCTTTATGTATTATGAATCTCTCATCTCTTGTGTACTCTCTGCTGGAAAGAGACTGATTTTGTTTTTGAAATAAGATGTCAGCTTTCACGTTGCGGAGCTGCTAAGTGTATCTGAGCTGGTGCATCAGCCCCTACTAGTCATTAGCAGATGGCTCTTGTCTGAGTCAAGTGGATTATTGGATAAGAGCAAGATTTGGAACATGAACCTTCTCCAGGAACGCATGTATTTTGTAAAATAGAATAGATATTTTTGTAAAAAAATCTTTTTGTTTTTCAATATTTCACATTTGTAAAAGTAACAAATATAAACAGCTGCTACTAATGGCACTAAACAGCACAAAAAAAAATCAGAAACATTTAGCATTTTGGTGGTGAGTAAAACCAGTACCTTTTAAATTTTGTCTGTGATGTCTGAAAAGAACATGTGGAGGAGGAGCTGAATCTAAGCTATGTCAGACTTGCCGGGAAATGGCACCTGTGAACAAGCCCATTGCCAATTCAACGATAATTTGTCAGGTATGATTAAAACCTGAATTAAGCAGTCCTCATTAGAACCTCAGAAGGATGAATTATGCTGCATAAACAGATTACTCATGCCCTGATAGAAACACTGGCACCACACACCCCGCTAGTAACTTTCAATTACATTGATAAATGAGAAGTTAAACTGTAATTTTTTTAGCACTATCAATTTTGTCTCTAATATCCTGCCATTTCTGTTTTTATTGTGATTGAAAATAGAGGCTGCAGTGAAATAAACAGTCATCTGGATTAGTGTCAAAAACCAGACCAGGAGATGATGCGGGCTTGGAGTTACAGTGAAAAAAAGTATGTCAAGAAGGGTAAAAAGTGTTCATGATATATTTCCAATATTGTCCCAGATACGTATTGAAGTCGTATAGTAAGTACATGTAGGACTTGTCTTCACCTATCTCATAAATACAGTAGCCAAATTATGGGATGAGCCACTAATTATGGTGTCTTAAAAGTGCTACTGGAAAATTTAATTTCATAAGTCAGGGACTAGACTTGTTAATCGGCCAGTGAGTCAACAGATTTCATTTGCCATAGTTAATCTTCATAACATTTCAAAAATAGAGAAGAGAGTAGAAGCACTTAGCACGTTGGTCACCATTTCCTCCTCTCAAGTGTTTGTAAGCATTAATTAAATTCCCAGTTCATACTTTTGCTTCCTACCACACAACCATTTTTCCGATTAATGCAGATTGTGAAAGATTTGGCTAGGCACTTAACGGGAAACAGGGAGTGCATCGAAAATATACAGTTATATTTTCCAAATGAAACTGGGCCTTTTGGCTCCAACTCAGAGGCCCATCTCAGCATGGTAATGCACCCAATGAAACAAAAAGCCAACTTCCCAAAGATTTGAAAAGCCCTATACCTACACAGAAGTCTTTTGGAGAAGTAAAAAAAAGGAGAATTGCATCTAATAATGATTCACACTAAGAAACTTAATATCTCCTCTACCCAAATCTGCATCTCTGAATTTTTACTCTGGGACATAGCTGTTAAAACGTTTTTACCCACACCTCAAAATTCTTCCAAACTCTCTTAGCTTAACTTCTGCATCTTCTTTGTCTGGCTGCCCTCCTCTTGCCTTCAAGAGCTTTCCTTTGCTTCCACATGTAGGCTCATATTGAAATTAATGTGGGTTTGCTGGGCTTCCTCCAGTTCACTTCTCCACCCATTACTGTAATCAGGCAATAAAAAACCATGATCCAAATGGCGTAAAAAACCTCCTGATAGGAGGAGAGAAACGATCTGATTACTTACCTTTTAATTTTTTTAGGATAGTTTTATTATACCAAGGAACTGGGAAGTTCTTTCCAAAAAATGAATTGCTAGAAACTTCTCTGGTAAAGGTGTCTTGGATAGAGGTTAGTGTGAAAACAAGTGGCTCTTAGTTTTTTTTACCTCGTTCTATGGTAGGTTTATGCCAGTATAGGTTGGAGGTCTTCAGAATCTTCCTCTTTAATATGAAATAACTTGGAGTTTAGAGAAAATAAATTTGAAGGGGAAATTTTAGCACAGAGGCTTGGAGAAGAAAGGATAAAACAGAAAAGAGATGAGAAGTTAGGAAGACAGCATTAGAGACAGACTGCCTACATCAAAGATAGCCTGAAGTTTGGAACAGGAAGAGAACAAAAGAAATAAAAGAAGGCTGCAATCATTAAGCCCCAAATCCTGGAATTTGAATCCCACTATTCCATTTGTTTTAGAAATAGCACCTTTCTGAGCCTCAGTTTAGTTTTCTGTAAAATGAAGGAATTTGACTAAAACATCTGAAAGACCCACATTCCATGATTTTATAAATCCTTATCAACTTCCTGCTTTATAACTACCTCTCCAACAACCCCATCATTGCTGTAATCTCCAGAATTCTGTGCTCTTGTCTCCATATTATGAAGATATGTTGGGTTTTTGCTTACTGCTGAACTCCAATAGTCTCTGAAAGCATGTATACATTATCTCCATTATTAAATTCATCATCTACAACAAAAAAGTATTTTAATTACCTGATTTATTATGATACTACACTAAATTTACAAAATAACCTCATAGTTGTTGACAAATTGAGATAAATGAAGCTGCTATGGCTAGAAACACACATTAAAAAAGCATTAAATTAAAATGCAATCCAGCTGTAAGCTATAAATTATGTGAATGTTTAGCTATGAGCTGTTTTAGCTGTTAAAATCTATATATTCAAAGGATAATCGCTTTCAAAATAGTTACCTAGAAAGAAATTTTTGCTCCTGTTGGAATTATTCAGCAGTCACAAACTATATTGACCCTCCTTGACTTTATTTCTCAAAATGGAATTTATTGACTTTCTTATCTAACTTATTTACTGAACATGATTTCAAATGATCTTGATCTATTCCAAAGATAGGGATAAAAACCATGTTTCATGTTCCAAAGGAAAGTCAAAGGAAGAATTCTAAAACAGATTGCTCTATTTAGTATCTATTTTTCCAACCTGAATACTTTGAAACAGTAACAGTCATTTGGAAGGAAAAATTTTGGATTAATAAAATTGTCAGGTTATTTTTAGTCATATGATTAATACCTGTGGTGTATTTCAGACATAAGAAACACCTTGGTAATAAGAAAATGCTTTATATGTAGTCCCAGCGTCACCAAGAAAAGATGCCATCATTTGCAGAGATAGAGTCCCACTCACTGCTAAGCTCACTGTTGGGCCCTGATATGGTTTGGATATTTGTTCCTTCCAAATCTCATGTTGAAATGTGATCCTCATGTTGGAGGTGGGTCCTAGTGGGAGGTGTTTGGATCATGGAGATGGATCTCTCATAAAGGGATTTGTGCCCTCCCTGCAGTAATGAATTAATGCAAGATATGGTTGTTAAAAAGAGACTGGGGCTTCCCTCTGTCTCTTCCTCTTTTGCCATGTGACATGCCTACCCTCCCTTTGCCTTCTGCCATGAATAACAGCTCCCTGAAGCCTCACCAAAAGCCAAGCAGATGCTGGTGCCATGCCCGTACAGCCTACAGAACCATGAGCCAAATAAACGTCTTTTCTTTATAAATTTCTCAGTTTCAGGTATTCCTTTAGGGCAATGCAAAACAGAGTAATACAGGCCTTGAACAAGAAGCAAATCTTCTTTATGTTTGACAGAAAATTGAGAATCAGTCATTAAGGTTAGCAGGAAGTTGAACCAGAGATAGGATGAAAGTTAAAAGCCCTAATTTTATTATAAGACTTTGACACCTGAAACCAGAAAAGTGTTTGCAATAAATTGAATTTGGCTTGTTTTGATATCTTTTGAAGAAAATGGTAAAAAAATGAAATAGTAAGAGAAAAAATTGCTTTATGTATATTATTTTTGTTATATTAATCTTTTCCTTTACTCCAGAATACTGAAGTAATACACAGATAAAAATTACATTATAATATCTATCGATATGTACCCAAAATAAAATGATTCTGTGTTAGGGCCTGAGAAAATTTCCTAATTGTCAAGCAGTAAGAAGAGAGGAAACTTCTCTTTTAAACTTTTCTACACTTATTTATGTGTTAAAGTAATCAAACAATTCTACAAGGTTTAAAAAATATTTTTAAAACACTTACCAGTCTCTGGTCCCCATCCCCACTCACACACCCATCCCACCTTCCTCCCTCCACCTGGAAATTTACAGGGCAGGTGCTTAAACCCAGAATTTCATTGATCTCGTCTCTCTAGAAAATCCACCTGCCTTCACTGAGGGGAAGGGAGGAGTAGGTACCTTAGATTCAGGGCTGAAGGAGGAAATCTGGGAATCTGTTTCTTCAACAGCTTTTCTAATAATAATATTCCTGCTTTTCAGTCCTACTTGCATTCCCAGTTTCAAAGATGCTTCATGTCTCCATGTGGTCTAAGCTGCTTTGCCACTGGGCTTCACTCCTTACCCAGTTTAGATTTCAACTTCATTCAGTCTGTTGATGTTTAACTTTCATCTAGCTACTATGTTGTTATCTCTTATATTGTTTTTCTTGCCATTGTAGACGAGTGGCTTAAAAAAATCACTTTACTGTCCTTTTATTGGTGTTTTAAGAGGGACTGTGATGGTTAATACTGAGTGTCAACTTGATTGGACTGAAGGATGCAAAGTATTGATCCTAGGTGTGTCTGTGAGGGTGTTGCCAAAGAAGATTAACATTTGAGTCAGTGGGCTGAAGAAGGCAGACCCATCCTTAATCTGGGTGAGCACCATCTAATCAACTGCCAGTGAATATAAAGCAGGCAGAAAAACGTAAAAAGGCTAGACTGGCTTAGACTCCCAGCCTACATCTTTCTCTCATGCTGGGAGACATTTCTCCAAATGTCTTACTGTGGGACCTTGTGACAGTGTGAGTTAATACTTCTTAATAAACTCCCCTTTATATAAACATAATACACACACACACACACACACATATCCTATTAGTCTGTCCCCCTAGAGAACCCTGACAAATACAGGTTTTGGTACCAGGAGTAGTTCTAGAGAGAACAGAATATTAAGGATGGAGTTCTTTAGTTGATTTAGGGGTTTCTGGAGTTGGCTGCTTAATATGATTAGACACCAAAATGCCAAGGACTCTACTTCTAATAGTATAGAGAACACTGACAGTCCTTGGCATGAATTGTTTTAGACAGTTATGCAAAATAAATGCATTTGACACTCCTGACTCACGTCTCATGAGAGGCAAGGAGTTTACTGACTCTATACATAATACCTTTGACCATATGTGGAGAACTAAGGAACAAAACAAAGCTGGTTGGCTGCTCCTAAGTTCACTGGACAAAGTGATGAAAGAAAATGATGAACTCAGGGATTCTAACTCCCAGGTTCAGAAGCAGAGACTAAGCCTCAAATCTTCTGAGATTGCCCTGAGTCAGAGTCTTATCTCCTGCAGAAAAAGGGCTGAAATTGTGGGAAATCAGACAAGCTCTTATCATGTGAGTAGCTGACCTGCAACAAAAGGTGCATGCACAGCTTCACCAGGTGTCTACTGTTAAAGTGATGGCATTAACTGAAAAAGAATGGGACCCTGCAACTTGGAATAGGGATGTTTGGGAAGACCCTGATGAAGCTGGGGACACTGAGCTTGTAAACTCTGTTGAAACTTTCTTGCCAGAAGAAACAGCTTCCCCATTCCCAGTAACGGCAACATCCCCTCCCCAACCCATGCTGCCATTTAGCCTTTCCACCTTTGTCTAAAGAGATAAACCCTGTGGTGCCTGACGCAGCAGTGATTGCCTCCCCTGAGGCAGTTGCCAGGCAAGTTAATGTTGATTCTCCTCAGGAGCCACCCCCAACACCCCTGTTTGCTTCTAGACCTATGACTAAAGTGCCGGCAGGCCCCTAGAGGTGAGGTTCAGAGTGTGATCCATGAGGAGGTGCACTATACTTGAAAAGAACTGCTTGAATTTTCTAATTCATATAAACAGAAATCTAGAGAACAGGCATGGGAATGGATATTAAGGGTGTGAGATAATGGTGGAAGGAAATAGAGTTGGTTCAGGCTGAATTTATTGATTTGGCCCCATTAAGTATGGACTTTGTATTTAATGTTGCAGCTCAGAGAGTTAAAAAAGGTTCTAGTAATTTATTTGCTTGGTTAGCTGAAATGGATTAAAAGATATCCCACTGTAAGCGAGATGGAAATGCCTGATCTCCCTTGGTTTAATGTGGAGGAAGGGATCAAAAGGCTTAGGGAGATTGGGATGGTGAAATGGATTAGTCACTTTAGACCTACTGATCCCAGCTGGAAGGGTCCAGAAGATATATCCTTGACCAATATCTTGAGAATAGATTTGTGAGGGCAGCCTCTGCATCTTTGAAGAGCCCTGTAACTGCTCTTCTCTGTATTTCAGATCTAACAGTGAGAACCACATCACTCAACTACAAAATTTAAACACAATAGGAATAATTGGATCCTAAGGTGGCACGGGCCAAGCGGTGGCACTCACCCATCAAAGGCAAGGTGGGTGTAGCTACTGTAATGGACAGCAGAGGCAAAGCGGCAATCAGGATAGTCTGACTCAAGTAGAGCTCTGGCGTTGGCTAATTAATCATGTCCTTCCTAGAAATGAAATTGATAGGAAGCCTACTGCATTCCTACTTAATTTATATGAGCAGAAAACTCCTAGGTCCAATGGACGAGAGACTAATATTGAATTATAAAAACAGAGAACTATGGCCCCTCAATCAATTTCCAGATTTGAGCCAGTGTACAGACCCAGAATGCCTTGAGTGAAGGGGAGACTGGGTCCCCTTGAAGAAGGACCCCACTAAACTACTGACAATTTATGCCGTTAATCTTTTTCCCATCCTTCCCCAAGGAAACCTCCAGCCTTTTTTTACCAGGGTAACTGTCCAATGGGGAAAGGAAAATGATCAGACATTTTGGTGACTACTGGATGCTGGCTCCGAGCTGATGTTGATTCCAGGGTACCTAAAATGTCATTGTGGCCCTCCAGTTAAAATAGGTGCTTATGGAGGTTAGGTAATTAATAGAGTTTTAGCTCAGGTCCGACTTACAGTGGGTCCAGTGGGTCCCCAGGCTCATTCTGTGGTCATTTCCCCAGTGCCAGAATGCATAATCAGCATAGGCATACTTAGTAGCTGGCAGAACCCCAACATTAGGTCTCTGACTGGCAGGGTGAGGGCTATTACGGTGGGAAAGGCCAAATGGAAGCCATTAGAGCTACCTCTACCTAGAAAAATAGTGAATCAAAAACAATATTGCATGCCTCGAGGACTTAAAAGATGCAGGAGTGGTTATTCCCACCACATCCCCATTCAACTCTCCTATTTGGCCCGTGCTGAAGACAGATGGATCTTAAAGAATGACAGTGGATTAAGCTTAACCAAGTGGTGACTCCAATTGCAGCTGCTGTACAAGATGTGGTTTCATTGCTTGAGTAAATTAACACATCTCCTAGTACCTGGTATGCAGCCCTTGACTTGGCAAATGCCTTTTTCTCCATTCCTGTCCATAAGGCCCACCAGAAGCAATTTGCCTTCAGCTGGCAAGACCAGCAATATACCTTTACTGTCCTACCTCAGGGGTATATCAACTCTCGGGCTTTGTGTCATAATCTTATTTGGAAAGAACTTGATCACTTTTCCCTTCCACAAGATATCACGCCGGTCCATTACATTGATGACATTATGCTGATTGGATCCAGTGAGGAAGAAGTAGAAGACACACTGAACTTATTTATGAGGCATTTGCATGCCAGAGGACGGGAAATAAATCCAACTAAAATTCAGGGACCTTCTACCTCAGTAAAATTTCTAGGGGTCAAATGGTGTGGGGCTTGTCGAGATATTCCTCTGCGGTGAAGAATAAGTTGCTGCATTTGGCCCCTCCTGTAACCAAGAAAAAGGCACAATGCCTGGTGGACCTATCTGGATTTTGGAGGCAACACATTTCTCATTTGGTTGTGTTACTCTGACCCATTTATCTGGTAACCCGAAAGGCTACCAGCTTTGAGTAGGGTCCCAAACAGGAGAAGGCTCTGCAACAGGTCCAGCCTGCTGTGCAAGCCGCTCTTGCCACTTGGGCCATATGATCCAGCAGATCCAATGATGCTTGAGGTGTCAGTGGCAGATAGGGATGCCATTTGGAGTTTTTGGTAGGCCCCCATTGAGGAGTCACAGTGGAGGGCTCTACAATTATGGAGCAAGCCCCCGCCATCTTCTGCAGATAACTACTCTCCTTTTGAGAGACAGCTTTTGGCCTGTTACTGGGCTTTGGTCGAAAATGAACGTTTGACTATGGGTTATCAAGTCATCATGCGACCTGAACTACCTATAATGAACTGGATGCTTTCGGACCCATCTAGCCATAAAGTGGGTCATGCACAGCAGCATTCCATCACCAAATGGAAGTGGTATATATGTGATCGGGCTCAAGCAGGTCCTGAAGGCACAAGTAAGTTACATGAGGAAGTGGCTCAAATGCCCATGGTCTCCACTCTTGCCACCCTGCCTTCTTGCCCCCAACCTGCACCGATGGCCTCATGGGGAGTTTCCTATGATCAGCTGACAGAGGAAGAGAAGACTAGGACCTGGTTCACAGATGGTTCTGCACAATATGAAGACACCACCTGAAAGTGGACAGCTGCAGCACTACAGCCCCTTTCTAGAACATCCCTGAAGGACAGCAGCAAAGGGAAATCTTCCCAGTGGGCAGAACTTTGAGGAGTGCACCTAGTGGTGCACTTTGCATGGAAGAAGAAATGGCCACATATGCAATTATATACTGTTTCATGGGCTGTAGCCAATGATTTGGCTGGATGATCAGGGACTTGGAAGAAGCATAATTGGAAAATTGCTGACAAAAAAATTTGAGGAAGAAGTATGTGGATGGACCTCTCTGAGTGGTCAAAAACTGTGAAGATACTTGTATCCAATGTGAGTGATCACTGAGTAACCTCAGCAGAGGAGAATTTTAATAATCAAGGGGATAGAATGACCCATCCCATGCACGCCACTCAGCCTCTTTCCCCAGACAGCCCTGTCATTGCCCAATGGGCCCATGAACAAAGTGGTCATGGTGGCAGGGTTGGAGGTTATGCATGGCTCAGCAACATGGACTTCCCCTAACCAAGGCTGACCTGGCTACAGCCACTGCTAAGTGCCCAATTTGCCAGCAGCAGAGACCAACAATGAGCCCTCAACATGGCACCATTCCTCGCTGTGATCAGGCAGCTACCTGGTGGCAGGTTGATTATATTAGATCTCTTTCATCATGGAAAGGGCAGAGGTTTGTCCTCACTGGAATAGATACTTACTCCAGATATGGGTTTGTCTATTCTACACACAATGCTTCTGCCAAGACTACCATCTGTGGACTCACGGAATGCCTTATCCACTGTCATGGTATTCCACACAGCATTGCCTCTGACCAAAGGGCTCACTTTATGCTACAAAAGTAGCAGTGGGCTCACGCTCATGGAATTCATTGGTCTTACCATGTTCCCCATCATCCTGAAGAAGCTGGATTGATAGAACAGTGGACTGGCCTTCTGAAGTCACAATTACAATGCCAACTAGGTGACAATACTTTGCATGGCTGGAGCCAAGTTCTCCCAAAGACTGTGTATGGTCTGAAGCAGCATCCAATATACGTTACTGTTTCTCCCATAGCCAGGATTTATGGGTCCAGGAATCAAGTGGTGGAAGTGGAAGTGGCACCACTCACCATCACCCCTAGAAATCCACTAGCAAAATTTTTGTTTCCTGTTCCCACAAAATTAAATTCTGCTGGCCTAGAGGTCTTAGTTCCAGAGGGAGGAATGCTGCCACCAAGAGACACAACAACAATTCCATTAAACTGGAAGTTAAGATTGCCACCTGGACACTTTGGGCTCCTCCCACCTTTAAGTCAACAGGCTAAGAAAGGAGTTACAGTGTTGGCTGGGGTCACTGACCTGAACTATCAAGATGAAATCAGTCTACCACTGCACAATGGAGGGAAGGAAGAGTGTGCATGGAATACAGAAGATCCATTAGGGCGTCTCTTAGTATTACCATGCCCTGTGATTAACATAATGGGAAACTATAACAGCCCAATCCAGACAGGTCTACAAATGGCCCAGATCCTTCAGAAATGAATGCTTGGGTCACTCCACCAGGAAAAAACCACAACCTGCTGAGGTGCTTGCTGAAGGCAAATGGAATATAGAATGGGTAGTAGAAAAAGGTAGTCATCAATACCAGCTTGTGACCAGTTGCAGAAACGAGGACTGTAAATTGTCATGAGTATTTCCTCCTCCTTGTGTTAAAAACATGTTTGTGCATGTATACACTTGTACTAAGAAAATATCTTCATTATATTTCCTTTTTCCTTTATTATGTGACATAAGATTTATTGATTTATTGACATAAGATTTATTATGCTATAACATATAACATTATGTTATAGCATTTGGGTTGGCGATTGGTGCATTACCAGTTGTAAGAAGGACAGTTGTATTATGTTATGCATCATTATGATCTTATTATTGTCTTTATTTGAAGATTATGTATGATCTCAGAGGATGTCTATGGGTTCAAGTTGACAAGGGATGGACTTGTGATGGTTAAATACTGAGTGTCAACTTGATTGGATTGAAGGATGCAAAGTATTGATCCTGGGTGTGTCTGTGAGGGTGTTGCCAAATGAGATTAACATTTGAGTCAGTGGGCTAGGGAAGGCAGACCCACCCTTTATCTGAGTGGGCACCATCTAATCAGCTGCCAGCAAATATAAAGCAGGCAGAAAAACCTGAAAAGGCTAGACTGGCTTAGCCTCCCAGCCTACATCTTTCTCTCGTGCTGGATGCTTCCTGCCCTCGAACATCAGACTCCAAGTTCTTCATCTTTGGGACTTGGACTTGTTTCCTTGCTCCTCAGATTCCAGACAGTCTATTGAGGGACTTTGTGATCATGTGAGTTAATACTACTTAATACACTCAATAAACTCTAGTTCTGTCCCTCTAGATAAGCCTGACTAATACAGGGAGCATGGGTTAAAATGTGTGTATGTGGAATGTTTTATGCTTTAGCCAAAAACCTCAACTTTTATTTTTTCTCTATATACTTATACATTATAAATTTACTGGTATACTTTCTATAATGAAAAATAAATGTAAAATCAGCCTTTGGGATCTGTCATAGCTCTTCTTCTATGAAGAGACTATCTAGAAGTTTTTCACCATTTCCCATTTTGTGGCTAATTCTAGATGGTTAAACTTGTTTGAAAATGTATCTCTGAAATGTTGCATTCTCTATATAATCCAAATACATTCAAAATAATATTCAGCAAAAAGATCAGTCAAGTCAGCCATATAATAGTTATGAAAACCAAGTGCTGTTTTTTCTACAAAATGATTCAGGATACAGTTTATGAAGGTAAACTTCCCAAAACCTGTAACAACTGTTTGTTCTGTATGTTATTCAGGCTGCCACATATAAAAGCACTTGAAATATAATTCATACTAGATCCTTCTGCTTATAGTACCCTAACTCTCTCCTCCTATAAAATGATGAACTGTATTTATTCTTAAAGTACAGTTCAAATATAACTTTTCATTTTCTTTAGCCTCCTCTTTTCCCTTTTATTTCTTATAGCATATAGCACAAGGTACTGAATTGATTTAGTCTATACCTACATCAGATTTTTTGAGCAACTCAAAGACAGAATCTGTGTTCTATTTTCTTTTGGTGTCAACAGTAGCTAGTACAGTAACTAGAACTCAAAAGAGTATCAGTAAATAATTTTGAACTTAATTACAATAATGTAAATACTCCTTCTACTTGAGAAAGCCCAAGAATAAATAAGGAGAAATGGGGGTGAACATTCAATTCAAAATCTACAATGAAAAGACTATGTATTAATCCAGTTTCTCCTCACTAAAACTACTTGGGGAAGGCATCATCCATATTTGACAGATGAAAGAATTGAGAAAAATAACTTGGTCAAGATCAAACCTAATAGACGTTAGAACAAAAGCATTTGAACCCTCATCTTGTTCTAATGCTAGAGTTTTAGTTTTTCTTTTTCTTTTTAATGCCGCTTTGTAAAAGATCAAAGAATATAACATATAAAAAGAAAGAGTTTTTAATCTACATTTTGCTAGATCTCAGTTTATAATTGACTATAGTCTTCAAATGTAAGTTAAGAATAGAAATATATCCAAATGTTTGCTTTTTGATTTATTTTTACATTGTTTATTTCTGAGCCATTACATCTGCCACGGTTAGTTAAGCCTGCTGTGAACTTGTGTAATCTGAGATTGCTATTACTTTAAATGGTAGTTCTTAGTGCATGTAGATGATACTCCCAACTGTTCTGCCTACAGGGGAGGAAAAAGGGTACAACCAATTCCTTGACCTGGATCCTCAACCACATGTTGTGCTTCTGCAATTTACATATGTTGGGAACTGTGCCTACTGGGACTTTGATTTTTTTGTTTTTAGAAAAAGAAAGTAAAATGTATTGTGGTACACATCCATAACACAATAAACCTTCTTGGACATACAATTAGTGTTATTTATCTTGTTTGACTCCTTTGAGTACCTGATATATTGGCTGCAATACTCACATTGGAGTCTTCATATATGTATCCATGCAGATTACTATATAAATACAGATGTGCTATGCAAAGTGAACATAAATTTTTTAATGTCAACTCCAAATCCCTCTTCTCCAGGACATTAGTAACTATTAATCAGTGTGGCCAATAAAAGTCGTTTCCATTCTAGCCAGTCTAATTTTTCTTTTTCTAGATCTTGCTGATGCAATTCTATATAATCATGGACTCATGAGCCATACATACCATATTCTCTAAACCATGGTATACTCTGGTATCATAGCAGAATATAAATTCTTGACTTCCACCATTTTCATGCCTGTTTTGTTTTGTTTTGTTTTTTAGCTTGTTGAAAAATTCAGTTAAACAGGCACTGGGATTTCACAGTTTATCTGTGATATGCTCTGTTACCCAAGATATTACTTGAGTGTAGTTTTATTTATTTATTTTCAATAGGTTTTTGGGAAACAGGTGGCATTTTGTTACATAAATAAGTTCTTTATTGGTGATTTCTGAGATTTTGGCATACCCATCTCCTGAGCAGTGTGTAGTCTGAACCCAATGTGTAGTCTTTTATCCCTCAACCCCCTCCCACCTTTCCCCCCAAGTCTCCAGAGTCCATCATATCATTCTTATGCATTTGTGTCCTCATAGCTTTGCTGCCACTTATGAGTGAGAACATTCATTGTTTGGTTTTCCATTCTTGAGTTACTTCACTTAGAATAATGGTCTTCAATTCCATCCAGGTTCTGTGAATACCATTATTTCATTGTTTTTATGGCTGAGTAGTATTCCATGGTATATATATATACACCACAGTTTCTTTATCCACTCATTGATTGATGGGCATTTGGGCTGGTTCCATATTTTTGCAATTGCGAATTGTGTTGCTATACACATGCGTATGCAAGTATCTTTTTTGTATAATGACTCCTTTGACTCTGGGTAGATACCCAGTAGTGGAATTGCTGAATCAAATGGTGCATCCACTTTTAGTTCTTTAAAGAATCTCCACATTGTTTTCCATAGTGGTTGTACTAGTTTATATACCCGCCAACAGTGTAAAAGTGTTCCCTTTTCACCACATGCACATCAACATCTATTGTTTTTTAATTTTTTGATTATGTCCATTCTTGCAGGAGATTGTATCACACTGTGATTTTTATTTGTATTTATCTGATAATTAAGGATGTTGAATATTTTTTCATATGTTCATCAGTCATTTGTACATCTTTTGCAAATTGTCTAGTCATGTCTTTAGCTCACTTTTTGATTGGATTTTTTGGGGTTTTTTGGTCTTGCTGATTTGCTTGAGTTCCTTGTAGATTCTAGATATTAGCCCTTTGTCAGATGTATAGATTGTGAAGAGTTTCTCCCACTCTATGGGTTGCCTGTTAACTCTGCTGATTATTTCTTTTGCCGTGCAGAAGCTTTTTAGTTTAATTAAGTCCCATGTATTTATCTTTGGTTTTGTTGGATTTGTTTTTGGGTTCTTGGTCATGAAGTCTTTGCCTAAGCCAATGTTTAGAAGTTTTCCAATGGTATCTTCCAGAATTATTATGGTTCCGAGTCTTGAATTTAAGTCCTTAATCCATCTTGAGTTGATTATGGTATAACGTGAGAGATGAGGATCCAGGTTTATTCTTCTACATGTGGCTTGCCAGTTATCCCAGCACCATTTGTTGAATAGGGTGTCCTTTCCCCATTTTATGTTTTTGTTTGCTTTGTTGAAGATAAGTTGGCTGTAAGTATTTGTGTTGATTTCTGGGTTCTCTATTCTGTTCCATTGGTCTATGTGCCTATTTTTATACCAGTACCATGCTGTTTTGGTGACTAGTAGAGTTTGAAGTTGGATAATGTAACACATCCAGATTTGTTCTTTCTGCTCTTCCTTTGGGCGCTTTTTGGTTCCATATGAATTTTGGCATTTTTTTTTTTTCTATTTCTGTGAAGAATGATCATGGTATTTTGACGGGAATTGAATTGAATTTGTAAGTTGATTTTGGCAGTATGGTCATTTTCACACTATTGATTCTATCTATCCATGAGCATGGAATATGTTTCCATTTGTTTGTGTCATCTATAATTTTTTCCAGCAGTGTTTTGTAATTTTCTTTGTAGAGTCTTTCACCTCCTTGGTTAAGTATATCCTGAGTATTTTGTTTTTTTTGGTTATTGTAATAAAGATTGAGTTCTTGATTTGACTCTCAGCTTGGTTGCTGTTGGTGTATAACAAAGTTACTGATTTGTGTACATTAATTTTGTATCCTGAAATGTTGCTGAATTCATTTACCAGTTCTAGGAGCTTTTGGGGTGAGTCTTTAGGGTTTTCTAGGTATATGATCATGTCATCTGTGAACAGCGACAGTTTGACTTCTTTTCCAGTTTGGATGCCCTTTATTTCTTTCTCTTGTCTGATTGCTCTGGTTAGCACATCCAGTACTATTTTGAATAGAAATGGTGAAAGTGATCATCGTTGTCTCGTTCCGGTTCTCACGGGGAATGCTTTCAACTTTTCCTCATTCAGTATTATTTTGGCTGTGGGTTTGTCATAGATGGCATTTATTACATTAAGGTATATCCTTTCTAGGCCGATTTTGCTGAGAGTTGTTATAAAGGGATGCTGGGTTTTGTCAAATGTTTTTTCTTCATATTTTGAGATGATATGTGATTTTTTTAATTCTTTATGTGGTGTTTCTCATTTACTGACTTGTGTATGTTAAACCATCACTGGTATGAAACCCACTTGATCATGGTAGATTGTCTTCTTGATATGCTGTTGGATTCGATTAGCTAGTATTTTGTTGAGGTTTTTGCATCTATGTTTATCCTCTTGCCTTCCACATAGATTGACCCTTGCCAGATGTCAGCATCTGGCAGTTCTGGAAGACAGTTTCTTTTTTTGTTGTTACGTCCTTTCCTAGTTTTGGTAATATGGTGATACTGGCTTCATAGGATGATTTAGGGAGGATTCCTTCTTTCTCTGTCTTTGAAATAGTGTCAATAGGCTCCATACCTGTTGAGGGCTTCTTACTTCAAGCCTCTGTAGACCTTTAAAGAAGGCTTTATATACTTGCCAGCGAGTGTTCAGCCGATGCATAGGGGAGTCCACAGATGGCAGAAAGGTGAAGTGCCTACAGCAATCTCCAACCACTGCAAAAGGGAGCTCATGAATAAGTATCACAGCTTCTTCACCCATCAGGGAGACAGTTGTGAGATTTCTCCTGCACTGACTCTTAGAAATCTCCAGCAGGCCTAAGCTCCACTTTCTCATGGTGGTAATCTTCTCATTAGAATATTGGCTTCTGTCTACATCCATTTTCTGCTGCTATAACAGAATACCATATACTGAGTAATTTATTTTTAAAAAAGAAATTTATTTCACGCAGTTCTGGAGGCTAGGAAGTTCAAGAGCACGATGCTGACATCTGGCAAGGGTCATTCTATGTGGAAGGCAAGAGGCAGAATTGAGCACCAGAGACAGAGAACAAATGGAAGAGGAGTGACCGATCCTTTTATCACGATAACTAACCCACTCCTATGATAACAGCATTAATCCATTTGTGAGGGCAGAGCCCTCATGACCCAATATCACCTCTTTAAAACCCCACCTCTTAATACTGTTACAAATGGAAAATTTCTTTTTTTATTTTTATTTTTTTAGAAACAGGGTCTTGCTCTCTTACCCAGGCTAGAGTACAGTGGCACAATCAGAGCTCACTGCAGTCTTAAACTCCTGGGCTCAAGGGATCCTCCTGCTTCAGCTTCCTGAGTAGCTGAGGCTATAGGTGTGAGCCACCACATTCTCACTAGTTTCTTTTAAATGTTTTGTAGAGATGGTAGTCTCACTATTTTGCCCAGGCTGATCTTTAACTCCTGGCCTCAAATGGTCCTCCTGCCTCAGCCTCCCAAAGTGGTGGGATTACAGGTGTGAGCCACTTCACCCAGCCTAAATTTCAATGTGAGTTTTGGCAGGGACATTCAAACTATAGCTGCTTTTTCCCCCTGCTGTCTCACTTCCCTACTGGTGCTACCTGTGATCCCCTCCCACCTAACTTCCAGTCCCAACTCCTGTGATAGATAAGAGTCACTTTAGAAACAGTGTTCATCAGGTGACACTATGAAGATTTGTTGCTTCCCATAAACAAAGAACAACACCAGGTCCTAACTCTCTCATTCCACGAGAATTGGATTTTGCTTATGTCTTAAGTGCTTTAGTTCTCTCTAGCTTGGGGGTCCTGTGACAGGGCCTGTGCACTCTGCTTATGGTAGCAAAATTAGGGGTATTTAAAACTTCTTGGGACAAGAAGAGTCACTGTCCTGTCTGAGTCCAAGATGAACATGGATTCCCTCCCACCCTGACCATGAAGCAGTGCGTTTGTAGTTCCAATTACTCCTTCCTTTCCAAGATGCCTTCCACCTCTGTGGTTACTATTTCACCATTCATATTCCTTTCTGCATATGCTCCCAAGTAAGTATTAACCACCATTTTCATCTGGTAAGTTACACACACACATACATACACACACACACACACACACACACACAGAGAGAGACAGAGAGAGAGCACGTGCAAGAGAGGGAGAGCTTTATTTTATTTAATAAGTATATTCTTATTGCTACTGTAACAAATTATCAAATTACTGTCTAAATAACACAAAAACTTATAGTTCTGGAGGTATATATATATATATAAATACATATATATACACTTATATATAGGTAGCATTCTTAGCATATATTCTTAGCATCCTTAGACCTAAATTATGTGTTGTGTATAAAGACAATCTTATTACCCTACTCATCCTAGAAATAAAATCTATCTAAAACATAGAATACTATACTTGTGAGTTCACATACTCAATAGTTGCCATCATTGAGAACTTGTGGTGTGTCAGATACTCAATGTACTAAGCTATATTAGTCTTAGCACGGCCTTCAGAATCAGACTAGTCTGAACTTAAATTTTTGCTTTGCCATCTGGTAAGTGAATAAAACTCTAGACAACCTATTTAACCTCTCTGAATCTCATTCTCTCAAGCGTTGAAGGGACAATATACCTCCTTCATAGGTGTGATGAGTTGATCATTTCATTATTTTAAAGGCTGACACTAGAGTTCCTCGATAAATGTTTGTCATTTTTTTAAAAATTAAATAAGACTTTTAAATTACATATAGGATTACCATATGTTTATATTTTTAACCCTTCCAAAATTACACCCAAATCACAATTGAGAAATTAAAATGTTATCAACCCATAACATAGAGAATGAGACAAGAGGCAATAGTGAGTGGAATTATTTCAATAAATATTTGAGAGAAGAAAAAAATAGATGGAAGAGTGGTAACTGACATATCAGAATACAGAAAGTTAAAGCCTGCATTAATTGCAGAGGATACCAAAACTAAGCTAGTTAATTTATCCAACAAAATCCCTAGAAGCTCAGCTTTTGAAGTCAACCAACAAAACTAGTGAGACAGGACAAATTTCAGTGGTTGCCAGGGGTTAGGGCATAGCAAAGGATGAATAGGTAAAGCACAGGGAATATTTAGGGGAATGAAAATACTCTTTATAATACTATAATAATAAATTGATATCATTATACATTTGTCCAAACCCACAGTGTGTACAATACCAAGAGTGAACCCTAATGTAAACTATGAACTTTGGATGATAATGCTGTATCAATGTAGGTTTGTCAATTGCAACAAATGTACTACTTTGTTGGAGAATGTTGCTAGTGGCTGTGCATGTGTGGGAGCAGAGGGGCATATGGGAAATTTCTTTACCTTCTGCTCAATTTTGCCATGAACCTAAAGCCCTAAAAAAAAAAAAAAAAAAAAAGCTATTTTTAAAACTGGAAACCGTTCTAGAACAAAAAAAGATCTTCTGAAAATGAAAGATATAATGGATAGAATTTTTTTTTTTTTTTTGAAACGAAGTCTTGCTCTTGCCCCCCTGGCTGGAGTGCGATGGCACGATCTCGGCTAACTGCAACCTCCGCCTCCCGGGTTCAAGCGATTCTCCTGCCTCAGCCTCCCGAGTAGCTAGGATAACAGGCACTTGCCACCATGCCCAGTTAATTTTTATATTTTTAGTGGAGACAGGTTTTCACCTTGTTGGCCAGGCTGGTCTTGAACTCCTGACCTCCAGTGATCTGCCCACCTCAGCCTCCCAAAGTGCTGGGATTACAGGCGTGAACCACCGTGCCCAGCCAGAATTTTTAAAAATCAAAAGCAGGGATGGCAGTTCAAATTGAGAAATCCAGGAAAGTAAACTAAAATGTAAAACAAGATAGAAAATAACAAAGACACAGTAACAAAATTAGAGAATTGCACCCAGCTTTCCAACATCTAACAGGAGTTCCAGAAAACCTGAATATTGATATTATTTTAAAATAGATTAGGTTTCCCTGAAGTGAAGGAAATAATGTTCCAGAAGGAAAGTGCTCCAGAATGCCTAGCACAATAAATGGAAGAAAACCACAATTGGAAACATCATTAGAAATGTTATCAAGTTAAGAGAAGAGTTTGAAAGCTTACAAGATACACACACACACACACACACACACAGAGAGGGAGAGAGAGAGAGGGAGAGACATAAACAGACCCTTAGAAAATAATGGGGCATCCATAAAAAAAGAATTGAGCTCATGTCCTTTGCAGGGACATGGATGAAGCTGGGAGCCATCATTCTCACCAAACTAACACGGGAACAGAAAACCAAATACCGCCTGTTCTCATTCATAAGTGGGAGTTGAACAATGAGAACACATGGACACAGGGAAGGGAACATCACACACCAAGACCTGTTAGGGGGTTGGGGGAAAGGGGAGGGAGAGCAGTAGAACAAATACGTAATGCATTCAGGGCTTAAAACCTAGATGACAGATCGATAGGTGCAGCAAATCACCATGGCACATGTATACCTATGTAACAAACTTGCGCATTCTGCACATGTATCCCAAAACTTAAAGTAAAATAAAAATTTTTAAAAAGAAAATAATGGGCATCACATGATAATGGCAGCACTGGATATTTGAAGATAACGGAGCAAAATCTCTCAACTTTTGATGCAAAATTATTCTCAGTCTAGAATTCTATGCTAGCTGTATCAGCCTTAGTTGCCAACAAAGAAATGCACACTGTAAGCCGTGAGAAATTAATATTTTAAGAGTAGAAGGTAGACTCTTTGGGAGGGCTGGAGAAATAAACTCAAGATCAGGCTTCCAGTGCCAAGGCCCAGAGCCATGCTGCAAGACCACGCTGGTGAGAAAACTTTATTCCTCCACCAACCCTGCACTAGAATTCATCATAACTATTCTTGCCACCAGCACCTATAAAACTGCTGCCACTGAATCTTCACCAGCAAAACTGATGCCCCTTTCAAAGCTCAAGCTATGTGTTTCTTAGTGGAAACCTTGTATATAGTTTGTCTTATTGGCTGAAGTCACATAACTGCACAATATTTGCAAAGGAGGCTCGTGAAAAATATATTCTGCATCACACCTTGGAAAGACAGAACTCACAAAATAGGGAACCGTAAAAGTATAGAAAGGATGTCTGACAGGTATTCAATGGCCACTATTCCAGCCAAATGATATCTATATGCTATTCTAGACAAATTGTCAATCAAATGTAAGAATAAAGTAAAGGCATTTTCAAGCATGTAAGGATTCAAAAAATTTATTTCCCATGCAATGTTTTCTAGACAGATGCTGAAAAATAACGTTCACCAAAATAAGGGAATAAACTAAGAAAGGAGAATACATGGCATCCTTCTTTGCAGATGCTGCTGGGGGAAAGAATGGGAAAGGAGTGAGGAATAAAAGACTACCTATTTAGTACAGTGTACACTGCTCAGGTGATGGGTCCACCAAAATCTCAAAAATCAACACTGAAGAATTTATTTATGTAACAACAAAAAACAGCTGTACCCTAAAACTGTTAAAAATAAAACTTAACTTTTAAAAATGTTAGCTACAAAAGAAGAAAGCGGAGGAGGAGGAGAAGGAGGAGGAGACTGGGGAAGAGGAAGAGGAAGAGAGAAAGAAGAAGAAAAGGAGGAGAACATAGTACTTTAGAAATAGGATTGAGCACTGAAGGTTATGGAAATTCCAGGATGACTTTTGATCATGAGGCCTAGCGTGTAACCAGCTGAGATTGGAGAACCATGGAAGAATAGGAGGCCTCATTTCAGATGGGAAAAAAACCTGTATGTGTGTTATCTATGCTTTAACCTTTGAAAAAATATCAGATTTATTGGAGCCTTTGGAAAAACGGAAAATAGAGTAATAGAATGATAAAAATAGTACAGTAATGGAGTAAATTTGGAAAAGAAAATAATAGTATACTACTAGGCTCAGCAATAAATAATATTCAACTATTCAATAATGTGGAGACCAGATACTGAGTTACTTACAAATTGTGTTAAACTAATACTGAGATAACAGTATGAGATAATGTGTGTATGTGTGGAGGGAGTGCGTTAAAATGGAAAGGTCCTGAACTACCAATATAGCAACTCTAAAAATACTAAGATTGATAGATTAAGAAACAGAGGTACAGGCATAAATATTTTAAAAGATGCTGGACAATTACAGAAGAAACCAAAAAAGAGCTGAAGTTCATAAAATTAGGAGAGTACGACTGAAGAACAAGGAAAAATGGGACAGGAAACCATATATTTTTTTAAATGCACCCATTAGTCTTATTTGATTTTTAACTATATAAATGTATTATATTGATAAATGTAGCATTACTTTTTTAAAAAACTATATTTGCAAATGATGACATGGAAAGTGGGATCTCAAGAGCCTGAATATCAGATGCATAAACTTTTAAAAAGGAGAATTTGTTTTGCATAATAGAATAAACCAATTTGAAATTTCTAGGTAAATCTAAGAAGAAAAAAAGGTTTTAAAAAAGTGTAGGGGTGGTTAAGGGTCAGTAGCCAGCAAGAAGGTGAAATTTTGTGCCACATATATATTTTTTCTGTGACACTACAAAATCATCGGCACCATATTTTAAACTCAAAATGATTGGTGTGAGTGATTTCTGACAAAGAAACTAAAGAAGAAATTGTCATTCTTTAAAACACAGTTGGCAACCAATGGAGGATCCAGTAGTCTGAGATAGCCCTTAAAAATAACAAATAAATAAATAAATAACGTCCTTGGGAATTAGCAGAAATCCAAAGAGGATTTTAAATTTTCAGATTTGATTTTTCTTAGAACTAGAGCGGCAACAAAGCACCCAGCTGATACCAGTTTTATTGTGGAGTACACATAAAATAATGTATCTGATGAGCAGTGCTGGCCCATAAACCATTCAGTATAGGGTAGACATTATATACAATCTCATATGAGCCTCACAACAACCCTTTAGGGTAGGCAATATTAACTTTATTTCAGAGGAAAAGACTCAGAGATATGATTTCTTCAAGATCAGATTGACCAATTTCTTATCAAACCAAGATCTCTGCCCAATACTAATATAATCATCATATTCATCATGAGGTAGAAGTAGAACCCTGCACACTGTTCAAATTATTTCCTCTGTATACTGTTTTTAAATGAGTGTGACAAGATGGGAAATATACAACCTTTCTCTTTAGAACCTAAGATGCTCTATCCTTAAACAGACAGAATGGGAAAAACTGAGTAGGAGTGGAAATGATGGTGATAATTTAGAGAAATTTTTAAATATGTCCATATTTCATGTAGGAGAGTTGCTGGGGGTTTTTATGACATCTTGCTGTGGGAGGTTAACTTCTGTCTCTATTCTGTTTTAAGAAATTTATTTCCCCAGTCACTCAATATGTTATTAGATCCTGAATATTATTCTGATTCTGAGTACTATATCTTCAAAATAGAAAGTCTGAAAATACCAAATAGAATTGATGAATTAAGAAATACCACATACAAGTATATTATTTAGAAACATATTGGAAAATTAGATGTGAGCATGATTTACCAGTGCCTTCTACCATTAATAAACGTGTCTACACTAGATCACTAATAGAATTATTTAGTTTCCCACTGTCCCAATTTACTGTATTCTTTTGGTAAATGCTGTCACAGAAAGGAGTTCATTGAAAACTATATTTCCTATGTCTTACATCCAGTCTTGCCATTATGTATTCTAGAACCTTGAATAGGATCAATGTTAAAAATCTATTGGATTCTAAACCACAGATGCAACCAAGAATTACCCATGGGATAAAATTGGGGAACACAACAGAGGGAGGTGGAAACTTATAAACTAGAAGATACATGTCCCTAAAAGTACTCAGATTCAGTAACCTCTTCTGTAGTAGTCAACGGGTTCTTAACAGCTTTATGTGTCTGTCCTATAAGCCACCAGTTTGTGACTTCTTGTTAAAAGTGCTATTTGCCATCAATATCTTTTTCAAAATCAGACAGACATTGTCATCCTCAGTTCTCACTGATTTCTCAGAAGCCACATGCAAGGATTCAGCAAGCTCCTTTGTTCTTTGAAAATATGCTGAGTCCCAACTCACTAGCTACCAGAGGTACTAGCTACCAGAGGAACTGGGGCAGGCGGTGGAGAAACAACAGACTTAGAGCTTAGAGTCTAGATAGAAAAATAATTCTTGACATAACCATAGAAATATATATGTACCTACAAATTACAATACACACTGTTATGCAGGGTGCCAGGAGGGACTATGAGTATTGATGTGTTTTAGGTTGTCCTAGTCTTCAAGGGCATATTTCATCTAGCAGGAGACCTGAGCTCATTTAAATCTGTTAGGTGCTGTCTCAAAATATCTTCACCTATATAGATTTAGATTTCTCAGTAACCAATGTTTGTTTCACCCTCCTATGATTTGAAGATCACTCTATTTGACAGTAAAGACAAAAGCAAAACAAAACTTGAGGACTTCTGCTTCTTCCTATCACTTTTCAATATTATAATGGTGGCCGTAATCAGCACATTGTTTCTTCATTGACGTTTTGCTTCAAATACAGCTTTTTAAAAATTAACTACTAATGGTCTTTGTGTGTTTCTTTGAGTCTCAGATTAATTTGGATGCCAAGCTTTCTGACACCATTCTTAAGCAGTTAGCTTAGTAAAAAGATGACTGTGGTTCAGATTCAAATCCTTAATCAAGCACTAACAAGTTATTTTATCCTAAGCAACTTATTTTGTCTAAGCCTCATTTTCCTCATTTCAAAATGACAATAACAATTTATAACTTGCAATGCTATAGTGAAGATTAGATTAGGTTATGGGAGCAAAATGCCTAGTACAATGCCTGGCAGAGATAGCAGCCCACCAAATAACTTATGGCTATTATTCTTATAGGTCCAACCAATGGATGTTTGTCCTCACCTATGCTACGGGTTTCTTAGAGGAAGACTGATCTTTCCACTTCTTTTCTCTCTCATATAATATCTAGGCACAAAGTTCCTAATAAATAGAGCATACTATCATATTAGTCAAGGTTCTTCAGAGAAACAACGGGCAGGTGCGTTGAACATTAATACTACTGGGGAAATCTTAAAAGGAACTCTAGAGTTGGCAGTATTTTTTAGTTGAGCAAGGAAGAATCACTTTTCCCTTGTACATATTAAACTTCATGCTCCTTTTCCAGTTGAACACAGTTTGTTTACCACCAATTGCACTGTACTGGCTTCTGCTCCAATGAATGTTCATACCCTGTGTTCACAGGTCTACACTTCTACTTTTGCTTTTCTGTTCTCAGAAAATACATACCCTACATAACCGGGGCTTAGCTCCCTACCCCAAGCAACCTTCTAACTGATATTTTCTTTAAGCAAAGCAAAGTGCTCAGTTATTTTGATGTCCGCTAAGCAAAGGTAAATTTCATTAAACACCATTAGTGTGAGGTAGAGAAGAAAAAAAAAAGTTCTATATTTTACAGACTATTTGCCAATAGCAATGAACTCCTAACTCTAAGTGGATACAATGACGAAAAAAGAAGAGAGTGCCTACTACCAAGTCATTAAAGTACTATTGTAAACATGTCAGATTTTACAGGTGAGCCTCACTTTACAAAACAGAACAGAAAATCATCTGTGTTTAAAGAATCAGTTGAGTTCTAGCAGTGTAATCTAACAAACATTTTTCCAGTGGCATCAGAATAAGGCTATGATTCACTTATTAACTAAAATTTCTCTGGTTCTCTCTCTTAATAACAGAGATAAGTTCCAATTCCTTTCACAGTTTCTGTGTACCCCTCCTCTGGTTTCTGTGTGTCTGTGCCACTGACACCACACCTGGGACTCTCTCAGGAGGACTTCTCTTGGGCTACAGAAGCCACTTTGCCTGCAAAGACAGGCATCCAGAAGTGCCTGGATATTGACCAACCACCCCTACCCCTAGGGACAGTTCTTTTGTTTTTTCTTTTTTTAACTTTTAAGTTCAGGGGTACAAGTGCAGGATTTTTACATAGGTAAACTTGCATCATGGGGTTTTGTTGTGCAAATTATTTCATCACCCAGGTGTTAAACCTAGCACTCATTAGTTATTTTTTCTGATCCTCTCCCTCCTCCCACACTCCACCCTCTGAAAGGCCCCAGTGTGTGTTGTTCTCCTCTATGTGTCCAACAGTTCTTAACTAATAGTGCCATTGCGGAAAGCCTGGCTCCCTTGTCTCCACTCGGGATAAACTTTGAGGTGTAAGTTATCCTCCAGAGCTCTCCTGCAATGCCAGGCAGAGGCTAGGACTTTGTGTAAAGCTGCATCCTTGTTTGGCCTCTTCCTCTTCCCTGTCCTGCTTCTCCCACTTGATTTCAAGATCTCCCTGAAGCACTTCTTTAATAAATCACTGGCACACAAGTCTTCTTCTCAGGGTCTACTTCTAGGGAACCAGCCCAAGATGCCTGGGATGCTTATCCTCCCCAGAAGGATCCATCCTGGCTGACAACTCCGTACCATATTAGTCAAGGTTCTTCAGAGAAACAGAACAAATGGGGTGAGTGTGTGTGTGTGTGTGTGTGTGTGTGTGTGTGTGTGTGTGTGTGTGAGAGAGAGAGAGAGAGAGAGATTTTAAAGAATTAGCTCATGTGATTGTAGGGATTGGCAAGACAAATCTATGAGGCAGGCCAGCTAGCTGGCAAATTTATTGTTGTAGTCTTGAGTCTAAAGACAGTCTGGAGGCAGACTATTTCATTGCTATAAATTATCCTTGTACACACAGTTTAGTCCTATTGTCAGATAATCTCTTTAAGGATTAATTTCTAGAAGTAGAATTGCTGAGTCAAATGGTGCATACTTAATAAAGCTTATGAAATATTTTTCCTGAGTCCTCCAGAAACACAATGCCAACATGCATAACCCGAAGCTATTTATAACTGTACTGTATATCTTTACACCCTCACAATGATTCTTTTCATTCTCATTCATCTTTTGTCAATTTAGTGGGGGAAAACTTATTGTCTTAACTTTCTAAATTTTTTAAATTTAGCATGTTTTACATTTCTACAAAAATATAATAAACATTTTTCTCTTTTGAACTGGATGTTATATTCATATCTCGTGCAGTTTACCTATTAAGATGATTTTCTTTTTCTTAGTGATTTGTCATAACTTTTCACATATTTGGAACCTTAACCATTCAGCAAATATATTTTAAGCACCTACACTGTGGCAAGGATGAATCTGGATATATAAAAATGAATAAGTGAGAAAATCAGAACACATTTTCCAATGAAGAGTGTATGAAATGGAAGCTATATTATTTTGGGCCACGGTGTGGGTTAAATGGTTTTTTGTTACACTAAACTAAGTATATTACTATTCACATATTGCTAGCTTACTGATATGGTTTGGTTGTGTTCCCACCCAAATCTCATTTTGAATTGTAATCCCCATAATCCCCACGTGTTGTGGGAGGGACCAAGTGGGAGGTAATTGAATCGTGGGGGCAGTTTCCCCCATGCTGTTCTTGTGACAGTGAGTGAGTTCTCATGAGATCTGATGGTTTTATAAGCATCTGGCATTTCCCCTGCTGGCATTCTCTCTCTCCTGCAGCCCTGTAAAGAGGTGCCTTCGGCCATGATTGTAAGTTTCCTGAGGCCTCTCCAGCCATGTGGAACTGTGAGTCAATCAAATCTGTTTTATTTATAAATTATCCAGTCTCAGTTATTTCCTTATAGCAACATGAGAACAGACTAATACACTTACGTTGCTACTATTAGACTTAAAAATTTTAAGTGCAATTTTTAAATGTTATTTCTAACGAAAGACTAATTTACATTTTAAAATTACATTCTAGGAATACATTTAACTTCTACTAGAAAGATTCTTCCCTCTGACATCAGAAAAGAGGTTTCCTTACCCACATAGCAATAGTTAACACAGCTCCATCAGTAACTTAAACTACCAAATATTCCTATACTATTACCTTCAGAATCAATGCTACGAATTTATCAGAAACACGTAGATCTGGAGCTGTAGAAAACTTATACACACAAACATACACACACACATATTTTAACACTTCATTTAACTTCTTCAATGCCTAGACCAGCATTCAATACATGTTACATGAATAAAATAACAAATGACTGAACGAGTAAACAAACTAAACAGACCTCTATTGAACAGCTGTCATGTGCCAAGTACTGCTAGGTCCTGTGGATACCACAATCGGCAAAACCATTCATAGAGCCTACTTTCATGGAGTTTACTTTCCAGTGAGGCAGAAAGGCAGACATTCTCTGCACATGTACACTTTCCCTGCTACCACCCCCACAGAGTCAACTGAGTTCTGAAAAGAGATAATGGTTTGTAGAGAAAAAAGTTATTCTATATGAAATCCAGCAGTAAAGAGGGGAGTAAACACAGCTCATGCCTAGTGTGGTCTCACCCCAGTAGCTCTTAGAGCTATGAGCACTCATTTATAAGTATGCATCACTGGAGCATCAAAGATGGCTAATATTCCCAGAAACTTATATATTAAAACAGATGTCTTTACAGAGAGAATTTTATTTTCAATAAGCTCTTTAATGTCGCTGTATGGCAAGTATTCATGAAAAGTAAGGAATCATCTCTAATCAGTTTTGCATTTATCTTTATGGTTTACTTAGAGTAAAATCAATCTGCAATGTTATTAAATAATAATGTAGTAAAATGTTAGGGCCAGGAATTAGAGGAAAGTTGGTAATAGGTTTCAGCAGAGGTTGAGAGAATTAGGCCCCCTCCCCAAGAGGGAGATGTTTCCAAGAAACATTTCCTATCCACTCTTTTTAAAAAGTATAAGCTCCTGCACATCACAGAATAACATGTTAGAATCACTCTGTCTTATAAACTCATGTTAATTTTATTGACAGAATAAAGAACTCAGTTTAATCCTATTAACTGTTTGCTTACTTTAGTAAAATTTGCATTTAGTATGATGCTATGGGAAATTACTTTAACTCCCCTGCAGCTGCACTGGCAAGCCTATAAACAATTTTACTCATGCTTAGAACATTTCCTAAGTTTGCTAAAGTAAAGACATCATGAGTGCCATACACAACAATGGTCCTGCTGCTGAAGGAGAAATGGATGAAACAACTCGGAGTCCAAAAAACCTCACTGAGGTTTAAGATAGCAAATACCACCTGCTAAAGAAAAACTTTACATCTGGAAATAGTACATATAGTTACTGCAATGATTTCTTCTTGCATTTTATAATGAGATTGTTCAGACACCTTGCTCCTGGAACATAAAAACAGTGTTCAAGGATTTTCTGGATAATAACCTATTTTTGACATGTCAAAGACAGGCGTTACTCACACTTTTAAGAAAAAAGAGAAGATAGAAGAAAATCTTCAGCCAGTTCTGATATCTTGATTATAGACTGCCTTGTATGGTCCAATTGTGTTTCTATCACTCACTGGGTCTTCGACCACGCAGGTCAGTATTTGTGACAGGCAGTGTGGTGTAGAGTAGAGGGCACTAGAATTAGTCATAAATTTCTGGTTTAACTTCTGACTTGGTCACACAAGAGATGTGCAACACTTAGTACTCAACCCTTTGGGAAGAGCTTTCCTCATCTATGAAATGGAGTAAGAATGCATACTTTAAAGATTGTTAAGAGGGCTAAATGGAAATTCAGATAGAGATTTGAGCAATCAGAAGTATTTCCTTGTTTCCACTAGAAAAGTTGAGTTCATGATGAAATCTGCTAGGGCAAGTCTCACGCCAAGTAGAAAGCTAATGATTCCACAAATATCTAGCTCAGCTTTAAGTACAACAGATGCCTGTAAATTTTAGTCATACATTTAAGTTTTTATTTCTAAAAGCCATGGAGAGCATCAGGGTTTTAGAATCACTTACTTCGCAATTCATGGACAAGAATACATCTTAAACACACATTAATGATGATAGCAAAGGTCATTTACTTGCCTATATGTCACATTTTTTAAAGAGTGTTAAATGGGATTATGGATGTATAATTATTTGCATGGTCAGATGTCAGGTGTTTAATAAATGTTCAAATATCTGGTTGTCTTCATCTCATCGCTAGGGAATGAAGAGTAGATATTTGTAGAATTACCAAGAATCCTTGGGGTACATTCATTGAATTTTTTCAGCTTCCCTCCTCTTACTTACTTCCAAATTAGAGAGTTGTTTGGGGTCCTCCCCATGTCTAAGGAGGTCTACTGTACTACTAGTGCCCAGCTGTCCATAGCCTTTAACATTTGACATTGACTCTTTGTTTTGAATCCCACCAACTTCCAGGCTCATCTCCACAAAGCTTTACTCTGATCACATCGTTTCATTGTTCTGCAACCTTCAGTGCCTACAAATGTCCACAAAACATGTTCAAACTCTAAGACATTTAAGATGTTCATTCTCATTATATATGTGTGGATATAATAAAAAATAGAAAATTTATGCTTAAAAATTACAATCAAAATCTACTAATACAAATTCTAAACCATAATATAACACCCTATGCCTAAACAGATTGAGAGTCAGTTATATAAATATATAGCTAGTTGGTAACAGATGTCTTTGAATCCTTCTCTTTCTAGAACTGCTAGAATGTCTCTAAAATGTTATAAGCCATTTGCTCTTTTATAACAAATAGAGAGGTTATGCTGGGTTGCATAGCAAGATGGTCTGAATAAAGTAGTAACTTAAAAAGTCTCAGTTAGGGGGAATACCAATAATAATAGCAACTATCCATTGATGCCTATCTCAGCCCAGTTTCCCTAGAAAGACTAAGTCAAAACCTTATTGCTAACACATTATTAAGGAGAGCTATTCCAGCAAAGCAGAGATAAAGGGAAAAAAAGCACTTGTAATCCTAAGCAAATTAACACAAAAACAGAAAACCAAATACTGTAGGTTCTCACTTGTAAGTGGAAGCTAAACATGGAGTACCCATGGACTCAAGGATGGGAACAATAGACACTGGAGATTCCAAAAGTGGAGAGGGAAAGTAGAAGGGCAAGAGTTGAAAAACTACCTATCAGGTACTATGTTCACTATTTGGGTGATAAGATCATTGGAAACCCAAACCTCAGCATTGTGCAATATATCCTTGTAACAAACCTGCATGTGTACCCTCAAGTCTAAAAATAAAATGAAATAAAATAATTTAAAAAGGAAAGAAAAATGGCACTAAAGGATGGAGTGTGTTACTGAACTGGCCACAGCTTTGTAGCAAGTTCCATTGATTGCTCTGTCTCGCTGGATAGCTTTAGAAAGGTGTGTAGAACACACTTCATTTGCATGGATTCAACGTAGTGGTTGGTGTTCAGCAAATTCAAGTTTTGCTTTTTTGGAACTTTGTGGAATATTTTTTCTGGATATTTTTGATTGGCAGTTGGTGGAATCCATGGATGCAGAACCCATGGATATGGAGGGCTGACTGTACTCATACATCTTTGAGTAACGAACTCTTTGGGGGAAAAGAGGGAAGTGTATTAAGCAAGAGAAGGAAAGAAACATTATATACTATTTTGACTCGGTTACATGTGTCTATAGATTGTTTGATTCTAATCAAGACCGAAGAAGATATGATTCTGTGACTGGTTTAGAATTCTGGGGTGGAAACATCCTGGAACCAAGTTATTTCATGAATTCTGTCTCCTGGAAAGGGATATAGCCTAGGAAAGAGTTGTTATTCCAAAAGTCGACCTGTTACTTGGTGAAGCTAAAGTTTAAGAGCTCTAGGGAAAAATAAAATCTAATAATTCTAAAGAAAAAAAAAGAAAGAAAGAAAAAAGCAAGGAAGGTGTATAGAGCCACCGTGTTTCCAAACAGTCCAGAGGAAAGGGATGAAAGAGTCATTTGCTTTCTGGTTTCCTCTTGGTTCCTGTTCCCCACTAGTCATTGTTCACACGAAGGACAATTAATTCCTTATGTCTGGTGGTATTACCTGCTCCTTCAGTAAATGCCGAGGAAATCAGATCCTGCATCCTTCACCTTCGTGCTTGTCTGAGATTGAAGGTGATGACAGAAACCAGGTCCCAGTTGAGGTTGATGGGTTTTACAGGCTTCATGGAGATGGCCATTGTGGAGCTTTACCAAAGAGGCTCCATTGAGTGGATGCCACTGTGTGCCCATACTGAGTCAGTTTCAACTCCTTCTGTGTCTGCTCAGAATTAAATGAATTCTTTTGGTATAATTCTCATGAAAAGTAAAGGTAAAGAGGGAGGATGCAGAATGAGCAGGAAAAGCCTTTAGACCACTTAACAGACCTGTTATCTGTGAAACAGATGAGAGAAGGAAGTAGAATTGAGCTGGGCAAGACTCAGGATAGGATGCAGGTCTGATAAAGCTTAGGCCAACCTGATAGGGTGCTTTGGAGAAAAGACTACCTATTGGAGGAGTACACATTAGGCAGAAATGGCAAGGCCCTAATATCCCTACCATGATCAGTGATGGGCTGATAGCCGCCTGGAATGATGATGACCTTGGTCCAATGGCCATGGCAGATCTTGAAGTTCTATAGTTGAGTGCTGTTAGCTAACAGCATCCTTCACAGCTAAAGAACAGTCCTTCTTTAAGGGAGATCCCAGTGATGCATCTCCACTACTCCCACACCCACAGAAACCTTGCCTCAAGAGTGGCTGGGCTGATCAGCTGAGAGGTTAATGAGACTTGTCTCTTAATTATAAAATCCAATGCATGGTTTTCTTGTTCGAACTTTCTGATTTTCAGACTGTTGACCAATCTCTTCTAGTTAATCTTGCCTGGTAGCCAGTAAGTATACTACTTCATAAAACTTTGATAAAAGAGGCCAATATCATTTTGTGGCAGTTTCAAAATAATATTCTGAGATATGCATAGATCTCTACAACTGAAGAACCAAACGTTTTTCATCCTCTTTGGAGCAGTTTAATCACATAGAGTAGGTGACAGAGAGGAGGGCGTCCCGTGATGAGCCGTGGCGATGATGACATATGGTTGATTGATGGAGTAAAAAAAAAACATCAGATTTGTACAGCTAGTCTTTAAAGTTCCTGAGAAGGACCAAATAGGTCTGTAAATACTTGAAAGGAAAAACATGTGAATGGCAAGAAAAAAACTTCCTGACCTAGAAGAAGCTTATGAAATTATATTTAAAAAGTAGACTAGAAAGAAACAGGTTGCAGTAAACAATTTTGTACCATCCCATAGGGGGATCAACTTATTGGATTTTTTCCATTTCTTGTTTATCTCCTTCTGTGTCTATACCACAACTTTCTATTTTCCAGTGACTTTACTAGTGTTCTTGGCAGCTCTGGGCACAAATGGATATCTAATTATTTCCCTGTGGAAGGATCCAATATCTTTAGAGAGAAAGCTGAACTGGAACTTTTCAAGGTACTACCACATTCTCTCCTAATATGGCAGCTGGTCTTCTAGAGAAAAGCACAGGAAGTCCCCAACCAAAGAATAGGCTGTATTCTAAAACCTTCAGGGTCAAAAGTCAATTCGGTTCCTCATGGAAAGACTTAATTATTACCAATGATTTAATATCATTAGACAGATGCCATCTGGATCAAGCTTAACCTCTAATGTACCAGAAATGTCATGATATTATCACTTAGTATTAATTTAACTAAGTCTAGCTTCAAATTTTCCTGTATCACTCCTACATACTCATTTCTAAGAGAAAATGTATTGCAACCAAGCAGGACATCAGAAAAATAAGGCAGTCTCACTAGAGTGATAAGTGTGGACAATCATTTTTTGTAGCAGCTGTAGGGCAAGGAGTAGAGGCAAAAAGAGACATTCTGTACTACAATCATTACTACTCAGAGCTGGCTTTGTGGGCTTATGATCTGTGCAGTCACACAGGGCATTGTGCTTAGAACGATCCTATGCTGCTGTCATCATCTTGAAATTCTTGCTTATCTTTGAACAAGAGCCCTGAATTTTCATTTTGCACTGGGTCTAGCAAACTATGTAGTCACTCCTGCTATTACTTTCTTAAAATCAACAAAGTCCTTTACCATATATTATCTCATTTTTTTATTTTCACAAATTCTTGTAAGGTAGGTAAGGCATGGTTTACTGTCTCTCTTTTGTTATAACACACTGAGGCTCAAAAAAGACAAGGAATTTATTTCACAAAGTTAATATATGGTGAAGCTGCAACCCAACCCCAGGACTTTCAAACTTCAAGGCAAGGGCTCTTTCCCTTAGCCCACACTGCCTAATATCCTGCACTGGGGTTCAACTGTAGAATAATATAAAATAAAGGGTTTGGAAGATGAGAACAGTGTGTTCTTGGTAACTCCACATTACCAATAGTATTTCATCTCAAATTCTTTCTTTCTTCTTAAGTGACAAGATCTCATATAAGCTTTTCTTTTCTTTTTTGTTTCTGAATAGACTTTAAGATTTGGCTATTTAGTCATTATCTAAACCCCACTGATATTCACATATAAATCTCCTTTCCTTAATTGACAGGGGTTATATCCAGATTTCCAGTGATTGTTTGACCTCTGTCAGTAACAGATATGATCTTGCTAGCTGTGTGAGCTTTTTCTGGATAACTTTTTCTTAGCTTTAAACCATAAAAAGGGGAGCTGCTAATTAGGAATCTCATGAGGCATAGCTGAAGGATTTTAAATAGCATGCGATAAAGTGCATCTATCCTTGTTAGAAAATGCCTAGAAGCATCAGGTGAGGGAAAGAAGCAGCAGTGATAAGATATCAGGTTATGGGGATTACAGAAGCCTGTGGAGAGACACAACATGGCGGGAATGACCAGGGGTTTCTCACTTTGTACCACAGATCTGAAGACAGAAAGTTTCTAAAGGCTTCCACTTGTAAGTATAAAAGCAGATTTTAAACCTGGGAGGACAAAAGGTTATTTTTCTTTCTAAAGTATATAAGACATAAAGGATCGTATTTAACTCACCAAGGTCTTTGGTCTTAGGGGAAGGTTATAGCCATCCCAATAGTGAATATAACTAAACTTCAGGGTTGAAAGATAAGTGAAATATGTATGAAAATGTACTATATTGAAGACCCAGAAAAATCATTATTAAAGATTATATTACAATGACACCCTTCAGTCTGAGAAAATTACTAAGAGTAAAAATAATATGGTAGCTTAATAATATATTCTAGGTCTTAACACCCTGTAGCATATAGCATAAAGAAAAAAGCAAGCGCTCTTAAAGTGCACAGATCTAGGGTAGATTTCCAGCTTATTTATTTCACAGTTACTTATTTCATAGTTGTATAAGCTTAGACAACTTATTTAACCTCAGTGAATTTTTCCAAATTTATAAGAAAATGGGAGATAATAATGGCATCCACAAAAGTTTACTGAGAAAAATAAACAATCTTATCTCATAGTGCTTGACACAAGGTATATATTCAAAAGAGGGAGCTATTTCTGTTATCATTTATTCCCCCTCGATCAAGTTAACTTTCAACACTTTGCTCTTACAGAAGTCATTCCTGCCTATCCTTAACTGATTCTTTGCCCAGTAGCACAGAATCTATATTTGCCAGTGTAAAGGTGACAGGCAACTCCTCCATTTACAAGTAACAGAATTTTAAAATTGGAGCAGAGGGGAATGTGGTTCTCGTCTTAAGTCAGCTCAAGCTCTGACACTCCTACAAAAATATATATATATATATTTAAAATTATTCTACTGCATCCTCCTCTTCAACCGTCACTGCTTCCAATTCAACACTGGCATGGCCAGATTCCAAGTCCATCTTTATCCTCAGAGGATCTGTTATTTGAGATACCATCGTGCATTACATGAGGGAAAAAAATTTTAGAATTTTAATTATATGCTGCTTTCAACACAGAGTCATTTGGTGCAAGCTGCAATTAAACATTTGTAATTCATTTAAGAGCAGTAAAATAGACATGGCTTTAAAAACATAATTGCAATGTTGGCTTTACGGGGATTTTTATATCTAAATATTTGCAATCATGCAATATTGATATATATGTAGAAACTACCTATGGAAGAAGAAAATACTCCATAATTTTATAGAGAGACACTCTGAAGTTTTTGCTATTGGAAGTTATAAAAAACATTTATTCTGGTACAGTCTAAGGATTTTATGACTTTTTCGTATTTTGAATAGTGATGATTTGTATTTCTATGTGTAAATGGCAGTCATCAGCATCTTATTTTTCTAAAGGGACCATCACCTTCTGACTCTGACAAAATATGTATAGCAATAGCTGGAGTCACTTTGTGGTCAATTAACTCTATCTCTCAATAATTATAACAATCCAAAAATATGCCCTTATAGGATAAGTACTTTTTAATAATTTTAGCAGATTTTATTAAATCTCTCTGCTAAGACACCATACTTATGATTTGAGTCCCTTCCTTCCACACCTGGCCCTTAGTGTATTACAGATGAGATTCTCAAATACTTTCAATATGAGGAGGAAACCCAACACAGTAAGACTTAAAGAAATACATCAGAGGATTAATAGTCAAGAGACACGCATTGTCTTTTCTACTCTTTACCAGCTTTTGATCTTAAACTGGTCGCTTCAGTTTTCTAAGCTATTTCTCCTTTATTTGAATTTGGAAATATGGCTAAGGTAAACTATGAGGTATTTACCAGTTACAGACTCCTGTGACTCGTTCACATTATGTTAGTGTAAAGAATAAGGTGGTCTACCTATTGCCACATCCTCCTGCCTTGCTTGCCATGTCATGAGGCTGAAAGTATTCAGCCAGAATAAATGAAAGAAAGTCATTAAAGAAACAAATGGGAGAAGCAGTGTGACTGAATTTGTTTTCCTAACTGTGTATTAGTGAATTGTTAATTCACATTATGGAACAAAATGGCCTTTAAAAGCATCTAGATAAAAATGTCTTAGTTAATAGATGGAAACTGAGACGTGAAACAATTATCCAAGATTCACTAGTTAACTAGCGGCAAAGCCAGGACCAAGACTCATTTCTCTTGACTCCAGTCCATTGTTGTTGCTGATTTGTAAATGTGTCAGGGTTAACAATAATATGACAATGAGTAAGATTTTAAGAAATTCTGTCTAACTGACATTTAAAGCCACGTTGTTCATCTTTTTGTGTGCCTCCCAATATTATCTGTCCCAAATAGTATGCAGAAGCTGGGAAGAACGGGAAAGGCATGAATGATGAGATGATAGCTTGGGCCTCTCAAACTCAAATGACAGTAGTTGCTTATGGCCTTCATGGACCCACTACCATCTTAATTCAGTTTTTTGGTAATAACCACAAAAGTTATCAATTAATATGGTTGGAAAGAAAATTGATACTTCAAAATAATCCAACAGAGACTGCTAGTATATTGAAATCTATCCTCAATTTAGTTATGGTAACAAGTAGTGATCATAATTTATCTGTGCCTTCATTTCCTCTCTGTATTTATCTCTAATTTTCTTTATTGTGTTGCTTCCAAAATATTTCTCTGACCTCTCAGCACTGGAGTCATCTTTTATAATTGGTACTACATTCCCCAGGATCTCACCTAAAATGTCTCAAAGATCGGGAAGGGGTGATGCTGGTTTGGCAGCAAGGCACAGGGAGGCTGGGACACTTGTTTGACCTTTGCTATTGCAAACAAACCAGCAAGACACCAGAAGGCAGGTCTTGTTACTCTGAGAGAAGTTTGAACTAAATCAGAACATGATCACCACACACTACCAAAATAAATGTCTCTTTAGTCCTTCAGGAGTTGAGATATCTGAAAGTTTTAGTTTTCAAGAGATCTAAAGGTGTTAAGAAAAACTTTTCAGAATTAGTAGCTAAAAAGATCACAATCACTCTGGACTCTTGCATTGGTTCCATTTAGTCTTTCATAACTTATTTTATTGGCGGCTCTTTCTTCCCCAGTATATTGAATGTAAGTTATCATCTCAACTATTGATTGACTTCTCTAACTTCGATTTTTAAAATGTATTTTTATATATGTCATAGAAAATTATAGCTCCTTACCAAAATCTCTTTCTTTTTTTTTTTTTTCTGCTGGGAATCTGACACAGATACTGAAAAGAGGACATGGGTAGACAACGTCCTTCACTCAATATTGGCAGAGAAACACAGAAACCAACAACCATGGGAAACTGAGGGAAAAGATATCTGCACTTTGTCTCTGATCCCCTCTCAGTTCCCCAGGCAGAGGAGTCAGGACTTGAGAAGAGACAGAAATGACGTCTAATGTAAAGACAGACCCCCCACCCCTGAATTCAGAGAGAGGAAGAGAATAAAGGCATCAGAAGAGACCCATGCACAAACATAAGTGTGACTTTTAAAAGAACAAAAAAAAAGACAAATAATAAATGGTGTTGGAAGGATGAGTAAATGAAAAAAGAGAATGTGAGAGGAATTAAAAAATTGAAAGGAAAGTTTCAAGAAGTATTAGGGAAACAAATTGACTAACGCACCATTGTAATCTCTATTTTCACAGATGTAATCACTGAAGTTGTTCAAGTACATTTCATAGTTTACCTGAAGTAAAAAAAAAAAAAAAAAAAAAAAAACCCAAGGGCAGAAACAGTCCTGATTTTTACTTGACTCTCTGAGTCACAGTCCCTCTAAGGATATGGTCTTTTACATTTAATATCCCTTATAAAAATATTAGTGAGTGACTGAAAACCACAAAGCAGGCATATTTCCTATGAGGAGGTGAAGAAGTGACAAAAGTGTTTTCTGAACATAGCAGAAAGAAAAAGCCAGCCCTTTGCAGTCAAAAGCCTACACAACAGCATGTCATTCAATTAACCTGAAACACTTACTTGTAAGTGACATTTTATAAATGTATTCCGAAAGGGAACCAGTCTAGTCTTCATTTTTGATAATGGATGTAATTCAGAGCCAAGTATTGAATTCTAATATCATAAAACTAGCTCTCTATCTTATATCCACAGTTCAACTTATATTAATAATCATAAATGAAGATGGTCTTTTTGGCTAAATATGTAAATAGATGCAACATATGTAACAGGCAGGACAATTTAGAACCATCCCTTTCCCATCCCCAGGTATTAATTAGGTTAACTATTTTCTTTTTTAAGAGCTTACAAAACTCATCAAGAAGCAGGCAAACTGGAATTCCACTGTCAAGTATGTTCATATTTTAAATTATATTTACATTTGAATGCACTTTTTAAAGTTTAAAGGGCATCACTGCTTTGTAACTATTACATAAAGTATATTATATTATATTGCTGAGTAGGTTGTACTGGCATTAGAGATGTGTCTAAGATTACCTCGAAACACTTTTGGCCAACATTCATCCATCATCTTTTAAGATGGCTCTAGTTCACTTTATAAATAAAACAAAGCTTTTCTAGTATTTTCAGCATGGGTGGTAACTGTTGGTGTCATGTTACCATAGCAGCAGTCTACATGTGCATGTTCATGCTTACAAACATGTACATTAACTCACATGTTCAGAAAGTGCTTTTCTTTAAAACAGCAATTAGAGGCTCACATTCATAAAACCTTGTTTGCTTGAGAAGAGTCATATTTCAACTCCTAAATTTAGCATTAAGAGCCTTTCAATAGCATGCCTTATACTCTTTCAATCTCATTTCCAAATATTGATTTTTCTTCTTTCTGCCCCTTTTTATCTACTTGTCTTTTCTGTTGGTCTTTCCTTTCTTCACAGTTTTGTTCAGTTCATCTTCTCACTTCTTTCCCTCTGGCGTAATTCTATTCATTATTTAAGCTTCAGTTTGTTTTATTTTTTCAGCTTTATTAAGATATAGCTGACAAGTTATATAATTTACAGCATACAATGTGTTGTTTTGATATATTTATACATCTTGAAATGATTGAATCAAATGAATTAACATATCCATCACCTTGCATAATTATCTTTTTGTGGTGAGAACATGTAAGATCTACTCTCTCAGAAATTATTACTATTAGCTAGAGTCACCATGCTGTACAATAGATCTCCAGCACTTACTTAACTTGTCTGTCTGAAACTTTGCACTCTTTGACTAACATCCCATTTTCCCTTTCCCCAGCCACTACTAACCATCATTCTACTCTCTGCTACTATAGTTCAACATTGTTAGATTCCACATATAAATGTGATTATGCAGTATTTGTCTTTTTGTGCCTGGCTTGTTTTGATTAGCATAATGTCGTCCAGGTTTGTTAAAAATGACAGTATTTCCCTCTTTTTTAAGGCTGAATAGTATTCCACTGTGTATACATATCACGTTTTCTTTGTCCGTTCATCCATTGATGAACACTTTAGTTGATTCCATATCTTAGCTACTGTGAAAAATGCTGCAGCTTAACATGGGAGGGCAGATATCTCTTTGAGAACTAATTTCATCCCTTTTGGATACATACACAGAATTGAAGTTGCTGGATCACATTATAGTCTTTTATTTTTTTAGAAACCTCCATAATATTTTTTATGACTGTACTAATCTACTATTCCTACCAGCAGTGTACAAGGTTCTCTTTCTTTCATATCTGCCTCAATACTTGCAATCTTTTGTTTTCTTCCTAATAGCCATTCTAACAGGTAAGAAGTGATATCTCATTATGATTTTAACTTGCATTTTACTAATTGTTAGTGATGTTGAACATTTTTTATATACGTTTTGGCTATCTGTGTATCTTCTTTTGAGAAATGTCTATTCAGGTCTTTTGCTAGTGTTTTCATCACATTGTTTTCCTGTTATTGGGTTGTTAGAGTTTCTTATATTTGGGATATTAACCCTTATCAAATGTACAATTTTCAAATATTTTCTCCTACTGCCTAAGTTATCTTTTTACTCTATTGATTGTTTTCTTTGCTGTGCAGAGGTTTTTAATTTGATGCAATTTTACTTGTGCATTTTTGTTTTTCTTGCCTGTGCTTTTAGAGTCATATCCAAAATAAAATCTTTGCCCAGGCTAATGATAAGAAGCTTTTTTCCTGTGTTTTCCTCTAGTAGTTTTACAGTTTCGGGCCTTAAATCGAAGTTTTTAGTCCATTTTGAGTTGATTTTTGTATACAGTGTGATATGGTTTGGCTTTGTGTCCCCACCCAAATCTCACCTTGAATTGTAATAATCCCCACATGTCAAGGGTAGGACCAGGTGGAGGTAATTGGATCATGGGAGTGGTTTCCCCCATGCTGTTCTTGCAATAATGAGTGAGTCTCACAGGACCTGATGGTTTTATAAGGGGCTGTAATTTCCCCTGCTTGCCCTCATTCTGTCCTGCCCATCCATTAAGAATGTGCCTGCCTCTCCTTTACCTTCAGCCGTGACTGAACATTTCCTGAGGCATCCCCAGCCATGCAGAACTGTGAGTCTATTAAACATTTTCCTTTATAAATTGCCCAGTCTCAGGTATTTCTTCATAGCAGTGTGAGAATGGACTATTACAGTAAATTGGTACCGAGATAGTGAGGCACTGCTTTAAGGATAACTGAAAATGTGGAAGTGACTTTGGAACTGGGTAATGGGCAGAGGTTGGAACAATTTGGAAGGCTCAGAAGAAGACAGGAAAATGTGGGAAAGTTTCAAACTTCCTAGATACCTGTTGAATGGCTTTGACCAAAAATGCTGATAGTGATATGGAAAATAAAGTCCAGGCTGAGGTGGTCTCAGATGAAGATGAGAAACTTCTTGGGAACTGGAGCAAAGGTGACTCTTGCTATGCTTTAGCAAAGAGATTAGGCAGCATCTTGCCCCTGCTCTAGAGATCTGCAGAACTTCAAACTTGAGAGAGATGATTTAGGATATCTGGCAGAAGAAATTTCTAAGCAGCAACGCATTCAAGAGGAAGCAAAGCATAAAAGTCTGGGAAATTTGCAACCTAAGGATGTGATAGAAAAGAGAAACCCATTTTCTGGGAAGAAATTCAAGCCTGCTGCAGAAATTTGCATAAGTAAGGATCCCAATGTTAATCACCAAGACAATGGGGAAAACTTCTGCAGGGCACGTCAGAGAGCTTTGCGGCAGCCCCTCCCATCACGAGCCCAGAGGCCTAGGAGGAAAAAATGGTTTCATGGACTGGGCCCAGGCGCCCCTGTTATGTGCAGCCTTAGGACATGGTTCCCTGCATCCCAGCTGCTTCAACTCCAGCCATGGCTGAAAGGGGCCAAGGTACAGCTCAGGCCATTGCTTCAGAGGGTGCAAGCCCCAAGCCTTGGTGGTTTCCATGTGGTGTTGAGCCTGTGGGTACACAGAAGCCAAGAACTGAGGTTTGGGAACCTCCGCCTAGATTTCAGAGGATGTATGGAAATGCCTGCATGTCAAGGCAGAAGTTCACTGTGGGGGTGGAGCCCTGATGAAGAACCTCTGCTAGGGGACTGCAGAAGGGAAATAAGGGGTCAGAGTGCCCACACAGAGTCCCCACTGGGGCACTGCCTAATAGAGCTATGCAAAGAGGGCCACCGTCCTCCAGGCTCAAGAATGGTAGATTGACTGACAGCTTGCACTGTGCCGCTGGAAAAGGCACAGACACTCAATGCCAGCCCATAAAACCAGCTGGGAGTGGGGCTCTACCCTGCAAAGCCATAGAGGTGGAGCTGCCCAAGGCCATGGGTGCCCACTTCTTACATCAGTGTGACCTGGATGTGAGACATGGAGTCAAAGGAGATTATTTTGCAACAGTAAGGTTTAATGACTGCCCTATTGGATTTTAGACTTGCAACGGGCCTGTAGCTCTTTTGTCTTGGCCAATTTCTCCCATTCAGAAAGCGTGTATTTACTCAATGGCAGTACTCCCATTGTATCTAGGAAGTAACTAACTTAATTTTGATTTTACAGGCTCAGAGGCGGAAGGGACTTGACACTCAGATGAGACTTTAGACGTGGACTTTTGGGTTAATGCTGGAATTAATTAAGACTTTGGGGGCGTGGAGCCAAGATGGCCGAATAGGAACAGCTCTGGTCTCCAGCTCCCAGCCTGAGCGACACAGAAGACTGGTGATTTCTGCATTTCTGCTTGAGGTACCTGTTTCATCTCACTAGGGAGTGCCAAACAGTGGGTGCAGGACAGTCGGTGAAGCGCACTGTGCGCGAGCCGAAGCAGGGCAAGGCACTGCCTCACTCGGGAAGCGCAAGGGGTCAGGGAGTTCCCTTTCCTAGTCAAAGAAAGGGGTAACAGACGGCACCTGGAAAATCGGGTCAGTCCCACCCTCATACTGCGCTTTCCCAACGGGCCTGGAAAACGGCACACTAGGAGATTGTATCCCGCACCTGGCTCGGAGGGTCCTATGCCCACGGAGTCTCACTGATTGCTAGCACAGCAGTCTGACATCAAGCTGCAAGGCGGCAGCGAGGCTGGGGGAGGGGCGCCCGCCATTGCCCAGGCTTGCTTAGGTAAATAAAGCAGCCAGGAAGCTCGAACTGGGTGGAGCCCACCACAGCTCAAGGAGGCCTGTCTGCCTCTGTAGGCTCCACCTCTGGGGGCAGGGCACAGACAAACAAAAAGTCAGCAGGAATCTCCAGAGACTTAAACGTCCCTGTCTGACTGACAGCTTTGAAGAGAGTAGTGGTTCTCCCAGCACGCAGCTGGAGATCTGAGAACGGACAGACTGCCTCCTAAAGTGGGTCCCTCACCCCTGAGCAGCCTAACTGGGAGGCACCCCCCCAGTAGGGAAAGACCGACACCTCACTGGGCCGGGTACTACTCTGAGACAAAACTTCCAGAGGAACTATCAGACAGCTGAATTTGTGGTCTCACAAAAAGCTGCTGTTCTGCAGCTACCACTGCTGACACCCAGCCAAACAGGGTCTGGAGTGGACCTCTAGTAAACTCCAACAGACCTGCAGCTAAGGGTCCTGTCTGGTAGAAGGAAAACTAACAAACACAAAGGACATCCACACCAAAAACCCATCTGTACATCACCATCATCAAAGCCCAAAAGTAGATAAAACCACAAAGATGGGGAAAAAACAGAGCAGAAAAACTGGAAACTCTAAAAAGCAGAGCACCTCTCCTCCTCCAAAGGAACGCAGTTCCTCACCAGCAACGGAACAAAGCTGGATGGAGGATGACTTTGACGAGTTGAGAGAAGAAGGCTTCAGACGATCAAACTACTCTGAGCTACGGGAGGAAATTCAAAACAATAGCAAAGAAGTTAAAACCTTTGAAAAAAAATTAGAAGAATGGATAACTAGAATAACCAATGGAGAGAAGGGCTTAAAGGAGATGATGGAGCTGAAAGCCAAGTTTCGAGAACTATGTGAAGATTGCAGAAGCCTCAGTAGCAGATGCGATCAACTGGAAGAAAGGGTATCGCTGATGGAAGATGAAATGAATGAAATGAAGCGAGAAGGAAAGTCTAGAGAAAAAGGAATAAAAAGAAATGAACAAAGCCTCCAAGAAATTTGGGACTACGTGAAACGACCAAACCTACGTCTGATTGGTGTACCTGAAAATGACGGGGAGAATGGAACCAAGTTGGAAAACACTCTGCAAGATATTATCCAGGAGAACTTCCCCAATCTAGCAAGGCAGGCCAACATTCAGATTCAGGAAATACAGAGAACGCCACAAAGATACTCTTCGAGAAGAGCAACTCCAAGACACATAATTGTCAGATTCACCAAAGTTGAAATGAAGGAAAATATGTTAAGGGCAGCCAGAGAGAAAGGTCGGGTTACCCACAAAGGGAAGCCCATCAGACTAACAGCGGATCTCTCGGCAGAAACTCTACAAGCCAGAAGAGAGTGGGGGCCGATATTCAACATTCTTAAAGAAAAGAATTTTCAACCCAGAATTTCCTATCCAGCCTAACTAAGCTTCATAAGTGAAGGAGAAATAAAATACTTTACAGACAAGCAAACGCTGAGTGATTTTGTCACCACCAGGCCTGCCCTAAAAGAGCTCCTGAAGGAAGCACTAAACATGGAAAGGAACAACTGGTACCAGCCACTGCAAAAACATGCCAAATTGTAAAGACCATCGAGGGTAGGAAGAAACTGCATCAACTAATGAGCAAAATAACCAACTAACATCATAATGACAGGATCAGATTCACACATAACAATATTAACTTTAAATGTAAATGGGCTAAATGCTCCAGTTAAAAGACACAGACTGGCAAACTGGATAAGGAGTCAGGACCCATCAGTGTGCTGTATTCAGGAAACCCATCTCACGTGCAGAGACACACACAGACTCAAAATAAAGGGATGGAGGAAGATCTATCAAGCAAATGGAAAACAAAAAAAGGCAGGGGTTGCAATCCTAGTCTCTGATAAAATAGACTTTAAACCAACAAAGATCAAAAGAGACAAAGAAGGCCATTATATAATGGTAAAGGGATCAATTCAACAAGAAGAGCTAACTATCCTAAATATATATGCACCCAACACAGGAGCACCCAGATTCATAAAGCAAGTCCTCAGTGACCTACAAAGGGACTTAAACTCCCACACAATAATAATGGGAGATTTTAACACCCCACTGTCAACATTAGACAGATCATCGAGACAGAAAGTTAACAAGGATATCCAGGAATTGAACTCAGCTCTAAACAAAGTGGACCTAATAGACATCTACAGAACTCTCCACCCCAAATCAACAGAATATACATTTTTTTCAGCACCACACCACACCTATTCCAAAATTGACCACATAGTTGGAAGTAAAGCTCTTCTCAGCAAATGTAAAAGAACAGAAATTGTAACAAACTGTCTCTCAGACCACAGTGCAATCAAACTAGAACTCAGGATTAAAAAACTCACTCAAAACCGCTCAACTACATGGAAACTGAACAACCTGCTCCTGAATGACTATTGGGTACATAACAAAATGAAGGCAGAAATAAAGATGTTCTTTGAAACCAATAAGAACAAAGACACAACATACCAGAATCTGTGGGACACATTCAAAGCAGTGTGTAAAGGGAAATTTATACCACTAAATGCCCACAAGAGAAAGCAGGAAAGATCCAAAATCGACACCCTAACATCACAATTAAAAGAACTAGAAAAGCAAGAGCAAACACATTCAAAAGCTAGCAGAAGGCTAGAAATAACTAAAATCAGAGCAGAACTGAAGGAAATAGAGACACAAAAAACCCTTCAAAAAATTAATGAATCCAGGAGCTAGTTTTTTGAGAAGATCAACAAAATTGATAGACCGCTAGCAAGACTAATAAAGAAGAAAAGAGAGAAAAATCAAATAGATGCAATAAAAAATGAAAAAGGGGATATCACCACTGATCCCACAGAAATACAATCTACCATCAGAGAATACTACAAACACCTCTATGCAAATAAACTAGAAAATCTAGAAGAAATGGATAAATTCCTTGACAAATACACCCTCCCAAGACTAAATCAGGAAGAAGTCGAATCTCTGAATAGACCAATAACAGGTTCTGAAATTGTGGCAATAATCAATAGCTTACCAACCAAAAAGAGTTCAGGACCTGATGGATTCACAGCTGAATTCTACCAGAGGTACAAGAAGGAACTGGTACCATTCCTTCTGAAACTATTGTAATCGATAGAAAAAGAGGGAATCCTCCCTAACACATTTTACGAAGCCAGCATCGTCCTGATACCAAAGCCAGGCAGAGACACAACCAAAAAAGAGAATTTTAGACCAATATCCTTGATGAACATTGATGCAAAAATCCTCAATAAAATACTGGCAAACCGAATCCAGCAGCACATCAAAAAGCTTATCTACCATGATCAAGTGGGCTTCATCCCTGGGATGCAAGGCTGGTTCAACATACGCAAATCAATAAATGTAATCCAGCATATAAACAGAACCAAAGACAAAAACCACATGATTATCTCAATAGATGCAGAAAAGGCCTTTGACAAAATTCAACAACCCTTCATGCTAAAAACTCTCAATAAATTAGGTATTGATGGGACGTATCTCAAAATAATAAGAGCTATATATGACAAACCCACAGCCAATATCATACTGAATGGGCAAAAACTGGAAGCATTCCCTGTGAAAACTGGCACAAGACAGGGATGCCCTCTCTCACCGCTCCTATTCAACATAGTGCTGGAAGTTCTGGCCAGAGCAATCAGGCAGGAGAAGGAAATAAAGGGTATTCAATTAGGAAAAGAGGAAGTCAAATTGTCCCTGTTTGCAGATGACATGATTGTATATCTAGAAAATCCCATTGTCTCAGCCCAAAATCTCCTTAAGCTGATTAGCAACTTCAGCAAAGTCTCAGGATACAAAGTCAATGTACAAAAATCACAAGCATTCTTGTACACCAATCACAGACAAACAGAGAGCCAAATCATGAGTGAACTCCCATTCACAACTGCTTCAAAGAGAATAAAATACCTGGGAATCCAACTTACAAGGGATGTGAAGGACCTCTTCAAGGAGAACTACAAACCACTGCTCAATGAAATAAAAGAGGATACAAACAAATGGAAGAACATTCCATGCTCATGGGTTGGAAGAATCAATATCGTGAAAATGGCCATACTGCCCAAAGTAATTTATAGACTCAATGCCATCCCCATCAAGCTACCAATGACTTTCTTCACAGAATTGGAAAAAACTACTTTAAAGTTCATATGGAACCAAAAAAGAGCCCGCATCGCCAAGTCAATCCTAAGCCAAAAGAACAAAGCTGGAGGCATCACGCTACCTGACTTCAAACTATACTACAAGGCTACAGTAACCAAAACAGCATGGTACTGGTACCACAACAGAGACATAGATCAATGGAACAGAACAGAGCCCTCAGAAATGATGCCGCATAGCTACAACTATCTGATCTTTGACAAACCTGACAAAAACAAGAAATGGGGAAAGGATTCCCTATTTAATAAATGGTGCTGGGAAAACTGGCTAGCCATATGTAGAAAGCTGAAACTGGATCCCTTCCTTACACCTTATACAAAAATTAATTCAAGATGGATTAAAGACTTAAATGTTAGACCTAAAACCATTAAAATCCTACAAGAAAACCTAGGCAATACCATTCAGGCCATAGGCGTGGGCAAGGACTTCATGTCTAAAACACCAAAAGCAATGGCAACAAAAGCCAAAATCGACAAATGGGATCTCATTAAACTAAAGAGCTTCTGCACAGCAAAAGAAACTACCTTCAGAGTGAACAGGCAACCTACAGAATGGGAGAATATTTTTGCAACCTACTCATCTGACAAAGGGCTAATATCCAGAATCTACAATGAACTCAAACAAATTTACAAGAAAAAAACAAACAACCCCATCAAAAAGTGGGCAAAGGACATGAACAGACACTTCTCAAAAGAAGACATTTATGCAGCCAAAAAACACATGAAGAAATGCTCATCATCACTGGTCATCAGAGAAATGCAAATCAAAACCACAGTGAGATACCATCTCACACCAGTTAGAATGGCCATCATTAAAAAAGCAGGAAACAACAGGTGCTGGAGAGGATGTGGAGAAATAGGAACACTTTTACACTGTTGGTGGGACTGTAAACTAGTTCAACCATTGTGGAAGTCAGTGTGGCGATTCCTCAGGGATCTCGAACTAGAAATACCATTTGACCCAGCCATCCCATTACTGGGTATATACCCAAAGGACTATAAATCATGCTGCTATAAAGACACATGCACACGTATGTTTATTGCGGCACTATTCACAATAGCAAAGAGTTGGAACCAACCCAAATGTCCAACAACGGTAGACTGGATTAAGAAAATGTGGCACATATACACCATGGAATACTATGCAGCCATAAAAAATGATGAGTTCGTGTCCTTTGTAGGGACATGGATGAAACTGGAAAACATCATTCTCAGTAAACTATCGCAAGGACAAAAAACCAAACACCGCATGTTCTCACTCATAGGTGGGAATTGAACAATGAGAACTCATGGACACAGGAAGGGGAACATCACGCTCCGGGGACTGTTGTGGGGTGGGGGGAGGGGGGAGGGACAGCATTAGGAGATACACCTAATGCTAAATGACGAGTTAATGGGTGCAGGAAATCAACATGGCACATGGATACATATGTAACAAACCTGCACATTGTGCACATGTACCCTAAAACCCTAAAGTATAATTAAAAAAAAAAAAAAAAAAAATATCGAAACCCTCAAAAAAAAAAAAAAAACACAGGATAATGTACTGAGATAATTTTGTTCCTTTTTTTAAGTCAAAAAGCCTTATATGGTCAGGGATTAATGAAGTGAGAATGACAAGTGTACATTTCAGACTTTTGTCACAAATGAAAAGTATTTTTGTAGATGTAAAACTGTAATTAGCACATTTAGATTTTGGAGAAGAAATCAAACTGTAAAATATCTCTACAATAATACAATGTTGATAGAAATCAGTCATGTACTGGGCTAATTTTTGTGAGCTGCCATTGTTTAAATATAAGAGGTCATTCTGTTTCTTCCCCGTATTGCCGTGAAGTTCAAATTTGGCCTGAGCTGTGAGAATAACCTGCAACTCTCCCTCCTGGGGTCCCTTTTTGTCTTTCAAAAGTAAGCATTTGTTTCATAAATTACTGCTAAATTTCACACCCCCCAACACACACCAACAAGATGGCACAAGGAAGCCATTCTGTTGTTGTTTATTTAAAAAACAGTATTATTCATCATAAAAAGTACAGTGCTTAGAAGACAAATGATTACTAATCATGCGATAAACTTATGAACTGTAACTCTTTGTGTGGTATTTTATAATACTCAAAGCTATTCCAAATATGTTATAGCTTCCTCACAACTTTGAAGTGGACCTGATTATCATTGCCATGTAATAGAAAAAAAGATTGAGGTTAAGTAGAAATGAATGACCTGGACAAGATCTCACAGAGAGTAAGGGGAACTCAAGAGTCTTAATTCATTTTCCTTCAATTTGTCTCTTCACCTTGATGATTAGTGGGCTTCTGCCTCATTCTCAAGAATTAAGCTTCACCTTTTGACCCAGTTCTGATTACAAAGCTTTAACCCTTGTTCTTACACCAAGTCCTTACCTTAAAAATCTTCCTGGATTCCAGACTCTTTAGGACCGGTAGTTGCCCTCCAGGGGCTGGAGCCCAGTCCCTTGACTGCCTCTTCAGTGGCTGAGTCCCCTGCCCACAGCTCCTCTGCTTTCAAATTCCTGGAAGTCATTCCAACTCCTCAAGACATGTTGGTATCTTAGACTCATCCCCTCGCTCCTTATCCTCTTCATCAATGAGTACCAATTGCTTGCTTCATCTATAATGTTATTCCAGAACCTAGGAAAACTGTGTTTTGTTTTGTTTTGTTTTATTTTTTGCCTGACTAGACAGCCTTGAGTGCTGAAATGATAGGCATCCCTCAACCTGCCTCAAATGAGAACTGACCCTCCCAGGTTACTTCATTTTCTGAAGCTAACTAAGCCATGCCCAGTCTTGTGTGAAAATATTGCAATGGTGGCATTAAATCTTTCCTCTTAAAATTCCAGCTCTGAAACAAGGTCTACTCCAAGCCACTTCAAAAACAGTGAGTCACATTCATTTTCAACAACAAAGAACAAAGATTCTTACTGCGATAGTACAATCCCTTAGGATTTTGAAGAACTATTTTCATAACATTATTTCTCCCAAAGAAAGTTAAAATTTGCCTGATAATACTGTGGTAGGTGCTGCAGGATCCTACAAATATCAGTGAACAACCTTTAATAAGACATAAAAATTCTCAATATGCGTTGATACTGGTTTCCCATAAGAACAGATATTTCACAAGAAAAAGGGCAAACCCGCCAGCTAGTTTTTAGATTAGAAGCAGGCACTAGAAGTGCTCAGCAGCTGCACAAAGAGATATCAAAGCTAGCACTTTGTCTTTTGATGAAGCATTGCCCTTTTCCCCAAGTAATATCTAATCTATTAATAAATGCTGTACCCAAAAATAGTAACACCAATGCTCGTGTGCTGATTGTCAGGGGCCTGGAATACGTGGCAGATATTGGCTAATCATTATAGAGCTTCTTTCTCTATATCATGAATAAGAAAAAGGCTATTAGCCAACAGACTGTTACTGAGATGCCCTTTCAGGTGTGCTAAATAAAACAAGTTCTTACCCCAAAGCCACCTTCTCTAATGAACTGATATTAGCACAATTGAGAAATGGCATGGGTCAGGAAGAAATGAGGAATCTGAAAACTATAATTGGAACCTAGCTTTTTTTGCTTTCAGTATTATTGCTATGAATGTAGCTTGAAAATATCTCAGCCTCTTTCTCATCTGTAAAGTGGGTCTATCCATACTGCTTAATTTATTACTGTGAGGATGAAATGAATAAAAATGTATATAACACTTTTAAAAATGGAAAGCCTTATGCACATATAAGTGATTATTATTCTTACTGACACTCTAAGACAGGGCTTGTAAAGAAGCTAAGATAAACAAGAAAGAGTTTTCAGGGAATATTATAACTAGACTCTTCTCAGAAGACACATGGGAAAACATAATGGTTCAGATTAATTTCTTATCCAAAAAAATTTCATCACAGCAAGAATCTCTGCATAGGAGAGATGGGTCATATGTTTAAAGCAATACTTGAGACCCCCAAAGCATGTCTAGTAGCACTAAAAAGTTTAAGATCGTTTTAATGAAATTGAAATACAAGTGAAATCCATGCACTTCTATTATAATACCACTTACCAAATAAATGTAACCATATGACTAAGGGGGAAGTAACTGCCTTTTATTTTCTGGCCATAAAAAAGAACAAAATTCTAATCTTTTACTTTTTCTGTTTCTTTCATTTTAATCAATAAAGAAATACAGTGAGCATTCACACTGAGTTATACATTTCAGGTAAACGCATGAAGTATAATGCACTGAACATTCAAATTATCTCATGAAGAAAACTTGAGGTCTGAGCAATTATCAGTCATCACAGATACCTCAATACAGTCACAATCGCTCATATTTGCATTGTTTACCCAAAACTTTATGGACAGTTCTAGGTATCACATTAACTCAAGATTTCAGTCTGCCAATAAGAAAGTAAACAATGGGGAGTCTATTATTTCTAGGTACCTACTCTATGCCTGGCAAAGTGTCAATCACTGGAAAGAGAAAGGTGTGTAATAGAGTCAGGTTCCCTGACTATAGGTAATCTCCTAGACAATCAATTCATGAAGGTGATTCCCCACCAGTGCCACCATCGTTCATGCAAAAGGGAGAGAGTCTGAGAGTGCGCACTGGGAGGACCCTACAGGATCCTGGGCTTTGGCAATTCCAACTGAGGTCCATGCTCCCATCTCTTCCTTAGTCCCTAAGGCTTCCTGTTTCTAAGATGGTGTGCTTTATGGTGTCTGAAAAACAGTGTCTGGAAAATAGGATATACTTTTTCCTTCCTTCCTCATGTGAAAATGTTCATGAGTACAAGTGGAAGAGAAAGAAAACAAGGGAAGACCTTTCCCTCTTATTGGACAAAAAATGAAGAAGGAAACAGATTTCGTTCATTTGCTCATTCTTTAAAATAATAATTATTGAACACCTAAGACATTGCAAGACTTACGCAAGTTCCTGGAGGCACAAAGACGGCAAAAGACACTTTCTGCTGGAAAACAGGTCTTAGTTCAGCAGATGAATGAGGAGTAAGAGGAATCTGTTCCATAGCCATAGCCATGATCTGTGGGGTTTCTGTCTTACATATATGAGTATTTCATGTCATAAGACCATTTTAAAAAGAAGCCAAAAATCCTCTCAAGGAAAAATGTAAAAACAAAACGTGGACTGCAGAAAGTGCTGTTTTATCTTTTATTTTTTCTTTTGCCAATTATTTCAACCAAACAGAATTTTAAATGCACATGTATTTTGTGTTTCTTTAATACATTAACTTCTTTGACTCCTTTGTCAAAGAGAAAAACTGTTATTACTGCACAGTACTGACATATACCCACCATCTAGTGGCCAAATCTGGTCACTACAGCCTTGCTCACATGGGGGTGAGAGGAACATTTTTCTCACACCATTTTCAGGTGGTTTTTAAGGATTACGTTTAGTGAAAAAGCAAGTATCCGGTCAATGATGAAGAACAGAAAGAAGCAGATTTTATCTATTTTTTTCAAGCCTAAATTGTGAAACATAGAAGCAATTTATATATAAAGAATGCCCTTCCTTTGAATGCTATAGGGAACTGTGGCTCAGCCAACCACAGCTCCGGTAGGGTTGTCCAGCTTCAGGTGACATGGCAACACCTGATTAGACTGGCGGAAATATGATCAGTAGATACAAGCAGGCACACTTGAAGATCCAGACTCATACATCTCCATCCCTGTACTCACTGCAGCATGATTCACAGTGGCCAGCATGTGGAAGCAACATATTATATGTTCATCAACAGACAAATGGATAAAGATAACACGGTATGTACAAAAAATGAAATATTATTAAGTCTTAAAAAAAGAAAATCCTGTCACATGCTACAACATGAATGGCCTGGAGAACACGCTAAATGGAATAAGCCAGACACGGAAGGGCAAACACTATGCGACATGATTTATATGCTGAGTCTAAAATAGTCAAACCCGTAGGAGCAGAGAGTGGAACTGTGGTTTTCAGGGGCTAAGGTAGAATGGGGAGTTATTAGTCAAAGAGTACAGAGTTTCAGTTACACAAGATGAATAAGTCCTAGAATCTATTGTATAGCATAGTGCCTATAGGTAACACTATTGTATTGTATACTTAAAAACTTACTAAGAAGGTAGATAATACATTGTGTTCTTATTGCAATAATAATAATGATGAGTAATAAGTGACAATGATGATTTCATGGGTGATGTGGTTTGGCTGTGTCCTCACTCAAATCTCAGGCTGTGGCTCCCATGGTTCCCACCTGTCATGAGAGGGACCCAGTGGGAGGTAGTTGAATCATGGGGCAGGTCTTCTCTGTACTGTTCTCATGATAGTGAATGGGTCTCATAAGATCTGATAGCTTTATAAAAGGGAGTTCCCTTTCACATGTTCTCTCTTGCCTGCCGCCACGTAAGACGTGCCTTTCTCCTTTTTTGCCTTCTGCCATGATTGTGAGGCCCCCCCAGCCATATGGAACTGTGAGTCCATTAAACCTCTTTTTCTTTATAAATTACCCAGTCTCGAGTATGTGTTTATTAGCAGCATGAAAATGGACTAATACAATGGGTGTATACTTATCTCCAAATGGATGGAGTTGTATACATAAAATGTGCACAGCTTTTTGTACATCAAGACAGACCTTCCCTGACAACTCTAACTCTATAACTCTCTTTCCCCAGCTTATTTTATTCTTGACACTTGTTACTATCTGAAGTTGTACTGTAACTTACAGGTTCGAAAACAGAGTCTCCAAATCTATAGTTCAAATTCCATAAAGGAAGGGATTTTAACTGCGTTTCTTGCTGTTACCTTGAGTTGTGTTATCACATAGAAGGTACTCACCAAACAGTTGAGGGTGAGCAAATGAACCTAGTGAGTACCTAGAAAGGGTCTGAGCAAAGGTCTAGTTGGACAGGCTGAAGTCAATACAGAATCACATGGTGGCCTTAGAACAGGTATTAGAATGTAGTTATACATGGTGCTAGAGTGACCGTGAAGAAGCTAAGTGTAGTAACAGCCACACCCTTCACTAGACATGTGGCAATTCTCCAGTTCTCTCTCTCTCTCTCTCTCTCTGTGTGTGTGTGTGTGTGTGTGAGTGTATGCGTGTGTGTTTAAAGAGGGCAGGTAGTTATCTTTTTACAATAATTTCTTCTCAGTTCTGCTGGAGGACCTTTGCAAGTTGTAGATTCTAGTGCAACTAAATATTTTACTAACACAAACTCAGTGTGCTTCAAAACCCTTAAGCTATGAAGAGGCTAGGAAGATGCACCACAGAGAAGCAGGGAGCCAAGAGCAAGTGGGCTGCAGCTGGCCTGGGGAAACCTCATACCACCTGAACTGTCAGGAAAACAAATGCGATGGAAACACACACTTCCATTTGAAAATTCAGGGCCGGGCGCAGTGCCTCATGCCTGTAATCCTAGCACTTTGGGAGGCCGAGGCGGGCAGATCACCTGAGGTCAGGAGTTCGAGACCAGCTTGACTAACAGTGTGAAACCCCATCTCTATTAAAAATACAAAAATTAGCTGGGCACAGTGGCAGGCGCCTGTAATCCCAGCCACTTTGGGAGGCTGAGGCAGGAGAATCACTTGAACCCAGGAGGCAGAAGTTGCAATGAGCCAAGATCGTGCCATTGCGCTCCAGCATGGGCAACAGAGCAAGACTCCATCTCAAATAAAAAAATTTAAAAATGAAAAAAAAATCAGTGGCAAAACAGAGCTCTGCCTTGAGGTTTTGAAACAGTGACAAGGGAAATGTTGGTTGGTCCCCCATTTGTTTTCTTTTTAAAGTGTTTGCCAATACCGGAATAGACTGCCATGCCACCACGGCATTGAGATTCCTTTTCTGTGCTGAGTTCCATCTGATCTCAATCACAGTTTTCTACCTTACCCAGTAATGGCACAATTAGGAGTATCTAACAGTGAGTAGGCAATGATTCAGATTGGCTAAGTTGCAGGTCTTATAGCTCAAGAGTGAGCCCATCTGGAAAACATGGAATGGGAGCTCTTGGTGTCCTCATTTATGGGCACATGGTCAGGCTCTGTCAGGGCATGTTTGTCGTTCTAGAACTCCCTTTCAGTCAGATCCTCCTGAATGTACAGATGTTTGCAGTGACTAAAGCATAGTCACATGTACTTCCTGGTTAAAGCCTTCCCATAAAATGGTCCCTAAATGAACACTGCTATGCCAAGAAAAATGAAAGCACTTAGAAGAATATTTAGCACTTCTAATGCAAAGCATTTTGTAATCCTCTATTTGCCAAATGTCTCTGGAGAGGAGGTCAGTAATTTTCTCATTATCTTACTAAGGAAACAAGTCGGCTGTTGTTCCCAAAGTAACACATGGTCAATCAATATCTGGAATTAGAATGCAAAGCATTCTTATTCCAGGGACCATGCTGAGCCAACAACAAATTTGGGTGTAAGAGTACTGTGAGTTCTAGAGGCAACCAATATGATGAAATCATTCTCTGATGACAGGACATGCATATGTATAAAGTTGAGAAAAAAAAAAGGAATTCTCAATTACATTTAAAGCCAGACATTTGTTCATTTGCACTTTGTTAAGTTTCAATAATGCATGAGTTGAAGGCAGGAAAAGGAAATATGTAGAGGGAAAAGGAGAAAGAGATTGGGTAATATGGCAGAGAAACTGCAAAGTAAAAATAGATTCTGAGCATATATGAAATTAGTTTAGTCATGTTTTTAGTTTAACAGCTCGCTACGTGTCTCTGAAGAAAGTAAAGGTTTTAGAATATTTCATATAAAAAATCTTAATGGAATATGACTATAAATCTCATGTCATAAATTCAGTCTCCAAATGGAATATATCAAATAAATAAAAATATGCTCTTTTGGGCCAGGCGCAGTGGCTCACGCCTGTAATACCAGCACTTTGGGAGGCTGAGGTGGGCAGATCACAAGTTCAGGAGTTCGAGACCAGTCTGGTCAACATAGTGAAGCCTCATCTCTACTAAAAATACAAAAAATTAGCCGGGTGTGGTGGTGCATGCTTGTAATCCCGGCTACTCGGGAGGCTGAAGCAGGAGAATCGCATGAACCCAGGAGGCGGAGGTTGCAGTGAGCCGAGATGGCGCCATTGCACTGCAGCCCAGGCGACAGTGCGAGACTCCATCTCAGGAAAAAAAAAAATTATATATATATATTTATATATATATTTATATATACTATTTTGTTACTCTCAGAATAGCAAGATTGTCAAGGTATTATTATAACACAATGCAGAAATATACAGAAAATGATTTGTATTTGCCACTTAGGTTAAGAAAAACGTATAGCCTCTCCCCTACTCAACACATGCACCTTAAGAAACAACTTTAAAGTTATCCTGACCACATCACCATGTTGTTACTGATGTTACCCTTGAATGAATTTTTATCCTTTCCTTGCCTGTGTCTTATGAGTTCTATAAATTTTTATTGTAATTTCACTGGACTAAAACCTAGCAAAATTCTCTTTTTCATGAAACCTTAATTGTTCATGGGTATGTTCATTTAAAATCAATTAAATGCAAAACAAGACAAAATCCAAAAGATACTATTCCAAAAAATAACTACATTATTTTCCTTTAACATGTTTGTTTTTTAATGAATCTCTAATAATTTCAGAAGGTAAGATGAAATGTTGTTTCCTGTGAATCCACTAAAAACTACTTACATTATTCTTAAACAAATTAACATCACCTACTTTATTATTTTTAAAAGATTAATATTCTTTTTAGAAATGTCCCAGTTGATTTTTTGAACACACCACACACACACACACACACACACACACACAATTAGATAGATAGATAGATAGATAGATAGATAGATAGATAGATAGATAGATAGATAGATAGTTTTAATATATTTAGGGAGTGGAGAGATTGGCTGTATTCCATTTAATATTTCTTGATACACAATAATTTGCCTAAATTTAAAGTGGTAAGTGGTATTTCTACAGTACCCTGGTTGTCCCATGTGCAATTAATTTAGACCATCACCATCACCAATTCTCTATTTTGGAGGCATCACACTACCTGACTTCAAACTATACTACAACACTACAGTAACCAAAACAGCATAGTACTGGTACCAAAACACAGATATAGACCAATGGAACAGAACAGAGCCCTCAGAAATAATACCACACATCTACAACCATCTGATCTTGGACAAACCTGAAAAAAACAAGAAAGGGGGAAAGGATTCCATATTTAATAAATGGTGCTGGGAAAACTGGCTAGCCATATGTAGAAAGCTGAAACTGGATCCCTTCCTTACACCTTATACAAAAATTAATTCAAGATGGATTAAAGACTTAAATGTTAGACCTAAAACCATAAAAACCCTAGAAGAAAACCTAGGCAATACCACTCACGACATAGGCATGGGCAAGGACTTCATGACTAAAACACCAGAAGTAGTGGCAACAAAAGCCAAAATAGACAAATGGGATCTAATTAAACTAAAGAGCTTCTGCACAGCAAAAGAAACTACCATCAGAGTGAACAGGCAACCTACAGAATGGGAAAAAATTTTTGCAATCTACTCATCTGACAAAGGGCTAATATCCAAAATCTACAAAGAACTCAACCAAGTTTACAAGAAAAAAACAAACAATCCCATCAAAAAGTGGGCAAAGGATATGAACAGACACTTTTCAAAAGAAGACATTTATGCAGCCAACAGACACATGAAAAAATGCTCATCATCACTGGTCCTCAGAGAAATGCAAATGAAAACCACAATGAGATACCATCTCACACCAGTTAGAATGGCCATCATTAAAAAGTCAGGAAACAACAGGTGCTGGAGAGGATGTGGAGTAATAGCAATGCTTTTACACGGTTGGTGGGTGTGTAAACTGGTTCAACCATTGTGGAAGATGGTGTGGTGATTCCTTAAGGATCTAGAACTGGAAATACCATTTGACCCAGCCATCCCATTACTGGGTATATAACCAAAGGATTAGAAATCATGCTACTATAAAGACACATGCACATGTATGTTTATTGTGGCACTATTCACAATAGCAAAGACTTGGAACCAACCCAAATGTCCATCAATGATAGACTGGATTAAGAAAATGTGGCACATATACACCATGGAATACTATGCAGCCATAAAAAAGGATGAGTTCATGTCCTTTGTAGGGACATGGATGAAGCTGGAAACCATCATTCTGAGCAAACTATTGCAAGCACAGAAAAGCAACCACTGCATGTTCTCACTCATAGGTGGGAACTGAACAATGACAACATGTGGACACGGGGCCGGGAACATCACACACCAGGGCCTGTCGTGGGGTGGGAGGATGGGGGAGGGATAGCATTAGGAGAAATACCTAATGTAAATGACGAGTTAATGGGTGCAGCAAACCAACACGGCACATGTATACACATATAACAAATGTGCACGTTGTGCACATGTACCTTAGAACTTGAAGTATAATTTTAAAAATATATACATATATATATATATATATATATATATATATATATATATATATGTTAATGGAAACTATTTCAGTCTTAATTGTAGTGAGTCTCACATCCTGGAATAATCTGCGAGTGACAAAAATAATATATCTTTTTATCTTCCTGGAAGAAAGACAAAAAAACAGCATCAACAGCATCTCCAAGATTTGCTCTCAGCTCGCCTGAGGATGCTGGTTTTCTGCACATTGATCAGAGTGCCATTTCTCCAGATTCCAGAATACTCAGCTGACATGATCAGATGTGCAAATACTGCCTCTGCAGTTGCTTCCATCATTTCAATGAATCTAAATAGAGATTTACTCTGAGCTTTCAGCATCAAACACAGGCAATCCAAAGATGGCTGAGGGATTCTTTTGCAAGATTTATATTTTGCAAATATAGGCCAATCAATCACTCTTTTTGTAAATACACCCACAAGGTGACTAGATATTCTCTGCCAATTTTCTTCTTTCATTCAATGTGGCCTGAGAAGTTGTTTGATGATAGGGAAATTGCTATGGGAGATCCTAGGCCTGTCCCTGGATGTCAAGGATGGGTTATGAACACATGCATCACAGGCCCTACTGCTTTAAAACATTGATGAAAATAAATTGTCCATCTTCAGTTACTCGTTTGCTTTAAATTTACCTAGAGTTAAATCCTCAAAATACAGAAAGATCAGGCAGTTCACAATTTCCTCTCCAAAGCGAATATACCAAATTAATCGAAATATCTATTCCTTTATGCTGACTTAAAGCAGCAAGATTTGCAAGATGTTACTTGAAGAATACACAAGAGGTAAATGAAAAATCTATTTTTATTTACTGCTTTGTTTCAGGATTACATACAGGGAGTTAAGCAGGTTCTTTGGGGCTGAGCAAAAATTTATCACAGTAGTTTACCTTATGAGGTGCCTGCCTAGACCACAGGCTAACTGTGGTCCCCCATTAATATAACAAAGCAGGCCTCTCACAGCCCTATTTTACTACATCCCCTAATGTCCCTCACTTCTGGCCATTGATTCGAACTGCTCAATTTCTCCCTCCTGAGATTTGTACTTTGGCCAATGAGGCAGCCATCCACAAGTGCATGGAACTACAACATAGGAACGTGTTAGCTGTGAGCTGTGATTTCCTGAAGCCCAGCTTCATTCCTGTCCTTAATTTCCATGCAATATTCCTGCTTTCTTATAATAACTCTGCCTTTTGTTTTTCTTAATCTAGCTTAAGTTGACTTCTGATACCCTCACCTAGTACAAAGGAAGCCAATGGATATATATATATAGTTTTTTTTTAATGTGTATGCAGCATGGAATTAACCTAGGCACCTTTCACTAAGGCACAACATTTGGGGATTGCAGATTCTTCCTATACCCTACCCACAAATTCTTTTCACTTTCAGGTTATCCTTAGTTTTAATTTTATTTTACAGAGAATAAAATTGAGAATCACAGATTCTCAGTACTTTGCAGAGCACAGAATAGATTGACCTATCTAGACTCCAGAAAGAAGTAAGTAAACACAATGATTTCTATTACCTGATGAACCTGCTTCATTTTTATGCTTTCTCCTGTGTTTATCATTTTTGTCTGTCCTTAAGTGCTCACTAAAACTCCCACATTGTACATTCATTTTGAAGAGAAAGCTTGTTAAAATATACACCACTATTTTTCTTTAAGTCTAAACAAGTGAAATGACCTTCACAATAGGAAATTGGGAAAACCTGTTCTTTCCTTTTAAACATCTCTGCACATCTGTACCATGCTGGCAGTCAGTAAATGTTAAAGATCTGTCGCAGGTATTGTATTATGGTAATGCTCATTAATACAGAAAATAAAAAAAAAAGAAAAATCTGACAGCCCAATCGAGAGAGGCAATAGTGAGACTGGCGGAACTAGCCCAAGGGCCCTGAACCTTCCATGTCTGGAGTCTCCTGACAGCTAGGCCAGTATCTTCATGCTGCCCTCAGGGAACCCCACTCAGTTTCACTGATCAGGTATTATCAACTAAGCTTCCAAAAAGTCTTCTTTCTCTCACCATGCCCCATTAAATTGTATAGTTTCTCAGACCTAATTTTATTTATATTGTTATCCCCTGCTTTATTTCACCAATGATCGAAGGAGTTTATGAGAGTACATTTTTTAAATAGAAAAAAATTTAAAAATTGATTAATAATCATATCCAAGAAAATGTATTTAACTGCAAGAGAGACATCCCTATTGCAATGTCTCAGAAATTAAGGAGAAGGATAGCAGTTTGTCCAAAATATCTAATCAGGTCTTAAATGTGGCTACACTAACTCTCAAATAAAAGAAATAAATGTTTGTCTCCTTTAAGCTCTGTATTATTTAGGCCTTTGCTATTTAAAACTTAACTTAGCTCTCCCAGACTCAAAGGCTGGTCTCCCTTAAGATCTATCCTCCATTCCCCTGGAGCACATTTCTCCAAATCTGATCTAGCCCATCGAATAGAATGTCTGGGAACTTCTACCAGGAGAGTCTAGGATTGACTTGCACATAGTCCAGTGGATGTGGTCTGGTAACTTGAGTGCAAGTTAAGGTCTTGATGCTCAGTTCATCTGAAGTCAAATGGATGAGTGTTGAAACACACACACACACACACACACACAAATTCATAGCCCTCACCTCAAAATCAGAATTCAGTCTAAATCAAAATCAGTAAATGTTTACTGAATAACTTTTATGTGACAACCATATCTAAATACATCTTAGGCATTTTCTCATTATTATTTACATCCATCTTTGAGATAAGTACTATTTTTGTCACTTTCTATAGGTAGTTTACCTTCTCAAGGTCATCTTATTGTCGAAGCTGGCTGCTAGAATCCTTGACATTTCATCGGTATTTTAACAGGAAGAAGACAACCACAAAGAAAAGTGTGGCTACTGTTTTTAGAAACATTTCGTAAAGTTGCACACACAATTTCAGCTTACATCTCATCATCTAGGATTTAGTCACATGGGTATACCTGCAGCAAGGAAGTCTGGAAAATGGGGTCTTTATTATAGATAGACATTTACCTAGCTAAAAATCAAGGGTTCTGTGGCTAAGGAAAAAGAGGAAACAAATTATAGACAACTAGCTGTCTTTGCCATGGGAGGAGTTTCCCAAATTGATCTCGAGGAGGACATGATGCTGAGAAGCAGTTAACACCTGGATGATTCACAGGGATAAGGAGATCAATTCTTCCTTGGATTCCATGTACTATAGGACAGTGAACCTAGAAATGAATAAGGGGAGTTTGATACTTCAGTTATATATACATAGAAGGTCAACACTTATGGGAAAGTGAAAACAGAGAAAAGTGCTTATTGCTACTAAACTAATCATTTACACATTTCACTTTTCCTATAAAGAGGCAAAACAGTGTATCTAAGGGAAGCAAGTGTTTCCAGACACTGATTCTTGAAACACCTGAACAAATTTTTTGGTGGGACTTCATATAGGAGATGTAAGTCATGTGACATAAAGTCCTTGTTACCTTTAACAGTTTATTCAGCGAAGGAAATTATCTTAATTCCATTCAGCTAAGATATAACTGAAAGGTAACTGGCCTTGGTGTATTAAAATCCCCCAAGATATGTATCCTCTAAAAAGATAAACTTAAAATTATATCTAGTAGTAGGATATTTTACATATATGATGGGGCTAAAGAGAATTCTGGTTGCCCTTCAAATTATATCTCCTGAAGGTGAAAGACCTCTACATGGAGAACCCTAGAACACTGATGAAAGAAGTCACAGACGACACGAACAAATGGAGAACCATATGCAGAAGAGTAATACTGGACCCCTATGTCTCACCATATACACAAATTAACTCAAGATGGATTAAAGATATAAATGTAAGACCTGAATCTATAAAAAAATCTTAGAAGAAAACCAAAGAAAAATTATCTGTGCATTGGTCTAGGCAAAGAACTTGTTACTAAGTCCTTAAAAGGAAACATAACAAAAATGAAACTAGACAAATGTAACTTAATTAAACTAAAAGCCTTCTGAACAGCAAAAGAAATAATCAACAGATTAAACAGGTAACCTACAGAATGGAAAAAAATGCAAACAGTTTATCAATCAAAGGGCTGATATTCGTAATCTATAAGAAATTCAAATAACTCAACAAGCAAAAACAAATAACCCTATTAAAAGTGAGGAAAGGATATGAACAGAATTTTTTTAAGGAAGATATATAAGCAGCCAACAAATGTGAAAAAATTCTCAACATCACCAATCATCAAAGAAATGAGAACTAAAACTGCAGTGAGATATGATCTCACACCAGTCAGAATGGTTGTTATTAAAAAGTCAAAAAACAACAACTGTTGGAGTGGATATGGAGAAAACAGAACACTTATACACTGTTGGTAGGAATGAAAATAAGTTCAATCTCTTTGGAAAGCAGTTTGGAGTTTTCTCAAACAACTAAAAATAGAATTACCATTTAATCCAGCAATCCCACTGCTGGGTATCTACCCAAAGGAAAATAAATTATTCTATCAAAAAGACACCTGCACTCATACATTTATCAAAGCACTGTTCACAATGGCAAAGTCTGGAATCAACCTAAGTGTCCACCAACAAATGATTAGATTTAAAATGTGGTATATAGATGCCATGGAATATTACTTGGCCATAAAAAAGAATGAAATTATGTCTTCTGCAGCAACGTGGATGGAACTAGAGGCCACTATCCTAATGACTCAGAAGAAGAAAGTCAGAAACCACATGTTCTTACTTATAAGTGGGTGCTAAACAATGGGTACACATGGACATACAAATTAGAATAACAATCATTAGAGAATCCAGTAGGTGGACAGGCGGGAGGGGAGTGAGACATGAAATACTACCTATTTGGTACAATGTACACTATTTGGGTGATGAGTATGCTAAAGGCCCAGACTTCACAACTACACAATTTATCCATGCAACACAACTTTCACCCGTACCTCTAAATCTATAAAAATAAAAAATAATAATAAAACAAATGATACCACCCTGAGATGCATATTAAGTTATTAAAGTGGTTGTGATTGATAGATTCAGAATAGGGACTTCTCTCATCTTAACAAATACCTGTTATATAACGGTTTTTCCTTTTGTATTACAGTGTAAGGTAGTAACCCAAGTGCTTTATACATGAACCTAATTAGGGTGGGTCCACCTGATGAGTGTCATGGATAAAGGAGGATGGGATCACCATGAGCTAGTAGGAAAAGAAGTGAACATTTGTGTATATATGTGCTCCTTATAATGAGTAAAGAGCAAAATACTTAGCTGCATTGTGTGTTTGCATGCATGTGTGCACATGCATGTGTATATGACCACACATTAGGAACATGTACAGATTGAATGGGTAGCCATTTGATATGGTTTGCTGTGTCTGCACCCAAATCTCATCTTGAATTGTAGCTCCCAAAATTCCCACATATTGTAGGGGGGACTCGGTGGGAGATAATTGAATCATGGGAGCAGTTTCCCCCATACTGTTTTCATGGTAATGAATAAGTCTCATGAGATCTGATGGTTTTATAAGGGGAAACCCTTTTTGCTTAGTTCTCATTCTCTCTCTTTCCCTGCAGCCATCATGTAAGATATGACTTGCTCCTCCTTGCTTTCTGCCATGATTGTGAGGCCTCCCCAGCCATGTGGAACTGTGAGTCCATTAAACCTCTTTCCTTTATAAATTACCCAGTCTCAGGTATGTCTTTATTAGCAGCGTGAGAACAGACTAATACACCATTTATGTGCTATAATTTGAAAGACCCTTCTTCGTTGCTATAAAAATACCTCCCTATTCCATTTAGCTTCAGGTTTTATCATTAGAGTCAAAAAGTTTAAACAAGAAAGCAAGAACAGTCTGTCCAAAGGTCCATGAAAAAGCATGCTATTCTGAAGTCATCCTTAGCTCTTTCTGGTAGGTGATAAGATTATTAGATTAATTAATAAACACAGAAAAGAAAGGCCAGACTGCTAGAAGGGATTGTAATAAAGAAGTGGCTTCAGATTTAAACACTGCCTCTTCAAGATCTATTTTGAACCCATTCAATAAGAGAAAACATGACAGAAGGCAAAAAGAAGGAACACTTCCCAATGTCAAGAAGCAACTCTTCATCCCTGGCACTCCCTTATCTGAAAAGCAGACCCTGCCATACCTCTGCAAAATTCCAAGCTTTCCAGGAGCAGAGTTTGAACACTGATGCTCTAGTTCAACCATTCCACTTCGCAGACGAATAACTGACTTTCTGATTGTACAGGTCAGAAGATAAGTTACTAGAAACTTCAGGAATGGAATCATGGTCCTTTTATTCTCACTCTAAAGCTTTTTCCATTGTATCCTTGAGTTCTGAGAACCCAAGTGTCCAGACTAAAAGAGCACGGAAGTAAGTATTCTACAATCTCTTCCTCCATTTTGCACTAGGTAGCATAGCCAAATTTCCAGAGGCAGGATTGCAACGTGCTTAAACAGGGGAGCCGGGGCTCTGAACCTCAAGTGTCTAGGTTCAAATCTAGATATCCCACCTAATAGCTGTGTGATATTGGGCAAGTTAATTAAACTCTGTGACTCTCAGTTTTCCCATTTGCAAATGGGAACAGTAGTAGTACCTACTTGATAGAATTACTGGGAGGATAATATTATGAATCTGTGCAAAGCACTCAGAACAATGAACTGGCATAGTAAATACCATCTGCTATGGTTTGGCTGTGTCCCCACCCAAATTTTCATCTTGAATTGTAATCCCCATAATCCCCATGTGTCAAGGGCAGGACCAAGGATGGAGGTAATTGGATCATGAGTGCGGTTTCCCCCATGCTGTTCTCCTGATGGTGAGTGAACCTCATGAGATCTGATTGTTTTATAAGTGTCCGGCATTTCCCCTGGTTGCACTCCTCTGTCCTGCTGACCTGTGAAGAAGATGTCTGCTTCTCCTTTGCCTTCCACCATGACTGTAAGTTTCCTGAGGCCTCCCCAGCAATTCAGAACTGTGGGTCAGTTAAACCTCTTTCCTTTATAAATTACCCAGTCTCTGGTATTTACTCACAGCAGTGTGAGAATGCACTAATGCTATCTAAGCACTTACTACTGCTGTTGTCTTTAATCAGAGATAGAAGAAAAAAGTATCATGGATATCTGAACTTTAAAAATATTGAAATTGATATTCCAGTTCCTCTGACCAGCAATGTTTGTATGCTGAATACTGAGTTCTAACTTTTAGAGAATAAACACTTTAAGTCTCTGGTCATGACTTTTTTCATTTTTTACTGTTAACTGAATCAGTTCCCTTTCTTTCTTTTCTTTCTTTCTTCTTTCTTTCTTCTTTCTTCTTTTTTTCTTTTGACTGACAAAAATTGTATATGATTATGGGGTAAAACATGATGTTTCAATATATGAATACATTGTGAAATGGCTAAGTCAAGATAATTAATATATCTGTTACCTCACATACTTTTTTTTTTGTGACAGTGATTTTCAATTATATGACACATTGGTACTAACTATAATCACCATGTTTTACAATAGATCTCCTGAGTTTATTACTCCTATCTAACTGAATTTTGTATTCACAAATTTTTGTATCCTTCAACCCACATCTCCCCAATCTCCACCCCACCATCAGCCCCTGGTAACCACAATTCTACTCTTTGCTTCCAGGTATCCGACTTTTTTAGATTCTACATTTAAGTGAGATCATGCAATATTTGTCTTTCTGTTCCTAGCTTATTTCACTGAGCATAATGCCTTCCAGGTTAATTCATGTACTGCAAGTGACAAAATTTCTTTTTCTAAGGCTAAATAGTATTCCATTGTGTGTATATGCCACATTTTCTTTATTCATCCACTGATGGACACTTAGGTTGATTTCATATCTTGGTTATTGTGAATGAAGCAATGAATATGGGTGTGCAGTTACCTGTTTGACATACTAATTTCATTTTCTTGGGATATGGAAGTGGAATTGCTGGATCATATGGTAGTTCTATTTTTAATTTTCTAAGGAACCTCCATAGTGTTTTTTCATAATGGCTGTATTGATTTACATTCTTGCCAACAGCCATGACTTGCATTTCCAAGTCATAGGGTCAGAGATAAATGAGTAACAAAATATATGAGGAAATATTCCTTATATACCAATATCTTGCCAAATCTAGTCTGTATTTCAATTAGATGAGTGGATCTGTATCAGTGAAAAATCTCAGAAAAGTCTGTACAATTTTAGTGTTTTCTGCAGTCTTTTAAACTAAGATTAACATGCCCATCTGTCGCAAAGCAGATGCTTTTTCTTCTATTTTGTGATTTTAAAACAATAAAAACAATATTAGTGGCAATGACAGACTTCGTGATGGGTTCCAAGTACCTCAATGACAAAAGCTTTCCACATTAAAAATGATGGAAGTGTAGGCACTGTGCAAGGGGAGGAGAGAGTACCCCGGAGGGAGTTTATTTTCTTCAATGTTAAGGTGGTAGATGTTGGTAGAGAGTGAGTCCAGCCAAAGTTGCAAGTCAGAAGGGAATTTTCGTAAGAGAGGAACAGTGGGTGAGGAATGCATCAAAGAGTGAGTTGTCCAGGCTCAAAAGTGGACAACATTAGAGTGAGGGGCAAGAGCTCATGTTCCTGGACGTTGATACACTCTTTCTATATCTGGATGGTTCATTGGATCATGGGGTTATATTCCAAAATCTACTGCAGTGTGCATTTTAGCTTTTATCAAACTCGTTAAAGCAGCAAAAGTGAGATGAACGTCATGAAATCTTATGGAGATTCTAAATGCTTTTTTTTAAATATGCATATTCTTATAGGACACTTTAAAAAAAAATCTTCTGTCTCAATTCAAAACTAAAACACAGTTCTTAAAAATAATGTTTTAGGTAACAAAACAGCCTAAACTTCAGGGCATAGATTATTTCAGCCTCTAAAACCTCCAAGTTTGCAGAATCAATAACATGAGATTAAAGTTCTGTGGCTATCTTAAAATTGTCTCCCAGGAAATTGAAAGGCATTTCCCAAGCTTCCAACCACAAGCTTCTCACCATGATCACTGGGCATGGTTGTTCCCCTTCAGGGTTATTACAGATACAAAAGTAGAGGATAGGATAAGATCAAATGATACTTCAATAGTGCTTAAATTGATATATTTAATGTTTCACTCTTTCATTCATCTATTAAAATAGTTATGGCAGACATTATGCTGCAACTTTGTGAATTACATACATCCATCTAATTATTAATTAATTCAATAAATTTGTTGAATTGCCATTTTGTACCAGGCATTGTTTCAGATGCAGTAATATAGCGAAACGAACTAGAAGGTATGACCCTTGTTCTTACAAAGTGCACATTATAATGAAGAGATAGAAAGCAAAGATATATGCAACATTTCATATAATAAATATTATAAAGAAAAGGCAATATGATAGAAACAACTTATGACAGGGTGGTCAGGGAAGACTTCTCTGAGGCGGTAAACTTTGTCAAAAGACCTAAATGGTAAGAATGACTTAGTCATGCAAAGATCCAGGAAAAGAGCAGCCTAGACATGGAAAGACCACAAACTTGGGAGGTTGGAGGGTCAAAAAGCAGCCCAGGTTGGCTGGATTTTAGTAAAATGGGTAGTGGAAGAAAGCAAGGGTGTGGGGTAGGCTGAGGTCAGACAATCCTAGGATCCGGAGGATCTAAGCAATTTGGAATTTATAGCATGTCACTGTCAGCTTTAAAGCAGAGGAATGACTTGATATAATTTATGATTTAAAAATATTACTGTTACAGCTATATGAAGAATGAATTATAAGTAGTGATGCAACAGTAAATGTTTAACGATTAGCGATCTAGTAAAACATGTACTAAAAAGCCCCAATTTGTAGCATTTCCCAATGCATGTCGTCTAAATACTCTTTCCATGGCCAATTTCAAGCTAGAAACTTGTCACTGAATGTGGAGCTGGAAAGTGATGGGCACAATTGGCTCTTGAGAGTCTAAATAAGACAGCCCCAGGCCATCCCACTGAATGCAGGGCAGCAGGGGTGGAAGCAGAAACACCAGTACTGAGATTTCAGCAGCTGCCCAGCCAAGAGAGGTGGCAGCTTGGTAGAATAGACTGAGTGTTTGCAGATGTAGTTGAAGGAAATAGACAGACTTGAGAGGTATGTATGAGAGAAAAATAGATAGAACTTAATGATGAACTAAATATAATAACCAGATAGGCATCACAAATGAATTCCATGTTTCAAAAGTATAAAATTCCATTTAGTTACTCTCTCTTGACTTGTCTCCATCTTTCCTATATCCTACCCAGGTTCTTTTTTTATTTAATTTTTTTAAAAACATAATTCATACCTATTTGACTCTTCTCCAATCCAGGGAAAATAAAGAAGTTTCTTCTCCATGTTCTGCTTTCTTTGAAGTAGACATAACCCAGTAGGGACTACTGAGAGTGAAGGTAGAAATTCTGGATTCAACATTAACTTTCTCTTTAAAATTAATTAATTTTTAATTGACAAAAATTGCATATATTTATTATGAACAACATATTGTTTTGAAAGACTTATATACTGAAGAATGGCTAAATCAAACTAAATAGCATATATTATCTCTCATACTTATTTTTATGGTGAGAACACTTAAAATCTAATTTCTTAGCAATTTTCAGAAATCCAATACATTATTATTAACTGTGTTCATCACATTACACAGCAGATATCCTGAACTTATTCCTCCCATCTAACTGGAATTTTGTATCCTTTGGCCAACATCTCCCCAGTCTTCTTCCAACCTTGCCCCTGGCAATTATCATTCTACTCTCTGCTTTGAGTTTGGCTTTATCGGATTCCACATGAAGGTGAGATCATGTGGTTTAATACTAATGTTCTTACTCCCTGTCTCTGCATTCTTGCTGTGGTACACTTGGGCAGTTCAGCCCCTGAACATGTTTGTGTTGAGTGAGGGTAGTTAGTAATGATGGGTTTTGAAGAAATGGTGTTAAGAGAAGTCATGCTCTTTCCCAACCGATTCCAAAACCTAGTATTTCAACTATCAATTTGACAATGAATACTGAAGTCTCATTTACTATCCCTATTTGTATAAGAAGCTATTTGGGCCGGGTGTGGTGGCTCACACCTATAATTCCAGCACTTTGGGAGGCTGAGGAGGGCAGATCATGAGGTCAAGAGATCAAGACCATCCTGGCCAACACGATGAAACCTCATCTCTACTAAAAATACAAAAAATTAGCCAAGTGTGGTGGCAGGCGCCTGTAATTCCAGCTACATGAAAGGCTGAGGCAGGAGAATTGCTTGAATCCAGGAGGCGGAGGTTGCAGTAAGCCGAGATCGCACCACTGCATTCCAGCCTGGGCGACAGAGCAAGACTCCGTCTCAAAAAAAAAAAAAAAAAAAAAAAAAAAAAAAAAAAAAAAAAAAAAAAAACAGGAGGTATTTGACCATTTGACAAAACCCATTTCTAATAGAGTACTATTCTACCATTGAAATTTGCTACATAATATTTTTAGTGTTTGCTGTGAATGTATTTTATTCATTGCAGTCATTTCCCATTGCCTATGATTAGTTTTTGCACTATGTCTCAAATGTTTTAACCAGCTATATCCACACAACCAAACTGTGTTTTAAAATTACATTAATAAGTACATTGCACTGTACCAGCTTTCAGGAACTCCCTCACCTTTAATTTGACTGACTGGATGACATTAAAATTTGGTGACCCAAAAACTGACAGAATATTTTATGGATAATATTGTATATTTGCTATCACAGTTTCAATGGAATCAATAGAACTAATGATGAGCTGAGTGAAAAACAATGCATTTTTTGTTTTTGGTAATTGACAAATACTTATGTTCAAGGTATTCTTTCCATCAACTCTCTTTTTCTTTACTCTCCTGCTGTCCTATATTTATGAGACAAGTCCACTAAAAAGGACTATCTTTCTCCCCCTGAGTAATGTAGATATTGAATTTATTGATAGAATAATTTATTTTGTCCAGACATAACTGCAGATTTCAATAATAATATAGTTTTCTAGCCAATGTTGAAATCCATCACTGTCACAGCAACATAGGAGAAAGATTATTGAACTATTGGTAGAAGGTCTGAGTTTCAGGTCCTCTAATGACTGGCTGTTTGACTATGGGAGACACACCAGTCCTCTGCGACTTTACTCATTTATATAATGAAGCACTTAAAAATAGGCATTTGAAAAGTTCCCATTAGTTCTCAAGATGTCTGAAACTTAGAAACTTGTGTCTAGCTTATACAGGCTCATACACATTATCAAAACATTGTACACTGCCTCTTTCTATTTCCGTATTATTAATCACAATTGTAGTTAAGCTCTTAATAAATCACTGCCTATATGGCAGTCAGGACTCAACTCAAACTAGCTTATGAAGAAAAAGTAGGGGAAGGAGGAGAGGTGTCTTGATTCACACAACTGGGAAGGACAGTGATGAGTCAAAGGACTGAAAAGATGCTGTGTGACTTCCCACTCTCCCATTCTTGATGCTGAGTTTTGATGATTTTCTCCTACAGCTTCAACATGACAGCAGGTTGAGGGTGGGGGGCATGTGTGACTGAAAGTAACTTCAAGTTTACATCATCTTCTATTATATTCAAAATATGAAACCCCAGGGAAAGACTGCAACTGGCTCAAAAAAAGATTGTATTAATAACTGGCTCAGTCATTGTACCCAGAAAAAGAATACTTTAACTTGTGATAAAGCCTGGGTCAAATTTCATCTCCCATGGTTTAGAGGGTGATAAGAAAGGGCAGAGTTCACTGAGTATCAGCCCTTCTTAAATCTTGTGTACAGAGAATGTTGAGTCCCTCAGAAGGTGGTAGTCTTTCCAGAGAAGAGAAGGATACCAACCAGAGGAAAACAGAATATAAATACCAGAATCTGCATTCAAAGTTTATCCCTGTAAAAGATATGGCATTGCTTTCTTTTGAGGTTTAGTATGGACCTTGATTCTTCTTGCTGATACATGTCATGATGTTAGAAGCCTAACTGGAGTGTCCCATCACCCAGGACAGGGACAGTGTAACTTAACTATTTACAACCTACATGCCTTACTCAAGCAGCTACTCAATAAATATTTAGTAATAATGAAAAAGTTTCAGTTGGTGTAAGCCAGTTTCAGTTTACACTTAACTTCTTTACACTATCTACTTCTGCTAACTATTTTTGCCTGAAGTAATTGTGACAGGGTGTACTGTTCCTAGATAGTTAATCTATGTCGGCTTTAGTAGAGTTTTTTTGGTTCATTAGACAGTGCTTGATCTCTCCTGACAGCTTCAATCCTATAATACTCTTCCCCAAAGGCTTTACTTAAAGTCTAGATATCTCTATACATCACAGAGGTTCAAGTTCATGACCTCACTCTTTAGTAGGCTCATTGAAATTCCAAGGATCCTGATATTTGTTACACAGGAGTCTTCTATGGGAGTTATTATTAAAGGCATTGCAGCTCTTGGCCAGAACTTTTATACATGTGAGGTCACAGAATGTGTTTATTATCTTAATGGTTATATTCCTTTTCTTTCCATTGATCCTCAGGAGTAAGAGATCACACGCATAAATCCATTTTGTCCTACATTGCCTGTGATTTATAAATAAATTAAGTGAAACAATTTTACTATTGTGGAGCAAGCTCTACATTAAACAAAAACAAGTGGTTGTTTCTTTCCTTGATAGTTACTCTTCATTTAACTGGATCCATTTTATCATGTTTAGTTTACAATGGTAATAGTGAAAATATATATTTCCATATATCAAGTATGTGCTTATATACTTGATGGATATATGAATATAATATATTCATGTTATGAATATATATTCATATAAAAATAATTAGAAGGAATTTGCCGGGTCAATAAAAATCTTCCCCAAGATAGTTTCATATGAAAGTAAATACTTAATAGCATATGAAAGATCTGAAATGTAATTGCATCCACATTTTCTACATGTTTTGTTTTATGCTTCAGCCAATATTTTGTTTAGACATCTGTAATAATTATCACCATAAACTTTGACAATCATTCTGTTTCTCACAAGTTTTAGTTACATAATTTTTCAAGACACACTTTCTTATCTCTATAGTGGACCTGACTTACAGGATTGTTGTAAAACTTAAATTAAAAGAGTATATATAGTAATACATAGAGCAATATACAGTGATATATTATTCTGAATCCATGTTCCTTCTAGTTGCTGCCAGATTATATTAACCTTTATAGCAAAAGTTCTTGAAGAAGTATTTTATTAAAAATTTTGCATCTTCACTTCCTGTATTTCCATTCTGTCCTCAATCCACTCCAATTAGGCCTTTTTCCTCACCAATCCACAGAACCCTCTCTTGACACGGCCATTAGTTATCTCTCTCTTGCCAGTTCCAAGGCCAACTCTCTCCTCCTCTAGCTTTACCTTCTAGCAGAATTTGATACATTTGATTATCACTTCCTTCTTCAAACATATTCTTCTCTTAGTGATTAACAGAAAGGTTGGTAAAGTTTTTCTGAATAAAGTCAGATAAATATTTTAGGCTTTATGGATCAAATAGCTTTTGTTGCAATTGCTTAACTCAGTTGTTGTAGCACAAAAGCAGCTATCAACAATATGCAAATGAGTAAGTATGGCTATCTTCCACTAGAACTTTGTTCATAGACACTGTTTTGAATTTCATATAAATTACATGTGTCAATAAATATTAGTCTTCTTTCAATGTGTAAAAATGTAAACACATTCTTCTTTCAAATATTTCAAGATGTAAAACACATTCTTTGCTCAACAGCCATACAAAACAGCAGACAGGCTTTGCCATGTGAGCTTTAATTTACCAACCCCAAACTGGATGTATTGGCTAGGACAATATATGTCTTCTTTTTCCTCCTATTGTACTTGTTGCTCCTTCTTAGTCTTTTTTGCTATGTATCACCTTTAAATGTTGCAGTGCCTCCAGGTTCTCCTCTTTACCCTTTTCTCTATTCACACTTTCTCCACTTGGAAATCTAATACTCATATGACACTGGTAACCTATCTAGGTCAAGAATTTTTTATTATCTCCATTAAATGCTGTATTAGTCTGTTCTCTCACTGCTATAAGGAACTATCTGAGACTGGGTAATTTATAAAGAAAAGAGGTTTAATTGACTCAGAGTTCCCCAAGCTGTACAGGAGACATGGCTGGGGAGGCCTCAGGAAACTTACGATCATGGCAGAAGGGGAAGGGGAAGCAGGCACGATCTTCACATGGCCAGCAGGAGAAAGAGCAAAGGGGGAAGTGCTACACACTTTCAAACAACCAGATCTCATGAGAACTCTATCATGAGAGCAGCAAGGGGAAAGTCTGCCCCATGATTCAATCACCTCCCATGAGGCCCATCCTCCAACATGGGAATTACAATTCGACAAGGGATTTGGGTGGGGACACACAGCCAAAGCATATCAACTGCTATTCCCCCAGTTTTTCTCATCTGGGTAAGTGGTCATGCCATTTACTCAGCTGCTCAAGACAAGAATCCAAGTATCATCTTTTATTGCCTCTCTTTCCTTTATACTCGCATCCAGATCACAAACAAGCCCTGTGAGTTTTATCACTTGCCACTACTCACCAATTCCAACTCTGCTCAAGCCCTTTTACATTTCTTGTCTGGATTACTTTGTTAGCTTCCTGACTCAAGCCCCTGTATTTATGCTTATCTTTTGGCATTCTGTTCTCAATTGTGCTACCAGATTGATAATTTCAAAATGTAAAATAGCATTATTCTCTTGCTCAAAATTCTCTAATGGTTTTTCATCTTAATCAGAATAAATTCCAAAATCTATACCATAATCAACAGCACTTCCCAGGATGTGACTGCCAATAGCTATGAATTCATCTCCCATCATTCTCTCTTTTCTTTTTTTTTCTTTTTTATATTTAATTTTATTTTAAGTTCTGGGATACATATGCAGGACATGCAGGTTTGTTACATAGGTAAACGTGTGCCATGGCGGTTTGCTGCACCTATCAACCCATCACTTAGGTATTGAGCCCCACATGCATTAACTATTTATCCTTATGCTCTCCCTCCCCCTGCCCCCCGACAGGCCCCAGTGTGTGATGTTCCTCTCTCTGTGTCCATGTGTTCATTGTTCAGCTCTCAATTATGAGTTAGAACATGCAATGTTTGGTTTTCTGTTCCTGTGTTAGTTTGCTGAGGATAATGGCTTCCAGCTCCATCATGTCCCTGAAAAGGACATGACCTTGTTCTTTTTATGGCTGCATAGTATTCCAAGATCACCCTCTCCTTTCTATTGGCTCTATTCCAGCCATGCTGGCTTATTTAAAGTCTTTTCCCCAAGTACTTCACTTGGCTTTCTCCCTCTCTTCCTGTAGGTGTCTGCTCAATATTACTTTCTCAGAAAGACTGCCTGACATGCTACCTAAAAAAGTGCATACCTCTTTTAGGTTCCAATTTTTTACCATTTGTTTTTTCTTTATTAAATTCACACTTTCACAAATGATAGTAAATGCTTGTATGCTTTATTACTGGTTACATCTCCCTCTAGAAAATCAGCTTCATGAGAAGACCTGTCTATATCTCTTTACATCTGTATGTCTGTGCCTAGAATAGATTCTACCTACAAACAAATGAAACTAGAAAACCTAATTGGTTTATTGTTTGATTGATTAATGAATATGAGGGAAAAAGCCAGCATAAAATTTTGTAATAGTAAATTTTAATGAAACTTGATTGAATATCCTATTTGATATGTAAGGATATTCTCAGTATATATTTTTGAAGATTATAGTCTATGAGCTATGTCTGTCAACCAAGGACTTGATTACTTTGCATGTGTTGCTAATGTACTTTGTCTTTTATAATTATTTATTTTATGTAGAATACTGCATACACTCTCTCTCTCTCTCTCTCACACACACACACACACACACACACACACACACACACACAAATTTGACTTTCTCAGACTGCTGAAATATTTTCCTGGGCACTGTATTAAAGAAGAACATTGACTGAACTTTTAAGGATGAAGCTGTAAATTTAGTTTAAATTGTATGCTTATATTTTGTTAAATATTTTTAATACACAAATATATCTAAATATATTATATTTAATAAGTTTCAAAGTAATGTGATATATTGAATATGTATTGATATATATTATTGCAGAATAATGCAATATAATCAACTGCATTCTCTTAGAGTTAAATGTCTTTATCTCAAACATAGTCAACTACATTACTCTGAAATTATGTTTTTTTGTATGCAGTTTCATCCTACCTAATTACTTTGTCCTTTCAAGTTTTTATTTTGTATACTTTTTTACAATGAAAAAGAAAAACAAAATTACTAAGGACTAAAATGACACCAGAATAATGAAAATAATGAATAAATTATATTCATCAGCCTGAAAAGCAGACTGCCAATAATACTGCTATTATGATATACAATATAAGCCTATTCAAGTATTTTACATTTTTAAAATATACATATTAAAATAGTGTACACAGTATAAGGTAGAATATTCTCATCAAACCCAGATGACAAGTTTTTTCTCTTCATTAAAAACCTGCTATGAAAAGTTCTTATCTTTTCTCACCTCTCCCCTCAACAAGGCTTAATAAAGTAAAGTTTGGGCTAAGGGCAAGAACAACGCCTCCTCCAAGCAGCAAGTTATTCTTTAAGGAATGGGTCCACATTCAGGAGAATTCAGACAGTTTATCTTGCCCTGGCAATCTGCCCTGCCTAACCAAGTGTTGATCCCTCTTTCCTTCCCGTGCCCTAGGTGACCAGTGAGCAACTTATTTCACTCCATTGTAAATCATTGAGTTAGGGGGAAAGTTTGATTCCATCTGCAGCATCTACTCAGGTATCTTCATGTTGTCCCTGTGGGACTTGGAAGGCAAGGTGAACTGACATAAATTGATATTCATGAAGCTTGGTGTGCCATCAGTAATAAAATATTCTGTCTCTGATCCAGGAATCTCATGTTATGTTATTAAAAGTAAGAGAAACTAACTCTAGGTAATTAAAGAGGTTGAAAGGTAAGGTACTTACTAGAAGTACAGTAAATAGTTCACAGAATTGAAGAAAAGCTGAGTAGCAAAACCTCAAGAAAGACAAGCCTAGGAATTTCAACAGCAGAAACCCTTAAATAGTCACTTTCTAATTCTGACATGAAATTAATCATCATTTTTAATTAGCCATTTCATATTCTGCATATTTTAAAAATCAAATTTCTGAAAGAAATTATATGATTAGCTTTGATCACATGCCCAACCCCACTATGGTGAGGGGAGGTAGGACCAAAAAATTTACAATCCCACCATTATTTTTATTGAAGTAAGTTTTAATACAGCTATCTATTTCATTTCTTGATATATTTATTTTATTATTTTTATATTTTATTGTCATTTCAACAGTTTTTAAGGAACAAGTAGTGTTTGGTTACGTGAAAAAGTTCTTTAGTTGTGATTTCTGAGATTTTGGTGCACCCATCACCCTGGCAGTGTATTATGTACCCAGTGTGTAGCCTTTTGTCCCTCACTCTCCTCCCACACCTCCCCCTGGGTCCCCAAAGTCCATTGTATCATTCTTATGCCTTTGTTTTCTCATAACTTAGCTCCCACTTATAAGTGAGAGCATAAGATGTTTGGTTTTCTATTCCTGAGTTACTTCGCTTAGAATAAAGGTCTCCAACTCCATCCAGGTTGCTGCAAATGCTATTATTTTGCACCTTTTTATGGCTGAATAATATTCCATGGTGTCTGTACAACAGATGATAGATAGATAGATAGATAGATAGATAGATAGATAGATAGATAGATATAAAATCACACTTTGTCCAGTCAGTTGATGGGTATTTAGGCTGGTTTAGTATTTTTGCAATTGTGAATTGTGCTGCTATAAACATGCATGTGCAAGTGTCTTTTTCATATAACGACATTTTTTCCTCTGGGTAGATACCCAGTAGTGCGACTGCTGGATCAAATGGTACATCTACTTTTGGTTCTTTAAGGAATCTCCATACTGTTTTCCATTGTGGTTTTACTAGTTTACATTCCCACCAGCACATCCACACCAACATCTATTATTTTTTAATTTTTTAATTATGGCCATTCTTGTAATAGTAAGATGGTATCGCACTGTGGTTTTGATTTACATTTCCCTGATCATTAGTGATGTTGAGCATTTTTTCTTATGTTTATTGGCCATTTGTGTATCTTCTTTTGAGAATTGTCAATTCATGTCCTTAGCCCACTTTTTGATGGGATTATTTGGGTTTTTTCTTGCTGATTTGTTTGAGTTCCTTGTAGAATCTGGATATTAGTCCTTTGTCAGACGCACAGTTGGTGAAGATTTTCTCCCGTTCTGTGGGTTGTCTGTTTACTCTGCTTATTGTTTCTTTTGCTGTGCAGAAGCTTTTTAGTTTAATTAAGTCCCATCTATTTGTCTTTCTTTTTGTTGCATTTGCTTTTGGGTTCTTGGTCATGAACTCTTTGCCTAAGCCAATGTCTAGAAGAGTTTTTCTGATGTTATCTTTTAGAATTTTTAGGTTACAGGTCTTAAATTTAAGTCTTTGATTCATCTTCAGTTTATCCTTGTATAAGGTGAGAGATAAGGATCCAGTTCGTTCTACGTTTGGCTTGCCAATTACCCCAGCACCATTTGTTGAATAGGGTGTTCTTGTCTGTTTTGTCAAAGATTAGTTGACTGTAAGTATTTGGCTTAACTATTTATTTTATATGTAGGAAATAAACCAACAAAAAATTACCAGGTATAGACCCATAGACAAACATGCCACTATTTCACTTTTCTCTGACTTTGCATATGCTACTCCTTTTGCTTAGAAGTCTCTTCTGTTCTTTGTTCACCAGGCAAGTTTCTACTTGTTTGGAAAGACAGTCATACACACCTTGTCACCCCTTGCCTAGCCGCATTAAAGTGGCTGTGTACTGAGTAGAAGGTGGAATCTTCTCATCAAACCCAGATGACAAGTTTTCCTTCTTCATTAAAAAACAAGCTATGAACAAGTTCTTATCTTTTTTTGTTTCACCATTTCTTTTCAAAGAGATTAAAAAGCCCTCACAGCCTTTGCTGGGCAGGTCTCTTTGCTTGGAAATACCTTTCCCTTTCTGGGCTTGATGTGTGCTTTTTTGTTATGCTTAAGAGTGTGGTACCTGGTCAACCCCACTGATGTATCTGTTCCCAGTGGGAAGGGAATGGGATTCTCTACCTGCAGCACAGGAAGGGTGCATGCAGACCATCCCCCTGCATCAGCTGTAAGACAAGACTGCTGGCCCTGGTAACTGACCCTAACAACTGAAGATGATCTTGCTTTGTCTCTTGGCTTTGTCACTGGATGCACTGTCCATCCAGTGACTATGTGACTTATCTTTCTCAGTGACCCCAACACCTGCAAGCCAGGCAATGAGTTGACATCCTGGGAGTGCTGCTCCTGGTGGTAGGTATTATACTGTTTGCTGTCCTCCATGAAGTGGGTCTCCTCGGTTGGAGGTGGTAGCAGGTGTCACTTGCTTAACATTGCTCATTGTTTAGAACTAGATGGTTGTTCACTGCTCAATGAAATAAGAGAATACAAACAAATGGAAGAACATTCCATGCTCATGGGTAGGAAGAATCAATATCGTGAATATGGCCATACTGCCCAAGGTAATTTATAGATTCAATGCCATCCCCATCAAGCTACCAGTGACTTTCCTCACAGAATTGGAAAAAACTACTTTAAAGTTCATATGGAACCAAAAAAGAGACGGCATCGCCAAGTCAGTCCTAAGCCAAAAGAACAAAGCTGGAGGCATCACACTACCTGACTTCAAACTATATTACAAGGCAACAGTAACCAAAACAGCATGGTACTGGTACCAAAACAGAGATATAGACCAGTGGAACAGAATAGAGCCCTCAGAAATAATGCCGCATATCTACAACTATCTTATCTTTGACAAACCTGACAAAAACAAGCAATGGGGAAAGGATTCCTTATTTAATAAACGGTGCTGGGAAAACTGGCTAGCCATATGTAGAAGGCTGAAACTGGATCCCTTCCTTACACCTTATACAAAAATTAATTCAAGATGGATTAAAGACTTAAATGTTAGACCTAAAACCATAAAAACCCTAGAAGAAAACCTAGGCAATACCATTCAGGACATGGGCATGGGCAAGGACTTCATGTCTAAATCACCAAAAGCAATGGAAACAAAAGCCAAAATAGACAAATGGGATCTAATTAAACTAAAGAGCTTCTGCACAGCAAAAGAAACCACCATCAGAGTGAACAGGCAACCTACATAATGGGAGAAAACTTTTGCAATCTACTCATCTGACTAAGGGCTAATATCCAGAATCTACAATGAACTCCAACAAATTTACAAGAAAAAAACAAACAACCCCATCAACAAGTGGGCAAAGGATATGAACAGACACTTCTCAAAAGAAGACATTTATGCAGCCAAAAGACACATGAAAAAACACTTATCATCACTGGCCATCAGAGAAATGCAAATGAAAACCACAATGAGATACCATCTCACACCAGTTAGAATGGCCATCATTAAAAAGTCAGGAAACAACAGGTGCTGGAGAGGATGTGGAGAAATAGGAACACTTTTACACTGTTGGTGGGACTGTAAACCAGTTTAACCATTGTGGAAGTCAGTGTGGCGATTCCTCAGGGATCTAGAACTAGAAATACCATTCGACCCAGCCATCCCGTTACTGGGTATATACCCAAAGGATTATAAATCATGCTGCTATAAAGACACATGCACACATATGTTTATGGTGGCACTATTCACAATAGCAAAGAGTTGGAACCAACCCAAATGTCCAACAACGATAGACTGGATTAAGAAAATGTGGCACATATACACCATAGAATACTATGCAGCCATAAAAAATGATGAGTTCATGTCATTTGTAGGGACATGGATGAAGCTGGAAACCATCATTCTCAGCAAACTATCACAAGGACAAAAAACCAAACACTGCGTGTTCTCACTCATAGGGGGGAATTGAACAATGACAACATGTGGACACAGGAAGGGGAACATCACACACCAGGGCCTGTTGTGGGGTGGGGAGAGGGGGGAGGGATAGCATTTGGAGATATACCTAATGTTAAATGACGAGTTACTGGGTGCAGCACACCAACATGGCACATGTATACATATGTAACTAACCTGCACGTTGTGCACATGCACCCTAAAACTTAAAGTATAATTTAAAAAATAAAAGAGAACTAGATGGTTGTTAACCCTATTCTTTCTTCTACTGTAGTACTTTTACTTAACTGTAGAACCCAACCTATGTTAATCTTTTCTGAAATTCTTTGTTTAAATGTCTGTATACACTAGTAGATTGACATTTCTTTGGATAGGTCTATAATTTATTTATTAATATATTGCTAACACCTACTCTGGTTCCTGACATCTAAAAAGAGTTAAGTAAAGGCTCGTTGGTTAAATGAGTTAATAAATAGATAAGTAGATGAATACATGAATTAGAGGTTACAGAGAGGCAAGGAGGCCTGGATGCTTGTTCTTTGGAAGCTGTTCCACACAATCTCCATTTTGGTTTTGTTTTCAGCTCTTTTCACCTATCTCTGTACTACTCTCTAGAACACTGTTGTTTTCTTGCTCTTTATGACTTAATTCTAACTTTAATACGCAACTCCTCTTGAGAAACGATACAGTCAGATTTTTATTTTAAATGCCAATTTCTTCCTCATTTCTAATATCAAGTTTTCTGACATACTGCTTCCACAGTTCTATCACATTTGGTTCACAACACTTTAAGAAGTTATAGTCCACACTACATTCAAGCCCATAAAGCTCACTTAACTAGTTAGTGGCTAAGACTGTCTTTCAACCTATCATGTACTAAGAGTTTCCTTTGTTTCATTGTACTAAATACTACCTTACAAACTGAAAAAAGTAACATCTCTTCAAAATTGCTTAAGTTCAGGCATAATTGGGGTTATCTGATTTGTTACATAAATCAAAGCAAATGCTTAACTTTTTCCCTGAGATCTTAATAAGGAGAACAAGGAAGTATATGTTTAGGAGGTATAAGAACACATGAATACCCATGAAAAATTTTACTCCCTATTAATGTCTTTTGAGAATTCTGCCATGAAGTTTTGTTTCAAATCATTTTGTCAATACTAAACAAGGTGCTGTTTTTTTTTCTGCTTTAGTTACCTTCTTTGTGAAACTCAAGGAAAAAAATTACATGCTACAATGTCACCTCTCTTTTAAGACTCATAAAGGAGAAAGTATTTTCTTCCTTGTTTGCTTTTTTTTAAAGAATTGAAACACTCGCTCTCTCTTGCTAATTGAGCTCATTCACCTTTGACAAAAGCAAGCTGTGCTACAGTTAGGACAATACAAGTTTGTCAGCAGGGTCACTCACAGAATGCTCTTTGCCAGGGAAAATTTGCTGATGTTCCAGAATATTCTTAGTTATTAAATTCTAGCAGGTGACCATAAACAAATAGCTTCATTTATTCAAGAAAGGTAAAAAGTAGACGGGGGAGTGAAGATGTGATAATTGCTATTTTCATCCTTTTGCTAAGTCTTTTGTACAGCATAGCAAATCCATTATACATGATACATATCTTCTCTGGCAGAAACATACTGGATTAAAGCTTCTTGCACATTTGTTAACTTAGTTCTCTATGTTGCTCCTTTATGGAGGTTCACCTGCAGCAACGATGTAAGGAGAAAAAATGTCAGATACAAATATAATGGAATTATGGCTCTTCACTATAATGATGCTGCCTGTCTTTCATAAATTTATTCTCTGTGTACCCTTTCATAGACGATTTATGCCACATATTTATTTATTACTTAAGCTTGCATCTTGAACACATATTATGATTCTTGACATATCAGAAAAGTGTGGAGAGTTTTGTTACTCAAATGAATGAGGAAATGGATGAATGAATGAATGAATGAATGAATATGAATGAATTATTTCTAACTAGTCAACAAGCTCTTTGATGTTAGTTTCTGGGATTAAACTTCTTTTCTATATTTCTAAATAGCTTAGCAAATAACCTTTCTTATCTTTCTTTACTAACAGTAGTTCTAAAACAAAAAAGGTACGGAATAAAAAAATTGATTGCATTATTTATAAAACACTGTATTTTATTTCTTATTGGGTCACTACATAGTCTACTGAAGACCTTAAAGTCTTTATAAGCATAGCTCAACTCTTTCTGAGTAGCAAGGGACACATCATTTTGTCCCTTTGGACAGTAAATGAAAGAGGTGAAATTAATCGAGAGAAACTAAAATCCATTGCATTTCTCTGAATAACAGATAGCAACTCCAGGAAAGAGTTATTGTTTTTTTTTAGATTGCATTATTTGATGTACTGAGGAAGCCCTCGTGGGGAGTAGTATGGTCTGTTACATGCCATTCTCATTCCCGTCCCACAACCACCATCTACTCACATTGTTCTCTGACCTGAACTTGGCAATCCTAGGCTTCCCCAAATTCTAGGCCATGCACCTGTTCCCAGTTGAATGATGAGAATTATGTTGGGGGCAAATGGCCAAAGCCTGGAGTAGCAAGAACTCTTATCAAAACTTAAATCTTCTTATAATTAACACTTGAGTTAGTATACTTTTTTTAAAAAAACTCTTATTGTTGAAGACATTGCTAATGAGGCTTCCTTAAGACCAACTGATGTGTTCCCAAAAGTTGAACATAGAACTAGCAATGTGAAAGTAAAGCTGTCAAAGAAAAAAAATAAACAAAAGAGAAACAGTTGTTTATGAACTCTATCCTAGGCTAGTGGGCTGAACATCAGATTTCTGTACTAATCTTAGCCTGCAAACATCAAATATTGTTCCATGAGGTGATGAAAACAGATTTGCGTTTTTTTGATATATGGATAATAAATTTGCCTTATCAGATCTTGTCCCCTCTCTTCTTCAGACTGTTGCTATATCAACCTGTTTCTTAGATGTTTTGCTCTTATCTTTCAAAGAGAATTTGTCCTCCAATTGTTTGCAAAACAGACTATGAGCTCTGCTGGAAACCTTTTGTTAATACACGGTTGTTAGTGCTGTAACAAATCTAATGAAATTCAGAAAGAATAATTTCGGGCTTCACCCAAGGCAAAATCCGGAGTTTAACGAATACATTTCCAAGAATGGGGTGGTCTAAGAAAAAGAAAATTTTCTAAGAAAAAATCAAGACACTGTCTATTACACTTCAGTTGAGAGAGGTAAAGCAGCTATTAGGAAATGCATATTCAGTGTTTATCATAATACCAGAACATTTTAGTACAGCAAATAAAATTGAGATGCTCATAGCCAGTGCAAGTTTGAGAGACAAGTGGGGTTCTGCCATGGACGTAGATGACTTCACATTTCCACATGCTTCATGAAGGAGGGATCCATTTGCCTTAGGTCTTCAGAAAGCAGAACTTTCAAGGCCAAAGAAAAAAAAAGCCAAAGTTTTATATTCTAATAATATTTAATGGAAAAAACCTAACCTTGTATGTAACAGAGATGATGAGTATTTATTGGATTTATTATTTGCTTTTGGCATGATTATTTCTTCTCTTGAATTCAGAAGGAAATCAAATAGTTCTGTGGTTGAATCCACATAAATTAGCTTGCAAGTTCTAGAGGCACAAGACAATTTTGCACTTGTACATTTCATTTCTAACAATATATACATTGTTATGTATACATACATTCATAGTCTATTTATTTTAACTATATTACTGATAAAAAAATTTTCCTCTTGTTTGTGACATTAGCACAAATGAGGTCTTATCCTTAAGGAGAAAAAAAGTGTTTCTTTGATTCGTCATGTTTTCACCTATTTTATTTCCTATAAAATATTTCCTATATTATTTCTTTTTTGTCATTTTGTTTGTTAAATGCTTCCTTTGCTTCTATTTGCATCTCTTTCATGCCTATCCACTTCACTTCTAATAATGCCCCGTACCACTTTCTTGTTTAGCTATTCTGTAGCATCATGGAAGCATTAAGCTAGGATATCAGAAATCATTCTAAGCCAGAATTTACCTCTAATTAATTTTGTGTGTATTTCCTTCCTGAATCTACTACCTGAAAAATGATTAGATTGAATGTAATATCCAGTCGAATGTAAAATTATATTGAATGTAAAATCTAGTTGAATGTAAAATTCTGTGTGTACGTGTGGTATTCTTGAGGAAAAGAGTCATCATTTATCAGTTTTTTAGAGGATGTTTTTAAACCATAGCTAGTAGCTGATCAACATTCTCTCCTCTCTTGTCTACTAAAATAACTGAGGCAATAAGTAGAGCCATTTTTTCCAATATAGGCCTTAAAAGTATTCAGATAGTTCTAAAAAATAGAAAATTCTCCAGAAATTCAATAGATTTTAGAAAAATCCAGTTGACAAAGAAATTCAATAGACATCAACAATTAAACTTATTAAAACTATATTAATAAATTAAGTTGGGTTTTGATAAGTATACTATTAATGACCTTAAATAAAGAATACAGTACATAAAAATATCTTCTAAAAATAAGGAATACAAGCACCTTGACACCTTGAAGTGATGGAATACTATACAATAATGCTTTTTTATCCAATTACTGATTACTTTATTATTACTAATGTTTGTTTGGAGAAATATAATGTTTGGATATGGCATTTATGTTATACATTTCAGAATTTAAACTACATGTTATAGTATAATAAATATAAAATATACAACATGAATATTTAATAATGTATAAATACCAGATTAAGTATTTTAAGCTTATTTCAAATGCAGAGAGCTGGAAAGATAGTTAACAATTTTTCAGTCCCAAAATTGGCATAGATAGAAACTCAGAGAAGTAAGCAGAAATGAACACATTTTAGTCTCAAGATAATTTTCCCAACTTAATGAACTTAAGTTTAAGTTTTCTCAGCCTTGTGGATTATAAGAAATAAAGTTCAAAACCCAAGGTAGACAGTTCAGTAGCGGAATCCTTGGCTGTAAAGCCCGATACCCAAAGTGCCGTACCCTCAGTGTAAAATGAAGTAAAAGTAAACATGCCTACCACTTCCACATAGAACTATAGAACTACCAGGAATTTTGCCTTGGTAAAGAGCAAAGCAGAAGAACAAAAAATATGCCTTAGAGACTATTGTCACAAATATGTCTTAGAAGCTATTGTCACATATGTATAGTCCAAATCTACAATATGAGATGATCCAAAAAACCTCAACTCATGCCTTCAATTTAAAATAGTCCAACTATATAATTAAAGTAAGCACAATTATTTTTTGGAAAGAATAGGTCTGGTCCATCACCTCAGAAGTGGTCCACAAATAAGCCTCCCTCCCTAATTAGCACATCCCAGTCAATAATTATTGAGGATATATAATAGTTAATTTTATGTGTCAACTTGACTGGGAAACAAGGTGCTTAGATATTTAGTCAAATATTATTCCGGGTGTGTCTATGAGGGCATTTTTGGAAGAGATTAACATTTGAATTGGTAGACTGAGAAAAGCAGATTATCCTCACTAATATGGGTGGACCTCATCCAATTAATGGAAAAACTGAATAGAATAAAAGGCTGACCATCCCCCAAGTAAGAGAATTCTCCTGCCTGACTGCCTTTCAATTAGGGCATTGCCTTATTTCTGGATCTTGAGCCTGCTGGCCTTTAGATACACTACACCACCAGCACTCCCTCCATTTGGTGTCCAGCCTGCCAACTCACCCCTCAAATCTTGGGACTAGTCAGCCTCCATAATCACATGAACCGATTTCTTATAATAAATCTCTTTATGTACATGCACTGTACATGTACTTCAATTTTTTGCCTCAAAATAAACTCATACTAATTTGTTACAGCAGTCTGAACAGGATGTACTTTGAGACACTAAGAAGCATAAGACATCAGTTTGAAAATAGCCCTTATTAGAGCAACATGAATTCTACTAAAATTGAAGCAAGAACAAATGTCAAATTTATGATAAATCTTGGGTGAAAGCATGGTGAAATCATTGATGCTTTATGAAAAGTTTGGACAATTCACCAAAGAAATCAGCAGTTTACAAATGGATAACTCATTTTAAGAAGAGATGAGAGCATGTTGAAGATGAAGCCCACAGCAGCAGACCATCCACACCAATTTTCAAGGAAAAACTTAATCTTGTTTGTGTCCTAATTGAAGAGGACAGATGATTAATAGCAGAAACAAAAGCCAACACCATGGACATCTCAATTGTTTCAGCTTATACAATTCTGACTGAAAAATAAAAACTGAGCAAACTTTCCTCTTGACATTTGCTACAACGGTTGGACCCAGATCAGCTGCACACAAGAGCAGAGCTTTCAATAGAAATTTTAAACACGTGGGATCCAGATCCTGAAGCATTTCTTTGAAGAATTGTAACAAAAGATTAAAACATGGCTTTACAAGTATGATCCTGAAGACAAAGCACAATCAAAGCAATGGCCACCAAGAAGTGGAAGTGGTCCAGTCAAAGCAGAAGTGAATAGGTCAAGAGCAAAGGTCATGGAAACAGTATTTTGGGATGCTCATGCATTTTGTTTGTAGACCTTCTGGAGGGCAAAAGAATTATAACATTTGCTTATTACAAGCATGTTTTGAGAAAGTTAGCCACAGCTTTAGCAGAAAAACACCAAGGGAGGCTTTACCAGAGAGTCCTTCTCCACCATGAAAATGTTCCTTCTTATTCGTCTCAACAAATAAGGGCAATTTTGTAAGAGTTTCTATAGAAAATCATCAGGCATCTACCTTACAATCCTGAATTGGCTCCTTCTGACTTCTTTTTGTTTGTTAATCTTAAAAAAATTTTTAAAGCTCACCCACTTTTCTTCAGTTAAAGAGACTGCATTGACACAGTTAAATTCCCAGGACTCTCACTTCTGTAAGGATGAACTAAATAGCTGATATCATCACTTACAAGTGTCTTAAACTGGATGGAGCCTATGTTGAGAAATAAAAGAAAATTTTAATAATAAAATACATGTTATTAAAGATGCTTGAGTTTGCAGGTTGACTTACAGAAAATACATATTTTATGGTAAAGTATGACTTCTTCCTCTAGTGTCATAGCCAAATGAAAATGATGTCACCTAACCACTGTGGAGGTCTACATGATTAAACAGAACTGTCCTAATGGACTATTGTCAGGAGGATGTTTATTGGTGTTTCACAGAGTCTGCCATGATGCTGCATAGATGGAAATTCTATTTTCAACCCTGACTCTAAACAGGAAGTAATAGTTTTTCCTAGAGAGGTTTAAGTTTCCTATGGCCACACTACACTGAATACCAATCCCTGCAGAGACAAAGCATATACAGCCTGCTTACATTAGACAAATACAGATGCTACATTAATCCACAGTGATAACCAGTATTTTGTAGGCATATTTCATGAAAATAAAGATCCAGTAAGCTCTATCTGGCAAATCCCAAAGAAAAAACTATTAAGATTTTATAGAGATCAGTAAATGGCTCATACAAAAGGCAATAGCTGTTCTTTATACCAGCAATAACCACTAGAGGGTGATGGAAAAAACAACAGCACATTGACAATAGCAACAAAACCCGTAAGATACCCAGGATTAACTAAACATGAAATATGCCAGTTCTATATTTAAGAAAAGAGAGAGGATTTATAAAACTTATTTTTCAAGGAAAGGTAATTTGAAATTATCTCTGTGGAATGGAAGAAAAAATATTGCAAAGGCATTAATCTTCCCCTAAATTATTTTATAAATTTAATTAAATCCAGTGAAATACAAAGTTTAGTTTTGTCACAAGCTAGTTCTAAGGTGTATCTATATCACTTAAAGTGAAATAACAAACCTCTTTCACTCTTCATTCTATATTCAATATTTGATATTATTGATAGCACATAATAGGTCCTTGACTGATAAGTATATATTAATTGAATAAATAAGTACAATTCAAGTAATAAATAATAACATAATAAGTATGTAGGCCAGGTGCAGTGGCTCACGCTTGTAATCCCAGCACTTTGGGAGGCCGAGGCGGGCAGATCACGAGGTCAGGAGATCGAGACCACAGTGAAACCCCATCTCTACTAAAAATACAAAAAATTAGCCGGGCGTGGTGGCGGGCACCTGTAGTCCCAGCTACTCAGAGAGGCTGAGGCAGGAGAATGGCGTGAACCTGGGAGGCGGGGCTTGCAGTGAGCTGAGATCGCGCCACTGCACTCCAGCCTGGGTGACAGAGAGAGACTCCGTCTCAAAAAAAAAAAAAAAAAAAAAAAAAGTATGTAACAAGAGCCAATGTTTTTCAAAATAAAAAACAGTCTACCATATATCAGACTATTTTATGAAGTTATATCCACTGCTCGCCATGACTAACATGTTCCAGATTAATCCTCCTATTGCAAACAAATATAAAACAGGAAGAAATAAATGTGGCAACTGTTTCCAGACAATGGACAAAAGATGATGAAATACTTCAATCTCCAAAGGAAGGTCAAATCACAAGGTGAGTTTTACTTGTGCACCAGAGAGAATTCTTCCTGATCTTGGCATAGAAAGGGAAAACTCAAGTAGACTATGGCAGTCTTGTCAGAGAAATCTCATAAAGACTTTACAGAACAATTACACACCAAAATCTTTTATTAACCTAGACTTTTGAATCCTCAAATCCAGAAATATATAAAATGAGTGGTATTTTCTAACCAACTAGGATGTATCTCAGGAATGCAAGGTTAGTTCAACAGTCAAAAATCAATGTAGGTTTTTGGGTTTTTGTTTGTTTGTTTTTGCCAAGATGGCAGATTAGAGGCTTTCCACATACCTCAGCCACTTGGAAATAGCAAGATGGTACATAGAGATCAACTCTGTGAGCTTTAATTCAAGAAGGAAAATGGGAATTCATCAAAATTGTGAAGGACATCACAGATCCTGGATGCTGGCAAACAGCCCCCATTACAGTGTGCATCTGATAAAAGTGAGTGAAGCCCCAGTATGTGAGAGAGGCAGAGAGTCTCCCTCATGACTCACCTTGTACAGTGGGGATCCAAGCAACCCAGGCCAAAAGAGAACACTTTGTTTCTCCCAAGCCCTGGAGCTAACTTGGGAAGAGGCTTGGAGATGCTGTGAGGGAAAGTACTGGGAAAAGCTGCAGACATTTTTGCAGACCCAGCACTTACAGCATAATGCCATTTTTAATCCAAGTATATGCAAAGTCAGCCATTCCATGGCTACCCAGCAGCATGGCCATGCAAGCATTTTAGTCTCAGGCCAGAGATTGGAGTACCTGCTCTTGAGTGGGGTAAAGGCCTCCACAACCAGAACTGTAGAAAGTGCCTCAGAAGTAGGTGCTAGAGTTGTGCTCTCCCAGTTGCAAGCCTGGGGTGGGAGGAGAGCTGCTACAGCTGCAGTTTCTCCTAGACAGCAAGACTTGCAGCCAGAGCCAGCTTGATGAACTGGAACTCATTTGAATTCTAGTTCAGTGGGTGAAATGGACTGGAACTCAGATCAGTTGGGTGTCCCACCACCCCACCCTGCTCCCCTGAGATTATGATGCAATGAGGCCCTCTCTGCTCCATACTTAGGTAGACCTCCAGGCATTTGGAGCACCCATTCTCCTGGATTAGGAGTTGAGGGCACCCCAAATCCCTGTGAGCTTGGAGCTGAGGAGGTTTCCCAGCTCCATGTCTAGTCACACTCTGGGCACTTAGTGGCTGCCTACTGGATTCTCCCTAAGTGCTGGTGCCTGTGCCTGCCATCGGGGGACCTATGGGTGGACTTTTGTGGTCCCTGCCCCTCTGAGGCTGAGCAGGGAGATCAGACTTCTGTGCATTCCATGAGTCAACCCATTGCTTGCGACAACAACTGACCTTCTGCCACTAAATAAGAATCAAGTATTTAGTCAGCCACATTGGCTGCAGCTGGCTCCTACCTATAAGTTCCATCTATGGGCCTGAAGGTCAAACTGCACAGCTGTTGTGCAGAATATAAGACCTGCTGACAGAAGTGCCTAGGGCTACAGAAGCAAGGCAAAAGGACCCTACCCAGAATTCTCTGTCACACCCCCTAAGGAGGGGGAAAAGGGAAAGGAAAAGGAAAAGTAATTATAATAATAAAATCTTACCCACACAAAAATAATTACAAAAATTAAAAATGTCAGCATTTCCAGATGAGAAGGATTCAGTGCAAGAATTCTAGCACCATAAAAAAAAAAAAACTGAGTGTAGTGAAATCACCAGACAATTATACTAGCTCTCCAGCAATTATCCCTAATCAAAATGGAAACAAAAATGACAGATTCAAAGCATGGATTGCAAAGAAGCTCAATTAAATCCAAGAAAAGATTAAAATCCAACACAAAGAAACTTCTAAGGAAATCCAAGAAATGAAGGAAGAGATAAACATATTAAAGAGAAATCAATCAGAGATTCTGGAAATAAAAAACTCACTTGTGGAATTTCCAAATACAACTGAAAACCTTATCAATAGACTGGACTAAGCAAAAGAAAGAATTTCAGCACTTGAAGACCAACCATTTGAACTAACCCAGTCAGACAAAAGAAAATAAAACTCAAAATATGAACAAATCTTTGAGAAATATGAGCTTATGTAAAGAAACCAAACCTATGAATTATTGGCATTCCTAAGAGGAGAAAAAGTCAACAACCTGGAAAATATATTTGGGGGAATAATTCAAGAAAACTTCCCTAATCTTGCTAGAGAAGCAGACATCCAGAAACAAGAAATCCAGAAAACACCTATGAGATACTATGCAAAATAAACATCGAGGCATATAGTCACCAAACTGTCCAAGGTCAAAGCTAAAGGAAAAATCTTAAAGGCAGCTGGTGAAAAAGGGTAGATCATGTATAAAGGGAAGCCCATCAGGCTAACAGCACACTTCTTCAGCAGAAACCTTACCAGCCAGGAGAGATTAGGGCCCATTTTTTTAGCAAAAAAAAAAAACAAAATAAATAGAAAAGAAATTCCAACCAAGAATTTCATAGCTTGCCAAACTAAACTTTATAAACAAAGGAGAAATAAAATACTATCCAGACAAGCAAGCACTAAAGGAATTTCTTACCACTAGGCCAGCCTTATAAGATATCCTTAAGGAAGTTCTAAACATGGAAACAAAAAAGCATACCTGTTTCAAAAACACCCTAAGTAAATAGCCCATAGATCTTACTAAAGCAACCACACATCCGACACTGGAAAGCAAACAGTCAACAACTTCACAATAGAATCAAAACCTCACATATCGTCGGGCGTGGTGGCTCACACCTGTAATCCCAGCACTTTGGGAGGCCGAGGCGGGTGGATCACGAGGTCAGGAGATCGAGACCATCCTGGCTAACACAGTGAAACCCCGTCTCTACTAAAAATACAAAAAATTAGCCAGGCGAGGTGGCGGGTGCCTGTAGTCCCAGCTACTCGGGAGGCTGAGGCAGGAGAATGACATGAACCCCAGGGGGTGGAGCCTGCAGTGAGCCGAGATCGCGCCACTGCACTCCAGCCTGGGCTACAGTGAGACTCTGTCTCAAAAAAAAAAAAAAAACCTCACATATCAATATTAACTTTGAATATAAATGGTTTCAATGCCTCGGTTAAAAGGCACATAGTCCCAAGTTGGATAAAAAGAGGCTCATCCACCTGTTGTTTTCAAGAGCATCTCACATGTAACAACATCCATAGGCTCAAAATAGAGAACTGGAGAAAGATCTGCCATGCAAACGGAAAATGAAAAAGAGCAGAGGTCTCTATTCTTATATCAGATAAAACAGACATTAAACCAACAACAATAAAAAGGACAAAGAAGGGAATTACAAAATGATAAAGGGTTAAATTCAACAAGAAGACTTAACTATCCTAAATATATATGCATCCATATATATATATTGGAGCATTCAAATATAAATTGGAGCATCCAGATTCATAAAAAAAGTACTTTTATGTTGGGGTGATCAGACCTAACACTAGGCTGTGGGGGCTACGAAGTCTGGCAGAGTCAAAGGAATGAGAAAAGACAGGTTAAGAGTACATAAGCTGGGTCTTTGCAAAACAGAAGAGGGGGACATGTTGGTAGAAGAGCTGTGGCAAGACAGTCTTCTGCCCTTTGGCACAAAGCTTAGTGTTCCAAGGGCCACGAAATGTTTTAGACCTTAGACCCCAGACATCTTCCAAGACTCTTTTATATTATGACAGAGAAGCCAGTCCTGCCTCAGCTCTTCTACCAACACTTTTAGACCTAAAAAAGGACTTAGACACAATAATAGTGGGGGACTTTAACACCCCCTGACAGCATTAAACATATCATTGAGGCAGAAAACTAACAAAGTAATTCTGTATGCAAACTCAACACTTGACTAATTGGACCTAATAAACATCTACAGAATACTCTACCCATCAACCACAGAACATACATTCTTCTCATCTGCACATGGAACATATTCCAAGATTAGCCACATGATAAGCCATAAAACAAGTCTCAATAAGTGCAAGAAAATCAAATTCATAACAACCTATTATTGGACCACAGTAGAATAAAAATAGAAATCAATACCAAGAAGATCTCACAAAACCACACAATTATATGGAAATTAAATACTTAATGGGTCACTTTTTGGTAAACAATGAAATCAGGGCAGAAATTTAAAAAATTCTTTGAAATAAATGAAATCAGAGACACAATATACCAAAATCTCTGGGATGCAGCAAAAACAGTGTTAAGAGGAAAGTTCATAGCACTAAATGCCTACCTCAAAAAGTTGAGAAGATCTCAAATTAACAATATAACATCACACCTAGAAGAAACACAAAAACAAGAACAAAGTAACACCAAAGTCAGAAGAGGAAAAGAAATAACTAAAATGTGAGTGGAACTGAACAAAACTGAGACCCAATAATCCACAAAGAATCAACAAAAGCAAAAGCTGGTTGTTTGACAAAATAAAAATAGTTGATAGACCATTAGCTAGATTAACAATGAAAAAAAGAGAAGATCCAAATAAGCACAATAAGAAATGACAAAGGTAACATTAAAATCAATCCCACAGAAATACAAAAAATCTCCAGAGACTATTATAAACACCTCTACACCCACAAACTAGAAAATCTAGAGGAAATAGATAAATTCTTGGAAACACACAATCTCCCAAGATCAAATCACGAAGAAATCAAAACATTAAACAGACCAATATCGAGTTCCAAAATTGAAATAGTAATAAAAAACCTACCAGCCAAAGAAAGCCCTGGACCAGATGGATTCACAACCAAATTCTACTAAATGTACAAAGAAGAGCCAGTACCAATTCTACTAAACTATTTTAAAAAATTGAGGAGGGACTTCCTTATTCATTCTATAAAGCCAGCTTCACCCTGATACCAAAACCTAGCAGACACAATGAAAAAAGAAAACTGCAGGCCAATATTTGTGATGAACATAGATGCAAAAATCCTCAGCAAAATACTAGCAAACCGAATTCAACAGCACATCAAAAAGTGAATTCACCATGCTCAAGTAGGCTTTATTTCTGGCATGCTGATAAGGCTGATAAGGTTGATTTAACATACACAAATTTATGAATGAGATTCACCACGTAAGTAGAATTAAAAACAAAAACCATATGATCATCACAATAGATACAGGAAAAGCTTTCAATAAAATCCAACATCCCTTCATGAAAGAAACCCCAAAAAATTAGGCATCAAAAGAACATGCTTCAAAATAAGAAGAACTATCTATGACAAACCCACAGCCAACATTACACTGAATGGGCAATATGTAAGCATTCCCGTTGAGAAATGAAACAAGAAAAGGATGTCCACTCTCACCACTCCTATTCAACATAGTACTGGAAGTGCTAGCCAGAGCGATCAGGCAAAAGAAAGAAATAAAAGTCATCCCAATAGGAAAAGAAGAAGTCAACCTATCTCTCTTTATAGACAATATGATTCTACACCTAGAAAACATTGAAGACTCTGCCAAAAGGCTTCTGTAAATAATAAATAACTTCAGTTAAGTTTCAGAATACAAAATCAATGCACAAAAGTCAGTAGCATTTCTATACACCAACAATGTTCATGCTGAGATCCAAATCAAGAACATAATCTCATTTCCAATAGGCCCCCACAAATGCACTCACACACACACATGAAAAAACAAAAACAAAAATCTAGGAATGCATCTAACCAAGGAGGTGAAAGATCTCTACAAGGAGAACTACAAAACACTGCTAAAAGAAATTATAAATGACACAAACAAATGGAAAAACATTCCATGCTTATGGATTGGAGGAATCAATATTGTTAAAATGGCCATACTGCCCAAAGCAATGTACAGATTCAATGTTATTCCTATCAAACTACCAACATCATTTTTCACAAAACTGGAAAAACTATTCTAAAATTTATATGGAACCAAAAAGGAACCTGAATAGTAAAAACAATTGTAAACAAAAAGAACAAAGCCAGAGGCATCACGTTATCTGACTTTAAACTATACTATAAGAGTACAGTAACCAAAACAGCATGATACTGGTACATAAATAGACATATAGACCAGTGGAGGAGAATAGAGAACCCAAAAATAAAGCTGATCAGCCATCTGATCTTCAACAAAGTCAACAAAGATAGCAGGGAGGAAAGAATTCCCTATTAAATAGTGCTGGGATAGCTGGCTAGCCATATGCAAAAGAATGGAACTGGACCCCTAATTTCACCATATACAAAAAAATAGCTAAAGATGGATTAAAGATTTAAATGTAAGATCTCAAACTACAAGAATCCTAGAAGAAAACCTGGAAAACATCATTCTGTACATCAGCCTTGAGAAAGGATTTATGACTAAGTCTACAAAAGCAATTTCAACAAAAACAAAAATTTCCAAATGGGACCCAATTAAATTAAAGCACTTCTGCACAGCAAAAGAAACTATCAACAGAGTAAACAGACAACCTATAAAATGGGAGAAAATATTCACAAACTATACATCCAATGAAGGTCTAACATTCAAAATCTATATAGAACTTAATTCAACAAAAAATAATAAATAAATAACTCCATTAAGAAATGCACAAGGCCGGGCATGGTGGCTCATGCCTATAATCCCAGCACTTTGGGAGGGTGAGGCGGGCATATCACCTGAGGTCAGGAGTTTGAGACCAGCCTGACCAACACAGAGAAACCCTGTCTCCACTAAAAATACAAAATTAGCCGGGTGTAGTGGCAGGCACCTGTAATCCCAGCTACTCAGGAGGCTCAGGTAGGAGAATCACTTGAACCCAGAAGGCAGCGGTTGCGGTGAGCCAACATCACACCATTGAACTCCAGCCTGGGAAACAAGAGCAAAACTCTGTCTCAAAAAAAAAAAAAAAAAAAAGAAAGAAAGAAAGAAATGTGCAAAAGACATGAACAGATACTTCTCAAAAGACAACATACAAGCAGCCAACTAACATATCAAAAACTTATTCACATCACTAATCATCAGAGAAATGCAACTCAAAACCACAAAGAGATACCATATCACACTAGTCATACTGTCTATAATCAAAAAGTCAAAAAACAACAGATGTTGATGAGGCTGTGGAGAAAGGGGAGTGCTTAGACACTGTTGGTGGGAATGTAAGTTAGTTCAATCACTGTAAAAAGTTTGAAGGTTTCTCAAAGAACTTAAAAGAGAACTACCATTTGACCCAGTAAACCCCATCCCAGGTATATATCCAAAAGAAAACAAATCATTCTACCAAAAAGACATATGCAACTGTATGTTCATTGCACCACTATACAGAATGGCAAAGACATGAAACCCACATAGGTGCCCATCAATGGTGGAATGGGTTAAAAAAAATGTGGCATGTATATACCTTAAAATACCACACAGCCATAAAATAATGAAATCATGTCCTTTGCAGCAACATGGATGCAGCTGGAGGCCATTATCTTAATGAAGGAATAGAAAACCAAACACCATATGTTCTCACTTATAAGTGGGAGCTAAACATTAGATACTCACAGACATAAAGATGGCATCAATAGACACTGAGGACTACTAGAGAGGGAAGGAAGAAAAGGAGCAAGGGCTGAAAAACTGTTGAGTATTATGCTTAGTACCTGGGTGATGGGATCATTTGTATCTCAGCATCACACAATATGCTCAGTTAACAAACCTGCACATGTACCCCCTGAATCTAAAATAAAAGTTGAAAAAAAAATAAATGTAAACTATTATATTTAAAGAATATTCAGTGAAACCAGAGTAATTAAATTAATAGTAGTAATAAAGGCCTTGTAAGAAATGAACATTCCATCACCAAGCTGAACAATGGGGAATACTTTAAAGCAACCCCAATAGAAGTAGCTCTCATGATTTGGAGATTGCAGTAGTTTCTTACAGAACAGAAACTGGAAACTGAGATCAAGACCAACTAATTATATGTAAATATATTTTAAAAATATATAATTTTAATACACAGCATGAATTTAAGCCATCTTCACAAATCCTTTTATCTTATTCATAATGCCCAAATTGAAGGGCCTCTCTGACTACTGCTTTATAGGTATACAAAGGTCTAGTAGATCTTATTTGGCTATTAGTTCCCAGTTATTAGATGAGCAAAGAGTGGCCAGTGGTTTTCCTTACAGAATTAAGCTTTAATAAGCTTTATCTCCATGTGGTGTGTTACAGTTTCATAGATCAAAATACCTGCAGTTTCTAAGAAACAAGTTTAAGCTCTAGCATTTATTTCCAGATAAACAGCAGTGTTCTTCAATAAACCAGGTACTAGAAAAAGTTACAGTGCCTCAGTTATATATTCCGCTTTTACTATAGTTGCTTCCAAACTATTTCAGTACTTACTTGCCCCACCTCCTGTGAGAGTAAGAAGTCCGGATCACCAATGCTTAGGTGATTTTCTAGGTTACAAATCTTGTGTAAAGTGGAAAGAGCCTTACTGTGTCACAGACTTGAACAAATAACCCCAGAATGAGTACTACTTAAGAAAGAAGAGAATATCTATTTCTGCCTCTGAACTACTTTTCATTTGCTTCAGCTGTGATTTAAGGCATTTAGTCTAAGGCTGATAATGTTTTCATTCCGGCTAACATGCCATTCCTGAGCCTTGCTTTCCAATGCATTCCTTGTTGTTATTAGCCTCTGCTTTATATGGATGGGAGATTGACTACAACAGGCTCCCATATCATCTGGCTTGTGGCTTAGCTAGTTAGAGGCACTGCAGAAGGTGGGAAGCTAGAGGGAGGAGAAACCAGAATATTTCTCCATCCCCGTTCTGCTCAACCTTGATTATTGAGATTACTATTATTATGCATTAGCTATGTGAAATATATTCACATCACTTACAACTAAATAATCTTTACTGACAAAATACAAAGATCACTAAACTTATTTATTATTTTTATTTATTTATTTATTTATTTTTGAGACAGAGTCTCACTCTTGTTGCCCAGGCTGGAGTGTGATGGCGTGATCTCAACTCACCACTACCTCCGCCTCCCAGTTGCAAGCGATTTTCCTGCCTCAGCCTCCCGAGTAGCTGGGATTACAGGCATGCACCATCATGCCCAGCTAATTTTGTATTTTTAGTAGAGACAGGGTTTCTCCATGTTGGTCAGACTGGTCTCTAACTCCCGACCTCAGGTGATCTGCCCACCTCAGCCTCCCAAAGTGCTGGGATTACAGGCGTGAGCCACCGCGCCCAGACAGAAATCACTGAATTTATTTTTAAATGAAAACAAACTACAAATTGCTATGAAATAATTTTAAATTGCTGTTGTCAGAAGTCACTGGGGTTAATCTTTTTATTCCTGGTTTAATTATGAAAAATGACTCATTATCATTTGCCATACTGGGTTAGAATTACCTTGTACCTCTATAAGGACGCTGATTTTTTAACCACTTCCCAGAGAACATCTGTACAGTTCTCAAAATATTATTTTAACAACATCAAGAGTATATTTAATAGAGGACCTCTCATTTGTTTGCAAAGCCAAGCAGACAAGTAAGAACAGTAAGAGCAATAAGTTATACAGAAGGCTTGGCACTTTTTTGCAGTTGACTAGTAGGTGAGGCCCTTCCCTACTTTATTTGTAGTTTATAACAAGCCTTGAGAGATTTTTAAAATCTTGATTATCTAAATACAGAAATCAACTACATTAATAAAGAAAATATCTGGTAGAAGATATGTTGAAAATAGTTTTCAATGTTACTTAAGGTTTCTATTTGAAATGTCAATTTTTAAGAAAAGGAAGATAAAAAATAAAACAGTGTGATGCTAAAAAATTAACAACTGCATAGCAGTGCACAATACATAAAGTAAATTTTAAATCCAAGTAGATTATTATCATCCCATGCTCATAAATTACAATTGTGCATAGTATAGGCTAAGCAAATTGCTCAAAGCTACAATGAATAAATCATGGATCTGGGAGTTGCTACCTGTTCCTTTATCCAAGAGTGATGGTATACATAATAATGGTTATATCGACAATAATCATTTGAATTTATTGGTTTAGAAAACTTTAAAGTCCAGGAGTATATTTGGCTTTAAGCATAGCTTCAGTCATGGCATGAAGCTGAAGTGATGTCATCAGTGTCTGTTTCTCTCCATCACTTGGAGTTACTGATCAAATGATGGCCAGGAGTCCACCATCCATTGGTGTCATTGTACTATTCCATGTGCCCACTGGATCCCAGAATACAACGTGAATTATTCTTTCTGGAATTGGACTAACAATATTCTTGACAATCTAAGTACAGCTGTAGGGCTAGAAGAACCTTGGTCTGAAGGATGCCACATAGCTCACAATTCCCCTGGGCTTATTTATGAAAGAGGAATAATTATAAACATCATGTCTAAGTAAGCATTACTGAAAGCCAAAATCTTCTCTTATTTCACCAAATAATGTACAAGAATGTTCATAGCAGCTTTACTAATTGTTTCTCTGTATTAGTCCATTCTCACACTGCTATAAGGACTTCCCTGAGACTAGGTAATTTATAAAGAAAAGAGGTTTAATTGACTCACAGTTCTGCACGTCTGGGGAGCCTCAGGAAACTTACAATTGTGGCAGAAGTGTAACAGTCTTTCGTTGTCTTAGATAACACTCAGAGGAGCACGGACACAAAGGTGAGGTTGGAGCAAAAGTTTATAGCTGAAAGAAGAAATCTCTCTGCCATAAGAGAGGGGGTCCCAAACAGGAATACCCACTATGAGTCTGGGCTCCAGGGTTTTCATGGACTGGGAAGCGGAAGGAATGAGCTTTGTCAGTGAGCTGTCTTAGTGAATGTGTGACTCAGCTTGGCCTGGGATCAACCAGGAGCTGAAATGATGATTCATAGAGGCTGCTCAGCTTGGCCCAGGACCTGTTAGAAGCTGAAGTGAAAGCCTGGCCCGGGACCAATCAGAGGCTGAAGTGATGATTCACAGGAGCTAGACTTATACTCCTAATAAAGGAAAGTAGCTAGCCCACTGGAACCCCCCAGAGTCCACCATGCCCATGCCCACAAAAGGAGAAGAAACTTTTCCTGGGAGCCCACTGACTATACACAGGACAAAGACATTTCTATGCCAGGCCTTGTTCCCTTGTCTGAGTGAGCTGGAGGTTTGTGCAAGTTTTTATCCAAATGGACCGGAGGTTTTTTTCTATCTTTGCAGCTGTGGGCATGTCTCCAGGCACAACACCCTGTGCTAGTTCCCTTATCGGTGCCTGCAGCTTGAATTTTTTCCCAGGCTGCTTTCTATGTTATGTGGGGATGAGGAACTGACCCATGGGCCAGGGGCTCTCCAGGACCCTTCCCTTGTTATCTATCTAAGGCAAGCTAACTAACTCCTTTCAGAAGGAGAAGCAGGCACATCTTACATGGTGGCAGGCAAGAGAGGGGGATGAAGGAAGAACTTCCAAACACTTACAAAACCATCAGATCTTGTGAGAACTCACTCACTATTATGAGAACAGCATGGCTGAAACTGCCCCCATGATCCAATCACCTCCCTCCTTCAACACGTGGGGATTACAGGTCCCTCCTGTGACACTTGGGAACCACAATTTGAGATGAGATTTGGGTGGGGACACAGAGCCAAATCATATCACTCTCCCAACTGGAAACGACTGAAATACTCATCAGTAGGAGAATGGATACATAAACTGTGAAAATTCATACAATGGAAACAGATGGTTCCTGACTTAACAATGGTTTGACTGACTTACGATTTTTAAACTTTAAGATGGTATGGAAACCACTTTAAGTACCCATACAACCACTCTATTTTTCACTTTCAGTACAGTGTCCAATAAATTACATTGGATAGTCAACACTTTATTATCAAGTAGTGTTAGATTTTTGAGCCCAAGTATAGGCTAATGTAAGTTCTCTGAACATGTCTAAGGTAAGTGAGGCTAAGCTATGATGTTCAGTAGGTGACGTATATTAAATGCATTTTGACTAACTATATTGTCAACTTACAACAGGTTTATCAGGACATACCCCGTCATAAGTCAAGGAGCATCTATACTACATAGGAGGAAAAAAAGAACAAATGGATACTACCTGCAATCATATGGCTCAAACTTTCAGACTTTATGTTAAGTAAATGAAGCCAGGTTAAAAAGAGTACATACTCTATAATTCCATTCATATGAAGCTCAAAAACAGGCAAAACTAATTGATTATAACAAAATCTAGAGTCTTAGTTTCCTTGAAGTCACTGGGTTTCGACTGAGGAGGGGCATGAAGGAAATTTCTGGCTGTTGGAAATGTTACATCTCAATCTAAGTGGTAGTTATTTGGATATGTGTGTAAAAGTTCCTTGAGCTGACACTTAAGAATAGTGTGCTTTAATCACTTTATTATGCATATGCTAAAAGTCAATATTGAAATTTGGTTTAAAATCTGCTCTGAATCATTTGAGCATGAACACATTGACTAATATGCCACATCATAAAATACCACAGTGAAACATCACAGCAATACATCTAAATATGCCACCATCCTGACACTCTTCTTAAACTTATTCATCCTGGATATGCAGTGACCTTTATGTTTTTAAGGTGATATATTTTTAAATGACATGAATTTTGAATTGTTTACTCAGTTTCAGTAACAGATGTGCTCAGACTTGTTTGTGTTCTGAGATTTAGCTGCTGTGTTATCAGCAACATGTATTTATCAACAAACCAGGTGCAGAGATGCAATAACGTGCAGTATATGCCCACTAGTAACCATATCAGCCAGCAATAATGTAACCTTATGCAACAAATAGATTATTTTAAGTGGGGTAAAATTGAATTTTTATAAATGGATGGCTACTAAAACTCCATTTTCAAGATTTATTTTTGCTAATTTCTCCATCCAAATCAGCAAAACAAGTAATTAATTAGCTGAAGCCACTTAAATATAATGTTTCTTAAAATATTTATTTAATAAAATATACTGTCTATTTTATAAGTTTCTCCCTCCTCTTCAATTTGCTTAAAACTACACCATAGGTCAAAAAAGAAAAACACAAGTTTTGATATCTTTCGTCTTTTCTCTCTTTTTTTTTTTTTTAGAGATGAGGTCTTACTCTGTCACCTCGGCTGGAGTGCAGTGGTGCAATCATGGCTCACTGCAGTCTTGACCTCCCAGGATGAAGCTATCCTCCCACCTCAGTCTCCCCAATAGCTGGGACTACAGGCAAATGCCACCAGGCCTGGTTGATTTTTGTATTATTTGTAGACACAGGATCTCACCGTGTTGCCCAGGATGGTCTCCAACTCTTGAGTTCATGCAATCTACCCACCTCAGCCTCCAAAAGTGCTGGGATTTCAGGCATGAGCCACCATCACACCTGGCCTTTTGTTTTGTCTTTATCTTTAGGTCTTTGATAGTGAGTCACTGGAAGAACAAAAAGATCAAGTAATGAAATCATTTAAAGTCAGGCCCATCCAGCTTAAGTCAGACGCAATTTGTTAATATGAGGCTTACGAATCCTAGGTTTTATTAGAAAACATTGATTACTAGAGATTTAGGAGTCTGAAGATCTTGTTAACAGCCTCCCTATGCTGACTGAGAACCTGGGGAAATTGCAGTCTCTTTCCAGACTACTTTTCAAGAAATTTCTCCCTGGTTGCTTTTCAGAACTAAATGGTTTCTTTGCTTGAAAAATTGAACAAACAACTGAATTCTGGCCTTGCAAAGGTCTCTTCTGTTTTCAGGTTGGTGGCATTTTGGCTACAGTATGTCATCCGCTTTTTGAGACTGTGGTATCTCCAGAACATCCTTGAAAATAAGATCACATATTTTTATAAAAAGGAATGATGTGTGATATTGAACCTGTTCTTGCTCATGCTAGATTAAAGCAAACCTGTTCAAGAGTTCATGATGACCTAATATGTATTAAAATTTCACTAAGTACAATATAATTTTGACTCTCTTTTAGAAAAAGAATATATTTTATTCCATATAAGGGCCAAAAAATACTATCATATATTGACAGTGAAATATAATAGGCAACTTTTACAATGCTAGGTGCATAGGAAGTGCCTAATACATTACATTGATTGACTGACATGTAAATGAACTGTGTGATTCTTTATGATCTTTCACAGATTGGGAAGCTCTGAAAACACATTACTTATTCAAAAAAGAACTGAAAGATCAGTCCCTGAATGAGCAGCTCTATTGTTCTGTCCAACTGTCTTTGGCCTAGGTGAGAGGATATTTAACTTAGATTTAACTGGTCTTCAGTTGTCTCTACTTGACCTTCCATGTCACAAATGGAGCAGAAAGCAAGATATGCACAGAGCAGAAAAGACAAGTCAATATCTGACCTCCAAAATCAATTCAGGGAAACATTTTCAGTACTTAACTGTGTATTGTTCAAGTTTTTGTGTAAAGAAAATAAACTAGGCCTTCTCCTGGCTCTGTAGGCGCTCATAATGCATAGAGTTTTAGTCTCTAGAATAAATCTATCTATTGAAGAACAAGGTGATTGTAATACATTAGTAGTTCTCCCCTTATATCCAGGGTTGTGTTTTTTACATTTTCAACTACTCATGGTCAACCAGAGTCTGCAAATAGGTGAGTACAGTACAATAAGGTATTTTGAGAGGGAGAGACAGACCACATTCACATAACTTTTATTACAGTATACTAATTGTTCTATTTTACTATTAGTTATTTTTGTTAATATCTTAACAGGCCTAATTTGTAAATTAAATTTTATCATAGTTTATGTATGTATAGAAAAAGACATCGCATATATAGAGTTTGGTACTATCCACGTTTTCAGGAATTCACTAGGGATTTTGGACTGTTTCCCCACAGATAAGGGGAGACTACTGTACACAGTGTTCAGAGATGAATATCCCTTCAGGTTGAAGCTGAATGAATGCATATTTGAAGTGAATAGAGATAGAGATATGAGAGTACTTATTTATATATCCTGATCTAGAAAGCAGAAAGCTGTTGGACTGTTTTCTCTTCTTTCTTTTTTTCTTTTATTTTTTTTTGAGACAGGGTCTCATGGAGTGCAGTGGCACAATCACCACTCACTGCAGCCTCAAACTCCTGGACTCAAGCAGCCCTCCTACCTCAGCCTTCTGAGTAGCTGGGACTAGAGATGCGTGCCACCATGCCTGGCTAATTTTTTTATTTTTTTATAGACAGGATCCCACTATGTTGTCCAGGCTGGTCTTGAACACCTGTGCTCAAGCAATCCTCTGGTCTTGGCCTCCCAAAGTGTTGGGATTACAGGCATGAGCCACCATGTCCAGCTGGGCTTTTTTTTTTTTTTAATATCGTTTTGCTTGTTTTGGTTTTTGCCCTTTAATTTCAAGTTGGTCTTTATGCTCTACCAATGTTCAAGAGGTATTTTTCCAATAAGAAAGCTTGCTAATTCAATATTATTAGTTTATTTGAGTTTGATATACCATCTGTAGCATATTATAATAGCTAATTTTTTTTCAAAGTTCAATTTACATACACTGGCCAAGGTCTTTGTGACTTCAGTAATGCTGACACCTTTGGGTAAATTGGAAAAGGATATAGAAAAAAATCCTCTAAACATCGGCTTCCTGAAATTGAGTAAATTTCATGAATTATAAGTAGTTATTCCAATATTTGAATAGGTAACTACATAAATATTTCTGACTGTCTCACTTGACACCATTAGTATTGAGTCAGTTGTGGTTTATCAGGAAAACAGAAACCACCCTGTGTATCATGGATCTTAAGGATGCACGTAATAAAGAATTAGAGATTTATACTTCTGTTGGAAAATAGAAGAATAGAGATAGAGAAGCTTCTACCAACATTTAGGGGTCCTGCCTCTGAAGGTTAAAGAAGTCATCTCAGCCTAAAGCACTGAAGCGGTTGGTTGAAGGTCTTATCTGGAAGTTGCTGCAATTCTCTGGTGTCTCTAGAAAGGTCTTATGAACAAACTCAGACTGAAACCACTAAACTGGTGGTTCTCAAGCACTCACCTCTGACCACACATCTGGCTGCAACTATATCCAGAGAATAATTATTTTCTTCCAAGTTTCTTTCATTGGCAAACTCAAACCTGGGACTACTCAGGGAAGGGGATTCTGGAATATACAGTTCCCAGTTTCTTTGCTGAAATGTAGAGGAGACTTTGGTTCCCATCTAAAAGAGTGTTGGGTGCACAGTGGACCTCAGGTGATCCTGCAGAAGAGCTCCCAATTTGTGCATCACTTTCTAAAATAATGCTCACAATAAGGTGTTATTACCTTAAAAGGACACTTGTGTTCCATTTAAAAGTTGGAAGGATTCTGTAAGAAAAAAGAAAAGTGCGATATTTTAACCCTGGCTTGGAAATTAATAATGAACAGTAGCATAGAAAAGGCAGTAAAGAGCTAGCAGAAAACAAAACAAAACATGTGAATTTATTTAATCCAACATTTCCACACTTTCTGGATGAAGGAACACTTAGGTATGTCCTGCAGCGCTTGCTAACTACATTCCACAGTACACTTTTATATAAACCCTATTCTAGAGGATGCTTTTGGCATGCTTCAAGGTTACTGAACAAATCTACAGTTAAACGAAATATGCTGACTAAATGTATTTATCTCTTCTTCCTCCCGGCACTCTACTGAAATCACAGTATTAGGATCACTAAGGCATAAACCCCCAAAACAAAAGAAATGAGAAAAAAACATCAGAGATGACAGATTTCCGCAGTTCTGAAAGATAGATAACAGATGTAAAATTAGTAACTGAGGAAATGTCCTTTAAAATGTTTAACAACCAGGATGATCTGGGCACCAGCCAGTCAGAAGAGAAACCAGAAGAGTTTAGAGCTGAGCCTTGGAGGCTCACTGATGGGTCAAATATTAACCCACTCATCAGTGGTTTGATGGTGGGAAGTTGAAGGCTGAGTTTGAAGCTAAAGACTATTTTTCAGGCTCAGAGGATGTGATCTCTATTTTCATTGCTATGCTCTTAATCCTTTATTTCTTTTTCTTTTAAAAAAGACCTCACTTTACTCAGGATTCTTGACTTTAGTTTGAACACATACAACAAAAAGTAACATTGCTATTAATGATCTTTAAAGATCATTAGGATTGAATACGTGGCATTTTGTTGGTGCTGATTCACAATAAATTAAAGACATTATTAGATTCTCTAGTTGCTTGTTGAAGGACAACAAAGGTGAAGGGTTAAGTGAGGTGTTGGTCAAAAGTTAAATTAGTTTGCTATACTCTGTATTCAAGATACTAATTTTTATCTCAACAACTACGCTAATTCTGTTTACAAAAGAGAATGGCTTTCTCTCTTTTATTTGACTTTTTAAATTTTATTCTTCCTTCATGAACAAATTTAAATTATATTTTATTTGTAAAAGCTTTTCCACTAATTCTTAGCCATATCGACCTTTCATTATTCTGCCATGCTACAGTGCTTACTTTCTGTGTCATACATTTTGGCTTATGACAAAGATGATCTTGAGCTATTATCTATGCTTTTCATCTGATGAACTAGTTCACCTATGAGATTGTGAACTCCTTGAAAGAGAGAATATGTCTTGCCAAAAATATTTACTGGGTGTATTAATCAGGTCCAACCAGAGAAACAGAACTAGAAGGAGATATATTTATTACAAGGAACTGGCTAGTACAATTGTAGGGACTGGCCAAATAAGTTCAAAGACCATAGGCAGAAGACAAGCTAGCTGGAACCACACAGGCATGAACCAAAGCTTCCTGTTCACAGGCAATGGTCAGAAAGAAAGATCCACAGAGAAGGGAGAACTATAGACTCAGCAGCTATCTTGAGTCCTTGACATAGGAAGAGCCTAAGTCCTCTTCTAAAAGCTTTCCAAATAATTCAGATTCACCCTGAATAAACTTCTTCTTCATTAACTTAAAGTCAACTGATTAGAAACTTTAATCACATCTGCAAAATATCTTCACAGCAGTGTCTAGATTAGTATTTTAATAACTGGAAGAAGTTATATGCATGTTACAAAATGACCATTGCCTCTCTATTTTCTCATGAGAGAATAACCTTTATAACCAGACACATATAGGGAATCCTGGGGACTACAGTTCAGCCCAGTCAAATTGACAAGTCAAAAATCTATCACACTAAGCGTCTAGTATATAAGAAATAGAGAATATTTTTGCTGCCCTTAGAGAAGAAATAAAGTCCTATATAGTTATTTCCTATCTCCCCAAATGCCTGGCTCTATGCTAGATATATAACAGGTACACAATAAATACATAAAGAAATAGGTGGCCTTGGCTAATTTCTACCCAATTTGATTTTGATTGATTTGAGTACTAAACAGGTTGATGAGTACACTGTTTTGTCTGCATAAAATGATTTCATGGGAAGAAATAGTTGAGTTAATGGCAGCATTGTGTTTTCTCTCATTTAGTTCTGTTAAGAAGCACATGCTAAATGGTAATTTTTGAAAATAGCACAAAATGCCTTTATTATGTTTGATAGAGCATTTATTTATTCAGCAAACCATTTCAAATTCACAGCATAAGCCATCAATGTGCTATCATGGTTCCATGTGCTGCAGATACAGTTGAGGACAAAACAGTTTCTACACACATAGAGCTTGTTATGTGGGAGGTGACAAAAAATTTAAAAATGAACAATTTAATATATAAAATGTCAGTTAATCAGAGCAGATTCAATAACTTAGGGACTGAAATTTACACAATTTTAATGGTCTTGAGTTAAAGAAAAATAAATCATAAAATCAATGAATACTAACAAATGAATTAGATTGAATTAGATAAATGCACTAATACGTAGAATGGGAAAATAAATTATAAATTTTACAAACCTGATGTGATGATTAATTATTGGTGCCAACTTAACTGTGCTAAGGGACGCCCTGAGAGTTGGTAAAACACTCTTTTTGGATGTATCTATGAAGGTGTTTTTGGAAGAGATTAGCATTTGAATAGCTAGCTTCAGCAAAAAAGATCTATCCTCATCAATGTGGGTAGATGTCATTCAATCCCTTGAGGGCCCAGACAGAAGACAAAGGCAGAGAAAGGAAAAATTTATTTTCTCTCTTCTGGAGCTGGAGCATCCGTCTTTTCCTGACCTTGGACACGAGAATTCTAGATTCTTAGGCCTTTGGACGCCAGGACCTAATATCAGTGACCACTTGGGTTCTCAGGCCTCTGACAATGGACTCAGAACGCTAACATCAGCTCCTCAAGTTCTCAGGCCTTTAGACTAAGATTGAATCATACCACCAGCTTCCCTGGTAATTTTCTACGTCTGGTGGAAAAAAATTGTTTCCCATACATTCACTTCTGGTGTTTTATGCTTCAAACCTTGTTTCTTCCCCACTACCCTCATAATTCCTATGCCAGGCACTGTGAACACACTCCAATTGTCCTAAGACTTCTGGCCCTGCCCCTATAATCCAAAATGTCCAGTGTATCCCCAACTCAACTTCCCCTTGGTTAGACCTTAACAATGCCTGCTGCTATTCCAATACCACCTGGAAAGAAGGGAAATATGATACATGATTATTGTTTAGAAAATAAACTTACTTTTATAATTTTTTATAAAAACGTATGGCCAAATGAGAAGCCCAGAATAAATAAAGGCCAAAGTTTGTAGGACAGTTTAGCAGAAAATTTACTCTGTTATCTAAAATTTTTATTGATTTATGCTGTAATATCCCCCATTTCTTCCCTGAGTACTGCTCATTTTATTGATCTTCATCTGTAAAATAATTGCTTGCAGTATATTGTTGAATCCTGTACTGCTAGACTTTTACATGGTGGGATGCCTACTGGGTTAAGTCAGTGTCAAATCCAGGAACTTCACATCATTAGTACCTTTGAGTAGGGTAACATATTTGAAATATTAAGTCATGTGTAAAACACTGTCATGCATTTTTTCCATTTTGCTTCCCCATGCCACACTAGCTCAGGTGCCCTGCCTTCTTCCATACTTACTGAGAATAGCTATATTTTGTGAGGGCTATGGCAGAGTCAAATGGGGGGAATAAAGTATCTTCCTAGCTTTGCTTTCCAAAAGCCTGAAGTCCTAAGATGACCTGGTGAACTGAGACTACTCCTAACCTCAGAAATGAGAGAAATAGTAAAAGAGAGTGGTGCCTTGAGTCCCTAGACAGAAAAGACTCCCCCACTAAAGAAGGGAGAGAGAGATGGAGGAGACATGGTGAGGGCATAGGTATCAGAGATGAGGGCTGAATGGGTGTGGAAGGCTGATGTGGGGCTCCCATTTATGGGCTCTGTGTCCTGTTTCTAGGCAAAGCCCTGGAGTGTCACCAAGACTGCAGACAAAAAACATGAATAGAGAATCTAGGCAGTTGGGTGTCAGCACCATGGTGATTTTAGTGCCTCCACACAGCATGGGATCCCATGACTATACAGACCACTCATGGAGCCACACAAGCAGAAATGAGGGATGTCAGGGGTGACATGTGTGAACTGAGAACTAGATAAGATGGACGCCAAAGCAGATATTTGTGAAGATAAATGACATGTAGAGTCCACTCAGCTAAGAAGGAGTAGAGAGGATTCTTCAACTGAACAGGATTAAATGATGAAAAACTAAAAATAGCCATCAAATCCAGGCATAAATAATTTTAAATAGAATAATTAAATAAGAATAATTTTCAAAGAATTACATGTATATGTGTGTGTATGTGTACAACAAAAACACACACACATGCATATCTTGCAGAGTATATTTCATACAACTGGTTATTAGAGCCCAAGCCATTCTGTTGGAGGCATTCAAAAAATGGCTTTTTCTAAGAAAAAGAATGTACTAATGAGAAAAGTCTCAAAATTCTCAAGAAAATTCTATGTAATTTTCAGTAACTCAGATAAGTTTTTGGTCATGGAGAAAGACATTAACATTAACATATTCTGGGTCTTTTTCTACTGCTATTTATATTTCACACACTAAGTAGGATAGATGTGTTTAAGTATTAATCTATGACCTGTATTATAAAAGCTATATCTTCATTACAAACACCTAACATTAAAATTGTCATTAACAAACTAGTCAAGTTTTGGAAATTATCTGACATAAACATAATAAGAACCTTTAAGTTGATTGTAAATATATTAGCTATTATTATAGATTAAATATGGCTATTTTTATGAGGTCTATAATATTTAGTCCTTAACATTGAAAAAATTTTATAGAATATTAGAACATCATCTTCAAATTGGCAAATATGATAGGTCACTAACTGAACATGTCTAATTTGGCTAATAAAGGAATATATTGTTCATTTTTTCAGAATGATAGTTACTATTTCAGACCAATTAGATGTACTTGCTATACACAGACCCTTATTTAGGAGAGGTTTGCTGAGGGAAATATTTACACCTAAGATTGTAAGGGTACAAGTATACACAATTGAAAATTGTTGCCAGGCATGGTGGCTCACGCCTGTAATCCCAGCACTTTCGGAGGCCGAGGTGGGCGAATCACGAGGTCAGGAGATCGAGACCATCCTGGCTAACACGGTGAAACCCCGTCTCTACAAAAAACACAAAAAATTAGCCGGGCGTGGTGGCGGGCGCCTGTACTCCCAGCTACTCAGGAGGCTGAGACAGGAGAATGGCGTGAACCCGGGAGGCAGAGCTTGCAGTGAACACAGATGGTGCCACTGCACTCCAGCCTGGGCGGCAGAGAGAGATTCCATCTGAAAAAAAAAAAAAAAAAGAAAAAGAAAAAGAAAAGAAAATTGTTTTTTTTTCTGACCTATTTAATTTATTTTTATTTTAAGTTTTAGGGTACATGTGCAGGATGTGTGCAGGTTTGTTACATAGGTAAATGTGTGCCATGGTGGTTCGCTGCACCTATCTACCTGAAAATTGTTAAATTTGAATAACAATAGTCAAGAGTACAGTGGAAAATCTCAGTTTGGAAGTTTACAATTTTAGTTTGTAGTCACCTAAAACCTCGATATTATTTAAAATGCAGTTGTAGGATGCTAAGTAGAGAATTGGGAATAAGAAAAACAGCACAGTAAGTAAAAAATTCATGGACTTTCCTCTTCTTTATTCTACTATATTGTCTCTTTTCATGTGCCTCTTTAGCCACCTGGATTGCTTCAGGGCTTCCTGTTCTTTGAATTATGACAGAGAATTATTCACCCTCCAGCAGCTGACCCTGGAAATAGATGCATTGGAGAAGGGTCCAAGGAGCGAAAACTGGGCTACTTGCCTCTAGCAAATAACGTTTTGTAAGAATCCAAATTTGCATCAGACTGGGAGAGGGGATAAGGCTGGGTGGAGAGATTACGGGCTGAGATTTGAGGGCTGTACATAAACTGTAATTTGAAGTTAAATTTCATTATCATTTTCAAGGTCTAATAAAGCAGAGAAACAAAATGTGAACTAAATTACTTATTAAATTCTCCCAGAGAATCAAGTGTGGCTCTCCTGCAAAGTTCCTACTCTCTAAAATTTTATGTCAAATATAAACACGAAAATAAATACAAGGTAAAGGAATTATTTTCTTTTAACATAGTAAAGACTAAAAGAAACTATCAGATAGGCTGTCAATGACAAACAGCACACAAAACATGCCAGCAAAGCAACTGATAGTCACACGCATAACACTTCCTCATTTAGACATTCAACAAATATTTTTAAGCACTGACTGCTAGAATGCAATGATAAATAAGAAAGATGATGTCCTTAATTTTCTTTAAATATATAGTTGAATATATGCGTGTGTGTGTGTGTGTGTATGTTTTGGAGGAGAGCAGAGATTAATCAAATAATTTACTCATTCATTTAACTAATATTTATCAAATGGCTACAATATTCCAGGTCTGTTCTATATATTGACAATATACAAAGTTCCTGTCCCTGTGATGGCTTACATTCTAATGAGGGAGACTATAAGTGAACAAATAAGTTTTTAAGATAATGGTAAATCCTACAGAGGAAAAACAAAAAGCAAAGGAGATTGTGTGAGTTATGTGTGAGTGCATCCTATTAAAGATTTTAAGGTTTAGTCGTTCAGAACAGGCCCCTCTGGGGAGGTGACATTTTAGCAGAAACCTGAATAGAGTGAGGATATGAGCCATGAGAATACTTAAGAATAAAACATTTTAAGAAGAGAAAATTTCAAGAGCACAGGCCCTGAACTGGAAATGTGCTTGCATGTTTAAGAAATAGCAGAAACGCCAAATTTATTGAGCACACAATACACTGAGCTGTATGTGCCAGGGATCAAAGATCCACATGAGTGAAAGCAAGACCTAGCCATCAAGGTGTATAATATTCTTCAAGATTACAACAGAAACAGATATAAATTTCCCCCACCCAGCCATCTCTAGATACTTGGAAACATTTTCTCAGAAAGTCTCTGATAAAGTTAACAAGTTGAATGAATACTGTATAAGAAATCAAAATCTGCAGAACTGAGCCAGTTCTAAAGGAAAGCCATCACCATTGTAGGCAGGAGTGTTCTAGATATGAATGTCATCAGCAGGAGAAACGTAGAGGGGCATGGAAAGGAGGGAGGAGAACATATGCACTTATAGAAAATATATGATGAATAAAATGGCACTACCACTTCCACTAGGAAGTAAATAAACAGCAGCAAAGTCAGTTAAGATGGCGTCACATAAACACTAGTGCTTCATTACCTAAATATCACACCCAAATGTTTATATAGGTAACTTCATTGTCAATGACTGATGTCAATTAATGGGACTGTTAAGACAAAAATGTTTTTTAAAATTCCCAAGATTTCTGTTATTTGCAGCCTAAAACATACAGTTTTATGTTGAAATATACCATCTTTAGGTATTTTAGATAATTTTATTAGAAATTATTCTACTTTTGGCCAGATGCAGTGGCTCACATCTGTAATCCCAGGGCTTTGGTAGGCCTAGACAGGAGGATAGCTTGAAGCCAGGAATTTGAGACTAGCTTGAACAACATAGTGAGACCTCATCTCTCGAAAAAAAATAATAATAAAATCAAAAAAGTTAGCTGGGCATGGTGATGAACACCTGTAGTCCTAGCTACTCAGGAGGCTGAAATGGGAGGATTGCTTGAGCCTAGGAGGTGGAGTCTGCAGGGAGCCAGGATTGTGCCACTACACTCCAGCCTGGACACCAGAGTGAGACCATGTCTCAAATCTGTGAGATCCTGTTTCAAAAAGGAAATAATAAAAGAAATTATTCTACATTCGAGCTAGCCAAGTAATCTATCACCTTCTAAGAAAATTGAAGGTTTTTGAAGATTGTCATAAATAATCTATTCCTTGATCAAAGGATACATATATCTTTGCCACATGCATGTACAAAAATACAACAGAATATGTTAAAAAGGTGTGATACAAAGGGAATGACCATGCTGAGGTTATTCATCCTTTTATTTCTAGGATACCTGAAATTACTAGGGCAAGATTTTGTGCAACGGCAATAGAACCGAGGAGAGTGGATACAAATTTGACTAAATTTTCTGTTAACATTATTATATGAGTTTTAAAAATTAAACTGTAGATAATTTATAATAGTCTTAGATGTTTTTCTTTATTAGTTAGGGCAAATTAGATTTCAATGCAGATGAGATTTCTTAGAATTAAAAGTTAGTATATTCTGAAACAGGCATTTCTAACAGTCGACACAGAACTGTAGCTACAAAAACCCACTAGGTAGGTTAAGAATTTAATTAAACTGCAACAAAGCCGAGGGCAAGAATTGCAAATTCATACTTTCTGAACTTTACAGATTTACACGAATCTAGCCTTTTAAATTAACATTGGCACACTATCCAACACATAAGAAATCCATCGACTGCCTATGTCTTTATTTATATCCAGTACGTAGCCATAGGAAGAAAAACCAAAATCAAATGTTAAGTACCTACTATATGCTAACTTCTGTGTAAGGTGCTCTATAGGCTCTTTGCCTCTTAAAGGTGTATAACAAAACAGCTTCCAAAAATGATTTTTGACAAATTTGTTCTTCACCTGCTGTTCTAACTTAAGCTATCAGAAATAATACCCCAAAAGAGAGAGTAAACATGAAACATCATGACCCGAATCATCTACTCTTATACCTTGCAATTGAAAGCAAATAGCCTGTTAGGGGCAAATGAAATTTCTTCTGTGCAGACAAGAATGCTACACCTAAATATGTAACTTTCTTAGACACATTTATAAAATCAAGTTAAAAAAAACGAACGATTATGACAGAATTCACTATATCTGGCATTATTGTTTATGAATGTATATAAGCAATTCTCATGTATACAGATAGACTCATACCTTTAACTTTATTCATTCAGAATATTAAATCATAGAATTTTTCTCCATCTAGATCCCTTTTATTATTATACTTCAAGTTCTAGGGTACATGTGCACAACTTGCAGGTTTGTTACATATGTGTACATGTGCCATATTCGTTTGCTGCAAACATCAACTCGTCATTTACATTAGGTATTTCTCCTAATGTTATCCCTCCCCTATCCCCCAACCCCACGACAGACCCTGGTGTGTGATGTTCCCGGCCCTGTGTACGAGTGTTCCCATTGTTCAATTCCCACCTATGAGTGAGAACATGTGGTGTTTGGTTTTCTGTCCTTGCAATAATTTGCTCAGAATAATAGTTTCCATCATCATCCATGTCGCTACAAGGGACATGAACTCATTCTTTTTAATGGCTGCATAGTATTCCATAGTGTATATGTGCCATGTTTTCTTAATCCAGTCTATCATTGATGGACATTTGGGTTGGTTCCAAGTCTTTGCTATTGTGAATAGTGCCTCAATAAATACACATGTGCACGTGTCTTTATAGTAGCATGATTTCTAATTCTTTGAGTATATACCCAGTAATGGGATGGCTGGGTCAAATGGTATTTCTAGTTCTAGATCCCTGAGGAATCTCCACACTGTCTTCCACAATGGTTGAACCAGTTTTCACTCCCACCAACAGTGTAAAAGTGTTCCTATTTCTCCACATCCTCTCCAGCACCTGTTGTTTCCCGACTTTTTAATGATCGCCATTCTAACTGGTGTGAGATGGTATCTCATTGTGGTTTTGATTTGCATTTCGCTGATGGCCAGTGATAATGAGCATTTTTTCATGTGTCTGTTGGCTGCATAAATGTCTTCTTTTGAGAAGTGTCTGTTCATATCTTTGCCCACTTTTTGACAGGGTTGTTTGATTTTTTGTGATAAATTTTTAAGTTATTTGTAGATTCCGGATGTTAGCCATTTGTCAGATGAGTAGATTGCAAAAATTTTCTCCCATTCTATAGGTTGCCTGCTCACTCTGATGGTAGTTTCTTTTGCTGTGCAGAAGCTCTTTAGTTTAATTAGATCCCATTTGTCAATTCTGGCATTTGTTTCCATTGCTTTTGGTGTTTTAGACATGAAGTCCTTGCCCATGCCTATGTCCTGAACGGTATTGCCTAGGTTTTCTTCTAAGGTTTCTATGGTTTTAGGTCTAATATTTAAATCTTTAATCCATCTTGAATTAATTTTTGTATAAAGTGTAAGGAAGGGATCCAGTTTCAGCTTTCTACATATGGCTAGCCAGTTTTCCCAGGACCATTTATTAAACAGGGAATCCTTTCTCCATTGCTTTTGTCAGGTTTGTCAAAGATCAGATGGTTGTAGATGTGTGGTGTTATTTCTGAGGGCTCTGTTCTGTTCCATTGGTCTATATCTCTGTTTTGGTACTAGTACCATGCTGTTTTGGTTACTGTAGCCTTGTAGTATAGTTTGAAGTCAGGTAGTGTGATGCCTCCAGCTTTGTTCTTTTGGCTTAGGATTGACTTGGCCATGTGGGCTCTTTTTTGGTTCCATATGAACTTTAAAGTAGTTTTTTCCAATTCTGTGAAGAAAGTCATTGGTAGCTTGATGGGGATGGCATTGAATCTATAAATTACCTTGGGTAGTATGGCCATTTTCACAATATTGATTCTTCCTATCCATGAGCATGGAATGTTCTTCCATTTGTTTGTATCCTCTTTTATTTCATTGAGCAGTGGTTTGTAGTTCTCCTTGAAGAGGTCCTTCACATCCCTTGTAAGTTGGATTCCTAGGTATTTTATTCTCTTTGAAGCAATTGGGAATGGGAGTTCACTCATGATTTAGCTCTCTGTTTGTCTGTTATTGGTGCATAAGAATGCTTGTGATTTTTGCACACTGATTTTGTATCCTGAGACTTTGCTGAAGTTGCCTATCAGCTTAAAGAGATTTTGGGCTGAGACAATGGGGTTTTCTAGATATACAATCATGTCATCTACAAACAGGGACAATTTGACTTCCTCTTTTCCTAATTGAATACCCTTTATTTCCTTCTCCTGCCTGATTGCCCTGGCCAGAACTTCCAACACTATGCTGAATAGGAGTGGTGAGAGAGGGCATCCCTGTCTTGTGCCAATTTTCAAAGGGAATGCTTCCAGTTTTTACCCATTCAGTATGATATTGGCTGTGGGTTTGTCATAGATAGCTCTTATTATATTGAGATACATCCCATCAATACCTAATTTATTGAGAGTTTTTAGCATGAAGCGTTGTTGAATTTTGTCAAAGGCCTTTTCTGCATCTATTGAGATAATCACGTGGTTTTTGTCTTTGGTTCTGTTTATATGCTGGATTACGTTTATTCGTTTGTGTATGTTGAACCAGCCTTGCATCCCAGGGATGAAGCCCACTTGATCATGGTGGATAAGCTTTTTGATGTGCTGCTGGATGCGGTTTGCCAGTATTTTATTGAGGATTTTTGGATCGATGTTCATCAGGGATATTGGTCTAAAATTCTCTTTTTTTGTTGTGTCTCTGCCAGGCTTTGGTATCAGGATGATGCTGGCTTCATAAAATGAGTTAGGGAGGATTCCCTCTTTTTCTATTGATTGGAATAGTTTCAGAAGGAATGGTACCAGCTCCTCTTTGTACCTCTGGTAGAATTCAGCTGTGAATCTATCTGGTCCTGGACTTTTTTTGGTTGGTAAGCCAATAATTGTTGCCTCAATTTCAGAGCTTGTTATTGGTCTATTTAGAGATTCAAATTCTTCCTGGTTTAGTCTTGGGAGGGTATATGTGTCTAGGAATTTATCCATTTCTTCTAGATTTTCTAGTTTATTTGCGTAGAGGTGTTTATAGTATTCTCTGATGGTAGCTTGTATTTCTGTGGGATCGGTGGTGATATCCCCTTTATCATTTTTTATTGCCTCTATTTGATTCTCTTCTCTTTTCTTCTTTATTAGTCTTGCTAGTGATCAATTTTGTTGATCTTTTCAAAAAACCAGCTCCTGGATTCATTGATTTTTTGAAGGGTTTTTTGTGTCTCTATTTCCTTCAGTTCTGCTCTGATCTTAGTTATTTCTTGCCTTCTGCTAGCTTTTGAATGTGTTTGCCCTTGCTTCTCTAGTTCTTTTAATTGTGATGTTAGGGTGTCAAAATGTCAAAATTAGATCTTTCTTGCTTTCTCTTGTGGGCATTTAGTGCTATAAGTTTTCCTCTACATGCTGCTTTAAATGTGTCCCAGAGATTCTGGTATGTTGTGTCTTTGTTCTCGTTGGTTTCAAAGAACCTCTTTATTTCTGCCTTCATTTCGTTATGTACCCAGTAGTCATTCCGGAGCAGGTTGTTCAGTTTCCATGTGGTTGTGCAGTTTTGAGTGAGTTTCTTAATCCTGAGTTCTAGTTTGATTGCACTGTGCTCTGAGAGACTGTTTGTTATAATTTCTGTTCTTTTACATTTGTTGAGGAGTACTTTACTTCCAACTATGTGGTCAATTTTGGAATAGGTGTGGTGTGGTGCTGAGAAGAATGTATATTCTGCTGATTTGGGGTGGAGAGGTCTGTAGATGTCTATTAGGTCTGCTTGGTGCAGAGCTGTGTTCAAGTCCTGGATATCTTTGTTAACCTTCTGTCTCGTTGATCTATCTAATATTGACAGTGGGGTGTTAAAGTCTCCCATTATTACTGCGTGGGAGTCTAAGTCTCTTTGTAGGTCTCTAAGGACTTGCTTTATGAATCTGGGTGCTCCTGTATTGGGTGCATATGTATTTAGGATAGTTAGCTCTTCTTGTTGAATTGATCCCTTTACCATTATGTAATGGCCTTCTTTCTCTATTTTGATCTTTGTTGGTTTAAAGTCTGTTTCATCAGAGACTAGGATTGCAACCCCTGCCTTTTTTTGTTTTCCATTTGCTTGGTAGATCTTCCTCCATCCCTTTATTTTGAGCCTATGTGTGTCTTTGCATCTGAGATGGGTTTCCTGAATATGGCACACTGATGGGTCTTGACTCTTTATCCAATTTGCCAGTCTGTGTCTTTTAATTGGAGAATTTAGCCCATTTACATTTAAGGTTAATAGTTATGTGTGAATTTGATCCTGTCATTATGATGTTGGCTGGTTATTTTGCTTGTTAGTTGATACAGTTTCTTCCTAGCCTTGATGGTCTCACAATTTGGCATGTTTTTGCAGTGGCTGGTACCAGTTGTTCCTTCCTAAGTTTAGTGCTTCCTTCAGGAGCTCTTTTAGGGCAGGCCTGGTGGTGACAAAATCTCTCAGCATTTGTTTGTCTGTAAAGGATTTTATTTCTCCTTCACTTATGAAGCTTAGTTTGGCTGGATATGAAATTCTGAGTTGAAAATTCTTTTCTTTAAGAATGTTGAATATTGGCCCCCACTCTCTTCTGGCTTGTAGGGTTTCTGCTGAGAGATCCACTGTTAGTTTGATGGGTTTCCCTTTATGGGTAACCTGACCTTTCTCTCTGGCTGCGCTTAACATTTTTTCCTTCATTTCAACCTTGGTGAATCTGATAATTATGTGTCTTGGGGTTGCTCTTCTCGAGGAGTATCTTTGTCATGTTCTCTGTATTTCCTGAAATTGAATGTTGGCCTGCCTTGCTAATTTGGGGAAGTTCTCCTGGATAATATTCTGAAGACTGTTTTCCAGCTTGGTTCCATTCTCCCCGTCACTTTCAGGTACACCAATCAAACATAGATTTTGTCTTTTCACATAGTCCCATATTTCTTTGAGGCTTTGTTCATTTTTTTTTACTCTTTTTTCTCTAAACTTCCCTTCTTGCTTCATTTCATTCATTTGATCTTCAATCACTGATACCCTTTCTTCCACTTGATCAAATCGGCTACCGAGGCTTGTGCATGTGTCATGTAGTTCTTGTGCCATGGTTTTCAGTTCTATCAGGTCATTTATGGTCTTATCTACACTGTTTATTCTAGTTAGCCATTCCTCTAATCTTTCTTCAAGGTTTTTAGTTTCCTTGTGATGGGTTCAAACATCCTCCTTTAGCTTGGAGAAATTTGTTATTACCGACTTTCTGAAGCCTACTTCTGTCAACTCATCAAAGTCATTCTGCGTCCGGCTTTTTTCCATTTCTGGCGAGGAGCTGTGATCCTTTGGAGGAGAAGGGGCACTCTGGTTTTTAGAATTTTCAGCTTTTCTGCTCTGGTTTCTCCCCACCTTTGTGGTTTTATCTACCTTTGGTCTTTGATGGTGGTGACCTACAGATGGGGTTTTGGTGTGGATGTCCTTTTTATTGATGTTAATGCTATTCCTTTCTGTCTGTTAGTTTTCCTTCTAACAGTCAGGTCCCTCAGCTGCAGGTCTGTTGGAGTTTGCTGGAGGTCCACTCCAGACTCTGTTTACCTGGGTATCACCAGCAGAGGCTGCAGAACAGCAAATATTGCTGCCTGATCCTTCTTCTGGAAGCTTCGTCTCAGAGGGGCACCCAGCTGTATGAGGTGTCAGGCATACCCTACTGAGAGATGTCTCCATGTTAGGCTACACGGGGGTCAGGGACCCACTTGAGGAGGCAGTCTGTCCATTCTCAGAGCTCAAACACCATGCTGCATAACCACTGCTCTCTTCAGAGCTGTCAGACAGGGACGTTTAAGTCTGCAGAAGTTTCTGCTGTCTTTTGTTCGGCTATGCCCTGCCCCTAGAGGTGCAGTCTACAGAGGCAGGTGGGCCTTGTTGAGCTGCAGTGGGCTCCACACAGTTTGAGCTTCCTGGCCGCTTTGTTTACCTACTCAAGCCTCCACAATGGTGGATGCGCCTTCCACAGCCAGGCTTGCCACCTTGCAGTTTGATCTTGGACTAGCAGTGAGCAAGGTTCCATGGGTGTGGGACCCCACTGCGCCAGGCACGGGATATAATCTCCTAGTGTGCAGCTTGCTTAGACCATTGGAAAAGCACAGTGTTTAGGTGGCAGTGTCCCGATTTTCCTGGTACAGGCTGTCACCGCTTCCCTTGGCTAGGAAAGGGAAATCCCCCAACCCCTTGCATTTCCCGGGTGAGGCGATGCCCCGCCCTGCTTCGGCTCACCCTCTGCACTTTCCGACTCCCAATGAGATGAAGCAGGTATCTCAGTTGGAAATGCAGAAATCACCTGTCTTTTGCTTCGAACATGCTGGGAGCTGCAGACTGGAGCTGTTCATATTTGGCCATCTTGGAAAGGACTCCCATCTAAATCTCTTTTTAAACAAAAATGGGCCAGGCGCGGTGGCTCACACTTGTAATCCCAGCACTTTGGGAGGCCAAGGCCGGCGGATCACGAGGTCAGGAGATCGAGACCACGGTGAAACCCTGTCTCTACTAAGAATACAAAAAAAAATTAGCCGGGCGTGGTGGCGGGCGCCTGTAGTCCCAGCTACTCGGAGAGGCTGAGGCAGGAGAATGGCATGAACCCGGGAGGTGGAGCTTGCAGTGAGCCGAGATCACGCCACTGCACTCCAGCCTGGGTGACAGAGCAAGACTCCATCTCAAAAAAAAAAAAAAAAAAAATGGTGTGATTGAAGAGTGGTAAGAAAACTCACATCAGTTACACTAGAGATAATCCAGAGACATAATATGAAATTAAGAGACTCCTGGGAAACTTTCGAAGATTTCACTGAAGAGGTATAGGTTTTGATGGATTCTAAACCACTCTTTTCCCCTTCTTTTTGAATAATTATATATCTATCAACTGAAAGTAAATTATAAAATGTCATTTGATCAGTCAGTAAACATGATGAAGTCAACCCCAAGTCCAGGTACTCCTGCTATGAAATGAATAGTCAGGGTTCTTTAAGAACAGTAAAGAATATGAATGTAACACACAAAATAATTTCATTATAAAAGTGTTCTTCCAGTAAGCATAAAGTGAATGCTTATAGGTCAAATTATATTTTCACTTTAAATAATAAAATTAAAGATATATTTTTGAAGTGCAAATGAAGAACATGATAAATCTTTACAATGTCTTATTTTTTACTTTGTCCTTTAAAGTGTTTGTTCTCTTTGAAGCAACAATTCAATTTTTAGAAATCTATTCTAAGAAAATAATTAGAATTTTACCCAAGCAAGAGTTTTTATCACAGCATTATTTATAAGAATAAAATTATATAAACAGCCTACATGCCTGCCACTAAAAGAATTTTAAATAATGACAAATCCATATAATGAAATGTATTTATTCTTTAAAAATTATGTTTTTAAACAATTTTTAATACCTTAGAAAATGTTCATGATATAATGTTAAATGAAAAAAGTAAGATGCAAAACAGAATATGCTTTTCTAACATTTTGTATGTATAAGTGTACAAAAAAAGGGCTAATAGGAAATAAAATGGCAGCTGTGCTTCTCTCTGAATAGTAAGATTATATAATTTCCTTTTCATACTATTATGTATTATACATATTCCTAATAAATGTAATATTTTAATTCAACATAGACATTTATTTTTTAATTATTTTGTCTGAACTTTCTAATACTCAAAATATCAACAACAGTAAGAACTACTTTTATACAAAAATATATTGAAACTGAATTCAGAAAATTTCATTCCAAAATGTTGCTTGTGTGTCAACTGCAATGAGCCAACTACTACTTTTTACATTTGTTGCTTTATTTTATTTTGTTAACAGTTTTTAATTCAAGTAGTTAGTACTCCAAGGGATTATGTTTTTTTGTTTTGTTTTTTCTTTTGGGTTATTATCATTATTTTTTTTCTTCTCTGGAAACTGTGTTTTGTTCTTCCACTCAGCATATTATTAGTCATCATTAACCAAAATAGCCACCTGATTAATTTATTTAAGATCCAGTTGCCATTTATGAGATGAAGGCCTGTATCACATAACAGTGAAATTTTCCATGTGACATCTATGAAAAAAAGGTCTCAGGCTGGGCATGGTGGCTTATGCCTGTAATTCCAGCACTTTGAGAGGCTGAGACAGGCCAATCGCTTGAGGCTTAGCACTTCAAGACTAGCCGGGGCAACATGGCAAAACTCCATACCTACAAAAATACAAAAATCAGCCGGGTGTGGTGGAGCACACCTGTGCCCATATACTTGGGGGACTGAGGTGGGAAGATTGCTTGAGCCTGGGAGGATCACTTCAGCATGGGAGGTTGAGGCTGCAGTGAGCTGTATCTCACCACTGCACTCCAGCATGGGCAACAAAGTGAGACTCTGTCTCAAAAAAAAAAAAAGTCTCATCATTTAATAAGTTTGGAAAACATTGCTTAACATCTCCTACCACATCCCAACTTGGAGAGTCAGAATTTATACATGGATGTGATTTGAGTGGTCCTGCTGTATTAAGAACATATATAACTATACTTAACCCACTGTTTGCTGAATTTATTTTTTACAGAATCCTTTCTTGGAATTTATCTTTTAATAATCTCTGGAAATAGTATTCTGAGACAGTGCTTAACAAGTTTAATCTGCAAAAAAAATTACCTGGGGATATTACTGCATAATCTGACCCAGTAGGTCAAGGATGAGAGCTAAGAGTCTGCATTTCTAACAATCTGCACAGTGAAGACAGTATTGCAGGTCTGTTGATCACATTTTGAGTTTTAATGCTAGAGAGAACATACTTTAGGAACCAAACAAAAGTCCCCCCACACACAATTTTATCATTCATCAGATATTTATTGAACATACAGATACTGTGTGGGCATGGCATCAGGCAAATACCAAATGAAAGCTTTAAAAATTAGATATATTTTTTAAAAACAGTTTTTGCTTAGAGAAGTGTCTTATTTTATTTTCCCACAAAGATTAATTCATAGTCTGAACTTCCTTGTTTAATAAAAATATTGCTGAAAGGTACTTAACACTAAATATCTGTGGTGCAGGCTAGGCCCTTGGTTCTAATAAACTCAGATGACAGCTTATTTGCATGGAGCACTTTGTTTAGCTTTTGGGAAGTTCATGACTGTCTTTTTATGTTAACTGTTAGACCAAGAGTAAACTCTAGTTAATTCTCTAAAGTCTCATAAATTGTCTTAAAAACATATCAATGATTTTAAACATATATGTATATTTAAAATGTGTATTGAAGTACATATTTTAAAAGATATGTGTATCTTCTTTAAAAATAAATAATCATGGGAATTACATTGCTTAAATTTCACTTTCTCTAAGGTAGTGGTCTCAACCAGGACAATTTTGAGTCTCAGGGACATTTAACAATGTCTGGTCACATTTTTGGTTTTCACATGGGAGGACAGGGTGGGGAGTGTTTCTGAAATCTAGTGGGTAGAGGTCAGAGATACTGCTGAACATTCTACAATACACACAACAGTCTTCCACAACAAAGAATCATCTGGTTCAAAATGTCAGTATTGCCGAGTTTGAGAAACCTTGCTCCAAAGCCAAGTACTTACGCTATTTCTTAGGACTGTCCTTGACAAATGCAGGACATGGGTTGGAAAACTTTTAAAAAGGGCATCCCAAGCCCTAGATCCTTGTACCCTGGGGTACATTGAATGCTGATTTGTAAACAAAAGCAAAGAGAGAAACTACGGATTGTTGACTTTCCTAAGAAGAAAAAGGCATTTATGAAGAATATGGAAAAGTCCAATGGCCCTGGTCACTGTCTTAGGGAGGGAGGTGGAGAAATAATGGGCCCTTATCTCATTATAGTTGGCAACTATGCCACTTTTCATGTATCCATTTTAGATTTCTCTAAAACAGTAAAAGGCTAAGCTTGCCCAGGGGTCCTTTAGAAAAGCATAGTTTCCAACAGGGTGCCTGAAGAGTTACAAAAAGTGGCAGACAGTCCTCACATGTGGAAGCTGTGGGACAGCGGGCGATATGCTTAACCCCCTTGTTCATACAGAGCTGAGTTACAGAATGCACAATGATGGTAATGAATTGCTTTCTGCCCAAATACTCTTATTTAACATTCAGATGCAGACCATTTTCACATCCTCCATCCCCAACATTAAGACTGCTTTAAGAATGTCGGATATTCACGAAATATAAGAAAAAAGTGGGAATACGAATTGAGCTGGAGGTATCAGGAATATGTGGCAAGAGGGGAGTGGTCAGAAAAAATTCTTGGCTGGCATAGATTGGGAATCCCTACCCAAAGCCCAGGGAAACAAGAGTAGACATCTAAGAGAATTGCTGATTCAGATTTCACCATAAATGGAGTCAATGGCCATACGAAATGTTACATAGGTCCAGGCAACTCTATATAAACTTTTCATTACGAGGAGCCCAGAAATTAAGAGTTGGGCAAGACATATGCTTGTAGGGGATGAACAGACGTCTTGCCTTTTTTTTTTTTTAGAAGGTGAGATGGAGTCTTGCTATGTTTCCCAGTCTGAATCCATTTTTATAAATATACTGGACAACCAAAATTACTGTGTTATAATTCAATTTTATAAACATATAAACTCACTAGAGTGACCAGAGGAGGTATGTTTATTGGGAAATTTATATTTAAAATTTTAACCTATCAATGTGTTTATAAAATTTACATAAATTGAATTGGGAAAAGATGGTAATACTGGGTTCTTTGATGTGTAGACTAACATATGAAAGATTTACTAATACACTAACATGAATCTGGAAGTGAAGAACAGCTGGACATGGAGATAAATGACCAGATTTAAAATGTGCTATAAAGTGCCTATAAAAATTAACACAGTTGTGTATGGAGAGAAATATTGCTACAGTGAGTTTCTTGGCATGTGGAATATGGAGGTTTTGGAGTAAAGAGCAATTGAATGTGGTGGCAGTTGGAGAGGACAGAACTCAAAATGTTGAAAGGATTTCCATAGCTTGAACTCAGCTGAAACAGCAGAGGTGGTAATGACGCATGGCAGGGGCACTGGAGACTGCTGGAGAACCAGGCCATTGCAATCAGGGAAAATAAGTTGTGCTGGGCAGAACAGTAAGGGGCTAAGGAATTTCTAAGGATAATAGTAGAGGCAGAAAAATGGAGGTGGACTGAGAAAGAGGGCAGGAATCAGCATGTGCACGACCACCAGATAGGGTCCAATGTGGCGAGGAGTCACATACCAGGGGATGGAACATGACATCAGACATTGAAAAGATTTTATGTGAAAAGAAAAATCTTACAGTGCCTACTAAGCAGTTTGGCATTGATAGTAGAAGACGTTATTATACAAGAGCAATATTTCCCAAAGCGTGCTCTCTCACCCACCTACATCAGAATTACCTGGGTGAACAGTTAAAGCACAGATATCTTAGTCCCACAACAGGTCTGAGTCAGGAACTCCTTGCCAGGCACAGGGAACAGCTTTTTATAAGTTTTCAGTGCAATTGAAATGCACACTCAAGAATGAGATGCACTGCACCTAATATGAAAGCCACACCCCGATCAGCAGTCACAGACCAACACTTGAACTACTCAAGGACAGTGATGGACAGGGATCTGCAGCCTCGGCCTATGCAGTATTGCCCGCATCATAGGCTGTTAACACCAAGGTCATCCCCAGGAGCCTCGTATGACCATATCTTACATAAATGACTTCCTACATTTATTTTTTCTGCTACAATTACAATAAAATATAATGTGAAATAGAAAGTATCTCATAAAGGTTAGCATGCCATTTTAGAGCTTGTATTAATTTAGTGGGGTGTCATGACTTGGTTTTCATAAGGTTTATTTTCCTCAGAAAACAAATGTCTGGAAGATAGGCTGTCCTCTAGGGTTTTTTTTTTTTTTTTAAAGAGCCTTATGTTATTTTATGTTACTTTTTTTTCTTTCCCAGGTAGACCTTAATTCCCAGCTAGACTAGATTCTTGAGGGCAAGAATATTCTAATGTTTCTCTATACTCAAATTATTCTCAATAAATACTTGTTTGAGAGAATTAGCAGAGTATTCAACAAAATATGGTAGAAAAAAATGCCTGGTTAAAAAATAATATAAAATAATCGAACACTATTTTCTATTCAAACAAGAATCAATTAGAAAATGAAAGAAAAAAGTCACTTAAATGTATAACAGGAACGACAAATGAAAATCTAGGAGAAACAAGATATAATCAGAACCTTTGTGAAGAAATACTCAAGTCTCTACTGAGAAACATAAAAATGAATAATAGAAGGATATATCTTATTATTGGTAAGACAGAGTATTATAAAGTTGTCAATGTCATCAATCACAACAAAAACTACAAATAGGTTCCCATTTCTTTTTTTATCTTTCTAAGAAACATTTATTATTGTGGCAAAATACATGCAATAATATGAACTTACCATTTTAACCATTTTTAAGTATGCAATTCAGTGGCATTAAGTACACTCACATTGTTGTACAACCGTCACCACTATGCATCTCCAGAATATTTTCATCTTGCCAAACTAAAATTCTATATCCATTAAACATAATTCTTTCTTCCCCCCATCCCCTAGTCCCTGGGAATTAAGATTCTACTTTCTGTCTACAAATTTGACTACCATAAATATCTCACATAAAGAAGGTTATGCAATATTTGTCCCTTGTGACTGGCTTATTTTACTTAGCATAAATGTCTTCAACTTTCATTCATGTTGTTACATGTCAGGATTTCCTTACTTTTTAAGGCTGAATACTATTCCATTTTATATATATGTATGTATATACATATATACCACTGCTTATATATTTATTAATGAACACTCGTGTTACTTCTGCCTTTTGGTTATAGTGAATAATGCTACTATTCATATGGGTTTACAAATATGTTTTAAATTCCTTTGTGTATACACTCAGAAGTGGAGTTGCTGAATCATATGGTAACTCTATGTTTAATTTTTTGAGAAATCACCATATTGTTTTCCACAGTGGCTTCATCATTTTACACTCCCAACAGCAATGCAAAAGCATTCCAATTATGCCACATCTATGCTAACACTTCTCATTTTCTGCTTTTTCATGCTACCTATCCTTATGACTATGAAATAGCATCTCACTGTGGTTTCCGTTTGTATTTCTCTAATGATAGTAATGCTGAATATCTTTTCTTGTGTTCATTATCCTTTGGATAAATATCTATTCAAGTCCTTTGCTCATTTTTTATTTGAATTTCTTTAATGTTGAGTTATAGGAGCTTATATGTATTCTGGATATCAATTGTTAACAAATACATTATTTGCAAATATTTTCTCCCACTCTAAAAGTTTGCCTTTTAACTTTGTTAATCATATCCTTTGATGCAAACAAGCTTTTAATTTTTATGAATCCAACTTAAGTATTTTTTTCTTTCATTGCCTGTGCCACATATTTTTAATTGACCAACTAAGTCTAAAGTTTACCTGGAAAAATGCACATGAAAGAATAACTAGTACATTTCTGAAAATGAAGAGTAGTGGGGGAATAGTCTTCCCCGATAATAAAATGTATTCTATTTTTTTTTTACTAACCTGCCTTTATAAATCTAAAAATTGTATTCTAAAATACTATAATCTTGGCTCAGAAATAGACAGGCAGGCACATCAGTGAATCATAGTAGAAAGTTCTAAAATATTTTCCTTTACAGTTGGGAATTTAATATATTACAAGTATAGCATTTCAAATCAATAATCAAAGTCAAAAAATTGTGCCAGTTATTTAAGAAAAAGCTGAAATCCTACTTCACATCTTTTATCAAAATAAATTTCTGATTGATCAATGATTAAAACGTAAAAATTAAATTCAAAGCTTAAAAACAAAAAATTACAGAAGAAAAACATGGAAGGATATCTTTATAACATAATAAAGAAACGGTCTTCCTAAGCTTATAAAACCTAGAAGCTATCAATAAATCTATATTGACAATTTTGACTACATATCAATTTAAAATGCCTATACAGACTTCTGCTCTCAGCAAGCAGATTAAGTCTCTTGTTGAAAATAAAAATAAAAGCTTGACACAATACATAAAGCAATTATCTGAAGACAATGGGAATTTTTTAAATTTCAGGCAATATTTGAGGAATTATAGTCTTTGAAAGAAGGGAAACACACAAAATAATATTCATATTCCAACTTCTTCTCTTTAGGACAGTATCTGATTTGCTGTCTGTGAAAGAGTGGGAAAGAGAGCCTAATCAGAAAGCAGCAGTCAATCTTGGCTGAGGAGGTACATGCTGGAGAATGAAGCTGCCCAAACCGATGGGACCTGAGGAGTGAAGCCCTAAGAAAGCACCTCAGGGAAATCAGCCCAAATGCCCACTACAAATTTCCTTCCAAACATTGGCTGATTCTTAAGTAGCACATGCGCGGGCCAACACCCTCAAAACCCACTGAAAAACAGTATGCAGAAAACTAAAAGCTGAGCAGAGAAGTCAGCAGCCATAGAGACAGAGACTGGAGTTCAAAGCCTGTTCTTCCAGGTAAGAACCAAAAAGGGCCAAACTTAGGAGTAAGGGACATATGTGAGTGCATTTGTCAGCCAACTACAACTTGCAGGCCAAATCTGCCCTGTCCCTTGTTTCTGTATGTCCCTAGGGCTAAGAATAGTTTTCATATTTTTACATGGTTTAAAATCTTTAAAGTAAAAGTACTATTACATGACATTTGAAATTTATATGAAATTTAAATGTTAGTGTCGATAAAGTTTTATTGGAATGTAGCCAAGCTCATTTAATTACATATTGTCTATCACTGCTCTTCTGCTATAACAGCAAAGTTTAATAGTTATGGAACAGAACATATGGCCTACAAAGTCTGAAGTATTTATTATCTGGCCCTTTACAGGACAGGTTTATTGACCTCTGTCCTAGAAGTAACAGCAAAACTGCAGTAGATCAGCCCTACCAAGCTTAAAATTAACCTTTGACAGGTTCAATGTGATCTGCCAGAATAAAATTTAACCCTCATCTGAGGGATGTAACATTATCCAGAACCTCTATAATTTTTCACAGACAATGTCCAGGATCCAATATAAATTTCAAAGGTCTATTAAAACAAAAAAGAATGAAATGGCCAAATGCCAAGAAAAATAATAAAAAGAATAACAGAGGCATCTAGCAATTTAGATATTGAAGTTATGAGATAAGAACTTTTAAAAAAATCTGTGATTAATATATTCAACAAAATAGAGGAAAATATAAATAATTTTAACATAGATTTGGATTTTTAAAAATTCAAATGAATAATTTATAATCCAAAAATACTATAACTAAAATTAAGAATTGAAAATACTGGTTTAGTAGCAGAGTGCACAGAGAAGAACAGAGGAGCAGTAATTAGAAAACAGAATTAGTGATACAAGTGCAGAAAGACGAGGAAACCTGAAAACAGAAAAAAGAGCAAAACAGGCACAGTGAAAACTTCTAATTATATATAATTTGGAGTCCCAGAAGGATAGGAGAGAAATAATAACACAGAAGAGATATTAGAGTTCTTCAACACTGACAAAGTACATATAAGTGCATTTTTCAAGAATCTCTACAACCCCACGTGTACTATGGCCAGCCTGCTGAAAATCAAATGGAAAGGGAACAGCTTCAGAGAAAGAAAACACACTATTGAAACAAGAAATTTTCCCTGACCCCTTCATGGGCCTCGTGACAGAGATGCCTCACTTACTCGGCCTGCAACTCTTAACCCCTTGCGGGAGGAGGAGCACACCGGTGAGTGGGTGCAGGAGCCGTGATGAGTGCTTCTGGGCACCAGCAGGAGCAGAATTTCGTGGGGCCCCAAGGCAGCATCTAGGGGGATACCTATGACCCCTGGAGCCCCAGAGGGCGTGTGTTATACAGCGTTCTTTTAAGCTTTGTGTCCACGGATGGCTTAAGTGTTAAACAGCTCAAGTATCTGCACTCATGACTCTGGAGCTATTGTTCAACATCCATGAAGATTCAGGTCGCACAAACAAATTGGAAGGTGACGAATATAGAGAAGTTTATTGCTGATGAAACTGGCTTTCAGTGGGAAAGGGAGCTGGAAAGGGTATGGAGTGGGAATGTGATCTTCCCCTGGGATGTGACCATCCCCGTGGGGCTCTTCTCTGAAGTCCCCGCCGCCAAGCCATCCCTCTTAAGCTGCTTCTCTCCAATATCTGGCTGCTGTTTCTCTTCTCTCCTTCTCTGCCACTCTTCTGCCAGTGGAGCCTGGGGATTTTATGGGTACAGAATGGGGGTCGGGGCAGGCCAGGGTGGTTTTGGAAAAGGCAACATTTGAGCAGGAAAATTGGGATATAAAGTTCTCACTTTGGGCCACGGTTCCAGGCTTGAGGGTGGAGCCCTCCCAGGGACCACCCTCCTCTACCCAGTATTTCCCTGCCTTCTGTCTGTATCACTATGTGCAAAGGAGGGGAAAAAATAAGTTGACTGAGGAATTTTCAATTAAAACTAAGTGATATCTTTAAAGTGCTCACCAACTTGGAATTCTGTGCCCAACTACATATGCTTCAAAAATTAAGATAAAGATGTTTTCAAATAAAATATGAGAAAATTCATCAGAAGAAGACTTGCAGTTAAAAAAAAAAAAATACTAAAAGAAGTTCTTCAGGCAGAAGGAAAATGATCCCAGATGGAAGCACAAAATGGGAAGAATGAAAAACACCAGAAATTATAAATATGTGAATTAACATGAAAGATATTAATGCTTTAAAATGGCAATAATCACTACATCTTGCATAGTTAAAAATCAAGTAGAACAAATTATATGGCAATCTTAGCACAATAGGCAAGGAAGGTAAAAAAAAAAAACCATTTAAACTGTTCTAAGGTTCTTTTCTTCTTCAGCAAATATTTAAAACATTTACCTAAGGTAGACTAGTAAGTGAAAGATGTATACTGTAATTTATAGGGTAAAAACTAAATGAATAATAACAGTGCATAATTAAATGATGACTATAAAATTGCAAAGAAAAAATTTATTGTATTTTAAGTTCTGGGATACATTTGCAGAATGTGCAGGTTTCTTACATAGGTATACCCATGCCATCGTGGTTTGCTGCACCCATCAACCCATCATCTACGTTAGGTATTTCTCCTAATGCTATCTGTCGCCTAGACCTCCACCCCACAACAGGCCCCAGTGTGTGATGTTCCCCTCCCTATGTCCATGTGTTCTCTCATTGTTCAACTCCCACTTATGAGTCAGAAAATGTGGTGTTTGGTTTTCTCTTCCTGTGTTAGTTTGGTGAGAATGATGGCTTCCAGCTTCATCCATGTCCCTGCAAAGGACATGAACTCATTCTTTTTTATGGCTGCATAGTATTCCATGGTGTATATGTGTCACATTTTCTTTATCTAGTCTATCATTGATGGGCATTTGGGTTGGTTCCAAGTCTTTGTTATTGAAAACAGTGCTACAATAAACATACATGTGCATGTGTCTTTAAAGTAGAACCATTAATAATCCTTTGGGTATATACCCAGTAATGGGATTGCTGGGTCAAATGCTAGCTCTGTTTTAAGTTCTTTGAAAAATCTCCAAACTGTTTTCCAGAGTGGCTGAACTAATTTACACTCCCACCAACAGTGTAAAAGCGTTCCTATTTCTCCACATCCTCGCTAGCATCTGTTGTTTCCTGACTTCTTTTTTTTTTGAGATGGAGTCTTGTTCTGTCGCCGAGGCTGGAGTGCAATGGCACAATCTCAGCTCACTGCAAGCTCCACCTCCCGGGTTCACACCATTCTCCTGCCTCAACCTCCCTCCTGAGTAGCTGGGACTATAGGCGCCCGCCACCACGCCCAGCTAATTTTTTGAATTTTTAGTAGAGACCAGGTTTCACTGTGTTAGCCAGGATAGTCTTGATCTCCTGACCTCGTGATCTGCCTGCCTCGGCCTCTCAAAGTGCTGGGATTACAGGCATGAGCCACCGCACCTGGCCTGTTTCCTGAGTTTTTAATGGTTGCCATTCTAACTGGCTTGAGATGGCATCTCATTGTGGTTTTGATTTGCATTTCTCTAATGACCAGTGATGAACTTTTTTTCATATGTTTGTTGGCTGCATAAATGTCTTCTTTTGAGAAGTGTCTGTTCATATTCTCCGCCCACTTTTTGATGGGGTTCTTTGTTGTTTTCTTGTAAATTTCTTTAAGTTCCTTGTAGATTCTGGATATTAGTCATTTGTCAGATGGATAGATTGCAAAAATTTTCTCCCATTCTGTAGGTTGCCTGTTCACTCTGATGATAGTTTCTTTTGCTGTGCAGAAGCTCTTTAGTTTAATTAGATCCCATTTGTCAATTCTGGCTTTTGTTGCCATTGCTTCTGGTGTTTTAGTCATAAAGTCTTTGCCCATGCCTATGTCCTGAATGGTATTGCCTAGGTTTTCTTCTAGGGTTTTTATGGTTTTAGGCTTTACGTTTAAGACTTTAATCCATCTTGAGTTAATTTTTGTACAAGGTGTAAGGAAGGGGTCCAGTTTTGGTTTTCTGCATATGACTAGCCAGTTTTCCCAACACCATCTATTAAATAGGGAATATTTTCCCCATTTCTTGTTTTTGTCAGGTTTGTCAAAGATCAGGTAATTGTAGATGTGTGGTGTTATTTCTGAGGCCTCTGTTCTGTTCCATTAGTCTATACACCTGTTTTGGGACCAGTACCACGCTGTTTTGGTTACTGTAGCCTTGTAGTATAGTTTAAAGTCAGGTATTGTGATGCCTCCAGCTTTGTTCTTTTTGCTTAGGATTGTCTTGGCTATACGAGATCTTTTTTGGTTCCACATGAACTTTAGTTTCTTCTAATTCTGTGAAGAAAGTCAGTGGTAGCTTGATGGGGATAGCATTAAATCTATAAATTACTTTGGGCAGTATGGCCATTTTCATGATATTGATTCTTCCTATCCATGAGCATAGAATGTTTTTTCCATTTTCCATTTATTTGTGTCCTCTCGTATTTCCTTGAGCAGTGGTTTGTAGTTCTTCTTGAAGAGGTCCTTCACATCCCTTGTAAGTTGTATTACTAGGTATTTTATTCTCTTTGTATAAACGGGAGTTCACTCGTGATTTGGCTCTCTGTTTGTTATTGGTGTATAGGAATGCTTGTGATTTTTGCACATTGATTTTGTATCCTGAGACTTTGCTGAAGTTGCTTATCATCTTAAGGAGATTTTGGGCTGAGACAATGGGGTTTTCTAAATATACAACCATGTCATCTGCAAATAGAGAAAATTTGACTTCCTCTCTTCCTATCCGAGTACACTTTGTTGCTTTCTCTCGCCTGATTGCCCTGGCCAGAACTTCCAATACTATGTTGAATAGGAGTGGTTAGAGATGGCATCCTTGTCTTGTGCCAGTTTTCGAAGGGAATGCTTCCAGGTTTTGCCCATTCAGTATGATATTGGCAGTGGGTTTGTCATAAACAGCTCTTATTATTTTGAGATACGTTCCATCAATACCTAGTTTATTGAGAGTTTTTAGCATGAAGGGGTGTTGAATTTGATTGAAGGCCTTTTCTGCATCTACTGAGATAATCATGTGGTTTTTATCATTGGCTCTCTTTATGTGATGGATTACATTTATTGATTTGCACATGTAGAACCAGCCTTGTATCCCAGAAATGAAGCCAACTTGATTGTGATGGATAAGCTTTTTGATGTGCTGCTGGATTCGGTTTGCCTGTATTTTATTGAAGATTTTTGCATCAATGTTCATCAGGGATATTAGCCTGAAATTTTCTTTTTTTGTTGTGTCTCTGCCAGGTTTTGCTATCAGGATGATGCTGGCCTCATAAAATGAGTTAGAGAGGAGTCCCTCTTTTTCTATTGTTTGGAATAGTTTCAGAAGGAATAGTACCAGCTCCTCTTAGTACATCTGGTAGAATTCGGCTGTGAATCTGTCTGGTCCTGGGTGTTTTTTGGTTGTTGGGCTGTTAAATACTGCCTCAATTTCAGAACTTGTTATTGGTCTATTCAGGGGTTTGACTTCTTCCTGAGGGTGTATGTGTCCAGGAATTTAGCCATTTCTTCTAGATTTTCTAGTTTATTTGCATAGAGGTGTTTATAGTATTCTCTGACAGTAATTTGTATTTCTGTGGGATCAGTGGCGATCTGCCCTTTATCATTTTTTATTGTGTCTATTTGATTCTTCTCTCTTTTCTTCTTTATTAGTCTGGCTAGCAGTCTATCTACTTTGTTAATCTTTTCAAAAAAAAAAAAAAAACAGCTTCTGGATTCACTGATTTTTTTGAAGGGTTTTTCATGTCTCTATCTCCTTCAGTTCTGCTCTGATCTTAGTTACTTCTTGCCTTCTGCTAGCTTTTGAATTTCTTTGCTCCTGCTTCTCTAGTTCTTTTAATTGTGATGTTAGGGTGTCAATTTTAGATCATTTGTGCTTTCTCCTGTGGGCATTTAGTGCTCTAAATTTCTCTCTAAATACTGTTTTAGCTGTGTCCCTGAGATTCAGGTACTTTGTTTCTTTGTTCTCATTGGTTTCAAAAAAACTTATTTATTTCTGCCTTAATTTTATTATTTACCCAGTAATCATTCAGGAGCAGGTTGTTCAGTGTCCAAGTACTTTTGTGGTTCTCAGTGAGTTTCTTAATCCTGAATTCTAATTTGATTGCACCACAGTCTGAGAGACTGTTTGTTATGATTTTTATTCTTTTGCATTTGCTGAGGAGTGTTTTACTTCCAATTATGGGGTCAATTTTAGAATAAGTGCAATGTGGTGCCGAGAAGAATGTATATTCTGTTGATTTGGGGTGAAGAGTTCTGTAGATGTCTCTTAGGTCTGCTTGGTCTGGAGCTGAGTTCAAGTCTTGAATATCCTTGTTAATTTTCTGTCTTGTTGATCTGTCTAATATTGACAGTGGGGTGTTAAAGTCTCCCACTATTATTGTGTGAGAGTCTAAGTCTCTTTGTAGGTCTCTAAGGACTTGCTTTATGAATCTGGGTGCTCCTGTACTGGGTGCATATATATTTAGGATAGTTAGCTCTTCGTGTTAAATTGATCCCTTTACATTGTGTAATGCCCTTCTTTGTCTCTTTTGATCTTTGTTGGTTTCAAGTCTGTTTTATCAGAGACTAGGATTGCAATCCCTGCTTTTTTTTCTTTCCATTTGCTTGATAAATTTTCCTCCATCCCTTTATTTTGAGCCTGTGCGTCTTTGTATGTAAGATGGGTTTCCTGAATACAGCACACTGATGGGTCTTGACTCTTTATCCAATTTGCCAGTCTGTGTCTTTTAATTGGGGCATTTAGCCCATTTGCTTTTAAGGTTAATATTGTTATATGTGAATTTGATCCTGTCATTATGATGTTAGCTGGTTATTCTGCCCATTAGTTGATGCAGTTTCTTCATAGTGTCTATGGTCTTTACAATTTGGTTTGTTTTTGCAGTGGCTGGTAGCAGTTTTTCCTTTCCATAATTAGTCCTTCCTTCAGGAGCTCTTGTAAGGCAGGCCTGGTGGTGACAAAATCTCTCAGCATTTGCTTGTCTGTAAAGGACTTTATTTCTCCTTCGCTTATGAAGCTTAGTTTGGCTGGATATGAAATTCTGGGTTGAAAATACTTTTCTTTAAGAATGTTGAATGTTGGCCCCCAATCTCTTCTGGCTTGTAGGGTTTCTGCAGAGAGATTTGCTCTTAGTCTGATGGGCTTCCCTTTGTGGGTAACCTGACCTTTCTCTCTGGCTGCCCTTAACACTTTTTCCTTCATTTCAACCTTGGTGAATCTGACAATTATGTGTCTTGGGGTTGCTCTTCTCAAGGAGTAGTTTTGATGTGTTCTCTGTATATCCTGAATTTGAATGTTGGCCTGCCTTGCTAGGTTGGGGAAGTTCTCCTGGATAATACCCTGCAAAGTGTTTGCCAACTTGGTTCCATTCTCCCCGTCACTTTCACGTACACCAATCAAATGTAGGTTTGGTCTTTTCACATAGTCCCATATGTCTTGGAGGCTTTGTTCATTCCCTTTCATTTATTTTTTTCTCTAATCTTGTCTTCACACTTTATTTCACTGAGTTGATCTTCAATCCCTGATAGACTTTCTTCTGCTTGATCGATTTGGCTGTTGATACTTGTATATGCTTCACGAAGTTCTCATGCTATGTTTTTCAGCTCCATCAGGTCATTTATGTTCTTCTCTAAACTGGTTATTCTAGTTAGCAATTCATCTAACCTTTTTTCAAGGTTCTCAGCTTCCTTACATTGGGTTAGAACATGCTCCTTTAGCTCGGAAGAGTTTGTTATTACCTACCTTCTGAAGGTAGGTAATATCAAAATTCATCAAACTCATTCTCCATCCAGTTTTGTTCCCTTCCTGCGAGGAGTGGTGATCTTTTGGAGGAGAAGAGGTATTCTAGTTTTTGGAATTTTCAGCCTTTTTGCACTGGTTTTTCCTCACCTTTGTGGATTTATCTTCGTTAGGTCTTTGATGTTGGTGATCTTCAGATGGGGTTTTTGTGTGGATGTCCTTTGTGTTGATGTTGATGCTATTCTTTCCTGTTTGTTAGTTTTCCTTCTAACAGTCAGGCCTCTCTGCCGCAGGTCTGCTGGAGTTTGCTGGAGGTCCACTCCAGGCCTTGTTTTGGTATCACCAGCAGAGACTGCAGAACAGCAAAGATTGCTGCCTGTTCCTACCTCTGGAAGCTTCATCCTAAAGGGGCACCCGCAAGATACCAGCCAGAGCTCTCCTGTATGAGATGTCTGTTGACCCCTACTAGGAGGTATCTCCCAGTCAGGAGGCACGGGGGCCAGGGACCCACGTGAGGGGGCAGTCTGTCCCTTAGCAGAGCTCTGTGGTGGGAGATCCACTGCTCTCTTTATAGCTGGCGGGAAGGAACGTTCAAGTGTGCTGAAGCTGCGCCCACATCTGCCCCTTCCCCCAGGTGCTCTGTCCCAGGGAGATGGGAGTTTTACATATAAGCCCCTGACTGGGGCTTCTGCCTTTCTTTCAGAGATGCCCTGCCCAGAGAGGAGGAATCTAGAGAGGCAGTGTGGCTACAGTGGCTTTCCCAAGCTGCAGTGCGCTCCGTCCAGTTTGAAATTCCAGGCAGCTTTGTTTACACTGTGATGGGAAAACCGCCTACTCAAGCCTCAGTAATGATGGATATCCCTCCTCCTACCAAGTTCAAGTGTCCCAGGTCAACTTTAGACTACTATGCTGGCAGTGAGAATTTCAAGCCAGTGGATCTTACCTTGCTGGGCTCCATGGGGGTGGGATCCACTGAGCTAGACCACTTGGCTCCCTGGTTTCAGCCCCCTTTCCAGGGAGTGAATGGTTCTGTCTCTTTGGCATTCCAGGCACCACTAGGGTATGAAAAAAAAAAAAAAAACTCTGCAGCTAGCTAGGTGTCTGCCCAAACAGCAGTGCAGTTTTGTGCTTGAAACCCAGAGACCTGGTGGTGTAGGCACCCGAGGGACTCTCCTGGTCTGCAGGTTGTGAAGACCATGGGAAAGGCATAGTATCTGGGCCAGAATGCACATTCCTCATGGCACAGTCCCTCCCGGCTTCCCTTGGCTAGGGGAGGAATTCCCCGACCCCTTGCACTTCCTTGGTGAGGTGATGCCCCACCCTGCTTCAGCTTGCTCTCCATGGGCTGCACCCACTGTCTAACTAGTCCCAGTGAGATAAGTGGGGTACCTCAGTTGGAAATGCAGAAATCACCCACCTTCTGCGTTGATCTCACTGGGAGCTGCAGGCTGGAGCTGTTGCTATTTGGCCATCTTGCCAGCCAGTCAGCAAAAAATTTTTTAAGCTTGTCATCAAAACCTAAAGAAAGAACAGAAAAAGAAAAGCACATGGAACATATAAGAAATAAATAAGATGATGGATAAAACCAACTATGCATTGAAATTGCATTAAATATGTAGAAAATAATCCAATGTAAAGGCAATGACAAACTGGATTTTAAAAAGCAGTATTTTAAAAGGTGCATTTTAAATACAAGGTCACAGAATGGTTGAATATAGAGAAAAACCACCAAATGTTTAGAAACTTAACAACAAACATAAATCCCTTGTGGTCAAACAAGAAATGACAATGAAATTTAGAAAGTATTTCAAACTGATTGGTCGTGGAAATTCAATTTTTTTTTTTTTTTTTTTTTTTTTTTTTTTTGAAATGCAGTCTCACTCTGTCACCTAGGCTAGAGTGCAGTGGCACGATCTCGGCTCACTGCAAGCTCCACCTCCCGGGTTCATGCCACTCTCCTGCCTCAGCCTCCCGAGTAGCTGGAACTACAGGCGCCCGCCACCACGCCCGGCTAATTTTTTGTATTTTTAGTAGAGACAGGGTTTTACCGTGTTAGCCAGGATGGTCTCGATCTCCTGACCTCGTGATCTGCCTGCCTTGGCCTCCCAAACTGTTTTTTTGTTTTTTTTTTTTTTTTGAGACAGAGTCTCGCTGTGTCACCCAGGCTGGAGTTCAGTGGCATAATCTTGGCTCACTGCAACCTCTGCCTCCTGGATTCAAGTGATTCTCCTTCCTCAGCCACCTGAGGAGCTGGGATTACAGGTGCTCACCACCACGCCTGGCTAACTTTTGTATTTTTAGTAGAGACAGAGTTTCACCATGTTGGCCAGGCTGGTCTAGAACTCCTGACCTCAGGTGATCCACTCACCTCGGCCTCCCAAAGTGCTGGGATTACAGGTGTGAGCCACCATGCCCAGCCAAAAATTCAACATTTTAAAACTTGTGCGATGGAACTAAAACAATACTTAGAATGAAATCTATAAGCTAAATGAATATAATGGAAAGCCATTATCTTAATAGGAAAAAAAACAGCAAATTAATCCCAAAGAAAAGAAGAGGAAAATAATAAAAGGCAGAAATAAATACAAGAAAGATAAAGAAATGAAAAGTTGAATAAATCTGAAAAACATATACTGAATGAAAGAAGGAGCGTGCTGTATAATTCTGCTTATATGAAGTCCAAGATCAGTTAAAACTAATCTATGGTGATAGGGTTAGATATAGTGGTTATTTTGGGAGGAATAGTGCTTGGGAGGAGAATGTGAGAACCCTCTCAGGTACTAGGAATGTTTTATATATTTATTTAAATGTTTGTACACTTAAGATGTGTCCCCTTTACTGGATATGCCTTAACCTCAACTTTAAAAAGAAATCTATATAGCTGAAAATATCATAAACAAAATTAAATACATATTATAAAGAGCTAATTTTGAATACATAAAACCATAACAGCACTCTGTCTCCAGTACTACTCTAGTGCTTTATATACATAAACTCACTTAATCCTCAATATAATCCTATAAGTACCACTACTATCCCCATTTAATGAGTAAAGAAACTGAGGCATAAATAACCTAAATATAATTTGCTTGTGGTCCCACAGTTAGAAAGTGCCAGGACCAGAATTCAAATTCAGACAGTCTGTAGAGTACTTACATTTAATTACACCAAAAGCAAAAAGACCAACAGTCCATTAGAGAAATGGTCAACAGACATGACAGAAAACAGAAAAATAATGCATCAAAATATGTTACTCTTCATTCACTAGAAATGACATTTTTCAAAATTTTAAATGTGGATGCTCTTTGACCAGCACCCTACTTCTCAAAAATAATATACGCACAAATATGGAAGGCTGTATATCCAAGGATGTTTGTAAAAAGAAAATAAGACAACTTCAATTTGTCTCACATTCTATACCCTAGAAACAATTCACTAAGTTACGCTCATATTCAAGATGAGGGGAATAAGATTATACCTTTTCATGGGAGTAATGTACAAGAATTTGTAAGCATGTTTAAAACCACCCAAAAGGATGTGATGCAACCATTGTGTGAATAAAGCAATGAAGTCAATCTTTATGTACTGATAAGAAATGATGTCTAAGTTTTAAAAGTTTTAAAGAAAGTTAAGAATTGTTATAATGAGATCCCTTTAGTGAAAAAAATATATAAAAGTGTGTATATGCACATATCTATATTTATCCTTATATATTTGTATATGCATAGAAAATATGGAAAATATACCAATAGCCACAGGAGAGACCTTTTATTTTACATTCTTCTAAAGAATTTGAATTACCTACAATTAGAATATGGTAATTTTATCATTTAAAAATTGATTTTACAATTGAGAATAAATATTTTCGGCTAGATGTAAAAGAGCTTCCATCTTTGAACTAGATCTCAGTAAATAAGATTATAACTGAATAGTACTGAATTTTAAAAAAGGTACATTTAGGTGCAACTCTTGGTATACTTTATTGTGCAGCTCTATGTTGAGCAAATTGCTTTCTTTCAATTAATTGTCCTCATTGGTAAAATATGGGGAACTGGGCTAGAGGGTGACTAAGATCCCTTGTAGTTTTTTACTCTATAAATCATAAGCCAGAGTAGCTAGAAAGATCAAAACCCAGGGCAAAGGATAAAGAAGCTGTACTAAAGAAACATTCTAAATATGTCAGTATCCTGTGTTCTCTAGTGAAATGTCAACTCCTGAATAGTGTAGCCTGGCCTTAGATATTGTAGCAATAATATGAAAAGCAGACTTCTCAAGACAGCAGCCCTCAATTCCCACTTAATAGTAAGTAACGTTTTTCTTTTGCTTCAATGGCAGATAATAAAGATTTTCAATTTCTTTAAATCTCAAGTTCTTTCAATAAATGCTCTTTTCATTTTCCCATTTCAAATATCTTTTCTCATTTCTCGCTCTTTGAAACACAACTTATTTTTTCAAAAAAATGAATTCATCAGCATAAAATAATCCAAAAAAAGCAAATCACAAGAATGCATATTCACTTCATATTACAGCTTTCTCCAACCTGCTGATGCTAATATTGCTGACTCAATAAACACTTTATTTATTTTTTGTGTAGAATATATTTCACAACCTTAAAAATCTAGATGTAAAGTTATCATCACAATTCAAGCGTGGTTTTTTGTCTTTCTTTCTAGTGTCAAAGTAGGTAGTTCTCATTTCAAATGAGCTGTGTTCCAGAATTTAATTTTTAAATTGGCTTTATACTTCTCTTTCCCACAGAAAGAGTATTAAAAATACTGCATATGTTCTCCACCTAAACTACAAATAACTTGTTTAATGAATAGTGTGCCTACATCGGAGTATTTTTGAGGGGTAATAGAACATAACAAAGTGAATTCTTTAGAGTCAGAACCACATTGGAATCCTGGCTCTGCCACTTCCCAGTTAAGCAAATCATTTAAAGTCAATGATCTTCAGTTTCCTCCAGTGAAAAATAGAAATCATAGCATTTATTTCCCAAAGGTGTCTCAAGAATTATCTGAGATAATGTAAGTGGTCATTTCTTCCTTCCTGCCAACCCTACTAGCCTCCTATTTATCCTAGGTTTTGCTGCCTTACCTAGTATTTTCAAACTAGGTAAGTTTTTTTGTTGTTTGCTCTATAGCACAATTATAGTATTAATTAAGCTATAAAAATGGGCTTGCCTAATTTTAATCATAGCCCGAAGCATCACCTGAAAGATGAATATTGCTTCAACTCTGGAGAAGCAGAACAGAGCCGCAAAGCTCCTGCCATGACCTTTGGTGGTGATGGTTCATATCACGGTGGCCATTCATGCTCATCAATGACTAAGACCACAGGCTCTGCAGTCAGAGATCAAGTTCAAAATCTTAGATCTACCACTTACCAGATATGCAAACTGCAACCATATATTTAACCTCTCTGTTCCTCCATTTTCTCATCTGTAAAGTGGAGATAATAATAGAACCTGTCACCTAGGCGTTTTCTTAAAGACTATATGAAACAATTCATGAAAAATGCTTATTAGAGTGTCTTTCTGGTAATATTTTTCTATAATGTAAGCTTATTAATTATAGTTTTAATGCTTTTTAACTAAAAATTTAAACAAAAAAGAAAGCATGTATATACTGCTAAATTCAGTTGGGAAAATATTGCAAGTTAATTTAATTTTAAAAAATATTTTAAGGATGCTTCCATACTTCTAAATTTAGGATTTGAGGTTTCATGCATTCTTAGTGCACAATGATAAATCAGTGTAAAAGGATAAATCAATTCACAAATCAGATGTGAAAATTATAATTGCATTTAGTTTTCTATAACAATTTAGTTTTTTATATAGTCCCCTTTCAGCCAAGATGACAGAAATTTGATCTCTGTAGTGTGAGCTTTCCTAGGAATAGTGCTCAATCTATAGAGACTTTGAACAGTCCTAAGATGTAGGGCTAAGGCATCTAGTACTTGATGCCATCTGTTCACACAGGTGCCTGTCTGCTGAGACATCTCATCAGGTCCTCAGTCATCACTCACAGAGATTGTCCATGAACATTTCCTTATCCATGTCAACTGGCTTCCTTATGGCAGGAGACTCTGCTACTTCCATGCCTCCTTTGCATTTCTTTGCTCCTTTCATGCCATGTTGGGGCTTAGAAATTGCTCTATGGCTATTGAAAACACCATGCAGTCTCCTCTCTCCAGTTGCTCAGGGTTTGGCCAGGAAGCAGAAAGCAATCTTTCTCTCTGGGACCTATTATCATCTATATTCACTTCACTTCTCCTCCATCTCTCCCCTAACATGTGATAAATCTTTGAAAGCAATGGCATTGGGGTTTCTTCAAGTGACAATGAAAGGAATGAGGAGAGTATTTGTGTGTGGCATATGGTGAGGAGGTAAAGAAGAGAATGGTGGAAGAGAATGGCAACAAACATTGCATTATTTGGATCATTTTTAAGCTGTGCCTACAAATAAGAAGCTGCTTTTTCTTACTTTTTTATTCCATTCCTTTATTTTCCCTTTCCTAACTCTACTTTTTTTTTTTTTTTTTTTTTTTTTTTTTTTGAGATAGGATCTCACTTGGTCACCCAGGCTGGAGTGCAGTGGCACAATCTCAGCTCACTGCAGCCTTAAACCTCTCAGACTCAAATCATGCTCTCACCTCAGCCCCCCAGGTAGCTGGGACTACTACAGGTGTGGGCCACCACATCTGGCTAATTTTTGTATTTTTAGTAGAGATGGGGTTTCACCATGTTGCCCAGGCTGGTAATTCTACTTTTTACTGGGTGTGCTAAATAATTGTTTGTTAGCATTACTCAGAGGCCTTTTTGAGACTGCCTTGCTTAGATTTAATTTATATGTATCCTAACTTGTTCCAGAGTTTCTTAGTGACAGTATTCATACTGACACCCTTATCATGTTATTAATCTCTGCCTTCCTTCTGTTAATCATCCTAGGTGCTTTTTCTCTGCACTCTCATCCTTCCTGATTGGGAGACTCTCTAGGTCCATTTATATTATGTCTCTATTTTTACTGGCATTTTGAGCTAGTTTTTAGTTCGTGAAGTTCTGTTATTTTCCACATCAATTTGACTCACATTTACAGTGTTGCGAGAAACTATATCAAATGTTTTCTCTCATTTTGTCAGTCAAAGGAATCTTATCACATTTCCCTGAAAGACCAAGGACAATTTGAAGATATTTCTTATTTTTTGCATTATTTTTCTATGGTAGTTTTATACTGTGTACTATTGAATTTCAGTTTGAATGTCTTGGGGCCTCATCTTTTGAAACTCTTTGGAAATACGGACATTTGGTTATCTCACTCCTAGCCACAGGAGACATTTGAAAAAATAAAGCTCTAAATCTAAATAACAGAGCTATTTCCACTTCTAATAAAATAACATTTTCCCTATAAAGGCTTATTTAAATCATATATTATTATTTGTATGTTTATATATGCAGAATATAGTGCTTATGTTTGTTTTTTTGTTTAATTTTAAAACAACTACACAAAGTAGAATAGATTCCCAGGGACAAGACCTGAAATAAATAAGTTCAGAATTTTAAAAAAAGAGACTCCAATCCAGATTATTTATAATAAAACAAGAAATAATATCATGTTAACTCAGCCACCAATACTTTTTTTCAGTTGTATGATTTAATAGACTGAAAACAGAGCTCCCGTACAAAGGGAGGGCACCCAAAGAGGGTAGCCATTGCCAGCTCGAATGCCTGAATTTAAATCCCAATCATTGTCCCTCCCACTGTGCTCTCAGGCGATAGACGATTGGCTCTTTCTTTACTTCGTGTTTTTGCCTAATTAGCATTTTAGTGAGCTGTCTTTACTACTTGATTGGTCGGGTGTGAGCTAAGTTGCAAGCCCCATGATTAAAGGTGGATACGGTCACCTTCCCAGCTAGGCTTAGGGATTCTTAGTCAGCCTAGGAAATCCAGCTAGTCCTGTCTCAGTCCCCCCTCTCAACAGGAAAACCCAAGTGCTGTTGGGGAGGTTGGAATAACACCATATTTTTTGAAGCCATATTACCCAGCACCTTGGGACTGATGATGGTCCTCTCCTTTGACGCTCTATTTAATTATATTATCTGTCTTTTGAAGGGCAGGTTGTGTTATTTTTCGTATAGACAGTGCAAAGATAAACAAAGCTCCAATTTATGTTTAGGTTTAGAAACCATCACAAGCACTTTTAAAACTGCATAGGAGAGACAGAGCAAGGTGCTTTTCCAAATATCAGAATTTACGCTGATTTTTCATAGAATTTGATACAAAACACCCGCCAGATAAAAGTGGAAGAGGGACAAAAGAAAAAAAGAAAGGATCACTGAGTTTATTGAACATTTACAACAAAACTGATTCACAACAGATAAAACTTATAAGTTAATAGCTATCTTCTAAATGTTTTCTGTCTTGTGACTTTATGTAACTTTTTAAACTGTTTTATAAATGTGAAATACACACGAACACGGGTTGGAATTTATATTTTTTTGTAAAAAGAAAAAGATTCTGAACATATCTGAGAAAGCTCTGCTCTCCTCGGAACTTTGGTATGAACAAACAAGACAGCACTGTACAAAGCTTCAGGAGAAAGGGTAGTAATCTGCACTTTGACAGGACCTTTCTGTTAACCCAGTTAATCCTATTTCAGGTATTGTAAACATTGAGAGGCAAGTCCCTGCACTGCTCTGGATAAACAATCAGCTGGATTATAATTTTCCCATGATTAATGCTGAATCTCTTCTTACAGGTTGATTTAGAGTTGTGATTTCATATTATTTTCCCAAAGAGGGTATTCATAGTGCTTACTACCACATTGGAAACACCCACTTACCCTCTCTAAATTGATCCTCTTGGGAACTTTATGAATGGTCACAGAGAGGGAGGTAACCTCAGAACTGTGTGAGGCTAATATGTCCTGACAGAGCTAGAACTTCTTCCAGTCAGCCTGCACCCAGGGACACAATGCTGTAACCAATTGACCTGCATGGCCACAGGCAACACATACCATTATTCTGGGATTGGGGAAACGTAACAGAGAACTAGATATGTTTTTGGTTTTAATAACAGGCTAAAAGGCTATGCTTTTTAGCCCTCTTCCTTCCTGCAACAAAAGTGCTCTGGATAAAATCTTAAGTTTTAGAAAAATGACAAAAATCACATCTATACTATGATTACTAGTGAGCAAATTTTATAGATATGTAAACAGAAATGAAATGGAATGTCGAAAAATAGAAGAATTCTACATAATTCAGCTTTTTCCATGTTTTAAATCTCCTTTGCTGTCAACCATATTGTTTGTACTAAATTCACACAATACCAAAACTCATCCTTAAATTGGAAGAGAATTGTGAATTCACACTTTTCCCCCAGAGACTGTCCACATTTTTACCAGGTGATATATACATATATGTGTATATATTTATATCTACATACAGATATAGATATTTCTAAATCCTTTGGTATATTTGACCCAAATTTAAAAAGGCCTTCAATTTGGTAGGTCATCAACAGCTAACTGAAGTTTCTGCTGATTTCTAAGGAAACTGAGAAAATACAGTTACAAAAAGAAAAGTGTTCAAAATGTCGTCTTGCACTAATCTTGTGAAACAAGTTATTTTAAGAGAAGTTGAGGAAAAAGTAAAAAGCACCCAAATAGGAAGAGAAAAATTCAAACTATTCCTGTTTGCGGATGACATGGTTCTATATGTAGAAAAGCCTATATTCTCTGCCCAAAAGCTCCTTGATCTGATAAATAACTTCAGCAAAATCAATGTACAAAAATCAGTAGCATCCCTATGTACCAACGACATCCAAGCTGACAGTCAAATCAGAAATGCAATACCATTCACAAAAAGAATAAAATACCTAGAAATACAGCTAACCAGGGAGGTGAAAGATCTCTACAACAATTACAATACACTGCTCAAAGAAATCAGAAATTACACAAACAAGTGGAAAAATATTTCATGCCCATGGATAAGAAGAATCAATATCATTTAAATGGCCATACTGCCCAAAGCAATTTATAGATTCAATGATATTCCTATCAAACCGTCAATGACATTCTTTATAGAATTAGAAAAAACTATTTTAAAATTCATATGGAACCAAAAGAGAGCCCAAATATCCAAGGCAATCTTAAGCAAAAAGACAAAGCTGGAGGCATCACATTACCCAACTTCAAACTATACTACAAGGCCATGGTAACCAAAACAGAATGGTACTGGTACAAAACCAGACACAGATCAATAGATCAGAATAGAGAGCCCAGAAATAAGGCCGCACACCTATTACCATCTGATCTTTGACAAAGCTGACAAAAACAAGCAATGAAGAAAGGACTCCCTATTCAATAAACGGTGCTAGGGTAACTGGCTAGCCATTTGCAGAAAATTGAAACGAACCCTTCCTTACACTATCTATAAAAATCAACTCAAAACAGGTTAAAGACTTAAATGTAAAACTCAAAACTATAAAAACCCTGGAAGATAACCAAGGACATACCATTCTAGGCATAGGACCTGGCAAAAAAATTCATGATGAAGACACAAAAAGCAATTGCAACAAAAACAAAAATTGACAAATGGAGTCTAATTAAAACTAAAGACCTAAAGATCTAATTAAAACTAAAGATCAAAAGAAACTATCAACAGAATAAGCAGACAACCTACAGAATGAGAAAATATTTGTAAACTATGCATCTGACAAAGGTCTAGTCTTCAGCATCTATAAGAAACTTAAATTTACAAGAGAAAAACAAATAACCCTATTAAAAAGTGGGCAAAGGACATGAATGGACACTTTTCAAAGGAAGACATACACGCAGCCAACAAGTATATGAATAAAAGCACAATATCTTTGATCATTAGAGAAATACAAATCAAAACCACAATGAGATACCATCTGACACCAGTCAGAATGACCATTATTAAGAAGTCAGGAAATTACAGATGCTGGTGAAGTCATGGAGAAAAGGGAACACTTACATACTGCTGGTGGAGTGTAAATTAGATCAGCCCTTGTGGAAAACAGGGTGGCAATTCCTCAAAGAACTTAAAACAGAATTACCATTCAGATTACCCAATCTGGCAATCTCATTATTGGGTATAAACCCAAAGGAATATAAATCATTCTATCATAAAGACACATGCATGTGTATGTTCATTGCAACACTGTTTACAACAACAAAGACATGGAATCAACCTAGATGCCCAATAACAGTAAACTGGATAAAGAATATGTGGTACATATACATCATGGAATACTAAGCAGCCATAAAAAAGAACAAGATCATGTCCTTTGCAACAACATGGATGGAGCTGGGGGCCATCGTTCTTAGGAAACTAACACAGAAACAGAAAAACAAAGACTGCATGGACACAAAAAAGGGAACAACAGACACTGGGGCCTACATGAGGGTGAAGAGTGGGAGAAGGGGGAGGATCAAAAAACTACTTATCAAGTACTATGCTCATTATTTGTACACCAGAACCCCCGTGACAGGCAGTTTACCTGTATAACAAACCTGCACATGTACACATGTACCCCAAACCTAAAATAAAAGTTAAAAAAGAGAGAGGTGGAAAACTTATACTATCTTACATATTTAATACGTAAAATAATATAAACTTTCATAAAGCTTTTTGGTGTTCATGGTAATGATTATATAATCGCAATCTTATTTTATGCTAAGTTCTGAGGATACTGAGATAAATATAATACTTTCTGGTCTCAAATTGTGCATGGTCTAATAGGAGAGGCAAATATTAGTTTGCAAATAAATCAATTACAATCTAAGCTGAAAGCAACTATAGAATTATGCAAGTTGCAGTGATTCATACAGTTTTTAGTGATAACTCTGAAGCAGGGTGGGAGGAGCAAAATAGAGCCTTAAAACAGGTTGTATTTTAGTTGGGTTTTAGAAAATAAATTGAATTTCACTACACAAATATTATGGGTTGAATTGTTGGTTCAATAACATGTTGAAGTCTTAACCCTCAGTACCTCAGGACATGACCTTATTTGGAGATACAGGCTTTACGGAGGCAATCAAGTTAAAATGAGGTCATTAGGGTGGGCCCTAATCCAACATAACTGGTGTCCTTATAAAAAGAGAAACTATGGGCGCTGTGTGACAGACAGCGCATGCCTATAATCCTAGCACTTTGGAAGGTTGAGGTGGGATGATCACTTGAGGCCAGGTGTTTAAGAGCAGCCTGAGCAACTCAGTGAGACCCCATCTCTACAAAAACTTTTCAAAAAATTAGCCAGACATCGTGCCTCACCTGTAGTGCCAGCAAGCTGGGAGGCTGAGATCAGAGGATCACCTGAGCCTCCAAGTGTGAGGCTACAGTGAACCATGATCACACCTGCACTTCAGCCTGGGTGACAGAGTGAGACTCTATTAAAAAAAAAAAGAAAATGAAAATAAATATAGATACAAAGAGATGCATAAAGAGAAGACAATGGTGAAGACTCAAGAAGATAATGGCCATCGAAAAGCCAAGGAGAGGAGCCTGAACAGATTCTTCCTCAAAGCCTGCAGAACCAACCCAGATGACACCTTGATTTTGGACTTCTAGGCTCTACAACTGCCAGACATTAAATTTATGCTGTTTAAGCCACACAGTTTGTGAACCAGGTAGGAAATAGCATTCTAGACGATGGTAAAAGAATAGCAAACTCTGGCGTGTTTAAGGAACACAGGGTCATGTTACTGTTGGCCAAGAAGGGAAATGTCAAGAAAGGAAGCTACACAGGCCATCAGATAGGACACTGAACAGCTTTAACGTGAACACCTAGCTGAGGGGAAACCATGGAGAGGCTTCATGCCAGGGAGAGAAAATTCTCAAATACATGGGCATTTTCTTGATTTATAAATTTTAAACATCATATCCTTTCTAATTGTATAGATAAGTCTCTATAAGATCTTTGTTTCCTATTTTGCCTGGAATAATCTCAGTTAATTACTTTCTAGCATCATATCAATAGCATATCTTTTTACTCTCAAAGTGTCCCACTTTGGAAGTTAAACTACACACTACACAGTCACCCTACTTTTAAGTCGCTTACCTTATCTCTCTCTGTTTCCCATCCCAACATAATTATATCACTGCTTTAAGTTTAAATTATTATAATATCAAACACTTCCTGAATGATTACTATCTGTCAGGTATGCTTCCGTGTGCTTTATATGTTTTAAAATATTTTATTCTCATATGGTTCTTTGAGACATATTCTTTTTTAAACAAGGAAACTGAGTCACAGAGAAACTAAGTAGCTTGCTTAAGGTGAATTGTAGCCTAAAGTCAATCCTAGTAATTTAGCTACAGTTCATGCTTGCTACCACTTTAAATAAGTCCTCATTATAATCACATGTTGTTTAATTCAGAATCAATAGTACAAATATTGAGGTTTGTATTCTTCTTGTATAACTTCTGCTTATTTTCTTGGAATCAATAATTGTGCCTTTTTTCTTTTTTTGAGATAGAGTCTCACTCTGTCACCCAAGCTGGAGTGCAGTGGCGCAATCATAGCTCACTGCAGCCTCAAATTCCTGGGCTCAAGGGACCCTTCTGCCTCAGCCTCCTGAGTAGCTGAAACCACAGGCAAGTACCACCATGCCCAGCTAACTTTTTGTTTATTTGTAGAGATGGGATCTCACTAGGTTGCCCAGGATGGTCTTGAACTCCTGGGGTCAAGTGGCCCTCCGACCTGGGCTCCAAAGTTTGATCAATTTTTCTAACATATTTAATTCTTTCTAGATTCTCAGTCATTATATCCACTTTCTCAAATTTACTTCATTTTTCCTGGAGAGCTTTCTCCTGGATGTCCCACACCTGTCCTCTTATGATTCTTGACTTACTGTTCTCTTGGTTCTGCTGTTCGTACAGATCCACTGCTTTCAAAATTTCAATTATTTTTCTTTCTTAGCGTAGTCCCCTTGTTTCTTTGGAGCATATTCCTTACTTCTCCTTAGGAAATGATTGCTTGAAAGGTAAATCTCTGAGTCCTCACAACTCTGGTATCTTAATTCTTTCCTGAGATTTGATTCATGTTGTAGAATACTAAAATGTAATATAATATTACAGCTCGAAAATAACTTTCCATCAGGTTTCTGAAAACAACGTGTATTGCTTCCGAGCATCTAGAATGGTTTTGAGACATTCAATGCCATTCTAGTTTCCATTATTCTGTAAGTCATCTGGCTTACATTCTCTCTGAAATACAACACTGTGCCTTGATGTGGGTCTGTTCTCATTATGCTTGCCACTTGATAAACGTTTTCAATTTGAAGACTGTGTTCATTTCTCAAGAATATTCTTATGTCATTCCTTTGATAACTCCCTATTCTCAATGTTCTCTGTTTTCTCCTATTTGTTGGATGATAGAACTTCTACATTAATTCTCTAAGTCTTTTATTACTTTCCTTATTCATTTTCAACATCTTTTCTTACTTTAGTTATATTTTCTGAGAGATTTATCTGAATTTATCTTCCAATTATTCTACTTATTTTTAAATAAATTTTGCTATGATGTTTACTTCCTCCTTTACTTATTCTAATTTTCCCTGTTTTTGTAGAATAATATTCTTGTTTTATAAATGTATATTTTTTATAGTTCTCAGTATATTGGTAATTGATTTTTAAAATTTTTTTGTTCCCTGCATTATCAACATCTGACTTACTTATTTACTTTTACTCTTTTCCCTTTTTTAGATGACAGCATTTTCACAATTATTCAGTAATTTTTGTTGATACATCAAAGAGATACTTAAAGAGAAGCTTATTAGTTCTGACTGCAGGCCAGGAATTTTTACTGGAAGGCTTTATTTCTGAGTGGTTAGTCATGGAGTTAGCCTCCTTATGGAGTTCTTCAAATTTTGGAAGCCTTTTCTCAGGGCGTTTTCAGGCCTTTCTGAGAAAAATTTCAGGCTTCTGTTTGTGGTGTAGATGCCAGGCTGCTGCTGTTCTGTGAATGTGGTGGGAGAAAAGGGAAATGATCATCTCATTGTTTAGAGACTCAAAATTAATTCTGATAAGGCCCTAAATCTCAGTCCACTCAGACTGACTTTTCAGTATCATAAATCTCTAAACTCCAGTCTAGGAGGAATTTCCCAAATGTCAATTATTTGTGTATGTGTTTCTTACACACATACATCCCTGATTTCTTACCCCACTCTTCTTCCTCACCATCCATGGGAACTCATGCTCTTAAACCTACGGCTTTGAAGGATGAACAGATTTCTTTTTGTTAGTCTCTTCTGCTGCCTGCAGATTAAATTATGGCCCTCTGCACACTGTTAAATAATTTTAACAATAATCCACCTGTTTCCCACTTTCCAATGTTTTGTTGAACTCTTTCATCAATTGGTGTTCTCATTACCATGAAATGAGTACTTGGTAATAAGGGAAGATAAACATGTAGGTCATTTCTTTACTGTAACATGAAGGATAAATTTGTGGGTAATAAGACTAGTAAAAGACATAAAAATTAAGTTATTGTAATCACCTGGAGGTAGGGTGTGGCACTATAATACATGCCTATAATGTATGATTGTGAATAAAGAGAACAAGTTGAAAGACATTTATTATAAGTGGAATCCACAGACATTTGTTACTGAGAAAATGTGATAGATGAGAAAAAAGTAATACTATAAGGATGATATTAGTCTTAAATAAGAAGGACAATGTTACCTTTCAATAGAAAAGATGAAAGGCTGATTTTAAATGTTAATAAATATTCCAAATTGGAAAGATATTAGTATTCATATTTTCATCCAGCAAAACTCTTTAAAATTCATCCAGAGCCAGAAAATGTGCTAGACATTGGACATAAAAAAAGATGAATAACTGTTGTCCTAGAGGGGCTTATAGTTTAGCAGATTCCATTGGAATTTAAATAGGATGGCCCTTAGTGAATTAGAAATGCCAAAGTACATCAATACCAATGAGAACAGTTGTGTGAGTTTCTCCAGTCACTTATCTGCTGTCAAGTAGGAACACACAATGATAAATAAAGGTAGATGCTGCAGAAGGGTAACTGGGATAGGTTTTTGAAATAATTGGTGACTGAAATACTATGCAGCCATAAAAAAGAGTGAAATCATGTCCTTTGCAGCAACATGGATGCAAATGGAGACCATTATTATAAGCAAATTAACACAGAAGCAGAAAACCAAGTAACACATGTTCTCACTTATTAGTAGGAGCTGAAACATTGGATACTCATGGACATAAAGATGGTAATTGGGGCTACTAAAGTGGGGAGGATGGAAGTGGGGCAAGTGTTGCAAAATAACTGTTGGGTATTATGCTCAGTATCTGAGTGATGGGATCATTTGTATCCCAAACCTCAGCATCACACAATATTCCCAGGTTTAAAAAACCTGCATATGTACCCCCAAATCTAAAATAAAAAGAATTGGTGAGATCTAGTTTCTGAAAACTATACAAACTAAAATACTATCTCAAAAGCATAGCTTTTTGAAAAGCAGTGTATCATTGGATTTTTACTGTGGAGAGCAAAAAGTGAGACCAGAAAAGCCCTGACGAAATTGGCTACAACTGTTGGATCAAAGAACTAGGGATTCCAATGAAGTCAGTAATAGAAGTGCAGTAAGAGTAGTGGCAGAAACAGCTAATTGTGTCCCCAAAACAACTCCCTCTTTCTTCCTTTCAGAAATAGAACTTCCCAATTTTTGGCTGCACACAAGATTGCTCAGCTAGGGACTATGTTTCCCAATGTCTCTTTTAGGTAGTTAAGACCATAGGACCAAGTTTTAACCAACAGCATATGGGTGTAAGAAATATGTGCAACTTTTGGATTACATCCTTTAATAAGAAAACTCCTAGACCTTCATTCTCTCTCTTCTTTCTAAGGGCTAGAAAGTATAAGTGGTAGTAATAACTAGCTTTAAATATGTGAACAAAGACAGTCCCCTAGAGGGTGACAAAACTATGAGATAGAAAACACTTGGGTTCCTCGATGACCTTATAAAACAGAGCCATCTGCCACCCTACACCACTCACTTCTACACTATAACATGAGGAAGAGCCCTTGGATTTGGACTCCGTTTATTTCAACAGGGTACTCTGTAACCAATGTAGGTGAAGTAATATGTGACTGGAAGAAAAGAAGTTGTAATGATTGTAGAATATTAGATTTTGTGACTTCAGATGTGATGTAGTTCTGGAGTACATATGGTTTAGGATGGTATCATGGGAGTTTGCTGTTGAAAGAAAATGAAGGTAAACAGAGTAAAAGATGAAAAGAATATCTGAATTTAGCAAATCTAATTAATGAGCTCTGTCAATATTAAGATCACCTGGATAAGAACAAGAATAAGAATGACAAAACAAAAATGATAAACCATATGACGGAGTTCTCAATGATGTTGGAAAACTTTAAACATGATAAATGATAAGGACATGGAAGAAAGGAAATTGCTACAATTGATTGACATGAGCCTCAAGGTCCCAGAGGAAGAATAATGTTATAGAAGCAGTAGTACAGGCTACTGGTGATTCTAATTCAGATGCTATCATTAACTAACATGGCAAATCGTTTAACATCTGTGGTTCAAAGGCCCCTCACCTGTAAAAGGAGAAAATTGGATTAGATCATACATAGTTTCCTGGCAGCACTAACATTTCATGATTTTGACTTCGAATTGAATCCAAGTCCCCTAATTCTAATAGCAGGCCAATCTTGCACTTGCTTTAAAACCATAATGTCACTGCACCTTTCACAGAACATAAACCCAGGGGTAGTGCCTCTTGGGAGGAGTGATGAAATGGTACATAAACAAGTCACTTCCCTTCTCTTCCCAGCAGAGATGCTCAAATTCAAATCTGCTCCCTCTGTATCTGTGAGCAGTGGTTCACAGCTGTGTGAATTGATTCCCAATTACCATGATTTGCAGAAAAATCTAAGCCCAGAATGAGATGAGGCCTAAGGGAGGAGGCAGTCTTGGGCCAGTTTGATAGAGTATCTTGGGTGACCTCTTTCTAACCTGAGCTGTTTTATCATCCAGCTGCTGGTGGATAATATAATAGCTTATATAATAGCATTTCCCTTTCCTTCACTTATTTGGATGTTTCTTCTTTGACTTATTTTTGTCTTGGTATTTCAATAAGTTTCTTTTTTGAATATATTATTTCAAGTCATATGTGTGTGCATTACACATAAATACATACCCACATACATACAACATAACAGTATTAACTTTCCAAGCTTTCAAATAACCCAACCACAAGTTTTAAATATGAGTGTTATGAACAAGATAATGTCTGACAGTGCTAATGAGTCTGAGCCTTTTATTTTGGCCTTTTTTACCTTTGGCAATGGTATCTTGCATCTTTTTAACCATGAATCTCTTAGACTTCCCATCTTGGGCTTGACCGAGCTAACTTGAGTATAGGGCTTTCCCCCACACCCACTCTGCCACCTGTGTATTTTCTTTCCTTTGCCAACAAGACAAACAACAGAGCAGGATAGAGTTGAACTCAGTCACTAAGGTAAAGATGTAGAGTCTATTAGATTAAATTTGTCACTAATCATCATGGAATACGACCAATTCATATCCATTTTATTTTCCAACACTGATTCTTAATAAAGAGACTATGTGGGATCACTATTTCTTTTTTTTCTTTTTTTTTTTTTTTTTTTTTTTTTTGAGATGGAGTCTCGCTCTGTCACCCAGGCTGGAGTGCAGTGGCACAATCTCGGCTCACTGCAAGCTCCGCCTCCCGGGTTCACGCCATTCTCCTGCCTCAGCCTCTCCGAGTAGCTGGGACTACAGGCGCCCGCCACCACGCCCGGCTAATTTTTTGTATTTTTAGTAGAGACGGGGTTTCACCATGGTCTCGATCTCCTGACCTCGTGATCCGCCTGCCTCGGCCTCCCAAAGTGCTGGGATTACAAGCGTGAGCCACCACGCCCAGCCGGGATCACTATTTCTTGTGGGCCATGGTGAAAACATCAAAGTTAGGGTCCACTTACACCAACAGCTTCCCAGTTCTTCATGGATTTCCACGGTCACACAATGTTCTGTGAAATAAACTCTAACCCTTTAATTTGGGGGAAAAAAGGTTAACTGGAGAAGAGATGTTGGCTAGCGGTTGCTTACTTGTTCTTTAGTTACTGCTATTTTCCTTGTTTCGAGTGGCAATTTTCGAGATGTCAGTTGGGAAGCTAATGCTAACAGAACTCAACATTCTCCAGCCCACCAGACTGGGCCAGGATCTCTTAGCATCCATACAGATCCTTGTAACACTTAGTATGACAGTAAATTAATCATTTGTGTTTTTTTATTGAGTGATACCTGCTAGTTTGCAATCTCCATCAGTGCTAGGAATGTATTTGTATTTTTCACCACTGTACTGTGTGACTTGCAATTTCTAGGCACTAAAAAAATTAAGTGAATTTCAGTAGCAAAGACAGAGAATCAACCTAGGTGCCCATCAGTGGTAAACTGGGTAAAGAAAATGAGGTACATATACACCACAAAATACTACAAAGCCATAAAAAAGTATGAAATTGTCTTTTACAGCAATATGGATGCAGCTGGAGGCCATTATCCTAATCAAATTAACGCAGGAACAGAAAACCAAATACCACATGTTCTCACTTATAAGTGGGAGCTCAACAGTGAGTACTCATGGACATAAAACTGGTAACAATAGACACTGAGGACCACTTGGAGGCAAGGGGAGGTGGGCAAGGGTTGAAAAACTATCGGTACTATGCTCAGTACTGGGTGACAGGATCAATTGTACCCCAAACCTCAGCAACATACAATACACCCAGGTAACAAACCTGCATATGTACCCCCTGAATCCAAAATAAAAGTTGAAATTATAAGTAATTTTTTAAAATAAAAATAAAATAAAATTGAGTTAATTAATGTAAGTAACATTACACTGAGTAATATTTTGCAGAATTTTTTCAAGTCTTCATGCCCCTGCGGCATATAGTTTCTAAAAGGTCCTGCAGAAGTCCTGAGGCCTGAAATTGCCCTGTGGTGTTTGCTAGGTAAGGTTTGAACAAGAATTACATTTGATTCCTTATCCTGATTAATTATTACAATGCCCTTAACTGCACTGTTAATTTTCAAATTATCAGGAAAGAACTTACAACACAAAGTACACACATTCAGAATGTAATTTCCTTTTTTTCTGTTAAATTAAACTCAGCAGGCATTCAAGGACCATCACTGTTAACATCAATTATCTCTACATTCTAAATGTGTGGAAGTGCAGCTAGGGAATTTATGCTTAACATCATGCCATGTAAACCAAGGTTTGCTATAAAATGTTATATTAGTGTCACTGAGCATAATCACTCATATACCTCTCACATGTTCTACTCTGTATTAGCCATTTCCAAGTATTTATTGCTGCTTTTTCCCTCTGATTTGCTATTGATAGCTGGTTGGATGTACTAAAGGAACAGATGTGATTCAAGCAGGATTCACTTTAAGCTCTATCATACTTTTATTCTTTTCTAAACTATGGCATACACGTCCATGTTTCTTCTTAGGTTTATCGCCATTAAAATCACTCATGTAGATATAAAATATAATCCTTTCTGTGTGCTTCAAGTCAAATCAGGAGGAAGGACTACTTGCATCTCACAGGACTTCCCTACTGACTATCCAAACCATAGATGGATATTTGAGTAAATAATTGTGTCCAAGCTAAATCTTAAGCCCATGCCTACCAGTGCTATTCAAAGAACAGATCTCCTTAAGAAGGTTGATGACTAATTTGTTATGATTGTTTCTTTTATAATATTTTTTTCATTCCTATACTCATACTTCAATATAATTTTTTAGGTTAGAATGTTTATAATTGTAGGCTTTCTTGCAGTTCTGGCAAATTGTAGAAACTATGAGTCTATAAATGAGGATACCTCATTCAAACAAATTCACATTTTTATTCATTTGACCATTTATTAATAGTACTTAGTATTTCTTTTACTTGAAAGGTTATTTGGCTGGGCGCAGTGGCTCACGCCATAATCCCAGCACTTTGGGAGGCTGAGGCAGGTGGATCGCCTGAGGTCAGGAGTTCAAGACCAGCCTAGCCAACACAGTGAAACCCCGTCTCTACTAAAAATACACAAAATTAGCTGGGCATGGTGGCAGGCGCCTGTAATCCCGCTACCAGGGAAGCTGAGGCAGGAGAATCATTTGAACCTGGGAGGCGGAGGTTTCAGTGAGCCAAGTTGGGGTCACTGCACTCCAGCCTGGGTGACAGAGTGAGCCTCCGTCTCAAAAAAATAAAAAAAGGTTATTCAAAACTGAATTTTTGTTGACATTGCTTCATTTACTCCTTATATCTAACCAAACATAAGTCTCTTACGTTTTCCGCTCCCTCTCCCCTCCCTATTATCTTGGCACACCTCGGTGTAAAAACTGTCAAGTGCTGCCTCTAATAGGAAGTCCAAACTCCTTCCTTTTTCAGGAGCCCCCATAACATGGCTCTAGCCATATCCAACCTGTTTCAACCTCTCTGGACCACATAACTTCAGTTTTGGTAGACTTAGATTTGTTTATTCTTATCTTTTGCACTTACTATGCATACAGCTCTCAATGGCCCTCCTTCCTCATCTTCCAGACCAAGTTCAATTCTCATCTTGTGAAAGAGATCCTCTATTTACCCCTCCAGGTCTGCTCTCCATCCTTTGACCTTGACCTCTACGCAGATGGCTGATGGACTACATTGATAGACCCCCGTGACCGCTAGCTGTCAATTATATTTGACCAAAAGGAAGCCCAGGCAGAAGATGAGAAAGGAAGAGAGAAGAGGGTGAGGTTGTGGTATTTATTCCTCTAATCTATTCTTTTTTTTTTTTTTTTTTTTTTTTTTGAGATGGAGTTTTGCTCTTGTTGCCCAGGCTGGAGTGCAATGGTGCAATCTCAGCTCATTGCAACTTCCGCCTCCTGGGTTCAAGCAATTCTCCTGCCTCAGCCTCCCAAGTAGCTGGGATTACAGACATGCGCCACCACACCCGGCTAATTTTTGTATTTTTAGTAGAGACAAGGTTTCTCCATGTTGGTCAGGCTGGTCTCGAACTCCCGACCTCAGGTGATCCGCCCACCTCGGCCTCCCAAAATGCTGTGATTACAGGCGTGAGCCACCGTACCTGGCCTCCTCTATCTATTCTTATAAGGGATCTGGACCTAGATTTTATTCCTCAATAATAGGCAGGTCTCTCCACAAGACTCCTTTCTTCCAGGTCCTAAGAATTACTCCATTTCTTAATCCCTTCAGATGGCAATGGCCGGGTTGCTATTAGCCTCATGGTAACGCAGCATCCCTTGTGGTTTCCACATACCCTGAATGAATTTTTGTAAATAGTTTCTTTATTAAATCTTATGGAAGTTATCTGTTTCCTGTTAAGATCCTCATTAATGCAAATCTCTTCCAAGAAGCCTTACCCAATAACTCCAATTCACTTTCAGGTGATATAGTACACAGTTATCACACTGCAGTGGCTTTAAAGTATGTCCACAAATTATTTGATACTTCTCTCTTCAAAGAGTAAGGAACCTAATTCCCCTTTCCTTTGCTGTGTGCTTTAGGAAGTGGCAGAAATCTTGGTATGTGACTTCTCTATTAAAACACAAAAGGCATAGTGACTTCCTCCTTGCTATGTCTCTAGGACCACTCACTCTAAGAAAGCCTGTTGCTAGCTGACACTCAAGCAGCCCTAGATAGAGGCTCACATAGCAAGAACTTGGGACCCCTTGCCAATAGCCATGTGAACAAGTGGAGCAGAGCCTCTATCCCCAATCAAGCCTTCAGATGACTGCACACCTGGTTGACATCTTGACTCAACCTCATGAGAGATCTTGGGCCAGAAACACCCAGCTAAACTGCTCCCAAATTTCTGATCTACAAAAGCTGTGAACTTGTTATTTTAAGCTGCTAAGTTTTGGAGAGTAATTTATTATGCAGCAATAGATAGCTAATACTAATAGAGAACTAATACAACAAGACACACATAGCTAGACACATATCCTATATAGAGATTTGGGCCACAATGGTGCAAGGCAGATTCCAAACTGGATCACCCTAGAACTCTTTGTCTTTAATTATCTCACTTTTTTCCCTAATGACTAATCTTTGGATACTCCCAATAATCATGCCTCCAAATTTATCTATAACTTTGCTTTTGGTGTATCTTAGTGAATTTCCTGCCCATGACATCAGCAGTGCCCCACAGTTTTGCTTCATGGACCATAAACTAAACCTAAGCCCTACTCGCTACTTCTCCAGTCCTGATGATAAGGTTTTTAATACCAATATTATGTCACGCAAAGATAACACTTTCACATTTTTCTCTTCATTTTCCTATTATATTTACATTATACAATAAGACTTAAAGCAGTAGTATATGCCTTGTCTTTCTTAACTATATTGCAAAGGAAGGAATTATAACCTCATTTTTCTATATTCTTTGTTCTACTTCCCTTCTGTTCTGTTGGATATCTAGAAAATACCTAGTGAAATTACTATATATTCTGTATTGATGGTAAACCTTTAGTTTTTTGGTTTTGGAGTTTTTTGTTTATATCAATTTGCTAGTCAAATGCATCACCTTCCTCCATAATCTCTAAAGTAATTATATAGAAAACATTGTTTCTGTTTTCTAGACTCAACTTGGACATAAATGAAGATGACTCTATCCTGGTATTACTGAGTTAGCTCTTGGAAAAATAGGAACATAAGTAGCATGTCCAAAGTAAATGGATGATTTATTCTCCTAGATAACTTGATTTGACAAAAAGAAACCCAGGCTTCCAGGCTCTTTTTTCCTTTGTCCAATAAAAATAAGCCTTTGAGACAGCTTCTCTCCCATTGACACTCCATTAACTGTCAATACAGTGGAGCTACAGTTATAAATATGTAAAATGTGATATGCACAAGGCTATTTTGCATAGTGTGCCTGTGTTCCCAGCTGCTTGCTATTTTTGTTCAAGTCAAACATGTTTTGATGTGCCTATTTTGTTGTTTTTGTTTGAATTCTGTTATACTGAATGATTAAAAGCAGCTTAAAAAATCATCAGATATCTAAATGTTGCTGAAATACATCCAAAATCTAACCTTCTGTGTTTGAATATAAATATAGATGCTAATATGGCAGTAACACAGAAATTTGTGTTTTATTAAATCCTTCACATACAGGACTTAATTATGCATAAATCATACATAAAATCTGCATATGAACTCCAGAAGGTTAAAGTACGTACAGTTGAGTTATATAAAACCAGAGCAAAGTAGAAATTCAGAGAGATTTACTCCAGCCTGGGTGACAGAGCAAGACTTCGTCTCAAAAAAAAAAAAGAAATTCAGAGAGATTTTAGTTCAACTCTTTTGTTTGATTTATGGGGCAAAGCCAAGGTATGTTAAAGCATTTTTTTCATGATCACACAGGCAATTTAATGACAGACATACACAGAACTAAATTTCTGGTGACTCTTGTTTCAGTGTTTCTTTCCTATAAAATAAAATCAGAAGTGATACTTTGTCATATAGGAGAAGACAGAATGCCTTATCCAGGAGTGCCTTATTCTCCATGTTCCAGGATCTGACGCCCTGCCTAGATAGTTCAGCCTTTCTCTTTTTATGTCCAGGAATAAATAATTTATTAGAGGCAGAATCTCACTAAATCAAAGGTATCTAACACTGAGGTAGTCATGAGAATGACAATTTCTAATTTAACAATAAGAAGTAGAAAATTCTGGAGAACATAAGATTCAGTCAGCATTAACATTACAGTAAAGCTAGATACATATCACTATTCATTCATCATGAGAAACTATCACAGATATCAAGAATGTATTCTTATGTAATCAGAGAATTTCCCTCCTAAGCCCACAGGATAAAAACTCAAAAGCCTACAGGGGCTAGCAGTTAGGTTGGTGAAATAGCGGGGTGAAATACCACAGGCAATAGCAAATATTCTGGTAAATGGAAAATAAATGTGCTGTTTTAAAGGAACAACTGCTTTTTCATTCAGCCTTAAAAAGAAGTCGATTCTGTCATTTGTGACAACATGGATGAACCTGGAGGACATCATACTAACTGAAATAAGCAAGACACAGAAAAGCAAATACTGCATGATCTCACTTATATTGTGAGAATATAAACCAGTTGAACTCAAAAAAGCAGAGTAGAATGGTGGCTGCCAGGGATGGGGAATGGGGAAAATAGAGAGATGTTGCTCAAAGGGTACAAAGATTCAGTTATACAGAATGAATATGTTCTGGAGATCTAATGTATGGCACTAAACTATAGTTAATAATACTGCATTGTACAGTTGTCCCTCCATATCCATGGGAAATTGACTCCAGGACCTCCTGTGCATACCAAGATCAAGAATGTTCATGTCCCTGATTGATATAGAATGGCATAATATTTGCATATAACTTATGCACATCCTCACATATACTTAAATAATCTCTAGATGCCTTAAAATACTTAATACAATGTAAATGCTATGTGTATTAGTCTGTTCTCACACTGCTAATAAAGACATACCCGAGACTGGGTAGTTTATAAAGGAAAGTGTTTTTCTGTTTGTTTTTTTGTTTGCTTTGAGACGGAGTCTCGCTCTGTCGCCCAGGCTGGAGTGCAGTGGTGCAATCGCGGCTCACTGCAAGCTCCGCCTCCCAGGTTCACACCATTCTCCTGCCTCAGCCTCCCGAGTAGCTGGGACTACAGGCACCCGCCACCACGCCCAGCTAATTTTTTTGTATTTTTTTAGTACAGAGGGGGTTTCACCGTGTTAGCCAGGATGGTCTCAATCTCCTGACCTCGTGATCTGCCCATCTCCGCCTCCCACAGTGGTGGGATTACGGGCGTGAGCCACCGGGCCCGGCCAGGAAAGTGGCTTAATGGACTCACAGTTCCAGATGGCTGGGGAGGACTCACAATCATGGTAGAAGGTGAATGAGGAGCAAACTTACATCTTACACGGTGGCAGGCAAGAGAGCTTGTTCAGGGGAACTCCCCCGTTTATAAAACCATCATATCCCATGAGACTTATTCACTACCACAACAGTATGGTTCAATTATCTCCACCTGGTCTGTCTTGACATGTGTGGATTATTACAACTCAAGGTGAGATTTGGGTGGGGGCACAGCCAAACCATATCACAATGTAAATAGTCTTTATATGCTATATTTTAGGGAATAACAAGAAAAAACGTCTGTACATGTTCACTACAGATGCAGGTTTTTTTCTGAGTATTTTTTACCCATGGTTTGTTGACCCCACAGATGCCGAACCCATGGATATGGAAGACTAACTATATTCTCGAAATTTGCTAAGATCTGATCTTAAGTGTTCTTACCACAAAAAAAAAATCATAACTATGTGATGTGATTAGTATGTTAATTATCTTTATTGTGGTTATCATTTTACAATGTATGCATATATAAAAACATCACATTGTACACTTAAAATATATACAATTTTTATTCCTTAAGTGTACCTCAATAAGGCTGGAAAATAAATAAACATATAAAAGGAGCAGCTGCTATTTATCTCTAGCCAGTTGCTACTATCTGGAAATTTGAACGTAATCTTACAAAACTTTCTATTTTTGGAGAGGAAGCAAGATCAATTACAAATTACTTTCTCAATTTGCACATATTTGCAACTATTGAAAAACATTTAATTATGTAAGAAAAATTTTCTGGTCTGAATTTGGACCAGTTTACAGCATTTTCTATTCAGAGTTACACAGAAAGTCAGATCATAACCAGATGTTTGCTTACCTGTGATAGAATCAGAACAAGAGGAGTAATGATTGTCCAATGTCACTAGTCTAATAAAGTCCCAAGTAGCATTTCCACTAGACATAGTGTGGCCAATGAGGATCAGAAATACCATAAGTTCACTTAATCTATTCCCTGCATCTACTTCCAAACCAAGAATGGCCTTGGCATTGGCTGAGAGATACTTGTGATTCAACAGTTGAGATTCCATTTCTCCAGTATTGTCTATATAACTATGTCCAAAATTTTCTCAACAACTCTCCATTCTTTCTATGCCTCAAGAATGACCAAGCCCATTCTGATTTTTTAAAAAATCTTTTATAGATATTTTCATACATTCTTTTTTGTTAATGAGAGATTGGTTGGCCTGGGAACAGTCCTGTCTCCTCCTCCAAGAGAATTTGGATTTGCCTGCTCAGATCCTTCCTGTGGTGATCTTATATTTAACTTTTGAGTGTGGAATCTTATTTTCTTCATGTCCAAGTTCTTGGGGGGTTTACATCAATGTGGCCTCTAATTCTGACCTATATTAAGACTAGCTCATGGCACAGAGTCTTCAAGGTCATGGAGTGGCATATATTTCCAGATGCAATAAACACATACATAAATAGGTTAAAGGTTAGTCTTCATCTAATATATCAAACCAGTTGCTGAACTAGGTGACATTTACAGTATCATGTGTTGTCTGTTCTGGGTTTTTTTGTTGTTGTTGTTGTTGTTTTTGAGATGGAGTCTTGCTCTGTTGCCCAGGCTGGAGTGCAGTGGCGCGATCTCGGCTCACTGAAAGCTCCGCCTCCCGGGTTCACGCCATTCTCCTGACTCAGCCTCCTGAGTAGCTGGACTACAGGCACCCGCCACCACACTCGGCTAATTTTTTGTATTTTTAGTAGAGACGGGGTTTCACCGTGTTAGCCAGGATGGTCTCGATCTCCTGACCTCATGATCCGCCCGCCTTGGCCTCCCAAAGTGCTGGGATTACAGGCGTAAGCCACTGCGCCCGGCCTGTCCTGGGTCTTAATAAGTGCCAGCAACCTGCCATTTGCCCAGAAGGAGTTGAGAAGATTCTTGTATTGTTCTTAAAAAAAAAAAAACAAACTGTGGTACATAATAGATATATATATTTATGCAGTGCATGGGATATTTGGATACAGGCATGCAAAGCGAAATAAGCACATCATGGGGAATGGGGTATCCATCCCCTCAAGCATTTTTCCTTTGAGTTATAAACAATCCAATTACACTTTTTAAGTTATTTTAAGATACACAGTTATTATTGACTATAGTCACCCTGTTATGCTATCAAATAGTGGGTCTTATTCATTCTTTCTGTTTTCTGTACCCATTAAACATCCCCACCTCTCCCACAGTCATCTACTACAATTTGTATTGTTCTCAGCAATCAGGGTACACCACAACCAGGTATCAGGCACTCTAATTACTGCTCCACTACTTCCTCATCCTTCACACACAAACAGTGCATACGACAGAGGGAACAAAGCATTGGATTTTCACAAATAACCAATCATGTTCCCCATGGGATCTTGAGTTGATGGGGCCATGGTTGTGGCACTGCTTTTAGCCAGTTCTGTGGGGGTGGTGGCAATGCTATCTCAATATTCTTCTGCTTAGCATCCCACCTAGGTTACCAGGGAGCTTGCCACGAAGGCCACTTGCTGGACAGCAGCTCCAGGTTTCCCATCCATGACTCCAGAGGCGGTAAGAGTCAAACAAATAGGCATGTGGTTTCTTAGTTGCTGTTTAATAAAGCTCCAATAATCTTTTTTTACATATGATCTGTTTGGACCAGTAGTGGTCACCACTTCCCATTACCTAAGAACTATATATAGCTTTCCTTCTTTCATGCTTACCCTGTACACTATACAAAGAGGCAATGTGGTAGAGTAATAAAAAGTATGGGCTCTAGAGCAAGATTGACTTCACAGCTTGCTCTGCTACCTAGCAGGTTCATGCCTCAATTTCCTCACTTGTAAAAATTGAAATTAACATAGAACTTATTTCATACATCTTTGAAACTATTAAATGAGTTGATGCTAGACACTTAGAATAGTGCCTGGCATATTATTAGCACTATATAAATTTTATTTAGCTATTATTTTTACTATCACCTACATTATCATCACCATGACTGTGCATTTATTAATTTTTTTCTGATAATTCTGCTCACTGATCCTATAATTTCATATATATTTGTCAAACACATGTCCCAATTTCTGGTTTGGAAAATATGTTCATCATAAATAAAGAAAATATATTTTTAAAACAGTGCTGCTGTTCAATTTTCCTAAACTTAAATGCCAGCTGTAGAGTGCCCTAGCAGGAAACACCTCCTGATGTCTTCTAGTCCCTTGCACTCTTGGTCCATAAAGGGCTAATTTCTTTAGATTATTTAGCTCAAAATCAAGTCTCAAATGTCAAACAGTGAATGTGTTTTCCTTTGTTAATCACGAAAGGATATTTAGCATGCTAATTCAAGGTTCTTGCCATCTAGATCATACACTCTTCTCAAATTAATGAGGCTTTTTAAACACTAGTGTAACTTTCATTTTGGCTCTGCTCAGGATAATTAGAGTTTTGGTCATTTAAAATAATTTCCAGAAAAACTTCTGTAGTAGAGATCGTTGCTATATTAATGCAATAAGTTAGTCTACCTAGTAAGCACTTGCAACTCACTACTTTTCACATGCTGTTTTCATTAGTCAAGATATTGAGGGAAAAAGACATCAGTCTTGTTACAGAGGTGACATTTTCGGTTATCCATTACTGTGTAATAAACCACCTCAAAATGTAGTGACTTGTACCAACAGCCATGTAAGTATCTTTTATGTTTCTGTAGGATTTACTGGGATCAGTTGGGTGGTTCTTCTGCTCCATAGGATATCGGCTGAGTCTCCAGCCAAGTTATATAGGGCTTTAACTGCACTGGAACATCCAAGATGGTTCCCTCTCAGGCTGGCAGTTGGTACTGGCTTTCCACTGGGAGCATCTCTGGGGCTGCAGAACAAAGCGTCTCAGGGCTTATGGTGCTTACAGCATGGCAGCTGGTTTTTGAGAAGGAGTATCACAAAAGTGAGTGCTCCAACAGGAAAGAAGTGGAAGCTGTTAGTTCTTCTGAGGCCTGAACTCAGAAGTTTCAGAATATTCTATTAGTCAAAGTAGTCACAGGAGTAGCCTAAATTCCAAGGGAAGAGGTGTAACTCCATCTCTTCCTGTGAGGATTGGACTACAGTACAGGGAGGAGAAGAACTGCAGGAGCTACCTTTGGAGACTGGCTACCACCGCAACCAAATACTTCCTCTTTTTTACAGATTTCTTCTGTCTAATGATGGACAACAAATGGATTAAAGGAGCCATTCAAAAGACAGAACAGGCCGAGCTCATGCCTGTAATCTCAGCACTTTGGGAGGCTGAGGCAGGCAGATCACTTGAGGTCAGGTCAGGAGTTCGAGAGCAGCCTGGCCAACATGGTGAAACCCTGGCTCTACTAAAAATACAAAAAATTAGCTTGTGTGATGGCACGTGCCTGTAATCCCAGCTACTTGGAAGGCTGAGGCACAAGAATCACTTGAACCCAGGAGGCAGAGGTTGCAGTGAGCCAAGGACACACCACTGCACTCCAGCCTGGGTGATGGAGTGAGACTCTGTCTCAAAAAATAAAAAAATAAAAAGTAAAAATAAAAAGTACAGATTATGATTAATGTCTTTAAATGTTGTTGAAACACAGTAAAAAGAAATATGATCTTGGAATCAGAACACTGGAGTTCTCAATCAGGCTCTATGATTTATAAGATAATGTAACCCAGAACAACTAACCTAAAGTGAATATCAAAGATTATTCTCTAACAAGATCAGTCTGAGGAAAAATAGGCAAAGACCCACTTTGTGAAGGAAAGTAAAATAACTGATATAGTCAACATGCAACTTTCTAAGAAAAAAAAAAACATGTATCAGACTTAAAAAAACAAATGCAGTTTCTCAATATTGTCCCAGTATACTATCAGGCTTTCTAATAGTTGGCATAACAACAAAATATATAAGCTATATTGCCATGCAAGACTAAAGACAGATGTCACCAGGATGGAGTGAGGAACTGGGATGCAGAAAACAGGCAAAGGCAAAGAGAATAGCACAGTTCTTCTGGCCTGTCTGTTTTCTTATACAGATTTTCTGAATTAAAAAACAATTTTAAATTATAATTTTTCAACCCTAGTTCTATACTAAAACTGCCTGTGGAACTTCAAAAGGCATAAGTTCATCTTGTGCAGCCTATTCCTCCTATCTGTAACACATTTTACTCTTGATAAATTTCAATTCATCCTTTAAGTCTCAGTTCAGAAGTCATCTTCTACAAGAAAGCTTCCTGGAAATCCCCACAGCCCAGGCTAGGTTTTTGTATCCCTCTTTTGTGTTCCCATAAATTACCCCGTTTCAAATGTGCTCAATTTTCTTGTTTCTCTTCCTCAATATAATGTAAACTCCTTGGAAGCTAATGAATCCCCACAGTGCCACCACAAAGGCAAACAGACACACAAAAGGAGGGAAGGGAAGGGGAAGGGAAGGGTAAGGAGAGGGTAAGGGGAGGGGAAGGGGAGGGGAGGGGACGGCAGGCGAAGGCAGGGGAAGGCAGGGGAAGGCAGGGGAAGGCAGGGGAAGGCAGGGGAAGGCAAGGGAAGGGAGAGGAAGGCAAGGGAAGGGAAAAATAATTCATAGGTTCACTATCTTTTGATCATCTCCAACACACACATGCACACACATTTACAACTGGCACTCCACCAAGAGATTCTAAATCAGTAGATTAGATAGATAGATAGATAGATAGATAGATAGATAGATAGATAGATATTTTTTTTTGAGACAGAGTCTTGCTCTGTTGCCCAGGCTGAAGTGCAGTGGCACAGTCTTGGCTCACTGCAACCTCTGCCTCCCAGGTTCAAGTGATTCTTCTGCCTCAGTCTCCCGAGTAACTGGGACTACATGCATGCACCACCATGCCTGGCTAATTTTTGTATTTTTAATAGAGATGGGGTTTCACCGTATAAGCCAGGCTGGTCGCAAACTCCTGACCTCGTGTTCTGCCCGTCTTGGCCTCCCAAAGTGCTAGGATTACAGGCATGAGCCACTACGCCTGGCATCAGTAGGCATATATTTTTATAGATTCTAATTGTGAAGAATAGCCAGGGCTGATGTTTACTGTATTATCTTTGGCAAGTGATATGGTTTGGCTGTGTCTTCACCCAAATCTCATCTTGAATTGTAGCTCCCATAATTCCCACATGTTGTGGGAGGAACCCAGTGGGAGATAATTGAATCATGTGATGGTTTCCCCATACTGTTGTCATCATAGTAAATAAGTCTCACGAGATCTGATGGTTTTGTAAGGGATTTCCCCTTTCACTTGCCTCTCATTCTCTCTTTCACGCTGCCATGAAAGATGTGCCTTTTGCCTTCCACCATGACGGTGAGGCCTCCCCAGCCATGTGGAACTGTGAGTTCATTAAACTTCTTTTTTTTTTTTTAATTACCCAGCCTCAGGTATGTCTTTATCAGCAGCATGAAAATGGACTAATACAGCAGCAAAAAGTTAGCTTATACTAGGACAAAAATTCTATATTGATCCAAACGTTGGGCATGAAAATGCAAGGGTGGGAACATTGTATGTTTCTCCTGGTCCAGATATGAAAACCAAGGAAAATAGCTAATACTTCTGAGTACTTACTCAGCATCAAGCACTGTTCCAGACGTACTAAATATATTTTATTTTCACTGTAACAACAACCTTACCTTAGTATGTTCATTTCTACTGATAAAGAAATTGAGGAATGGTATAGAGAAAATAAGTAATTCAGGTCATGTAGCAAATAGAGCCTGGCCCTCAAAAGTAACCACAGCAATATCGAGACTGTGTCCCTTCAGCTTTCTTTGTATAGTGCTAAGCACAAGACTATGTACAGATTATTTTGTGCTCAATAAATATTTATCAGAAGCAGCATATGGCTTACCTTGTCTCTATCTGTAATGAGAAAACATACAAGTGAGCATAATAAGATTAAACCACAAAACCCACTAAGGTAAGAAGTGGATATTCAACTATAGTCCTGCCATGAAAGTTAGGAAGGTGGCAGACAATGGGATATAAAATAATACAGCAGAGAAAGTAATGATCGAGCTGTATAAAACGTATTCTGAGCAATAGGTGACACATTTTCATTGTGCGTTCACTCTGAGCATTCTTTCCTTTCCACCAGAATCCAGCATCAGGGTCTGCTTCATGATGTACAACTTGTGCAGACACACAGGGCCCATGTATAGAAGGGCCCTGTTCTTGGTTTAATGCCCTGCTCTCAATGTCCTGAAAATTTTAATAATTTTTGAACAGGCTGGGCGCCGTGGCTTACGCCTGTAATCCCAGCACTTTGGGAGGCTGAGGCGGGCGGATCACGAGGTCAGGAGATCGAGACCACCCTGGCTAACACGGTGAAACACTGTCTCTACTAAAAATACAAAAAAACTAGCCAGGCATGGTGGCGGGCGCCTGTAGTCCCAGCTACTCGGGAGACTGAGGCAGGAGAATGGTGTGAATCCAGGAGGTGGAACTTGCAGTGAGCCGAGATCGTGCCACTGCACTCCAGCCTGGGCAACAGAGCAAGACTCCGTCTCAAAATAATAATAATAATAATAATAATAACTTTTGAACAAAAAACACCACATCTTCATTTTACACTTAGTCCCACAAATCATGTAGCTTGGTCATGATCAGGAGATTCTGCAAAACCTCTCACTGCACAGCAATATGTAAAGGAGATATTTTATAATAGGCAACTACGGTCACCATATTTGCAAAAATGGAGGAAGTTGCTTGAATATCTGCAATCATAAATAGAGAATTTTTAGACTTACAGAAATGTAGACAGAGACTTAGAAGTCCTTGCAATCAGCATATCAGTCTTAAATCAAGGGAGTGACAAGGCTGACATGAAGCAGATTAGATCAGCAGGTATTGGCCCAGCATGGAAGACAGAACTGGATCAATGGACAACAGTGAACAAGGACAGTAAGAAAACAGACATGGATGAAAATTAGAAGGAAAATACCCCTAGCAGTAGTGGCAGAGTGTTTTTTCCCAAAACTGTCTAGAAAAATGAAGTGGTAATAAATATCAGGGGGACATAAATTTATGTGGATATCATTTGTGATGATGTTTATGCATAAGAGAACTGCTTGGTAATCTCTATATAATTAATTTCATGATGTGAGTTCAGTCATTTTTGATTAATCATTTTGATGTCTTTGTAAACTACTGAGTTAGAGGAACCCCTCCAGAATTGTTAATCAAAGGAAAGTAACTGGATATTTGTGCTTAAATTCTAATTGCTCACAGGGAACATATGAGGTAAGCAGACCATAATAATGGTCCTATGAAGACTCTTTCCCCATTTAAGTGAGCTAGCTGCTTAGAAGATAGCACCTGGAAGAAACAGGTATTCATAACAAATGGCTAATATTTCAATATTTAATGTGCATTCTTTTTAATCCCTTTAAAAACTCTTTGAGGCAGATGCTATTTTGATCCCCACTTTATTGATGGGGAAACTAAGGTACAGAGGGGTTAAGTTTATCCTTAACATCATATAATTAAGCTGTATTTGAATCAAACAGCAGATAGACACATTAAAGAAAACAAATATAATTTCTATCATCTGAGAGATATACCTCTAGACTTCTATCCAGGAGTATAATTCTGGTGCAGTGCTCTGACATATGCTTTATACTACATTGTTTGCTCTTTTGTTTGCCTTGTAACTAGAACTTATCATCCTGGTCCTCCCAAACACCTGTGAACTAGTTCATTCATTTTACAAATATCTTTTTCCCACTGAATTGGGATATTCATATACCTAATAGAGTTGTCCTTCAGTATATGTGTTGGATTGGTTCCAGGATTGCTCATGTGTATCAAAATCCAGGCACACTCAAGTCTCACAGTCAGCTCTACTGGGACTCAAGTATAGGTATATATGGAAAGATGGCCCTCCATATGGGGTTTTGCATCCTGAAAAGGCTGTATTTTTTATTAATGTTTGGTTGAATAAAGTTCATGTATAAGTGGACCCACACAATTCAAACCCATGTTGTTTAAGCATCAACTGTTATATATATATGCACATATATACACACATATATATATATATACTCACATATGTGTGCATATATATGTGACAAGCACAGCCTTTAACCCACACTCACATACAAAAACTAATTGTAAAATAGACCACGATCTAAATATAAAATCTAAAACTATAAAACAGAAGCCTGGACCACCACAGTATCTTCAAAATGGACTTTTAGAAAATTCATTGAACTCTAACCCTAAATAAAATACTTTTTCCATCCCCTTTGTCAAATTTAGCTTTTTAAAATGATATGATTAAAAAAGAATACGTTTCAAAGTTCAGCCTAAAAAATAAAAGAAAATAATAAGAATTTCATTATGCTTTCTGCTTAAAAATGACTTTGTTAATACATTATCTCAGATCAAAACAAACCAAAGCACCAGAGGATCAGACATGGTTTAGGATTAAGTCCTTAGAAATATTCTTTTCCTTTGAATACAGAACATCTCCAAGAAATTTCCTAACACTTGACTGACACTGACACAACTCAGCACAATAAGCTCTGCAAAGGTGCAAAAGCGATATACATTCAGTAGAAACCATACTTCTAGTACCCATATAAACATTCTGTTTTTCACTTTCAGTATAATATTCAATAAATTATATGAGATATTTAGCACGTTATTATTATCAAGTAGGCTTTGTTTAAGATGATTTTGTTCAACTGTAGGCTAATATAAGTGTTCTAAGCATGTTTGGGGTAGGCTAGACCAAGCTATGATATTCAGCAGGTTAGATGTATTAAGTGCTTATTGAGACATAACTCCATTATAAGTCAAGGAGCATTTGTATATTCGTTTGCTAGGGACTTCATAACAAAATAACACATACTTGGTAGCTTAAACAACAGAAATTTATTTTTTTTCACAGCTCTAGAGGCGAAGAGTCCAAGATCAAGGTGTTGTCAGAGTTGGCTTTCTCTGAGGCCTCTCTCCACTGGACTTGCAGATGGCTTCCCTCTTGCTGCCTCTTCACATGCAAACACTTTCTTCATGTATCTTTTTTCCCTGTTTCCTAATATTTTTTACTGACATATAATAGTGGTACATATTTGGGGGGTACACGTGATATGTTTATGACTATATACAACGTGTAATGATCAAGTCAGGTTGATGAGGATATCCATCACCTCAAACAGTTTTGTGTTAGGACAATTTTTCTCTTCTGGCTATTTTGAAACATACAATATATTATTGTTAACTATAATTTTCCTACTCTACCATCAAATACTACAACATATCCCTTTTATCTAACTGTATTTTGTACCTCTTAACCAACTTCTCTTCATCCTCCTTATCCTCCTTTTCCCAGCCTCTGGTAATCACCATTCTACTGTCTACCTCCATGAGATTTACTTTTTTAGGTTCCCACACATGAGTGAGAACACATGATATTTATCTTTCTGTGCTTGGCTTATTTCACTTAACACAATGTCCCCCAGTTCCTTCTATGCTGCTACAAATGTCAGGATTTCATTCTTCGTTATGGTTGAATAGTGGCCCACTGCGTATATGTACCACATTTTCATTATCCATTCGTCCACTGATGGACATTTAGGTTGATTCCATATCTTGGCTATTAGAAACAATGCTGCAAAAAACATGTGAGTGCAGATATCTCTTCGACACACTGATCTGCTTTCTTTTGGATATATACCCAGAGTGGGATTGTTAGACACCAGTCAACTGGATTAGAGCCTACCCTACAGGCTTTATTTTAACTTAATCGCCTCTTTAGTGCCTTATCTCCAAATACAGTCACATTCTGAGGTAATAGGGGTTAAGGCTTCAACATATCAATCTGGGGGGAATGCAATTAAGTTCATAATAATTGGAGAGAAGACACACCCAGGGAGAGAGAGAAAAGCAGCCAATGGTGAGAAAATGCCAAAGCCAGGCTTGGTGTCCTTCCTAACCCAGCTGTGAGTTGACCTGCCTCTTTCTTTCCTCTCAGCTTCCTTCCTGCAGAGAGACTGAAAAAAGATCCTTGGTCTCATCTTCCAACCCTGAAGAGTGTGGCGGTGTTCAAGCAAGGTAGAGAACGAGAGAAGAGCATAGGAACCAGCTGTACTGAAACTCTCCAGAATGCTGGGGTTGAGAGAAAGTTCTAACTGGGGCATAGAAAGTAGCCCTTTATCTCTTGACCCTTCAATCTTTCTTCATGACACATCATAGAGAAGCTCTCTCTTGCTTTTTATTCCTCACAGCTGGCTTTGGGGTCCTCCAGAGTTGTTCAAGAAGAGAAGCCATGCATGGAGATAGAAATTATATAAGGCTGAACAACCCACAGCTCCACAGATTTAGTACACATCAGTACCCTCTTTACCAGTAGCTTATCCTATAGAACAAACATCATTCCTTAATTTTCAGCATAAAATATTCAGAATTTATATTGCTTTGGATTCCAAACTAGCCAAATTGAAAAATGTGTTGTCAGCCAGGTGCAGTGGCTCATGCCTGTAATCCCAGAACTTTGGGAGGCCAAGGTGGGAGGATCACTTGAGCCCAGGAGTTGGAGACCAGACTGGCTAACATGGTGAAACCCCCGCTCTACTAAAAATACACAAACTAGCTGGAAATGATGGGGCATGCCTACAACCCCAGTTACTCAGGTGGCTGAAGCACAAGAATCAGTTGAACCCGAAAGGCAGAGGTTGCAGTGAGCCGAGATCACACCACTGCACTCCACCCTGGATGACAGAGCAAGACCCTGTCTCGAAAAAAAAAAAGAAAAGGAAATGAAAAGAAAAATGTGCTGTACTGATGGCAGTAAAGGCATTGGATAAATATTACAGTAAAAAAAAAAAAAGGGTAGCGCACACTTTAAATAGATGTATTTCAGGATAAGGATATATTTCCCCTGGAAAAGTTTGCCACCTTCTGCTGTCCTATGATATTCATATCAGGTAAAATGGAATTATTATAGCACCTCAAAATTACCAGTAACCATTTTTTTTCTAGTGAAAATTTATTGGAACATAGTTTTCTAATTACAGCAATTTGCTACTAATGTTTAAAATGATTTCATGTATAAAATCCATAAAATTGAAGAGAAATCTATCCCTTACTCATGCAAAATGTTATGGTCCGTTTTTCAACGTGAGTGTTAATTTGTGGCGGTGTAATTAGACGTGTGTAGTACATGATCCATGCAGGTGAATTGTTTGACTTTCAGTGAATAATTTTGTGTCAAATTCTCTTGCTCTTAAATGGTTCATATTTATTTTTTGAGAGTACCAGATCTCTTCTGGCTCATTTTACACACTTTGTGTCTGACTCCCGGGAATTTCCTGTTGTAAGGTATTTATACCATGATTTACAGCTGCAATAAGCTGAGAAGTCTGAGGCAAGCAGCCACGGTATTTCATGACCACATAACAAAGTTGTTTTGCACTCAGAAAATAGTCAGTAGAATTTCACTGAGTTTTGTAACTTATAGCCGAATCCAAGTGACCAAATTCCACCAAAAGAAAACTATTTCTGATTTTCTCTCTCCTCATCTGTATTGCCAGTATCATGACCCAATTTGGGTGTTCCTTAAAACCCAGTCCTGAGTTATTGCGATACCTTCTTAACACATTTCCTTAGTTCAAAGTCTACACAATCCCTGCAGTAATTTGTTTTGTATCCATCACCAGGCTAATCCTGTTATAGCATTGGCTGCTGCCACCAGACTACTTCCCACCTACTACTATGTCTTCTTGAAAATATCCCCAGTCAATGTCAAGATAGAACACAGACTTTAGACTCTGTTTTCAAGGCCCTCTAAAAACTGTTTTAACATTCCAAACCAACATTCCAGTTGCCCAACACAAACCATATTAATACTCAGATCTATCTCTATATGGGCATCCTCATGTATGGTATTTACAATCATGCTTGTCCTCATCTTCCGGCCAACCTAGAAAATTCTCTAATCCTCCTTCCTATCCTACACTTTTTTATTTCACATCTCATCTTCTAAATAAAGCTTCTGATAACCATTCCAGGTTACGATGATCTCACCAAGCCCTAATTTCTCACTTCCTTTATTTTCTGAATTAAGCAAACCACCTAAATGTAAACATAAATACATCTAATGTAATGCTATATGTAAATATTATATGTAAATGCATCTCTCTAACAAACTACATGTGCTTCAAAGGAAGAAAATCACTTTGTTCCTCATTTGATTTCTCCTACATGCTTCACATATTATCAGGCACATGGTAGAGATATAGATGTAGATATACATATATTATATAAATATATGTATATAAATAAGACAAGCACTTATTTAATTCAATTTATCATATTAATTAATATATTTTTCATTATATTGATATTAATCCATAAGATTCATTCAGGAGTATGATCACTTATTCACTCTGTGATTTTTGAACAAGTTGCTTAACCTCCCTATGATTAGTTTTCTCACATGTAAAATGAAAATGATAATAGTACTTTCCTTATTTCGATTTATTGTGAGCATTGAATAAATAATAGTTCAGCACAATACCTAGCACATAGAAAGCACTCAGTGTTTTACCACCACACCCTCTTCCTCCTTCCCATCCTCCTCCTCTAGCTGCTGCTGCTCCTGCTTCTTCATCTACTCAGATAGATCAGTTCATTCATCCACTCATACTTTCATTTATTCCATCAGTAAGTCAGTCAACAAATATTTGTCTTCTGTGTAGCCCATGTAGCTTATTTCTAATGCAGTCATTTTCAAACTTTGCACTTCAGAGCCCTGCAATGGCTATCACAGAAGAAGTTGGGCGACAAGAAAACATTAACTCCAAGCCACCTTAGCCCTAAGTCAACCAGAGCAACAAAGCTTTCATTTGTACTACAAAAGAACAACAGCTGAACAAGTCTGAAAACTAATATTTTAATGCATAAATTTCACCACCAATGTTATTGCTCTCATAAGTTCTGTAGCTCCCAAGCTTGCTGTTTTTCTACTACCCATTCTTTTATAATTAGTCTTCCCCAAAACTCAATGCAAAGGCTTAAATAAAATTAAGGACTACAGCTTTCCTCCCCAAAAAGGTTTCCTCACATTTTTCTACCATGTTTCATTCCGGGTTTCATAATCAGTTCTATAATAATGGTAAAATACATACAGTGCAGGGGTACAAAAACTAATCACTGAAAAAGCAGGATTCAGTAAGATTAAGTCATTTTCCAGCCCAATTATTAAACAAATATTTATAGAGTGCTCACTGCACACCAGGGATTCTTCTCAAAACCAGTCTGAGTCATAAATATTAGAAAATATATTATTCCAGCAATATTTCCCATCCTCCTTTAATTAATGTGTTCTTTGAACAAATATGGAAATATCTCTCTTCAATATTATTTGGAAATTAAACATACAGCAAATATTTAGACAGAATAAAAATCATAAAATAATCATTTTAATATATATTATTTTTATTTTTTTTATTTTTTTTTATTTTTTATTTTTTTTTTTTTTTGAGACGGAGTCTCGCTCTGTCGCCCAGGCTGGAGTGCAGTGGCGCAATCTCGGCTCACTGCAAGCTCCGCCTCCCGGGTTCACGCCATTCTCCTGCCTCAGCCTCTCCGAGTAGCTGGGACTACAGGCGCCCGCCACCACGCCCGGCTAATTTTTTGTATTTTTAGTAGAGACGGGGTTTCACCGTGGTCTCGATCTCCTGACCTCGTGATCCGCCCGCCTCGGCCTCCCAAAGTGCTGGGATTACAAGCATGAGCCACCGCGCCCGGCCTAATATATATTATTTTATACTTTCAATGTGTGCAGTTGGTTTGCCTACCACAAATTCTTTCTCTAGCTCTTGTGTAAGATAGGCTGCAGGTAAATTTCTGCCCCAAACTTGTTGCTTTGCTTTCATAGCCAAAAATTCAGAAAACCACACTTAAAATAAGCATGCAATTACAGCACAAAATATGTATTTCAAACTGTACAGTGCTCTCACCCTGAATCTAGGCACCCGCCTGTTATGTGCACAAAGGAAAGGCAATGACTAATAAAGTAAGTATTCTTAATATGTGATATAATGCTCTATTAATGATATAAATATAGCTTTAATTTCCCCCATTGTGTGACTTTTGAAAGGTCTCCTTTCTATAAGAGATCATATCATAAATGTTTTGAAGGAGTCATTTAATTAATTCCCTCCCTGAAAACAGCAAGCCTAATGCTAAAACTACCCAGGAATTCAGTTATCTCTACTTTTAATTAAATTTTTCACCATTTTTAGCTCATATCTATTTGATTAATAACAAAAACTACACCTATTTTTATTCATATTGGACGAAAGACAAAAGATAAAGATGTCTTTTTCATCAATTTAAATAAAAATAGGATTATATAAGCAATCAACCAATAGTCTCCCATCTTTGAATGAGGTCTTAACATGAAAAGCACCTTCCTTATTATTAAAACAAGAAATTATTTTCACAAGAACAGTGAAATTTGTAGTGAAGGCTCACTGATGTCATTACCCTCAGAATCCTCAGATTTTGTGACTCTGCTTTCCAATCTTCTCTCCATGTGTACTAATTGGAGTTCGTGACTTTGGAGTACTAATGGCACAACTGCAGATATAACAGGCAGTAACCAACAAACCATTATCTCATGTTATACACATAACAAGGATTTTGGGGTCTGGGTTTGACTTTGCTTTGTTTTCTTGTTTTCTTTTGTTTTGTTTTCTGTCTGCCTTCTTGGTTTTTCATTGGCTGTTTCCTGGGAACTGAGAGCAAGGGATAAGGCAAATAAAAAAAAAAGAATAAGAAGAAGGTTCTTCCAGGGCCAGGCAAGTTGGCTCACACCCATAATCCCAGCACTTTTCAAGGTCAAGGCCAGTAGATCCCATGAAGCCAGGAATTCAAGACCAGCCAGGCCAACATGGTGAAAACCCATCTCTACTGAAAATACAATAATTAGCGAGGAATGGTGGCGCACGCCCATAATCCCAGCTACTCAGAAAGCTGAGGCACAAGAATTCGCTTGAACCCAGGAGGCAGAGACTGTAGTAAGCAGAGACTGCCCCACTGCACTCCAGCCTGGGCAACAGAGGAAGTGAGACTCCGTCTCAAAACAAAACAAAACAAAACAAAGAAAAAAAAAAGAAAGTTCTTCCGATATAGCATCAGCAGATGATGTTATGAAGACTGGTAATGTTCTCTTGTTTTATAGAAATGTATTAATAATTTTTTTCTATCAGAATTTTTTTTCTATCAGTTAAAGAAATCAGAATCTGTCAGCTGCCAAAACCAATAGTCGTGCCCTACTATGTTTCTTCCATCCAAGGACCTCAATTTATAGGCAGTAGAAACAGATTTATTTCAAACTCCAGCAACCAGATTAGTAATTGGGTAGACAACAGTAGTAGAAGCTATGGGACCTGAATTATAAGTGGAAATATTTGGTGAAAGCTTCTCTTTTAGTATTAAAACTGTGCCATCCCTGAATTTCTATAACTGTGTGTCTCTCAATTCTCCTTCTTCAGTTCAAACTCCTTATCTTTTGTCATCTCTGCTACTTTCCTTCCTCCTTCCAACCCAAGAATGTTTCTGTCTGAAATTCAGTTGAAGGACTTTGAGATATTCTTCTTGAATTTAATTTTTTATTTTTAGTTTTTATGATATTCTTGACCTAGTCCCCTTTTGCCTCATAGAGTCAGGCTTCAAATCCTGTCTAATTTTAAACTGTTTCTTTCTTTCTGTTCCCAGTAACACTCTGCTCATGAGCTTGTGACATCCTGTCTATACTCTGACAGTTTCTGAAGTCAAATGAAAAACCACATGCTAAGCACATACCACAAGGACCAGCACATAACAGATGCTTAATAAATCTAGTTCCTATCCTTCCTCATCTTCCAACTGGTTTCCTTGATGTCAGCCTGCTCCTCAGCAACAGTTCTTACACATTAACACAGTTTTTGCACACATTACCTTCTACTTGTAAACTTTCAGTTTACCTTCTATCTCTCCTGATGTGTGACATCACACATCTAAAAAAAAAAAACTACTCTTAATCCTACCAGATCTCCTTAGTATTTGCCAAATGGCCATTCACATTTCCACTCTTCTTTCCATGCACACTTCAGTCCCTTTTCCTGCTGTCCACTAATATATCTAACTCTTCCTTTAAAGTGTATCTTAAATCCCATGTGCTCCAACTACTTCCACCTTTTCTGAGTTCTTCTGGCATTTACAGATATTTACAATCATTAGGATGTGAAAAAGCTGTTTTAAATCCCATCTATTTGTAAGGTCAAATAGACTGTACGACAAGGTCCATCAACACCGGCTGTTGTTGGCATGCTTTGCTTTAGCCAATAGCATTGATCATATCAACAATATTTTCAACTTTAAAAATTTCCTAAGTAGAATTGCTTCTGTAACATGAGCTTCAATCAATCAATCTATATATATACATATATAACATATAATTTTGTAGTATTATCTTTTAGCAAATGTTTACTCCATCTAGCACATGAGTGGCTTTGAGGCTTGTATAACCTTAAACATGTTTGTTTCCTACTTCCCTAGCATAATAAAAATCTCAGTCAATATTTGTTGATTATAATAAAAAGAAAATGAAAAACTTTTCCCACTCGCATCACAGAAATACTGTTGTGAAAATACAATATATTTAAAGCACCATGAGCTCCTTCCTCTGAGACATGCAATGTATTTATACTGGAAGAAAATATGGTGTTTTTTGTTTTTACTCTTTTTGCAGTATTCTGAGGGAAAAGAATAACAATACAAACCTATCATTTCTCAAAGAAAAATGTGTGTCTTTACAACCTGTTAAATATGGATTTCTGGACTCTGAAGCAATTAATTATTTATATAATTATCTGGGAAAGACAAAATCAGATTCATTAGCCGAAAAAACTGTGACATGCCAGCACTAGGTCAGTTTTAGAAATGGAGCTTGAAATACATATTGATGACTCTGCATAGAGCACAGAGGAATATTGCTTCTAGTTCAGAGCAAACAGTGAATTGTCAGTTAAGCTGGCATGGGGCAGTCTCTAGGACAATGTTAAAGGAGAGATTTACAACATTCTTATAGAAATTCTAAAAATGAGATACTCTGAGAATCTAAGATAGAGCTGTTATATTAAAGTCCATACTATATAAGTTTGTGTTCTTGTGAAGCCCAAAGTGCCTTCATGTTGAACAAAATACTAAATTCAAGATTCATATGCATAAGGAATTTAGATAAGAAAAACAGGTCTCAAAGAACTTAAGAAATCAAGATAGTACATAGATAAGGTGCCATCAAATTATTAACACACAAATGATAGGAATTATATGACCACAGATCCATATTTTAAACAGCATTATTATATAGAAAGTAGAAGAGTTTTAGACCAGAGACTTACAGTCCAGAAGTAGTTTATTCATCTTTTACTTTGTCGTCATCTCTCAGCAAGTCAAAATTCCCATCTATAAAATGGTAGTACAAATACCCATCCCTTTTTCCCCATAATAGGTTGTCATGAAGAAAAATAAAAGTGTTTTCAAATGTAATTTGATTTCTTTGAGGAACTTGCACACATAAATCCAATTATACATAGCTATAAATTTGTTATTCACTTTTTCCTCAAGCTACTAATTGCCCCAAAACAGCTAAGCAAAGGAGCTCAGTTAGGAAACAGCCGATTTTTCTGCTTTTTGATCTGTTTCTGATCTAACTGAGCCAGGCTGGTACATTCCTGTTGATAATGGCGCATTTTTACAAATTTTATTTACATACATCAGGAACCCATCACTTCCCAATTTGGATTTGAAAATAACTGCTGGAACAGAGAGCTTGGATAATTTGAACACCTGAGCTTCTACATTAGCTAGAGTAAAAGACAGTCAAGTAAATATATAAACCAAATGCTACCCAGTTTGTACATCTAACCATCACAAAGTCTGTTTTCTATTATGTACCAATGTGGCAGTATCAGGATATCTTCACTAAGCCTAAACTACGAATAGATTGCTTTTTGTGCAATGCTGTGTACCTGTATCTATTTGTGTCTATAAACATGAGGGAGAAGTTTTTATCTTTTAATTGAAGAAGAAAGGAGACATGTTGTTGTTGTTTATGGTGATGGTACAAGTAAGACAATGATACTTATGAAAGGAGTATTCATAAAGGCGGTGAAAGGGATAGATGTTGTGTTGTCCCCTTCCTTGAACTGATTAACCAGTTTTAAACCTCTGAAAATGAAGGGCTAAGGGAAAAATCTTACAGTTAACATCAAAAATGTGATGAGGCTCTAAGCTTATACAGTGCTGCTTTGAGGTCCAGTGGAGAATTAAAAGGGGGAAACAGTAGAAAGTACCTGTCACCCAGAAGACTCCAGTATCACAGGTAGTGATGGAGGAATAAGCCAATAATTCAGGAATACTCACGAGCACATGAGAAGTCTTATTCCAGGGCACATGGGATTCCGTCATGCTAGAGGCATCTGACATCACCCAGGGAGACAACATTTGACGGTAGACTGAAGCCACACAAAATGGTTTGGATATTGGAGCAATTGAGATTTAGCTGTTAATGTTAATGGTATCATATATGTTCTCACAGGGTTGTGAAACCAGTTACATACACCCAACTTATTTATATTTGCAAACTGTGTCTATTTCAATATATCGTCTCATATTTATTCAGCAACAATTCGATAACCCATTTCAAGAGTAAATTATATATACCATCTTATATATAATCTAAATCCTTTAGCTGAAATGAAATTCTTTTTCTGCTTCAAAACCTCACAGATCTTTTGAGTACTGAACTGTATGCAAATATAATGGCCACTGTGGATAGTTAATATTTTAAATAAATAAGTCACCTTTATAAATACCAAAGTGTTATTAACCATTTTTGAGTCTAGGAACAATATAAGAAAAGGTTGTTGGTGTTAAGGAATGTTTCAGTTATAAGAGATTCTTGCTATTGTAGAATTGATCATCCTTTATAATCCTCCAGCAACTGAAGCCTTTCCTGCATTTGTGGATTTCCCCAGCCACAAAAGCTGAAAATGCCAAACATTCACCATCCTGCTTTCTTTATAATTAGGGCCTGCGCATAAGACATAGGCTCTGCTAATCGGACTTGGTAGTACTAAATTTTTACTAGCAAGAAGATGGCAAAAAAAGTAGAGACCAAAGAAATGTTCTCTGGTGGCTCTACCAGCTCCTGCAAACTGAAGCCCTGCTCAGCTTTGTTAGGGGTTCCTGCAGCTGATATTCCCATTCGGGGTAATAGTGGCTGTGATTTTCCTCCAGACCACTTTTTCCTGTCCATGTGAATCTGCCTCCAAATTTTCTACCCACTTGGAGCATTGGTGAACTACCCAATATGCTTTTTTTTTTTTTTTTGAGATGGAGTTTCGCTCTTGTCGCCCAGGCTAAAGTGCCATGGCACGATCTAGGCTCACTGCAACCTCTGCCTCCCGGGTTCAAGTGATTCTCCTGCCTCAGCCTCTCAAGTAGCTGAGATTACAGACACTACACACCATGCCCAGCTAATTATTGTATTTTTAGTAGAGACTGGGTTTCACCATGTTGGCCAGGCTGGTCTTGAACTCCTGTCATCAGATGATCCACCCACCTCGGCATCCGAAAGTGCTGGGATTACAGGCTCCAATATGCTTTTAATAAATCCCTTTTCTGTAACTTGTGACATTGAACTCTGATTAATAAACTTGGGTTTGGAAGAGTGATCTTAGAAGTTTAAAAAATGTTAAACTATTATTTATCAAAATGGGCATGCTCTTCTATCCTTTATTAAAATCTCTGCCAAAAGTCACCTTATCAGAGAAGCCTTTTCTGACCAACCTTTCTAAAATGCACTCCCTACCAATTGCACCCCCTCATGCACTGCTGGATTTTCCTTAATATTATTTGTCTCTGACCTGATATTATTTTATTACAATATTTTCTCACTGATACATAAGACCCATGAGAGCATGGACTTGGTATGAGATAGTTTTCTATGAGTTCCTCCACTGCAGCTTTTTTCCTAAATTTATTATAATTTTTATTTCAATAGCTTTTTGGGAAACACTAGGTGTTTGGTTACATGAATATGTTCTTCAGCGGTGATTTCTGAGATTTTGGTGCACTTATTACCCTAGCAGTGAACACTGTACCCAATGTGTAGTCTTTTATCCCTCACCACCCCCCACATCCGTTCCCAAAGTCCATCGTATCATTCTCATGCCTTTGCATCTTCATAGGTTAGCTCCCACTTATAAGTGAGAACATAACAATGTTTGGTTTTCCATTCCTGAGTTACTTCACTTAGAATAATGGTCTCCAATTCCATCCAGGTTACTGCTAATGCCATTATTTCATTCCTTTTTATCGCTGACTAGTATTCTATGGTGTGTGTGTGTATATCTATATATATCTATATATATATATAATTGTGATATGTATGTATGTGTGTGTGTGTGTGTGTGTGTGTATATATATATATATATATATATATATATATATATATATATATCACATCCACATATTGATTGATAGACATTTGGGCCAGTTCCATATTTTTGCAATTGTGAATTCTGCTGCATAAACATGAGTGTGCAAGTATCTTTTTCATATGACTTCTTTTTCTCTGGGTAGAGGGTAGCTCTACTTTTAGTTCTTTAAGGAATCTCCACACTGTTTTCCATAGTGGTTGTACTAGTTTACATTCCCACCAGGTTAAAAGTGTTCCCTTTTCACCACATCCACACCAACACCTATTATTATTTGCGTTTTTTTTTATTATGGCCATTCTTCCAGGAGTAAGGTGGTATCACACTGCAGTTTCGATTTGCATTTCCATGATCATTAGTGGTGTTGAACATTTTTTCATCTGTTTCTTGGCCATTTGTGTATTTTCTTTTGAGAAATGTCTATTCATGTCCTTAGCCCACTTTTTGATGGGACTGTTTGTTTTTTTCTTGCTGATTTGAGTTCCTTGTAGATTCTGGATGTTAGTTCTTCGACGGATGTATAGACTGCAAAGATTTTCTCCCATTTTGTGGGTTGTCTGTTTACCCTCTGGATTGTTTCTTTTGCCATGCAAAAACTTAAATTTGCACGGCAAAAGAAACTATCTGCAGGAAAAACAGACAACCACAAAATTTTGCTCTGCTTAATTTAGTTTAATTAAGTCCCCATTTATTCATCTTTGTTTTAGTTGCATTAGCTTTTGGGTTCTTGGTCATGAAATCCTTGCCTAAGCCAATGTCTAGAAGGGATTTTTCTGATGTTATCTTCTAGAATTTTTATGGTTTCAGGTCTTAGATTTAAGTCCTTGATTCATCTTAAATCAATTTTTGTATAAGGTGAGGGATGAGGATCCAGTTTCATTCTTCTACATGTAGCTTGTTAATTATTCTAGCACCATTTGTTGAATAGGGTGTCCTTTCCCCAGTTTATGTTTTTCTTTGCTTTGTCAAAGATCAGTTAGCTGTAAGTATTTGGCTTCATTTCTGGGTTCTCCATTCTGTTCCATTGGTCTTCATGCCTATTTTTATACCAGGACCAGCTGTTTTGGTGACTATGGCCTCCAGACTGGTTCCTTTTGCTTAATCTTTCTTTGGCTATGCAAGCTCTTTTTTGGTTCCATGTGAATTTTACAGTTTTTTTTTTCTAGTTCTGTGAAGAATGATGACAGTATTTTGATGGGAATTGCTTTGAATTTTTAGATTGCTTTTAGCAGTATGGCCATTTTCACAATATTGATTCTACCCATCCATGGGCATGGGATGTATTTCTATTTGTTTGTGTTGTCTATGATTTCTTTTAGCAGTGTTTTGTAGTTTTCCTTCTAGAGGTCTTTCATCTCCTTGGTTAGGTATATTCCTAAGTATTTTATTTTTTGCAGCTATTATAAAAGGGGCTGAGTTCTTGATTTGATTCTTAGCTTGGTCACTGTTGGTATATAACAGAGCTATTGATTTGTACACATTAATCTTGTATCCTGAAACTTTGCTGAATGAAATCAATATGGAAATTTAAACTTCTTCGAACTGAATGATAATAGTGACACAACCTATCAAAATCTCTGGGATACAGCAAAGGAGTGCTAAGAGGAAAGTTCAGAGCCCTAAATGCCTGTATCAAAGAGTCTGAAAGAGCACAAATAGACAATCTAAGGTCACACCTCAAGGAACTAGAGAAACAAGAACATACCAAACCTAAACCAGCAGAAGAAAAGAAATGACAGAGATCAGAGAAGAATTAAATGAAACAAAAAAAAATACGGAAGATAAATGAAACAAAAAGCTGGTTCTTTGAAAAGATAAATAAGATTGATTAGCCCATTAGTGAGATTAACCAACAAAAGAAAGAAAAGAAAAGAAAACAAAAGAAAAGAGCGCGGTGGCTCAAGCCTGTAATCCCAGCACTTTGGGAGGCCGAGGCGGGCGGATCACGAGGTCAGGAGATCGAGACCATCCTGGCTAACACAGTGAAACCCCATCTCTACTAAAAATACAAAAAAAATTAGCCGGACGTGTTGGCAGGCGCCTGTAGTCCCAGCTACTCGGGAGGCTGAGGCAGGAGAATGGCATGAACCCGGGAGGCGGAGCTTGCAGTGAGCCGAGATCGCGCCATTGCACTCCCGCCTGGGAGACAGAGCAAGACCCCGTCTCAAAAAAAAAAAAAAAAAAAAAAAAAAAGAAAAGAAATGATCCAAATAAGTTCAATTAGCAACGAAATGGGGGCGTGGAGCCAAGATGGCCAAATAGGAACAGCTCTGGTCTACAGCTCCCAGTGTGAACAGCACAGAAGACGGGTGATTTCTGCATTTCCGTTTGAGGTACCAGGTTCATCTCACTAGGGAGTGCCTAACAGTGGGTGCAGGACAGTCGGTGAAGCGCACTGTGCGCGAGCGGAAGCAGGGCGAGGCATTGCCTCACCCGGGAAGCGCAAGGGGTCAGGGAGTTCCCTTTCCTAAGAAAGGGGTAACAGACGGCACCTGGAAAATTGGATCAGTTCCACCCTAATACTGCGCTTTTCCAACAGGCTTGGAAAACGGCACACCAGGGGATTGTGTCCCACACCTGGCTCGGAGGATCCTATGCCCATGGAATCTCACTGATTGCTAGCACAGCAGTCTGAGATCAAACTGCAAGGCGGCAGCCAGGCTGGGGGAGGGACGCCCGCCATTGCCCAGGCTTGCTTAGGTAAACAAAGCAGCCAGGAAGCTCGAACTGGGTGGAGCCCACCACGGCTCAAGGAGGCCTGCCTGCCTCTGTAGGCTCCATCTCTGGGGGCAGGGCACAGACAAACAAAAAGTCAGCAGTAACCTCTGCAGACTTAAATGTCCCCGTCTGACAGCTTTGAAAAGAGTAGTGGTTCTCCCAGCACACAGCTGGAGATCTGAGAATAGGCAGTCTGCCTCCTAAAGTGGGTCCCGACCCCTGAGCAGCCTAACTGGGAGGCATCCCCCAGCAGGGACAGACTGACACCTCACTCGGCCAGGTACTCCTCTGAGACAAAACTTCCAGAGGAACTATCAGACAGCTGAATTTGTGGTCTCACGAAAATCCGCTGTTCTGCAGCCACCGCTGCTGACACCCAGCCAAACAGGGTCTGGAGTGGACCTCTAGCAAACTCCAACAGACCTGCAGCTGAGGGTCTCGTCTGGTAGAAGGAAAACTAACAAGCAGAAAGGACATCCACAACAAAAACCCATCTATACATCACCATCATCAAAGACCAAGTAGATAAAACCACAAAGATGGGGAAAAAACACAGCAGAAAAACTACAAACTCTAAAAAGCAGAGCACCTCTCCTCCTCCAAAGGAACGCAGTTCCTCACCAGCAACGGAACAAAGCTGGACGGAGAATGACTTTGACGGGTTGAGAGAAGAAGGCTTCAGACGATCAAACTACTCCGAGCTACAGGAGGAAATGCAAAACAATAGCAAAGAAGTTAAAAACTTTGAAAAAAAATTAGACGAATGGATAACTAGAGTAACCAATGAAGAGAAGGGCTTAAAGGAGCTGATGGAGCTGAAAGCCAAGTTTCCAGAACTACGTGAAGACTGCAGAAGCCTCGGTAGCTGATGCGACCAACTAGAAGAAAGGGTATCAGTGATGGAAGATGAAATGAATGAAATGAAGCAAGAAGGGAAGTTTAGAGAAAAAAGAATAAAAAGAAATGAACAAAGCCTCCAAGAAATTTGGGACTATGTGAGAAGACCAAACCTACGTCTGATTGGTGTACCTGAAAATGACGGGGAGAATGGAACCAAGTTGGAAAACACTCTGCAAGATATTATCCAGGAGAACTTCCCCAATCTAGCAAGGCAGGCCAACATTCAGATTCAGGAAATATAGAGAACGCCACAAAGATACTCCTCCAGAAGAGCAACTCCAAGACACATAATTGTCAGATTCAACAAAGTTGAAATGAAGGAAAAAACGTTAAGGGCAGCCAGAGAGAAAGGTCAGGTTACCCACAAAGAGAAGCCCATCAGACTAACAGCTGATCTCTCGGCAGAAACTCTACAAGCCAGAGGAGAGTGGGGGCTGATATTCAACATTCTTAAAGAAAAGAATTTTCAACCCAGAATTTCATATCCAGCCTAACTAAGCTTCATAAGTGAAGGAGAAATAAAATACTTTACAGACAAGCAAATGCTGAGTGATTTTGTCACCACCAGGCCTGCCCTAAAAGAGCTCCTGAAGGAAGCACTAAACATGGAAAGGAACGACCAGTACCAGCCACTGCAAAAACATGCCAAACTGTAAGAACCATCGAGGCTAGGAAGAAACTGCATGAACTAACGAGCAAAATAACCAACTAACATCATAATGACAGGATCAAATTCACACATAACAATATTAACTTTAAATGTAAATGGGCTAAATGCTCCAATTAAAAGACACAGACTGGCAAACTGGATAAGGAGTCAAGACCCATCAGTGTGCTGTATTCAGGAAACCCATCTCATGGGCAGAGACACACATAGACTCAAAATAAAGGGATGGAGGAAGATCTATCAAGCAAATGGAAAACAAAAAAAGGCAAGGGTTGCAATCCTAGTCTCTGATAAAATAGACTTTAAACCAACAAAGATTAAAAGAGACAAAGAAGGCCATTACATAATGGTAAAGGGATCAATTCAACAAGAAGAGCTAACCATCCTAAACATATATGCACCCAACACAGGAGCACCCAGATTCATAAAGCAAGTCCTCAGTGACCTACAAAGGGACTTAAACTCCCACACAATAATAATGGGAGATTTTAACACCCCACTGTCAACATTAGACAGATCAATGAGACAGAAAGTTAACAAGGATATCCAGGAATTCAACACAGCTCTGCACAAAATGGACCTAATAGACATCTACAGAACTCTCCACCCAAAATCAACAGAATATACATTTTTTTCAGCACCACACCACACCTATTCCAAAATTGACCACGTAGTTGGAAGTAAAGCTCTCCTCAGCAAATGTAAAAGAACAGAAATTATAACAAACTGTCTCTCAGACCACAGTGCAATCAAACTAGAACTCAGGATTAAGAAACTCAGTCAAAACCGCTCAACTACATGGAAACTGAACAACCTGCTCCTGAATGACTATTGGGTACATAATGAAATGAAGGCAGAAACAAAGATGTTCTTTGAAACCAACGAGAACAAAGACACAACATACCAGAATCCCTGGGACACATTCAAAGCAGTGTGTAGAGGGAAATTTATACCACTAAATGCCCACAAGAGAAAGCAGGAAAGATCCAAAATTGACACCTTAACATCACAGTTAAAAGAACTAGAAAAGCAAGAGCAAACACATTCAAAAGCTAGCAGAAGGCTAGAAATAACTAAAATCAGAGCAGAACTGAAGGAAATAGAGACACAAAAAACCCTTCAAAAAATTAATGAATCCAGGACCTGGTTTTTTGAAAAGACCAACAAAATTGATAGACCGCTAGCAAGACTAATAAAGAAGAAAAGAGAGAAGAATCAAATAGATACCATAAAAACGGATAAAGGGGATATCACCACCGATCCCACAGAAATACAATCTACCATCAGAGAATACTACAAACACCTCTACGCAAATAAACTAGAAAATATAGAAGAAATGGATAAATTCCTTGACAAATACACCTTCCCAAGACTAAACCAGGAAGAAGTTGAATCTCTGAATAGACCAATAACAGGATCTGAAATTGTGGCAATAATCAATAGCTTACCAACCAAAAAGAGTCCAGGACCTGATGGATTCACAGCCAAATTCTACCAGAGGTACAAGGAGGAACTGGTACCATTCCTTCTGAAACTATTCCAATCGATAGAAAAAGAGGGAATCCTCCCTAACACATTTAATGAGGCCAGCATCGTCCTGATACCAAAGCCTGGCAGAGACATAATCAAAAAAGAGAATTTCAGACCAATATTCTTGATGAACATTGATGCAAAAATCCTCAATAAAATACTGGCAAACCGAATCCAGCAGCACATCAAAAAGCTTATCCACCATAATCAAGTGGGCTTCATCCCTGGGATGCAAGGCTGGTTCAACATACGCAAATCAATAAATGTAATCCAGCATATAAACAGAACCAAAGACAAAAACCACATGATTATCTCAATAGATGCAGAAAAGGCCTTTGACAAAATTCAACAACCCTTCATGCTAAAAACTCTCAATAAATTAGGTATTGATGGGACATATCTCAAAATAACAAGAACTATCTATGACAAACCCACAGCCAATATCATACTGAATGAGCAAAAACTGGAAGCATTCCCTTTGAAAACTGGCACAAGACAGGGATGCCCTCTCTCACCACTCCTATTCAACATAGTGCTGGAAGTTCTGGCCAGGGCAATCAGGCAGGAGAAGGAAATAAAGGGTATTCAATTAGGAAAAGAGGAAGTCAAATTGTCCCTGTTTGCAGATGACATGATTGTATATGTAGAAAACCCCATCGTCTCAGCCCAAAATCTCAAGCTGATTAGCAACTTCAGCAAAGTCTCAGGATACAAAATCAAGTGCAAAAATCACAAGCATTCTTGTACACCAATCACAGACAGAGAGCCAAATCATGAGTGAACTCCCATTCACAATTGCTTCAAAGAGAATAAAATACCTAGGAATCCAACTTACAAGAGATGTGAAGGACCTCTTCAAGGAGAACTACAAACCACTGCTCAATGAAACAAAAGAGGATACAAACAAATGGAAGAACATTCCATGCTCATGGGTTGGAAGAATCAATATCGTGAATATGGCCATACTGCCCAAGGTAATTTATAGATTCAAAGCCATCCCCATCAAGCTACCAAGGACTTTCTTCACAGAATTGGAAAAAACTACTTTAAAGTTCATATGGAACCAAAAAAGAGCCCGCATCGCCAAGTCAATCCTAAGCCAAAAGAACAAAGCTGGAGGCATCACGCTACCTGACTTCAAACTATACTACAAGGCTACAGTAACCAAAACAGCATGGTACTGGTACCACAACAGAGACATAGATCAATGGAGCACAACAGAGCCCTCAGAAATAATGCCGCACATCTACAACTGTCTGATCTTTGACAAACCTGACAAAAACAAGCAATGGGGAAAGGATTCCCTATTTAATAAATGGTGCTGGGAAAACTGGCTAGCCATATGTAGAAAGCTGAAACTGGATCCCTTCCTTACACCTTATACAAAAATTAATTCAAGATGGATTAAAGACTTACATGTTAGACCTAAAAACATAAAAACCCAAGAAGAAAACCTAGGCAATACCATTCAGGACATAGGCGTGGGCAAGGACTTCATGTCTAAAACACCAAAAGCAATGGCAACAAAAGCCAAAATTGACAAATCTAATCTAATTAAACTAAAGAGCTTCTGCATAGCAAAAGAAAGTACCTTCAGAATGAACAGGCAACCTACAGAATGGGAGAAAATTTTTGCAACCTACTCATCTGACAAAGGGCTAATATCCAGAATCTACAATGAACTCTAACAAATTTACAAGAAAAAAACAAACAACCTCATCAAAAAGTGGGTGAAGGACATGAACAGACACTTCTCAAAAGAAGACATTTATGCAGCCAAAAAACACATGAAAAAATGCTCATCATCACTGGCCATCAGAGAAATGCAAATCAAAACCACAGTGAGATACCATCTCACACCAGTTAGAATGGCCATCATTAAAAAGTCAGGAAACAACAGGTGCTGGAGAGGATCTGGAGAAATAGGAATACTTTTACACTGTTGGTGGGACTGTAAACTAGTTCAACCATTGTGGAAGTCAGTGTGGCGATTCCTCAGGGATCTAGAACTAGAAATACCATTTGACCCAGCCATCCCATTACTGGGTATATACCCAAAGGACTATAAATCATGCTGCTATAAAGACACATGCACACGTATGTTTACTGCGGCACTATTCACAATAGCAAAGACTTGGAACCAACCCAAATGTCCAACAACGATAGACTGGATTAAGAAAATGTGGCACATATACACCATGGAATACTATGCAGCCATAAAAAATGATGAGTTCATGTCCTCTGTAGGGCCATGGATGAAACTGGAAAACATCATTCTCAGTAAACTATCGCAAGGACAAAAAACCAAACACCACATGTTCTCACTCACAGGTGGGAACTGAACAATGAGAACTCATGGACACAGGAAGGGGAACATTACACTCCAGGGACTGTTGTGGGGTGGGGGCAGGGGGGAGGGACAGCATTGGGAGATACATCTAATGCTAAATGATGAATTAATGGGTACAGCAAACCAACATGGCACATGGATACATATGTAACAAACCTGCACATTGTGCACATGTACCCTAAAAACTAAAGTATAATAATAAAATTAAAATAAATTTAAAAACCATTAAAATCATAAAAAAAAGAAACAAAATGGGAGATATTACAACCCATACTACGGAAATACAAAAGATGAATCAATGCTACTATGAACACCTTTACATGCATAACCTAGAAAGTCTAGAGGAGATGGATAAATTCCTGGAAATATGCAACCCTCCTAGATTAAACTAGGAAGAAATAGAAACTCTGAATCGACCAATAACAAGCAGCAAGACTGAAATGGTAATTTAAAACTTGCCCTCAAAAAAAGTCCAGGACCAGACAGTCTCACAGCTGAGTTATATTATATCAGACATTCAAAGAAGAATTGGTACCAATCCTGTTGATACTATTCCACAAGACAGAGAAAGAGGGAATCCTCCCTAAATCATTCTATGAAGCCAGTATCACACTAATACCAAAACCAGGAAAGGACATAATAAAAAAAAAATGAAAACTACAAACCAATATCCCTGATGAATATAGAAGCAAAAATCCTTAACAAAATACTAGCTAACCAAATCCAACAGCATGTCAAAAAGGTAAGCCACCATGATCAAGTGGGTTTCATACAAGGATGCAGGGATGGTTGAACATAATACAAGTCAATAAATGCGATGCACCACATAAAGAGAATTAAAAACAAAAATCACATAAGCATCTCAATAGATGCAGAAAAATCTAGCATCAGTTTATGGTTAAAACCCTCAGCAAAATTGGCATAGACAGGACATACTTTAATGTAGTAAAAGCCATCTATGACAAACCCACAGCCAACATTACACTGAACGAGGAAAAGTTAAAAGCATTCCACTTGAGAAAGGCAACAAGACAAGGATGCCCACTCTCACCACTTCTATTCAACATAGTAGTGGAAGTCCTAGCCAGAGCAATCAGACAAGAGAAAAAAATAAAGGGCACCCAAATCAGTAAAGAGGTAGTCAAACTGTTGCTGTTTGCTGATGATATGATCATATACCTTGGAAACCCTAAAGACGCCTCCAAAAAGCTCCTAAATTTATTATTTTAAGTTGATGGATAACAGTGTATGTTTTATCATGGGTAACATGATGTTTTGATGTATGTATACATTACGAAATAGCAAAGTCTAGCTAATTAACAAATACATTAGCTCATGTAGTTATTGTCATGGCAAGCACACATAACATCCACTCTCTACATTTTTTAAGAACACTATAGATTGTCACTAACTATAGTAACCTTGCAGTATAATAGATCCCCTGAACTTTATTCCTACTATCTAACTATAACCATGTATTGCTTGATCAACATCTTCGTACTCCCCATCTCGGTAACTAACCTGCCTCTGATAACCACCATTCTACTCTATACTTCTATAAAATCAAGATTTTTAGATTATACATATGAGTGAGATCCTGTGGTATCTGTTCATCTGTGCCTGACTTATTTCACTTCACATAATAATTAAAGAAATTGAGGAAGACACAAATAAATGTAAAATATCCCATGTTCATGGATTAGAAGAATATTGTTAAAATGTTCATACAACCCAAACTGATCTACAAATTCAGTGCAATTTCTATCAAAATACCATTCACATTCTTCACAGAAGCATTAAAAACAAAGAACAAGTCTACAACATGTATGGAACCGCAAGAGACCCTAAATAGCCAAAACAATCTTGAGCAAGAAGAGCAAAGCTAGAAGCATCACACTATCTGACTTCAAAATATAATACAAAGCTATAGTAACCAAAACAGCATGGTACTGTCATAAAAATAGGCCAATAGAACAGTACAGCTTTTAAAAAATTCTTTATAATTAGAGATTGTAGGAAAATGAGACAATTACATTTGAATATACTGCATGGCCCCCTACTTACATCAGCTAATCAAGTAGCTGTTGTAATTTGTAATTTCTTTGAAAACCAACATGAGATGTACTATGGGAAATTAAACATTATGGAAGCAATTTGACATAATTGTAAGATCAGAAAATTTAATGACAATGCACTGCTGGAATATGGAATATTAGTATGTAAACATCCATTTTTTTAAAAGGACAGTATAAGTGCTTGCCTTTCTCCTCCATTACTCTGGTGCCATTTTTAAATATACATAATTCAACCTGCTATTAAGCTGAATTACTAAAGCAAAAATACCACTGCTAGCATCTTGTGTTAAGTTTTTTAGGTTATTTCACATATTAAAGAATATTAATGGTGGCCCAATAGTTTTAGTGAAGAAAAGTTTTCATCCCATGTAATTTCCCTGGTAAGAATAGTGTTTTGCAGTTCCACACACTGATTATCCAGTCTATTTCTTGAACTTGAAGGGCTTTATCACTGCATATTTTTCTGAGGACCTCTGATATTTTACAGAGAATTTTTAAATTGCAAAATTTTAATGGAAACTCCAAAAAGCAAGGAAATGTGACATGGCCTCATCTTAAACCTTGAATACTCCTCAAGAGTTATAATCTCTAAGCCTCTTGTCACTGTCAGGTAAGTGCTTTGAAGCAGTTCAAGCAACAGTAGGAGTGAAGATCCTGTATTTCAAATCAAGGTCTCAAGTTGTTCCAAGAACAGCAGCTGTAGTGGTGGAAAGAGCTCTTTGTCAGTGTTAGGAGGTCTCAGTTTAAATCCTGGCTCTTCAACTAACTAGCTTTGTGAATATGGGCCTCAGCATCTCATCCAGAAAATAGGGGAGTTGAATTTCTTCTTAATCTAAAATTCTACAAGATTTTTATAATCTGGAGAGAAGACCAGGTGTTTGCTCTAAGAATAATAGTACCAAAACTGATTCCCAACCAGTAAATCCAAGCTAGTTGTACAGAAGAGCCTTGTCTACGTTTGGCAATTCAATGGCACTTAAACTTTAGTCACTGAACGCAATCATGGTGATCGAACACAGACCTCTTGCAGGAGGTAGGAGATGAGAAGGTGCCATCATGTTTGGCTCATCCTTGCCAGGGGCCTGTGTGGCTATCTCCTGAATAAAAGATAATAATATTGTTGACAAAATGGAGTGAGGAAAAAGCAACGACCTGGCAAAGTTTCTGGGAGCTCTAGAGCACGTGGGACACCACACGTTCCCATGATTTCTAGCTTCCTTTCCAAGCACACTATCTATGATTGTGTTCAGCTTGCATTTTCTTGTCACTGGTACCAAGCAGAAAGAGGGGCTGGGGGGAAATATAATACATTTGTGTTTTACCTGAATTGAAGATGGTAGGTTAAAAAATTGAGGATTTGCATTTCTCATATTAAGTTATTAAGTTCAAAAGCTTTTCTGTCCTCAGGCAAAGATCTAAATTGTGCCATTGTTCAGGGTGATAAATGGGTATGAGTACAGAAACCTCAAAAACCTTATAGGCCTCAAATATCTATGTCCACAGGCAGGTTATAGGGTCAAATATTCCAACTGACGGCTGGGGTTGGGATTACAAATTATTTTTTAAAGGCACATGATAGTTCTCAAAGCTTTCAACTTGGTATTCAAAAGAACTAAAATGTATCATTAATCTACAGGTCTTACCTTACTGGGACATTAGTGACATAAACACTTTCACCATAGGTTGTGATTTATTGCAAAGCTATCTTGAAGAAATGCATGTTAAGGGGGGAAAACTGTTGCTTTTGGCTTTTGCTTCCTACGGAGCAGTGGTTGAAAATATGGCTGTACCTAGGAATCAACCAGAGTTATTAAAAAAGAAAAAACATAACTGATGCTTCTGTCCCAGTTTTGGAGATCCCAGTTTAATTGGTCTAGGTGCTGCCTGGGTGTCTGCAAGTTCAGTGCTGTTCAGTGCTGATGTATAGCCAGGGCTGAGAACCACTGTTTATCAAGGCTGCCAGCTAAGGGGCCAGTTGGTCCTTTTTGTGATTGTTAGCTTGGATGTAGAACACCTGTTTACTGAGAAATTGGGCTGAGGCGGCAATTCATTCTGTTCAGAGCACAAAATCACATTCAGTTGTTAATGGCTTTTTCACTGCACTGACCTTTGTTGGATTCAAACCAGCAATGACCTTCGCTTTCCACTGCCTGTAATTAAGGATGTCTGCAACCACCATAATCCAGTTTGGGGCTTGATTAATTCTCATAATTACCAAATGCATTTTTGCAGCTGTAGAAAAAGAAGGTCTAGGCCACTGAAATGAGATAGTTCCACAATAAGAAAAAATAAACTACAATAATGTTTAGCCTTGTTTCATGTTTAATCATTATTTTTTAAGTTCTTGACATTCATTAACTAGTTATTCCATATGGTGTTTCTGGGGAAGTAATGCAGAATTATTATTTGCATTTTATTCCAGTCAGTGGGACAGAAAAGTATTTTGTCAGGTCTTGGGAGTTGTAATTTTTAAATCCTTTAGTGCATGATTAAGCTTGCTGCCTCCCTTTAAAGAAAAAAGCAAAATCAGGGCTGCTGGTGGTTACTCAGAGACAGTGAAATATGCACTGATCTCAATAAATAACTTCTATCAGAGTGGACAAATTAATGATGCATTTTATAACTAGCTCATCATTATGGTCTACTTTTCATTGCAGGGTCCACGAGTAATCGCCAAGGGATTTTTGAAAACTCTATGTTTAGGATAGAAATCCAGAATCTTTTCACCTAAATAATAATTCAGATGTCATACTCAAAAGGCAGATAGTATTATTTTTAAAGTTCCAAGCCTCATAGAAATAGAGGAAACTTCCTAACGTACCCTGTGTCCAACTCCCTTTTTCAACTTTCCCCAGTACTCACAAAGGACTGAATATGTAATATTTTTATCAGTTTCCACCTATTGGGAGCTGACTATGCCTAATATTGAGAAATACCTTTACGTCCCATAACACATTTATTCCCCACACATTATCTAATAGGTAATGTTTATTATCCATTCCATCCCCATATTATGGATAAGAAAACTAAAACTTGATGAAATGTAGAGACAATTACAAAATGTAACTGATAGGAACAGGGTTAAAATCCAGTTCTTTCTGCCTGACTCTAGAAAACTAAAAATAAAATTTTTAAAGAGACAAAAAAAAAAAACCAGTAGAAATTATAGAAGTTTTTCTTTGGGTTTTCTTATCTTTCTAAACATTCCTTCAGTGAATTTCCTCCACTGCAATGATTCACCCAGTGTCTAAAACTTAGCCTTCCTCTCCTCCCAAAGAAGTTTACTTGACATGTTTTTCTGTCAGATCCCCACCAGCTACCTAAATCCAGTCTGTTAACACCTAGAAAGGTACCATCTTAGAATCCCTCCTTCACTCCTGGATTCCAGCTGATCACTAATTTCTATCAATTATTTCCTTCTAATACGCTTTCTATTTCTGCCATTACTGCTTTTAGTTCGTGCTCTAGAACAACAGGTTCCCCTCACTCTCACCTTTCCCTGCCGGGTCAGTAATTGCCACTGAATCAATAATCCCCTAAATGCTGGTCTCATGGTACAGTTTTCTGACTCAAAATCTTCTCCGGATCCTCATTTCCTATCATAACAACTCTAAAACTTTATATCCTGCTTTTAGTGCATCTCATTATTTCCTCACATTATTAACATGATTTCTACTTCCTATTCAATTTAAGCTCAGCTTTATTGAGATCTCATAAATTGTAATTGGATCTATTAATTAGTCATTATTAGATCTGATTATTAACTAAATATTAATTTTAAAATCTAATAATTAACTGGTTGCTAATTTTAGATCTCACACTTAAGTAATTGTGGCTGGCACATGGGATTGTCCAATGAATTATCATAGGGGATTTTCTCTGAATTGCCTGGCAATGAGCTAGAAGGGACCAATAGCTCATACTAACAGCAGAAAAGTCTTCTCATGATTTCTATTTCCCCCTGAGTTTTCAGGTGCTGGGTAGTAGGCATTCTCGGGGTCTCTTAAATAAATCTTGCTTAAGCTTAGATAGCTTGGCACCCAAACTCAGAATGTTCCCCTTACAAGCTACTCCCACAATTGTCCTACAAAAAGAGAGCAGCATAAGGTAGGGGTCACTCCCCTAAAGAGCAGTCTCACTGCATGCAGCTGTCTCTATCTAAACATTGCTCTGAGCAGGGCACTAGGAGAATGAACAGTGCTGGCATCAGTAGAATTTTTAATGGAGAGAGGGACATGGTCTCTTTCAACAATTCAAAACATCAGATGGTTAATATTAGGTTGGTACAAAAGTAATTGCGGTTTTTGCCATTGAAAGTAATGGCAAAGCTTAAATGTGAGATCAAAAACTGCAATTGCTTTTGCACCAGCCTAATAGTTGAAGATCTCAGAAATTGTGTATGGTCCAAGGACTAACTAAAATAAATTTAAATTAGAACAACAGGAAGGTGAACACTATTGATTTATAAGTTGTGTAGTCTCTATAGTAATTGCCAGTACTTCACACAGGTGGCAGCTTCTGAATTACAGATTTACTTTCCATTAAGTTCAAGTACACGGTCTCCATTTCAGGAAGTCAAAAATAAAGGCAATGAGTAGCCCACAAGGAGAAAGGCAAAGAAATAAGGAAATGGAGTTCAAGGTTACCTTAAACCTAAAACTCATAGGAACTACAAAAGCTGAAGTAATGAGAAAGCCAGAGAGAGAAAAAGAGAAGATTCATTTCAGATCATATTGAAGTGAATGAGGCAGAAAACTTGATATTGAGCTGTAAAATGGTCTATATACTGATGACATAGAGTCATACAATGGATTATAATACAAAAGTCATACAGAAAGAATGGAACAACAGCAAGAATAGCAAACACATTTTTATCGAGCGCAAACTACACTAGACAGAGTGTAAATACTTTATATGGATTATTTTATTTAATCCTTAAAACAAATCTGTAGGGTAGATGCTGCTGTTTTCCTTTTTTGCTAGTAACAAAATTGAGTTCCAAAGAGCTTAAGTCTCGTTTGTTTTTTAATCAAGAAAAAGGACTAAAGGGGAGTGGAGCAGATACGTAATTCCCCTGCAGTCACACAACCAGCAAAGAGCAGAGGCAGAATTCGAACCCAGCTCCGCTCAATTCCAGGTCTCAAGCTCCTAACATACAAACACGTGTTAATGGATGGGACCACAATGCAACAACTACCCCAGAGATGGTATTTTCACCCTCTACTGTACACACCCACACAGAGGTGTCTCTGATCCTCTAGTTGACAAGACGTGTCAGGAAAATAGATAAATGGATTTGACACAAGAGGCAGCATTGCCACAGTCCTTCACCTTTGGTTAATTAGAAGCAAGCGTGCGGGACAAAAAGAGTGTTGGAAAGAAATCAGGCTCCACTGCTGGGAGTTACAGAACCCCTGTCATGCAGATGGGCTGTGACACAGGCAGCGTGGAGAGGGCAGAGTGGCAATGCTCACGGGACATTTGCTGATCTAGTATCACAAGCAGCTTTGAAATCCAGATGCTTTTCTTCCTGACCCATGAATACAAGAAAGCTAAAAAAAAAAAAAAAAAAAAAAAGCCAAAATGAAGACAGTAAGATGGATGAAAACTATGGTTTTATTTAATGTGTTCACTCCAATGGGCAGACTATTGGTTTACAAACAGGTATGCACAGCTTGCTATAGATGAGTATCATAAACATATAGAATATAAAAATATATAAAATACAGTCTGTCTTCAAGGAGCTTACAGGTAGGGAGACATTACATGGCACAATGTACCAAACCATGTGCAGTGCAAGGACCTCACCAACCAATGAGGTTCATGAATCTTTAATTCCCCAGCTCTTAATATCATACTTAGTGTGTATACACAACTGCCTAGCTTCATTTAGTCATGTTTGTTGAACACACCAAAAGCTGAGATACCTTTGTTTCAGAGGAAGAAATAACTGTAAAATCATACTAGGATATAATGTTTTTTTTTTCATTGCCTTCTCTAACATGCCAGAGATGAAGGAAGGTCACTTTAAGTGAAACTTAAATCAATCTTTCAATTAGTTTAAAATTTTTCAGGCCACTGATGTATCATCTTGATGCGTCTTTATCAGCTATATCCCATACAGTTTTTACAATCAAATCACTTTTTCTACTCCTTAAATCATAAATGATGTATGAAAATTCCCGTGAGCATGCTACTTTTTTATTTACAAGAAAAGGGATATTCATACACTGAAAATACTCTACAGTTTCCCTTGTAAATAAAAAATATGAAATATCGAAATGTTTTAAATCTAGATGGGGAAGGAATGGTTTTCGACTGCTTGGCTTTTACTAGAGTCACACTGATTTATTTTAGAGGGTGGGCATTTGAACAAGAGCATAATTTCATGACTCTCACTAGAAGAGGGAAGATTTAGCTGAGAATTCAAACTACCATACACTTGCACAAGCATATAGAATCAAAGCTCAAAAGAAACAAGGTTACCAGGTAAACTTCACTTTAAAGAACTGGCATGGCCGGGCACAGTGGCTTACGTCTGTAATCCCAGCACCTTGGGAGGCCAAGGTGAGCGGATCACAAGGTCAGGAGATCAAGACCATCCTGGCTAATACGGCGAAACCCTGTCTCTACTAAAAATATAAAAAATTAGCCAGGCGCAGTGGCGGGTACCTGTAGTCCCAGCTACTCGGGAGGCTGAGGCAGGAGAATCGCATGAACCCAGGAGGCGGAGCTTGCAGTGAGCCAAGATCAGCCCACTGCACTCCAGCCTGGGCAACAGAGTGAGACTCTGTCTCAAAAAAATAAATAAATAAATAAAAATAACCGGTATACTCCTGAAAACAGATAAACCAAAACCGTAAGAAATTTAATTATGAGAAATATTTATTAAGCTATCAATAAAGATTCCCAGTTAATTATGCATCTACTCTGTGTCAGAGACTGAGTTAATTGCTTTGCACACTGTTGAGCACATTTCAGACTCTTTATAAGTATTGGTTGATTTAACACCTTATTTTCATTATTTTTTATTTTTATAGATTTAGGGAGTAAAAGTGCATTTTTTTTTTTTTTTTTGAGACAGGGTCTCACTCTGTCACCCAGGCTGGAGTGTTGTGGCACAATCACTGCTTGCTGCAGCCTCGAATGCCTCAAGCAATTCACAAGTGCATTTTTGTTACCTGGGTATATTGCACAGTAATGAAGTCTGGCTTTTAGTATAACCATCACCCAAATAATGTAAATTGTACCCAATTGGTAATTTTTTATCCCTCACCCACATCTCACCCTCTCATCTTTTGGAGTTTTCAGTGTCTATTATTCCACCTTGTATGTCATGTGTACACATTGTTTTAGCTCCCACTCAGAAGAACATGTGGTATTTGACTTTCTGTTTCTGAGTTATTTCATGTAAGATAATGGCTCTAGTTCCATCCATAGAGTCGCAAAAGACATGACTTCATTTTTTTATGTTTGAATAGTATTCTGTGGTATATATATACCACATTTTCTCTGTCCATTTTCTCTATCAACTGATAGACTCTTAGGTTGATTCCATGACTTTGCTGTTGTGAGTAATGCAGTAACAAACAAGTGCAGGTGTCATTTTATCTAAAGATTTATTTCTCTTTGGGTAAATACACAGTAGTGAGATTGCTGCATCAAATAATTGTTCTATTTTTAGTTTTTTGGGAAATCTCCATACCATTTTCCATAGAAGTTGTGCTTATTTACATTCCAACAGTGTTTAAGCAGCTATTTATTTTTTGAATTTTTAATCATAGCCTTTCTGACTGGTGTAAGATGGTACCTCATTGTGGTTTTCATTTGCATTTCTCTGATTATTAGTGATATGGTTTGGCTGTGTCCCCACCCAAATCTCATTTTGAACTCCCATGTGTTGTGGGAGGGACCTGGTGGAAGGTAATTGAATCATTGGGGCAAGTCTTTCCCATGCTGTTCTCGTGAGAGTGAATAAGTCTCATGAGATCTGATGGTTTTAAAAAAGGGAGTTTCCCTGCACAAGCTCTTTTTGCCTGCTGACATCTATGTTAAGACATGACTTGCTCTTCCTTGCCTTCTGCCATGTTTGTGAGGCCTCTCCAGCCACTTGGAACTGTGAGTCCTTTAAACCTTTCTTTTCTAAATTGCCCAGTCTCAGGTATGTCTTTATCAGCAGCATGAAAAAGGACTAATACAGTAAATTGGTATCAGTAGAGTGGGGTGCTGCTGTAGATACCCGAAAATGTGGAAGCAACTTTGGAACTGGGTAACAGGAAGGGGCTGGAACAGTTTGGAGGGCTCAGAAGAAGACAGGAAAATGTGGGAAAATTTGGAGCTCCCTAGAGACTTGTTAAATGGCTTTGACCAAAATGCTGATAATGATATGGACAATGAAATCCAGGCTGAGGTGGTATCAGATGGAAATGAGGAACTTGTTGGGAACTGAAGCACAGGTGACTCTTGTTATGTTTTAGCAAAGAGACTGGCAGCATTTTGCCCCTGCCCTAGAGATTCCTGGAACTTTGAACTTGAGAGGGATGATTTAGGGTATCTGGCACAAAAAATTTCTAAGCAGCAAAGCATTCAAGAGGTGACTTCAGTGCTGTTAAAGGTATTTAGTTTTATAAGAGAAGGAGGGCATAAAGTTTGGAAAATTTGCAGCCTGCCAATGCAATAGAAAAGAAAATCCCTTTTTCTGAGGAGAAATTCAAGCTGGCTGCAGAAATTTGCATATTTAACAGGAGTCAAATGTTAACAACCAAGACAATGGGGAAAACACCTCCAGGGCATGTCAGAAGTCTTCATGTCAGCCCCTCCCATCACAGACCCTAAGGTCTAGGAGGAAAAAATGTTTTCATGGGCTAGGCTCAGGGTATCCATGCTGTGTGCAGCCTAGGGACTTGGGGCCCTGCATTCCAGCCACTCCAGCTGTGGCTGAAAGGGGCCAACATAGAGCTCAGGCCCTGGCTTCAGAGGGTGCAAACTCCAAGCCTTGGCAGCTTCCATGTGGTGTTGAGACCATGGGCACACAGAAGTCAATAATTGGGGTTTAGGAACTTCTTAGATTTCAGATGATGTATAGAAATGCCTGGAGGCCCAGGCAGAAGTTTGCTACAGGGCCAGGGCAGTCATGGAGAACCTCTGCTAGGGCAATGTAGAAGGGAAATGTGGGGTCAGAGCCCACACACAGGGTTCCTACTGGGGCACTGCCTACTGGAGCTGTGAGAAGAAGGCCCCTGTCCTCCAGACACCAGGATGGTAGATCCATCAACAGTTTGCACCGTTCACCTGGAAAAGCCATAAACACTCAACACCAGCCCACTGAAGCAACCAGGAGGGAGGCTGTACCCTGCAGAGCCACAGGGGCGGAACTGCCCAAGACCAAGGTAGCCCACCTCTTGCATCAGCGTGACCTGGATATGAAACGTGGAGTCAAAGGAGATCATTTTAGAGCTTTAAGATTTGACTGCCCTGCTGGATTTCAGACTTGCATGGGGCCTGTAGCCCCTTTGTTTTGGCCAATTTCTCCCATTTGGAATGGCTATATTTACCCACTGTCTGTACCTCCATTTTATCTGGGAAGTAACTAACTTGCTTTTGATTTTACAGGCTCATAAGTGGAAGGGACTTGACTTGTTTCAGATGAGACTTTGGACTGTGGACTTTTGAACTAATCCTGAAGTGCGTTAAGACTTTGGGGGACTGTTGGGAAGGCACGATTGGTTTTGAAATGTGAGGACATGAGATTTGGGAAGGGCCAGGGATGGAATGATATGGTTTGGCTGTGACCCCACCCAAATCCATCTTGAACTCCCACATGTTGTGGGAGGGACCCGATGGGATGTAAATGAAATCACTGGGGCAGGTCTTTCCCACGCTGTTCTCATGATAGTGAATAAGTCTCACAAGATCTGATGGTTTTAAAAGGGAGAGTTTCCCTGCACAAGCGCTCCTTTTGCCTGCTGCCATCCATGTAAGACGTGACTTGCACCTTTGCCTTCTGCCATGATTTTGAGGCCTCCCCAGCCACTTGGAACTGTAAGTCCACTAAACCTCTTTCTTTTATAAATTGCCCAGTCTCAGGTATGTCTTTATCAGCAGCATGAACACAAACTAATACAATTAGTGATGTTGAGCGTTTTTTCATGTTTGTTGGCCACTTGTATGTCTTCTTTTGAGAAATGTCTGTTCATGCCCTTTGTCCACTTTTAAATAGGGTTGCTTTTCTTTTTTGTTGAGTTATTTGAGTTTCTCGTAGATTCTGGATATTAGTCCTTTTTCACATGCATAGTTTGCAAATACTTTCTCCCATTTTGTAGGCTATTTGCTCTGTTGATTCTTTCTTTTGCTGTGCAGAAGCTTTTAGTTGAATTAAGTTCCGTTTATATTTTTCTTGTATTTGGTGCATTTATTTTTGAGGACTTTGTCATAAATTCGTCACATAGGCCAATGTCCAGAATAGTTATTCCTAGGTTTTCTTCTAGGATTTTTACAGTTTCAGGTCTTACAGTTAAGTCTTTAATCCATCTTGTGTAATTTTTGTATATGGTGAGAGATATGGGTCCAGTTTCATATTTTGCATATGGCTATCCAATTTTCCCAGCACCACTTCCTGAATAGAGTGTCCTTTCCCTATTGTTTATTTCTGTTGACTTTGTCAGAGATCACTTGGTTGTAATTACGTAATGCCTTATTTTCAATAGTCACAAAATAAAAAGGCATGTAGATTTTGTTAATTCCAGGTGATAAAATTTAGTTAAATAGCTAATAAATGGGGGAGCCTAAGCACCTTTTTCTATACTGAGATGCCTCTTACCTAGTAAAAGAAATATAATGATTCTTCATTGATTATAATTTACAAAAAATGGACTTTGTTTTCTATAATTTGCATGTACTTATACTAGGCATTTGAAAGGACTCTTCTAAATAGCAGGCATATGGTAAATACAGATACATCATTCTATATGCATAACTGAGTGATTAAAAATGCCATTAATTAACCTCTAATTACTATGAACTTGCCTATACCCAATATTGAGGTCTTTGAATGGGACAGAGTGGGATATTAAAAATATTACTTAACCTGATGATAATTATGAAAGCAAACGTAATAGTATATAATGTATAATTGAGTTTCTATGTGAATTAACTTTCTCCAATTATTAATAAAATTTTAATTTTCTCTGACACTTTTAGTTTATTATTAAAATTAAATTTTATTTATTCTTTGTTTTTATCAGTTATCTAACATACACATGTATATATACACAGAGAGACAGAGAAAGAGACAGAAGAAACACTTGATAAAGGGATATTCTATACTGCAGAAACAGAACAAGTGTCTTTAGTGTTTTCTACCTCTAACTTTTAAATATAAATTACCAATAATGAACAATTATACAGACTTTTCCTTTTTTTCTTTTATTGGAAACAAACTTAATATTCTTTTTATTTTTATTGCTATTGTTATATATCTAGCACTCTGTATTTCCCCAAATCATATCATCATCAATCTAAAAATCAGCTTAATTGATGGCAAGTCATTTTATTGGTATTTTCAAACTGGAAATGGAGAAATTACAACAGAGAAAATTTGAGATTGATGAAGATCCTGAATCAAATGAGGAAAACAGAAACAAAAATACTTGCTTCAACTCTAGGATATGTATCCTAAAGGCTAAAATAAGAAATGTTATTGATTATTCTTATTTTAATGCACTGTCATACCTGTGAACTGCCAATTGCAAGTAATAATATTTAAGAGTAGATGTTTCAAATATAAAGCAATTATATGTATATCTTATTTTTACAAAAGTTTAATTTTAAAATATTTCTATTAAATTTAAACAAAGGCAAGTCAGATATTAAGCATGATACAATATTAGATTATCTGTATTTGGATTTTATTTACCAGTAATTGAACTAGAAAAAACACACATCAATAAAATCTGTTTATATTCTCTCTACATTATTTGTGAGATTTGGACTGACCTTAATAAATTAAATATTATGACTACATTGGCCCTTGGAATCAAGAATGAAGAAGATGTAAGCATTCTCTTGCAAATCTATGACCTTGCTTGCTTGAGAGATTCAGTAACTGCCATGGCCGTGCCAATCCGAATGACGGATATTTTTTAATGTGCCAGGGAACACACAACAGAGTCCTCTACTGAAAGCAACAATGGCTTTACACAAAATCTGCCCCATGCAGAGTTCTTGAAACTTAGCAGACAGGAAGAAAGATAAAGAATTCAGGAAAGTTGGTGATGGATGGGTTTAAAATTCTTTCTATACCTTAGTGAACATCAGATCTTAAGCAAGTTATTTCATTGCTTTAAGCCACAACTCCCTCTTCAGAAAAATGAAACTAATAATGCTAGACTTAAAGAGTTATAAGAAAGAGAGTCAACTGGCATAGACGGACTTGCTGATTTCATTCATTGTACAACTGAGCCTTCAGGATGGGAATATGTAAACTGCAGCTTCATTGTTTATTTGACGCAAGCTTAACATGTGTCCTCGGTCAAGTCATTGCTGAGTTTCTCCATCTAATATGTCACCTCTCTCATATGTATAAGGCAAGAACTTCTTGGCGTAATAATCTATAGAAAAAGATTTCTATTGCATCTGACAACAGTTGCTTTTATTATTATTTACATTTTAACAGGGATTATAGTTTTTTCTTCAGGAGTTTGGTTAGGCTAAAAACAAGTCTATGAGATTTGCCAATTGAATTTTTTGTAATTTTAACTTTTATATGATTTATCCAAATCATACCTAATCACTTTCAGCAAATATCCAGGGCTATATAACTATCAGCTATCAGTAGGATGTGGCAGCCCTTTTCTAACATATCCAACACTTTTAGACAGTCTCTTCTGAGAGGCTTAATTCCCTGTGATAAATAAAATTATTTTCATCTCAAAATCTGAGAAACATGTGATGTGTATCTAATTTTGGTTCATAAACACAGTGATCAATTAACATCTCTAATCTAAATGTTAAGCATTTTACTTTCTCCTGTGTGTTTACTTGTTTGCCTCTTTGTTTACGTACTTCTTTCATCCTTTTCTTCCTCCCTAGGAGTGAAAATTCTCAGCTCATTAAAACTGAGAAGTCAAGGCCATTAAATGCAACAACAACAACAACAAAAAGGAACAATTATTCACACTAAACAAAATGAGTTTTCTCTGAGAGCTACATTGAACAGTGTATAATGTTAACTTTTGATTGTTTTCTTTTCTTTTTCTTTTACTTTTTTTTTTTTTTCTTTTACTGTCAACTTCCAGGCAAGCCATTAGAGGAAGAAGGGGGGGAATGAAGGCAAAAGAGCCTGAAAGCACTTGGCTGGTTTTCCATATTGAACTCTGCTCCCTTCCTGTCTCCAATAAAGACCAACTCCAGTAATGGGCCCCTGAAAAATATGAGATTCCTCAGTCACAAGTGTTGCTCCACACAGATGCATGAAGAAGAAAGGAACCAAAAGGCACCCTGGCCTTTTATACAGTTCCTTAAGGACAAAAGTCCAAGACTTACCATTCATCACCATACTCCCAGCTCCCAGTCAGGATTTGCTGTTTGTAGAATCAATTTGAATATAATTATATATTTTTTCGGATGTTTGGCAACAAGATCCTTTAAATGCCTTATTTATAGAGCATGTTGTTTCCCTGACCAAACTACATCAAATCCACTGACTGTGTTAATTGATCCATGAACCTCCCCCACCAGATACTAGGCATTTGCTGTAATCAATTCTTGTTTCTCACAGCTTATCCCCATCTTTAGCTCATTAATCATCTACTGTCAGATGTCCTTGCCTGTCCAGATGCTTTGACTGGTTTCAGTCTTACCTGGGATATTCCAGTGCCCAGCCTCTAAGATTATCTTTGATCCCCTCTTCCTAAATGGTATAGGAAAGTGAACCTAAGAACATCTTCCAATGAACTGGCAGCTGGGTTTCCTCTCTCTAGCCAACCCCTGCTACCTCCAGCTGGCTGTTTAATGACAGCACCATCAGTAGTAAATCAACCTTCTCCACAACAGCCTTCTCCGGAGACTCACCTGCCCCATTTCCACAAATTCACTACCAAAGCTCTGAGAGAACTTTATGTCCTCCAAACTCTGTCTGGGTATTGACTTAGGGTTGAGTTTGGGGTTTGTTTCTTCAATTTGCAGCAATGTGGCTTTTGAGCAGTGGCAGTAGTAATGGAGCCAATAATGTCCCAACAAGGCAAGTTCTGAGCAGCATCACTGCAACTCAGGTATTGAGGATTTAGTGGTATCTTCTTGTTAAAGGTGCTAAAGACTATAGCATACAGTATCTGTGAGCTTCCCATCAACCTGCCACGAGACAGAAAGTGTTTCAGAAAGTTGAAGTTCAGACCTTATGCTAAGCGATTTGAGTCAGTGACTACCGACTACATTGTTTGTATCAACAAATTCTCTCAACAGGCTAGTGGCCAGGGAAGCACCTGCTACCACCACAGATGTCACTGCAAAGAAGCATTCTGCTCAACAATTACATATCCAAGACCCAGAATGAAGCTCTCCTGCAAAAATGACATTTTAATTAGACTTGATTCTCTTTGAGAAATAATGCAGTAAGCTAAATTCTCCCTTTGCCACCTATCCTTAAAATCATCATTCTAAGCCAAAACAACTTTTAAAACAGAAAACAAAATTAGAGGGCTAACATTCTGATTTCAAGATTTATTATAAAGATACATGAATCCAGACAATATGGTATTGGCATAAAGATAGGCATGGGGCAAATACAACTTAGTAGAACAAAAGAGTGTGTTCAACAAATGGTGGTAGAAGAGTTGGATATCTTTAAGCAAAAAAAAAAAAACGTTGGTCTATACATTATACCATGTACAAAAGTTAACCAAAAATGGTGCATAGGTGTAAATACTAAACTTAAAATTGTAACAAAACTTATCTAAGAAAACATAAGAGAAAGTCCTTGTAATCTTTAGATAGCCCAAGAGTTTTTAGATACAAAACAAAAACTTATATTTTATGTATAATAATTCGTTTATTCTTGCTAATATTTATATAAGGTGGCATCATTACTTTCCTCATGTCTCCACATGGCTTCATAAGAAGAAGAAGAGAAGAGAGATCTCTCCTCTTCCATGTGCACATGCCAAAGAAAGGCCATATAAAGGCATAGTGAGAAGGTAGCTGTCTGAAGGCCAAGAAGAGAGCCCTCATCAGAAACCAAATTTGCCAGCACCTTGGTCTTGGACTATTGGGGGAATCAGCCCCCAACATTTCAATGTAGGTTCTTTCTATTTTCCCTAAGTGTCAGCTGGTCTGAGAAATAAAGAGAAAGAGTACAAAGAGAGAAATTTTACAGCTGGGCCTCTGGGGGTGTCATCACATATTGGTAGGACCATGATGGTGACCCCGAGCTGCAAAACCAGCAAGTTTTCATTAGGGATTTTAAAAGGGGAAAGGGTGTACAAACAGGGAGTAGGTCACAAGGATCACATGCTTCAAAGGGCAATAAAGATCACAAGGCAAGGCAACATTAGAATTACTGATGAGGGTCTATGTCCTGCTTTGCACACATTGTCTTGATAAACATCTTAACAGGAAATGGGGTTTGAGAGCAGAGAACCGGTCTGACTAGAATTTACCAGGCTGGAATTTCCCAATCCTAGCAAGCCTGAGGGTACTGCAGGAGACCAGAGCGTATTTCAGTCCTTGTCTCAACCGCATAAGACAGACACTCCCAGAGCGGCCGTCTATAGACCTACCCCCACAAATGCATTCTTTCCCCAGGGTTACTCCTTGCTGGGAAAAGAATTCAGTGATATTTCTCCTACTCGCATATCCGTCTATAGGTTTTCTGCGAGAAGAAAAATATGGGTCTATTCTGCCCGACCCCGCAGGCAGTCAGACCTTATGGTTATCTTCCCGTGTTCCCTGAAAATCACTGTTAATTCTGTTCTTTTTCAGGGTGCACTGATTTCATATTGTTCAAACACACATTTTACAATCAGATTTCATATTGTTCAAACACACATGTTCTACAATCAATTGGTACAACAGTGGTCCTGAGGTGACGTACATTCTCTGCTTATGAAGATAACAGGATTAAGAGGTTAAAGTAAAGACAGGCACAAGAGATTATAAGAGTATTATTAGGGAAGTGATAAATGTCCATGAAATCTTCACAATTTATGTTCAGCGATTGCAGTAAAGACAGGTGTAAGAAATTATAAAAGTATTAATTTGGGGAACTGATAAATGTCCATGAAATCTTCACAATTTATGTTCTTCTGCTCCACTGGTCCCTCCACTCAAGGTCCCTGACTTCCCACAGCATTGGACTTACCAGGTTCCAAAATTGTGACAAAATAACTTTCTGTCCTTTAAGCTACCTAGTCAATGATACTTTGTTATGACAGCCCAAACACTAATACACAACCCAAACGTCCATCAACAGGTGAATGGATAAACAAATCATTGTATGTCTACACAATGGAGTACTAGTCACAAATAGAAAAAAATGAACTACTGATACACACAAAATTATGAATGAATATATAATTAGGTTGAACAAAAGAATCTGTCAAAATAGAGCACATGCTATATAATTCTATTTATATAAAATCTAGGAAGTCCAAACTAAACTATGATGACCAAAGCAGATCAGTCACTGCCTGGGAGGGAGGAGTTGGGAAGAGTGGAATTAAATGATTACAAATGGACATGAGAAAACCTCAGGAGTGAAGAATATGTTCACTGTCTTGATTGTGGTCATGTTTCCACGAGTGTATACTATATCAAAACTCACCAAATTTCAGCCAGGTATGGTAGCTGACACCTATAATCTCAGCAATTTTGAAGGCTGAGGCAGGAGGATTACTTGAGCCCAGGAGTTTGAGACCAGTCCTACCAACATGGCGAGAGACTACCCTCCCACTCCCCATCTCTTTAAAAAAAAAAAAAAAAAATCAAATTTTATACTTTTTTTGAGTTTTTCTTTTTTTTTTTTTTTTTTTGATGGAGTCTCACTCTGTCTCCCAGGCTGGAGTGCAGTGGCATGATCTTGGCTCACTGCAACCTCTGCCTCCTGGGTTCAAGCAATTCTCTTGCCTCAGCCTCCCACATAGCTGGGATCACAAGCATATGTCCCCATGCCCAGCTAATTTTTGTATTTTTAGTACGGACAGGGTTATGCCATGTTGGCCAGGCTGGTCTCGAACTCCTGCCTCATGTGATCTACCTGCATTGGCCTCCTGAAGTGCTGGGATTACAGGCACGTGCCATGGAGCCCAAGCTAAATTTTATACTTTAAATAACTGCAGTTTCCTCACAAAAGAAAGTAGATGAGAAGGGTAGAAAGACTCCCACTATATATTGCTAAGTGTAAAAAGCAAAGTCCAAGGTCATACTACTATTACTAATAGCAACTCACTTAGCACTTACTTGTAGCAGATATTCTTCTAAATGCTTTATGTATAATAATTCATTTATTCTTGCTAATATTCATATTCACATAAAGTGGCATCATTACTTTCCCTTTTGCAAATGAGGGAACTGAGGCTTATTGCAATCACACAGCTAATAACTTGTGAATCAGGGCTGCTATCCTTGCAGTTGGATTCTAATCTGTTTTGTTTTTGTTTTTGTTTTTTGAGACAAGTCTCGCCCTGTCTTCCAGGCTGGAGTGCAGTGGCGCAATCTCAGCTCACTGCCAGCTCCGCCTCTCGGGGTCACGCCATTCTCCTGCCTTGGCCTCCCGAGTGGCTGGCACTACAGATGCCCACCACCACACCCAGCTAATTTTTTGTATTTTTAGCAGAGACAGGGTTTCACTGTGTTAGCCAGGATGGTCTAGATCTCCTGACCTTGTGATCTGCCCGCCTTGGCCTCCCAAAGTGTTGGGATCACAGACATGAGCCATTGCACCCAGCCATTTAATCTGCTCTTAATCACCACACTTGACTGCAAGATCTTACTATGTAAAATAACTGTGCATGCAAAGGCAGATGTATTTGGAATGGGGAAGGAGATGGAACTATAGAAAGGGTTCTGGTGAAAGGGAAATTTGTTCTTTAAGATAAATACTATTTTCTGGTTTAATTTTATAGCAATCAGCCCTGTGTCAATTGTTTCCTTCTGGAAGCATATGCCAAGATGACAAGTGAGAAGTGCAAGTGTTTTATTGGGAAGTAACACCTGTGAAAGGTAAAACAAAAAGCAAGATTGGTCAGGGAGAGCTTCAGATAATCAAACAGATCAGCCTAAATCTCAGTCAACCCAGTGGGGAACTCTGAAGCAAAGATCGCCCTTTAGAGGTGTTTCATCTCATGCTGAATACAAATGACCAGACCCTAGTAACCCTGTGATGCTGTCATTGCTGTGGACTACTTACAAAGTGTGCCCTCAGCCTGAACAAAAGCTGAGGAGAATCCAGAAAATACTGTAGGAGGAAGGGTGTCAATTTCCCACACTCTCTGTAGCAGAATAGCAAGTTCTCTCTTAAAGGGAGATATGAACAGCTCTCCTTCTTGGCAACCACACTATCAAATATGGGAAGAATATATTTTCTTACAGAGCTCTTAATGTGCAGTAAGTTACCCAATTATTGATCAAAATGGTTGAGAAAATATCCATTTCTTTAGTATTTTTTTCCCTTTGGGAGAAAGAAGAACAAATGATATGCTCAAGTGATATGCTGAATCTTCTGCAAAAGACACTGCTTCTTTTTTTTTTGAAACAGAGTCTTGCTCTGTCGCCCAGGCTGGAGTGCAGTGGCGCAATCTCGGCTCACTGCAAGCTCCGCCTCCCAGGTTCATGCCATTCTCCTGCCTCAGCCTCTCCGAGTAGCTGGGACTACAGGTGCCCGCCACCACGCCCGACTAATTTTTTGTATTTTTAGTAGAGACGGGGTTTCACCATGGTCTCGATCTCCTGACCTAGTGATCCGCCGGCCTCGGCCTCCCAAAGTGCTGGGATTACAAGCGTGAGCCACCGCGCCCAGCCCAACACTGCTTCTTTAACTCAGGAATGGAAAACCAAACATCGTATGTTCTCATTGATATGTGGGAGCTAAGCTATGAGGACGCAAAGGCATAAGAATGATACAATGGACTTTGGGGACTTGACAGGAAGAGTGGGAGGGGGTAGAAGGATAAAAGACAACATACATGGTGCAGCGTATACTGCTCAGGTGATGGCTACACCAGGATCTTACAAATCACCACTAAAGAACTTACTCATGTAACAAAATACCACTTGTACCCCAATAACTTACGGAAAAATAAAATAAAATAATAATTTTTAAAGACTGCTTCTTTATATCTTATCAAGTGTGGAAAACGACTCAACTGCCCTCTCAAATTCTACTCAAATAGGCCTTATATGTTGCTGATTATACTACCTCAAGTAGGAACCATATACTGGTATTTATTTACTATTAGTATTGTCACAGCACAATAACAGTTTCCATGCAAAGGGGAACAAGTCAAGATGGAATCAAAAGTCATCAATGCAAAAGATTCCACTTTTACTTTCAAATTTGATTGAAGTAGATATACAAGTCAACATTCTCAAAAAGGAAATAAATTTGCTATTTTGCTACTTTCCCAATCAAGAGAAAGGAGATAAATCCCCAGGATATTGAGTGAAAAGGATCTAGTGAAATATCCTGGCAGGTCAGTCCTATTTGAGAAATGGTTACATTACTAAGTCATATGAATAATTAAACAACTCTTGCCACCTGCAGGAAACAGAAGATGAAGGATAATATCAAGTACCTCTCAATTCTAACTGCAAAAAAAAAAAAAAAAGTCATTTTCCCCGAAAATCAGTAATTCCGACTTGATAAACTGGTACAAAATTATTAATTCCCTGTATTTCAGAAATTAAGAGATAGCACTTTTTAAATTTTACCTGCTTGTCTTTGACAGTTATATATTCTTTTCCTTGTGGTTCTCTCTTTCCTTTTTCAATAAATTCTTCTCTCAGCACACACACACACACACACACATACACATTCACCTATAACACTACATTTTAAACTTGTAATGTGATTATGGAAATAGACTGTGAACCAGGAGAACAAGTTTCATATTCATATCTGCTAGCGAATATTCTGCCTTAGGTTAGTCAGCTAATTTTTCATTTAAATTGATTTTTAATTCAACCTTTGCAAATGCCCAAGTAATGATTAACTAAAATATAAATAAGCAAACAAAGATAATTGTTCTGTGGAACGGAAATATATTCAGCCTCCAAAACACCACAGTCTCTCTCCTCAAGTAACATTTTGTCTTAGTCTAAGAAAAAGCAAGAACAAATAGAAAGTCTGTGGGAAAACACTAGGGAAAAGGCAAACATCTAATGAAGAATTTTGAGCTTCTTGCCCGTATAACTGCGATGGCAATAGCCAGGTCGCAGTTTGAAATGCCTGCTGAAGATGAATTTGATTGTGCATACATCAAAAAACAAACAAGAAGTTCAAGAATGTGAATCAGATGACACTGAGCTTTTGCTGTGTTTCAGACTGTGCTAAGCACTTTACTGGCATTATTCTATTGATGCCCTAACAACAATCTTAGGAAGCAGATATTCACCATGGCTAACATGGTGAAACCCGGTCTCTACTTCCTCAGATATTAAAATTCCTCATTTTAGAGATGAGAAAAATCAAACCCTAAGGATTAAATACTTGACACAATGAAAAAACCCAGAATTCAAAAGTAGGTTTTTTTACTTTTTTTTTTTTAAATTCCTCAGCCACATGAAGCAGAGGAACCATCATGTTGACTCTCAAACCTTAGCGTGCCTCAGAACCACCTGGCAGACTTCTTAAAATAGACATCTGGGCCCCAATCCCAAAGTTTCTGATTTGGTGGGTGGGGCCAGAGGATTTACATTTCTATCTAGCTCCCAGGTAATGTTGATTCTGCTAGTCTAGAGACATCACATTTTGAGAAGCAGTGTTCTAAACCAACGGCTCCCAGACCTTTGCATTTCAGGCAGCAATTTTGTTTAATGAAGTTTGAATGGGCAAAGAACATGAATTGATTTTCTTTTAACAAAAGACATACAAATGGCAATAGTATATTAAAAAATGCTCAACATCACTAATCATTAGAGAAATGCAAATTAAAATCACAATGAAATATCATCTTACCCCAGTCAGAGTGGCTACTAATAAAAAGACAGAAAATAACAGATGTTGACAAAGATGCAGAGAAAAGGGACATTTTATACACTGTTGGTGGAAATGTACGCTATTTGTGGTAGTACAACCTCTATAAAAAACTGTATGGAGATTTCTCAGAGAGTTAAAAATAGAACTATCATTCAATCCAGCAATCTCACTACTGGACATACACCAAAAGGAAAAGAAAGAAATTTATCAAAAAGATACCTGCACTCATTTGTTTATTACAGCACTATTCACAACAGCAAATATATGGAATCAACCTAAGTGTCCATCAGTGGAGGATTAAATAAAGAAAATGTGATAAACATACACAAGAGAATATTATTCATCCATTAAAAACAATGCAATCAACAATATGGATAGAACTAGAGGTCATTATCATAAGTAAAACAAGCCAGACACAGAAAGTCAAATACTGCATTTTTCTCATCATAAATGGGTACTAAACAATCTGTATACACAGACAGACGTACAGAGTGGAATGATAGACAATGGAGATTCAGAAGGGTGAGAGGATGGGAGGGGTGGAGGATGAAAAATTACTTTATGGATATAATGTACATTATTTGGGTGATGGACACTCCCTAAAGCCCTGACTTAACCCCAATGCAACCTATGAATGTAACAAACTTGTAGTTGTACCACATAAATTTATACAAATTAAAAAACAAAAATAAAGTTTAACAGACCACCAAATTTTATTGCGGTTGGTTGTTACATAAATAACACACAAAAAAGAAAAGAATACTGTATTCTAATACCTCTATAATTTATTTTTGTTTTTTGAAAACTAAGGCATAACTTACATGCAGTAAAACTGACCCTGAAAGTTTTGACAAACATATATAGTCATGTAACCAACACTACAATCAAGACATAGGAGGCAGGAGCAGGGGCTCACACCTCTAATCCCAGCACTTTGGGAAGCCAAGGCAGGTGGATCACCTGAGGTCAGAAGTTCAAGACCAGCCTGGCCAACACGGTGAAACCCCATCTCTACCAAAAATAAAAAATGATGGTGCACATCGGTGATCCCAGCTACTCAGGGGGCTGAAGCCAACCCGAGAGGCAGAGGTTGCAGTGAGCTGAAATCGCGCTGCTACACTCCAGACTGGGCAACATAAAGAGACGCTATCTCAAAAAAAAAGATATAGGACAGCTACATCATTCAAAAAAATACCCCCATGACTTACTGTAAAGAAAAGAAGAAAAAAAAGAAACCCTCCTCCACCCCTAGACTACAACGACCACCAGTGTTTCCTGTTTCTATAGTTTTACTTTTTCCAGAACATCATATAAATGAAGTCAGCCAGTATGTAACCATTTGAGTCTGGCTTTTTTCTCTTAGCATAATGTATTTGAAACTCATCTATTTTGTTTTGTGTAGTTTGTTTCTTTTTGTTGCTAAAGAATATTCCATTGTATGGATATATCACCATTTGCTTAACTAGTCCCAAGCTGAGGAGCATTTGAGTTGTTTCCACTTTTGGGCAATTACCAAAAAAAACTGTTATAAACATTCATAACATTCATATACAGGTTTTTGTGTATGTAGCTAAGAGTAGTATGTAGCTAAGAATGATATAGTAAGTTTATGTCGAACTATATAAGAAACTTCCAAACCATTTTCCAAAATGGTGTCACTATTTTAAATCCTCACCAGCAATGTATAAGAGTTATTCCACATCCTCACCAAGGCTTAATAATGTCAGATTTTTTATTTGTTTGTCTTTAATCCTAGCCATTCTAATATATAAATAGAAAAATCTCATTGTAGTTATCATTTGTATTTCCCTAATGACTAATGATTTCAGCATCTTCTCATGTCTTCCAACTTGGTTCTTTTTCAAAATTGTTTTGTTTACTATACCTCCTTTGTTTTTCCATATAAATTCTAGAATCAGCTCATTAGTTTCTATAAAAATATCCTGTCATAATTTTGATTGTCATTTCATTGACTCTATAGATCAATTTGGGAAGAATTAAGATCTGAACAAAATTGGGTCTTCCAGTACATGAATATGGCTTACCTTTTATTTAGGTCTTTGATTTCGTTCATCAGTATTTTCTTGTTCTCAGCATGTAGATCCTGAATATATTTTGTAAGATTTACATGTATTTTATATTCTTGTATGTAAGATTTATATGTATTTTATATTCTTGTAGTGGTACTTATTAAATTTAAATTTCTCATTATTCATTGCTAGCCTATCAATAGTTTAATTTTCAAAGAAGTTTTAGCACTAAAAGTGGGAATGGTGCACAGTAAACTGTTAATAAATATTTTTGGTTTAGTGAATAACAAATAAGTAAAATGAGAGAAAAACAGAATAAAAAAGCAGTGTCCAGTTCTAGAGAAGAAAGTAAACCTAAGGAAATAAACAGTCAAGATGCCCAACTTGCATCTTGATATTACTCAAATATCCCATGGAGTTTATCTCATGTTTCTTAGACCTTCAGATATGCACCTCCTTCTTGACATTCAGGTCTCAACTTATATGAAACCTACTCAGACAACCCAATATTTGCCACACCCTTAGTCATTTTCTGTCAGTCCACCTTGTTTTAACTTTTTCATAATGCTTTTTATTACTTGACCTTTTCCTTTTATTGACTTACTTGATTATTTTTGGTCTTCCCTCACTAGTTTTCTTTATTGCTATATCAAAGCACTTAGAACAATGTCTGATACACAGATGGCATCAATATTTGTTTATATAATGAAAGAAGAAGGAGATGCATGGATACAGGGATGAGCTGCAAAAATAACCTTTTATAAAAAGAACAAAAAATAAAACCCACTCAAAAGAGCAAGAAATATCTATCATAAGGTACTTGAAATATATTTTTTAAGTATGCAAGACCTTCAAGGAAAAAAATATAAAATATTGCAGGACATAAAAGATGTAAGTAAATATAATATCATAAATGAGAAACTTAAGTCACAAAAGATATTAATTTTTCCTTTAAAAAACTACAAATATATTGTACTTTTCAGAACCAGCCCTAGGGTGACGAGTGAGGTAAGTGAGGGCCGTGGCTAGGGTGCAAAATTTTAAAGTCCACCAAAAAATACAGACAACAAGATAAGTAATATTTTAATGTATTGTTTTCAAAAATCAAAATTAATGCAAAAAGTCAGTGATTAACAAAATAAAAAAATGTTCAGGAAATAATAAAAGACATGGTCAGCCCTGATTTTCCATTTCACCTCTGCCTCCAATATGGTTTAGCACAATGCAATGACAGATCCTGTCTTTCTCAAAATTGTTGATATATTGTTACTTAAAGACTTTGTGCATTAAATTTTATTTTTAAAATGCTGCATTAAAATATTATTTATCAGCTGGGCGCAGTGGCTCACACCTGTAATATCAGCACTTTGGGAGGCCGAGGCGGGCAGATCACGAGGCCAGGAGATCGAGACCATCTGGCTAACATGGTGAAACCCGGTCTCTACTAAAAATACAAAAAAAGTTAGCCAAGCATGGTGATGGGCACGTGTAGTCCCAGCTACTCAGGAGGCTGAGGCAGGAGAATGGTGTGAACCCAGGAGGCAGAGCTTGCAGTGAGCCGAGATCGCACCACTGCACTCCAGCCTGGGCAACAGAGCGAGACTCCGTCTCAAAAATACATATATATATTATATATAATATATAATTTATATACATAATATAATAAATATAATAAAATATATATATTTAATATATAATTTATCTTGATTACTGAATATTTCTGGCAACTCCTTATATTTTGGACCTGAGGAAAACACCTCATTCACCTCAATTGACTCACCCTAGTTTGGGTTCAGATAATTTCTATGAAAATTACGTAGGATTGGTCAGGTGCGGTGGCTCACACCTGTAATCCCAGCACTTTGGGAGGCTGAGGCGGGTGGATCACGAGGTCAGGAGATCAAGACCATCTGGCTAACACAGTGAAACCCCGTCTCTACTAAAAATACAAAAAAATTAGCCAGGCGTGGTGGCGGGTGCCTATAGTCCCAGCTACTCGGGAGGCTGAGGCAGGAGAATGGTGTGAACCCGGGAGGCGGAGCTTGCAGTGAGCCGAGATCATGACACTGCACTCCAGCCTGGGCGACAGAGCGAGACTCCGCCTCAAAAAAAAAAAAAGAAAAAGAAAATTACGTAGGATTTTCTTTAACTTATTAAACTGATCCTAAAATCTATACATAAGAATACAGGTATTAAAATAGTCAAAAACGGCTGGGCATGGTAGCTTACACCCATAATCTCAGCACTTCGGGAGGCCAAGTCTGGAAGACAGGCCCAGGAGTTCAAGACCAGCCTGGGCAACATAGAGCAACCCCATTTCTACAAAAAATAACCAAATTACCCAGGTGTGGTCGTACTTGACTGTGGTCCCAGCTACTTGGGAAGCTGGAGGACTACCTGGGTTCAGGAGGTTGAGGCCACGGTAAGCTATGATCACGCTACTGCACTCCAGCATGGGAGACAGAGCAAGACCCTGTCTCAAAAAAAAAAAAAAAAAAGGTCAAAAGACATTAAAATCTAAGAGCTGGCAATCCTTAAAAAACCTAGTAATTTGTTATCATTATAGGTCAGAGTATATACCACTCCCTCTTCTTAGAAAACACAGAGCTGGAGTATACAGCCAAAGGAATGGACAGGAGCAGTGTATTGAGCAGAATTCTCCAGAGAGACAAAACCAGGATATATGGAAGGGGATATATTAGAGGGAATCAGCTCACACAATCACAGAGATGGAGTAGTCCCGATAGGACATTTGCAAGCTATAGAGCTGGAGATGCCAGCAGCATTGGCTAAACACTGGTAACATGGATCAGTCCAAGTCTGAGGCCTCAGAACTAGGAAAGCCTATAGTGCAGTCCCTAGTCAGGCCCAAGAAACCCGAGAGGCTGCTGGTTCAAGTCTCAGAGTTCAAAAGCCAAAGAACCTGGAGTCTGATATCCAAAGGTAGGAGGAGTAAATGTGTCCTGCTCTAAAAGGGAGAGAGAAAGTAGAAAGAGAAAATTCCCCTTCCTCTGCAGGTTTGTTCCAGCCAGACCCCAATGTGAAGGCAAGTCTTCCTATCTCAATTCACTGACTCACATATTCATCTCCTCTAGAAACACCCTCACAGACACCCAGAAACAATGCTTCGCCCTCCATCTAGCCATCCCTCAATCCAGTCAAGTTGACATCTTAAATGAACCATCACAAGCAGCAAGGTCAAGAAAATAAACTCTGAAGCTAGCTGCTGCTGTCAATCAGCCATATAAATCCCATTGGTGGCACAGAAAAGCAATGAAGAGACCTGAGTCACCCAGGAACAGGGTGGACAAAGGACTTGAAACGGTGAACCTGGAGTCCTAGCTACTTCACTAGGCAATATCAAAAATACAAGGGATATCTTTAGAGCCATACAGGAACAAAGCTATCTGTTCATGGATCAATTGAGAAGAACTACCAACTAGATTTACATCCCTCACAAATTTTCTTGGACACACCCTTGCTATGTGGTAGCTGCAAATGGTTCATTTGGATTTGACTCATTTTATTTTTTTTCCTTCTATTCTGAATTCACTCCCATTCCCATGATAGCCTGAATCATAGATTTATCCCGAATCATAGATTTATCCCTTTTGACTTTCAGGTTCCCCCTGCCACCTTAACTAAGCAATTAACTCTACTCACTCCCCCACCGCCCACTGACATCTCCCAGTTGGTTTCTCTCTCCCAATTGTAATCTTCACCTATTCCTACTTCTAGTTCCTCACAAATAGATCCAAAGTTGTATGGCCTCGAGAGTGAGAACTATATGTATTTTCCTATCCAGTCAGTGAAATGTAAAAATGAATTGACAGAAAAATATAGACTCTTACTTATTTTTATATTATGGGACATGAGTTACTATTAAATAAATGAATAAGGCTAAACTAAAAACTTAAAAAGACCAATTTTATCTGCTATTAAATTGAATATGAACTTGAAAAGGGATGTTAGGATACAGAATTCCTACTGATTATTTTATCAACACCTAATGCTAATACATTTCTGAGAAGTGACCATGTACAAGTACACCAATCATTGCAAAATTGAAGAAAAAGTTGCTACAGTAAAGACAGGATTTTTTAAATCTTATTTGGCCCCACCAACCCTTTTCTTAAGCCTCTTGTAAACGTGAGAAAGACAAGCAGATTATGCCTTTTCTACCGTCAGATGAAACTCTGATTTTCTAAGTGTAGCCACATCTCTATCGTAACCAGAAAAAGTTCTTGCATTGTGAAATTCAAACCATGTCAGCAAAAACTGACATAGTTAGCACACTTACAACTGCCTATACTTGGGAACAACAAGGTAAAATAATGAATATTTGATGTCACCTATTAACCCTCTCAGCAGTAATTTTACCTACTTCCTATATTCCCCCAAAACATTAATAATCTAATTTCTCAGTTATTCTACACTTATATCCAGTGGATTTCTCTTTGATTAAATTAACATTGTCAAACCAGCGGTAGTTTAAGAAATGCAACTTACATAGTGAGTGTAGTTACAAGGTAATACCCAAAAGAAATTTATTGTCCAATGTTAATTTTTTGCTTAACATAAATCGCTAGCACAAGCCACATAATATTGCCACACCTAAGCATGCTGGAGGCTTTATGATGCCTTATTCATGGTGTCCTGACTACATTCTAGAGCTTATTATCTTTTTACCTATTTCTGATCCCCCAAAAGATGGGTTGCTTTTTTATCTTCCACTTTGGGCTGCTTCATTTGCTTGATACTATCAAGAGGAAAATGATAATGCATTCTATAGGTCACTGACTCCTTTATTTCTTATGCTCTGTTCAGAACAGAAAGCCTGCACATTTTCAATTAATTCCAGAATCACAAGACGAGGTAACATTGTTTATGTAGAGACTGGGCTGGGAATACTAACAAGCTTGGCACATCAATTCATGGTAACTTCCTGCATATCCAGTAATTCTAAAGTTCACCTTGAAGTTTGTATTGCGTTTTGTCATTCTGTTCAAATGTGTGTCTTTGCCAAAAGACAGCAATGGAACTTTTTACTGCATTCTATTAGTAATCCTTAAAGACCAAAAATTAAAGTCAGTACAAAACCACAGCTTTGTCAAATGCTAAATTTCAGTGGTATATATTTTTTTGGTCCACAAATTTTTCTTTCATAATTTTTTTCTTTATTAATACATTCTAAAATTGCATGCATATCCACTTTCTTTAAAAGGTACAAAAACTAGTCTCCCAGAAAGTATTTCAATAGGGTAATATTTTAGCTTCTTTTCTAAAACAGTTTTAAGGGATTCACATTGTCTAAATAACCATGGTAGCTCTATATTCTGGTAGATGGTGGATATAGCAACTTCCACAATTACAAATATTATCTAAATTTGGCAATATGATACAGCTTTACTATTGCAAACATATGTAATTTTCAATTCAGTCTAACTTCCATCTTGTAAAATCCATGTCTTAACCATATCAAATTGGCATCTTGCTACAGATTCTCATGCTTTTCTAGAATTTGAAATTACAAATCCATTTTCATTTATTGTAAGGCAGGTCAAATCTTCACAAACTATGGAAATAGTAATTTAAGATACTATTCTCTATAATCAAAAGTACAAAATCTGTATTGGTCACTTACTATATATTATGCACAGCTCTAGGTATTGGAGCACACGACTGATGAACCAGACCAAAAAAAAAAAAAAAACCTTTTTTTTAGTACTATAGTTAGATTGGGAGGAGAAAAGAAAATAAATAATAAGTTAACATATAGTGTGTTATATGGTATTAAGTGCCATGAAAAAAAATAAGGTAGGGAAAAGGGATTGGGACCGCAGGAAGAAAGACTAGATGCATTTTTAAACACGCCAGGGTAAGAATTACTGAGATGACACATTTAAGTAAAAACCAAATCTGTACAATGCACAGAAAAAGCCATACATATATCTAAAGGAGAATAAGAGAGAACAGCAAGGTCAATGGCCTTGAAGTGTATTTAGCATATTTGAGGAATAGCAAGCAGATCAAGGGGATTGGGACAGAATAAACGAAATAAAAGTAATAGGAAGGAAAGTCAGAAAGATAAAAGGAGGAGGAGTGGGCTTAGAGCTGGCATGTGACACATAATTTTCTATATGAATGACACCCTCTGAAGTGGTGCAGCTGTGCGTGACAACTGCAGGCAGGTGGAACTATATAGGGCTTGGTGGGGTATTGTGATGGTTTTGGTTTTTACTCTGAGTAAAATAAAAAGACACTGGAAAATTTTGAGCAGTACAGTGAAATGCTCAGACTTAAAATTTGGCAGGATTACATTGGCTGCTTATATTTTTAAAGAAGAATAGACTACAGAGGGACAACAGAGGAAGCCAGGAATTCTAATAGGAGGCTTTTGGAATAATCCAGGCAAGCGATGATGGTGGTGTGGGTAAGAGGAATAGAAGTAGAGGTCATGAGACGATATTAGAATTCGATTATATTTTCAAGATTTGCTGAAGGCTTGACAGTAATTTGTTCTCCTGGCATCGGTTGAATCCACTTTGCAGTGGTCCAACACTTGCAAAACCAGCCTTATTATGTGCCATCAAAGACCCTCAGGGACAGCTAGCCACCACCCAACTCCCCAGTGGGCCAAATACCAGCCTCACAGACCCCTCCTCTGAGCCCAGAGATAGCACCACCTGAGAAGCACACTTCTCGGGATTTCAGTTTTATGAGCCCCTCCTCTAACCTTCTAAGTTTTAATCCTTGTATCCTCTTCCTTTTATTCTCTCAACTGTAGGAATGGTAGCTACTTTCTGAAATTACTATTTCCATATCATCATGTTCTTTTTGTTGTCTATTTTTAGTTCCAAATATCTAGTCAATAACTCTTGTATTGAATTCTCTCCATTAAAATAACTGATACAGTTTCTGTCTCCTGGTGACCACTGACTTTTACAATACATGCAAACATTGACTTGGAGACAGTAGACTCAAAATATTTTAAATAAACAAACACACAGAGGAATTTCTTTTTTTTGAAGAATTGTACTTTAAAACAGATCCTTTAAAATAACATGCATAGTTAGTTGGGTGCAGTGGCACGTGCTTGTAATCACAGCACTTTGGAAGGCTGAGGCAGGAAGATTGCTTGAGGCGAGGAGTTCAAAAAGGACATGCATATTCATCACAAAGTCCTAATAAATTAACATTACATTTTTAAACAAACCCATAAAAACAAGGTAATTAAGGGAAGACGCTAAACAGAAAATTTTGAAAAACTGGAAAGCAGATAAATAGCAACTGACCTTGAAAACCTAAGAATGCTAAAACTTAAGCCCCTAGGGTAGAGAAAGCACAGAAGAAAGCCAATTTAAAATTTGAAGCAAAGAAATGTTTCCATAATTGGAAGGATGGGTACTTCTGAGCAATGAATTATCTACATTTTTGTTTTGCCACATACATCCCAGACTGATGTGCTGAAGAAGCCAGTCACCTGGAAATACCAATAGGCACAAAAATACTTCCTAAAAAATTTCCCTTTCTAGCCAAATAAGGAGGTACCTAGCAAGGTAGAAAAACAATTAGACAATAACCACTATACACCAGCCAAACACCACAGGAAAAAAACAAAAAACAAAAAACTGTAACCCCATTCACACCTCCACCACCAAAGAAAACTGACTAGGCTCCTACCTTCATTAAACTAACAAGTCATCCCCATCCTTCTGCCAAGGAAGCATCAGTGAAGGCCAAAAAAAGCTGGGACTTTCTCCTCCGCTGAGTGACCTTTTACTACGGGATCAATGAAGTAGTGGAGACCACATGGGGAGTCTTCACTTTCACCCAACCCCGAGGTATTAAGATGCCCCTCACCCTGCCTGCTGAGTTGGTATCAGAGAAGGCCTAATGAAGAGTCAGGACTTTCACCCATACTCACTAGTAACAAAGTAACCTCGTCCCTGCTGAAAGTGTCAGAGAGGCCATATAAGAAGTAAAGAGAAATCCCTCCTACTCATAGACAGAGTGGTATTAGTGGATGTATAATAGAAACCCTCATCCCCCTACCCTTGCCCAGCAGTAACAAAGAGCACCCCTGCGCCACTGTCAGTGGGGATCAAGTGGGCAAGCTGGACTTTCACCCACACTTGGCAATAATGACATGATGCTTTTCTTTCCCTTCTAGAAGGAAGGTGTCAGAGAATGCCTGCTACACCAAAGATTTAAATAAGCTCAAAATAACCAATATTCCCAGAATTCAATTTAAAAAATTACTCATCATACTAGAAAATTCTCAGCTAGAATAAGAAAAGACAATCAACAGATGACAACACTGAGATACAGACATTGGGATTATCTTGCAAGAATTTTAAAGGATCCACAATTAAAATGCTTTACCAATTATGAATATGTTGGTACAAATGAAAAAAATACAAAGTATCAGCTAAGGAATAAAAGATATAAAGAAGAACAAAATGATATTTTTAGAACTAAAATATACAATAACTAAACTTAAAAAAAACTTAATAAACATGCCCAACAGTAGAATGGAAAGGATAAAGGAAAGAATCAGTGAACTGGAAGATTAAACAATGGAAATAAACCAATCTGATCAACAGAGAGAAAATAGAAAGAAAAACAGAGACCTTTGGGACTATAACAAAAGTTTTAACATTTATGTCATGAACAACTGGAAGGAAAGGAGAAAGACGGTGTGGGTGAAAAGGTATTCAAATAAAGAATGGCTAAAAATTTCCTGAATTTGTCAAGAAAACATAAGCTTACAAATTTGAGAAGCTGAGTAGATCCCAAACAGAACAAGCCCAAAGAAATCCCACCTAGGCACATCATAGTCAAATTCTGAAAACTACAAAATAAAAAATATCATGAAAGCAGGAAGAGAAAAATGACACCTTATCTACAGGAGAAAAATAATTCAAATGACAACAGATTTCTCGTTAAAAATCATGAAGGCCAGAAGGAAGTAATACAACATTTTCTAAATGCTAAAATAAAAGAAATGCAAATGCCGAGTTTTTTAGCCAGCCAAAAATATTTTTCAGAAATGAAGGGAAAAGACATTCTCAGATTAAGAAACACTAGAAGAATTTGTCACCAGCAGAGTCACCCTAAAGAATGGCTAAATAAAATTCTCCAAACAGAAAGGAACTGATAAACCAAAAATTTTAGAACATCAGAAAGGAAGAAAGAATAAGAGAAAAAGAAAAATTGTGGGTAAATATAGATTTTTCTCATCTTCTATATTTTCTAATATATGTTTGACAGTTAAACAAATATTGTAATAATTTATGATACATTATAAACTTTCTCAACGTATTAGAAAATAAGTAAGTTAATTATACTATACATGAGTGAGGGTAAAGAGACATAAAGGAAGGAAAGATTTCTATACTTCACTTGAACACCAATAAACAGCAGTAGGCTGTAATAAGTGATATATTTTTAATATGATACCTTGAGCAACCATTTAAAAATCTATACAAGATACACTTAAAAACACCACAGATAAATTAGTATGGAATTCTAAGAGACAGTCAAGTAACTATAGAAACGGAGAGAAAAGAAAATGGAAAAATAAGAAACAGAAAGTACAAACAGAATACAAAAGTAAAATGGCAGACTTAAGCCTTAGCTTATCAAAAATTGCACTAAATATACAAGGTTTAAATACATAAATCAAGAACTGGTAGACTCAACTGTATGCTGTCTATAAGAAACTCACTTCAAACATAATAAGATAGGTGGAAATTTTCAAAGATGGAAAATGATATACCATGCCAACATTAATCAAAAGAAAACAGGAATGTTAATATGAATATCAGATAAAGTAGACTTTAGGGCAAAGAAAATTACCAGGATACAGAGTGACATTACATAATGATAAAAGGATAAATCTACTAGGAAGGCACAGAAATCCTAATTATGTATGCACCAAACAACAGAATCTCAAAATACATGAGGCAAAAAACTAATAGAGCTAAAAAAAAGAAATGAAATTGATGAATCCACAATTATAATTAAGGATGTCGACACTATGTCCTGAAGCAAATGATAGAACTACTAGACAGAAAATCAGCAAAGATATAGAAGAACTCAACATCATCAACTAACAGGATCAAATTAGCATGTATAGAACAATCCACCCAATAATAGCAAAATACACATTCTCTTCAAGTGTCCACAGAACATATACCAAGATTGACCATACTCTGAACCATAAAACACACCTCAAAAAGTTTTAAAAAATTAAAATCATTTTTCAGACATGAAAGAAAAAGACATTCTCAGATGAAGAAAAGCTAAAAGAATTTGTCACCAGCAGAATTACCCTAAAAAATGACTATAGAGAATCATCCCTGACAACAATAGAGTCAAACTACAAATCAATAAGTGAAAGATACTGGGAAAATCTTCAAACACTTGAAAACTAAATATTCTAAGTAATCCATGGGTCAATGAGGAAGTCTCAAGGAAAATTTTAAAAATATATTGAATTGAATGAAAATGAAAATACAACATATTAAATTTTGTGGGACACAACTTAAGCAATGATAAGAAAGAAAACTGTAGCATCAAATGCTCACACGAGAATAGAGAAAAGATCACAAGTCAATAATCCAAGTTTCTGTCTCAAGAAACTAAAAGAAAAGAGTAAGATTAACCCAAAGTCAGCAGAAGAAAGGAAATAATAAAACAGCAGAAATAAATAAAATTGAAAACAAGAAATAGAGAAAATTGATGAAACTGAAACTTGTTTTTTGAAAGCTTTTTTGTAAATGACAAATATCTAGCGAGAATGTCAAAAAGAGAGAAAGGACACAAATTAGCACTCAGGAAGAAAATAGGTACTGCTACAAACCCTGCAGATATCAAAAGAATAAAAGAATACTGTGAACAATTACACATACATAAATTTGACATAGATAAAATAGACCATTTTCTCAAAACACACAATCTACCACAACTCATGCAAAGTGAAATCAATAATGAGAATAGGCTCATGACAGTTAAATAAATTGAATTAAGAAATTTTAAACTCTTCAAAAAGGCATACCCAGGCCCAAATGGTTTCACAGGAGAATACAACCAAATGTTTAAATTAAAATTAACACCAATTCTACACAATTTCTTCTGGAAAACAGATGAGAGGGCAACATGGCCCAATTCATTCTGTGAAGCCAGTGTCAACCTTATTCCAAAGATAGTACAGAAAATGAAAACTGCAGACCAATATTCTTCATAAATATACTTGCAAATTGATTTCAGCAATATGTAAAAAGAATTTTATAAGACAGTGTTGGATGTTTATTCCAGGGAGGCAAAGCTAGCTCAATATTAGAAAATGTAGTGTAGGCCAGGCGTGGTGGGTCATGCCTGTAATCCCAGCACTTTGGGAGGCCAAGGCGGGTGGATCACGAGGTCAGGAGTTCAAGACCAGCCTGGCCAGCATGGTGAACCCCATCTCTACTAGAAATACAAAAATTAGCCAGGCATGGTGGTGCACACTTATAGTCCTAGCTACTCGGGAGGCTGAAGCACCTAGGAGGCAGAGGTTGCAGTGATCACGCCACTGCAGTCCAGCCTGGGCAACAGAGCGAGACTCCACCAAAAAAAAAAAAAAAAAATTAATGTAATCCACCATATTAAGAGGCTATAAAGAAAAACTGCACAATCATATCAATTGCTGGAGAAAACGCATTTGACAAAATTTAAAATTCAACTTCTATTCAAAATTAAAACTTTGAGAAAATTAAGCATAGAGGAGACCTTTCCCAACTTGATAAAGGTCATCTACAGCTAACATCACATTTAATCATGAAAGACTGAAAGCTTTCCTCTAAGATTGCAACAAGTCAAGGACATGTGCTCTCATCACTTCTATTCATCATAATTATGAAATTCTCATTCATGTAATAAGGCAAGTAAATGAAGGAAAAAGACATACAGATTGAAAACGAAAAAATAAAATTGTCCCTATTTGCAGATGACAATCATCTATGTATAAAACTTAAAGGAATCTATTGACTACTTAGTGATTTCAGCAAGGTCAGATCAACATACAGATGTAAGATCAACATACATGAGATGGAAGATGAATATACAAAAATTAATTGTATTTTTATATACTAGCAGTGAACACATGGTCATCAAAATTAAAAGTACAATGACACAATTGCTTTTAAAAAAATAAATTCTTAGATGTATATTTAACAAAACACATCCAGGATCTAGATCCAGAAAAATCACAAAATTCTGATGAAAAAAAAATCAACCAATACCTAAATAAATGGGAAAGCATACTGTATGTATTAATTAGGTTCTCCAGATAAGCAAAATGAATATAGAATAGAATAAATAGAGATATAGAGATCGATTGATAGATCAGATAGATAGATGGAGATTTAAAGATATATTTAAGAGGAAATCTGTTATGTAAATTGGCTCACATAATTACAGAGGCTGAGAAGTTCCATTATTTGCAAGCTGGAGAACCATGAAAGCCATTAGTGTAAGTCTCAATGCAGTTCTGAAGATCTGAGAACCAGAAGCATAGATGCCTGAGGGCAGGAGAAAGTAGATAACCCAGCTTAAATAGAGACAGTGAATCCACTCTCCCTCCACTTTTTTGCTTTACTCAAGTACTCAAAGGATTGGACAACGCCCATCCACACTGGTGACAGTAATTTTCTTTACTCATTCTGCCTATTTTAATGTTAGTCTCTTCCAAAAACATCCTACAAACACACTTAGAAATAATATTTCAGCAGCTATCTGGGCATTCTTTCGCCCAGTAAAGTTGACACATAAAAGTAACCATCACACTGTATCATGGATTGGAAGACAACATAGTAAAGATGTACATACTGATAAATGTTTATCATAATTCCTGTCAAAATCTCAGCAGGATTTTTTGTAGATACATACAGGATTATTCTAAAAAATGTGGCATGGTAGTGGAACTTGGATATATAAAACAATTTTGAAGAAGAATAAGGTGGGAAGAATTATTTTATCAAGGTGTATTATATAGCCACAATAATCAATACTCTGTGGTTTTCACAGATAATATAAACACATAGATCAAGGGACCGTCATAGAAAACCCAGAAATAGACCCATACAAGTACAGCATACTGATGATATAAAAAGGTGTAATAGTTTGTTTTCACACTGCTATAAAGAACTACCTGTGACTGTGTAATTTATAAAGAAAAGACGTGTAATTGACTCACACTTCCCCAGACTTAACACGAGGCATGACTGGGAGGCCTCAGGAAACTGAAAATCAAGGCAGAAGATGAAGGGCAAGCCCACACATCTTCACAGTGATGGAGGAGAGAGAGAGCAAAGAAGGAAGTGTCATACACTTTCAAACAATCAGAAGTGGTGAAAACCCACTCACTGTCATGACAACAGCAACAGGGAAGTCCACCCCCATGATTCGACCGCATCCCACCAGGCCCCTCCCCTGACACATGGCAATTACAATTGGAGATGAGATGTCAGAGGAGACACAGAGCCAAACCCTATCAAAAGGTGCACAAAGAATTACATAGAAAAAGAATAGTATTTTCAACAAATGGTGCTGGAGCAATTGGATACTCATAGGCAAAATAATAAACCTTGACCTAAATTTCACACCTTATACAAAAATTCAAAAGGTTTAAGATTTAAGTGTAAAACGTACAAAAATATAGAAGATAACTTAGAAGAAAATCTTCAAGACCTAAGTCTTGGTAAAGAGTTTTCAATGACACCAAAAGCATGATTCATAAACGAGGAAAAAAAATGGCAGTTTCATCATCACAGTTAAAAATTTTTATTCTTTGAGAGACCCAGAGGAGAGAGTGAAGAAAAATTGCAAATATTTGCAAATATTAACAAAAGATAAATCTAGAATATATAAAGAACTCCCAAAACTCATCAGTTAAAAAGAATTCAAAAAGAAAATGGCAAAAGACATGAAGAGACATTTCACCAAAGAGGATCTATAAAAGGCAAATATGGCTGGGTGTGGTAGCTCACGCTTGTAATCCCAGTACTTTGGGAGGCCAAGGCAGGTGGATCACGAGGTCAGGAGATTGAAACCATCCTGGCTAACACAGTGAAACACCGTCTGGACTAAAAATACAAAAACAAAATTAGCCAGGGATGTTGGTGGGCGCCAGTAGTCCCAGCTATTCGGGAGGCTGAGGCAAGAGAATGGCGTGAACCTGGAAGGCAGAACTTGCCGTAAGCTGAGATCACGCCATTGCACTCCAGCCTGGGCGACAGAGCAGGACTCTGTCTCAAAAAAAAAAAAAAAAAACAAGGCAAATACAATAACACTTTAATTAAACCCCCTTTATAAGAAATGAGAGAAAAGTGAAATAGAGTGCTTACCACCACTATCCAACTAAAAGATATTAGCAATACAATTAAATGACCAAAAATATAAATGATGTTTACTTACCTCCTTCAGTAACTTCCAGTCACAGCACCTGGTCCAAAATATTGTAATCAGTTTTTAATTAATTAACACATCAAACCTGGGAAAATGAATAACATCCCTTTATGTCTACTATAAGTAAGTTATATACATACTGCTAGCTTCTTTCCCATTTATTATTTAAGTTTTCCAACAATGTTGTGAGAGATACATTATTATACTCATTATAAAAATAAGAAAATTGAGATTTTGGAAGTCTAAGATAACTTGGTACATCCACAAAGTTAGTTAAATTATGAATTCTTGATATGTTTGATTCTGTACAAATAAGCTATTTTTATTTCTATTTATAAGAGGAAAAGATAGTACAATCTAATTAAAAACCATAACATGACAGGAGCAGGATGGTGGATAGGAGGCAGGGCTACTGTGCATCTCCCATTTGGATGGACAGAACAGAATGTAGAGACTCTCACTGTGAACTTTTCTTCCAAGAACCACTGCAGGAATAGACCAAGAAAATCAAAAGAATTCACAGATCCTTTGAAAGGAATAGCATGCCACTGCAAACTTCACAAGACAAACAAAAAACTGTGAGTCCCTGAAGTGTGAGAGGAGGAAAAGTTTGCCTCTGAACACATATTCCCCACTGAGGAATCTGAAAATCCAAATCACAGGAGAAGAATTTAACCTTACCTAGAGCTAGAAAAAATTTAGAAAGCTATGTGAAATACAAAAGTAGAAACAGCAGTAGGAAGAGCCTTATAGGTACTGTCAGTCTCCAGCTTGAGCCCATAGAAGCCATCCCTCACTGTATCTCACAGAGGCCTGCAGGGAAGGCAGCCAGCAGAATTAGGGAGGGGTCACAGGATGAAAGAACCATTCAACTGAATTTTGTGATAATTTCGAGTAGGCACAAACTTCCTTGAGCAGAATCCAGGGAGCAAACGGGAACTGCTCCAGATATGAGCACAGAAGCTGCCAGTGATGTGGGCAGACAAACAGGGGCATGGCCTGAATGCTGTGCTTGCTTTCTTGGTCAAGAAGTTTATGGTGGGACAGGTCTGACTTCTGTGCTCAGGCTTCCTCTAAACTTGATGCTGTTAGCAGGCACTGCAGGAGTGAGACCAGCTTCACCAACTGCATTGGAGCTGAGTGAGGCCTTTCACTACCAGCTATCTCCCCACTTCTCTGGTGAACTATACTGCACAGTAGAGGCAGCCATCATAATCCCCTATGTAACATAACCCCATTGGCCTGAGAACCACTCCCCATCCCCCACAGTGGCTGCAGCAAGCCCAGCCTAAGGAGAGTCTGAGCTCAGGCCCATGTAACCCTATCCCCACATGATGGTATTTCTCTACCTACCCCAGTAGCTGAACACAAAAGACATACACTCTTGGGAGGTTAATGGCCCTGCCCATCCCCTGAGAAACCAGAATACTTCCACTGGCCAATTTAGGGCAACCTTAAATTCCACTGCTAATACCACAGCTGGCACTCTCTTGAAAGTGCCACCTCCTGGCAGGAGGCTAACCAATTTAGGCCATTACAGCAACTCATGACAGAATAACACTGCTCCCAGGAAGGAGAAAACAACAGCTAATGCAACTGTCTGCGACATCCTGGCTAACCAGAGGTCCTGAGTCTGTCCACAGGACAACTTTGCTGCTAGCATAACCAGCATTCAAGAAAGCCAGTACATTAAATCTATGACCAAGGATTCTCAGAGTTTACATCAATCCCCCGTCACCTCCACAAGAGCACGTGCTGGTATCTACAGCTGGGAGACTTGAAGACTGATCACATCACAGCACTCTTTGCAGACATTCCCCAGCACCAGCCCAGAGCCTGGTAGCCCCACTGGGAGGCTAGACCCAGAAGAGTAGTAACAGTCACTCCAGTCTGGCTCTCAGGAAGCCCCATCCCTAGGGGAAGTGGGAGAGCACCACATTAAGGGATCATCCAACAGGACAAAAGAATTTGAACAGCAGGTCTTGTGTTCCAGATCTTTCAGCCAGTGGGAAGTTTCTCACAGCAGAACCAAAACTGCAGTGCTGGGCGCAGTAGGGAATATCTGTACTTATACTTCAACAGGCAGGCAGCCTCTGTGATCCTGAAGGACCTTGGGGAAGGGATCCTTGTATCCCCTAGCACTCCCGCATAGACACAGCTGGAGCTTCCTTCATAGGAATGCAGCATGGAGACACCTATAGACAGCCTTTCTAGAACAACCCAGGGTGAGTGCAGCCCCACAGGAGGAGCACACCCCAGATTCAGGGCTGCACTAGAGGCAAAGTCACAATTCCTCCCTACTTGAAATATCAACATTCATATAGATAAAAAGAGGTTCCTCTCTGATCTGAATAGCTGAAACTCTAAGAGAGGAGTGAGGCTGTGAGGTGAATAGCTTTCCTGCTGACCTGGCATGGGAGCTGAAGTAGCTCCCACTCTTCACCCTGATAAAACTCCAGTATTTCTAATTGAGAGCTCCTCTAGGCACCCTCATCAAGGCTAGGACCTCAGCCCAGCATTAGGTATTGCATCTACACACCTGCCTTAGCCACAACTTGTGCCTACCCAGGGATACCTCCCCTATTGGCCTGAAGCCTGAATCATCAACTCAGTAAACAAAACACTGGGGACAAATTAAATAAATACAGTGTACACCACAAGAGAATGAGATAAGCTTCATGAGATCCCTGCCATCTAACTCCATAGGAGACAATGAACTCATCCACACACTAGGAATATAACTATTATCATCACCACTGGAGAAAGCCAAGGCACAAAGACTCTCTATAACAAAGGACCTCATACAGGGTCTTCACACATATTGACACCAAGAATCAAATTAGGCTAAAATGAACTTTAAAGTCTGATCCTTAAGAGGCAAAGAAAGAAATGTAAATTTAAAAAAACACAATTCAATCAAAAATAAATTCAAGAAGAATCTGAAGAAACAGTCTACCCAAATGAGAAAGAACCAGAAAAGTAATTCTGGTAATATGACAAAGCAGTGTTCTATAACACCCCCAAAGATCACACTAGCTCTCCAGCAATGGATCCAAACCGAGAAGAAAACTCTGAATTGCCAGAAAAAGAATTCAGAGAAAAAAAAAAAAGAAGGTTGATTATTAAGCTACTAAAGGAGATACCAAACAAAGGTGAAAACCAACTTAAAGAAATTTTAAGAACAATATAGGATATGGGTGAAAAATGCTCCAGAGAAATTGATGTAAAGAAAAAACAATTACAACTTCTAGAAATGAAAAACAAACTTAGGGAAACACAAAATGCAGTGGAAAATTTCAACAATAGACTAGAACAAGTAAAAGAAAGAACTTCAGAGCTCACAGTCAAGGCTTTCAAATTAACCCAATCAAAAAAAATTTTTTTAAAGAATTTTAAAAATTAAACAAAACCTCCAAGAAATCTGCAATTATATTAAATGACCAAACCTAAGAATAATTGTTTCTGAGAAGGAATAGAAATCTAAAAGTCTGGGAAACTTATTTGAGGGAATAATTGAGGAAAACTTCCCTAGCCTTGCTAAAGATTTAGCTATCCAAATACAAGAAGCTCAAAGGACTCCTGGTACACTCATCACAAAAAGTTCATCACCTAGCCACGTAGTCATCAGATTATGTAAAGTCAAGATGAAGGAAAGAATCTTAACAGCTGTGAGACAAAAACAACCTATAAAGGAAAACATATCATATTAACAGCTGATTTCTCAGAAGAAACTTTACAAGCCAGAAGGCAGTGAGGTCTTAACCTTTAGCCTCCTTAAACAAAATAATTGTCAGCCAAGCATTATGTGTCCAGCAAAACTAAGCTTCATAAATGAGGGAGAGATAAAGTCTTTTCCAGGCAAACAAATGCTGAGATAATTTTTCTATTAGTTCATTTTCACACTGCTGATAAAGACATACCTGAAACTGGGAACAGAAAAAGGTTTAATTGGACTTACAGTTCCACATGGCTGGGGAGGCCTCAGAATCATGGCAGGAGGTGAAAGGCTCTTCTTACATGGCGATGGCAAGAGAAAATGAGAAAGAAGTAAAAGCAGAAACACCTGATGAGCCCATCAGATCTTATGAGACTTACTCACTGTCACAAGAATAACATGAGAAAGACTGGCCCCCATGATTCAATTACCTCCCCCTGGTTCCCTCCCACAAAATGTGGGAATTCTGGGAGATATAATTCAAGTTGAGATTTAGATGGGAACACAGCCAAACCATATCAATTTACCACTACAAAACCAGCACTACAAGAAATCCTAAAAGGAGTTTTACATTTTGAAACAAAACCATGAAATACACCAAAATAGAACCTCCTTAAAGCATAAATCTCACAGGTCCTATAAAACAATAATACAGTAGAAAAAAATAAGGTATTCAGGCGACAACTACCATGAGGAATAGATCAGTAACTCACATCTCAATACTGGCGTTGAATGTAAATGGCGTAAATGCACCACTTAAAAGATACAGAATGGCAGAATGGATAAAAATCCACCAACCAAGCATCTGCTGTCTTCAAGAGACTCACCTAATACATAAGGACTTATATAAACTCAAGGTAAAAGGTTGGAAAAATATATTCCATGCAAATAGAAACCAAAAATGAGGAGGAGCAGCTATTCTTATATCAGACAAAACAAACTTTAAAGCAACAATAGTTTAAAAAGACAAAGACGGACATTATATCATGATAAAAGGATTAGTCCAACTGGAAAATATCACCATTTCAAATATATATGCACCTAACACTGGAGCTCCCAAATTTATAAAACAATTACTACTAGACCCAAGAAATGAGATAGACAGCAACATGGTATCAGTGGGGCACTTACGATAGGCCACAAAACAAGTCTCAATAAATTTAATAAAACCAAAATTATATCAAGTATCTTCTCAAGCCACCGTGAAATAAAACTGGAAATTAACTCCAAAAGCAAACCTCAAAACTATACAAACACACGGAAATTAAATAATCTGCTCTTGAATGATCTTTGAGTCAACGATGAAATCAAGATGAAAATTAGAAAATTTTTTTAACTGAATAATAATAGTGACACAACTTATCAAAACCTCAAATCAAAATCTACAGCAAAATCTACAGGTGCTAAGGCGAAAGCCCAGGGCATTAAATGCCTATATCAAAAAGTCTGAAAGAGCACAAATAGATAATCTAAGGTCACACCTCAAGGAAATACAGAAACAAGAACAAATCAAACCCAAACCCAGCAGAAGAAAAGAAATAACAAAGATCAGAGCAGAACAAATGAAATTGAAACAAAAAAATACAAAAGATAAATGAAACAAAAAGCTAGTTCTTTGAAAGGATAAATAAAATTGATAGACGTTAGCGAGATTAACCAAGAAAAGAAGGGAGAAGATCCAAATAAGCTCAATTCAAAATGAAACGGGAGATAATACAACCAATACCACAGAAATACAAAAGATCATTCAAGATTACTATGAACATCTTTATGTGTACAAAGTAGAAAATCTAGAGGAGATAGATAACTTGCTGGAAATATACATCCCTCCTAGATTAAATTAAATCATGAAGAAGTAGAAACTGAACAAATAAAGAATAAGTAGAGGGACTGAAACTAATAAAAAAAATTGCCAACAAAAAAATGTCCAGGACCAGATGGATTCACAGCTGAATCCTATTAGACATTTAAAGACGAATTACTACCAATCCTACTGAAACTATTCTACAAGATAGAAACAGAGGGAATCCTCCCTAAATCATTCTATGAAGCAGTATCACCCAAATACCAAAATCAGGAAAGAACATAACAACAACAACAAAAAAAAACTACAAACCAATATCCCTGATGAACATAGATGCGAAAATCCTCAACAAAATACTAGCTAACCAAATCCAACAGCATATCAAAAAGATAATACATCATGAGCAAGTGGATTTCATACCAGGGGTCCAGGGATGGTTTAACATACACAAGTCAATTAATGTGGTATATTACATAAACAGAATTAAAAGCAAAAATTATATAATCATCTCTACAGAAGCAGAAAAAGCATTTGACAAAATCCAGCATCCCTTTATGATTAAAATCCTCAGCAAAATTGGCGCAGAAGAAGCATATCTCAAAGTAATAAAAGCCATCTATGACAAACCCATAGTCAACATCATACGGAACAGGGAAAAGTTGAAAGCAATCGCCTTGAGAACTGGAAAAAATAAGGATGCCCACTTTTGCCACTTATATTCAATGTAGTACTGGAAGTCCTAGCCAGAGCAATCAGGCAAGAGAAAGAAATAAAGGGCATCAAAATTGGAAAAGAGAAAGTCACACTGTCACTGTTCTCAGATATGATCATATACCTAGAAAATGCTAAAGACTCATCCAAAAAGCTCCTAGATCTGATAAATGAATTCAGTAAAGTTTCAAGATACAAAATCAGTGTACACAAATCAGTAGCACTTCTACACCAACAACAACCAAGCTGAGAATAAAATAAAGAACTCAATCTTTATTACAACTGCAAATAAAATAAAATAAAGTATTTAGGAATATACTTAACCAACGAGGTCAGAGATCTCTATAAGGAAAACTACAATAAACTGCTGAAAGAAATCATAGAAGACGCAAAGTAATGGAAACACATCCCATGCTCCTGAATGGGTAGAATTATTGTGAAAATAACCATAATGCCAAAAGCAATCTACAGATTCAATGTAATTCCCATCAAAATATCACCATCACTTTCAAAGAACTAGAAAAAAATCCTAAAATTAATAATGAACCAAAACAGAGCCTGCATAGCCAAAACAAGACTAAGCAAAAAGAACAAATTTGGAGGCATCACATTAGGTTATGTGACAGACTTCAAACTATATTACAAGGCTATAGCTACCGAAGCAGTACGGTACCGGTATAAGAAAAAGGCATGAAGACCAATGGAACAGAATAAAGAACCCAGAAATAAACTCAAATACTTACAGCCAATTGATCTTCAACAAACCATACAAAAACACAAAGTGGGGAAAGGACACCCTCTTCAATAAATGGTGGTGGGATAATTGGCAAGACACATATAGAAGAATGAAACTGAATCTTCATTTCTCACCTTATACAAAGATCAACTCAAGACGGATCAAAGACTTAAATCTAAGACTTGAAACCTTAAAAATTCTAGAAGATAACACCAGAAAAACTCTTTCTAGACATTGGCTTAGGAAAAGACTTCATGACCAAGAACCCAAAAGCAAATGCAAAATAAATAAATAAATAAATAGGACCTAATTAAACTAAAACGCTTCTGCACAGCAAAAGAAATAATCAGCAGAATAAACAGATAACCCACAGAGTGGGAGAAAATATTCACAAACTATGCATCTGACAAAGGATTAATATCCAGAGTCTACAAGGAATTCAAACTAATCAACAAGAAAAAAACAAATAATCCCCTTAAAAACTGGGCAAAGGACATGAATAGATAGTTCTCAAAAGAAGATATAGAAATGGCCAACAAACATGAAAAACTGCTCAATATCACTAATAATCAGGGAAATGCAAATAAATCAAAACCACAATGTGATACCACCTTACCCCCTAGTGTGTATGAGGAGAGCCCTCATTTCATCAGTTGAAGGCCCAAATAAAACAAAAAGTCTGATGCTCCTCTACATAGGAGAGAATACAATAGTGTCCTTATGAAATAGGTCCAAAGGAGATCCCTTGCCTTTCCATCTTGTGAGGTTACAATGAGAAGACAACTGTAGCTGAGAAAGCTGGCCCTAACCACACACAATCTTCTGGTGCCTTGATGTTGGACTTCTGTGTCTCTGGAACTGTGAGAAATAAATTTCAGTTGTTTATAAGTCTCCCAGTCTACAGTTTTTTTAATCATAGCTGCCTGAACAAAGCACTCACCAAACAACTTCTGGTTTTAATTTAACTTTCCATGTGCAACTTCTCACCTTGAAAAATGCTCCCTCTTCAGGCTAAGTATTTTAGGCTGTGAATCAGATTAGGAAGATACCTGTTATTTTTGTCTAGCTGGCAATCATTCAGCCTTCTTTTGAAGAGAATATTTTCATTTCCCTCGGTTCATGTTTGTGAATATTATTCATCTTTCCAGGTACAGGAATAGGAATGTGATTTAGGCCTAGATAAGGCAAAGCTACTCTGATTGGTTTCATGATGGATGTGATCAAATCTAGATCAATGAGAATCAGCCATAGGAGTTTTGCTGGAACCATTTGCAAATATCTGGAATGAGATGTGCCCGTCCTGATAGAGTTGCTAAACTGCTAGAATATAAGCCTGAAGTTATGGCCAATTTTGCCATATTTGGTTGCCTAAGCGTAAAGCTAATGCAAGTGAAAACAATGCCAGAAGAGAGGTTCGAATCTGTGCCACCTAATCTAAATATCTGAGACTATTTGTCTCTAAAGATAGCACTGCTCTTTCTCGTTATGAAAGCCAGCCACTTTTATCTTGCTTTATTTTGTTTTGCATAAGCCAGCTTGAGTTGGGCTTTTGTAATTTTCCATAGAAAAAGATCTGAATCATGCAAATGGAAAATTTAAAAAATAAAGCCTGAGCCTAAACGGGTCAGCTTCTTCTGTTTTATGCATTGGTCTCTGTGAACCTAGTTAGTAAGCTTATTCTTGGTGTACTAACAGCTTGTGTTTTTGAGTGTACAGAACTGAGAACCAAACCCTGGACTAGATAAAATTCACCAATCCAAATGCTGGTTTGTGAAGCTGTATGGTGTATGAATTAAAAGCATGTACTTTGCCAGAATAAAGCCTTAGCATTACATTTTAGCTTCCTCACTTAATGAGGTTTCTTGGGCAGGCAAATTATTTAACCTCTATAAGACTCAGTGCCCACATCTGTGCAATGGGTCTGGCAATTCCACTTCTAGTACCCCATACATATACATCTGTATATTATGCTCATTGCATATATTACTCTCAATAATTCACATGTAATAGTTTCTATTCTTTTATCCATGCATGTGTGCACATGTGTTTCTATGTGTAGATGAGCATGTGTGTATATACATTTGTATGTGTCTATATAAATTTGAGTTCGTATGTATTTGTGCAAACCTGTATTATCCTGGGGCAATATCGTGTTCTTCTACAGGCTTTGAATTTGGATAAAGCCAAAATAAAATCCTAGATCTCTTGCCTACTAAACGTAAGTAAGCTAGTAATTTAAAATTATTTTAATAATCAAGGCTTATTAAAAATTCAGTATGTGAACATTTATGTCTAAGTGCTGGGTCATTTAACTTGCAAGACAACCCTGAGTTAAGAGTGGCATAGGTGGGCTGGGTGTGGTGGCTCACGCCTGTAGTCCCAGCACTTTGGGAGGCTGAGGTGGGCGGATCACGGGATCAGGAGATAGAGACCATCCTGACTAACACAGTGAAATCCCATCTCTACTAAAAATACAAAAAAAAATTAGCCAGGTGTGGTGGTAGACACCTGTAGTCCCAGCTACTTGGGAGGTTGAGACAGGAGAATGGCTTGAACCCAGGAGGTGGAGCTTTCAGTGAGCCGAGATCGCGCCACTGCACTCCAGCCTGGGCAACAGAGCGAGACTCCATCTCAAAAAAAAAAAAAAAAAAGAAAAAAGAATGGCATGGGTGAGGAAGCTGAAACTCAAAGAACATAAGGGGTTTGACTGTCATCGTACGATTCAAGGGTAGCAAAGTCATGATTTGACTCAGTTCTATGAAAAGTTAAAATCACGTGTTCTCACCTAAACTTCTATGCTGCTTTCCTAATAAAGCAATACAAACAATACAGAGAAAACTGAGGACCTGTCTTTTCATGCAAATGGAATCTACTGAATGAGCAACTTAGGAAGTAACCTTTCATGCCTAAGGGATTATCTGTGTCTTCTGTATGTGAATGGCTCTGATCCAAGAATTAAACAATGGACTTCCATAAGATTGATAGGAATAGAGTGATCATCTCTTTTCCAAAACTACCCATTGCACTTTGGCAGATACTTATGTTTTTCTCAAACAGGAGAATGCCCAGAAGCACAGCCATGAATCTAAATGCATAGGACTTTTAGCAGAAATCTTAGGGGGCAACTTTACAAGTGCCTGAAATAATGACCAGAGCAATTTTTAAAATGTGTTCAAATAATAGTTGTGAACACAGTCAAATTGTTCCACCTAAGATGCAAAGGAAAGGTAATTACCTGTAAAACACATAAAATATATATTGTTTACTCATCATTAACTCTGAACACCTTTATGCTAATGGATAGAATAAGACATGCTCCCAACAATAAGGTGACATAAACAGCCAGAGTAAGTTGGGGGCACACAAAGACCTCCCAGATGAGTGAATGACATCGCAGTAACCTTGCAGAATCCCTGTTACCAGCCGCAGACTTCAATCACCTGTGGAAGCAATAAATTATGCGAGAAAACCCAAATAGGCACTGCAGATTGCTTTACAAACATGATCTTATCTTTACACACCCTCTAGCAAGGTGACAGAAAACCACCTTGTAGGTGAAGAAATAAGAGCATCAAGGAAGAAGACAAATGACAAGACCCAATAGAACAAAGCCCCAGTTCTCTGAAGCCCAAAAATATTTTGCCATTATTGATACTTCTCCAAAGTTTCTATCATGTGGGGTTCCTTTAAGTTCTTCATTTTTAATGTTAAGAAAGCATTTCTGGAAAAGTTTTAAATTATTGAACTACAGTCTTGCTTTTACCTTCTATTCATTTTTCCTCCTCCACATTGTTAGGGAAGCACAGAAGTTAACTAATGTTTATGAGTTCCCGCACTGTGCCAGGCAACTTATATGAATTATAAATAGAAACACGTGTTCTCAATAAATCTTTTAGTACTTTTCCTCTTTTATAATCCACTGTTCCCTCCTGGAAGCAGAAATTATCAGAGGAACTGTTGCATAACTGTAAGCAGAGTAAAAGGGCAGTACCAGTCACTCCTGATCCTGATAGTTTTCTTTTTAATGTGGTGGCTTTACTCAATTCTGAAAAGAATTTTGAGAATAAAAGAGTCTGTGATTTTTATCACGGACTTCTACTCAGCTCATGGTAACTTCAGTAATGGAGAAAGAACTAGTCTGCCAACAGCACAAACAATGTCATGGAGTAATTATAGATGATGGATGAATAGATGAATAGACAGATAAACATAGATGATAGATATAATAGATAGATGATAGATAGATAATAATTTCCACTTTCAATCCTCTTTTTTCCTATCTAAACATTTCTATCTAAATGTTAATGTAGGAAACATTAAAGTGAGGCAAAGGTTTTCTCTTTCAAAGGTACCAATGGAAGGTTAAACTTGAAATTAAAATACATTTCTCTAGCAGAGTGAAGAAATTAGAACACTTTTCCAAGTGTCCAGTGTAAGCTCAAGTGAGAACTGGACTTAATTCCCAATTTCTGATCCATAGCTAAAATGTTTCGTATGTATGCCCAAAAACATTTCTTGCTAAATCAGCAAACTACCTTTGATTTTAGTAGCTGGTATGAGAGAAAATATACAAAAATGTTTATGAGCACAAATGCTTGAATTGACTGCTTGGGGTTCAACTCTTGACTCTACCACTAGGTAGCTAGGTGATTTAACACAATATTTAACCTTTTATGCCTCAAACTCTTTATCTATAAAATGTGGGTAATGGGAGTATCTACCTCATGAGTTGTTGTAAGGATAAATAAATTTTAAAAGAAAGAACCTTCGAACACTTCCTGGTACATCTTATGCACTCAGTAGATGTTAGCTAATATGAGTATCACCAAATTTCAAGATGTTAAAACTGCAGTAGGATATTAGTCTATGTTTCGTTTTTCTCTTTGATGCAACTGAAAGCTATTATATTTTTCTTTCCTTTCTCAAGAAAAGACCCAAGATTTGGGTCCTAGGGTGGAAGTATGAGAGAAATTAGAATCAACAACCTCTGTTTTCCAAATATTTTCATTAAGGAACATGGCTAAATTTCATTAAGAAAGGTGGGGGAAGGGGGCAAAAAGATGAAAGATGAGAATGTGGCCTGGAAGAAATGAGAGGGTGAGCATCCCGCAGACTTAGAGCTGTATAGGGTTGAATTTTCAGCAAGTGAAGGAGACCCATGTCTCAGCCGCACACAGCACCCCAGATGGACGATGGAGAGGAGTATCTGATGTTGGCCTCTAAGAACCTAGGCCTTGAGAGCGGCATCAGGGGCCTCTGTGGACTAATGAGTAGGACCACTCAGAGATATCTGAGATGGCCCAGTACAACAACTCTACCAGAAAAATAATAGAAGACAAGTCTGTGCAAAGTATTGTGCAGCAGAATAAACTGTGGTAATGATCAAGACATGCTGGGCTATGGATCAGATCACTTACTCATCACAACTTGCCCCAACTCAAGTCTTATAGAACCATATGAAGGAGCCCCAAATAAAAACTAATATTGTTTTCCTTACTGCCCTGTTAATTGAAGACTAGACCTACAATTAATTTGTTTTAAAACGGTGAAACTTTATCTCAGGCAATGCAGGGCACAAGTATAGGTTCTGAAATTATTTTGATCTCAGTTTAAATACTAGCTATGTCTGTGACCATGAGTAAATGACTACTTCACTAAACTTTAGTTACCACATTTGTAAAATTATAGCATATTTATCTGGAAGAGTGTGTGTAAAAATCAGTAAAGTTAGTAAATCATTAATTAATAGACACATTATGTAGTATATAGTAGGTTCTCAGTAAAGGGAAACTATGATTATTATAATATAAATGTGCTCCTTTATGCAGAAAAATAATGATCAATGAAAGATGACCCTCATATAAAAGAGAGCCTGTAGCAGGTCCTGTGACATGCAGCTCAGATCCCCTTCAGGACCAAGGCACTCTTGAACTAGGTTGCCTAGAATACAAGTTATATGACACATTCAATAGCAGGAGCATGGAGAGTATATGTAGAACTGGATCTAAAGGGGCTAGAACAAGGAGTGTTGGAACATACAGTTGGGTAAGAGAGAGTTTATCAATATGGGAGTACTATCCTGTGAAGCAGGATTTAACATCCTGCAAGAACACTGGGAGATGGTCTAACATGCCACTCAGATGGCCTGAGATGCACAAGAAAGTGATACATTAGATGAATTAGAAATACTAAAAATTCTTCATTCATGAATAGACTCAGTAGGTGAGTACAAGTTGAAAATTGACAGCTGCTACATCTCACTCATAGATGACTTTGAAAAAAAAAAAGCAAAAAAGAAAATTTCTCACAATGGGCAGAGCTTCAGCAGGTGTACCCAGCCATTTGCTTTGTGTGGAATGAAAAAGTGGCCCATATACATATATATATAGTTTCATGAGCAATGGCAAAGGACTTTACTGGTTAATCAACACATAGAAGGAAAAAACCCCTGGAGGTCTGGTACAGGGAAGTCTGGAAAAGAGGCATGTGGATTGACATATAGGAATGAACATAATGTGTGAAACTCTTTGTATTACATGGTAATATGCTTGTGAATCATTCTGTAATCTGACACACAGATGATCCCCTGAAGCATCCTTCATACTGGCCTGCTCAATGTGAAAAACAGTCCTACTCTCCTCAGACTCACTCACATATTTTGTTGCTTAGGGTACTTCCCTATAAATCTCCTGTATGCAAATCTCTCTGAGTCTGTTTCTCAAAACATCCAGTCCAAGAAAGGGCCCAACAAAACATGTATAACTTAAAAGGAAAGACAATGAAAATTTTATATGACAGATAATTAACACTTTCATCATAAAATGTATATTTTAAGACCTTGAGCATGAACATTTTAAAGAAGATCAAAGCAAGTGGCTAAAATTATCACCACCACCCACTCCACACCTGCCAACCATACAGACATACACTCACAGACATACCCACACACATATACTACTCATTCCTTGGAACACAAAAGGACAGAACATTGGGCTTTCTTACAAAATCAGATTTAAGACTGAAAAAAAAATCAGAATAGAAAGAATCTAGAATATGTATAATATATATATCAGCAAATAAATGATTAATTAAATATATTACTTGTATCTATATGATAAAATACTATGTCACAAATGAAAACTAACTTGTTTAGAAAAGTTAAATAACATGTAATTATAAAGTCTGACATATTAAAAAGTGAATAAAATATAAAACAAATGTGGTACCACCTTACACTCATTAGGATGGCTATTATCAAAAAACAGAAAACAATAAGTGTTAGCAAAGATGTGCAGAAATTAGAATTTTTATGCATTGCTGTTAGAAATGTAAAATGATGCAGATGCTGCAGAAAATGATGTTATCTCAAAAATTAAACATAGATTTGTAATATGATCCAATAATTCTACTTCTGGGTATATATATCATGAAACTGAAAGCAGAGACTCAAACAGATCTTTATGCAGCAATGTTCATAGCAGCATTATTCACAATAGCCAAAGGACAAAAACATCCCAAATTGTACCAGATGAATAAACAAAATATGGCATGGCATATATATATGTATATGTATGTATACACACACACACATACACAATATAATCTTACTGTAGAAAAGATAAAAAGTGAAATTTAGGTCAGGCATGGTGGCTTACACCTGTAATCCCAGCACTTTGGGAGGCCAAGGCAGGAGGATTGCTTGAGCCCAGGAGTTCAAGACCAGCCTGGGCAACACAGCGAGACCCTGTCGCTTAAAAAAAGAAAAAAAACGTGAAATTTACATACATGCAACAAGGATGAACCTTGAAGACATTAAGTGAAGTGAAATGAGACAGATACAAAGGAAATATTCATGGTTTCACTCATAAGAGATACCTAGAATAGTCAAATTCATAAAGAACATAGAGGCAAAGAGGGCATTTTTATTTAATAAGTATAGAATTCCAGTATGGATGATTTAAAAGTTCTGCAGATGAATAGTGGTGATGGTTACTCAACAATGTGAATGTACTTAATGGCCCTAAAACATTAAAAATGGTAAATTTTATATTATTATATATTGCCACAATAGAAAAATTACTAAAAAGAAAACAAAGAGAAACAAAATATGGAACACTAGAATATCACTTAAAATATATACATACCTAGTTACTGAAGTGAGCATCTATTGTCTATGATTGTCCACTACACTATCTTCTCCTTCTGATAAAATCACGTTTTTTTTTTTTCTTTTCAGGACTTACAGTTCTATTCTTTTTGGTGAGACTATTATCCCCCTTCTCTTGCCAATCTAAGATGAAGGTATTCAAACTTTTCCTCTTGGAAATGTGAATTCAGAGTGAAGTCACAAATACTGAATATTCCATCAAGGATTCTAAACACTGACTCATATTGTATGTGTATTAAAAAGAAAAAGCCTGGAAGAACTTTAATAGGTAAGATTAAAAAACTTTGGTAGGAGGGATTAAGAATTTTTTTTTTTCAATGTGGGACATATACACCATAGAATACTACACAGCCATAAAAAAGTATAAAGTCATGTCCTTTGCAGCAACATGAATACAGCTGGAGACCATTATCCTAAGTGAATTAATGCAGAAACAGAAAATCAAATCAAATACTGCAAGTTCTCCTATAAGTAGGAGCTAAAAAATGGGTACATATGGACACAAAGATGAAAACAATAAACACTGGGGACTTCAAAAGAAGAAAGAGAGGGTTGGGGCAAGAGTTGAACAATTACCTATTAGATACTATGTTCACCATTTGAAGGATAGGTTCAATAGGAGCCCAAACCCCAGCATTATGCAACGTATTCATGTAACAAACCTACACATGTACCTCCTGAATCTAAAATTTAAAAAGTTTTTAATAGAATTATTTAAATGTAATACCTCAAACTATAAAAATTCTTGAAAACAATCTAGGAAATACTCTTCTCAACATCAGCCTTGGCAAGGAATTTCTGGCTAAGTCACGAAAAGCAATTGCAACAAAAATAAAAATAGAGAAGTGAGACTTAAACTAAAAAGCTGCTGCACAGCAAAAGAAATTCTCAACAGAGCAAACAGACAACCTACAGAATTGGAGAAGATAGTCACAAACTACGTATCTAACAAAGACATAAAATCTTTGGGCATATAGAACTATAGGGAACTTTAGCAAATCAACCAGCAAAAAACAACCCCATTAAAAAAAAAACACAAAGGACAAAAAAAAGACATATAAGTGGCCAATGAACATGTGAAAAAAAATGCTCAGCACCGCTAATCATCAGAGAAATGCTAGTCAAAACCACAGTGAGATACAATTTCCACACCAGTCAGAATTGCTTTTATCAAAAAGTCAGAAAACAGCAGATGTTGGCAAGGATGCAGAGAAAAGGGAATGCTTATAAACTGTTGGTAGGAATGTAAATTAGTCCAGCCACTGTGGAAAGTAGTCTGGATACTTCTCAAAGAACTTAAAACAGGCCGGGCGAGGTGGCTCACACCTGTAATCCCAACACTTTGGGAGGCCGAGGCGGGTGGATGATTTGAGGTCAGGAGTTCAAGACCAGCCTGGCCAACATGGTGAAATGCCCTCCCTACTAAAAATACAAAAAAACTAACTAGGCATGGTAGTGCATGCCTGTGATCTCAGCTACTCGGGAGGCTGAGGCAGGAGAATCACTTGACCCAGGAGGCAGAGATGCAGTAAGCCGAGATCACACCACTGCACTCCAGCCTGGGCAACAGAGTGAGACTCCGTTTCAAAAAAAAAAAAAAAAAAAGAACTTAAAAGAGTGCTACCATTCAACCCAGCAATCCAGTACTGGTTATATACCCAAAGGAATATAAATCATTCTGCCAAAAGACACATGCACTTGTACATTCATTGCAGTGTTACTCACAATAGCAAAGATATGGAATCAACCTAGCCCTCAATGGTGAATTTGATAAAGAAAATGTGCTACATATACACCACGGAATACCACACAGCCATAAAAAAAGAATGAAATCATGTCCTTTGCAGCAATATGAATGGAGCTGGAGGTCATAATCCTAAACAAATTAGTGCAGGAACAGAAAATCATATACTGCATGTTCTCACTTATAAGTGAGAGCTAAGCATTGAGCACATATGGACATATATGTGGGAAAAATAGACACTGTGGACTACTAGAAGGCAGGTTTAAAAAATACCTATCAGATACTATGCTCACTAACAGGGTGAAAGGATTCGTACTCCAAACCTGAGCACCACACAACATTCCCATGTAATAAATATGCAAATGTACCCCTGTATGTAAAATAAAAGTTGAAAAAATTTTAAGTAAATCACTATTATCTTTCTTTAATCCTTTTGGTATTTTCCAAACTTCTATAATAAAAAGTATGGTCTGAATCATGTATGTGTGTATATACACATATACATATATACATACACACACATAGATACACATAGACATATACATACACATGTACATACATAATACAAAAATATTATAAAATATAAACTGGTTTTCAGGAAATAGACTCATTGGATTTAATCTTGTCTATAATTTCTGTGTTTTTTACAGTTAACATTTTCTTTCTATAATCAAAAATATAGTCATAAAATATATTTTGAGATAATTAATTCAGGAATTTATTTCCTAAGAAGAAAATATTGGGCACAAAGATTCCTAATATTTTATATCCAAGTAGAACAGAAATGGATTTTAAGAACAAAATCTATTAATTGACTGGGTGGAGTGAGGCCCTCCTTACAGCACACACACATCATCCTATTCCAATTTTATTGTCAGTTTAATCATTAAGAAAATCTTTAGAGAAGTCCCAGGGAGTTGATATTGACATTTCAAGAGGTCTCTTCGGGAAAGAAACACTTTTAATTTCTTCGATAAAAGTTTTCATTGTTTGATATAAAAGTTTTCATTCATTTCAAAATGATAAAAGCATTGACAAAAGTTTTCTTTTTTTATTGTTATTATTATACTTTAAGTTCTAGGGTACATGTGCACAACATGCAGGTTTGTTACATATGTATACTTGTACCATGTTGGTGTGCTGCACCCATTAACTTGTCATTTACAATAGGTATATCTCTTAACACTATCCCTCCACCCTCCCCCCACCCCATAACAGGCCCCAATGTGTGAGGTTCCCCGCCCTGTGTCCAAGTGTTCTCATTGTGCAATTCCCACCTATGAGAGAGAATATGAAGTGTTTGGTTTTTTGTCCTTGTGACAGTTTGTTCAGAATGATGGTTTCCAGCTTCCACCCATCTCCCTACAAAGGACATCAACTCATCATTTTTTATGGCTGCATAGTATTCCATGGTGTATATGTGCCACATTTTCTTAATCCAGTCTATCATTGATGGACATTTGGGTTGGTTCCAAGTCTTTGCTATTGTGAAGAGTGCTGCAGTAAACATATGTGTGCATGTGTCTTTATCATAGCCTGATTTATAATCCTTTGGGTACATACCCAGTAATTGGATTGCCAGGTCAAATGGTATTTCTAGTTCTAGATCCTTGAGGAATTGCCACACTGTCTTCCACAATGGTTGAACTAGTTTACAGTCCCATCAACAGTGTAAAAGTGTTCCTATTTCTCCACATCCTCTCCAGCACCTGCAGTTTCCTGACTTTTTAATGATCACCATTCTAACTGGTGTGAGATGGTATCTCATTGTGGTTTTGATTTACATTTATCGGATGATCACTGATGATAAGCATTTTTTCATGTGTCTGTCGGCTGCATAAATGTCTTCTTTTGAAAAGCATATGTTCATATCCTTCACCCACTTTTTGATGGGGTTGATTTTTTCTTGTAAATTTGTTTAAGCTCTTTGTAGATTCTGGATATTAGCCCTTTGTCAGATGAGTAGATTGCAAAAATTTTCTCCCATTCTATAGGTTGCCTGTTCATTCTGATAGTAGTTTCTTTTGCTGTACAGAAGCTCTTTAGTTTAATTAGATCCCATTTGTCAATTCTGGCATTTGTTTCCATTGCTTTTGGTGTTTTAGACATGAAGTCCTTGCCCATGCCTATGACCTGAATGGTATTGCCTAGGTTTTCTTCTTGGGTTTTTATGGTTTTAGGTCTGACATTTAAGTATTTAATCCATCTTAAATTAATTTTTGTATAAGGTGTAAGGAAGGGATCCAGTTTCAGCTTTCTACATAGGGCTAGCCAGTTTTCCCAGCACCATTTATTAAATAGGGAATCCTTTCCCCATTTCTTGTTTTTGTCAGGTTTGTCAAAGATCAGATGGTTGTAGATGTGTGGTATTATTTCTGAGGGCTCTGTTCTGTTCCATTGATCTATATCTCTGTTTTGGTACCAGTACCATGCTGTTTTGGCTACTGTAGCCTTGTAGTATAGTTTGAAGTCAGGTAGCATGATGCCTCCAGCTTTGTTCTTTTGGCTTAGGATTGACTTGGCAATGCGGGCTCTTTTTTTGATTCCATATGAACTTTAAAGTAGTGTTTTCCAATTCTGTGAAGAAAGTCATTGGTAGCTTGATGGGGATGGCATTGAATCTATAAATTACCTTGGGCAATATGGTCATTTTCACAATATTGATTCTTCCTATCCATGAGCATGGAATGTTCTTCCATTTGTTTGTGTCCTCTTTTATTTCCTTGACCAGTGGTTTGTAGTTGTCCTTGAGGAGGTCCTTCACATCCTTTGTAAGTTAGATTCCTAGGTATTTTATTCTCTTTGAAGCAATTGTGAATGGGAGTTCACTCATGATTTGGCTCTCTGTTTGTCTGTTATTGGTGTATAGGAATGCTTGTGATCTTTGCACACTGATTTTGTATCCTGAGACTTTGCTGAATTTGCTTTTCAGCCTAAGGAGATTTGGAGCTGAGATGACGAGGTTTTCTAAATATGCAATCATGTCATCTGCAAACAGGGACAATTTGACTTCCTCTTTTCCTAATTGAATACCCTTTATTTCCTTCTCCTGCCTGATTGCCCTGGCCAGAACTTCCAACACTATGTTGAATAGAAGTGGCAAGAGAGGGCATACCAGTCTTGTGCCAGTTTTCAAAGGGAATGCTTCCAGTTTTTGCCCATTCAATATGATATTGGCTGTCGGTGTATCATAAATAGCTCTTATTATTTTGAGATATGTCCCATCAATACCAATTTATTGAGAGTTTTTAGCATGAAGGGATGTTGAATTTTGTCAGAGGCCTTTTCTGTATCTATTGAGATAATCATATGGTTTTTCTCTTTGGTTCTGTTTATGTGATGAATTACCTTTATGGATTTGCGTATGTTAAACCAGCCTTGCATCCCAGGGATGAAGCCAACTTTGAAGCTTTTGATGTGCTACTGGATTCGGTTTGCCAGTATTTTCTTGAGGAGTTTTGCATCGATGTTCATCAGGGATATTGGCCTAAAATACTCTTTTTTTGTTGTGTCTCTGCCAGGCTTTGGTATTGGGATGATGCTGGCCTCATAAAATGAGTTTGGGAGGATTCCCTCTTTTCTATTGATGGGAATAGGTTCAGAAGGAATGGTACCAGCTCCTCCTTGTACCTCTGGTAGAATTCAGCTGTGAAACCGTCTGGTCCTGGACTTTTTTTGGTTGGTAGGCTATTAATTATTGCCTTGATTTCAGAGCCTGTTATTGGTCTATTGAGAAATTCAACTTCTTCCTGGTTTAGTCTTGGGAGGCTGTATGTGTCCAGGAATTTATCCATTTCTTCTAGATTTTCTAGTTTATTTGCGTAGAGGTGTTTATAGTATTCTCTGATGGTAGTTTGTATCTCTGTGGGATAGGTGGTGATATCCCCTTTATCATTTTTTATTGTGTCTATTTGATTCTTCTCTTTTCTTCTTTATTAGTCTTGCTAGCAGTCTATCAATTTTGTTGATCTTTTCAAAAAACCAGCTCCTGGATTCATTGATTTTTTTGAAGAGTTTTTTGTTTCTCTATCTCCTTCAGTTCTGCTCTGATCTTAGTTATTTCTTGCCTTCTGCTAGCCCTTGAATTTGTTTACTCTTCCTTCTCTAGTTCTTTTAATTGTGATGTCAGGATGTCAATTTTAGATCTTCCCTGCTTTCTCTTGTGGGCATTTAGTGCTATAAATTTCCCTCTACACACTGCTTTAAATGTGTCCCAGAGATTCTGGTATGTTCTGTCTTTCTTCTCATTGGTTTCAAAAAAGATCTTTATTTCTGCCTTCATTTTGTTATGTACCCAGCAGCCATTCAGGAGCAAGTTGTTCAGTTTCCATGTAGTTGAGCAGTTTTGAGTGAGTTTCTTAATTGTGAGTTCTAGTTTGATTGCACTGTGGTCTGAGAGACAGTTTCTTATAATTTCTGTTCTTTTGTATTTGCTGAGGAGTGCTTTACTTCCAACTATGTGGTCAATTTGGAATAAGTGTGATGTGATGCTGAGAAGAATGTATGTTCTGTTGATTTGGGGTGGAGAGTTCTGTAGATATCTATTAGGTCTGCTTGGTGCAGAGCTGAGTTCAATTCCTGGATATCCTTGTTAACCTTCTGTCTCGTGGATCTGTCTAATGTTGACAGTGGGGTGTTAAAGTCTCCCATGATGTTTGTGTGGGAGTCTAAGTCTCTTTGTAGGTCTCTAAGGACTTGCTTTATGAATCTGGGTGCTCCTGTATTGGGTGCATATATATTTAGGATAGTTAGCTCTTCTTGTTGAATTGATCCCTTTACCATTATGTAATGGCCTTCTTTGGTTCTTCTGATCTTTGTTGGTTTAATGTCTGTTTTATCAGAGACTAGGATTGCAACCCCTGCCTTTTTTTTTGTTTTCCATTTGCTTGGTAGATCTTCTTCTATCCCTTTATTTTGAGCCCATGTGTGTCTCTGCACATGTGATGGGTCTCTTAAATACAGCACACTGATGGGTCTTGACTCTTTATCCAATTTGTCAGTCTATCTCTTTTAATTGCAGCATTTAGCCTGTTTACATTTAAGGTTAATATTGTTTTGTGTGAATTTGATCCTGTCATTATGATGTTAGCTGGTTATTTTGCTCGTTAGTTGATGCAGTTTCTTCCTAGCATTGATGGTCTTTACAATTTGGCATGTTTTTGCAGGGGCTGGTACCGTTTGTTCCTTTCCATGTTTAGTGCTTCCTTCAGGAGTTCTTGTAAGGCAGGCCTGGTAGTGACAAAATCTCTCAGCATTTGCTTGTCTGTAAAGGATTTTATTTCTCCTTCACTTATGAAGCTTAGTTTGGCTAGATATGAAATTCTAGGTTGAAAATCCTTTTCTTTAAGAATGTTGAATATTAGCCCCCACTCTCTTCTGGCTTGTAGAGTTTCTGCCAAGAGATCCACTGTTAGTCTGATTGCCTTCCCTTTGTGGGTAACCTGACCTTTCTCTCTGGCTGCCCTTAACGTCTTTTCCTTCATTTCAACTTTGGTGAATCTGACAATTATGTGTCTTGGAGTTGCTCTTCTCAAGGAGTATCTTTGTGGTGTTCTCTGTATTTCCTGAATTTGAATGTTGGCCTGCCTTGCTAGGTTGGGGAAGTTCTCCTGGATAATATCCTGCAGAGTGTTTTCCAACTTGGTTCCATTCTCCCCATCACTTTCACGTACACCAATCAGACGTAGATTTGGTCTTTTCACATAGTCCTGTATTTCTTGGAGGCTTTGTTCATTTCTTGTTACTCTTTTTTCTCTAAACTTCTCTTCTTGCTTCATTTCATTCATTTTATCTTCAATCACAGATACCCTTTCTTTCACTTGATCAAATCCCCTACTGAAGCTTGTGCATGCATCACGTAGTTCTCTGCCATGGTTTTCAGCTCCCTCAGGTCATTTAAGGTCTTCTCTATGCTGATTATTCTAGTTAGCCATTTGTCTAATCTTTTTTCAAGGTTTTTAGCTTCTTTTCGATGGGTTCAAACATCCTCCTTTAGCTCGGAGAAGTTTGTTATTACTGATCGTCTGAAGCCTTCTTCTCTCAACTCATCAAAGTCATTATCCATCCAGCTTTGTTCCGTTGCTGGCGAGGAGCTGCGTTCCTTTGGAGGAAAAGAGGCACTCTGATTTTTAGAATTTTCAGCTTTTCTGCTCTGGTTTCTCCCTATCTTTGTGGTTTTATCTACTTTTGGTCTTTGATGATGGTGACATAGAGATGTGGTTTTGGTGTGGATGCCCTTTCTGTTAGTCTTCCTTCTAACAGTCAGGACCCTCAGCTGCAGGTCTGTTGGAGATTGCTGGAGGTCCACTCCAGACCCTGTCTTCCTGGGTATCACCAGCAGAGGCTGCAGAACCGCAAATACTGCAGAATGGCAAATGTAGCTGCCTGATCGTTCCTCTGGAAACTTCGTCTCGGGGGGCACTCAGCCGTATGAGGTGTCAGTTGGCCCCTACTGGGAGATGCCTCCCAGTTAGGCTACTCGGGGACAGGGACCCACTTGAGGAAGCACTCTGTCTGTTCTCAGATCTCAAACTCCATCCTGGGAGATCTGCTTCTCTCTTCAAAGCTGTCAGACAGGGATGTTTAAGTCTGCAGAAGTTTCTGCTGCCTTTTGTTCAGCTATGCCCTGCCCCAGAGGTGGAGTCTACAGAGGCAGGCAGGCCTCCTTGAGCTGAGGTGGGCTCCACCCAGTTCAAGCTTCCCGGCAGCTTTGTTTACCTACTCAAGTCTCAGCAATGGCAGCCTTACTGCCTCCTTGCGGTTTGATCTCAGACTGCTGTGCTAGCAATGAGCAAGGCTCTCTGGGTATGGGACCCTCCAAGCCAGGCGCGGAATATAATCTCCTGGTGTGCCGTTTGCTAAGACCATTGGAAAAGTGCAGTATTAGGGTGGGAGTGACCCGATTTTCCAGGTCCCATCTGTCAGGGCTTCTCTTGGCTAAGAAAGCGAATTCCCCGATCCCTTGCACTTCCCGGGTGAGGCGATGCCTCACCCTGCTTCGGCTCACAGTCCGTGGGCTGCACCCACTGTCCGACAAGCCCCCGCAAGATGAACCCGGTACCTCAGCTGGAAATGCAGAAATCACCCATCTTCTGCATCGCTCACACTGGGAGCTGTAGACTGGAGCTGTTCCTATTCGGCCATCTTGGAACCTCCGAGAAAGGTTTTCATTGTTTGCTTTTCAAAGTGCCTTCTTTCACATTGTTTTATTATCACAACTCAGTGATGTAAGTAATATAAGCATTTGTATCCCTATTGTATAAATGAAGAAACTAGGGCTGAGATTAAGAAACTTGCTCAGGGTGATTGCTTCACAGGCTTAGCCTACAACCTAGGTATCAATTCTTTGTTAAGAAAAATATATGTATTCACCCTCCCCTTCCTTTCTTCTTTCCTTTCTTCAACAACCACATGTTAAGCATCGACCAGTGTCAGATTCTGAATGCTGAAACACAAAGCTTTTATTGTGATTTCTAAGACAGAAGAGGTTCTCTTAAGGGGCACACAGACCTATAATTTAGTATGAGAAAAGGGAGAGTGAAGAGAAAATAGCACCATGACTTGATTAAGGGCTCTAATGAAGATAATCACAGAATGCTGTGAGAGCAATCAACTCTGCTATTACTCTGCTCCCAATTAGGGTCTCTGAGCTATTAGCAGTAGGCCTGACATGGAGTATTTGTACAAAAATGTATTCTTCAACAAAACAAATATTTTTGGGCACCTGCACTATAATTTAAGGCCTCTGTCTTCTAAAAAAGCTTCCATGAATAATCCCTAAAAAGACAAAGCCTATAAAAACATCAATTAGGAACAAAATATACGTTAGAATTTCAAAATGGAAAATATTTATTGTAGAGACAATGTAATATTTTAAAAATGTAGCTGAGGTCAAATGAGCTGAATGCTAGCCCCAATTCCATTACTTAAAACTGGGTGACTGGGTGCGGTGGCTCACACCTGTAATCTCAGCACTTTGGGAGGCCAAGGTGGGCGGATCACAAGGTCAGGAGATCGAGACCATCCTGGCTAACATAGGGAAACCCCGTCTCTACTAAAAAATACATAGTGGCAGGCACTTGTAGTCCCAGCTACTCAGGAGGCTGAGGCAAGAGAATGGCGTGAACCCGGGAGGCGGAGGTTGCAGTGAGCCGAGGTTGCAGTGAGCTGAGATCACACCACTGCACTCCAGCCTGGGTGACAGAGCGAGACTCAGTCTCAAAAAAAAAAAAAAGCGGGATAACTGCGGACCAATTATTTAATTTCCCACGCCTCAATTTCCTCGCCTATAAAATGAGGATTCGAAAAATATACTAAGAGTCTTCATTACTATTTTCTTTTTTTTTTTGAGATGGAGTCTCTCTCTGTCGCCCAGGCTGGAGTGCAGTGGCGCAATCTCGGCTCACTGCAAGCTCCGCCTCCCGTGTTCATGCCATTCTCCTGCCTCAGCCTCTCTGAGTAGCTGGGACTACAGGCGTCCGCCACCACGCCCGGCTAATTTTTTGTTATTTTTAGTAGAGACGGGGTTTCACCGTGGTCTCGATCTCCTGACCTCGTGATCCGCCCGCCTTGGCCTCCCAAAGTGCTGGGATTACAACAAGCGTGAGCCACCGCGCCCGGCTTCATTACTATTTTCTTAGATTCTGTCTGCATCGTTTTGGCTTACTGCTCTAATAGAATTAGGTAAGGTATCTCAGATTTTTGTAATATCTCAGATTATCTTTCATCTGTAGCTGTCAGCTTTACTACTGGAGAGATGAACAAAATGTACCTAGAGAAGATAAAAAAAGTTTTCTCATGAATAATACTAGGACATCTTCAGCAAGTATGAGATGAATAATTTCAGATAATGAGAACAATCAAAACTTCTCAGTTTTGTAACCATTCTTGTTTTACTTAAGTACAGATAAGAAAAGATAAAATAATATTAAGTATCTCATTTACTGTTGTGATGATTAACTTTATTTATCAACTTGGCTAAGCTATAAGTACACAGTTCTTCAAACACCAGTCTAAATGTTGCTGTGAAGGTATTTGTTTAATAGAATATTCCGTTTATTTATTTATTTATTTGAGACAAGGTCTCACTCTGTCACCCTGGCTGGAGTGCAGTGGCGTGATTTGGTCACTGCAGCCTCAGCTTCCTGGGATTAAGCAATCCTCCCACCTCAGCTTCTTGAGTAGCTTAAACTACAGGCACATCTCATGATGCTCGGCAAAATTAGTTAATTTTTTGTAGTGACAAGGTCTTGCTATGCTGTCCAAGCTGCTCTCGAACTCCTGGGCTTAAGTGATCCATCTGCCTTAAGAAAAAAAGATTAATCTCCATAATGTACATGGGCCTCATCCAATCAGTTGGAAACCTTATGAGCAAAAACTGAGGTTCCCTGACATAAAAGGAATTCCCCACAAAACTACCACATGAAAACCCTGCCTGAATTTCCAGCCGGCAAGCCTGCCCTGCAAATTTCAGTCATCAGCCCCCTACCTTAACGTTATCATAAATACTTCGGTTTTGGTTGTTCACAAAATATGATTCCTTATTTGGAATATTTGGGGGGGATATTCTAGGGGGAAAAGACATACCAAATAAGCATGCTGTGCTCAGTCATTCCAACTTAAATTCATGATGCTTCTTGAACATACTGTTTCTGGTCGCTTGGTCGCTTGAACCCAGGAGGCAGAGGTTGCAGTGAGCCGAGACTGCACCACTGCACTCCAGCCTGGGCAACAGAGCAAGACTCTGTCTCAAAAAAAAAAAAAATACTGTTTCTGGATCTCTGTATACATAGCATTCTTAGACTGGACTTTCGTAAGAAAATTTAAGAAAAATTTTAGAGTTGTTGAGTTCATTTGATAGAAACAGACTTTAATCCAAATAATAATAGAAATAATAATGGTGATGGTGATAGTAGTGGTGGCAGTAGTAATGGTAGTAGTAGTTACTGTAATATTGATTTACACAACTGAAAGGAGTACAAGTAGACCTGGCTTCAAACATGAATGACCTCCCACAATGTCATCAGGACTCCTTCACCATCCTTGACTTTGATTTCTCCAGTGTAGAACTTATTCGTAGAAAGGTCTCTAATGTGGTATCCCAGGCAATTCCAGCGTTGTCTTATCCTATATCTAACACTCCCAGTGAAAAAAGAGAGCTTCTAATTTTCAATAATTCCAGCCAAACCAAACTCCCAGAAATCTCTCTAACTGATTTGGTCTTGTCATGCATTCATCTCTAAATAAGTCACTAGTGATGGGATAAAACATGCTGATCGGGCAGGACTGTCATTTTCTACATCGGAATGAAGGAAGGAAAGGAGTATCACTGCAGACTAGACACAGGATGAGAGGTAGGAAAGAGAAAAAACGCCCACAGAATGCTGTAACAAGACATTTTTTTAAGAATAAGAGCTAAAAATAGAGAGTAATATCATTTCTAGTGAGTATACTTGAGCCTGGACATCTGGATCACAGAGCCTTCTAAATTGCCCATAAAATTCCTGCTCTCTAGAGTACTCATCATGCATAATCTTGAAATGTCACCAGAACCTGTGAATATAAGATTTTATACCCAGGATTACATTGCATTATGTGAAAAAAGAGATTTTTACAGATATAATGAAATCCCCTAGTCAGGTGACTTTAAGTTAATCAAAAGGGAGATGACTCGGGTGGGACTGACCTAATTAGATGAGCCCTTTGAAAGATACTGGAAGCATCAGTGAGCTCTTCTGCTGTCCTGGAAGAAAATAAATAGCCACATTATGAATTGCCTTTGGATGGGGCCATGTGATTAGGACATGAGGATGGCCCCAAACAGCTAAGAGCAACTCCCAGTCAGTCAGCAAGAAAATTAGGACCTCAGTCTTATTACAACCACAAGAAACTGAATTCTGTTCATAACCTAAATGAGCTTGTAAGAGCACCCCCAAGCTACATATGAGAACATAGTACTGGCTGACATCTTACTTCCAGCCTTATGAGACCTGGAGCAGAGAATTCAGTGATGCCACACTGGGATTTGTGATCTACAGAAACCAGGAGATAACTCGGTGGGTTTTAACTTTGTGGTCATTTGTTACACAGCAATAGAAAATGAACACAAAATCACTTCTTAAATTCCTCTGAGAGAGAGGCAGAGCAAGATGGAGGAGTAGAAGGCTCCACTGATTTTCCCCCCGACAAGGAAAACAAATTAACAACTATCTAAGGCCGGGCACGGTGGCTTATGCCTATAATCCCAGCACTTTGGGAGGCTGAGGTGGGTGGATCACCTGAGGTCAGGAGTTCGAGACCAGCCTGGCCAATATGGTGAAACCCTGTCTCTACTAAAAATACAAAAAGTTAACTGGGCACCCTGGGGCGCTGAGACAGGGAATGACTTGAATCTGGGAGGTAGAGGTTGCAGTGAGTCAACATTGTGCCCCCACACTCCAGCCTGGGCAATAGAACAAAACTCCATCTAAAAAAAAAAAAAAAACTTTGGCAAGGTGCAGTGGCTCACACCTGTAATCCCAGCACTTTGGGAGGCCGAGGCAGGAGGATCACGCGGTCAGGAGATTGAGACCATCTTGGCTAACATGGTGAAACCCCATCTCTACTAAAAATACAAAAAATTTAGCCGGGCATGGTGGTGGGTGCCTGTAGTCCCAGCTACTTGGGAGGCTGAGGCAGGAGAATGGCTTGAACCCGGGAGGCGGAGCTTGCAGTGAGCCGAGATGGTGCCACCGTGCTCCAGCCTGGGCAACAGAGTGAGACTCCATCTTAAAAAAAAAAAAAAAAAAAACTTTGTAAGAATCAAAAAATAGGTGAGCCTTCACAGTACCTGGTTTTAACTTCATATTCCTCAAAGGGGTACCAAAGAGATAGAAAAAACAGCCCTGAATTCCTCATGCCACTCCTTCCTCACCTCTGGCAGCTGCAGTGTGGTGTGTCATCACCCCTCCCCTAACCCCAGGCTGCACAGCTTACAGCTCCAAACTAGACCCCTTCCTTCCACTTGAGGAGAGGAGGAGGAAGGGCAGGGAGGACTTTGTCTTACATCTCGGATACCAGCTCAGCCACAGCAGGATAAAGCACTGGTCAGTCGTGAGGCCCACTTCCAGGCCCTCTCTCCCAGATAATATTTCTAGACATACCCCGGGCCAGAAGAGAATCCTCTGCCTTGAAGAAAAGGACCCAGTCCTGGCAGCATTCATTGCCTGCTAACTGAAGAGCCCTTGGGCCATAAATGATCAGCAGTGATACCCAGGTACTATGTCAAGGGCCTTGGGTAAACCTCTGAGACTTACAGGCTTCAGGTGAGACTCAGCACATTACTAACTGTGGTGGCTATGGGATGAAACTCCTTTGCTTGAGAAAAGCAGAAGGAAAAGCAAATGGGACTTTTTCTTGCACCTTGGGTACCAGCTCAGACATAGGGTGGTGGAGCACCAAGCGGACTCTTAGGGTCCCTGATTCCAAGACTTGAATCTCGGATGGCATTTCTGGACTTTCCCTGGGCCAGAGGGAAGAGCACTGCCCTGAAGGGTGAGTCCCAGGCCAGGGAGCATACACCACAAGCTGACTTAAGAGCCCTTGGGCCTTCAGTAAACATCACAGGTAGTCTGGCAGTACACCTTGTGGCCTGTGGTGGCGGTGGCTATGGGGTGAGGCTCCTCTGCCTTTCGAAAGGTGAAGGAAGAGTGGGAAGTACTGTGTCCTGTGGTTTGAGTGTCAGCTCAGCCACAGTACAGTGGAACACTGGGTAGACATCTAAGGTTTTTGGCTCTAGTCCCTGACGCCTGGACAGTACCTCTGGACCCACCGGGGAACTGGGGGAACTTGCCATCCTGAAGGGAAAGACAGAGGCCTGGCTGCCTTTGCCACCGCTGGTTGTAGAGCCCCAAGGCCTTGAGAGAATATAGGCAAGTATCCAGCAGTGGTTACAGCAGGACTTGGGCAAGACCCAATGCTGTGATGGCTTCAGGTCTGACCCAGCACAGTCATAGTGGTGGTGGCCACAGGGATACTCATATCACTCATCCCCAGCTCTAGCTGGCTCAGAACATAGAGAGGGAGAGACTGTTTGGGAGGAAGTAAGGGAAGAGAATAAGAATTTCTGCCTGGTAATCCAGAGAATTCTCCCAGATCTTGTGCAAGACCATCAAGGAGGTAATGCAAGAACGACAGCATTACTAGGCTTGGGGTGCCCCCTAAAGCATATACAGCACAGATCACAACACCTACATCCTTTTAAATATCCAGAGAGCCTTTCCAAGAAGGACAGCTACAAATAAGCCCAGACAGTGAAAACTACAGTAAATACCTAACTCTCCAAAGCCCAGACACCAAAGAACATCTACTAGCACCAACACCGACCAGGAAAACATAACTTCACCAAATGAACTAAAGAAGGCATCAGGGATCACTCCTGGAGAAACAGAGATATATGACCTTTCAGACAGAAAATTCAAAATAGCTGTACTGAGGAAACTCAAAGAAATTCAAGATAACAAAGAGAAAAAATTCAGAATTCTATCAGATATATTAAGCAAAGAGATTGAAATCATTAAAAAGAATCAAGCAGAAATTCTAGAGCTGAAAAATGCAGTTGACATACTGCAGAATGCAGAAGAAAGAATTAGTGAGCTTGAAGACAGGCTATTTAAAAATACACAGAGGAGACAAAAGAAAAATAATAAAATAACAATAAACCATGCCTACAGGGTTTGGAAAGTAACCTCAAAAGCACAAATTCAAGAATTATTGACCTTAAAGAGGAGGTAGAGCAAGAGATAGGAGTAGAAAGTCTATTCAAAGGGATAACAATAAATTTTGAGGGGGGTTCGTTTTCATGAAAGAAGACAAAATATACAAAGGTACACATAGTGTGTATTAATAATAATGATTTTAGTGTTAGAAACACAGAGGTTTGAGTATTTTTAGTTTTTTACACTGACAAATATGATACATAATTTTGAGATTTGAAATGTATTCCTCCTTAAATCCCTGCTATATACCCTGAAGCTGAGTTTTAGGCATATCCTTTGGCAAAATAATCCCACTCTTCATTTCACTTGCTGAGCTAAAGAGAGAAAAACAATGTTAGTTGTTTACATTATAAGTAGTTTTCTTCATCACAAAGACAATCTCTATTTCTTAAAAATCTATCAAGTCCTTTTAAAGCTCTACCTGCTGTGCTCTGAGTCAATAGATGTCTCCTGAATTTTTTTTTTTTTTTTTTTTTTGAGACGGAGTCTCCCTCTGTTGCCCAGGCTGGAGTGCAATGGTGAAATCCAGCTCATTGCCATCTCTGCCTCCTGGGTTCAAGCAACTCTCCTGCCTCAGCCTCCCAAGTAGCTGAGATTACAGGCAATGGCCACCACGCCCAGCTAATTTTTGTATTTTTAGTAGAGACAGGGTTTCGCCATGTTGGTCAGGCTGGTCTCAAACTCCTGAACTCAGGTGATCCACCCGCCTCGGCCTCCCAAAGTGCTGGGGTTACAAGTGTGAGCTACCACGCCTGGCCCCGAATCTTTAATGCCCCAAAGAAATGCAGAAAATGCTAAAAATGTTTCAAAGAGAGGTCTTTTACTGATGAATTACTGTACAGGGATTCTTCAAAACACACCCCCCACCCCCACAAAAAAATGCAGTATGGAAAAACCAAGAGCCAAAACATGTGGCTTTTGTCATCCCTGAATCCTCCACTACCTAGTCATGTGACCTTGGGAAAAATCACACACAGCTATCTGAGTCTCAATCTTCTCTTCTCTATAAAAGATTAAATAAACCCTAACGAATCAGTGAAAGGATTCTATGATAATGATGTATGTTAAAGTGAGCTATAGAGTCTAAAGTGCTAACCAAAATTAAAACATAGAAAAACATATTTGTTAAGAGAAATTTTCTGCTTTTTCCTCCACAAAACAATATATTTCATACACCAGCAAGCTCAAAATAAAAACCTTTTAGGGATGATGAGGCATTGTACACAAATGATCCTTGGCTTGCATTATAAAGTGTGTTCTATCGGAATGTTGATATTGGAAAACAAATTACATTGATCAGCCTCTTAAAACCTAATCTCATAAATTATAGTGCTTGCATACTTTGTAAAATTTCTGTATACAAACACATTTAAATTGTTTAGCAATTTAACACAATTATTCAGTTAATTATTATAGACCTAAGACTCTTGAATTACTAGTGCAATTAAGGTTATTTATATAAGAATAAATCTTGGTACAGGAGGATTTTTTTCCTTCATTTTTTAAATGTTTTTGACCAGAACATAATAAGAATACAAAATTATTTATTCCTCAGCAAGGTATAAATAGTGGGGACAGTGAGTCTGGGATGATTTCAGGCAAAGTGGTGATTCAAACTTCTCACTGCTCTTTGGATACAAAAATGTAGTGAGAAGAATGCAGCTACCTTTCTTCATTGCTCTATCCTCTGGATAATATTTCTGAGGATGACTTGTTGCTATTTTTTCACTGTATTTTTCTGGAAAGTCTTTTTGCAGCATTTGTTTAAAATGATCCCCAAGTTACATCATACACACTATTTTGTTACTCAGGAAAAAAAAAAGAGAGATTCCTCTATAAATCCATCTTAGGGACTTCAGGGATAGCTCTGAAAATTGTGGTTGTTTGACTCCCTTATACTGCCATTCAAAAACCCAGGAAAACACTTCCTCAAAGTCTTTCTTTGATCCTTTCTTTGTTTTTCCATTTTCTGGGTAAAAGCCATTCCTCCACTACTAGGGACTCCACCTCATTAACTGTGAGTCCCTCCTTGATATTTTTGTTCAATAATACAAAATTCCCAATTTCCCAAGAAACAACTACAAGGGCTGAAACAAAAATTTTATTGCAATATCTGCCTTGCTCTTTTTAATAAAATTCCTTACAACTAGAAAATTCTTTAAACTAGAACTATTTTATCAATTTAGAACACAGTGCATCCAGCTCTCCAAAAACAGATACTAAAGTAAGAAGTAAATCTAGCCAGTAATGCCTTCTCCCCCAAAAACAGACTTGAGGAAAATACAGCACAGACATTTAAACTATAGAATTACCAAGGTTTAACCCATGGAGTCTCTGCAGTATTCTGAAAGTCTTGGTGGTGCCATATGGCTGTCCTGATTAATAAGAAGATGCAGAAAACCAATGTGTCAAATTTAGGGCTATTTAACATTATTTAAGTTAGCTACTGAAAATGTGCTATATCTTCCCAAAAGAGATTTGCAGTGGAGAAACTGTAGGGGTCAGGACTCAAAGGCAGATCTTCTGCATTTTATTAAAATTGAATTACTAGTTCATTAGTGTATCCTTGGGCAAATCATTTCAGCAGGAAAAAAAAAGAATAGACAATGCTAAAAGAATAAATCTCCAGCCAGGCGCAGTGGCTAAAGCCTGTAATCCCAGCACTTTGGGAGGCTGAGGCGGGCGGATCACGAAGTCAGGAGATTGAGACCACGGTGAAACCCCGTCTCTACTAAAAAAAAAAAGAAAAATACAAAAAATTAGCCGGGCATGGTGGCGGGCGCCTGTAGTCCCAGCTACTCAGAGAGGCTGAGGCAGGAGAATGGCGTGAACCCGGGAGGCGGAGCTTGCAGTGAGCCGAGATCGCGCCACTGCACTCCAGCCTGGGCGACAGAGCGAGACTCCGTCTCAAGAAGAAAAAAAAAAAAAAAAAAAAAAAGGAGGGTGGAGCCAAGATGGCCGAATAGGAACAGCTCCGGTCTCCAGCTCCCAGCCCCAGCGACACAGAAGACGGGTGATTTCTGCATTTCTGCTTGAGCCACCGGTGCTGACACCCAGCCAAACAGGGTCTGGAGTGGACCTCTAGTAAACTCCAACAGACCTGCAGCTGAGGGTCTTGTCTGGTACAAGGAAAATTAACAAACAGAAAGGACATCCACACCAAAAACCCATCTGTACATCACCATCATCGAAGACAAAAAGTAGACAAAACCACAAAGATGGGGAAAAAACAGACCAAAAAACTGGAAACTCTAAAAAACAGAGCACCTCTCCTCCTCCAAAGGAACGCAGTTCCTCACCAGCAAAGGAACAAAGCTGGATGGAGGATGACTTTGATGAGTTGAGAGAAGAAGGCTTCAGACGATCAAACTACTCTGAGCTACGAGAGGAAATTCAAAACAATAGCAAAGAAGTTAAAAACTTTGAAAAAAAATTACAAGAATGGATAACTAGAATAACCAATGGAGAGAAGGGCTTAAAGGAGATGATGGAGCTGAAAGCCAAGTTTCGAGAACTACGCGAAGAATGCAGAAGCCTCAGTAGCAGATGCGATCAACTGGAAGAAAGGGTATCGCTGATAGAAGATGAAATGAATGAAATGAAGAGAGAAGGGAAGTTTAGAGAAAAAAGAATAAAAAGAAATGAACAAAGCCTCCAAGAAATTTGGGACTATGTGAAAAGATCAAACCTACGTCTGATTGGTGTACCTGAAAATGATGGGGAGAATGGAACCAAGTTGGAAAACACTCTGCAAGATATTATCCAGGAGAACTTCCCCAATCTAGCAAGGCAGGCCAGCATTCAGATTCAGGAAATACAGAGAACGCCACAAAGATACTCCTCGAGAACGGCAACTCCAAGACACATAATTGTCAGATTCACCAAAGTTGAAATGAAGGAAAAAATGTTAAGGGCAGCCAGAGAGAAGGGTCGGGTTACCCACAAAGGGAAGCCCATCAGACTAACAGCTGATCTCTCAGCAGAAACTCTACAAGCCAGAAGAGAGTGGGGGCCGATATTCAACATTCTTAAAGAAAAGAATTTTCAACCCAGAATTTCCTATCCCGCCAAACTAAGCTTCATAAGTGAAGGAGAAATAAAATACTTTACAGACAAGCAAACGCTGAGTGATTTTGTCACCACCAGGCCTGCCCTAAAAGAGCTCCTGAAGGAAGCACTAAACATGGAAAGGAACAACCGGTACCAGCCCCTGCAAAAACATGCCAAATTGTAAAGACCATCGAGGCTAGGAAGAAACTATAGCAACTAACGAGCAAAATAACCAACTAACATCATAATGACAGGATCAGATTCACACATAACAATATTCACGTTAAATGTAAATGGGCTAAATGCTCCAATCAAAAGACACAGACTGGCAAACTGGATAAGGAGTCAGGACCCATCAGTGTGCTGTATTCAGGAAACCCATCTCACGTGCAGAGACACATATAGACTCAAAATAAAGGGATGGAGGAAGATCTATCAAGCAACTGGAAAACAAAAAAAGGCAGGGGTTGCAATCCTAGTCTCTGATAAAATAGACTTTAAACCAACAAAGATCAAAAGAGACAAAGAAGGCCATTACATAATGGTAAAGGGATCAATTCAACAAGAAGAGCTAACTATCCTAAATATATATGCACCCAACACAGGAGCACCCAGATTCATAAACCAAGTCCTCAGTGACCTACAAAGGGACTTAAACTCCCACACAATAATAATGGGAGATTTTAACACCCCACTGTCAGCATTAGACAGATCAACGAGACAGAAAGTTAACAAGGATATCCAGGAATTGAACTCAGCTCTACATAAAGTGGACCTAATAGACATCTACAGAACTCTCCACCCCAAAACAACAGAATATACATTTTTTTCAGCACCACACCACACCTATTCCAAAATTGACCACATAGTTGGAAGTAAAGCTCTTCTCAGCAAATGTAAAAGAACAGAGATTATAACAAACTGTCTCTCAGACCACAGTGCAATCAAACTAGAACTCAGGATTAAGAAACTCAGTCAAAACCGCTCAACTACATGGAAACTGAACAACCTGCTCCTGAATGACTATTGGGTACATAATGAAATGAAGGCAGAAATAAAGATGTTCTTTGAAACCAATGAGAACAAAGACACAACATACCAGAATCTCTGGGACACGTTCAAAGCAGTGTGTAGAGGGAAATTTATAGCACTAAATGCCCACAAGAGAAAGCAGGAAAGATCCAAAATTGACACCCTAACATCACAATTAAAAGAACTAGAAAAGCAAGAGCAAACATATTCAAAAGCTAGCAGAAGGCTAGAAATAACTAAAATCAGAGCAGAACTGAAGGAAATAGAGACACAAAAAACCCTTCAAAAAATTAATGAATCCAGGAGCTGGTTTTTGGAAAAGATCAACAAAATTGATGGACTGCTAGCAAGACTAATAAAGAAGAAAAGAGAGAAGAATCAAATAGATGCAATAAAAAACGAAAAAGGGGATATCACCACCGATCCCACAGAAATACAATCTACCATCAGAGAATACTACAAACACCTCTATGCAAATAAACTAGAAAATCTACAAGAAATGGATAAATTCCTCGACAAATACACCCTCCCAAGACTAAACCAGGAAGAAGTTGAATCTCTGAATAGACCAATAACAGGTTCTGAAATTGTGGCAATAATCAATAGCTTACCAACCAAAAAGAGTCCAGGACCTGATGGATTCACAGCTGAATTCTACCAGAGGTACAAGGAGGAACTGGTACCATTCCTTCTGAAACTATTCCAATCGATAGAAAAAGAGGGAATCCTCCCTAACACATTTTACGAAGCCAGCATCGTCCTGATACCAAAACCTGGCAGAGACATAACCAAAAAAGAGAATTTCAGACCAATATCCTTGATGAACATTGATGCAAAAATCCTCAATAAAATACTGGCAAACCGAATCCAGCAGCACATCAAAAAGCTTATCCACCATGATCAAGTGGGCTTCATCCCTGGGATGCAAGGCTGGTTCAACATACGCAAATCAATAAATGTAATCCAGCATATAAACAGAACCAAAGACAAAAACCACATGATTATCTCAAGAGATGCAGAAAAGGCCTTTGACAAAATTCAACAACCCTTCATGCTAAAAACTCTCAATAAATTAGGTATTGATGGGACGTATCTCAAAATAATAAGAGCTATCTACAACAAACCCACAGCCAATATCATACTGAATGGGCAAAAACTGGAAGCATTCCCTTTGAAAACTGGCACAAGACAGGGATGCCCTCTCTCACCGCTCCTATTCAACATAGTGCTGGAAGTTCTGGCCAGAGCTATCAGGCAGGAGAAGGAAATAAAGGGTATTCAATTAGGAAAAGAGGAAGTCAAATTGTCCCTGTTTGCAGATGACATGATTGTATATCTAGAAAACCCCATTGTCTCAGCCCAAAATCTCCTTAAGCTGATTAGCAACTTCAGCAAAGTCTCAGGATACAAAATTAATGTACAAAAATCACAAGCATTCTTGTACGCCAATCACAGACAAACAGAGAGCCAAATCATGAGTGAACTCCCATTCACAATTGCTTCAAAGAGAATAAAATACCTAGGAATCCAACTTACAAGGGATGTGAAGGACCTCTTCAAGGAGAACTACAAACCACTGCTCAATGAAATAAAAGAGGATACAAACAAATGGAAGAACATTCCATGCTCATGGGTTGGAAGAATCAATATCGTGAAAATGGCCATACTGCCCAAGGTAATTTATAGATTCAATGCCATCCCCATCAAGCTACCAATGACTTTCTTCACAGAATTGGAAAAAACTACTTTAAAGTTCATATGGAACCAAAAAAGAGCCCGCATCGCCAAGTCAATCCTAAGCCAAAAGAACAAAGCTGGAGGCATCACGCTACCTGACTTTAAACTATACTACAAGGCTACAGTAACCAAAACAGCATGGTACTGGTACCACAACAGAGACATAGATCAATGGAACAGAACAGAGCCCTCAGAAATGATGCCGCATAGCTACAACTATCTGATCTTTGACAAACCTGACAAAAACAAGAAATGGGGAAAGGATTCCCTATTTAATAAATGGTGCTGGGAAAACTGGCTAGCCATATGTAGAAAGCTGCAACTGGATCCCTTCCTTACACCTTATACAAAAATTAATTCAAGATGGATTAAAGACTTATATGTTAGACCTAAAACCATTAAAATCCTACAAGAAAACCTAGGCAATACCATTCAGGACATAGGCGTGGGCAAGGACTTCATGTCTAAAACACCAAAAGCAATGGCAACAAAAGCCAAAATTGACAAATGGGATCTCATTAAACTAAAGAGCTTCTGCACAGCAAAAGAAACTATCATCAGAGTGAACAGGCAACCTACACAATGGGAGAAAATTTTTGCAACCTACTCATCTGACAAAGGGCTAATATCCAGAATCTACAATGAACTCAAACAAATTTACAAGAAAAAAACAAACAACCCCATCAAAAAGTGGGCAGAGGACATGAACAGACACTTCTCAAAAGAAGACATTTATGCAGCCAAAAAACACATGAAGAAATGCTCCTCATCACTGGCCATCAGAGAAATGCAAATCAAAACCACAGTGAGATACCATCTCACACCAGTTAGAATGGCCATCATTAAAAAATCAGGAAACAACAGGTGCTGGAGAGGATGTGGAGAAATAGGAACACTTTTACACTGTTGGTGGGACTGTAAACTAGTTCAACCATTGTGGAAGTCAGTGTGGCGATTCCTCAGGGATCTAGAACTAGAAATACCATTTGACCCAGCCATCCCATTACTGGGTATATACCCAAAGGTCTATAAATCATGCTGCTATAAAGACACATGCACACGTATGTTTATTGCGGCACTATTCACAATAGCAAAGAGTTGGAACCAACCCAAATGTCCAACAACGATAGACTGGATTAAGAAAATGTGGCACATATACACCATGGAATACTATGCAGCCATAAAAAATGATGAGTTCGTGTCCTTTGTAGGGACATGGATGAAACTGGAAAACATCATTCTCAGTAAACTATCGCAAGGACAAAAAACCAAACACCGCATGTTCTCACTCATAGGTGGGAATTGAACGATGAGAACTCATGGACACAGGAAGGGGAACATCACACTCCGGGGACTGTCGTGGGGTGGGGGGAGGGGGGAGGGACAGCATTAGGAGATACACCTAATGCTAAATGACGAGTTAATGGGTGCAGGAAATCAACATGGCACATGGATACATATGTAACAAACCTGCACATTGTGCACATGTACCCTAAAACCCTAAAGTATAATAAAAAAAAAAAAAAAAAAAAAAGAATACATCTCCTCCGTTCCAAGATGGCCAAATAGGAACAGCTCCAGTCTGCAGCTCCCAGCGTGATAGATAAGAAGGGTGATTTCTGCATTTCCAACTGAGGTACCTGGTTCATCTCATTAGGACTGGTTGGAAAGTGGGTGCAGCCCACAGAGGGCAAGCCGAAGCAAGGCAGGGCATCGTCTCACCTGGGAAGTGCAAGGGGTTCGGAGGATTTCCTTTTCCTACCTAAGGGAAGCCGTGACAGACTGCACCGGGAAAATCGGGACAATGCCACCTAAACACTGCACTTTTGCAAAGGTCTGAGCATACCGCACACAAGGAGATTATATCCCACACCTCGCTCAGTAGGTCCCACGCCCACGGTGCCTTGATCTTTGCTAGTCCCAGATCGAACTGTGAGGTGGCAAGCCTGGCTGTGGGAGGGGCGTCCACCATTGCTGAGGCTTGAGTAGGTAAACAAAGCCACCAGGAAGCTTGAACTGGGTGAAACCCACCGCAGCTCAGCTAGGCCCACCTGCCTCTGTAGACTCCACCTCTGGGGGCGGGCATTGCTGAAAAAAAGGCAGCAGAAACTTCTAAAACTTAAACGTCCCTGTCTGACAGCTCTGAAAAGAGCAGTGGTTCTCCCAGCATGGCGTTTGAGCTCTGAGAACGGGCAGACTGCCTCCTCAAGTGGGTCCCTGACCCCCATGTAGCCTAAATGGAAGTAGTAGTAACTCCCAATAGGGGCGACCGACACTTCATACAGCCAGGTGCCCCTCTGAGACAAAGCTTCCAGAGGAAGGATCAGGCAGCAATATTTGCTGTTCTGCAGCCTCTGCTGGTGATACCCAGGCAAACAGGGTCTGGAGTTAACTTCCAGCAAACTCCAACAGACCTGCAGCTGAGGGACCTGACTCTTAGAAGGAAAACTAACAAACATAAAGGAATAGCATCAACAACATCAACAAAAAGGACATCCACACCAAAACCCCATCTGTAGGTCACCAGTATCAAAGGCCAAAGGTAGATAAAACCACAAAGATGGGGAGAAACCAGAGCAGAAAAGCTGAAAATTTTAAAAACCAGAGCACCTCTTCCCCTCCAAAAGATCACAGCTCCTCACCAGAAATGGAAAAAAGCAGGATGGAGAATGACTTTGACGAGTTGACAGGAGCAGGCTTAAGAAAGTCGGTAATAACAAACTTCTCTGAGCTAAAGGAGGATGTTCGAACCCATCGCAAGGAAGCTAAAAACCTTGAAAAAAGATTAGACGAATGGCTACCTAGAATAAACAGTGTAGAGAAGACCTTAAGTGATCTGATGTAGCTGAAAACCATGGCACAAGAACTACGTGACACATGCACAACCTTCAGTAGCCGATTTGATCAAGTGGAAGAAAGGGTATCAGTGATTGAAGATCAAATGAATGAAATGAAGCGAGAAGAGAAGTTGAAAAAAAAAAGAGTAAAAAGAAACAAACAAAGCCTCCAAGAAATATGGGATTATGTGAAAAGACCAAATCTATGTCTGATTGGTGTAACTGAAAGTGATGGGGAGAATGGAACCAAGCTGGAAAACACTCCTCAGGATATTATCCAGGAGAATGTCCCCAACCTAGCAAGGCAGGCCAACATTCAAATTCAGGATATACAGACAACATCACAAAGACACTCCTTGAGAAGAGAAACCCCAAGACATATAATTGTAACATTCACCAAACTTGAAACGAAGGAAAAACTGCTAACGGCAGCCAGAGAGAAAAGTCTGGTTACCTACAAAGGGAAGCCCATCAGACTAACAGTGGATCTCTCAGCAGAAACTCTACAAGCCTGAAGAGAGTGGGGGCCAATATTCAACATTTTTTTTTTATACTTTAACTTCTAGGGTACATGAGCACAACGTGCAGGTTTGTTACATATGTATACTTGTACCATGTTGGTGTGCTGCACCCATTAACTTGTCATTTACATTAGGTATATCTCTTAACACTATCCCTCCACCCTCCCCCCACCCCACGACAGGCCCCGCCAATGTGTGATGTTCCCCGCCCTGTGTCCAAGTGTTCTCATTGTGCAATTCCCACCTATGAGAGAGAATATGAAGTGTTTGGTTTTTTGTCCTTGTGACAGTTTGTTCAGAATGATGGTTTCCAGCTTCCACCCATCACCCTACAAAGCACATGAACTCATCCTTTTTTATGCCTGCATAGTATTCCATGGTGTATATGTGCCACATTTTCTTAATCCAGTCTATCATTGATGGACATTTGGGTTGGTTCCAAGTCTTTGCTATTGTGAAAAGTGCTGCAGTAAACATATGTGTGCATGTGTCTTTATCATAGCCTGATTTATAATCCTTTGGGTACATACCCAGTAATTGGATTGCCAGGTCAAATGGTATTTCTAGTTCTAGATCCTTGAGGAATCACCACACTGTCTTCCACAATGGTTGAACTAGTTTACAGTTCCATCAACAGTGTAAAAGTGTTCCTATTTCTCCACATCCTCTCCAGCACCTGTTGTTTCCTGACTTTTTAATGATTGCCATTCTAACTGGTGTGAGATGGTATCCATGGTGGTTTTGATTTGCATTTCTCTGATGGTCAGTGATGATGAGCATTTTTTCATGTGTCTGTTGGCTGCATAAATGTCTTCTATTGAGAAGTCTCTGTTCATATCCATCACTCATTTTTGATGGGATTTTTTTTTCTTGTAAACTTGTTTGAGTTCTTTGTAGATTCTTGATATTAGCCCTTTGTCAGATGAGTAGATTGCAAAAATTTTCTCCCATTCTGTAGGTTGCCTGTTCACTCTGATGGTAGTTTCTTTGACTGTGCAGAAGCTCTTTAGTTTAATTAGATCCCATTTGTCAATTTTGGCTTCTATTGCCATTACTTTTGGTGTTTTAGATATTAAGTCCTTGCCCATGCCTATGTCCTGAATGGTATTGCCTAGGTTTCCTTCTAGGGTTTTTATGGTTTTAGGTCTAACATTTAAGTCTTTAATCCATCTTGAATTAATTTTTGTATAAGGTATAAGGAAGGGATCCAGTTTCAGCTTTCTACATATGGCTAGCCAGTTTTCCCAGCACCATTTATTAAATAGGGAATCCTTTCCCCATATCTTGTTTTCGTCAGGTTTGTCAAAAATCAGATGGTTGTAGATGTATGGTATTATTTCTGAGGGCTCTGTTCTGTTCCACTGGTCCATATCTCTGTTTTGGTACCAGTACCATGCTGTTTTGGTTACTGTAGCCTTGCAGTATAGTTTGAAGTTGGGTAGCGTGATGCCTCCAGCTTTGTTCTTTTGGCTTAGGATTGACTTCGCGATGCGGGCTCTTTTTTGGTTCCATATGAACTTTAAAGTAGTTTTTTCCAATTCTGTGAAGAAAGTCATTGGTAGCTTGATGGGGATAGCATTGAATCTATAAATTACCTTGGGAAATATGGCCATTTTCACAATATTGATTCTTCCTGTCCATGAGCATGGAATGTTCTTCCATTTGTTTTTGTCCTCTTTTATTTCATTGAGCAGTGGTTTGTAGTTCTCCTTGAGGAGGTCCTTCACATCCCTTGTAAGTTAGATTCCTAGGTATTTTATTCTCTTTGAAGCAATTGTGAATGGCAGTTCACTCATGATTTGGCTCTCTGTCTGTTATTGATGTATAAGAATGCTTGTGATTTTTGTACATTGATTTTGTATCCTGAGACTTTGCTGAAGTTGCTAATCAGCTTAAGGAGATTTTGGGCTGAGACGATGGGGTTTTCTAAATATACAGTCATGTCATCTGCAAACAGGGACAATTTGACTTCCTCTTTTCCTGACTGAATACCCTTTATTTCTTTCTCCTGCCTGACTGCCATGGCCAGCACTTCCAACACTATGTTGAATAGGAGTGGTGAGAGACGGCATCCCTGTCTTGTGCCAGTTTTCAAAGGGAATGCTTCCAGTTTTTGCCCATTCAGTATGATATTAGCTGTGGGTTTGTCATAAATAGCTCTTATTATTTTGAGATACGTTCGATCAATACCTAATTTATTGAGAGTTTTTAGCATGAAGGGCTGTTGAATTTTGTCAAAGACCTTTTCTGCATCTATTGAGATAACCATGTGTTTTTGTCTTTGGTTCTGTTTATATCCTGGATTACGTTTATTGACTTGCATATGTTGAACCAGCCTTGCATCCAAGGGATGAAGCCAACTTGATCTTGGTGGATAAGCTTTTTGATGTGCTACTGGATGTGGTTTGCCCGTATTTTGTTGAGGATTTTGGCATCGATGTTCATCAGGAATATGGGTCTAAAATTCTCTTTTTTGGTTGTGTCTCTGCCAGGCTTTGGTATCAGGATGATGCTGGCCTCATAAAATGAGTTAGGAAGGATTCCCTCTTTTTCTATTGATGGGAATAGTTTCAGAATGGTACCAGCTCTTCCTTGTATCTCTGGTAGAATTTAGCTGTGAATCCATCTGGTCCTGGACTTTTTTTGGTTGGTAGGCTATTAATTACTGCCTCAATTTCAGAGCCTGTTATTGGTCCATTCAGGAATTCAACTTCTTCCTGGTTTAGTCTTGGGAGTGTGTATGTGTTCAGGAATTTATCCATTTCATCTAGATTATCTAGTTTATTTGTGTAGAGGTGTTTATAGTATTCTCTGATGGTAGTTTGTATTTCTGTGGTATCGGTGGTGATATCCCCTTTATCATTTTTTATTGCGTCTATTTGATTCTTCTCTCTTTTCTTCTTTATTAGTCTTCCTAGCGGTCTCTCAATTTTGTTGATCTTTTCAAAAAACCATCTCCTGGATTCATTGAACTAGAAATACCATTTGACCCAGCGATCCCATTATTGGGTATATACCCAAAGGATTATAAATCATGCTACTATAAAGACACATGCACATGTATGTTTACTGCAGCATTATACACAATAGCAAAGACTTGGAACCAACCCAAATGTCCATCAATGATAAACTGGATTAAGAAAATGTGGCATATATACACCATGGAATACTATGCAGCCATAAAAAAGAATGGATTCATGTCCTTTGTAGGGACATGGATGAAGCTGGAAACCATCATTCTCAGCAAACTATCGCAAGGACAGAAAACCAAACACCTCATGTTCTCACTCATAGGTGGGAACTGAACAATGTGAACACTTGGACACAGGGTGGGGAACATCACACATCGGGGCCTGTCGTGGGGTGGGGCTTGGGGGAGGGGTAGGATTAGGAGAAACACCTAATGTAAATGACAAGTTAATGGATGCAGCAAGCCAACACGGCACGTGTATACATATGTGACAAACCTGCATGTTGTGCACATGTACCCTAGAACTTAAATTATAATAACAAAAAAAATTCTAGTAAGAAAAAAAAATAAGTCTCCTAATAAAAAAGGGCAAGGTAAGTATAAAATGATAATGTTATGATAATTGTCACATTGCTCTTTTTTTGTATCCAGGTCACTCTACGTTTCTATTAATTCGTCATTTTCAATTGTGTACATTAAACAAGATGCAATGAGCAAATACTCAATGCTATGCATCACTTAGAGATTGCTCCTTTCTGCCCTAGTCCATAAATAATATTCTCTTGACTCTGGGGCAGAGAAGACCCATTGGAATGATGTTCCAGAAAATAAAGTAGGAACTAAGGGGCCAGCTTTAACAGTACTCCTTCTGGGAACTCCAGTAAAGATCGGAGAGGACCTTGCAGACTCCACAGCCTAATGAGGTCTCCAATCACTCACCCTGACAGAGATCTGCTATGTTATTCACTCATCAACTTGCTGGATGTATCACAAGTATTAAGTACTTTTAAGAAATATGCAACAGTATTTAGCTTATTACAGATACAGGTGATGCCTAATAAACATTTCTTGACTTCCAAAAGCTTACAAGAATTAAAAAAGATAAGATACTGGAATTAGCTAAGTAAAAGTAAAAAGTGGGATATTGAGGCAGTGGTATTATGCAGTATTGCATGATAGAGCATAGGCTTACACTGATATCAATATTTGTTATAAAACTATAGTAATTAAAATAGTGTATCATTTACACAAGACTAGCCAAATAGATCAGTGGTGCCGAACAGAGAACAATATCACAAATAATCAAATCAAATTAATAAAAACAGCAAGAACATGCCACTTTCACCAAACAGATTAAGTGCTTGACAATGCCAACTGTTGGCAAGAATGGTGAGAAAAGGAAACCCTTACACACAGGAAGTAGAACAAATTATAATAGCCTCTAGGAGAGCAAGTTGGCAGTATTTGGAAAAACTGAAAATAATCAAACCATATGACCCAACAATTCAACTTCTCAGTATTTATCCTGTAGAAACTTTCACACAGCTCCACACACTGAAACTCTGCACAAAGAGACATAAAAATTTGCTCAATTCATCACTCTTATAACCACAAGGCATTAAGAAAATGTCATGTTTGATCAAAGAATGGTGTTAAGACAAAGAGGACCACGGATTTATAATTTTAAATAAAACTTGGTTATTTACTAAATATCTCATTGCAGGAAGGAAAGAGGGAAATATTTACTATCCAGAGACTGAGCACACACTATATACCTCAGTTCCTTAGTATATCAAAATCACAGACTTCCTTCAGTATATGAGCACTTCCTGAAAAAGCCCTCCAAGAATTTACTTCAGTTTTCCGGGGAATTGAAGCCTTCTGACATTCACGTAGACCTCATGATACTCAGTAGGGAGGGGAGAGTAGACTTCATTATATGTCAGCAATCTTCAAATGGCTGTCAGAAAGATATGGTGGTAAGATGTGTTTAAAAAGGGATTGGAGTGCATTTTCAGTAAAACATAAGTACTTATCATTTTGATAAAATTTCTCTAATAACTAAGTTAATAATGATTTAATAAAGAAGATTTCTCAGTAGTGGGCAAATAAAATACGATATATATTCAAAGTAGTTCCATGAATGAAATTGATGTATATGTATCAGCAGGGAGGTATATCTACAAAATGGATCTAAGTAAAATAAATGGCAGCAAAAAGATATGTGTAGTATAATACATACATTGTTTAAAAAATAAGGAGTTTCAGGTTTTAGGCTCCATATAAATGTAGTAAAATGGACTAATAGGATATACACTAAATTCATCATAAAGGTTGTTTGAGGAGAGAAGAAGGAATTGCCTTTTGTTTACTAAAGAACAGCTGAATTATCTGCTGAGACATAGTAGTAGAGGATATTTGCTGGATGGTGTAAGCAATCAGGCATTTAATGAGGGGTATCTATCTTTATGGAAACAAAAACAAAGATTAATGCTTGGAGCAGACTATAAACCCAGTTTTTTAGTCCAGAAGACAGTGAGCTGAGATTTCTAGACACTGAGCTCTCAGTGTTTTTAGATGGTGGAGTGAGGACAGCAGGGGCCACCCGATGGAGTTCCCAGTTTACAGTCTGAATGTTTGTGATAATGGCATAGACATCACTATCACAGTTTAGCTGTTTTCTGGAGCAGAGTTTGGAAGATGTGGGAGTTCCTGTGACATTTCTGAGTGGCCCATGGAGTCCAGCTCCTGGAACAAAGGTTGCTTATACATGGTTTGCTGTAGTGATGAGTTCTTTGAAGTTTATATCACTTTGCCTGGCTTCGGTGCGGAGGGCTTTTTCAGATCCTGGGGAAAGGGTAGATAGAAGGCAAACTGAGTCCTTATATAATGATCTGGGCAGATCAAGTTTTAGTTCTCGGTGATGCCAAATCAGGAGGGAGGGAGAAAAATTGGAAACGTCAATTTGGAGAGTTATAACTAGATATTGAAGGAAACTAGAAAATTGAGAATTTGGTTAGGCCTGAAAAAAATGTGTAAAATGGCTGGATCAGTTGAATTTACAGGTACATAATAAAACCTTAAAGGCAATAAGTAGAAGTAGAATCTGATAACCATAAGGGCATGTTATATTATTTCATTGAAACATATTTTTTCTCTATAGTTAACCTTTTTGATTAAAGATAAAGTAATAATTGTTATTGCTTATAAAATATTTTTCTCATAAAATTTGGCCTGATTATTTAAGTAAGTTCAACAAGAATAGTAACTGACCACATAGGCCTTTTTAGATATGATTTATGAAACTTTTTATTTTAAAAAATCTCAGGGTGGACATTTAAAATCCTCTTGAGGCTATGAAGCCAAGCCAGTAATTTATCATTAGTCTTCATCTGCAGTATCTATAGATTTGAGTGAATCTCAGTCTTGAGTGGATATCCTAAGGTTCTTGGGCCTGCCAGGAGGTGAAACTTCTTACTCACCTGTAAGGCTAGGAAACCTGTAAGCCAGGTACCAGCCTAGTTTTTTTTTTTTGTTTTTTGTTTTTTTTTTTTAGAGTGCTTTGTAAGCACCAACTTAATAAAGTTAACCATAGTTCCTTAAAACTGTGTGATGATGATATGGACAGGACACAGGGAAATGCTGGGTAGAAGAGGGCATGATCCCTGGCAAGGGCTCCACCCTCAATCCTGGATCCACCACCCAAAGTGAGAACTAGTTCTGTTTTCCTGCGCAAATGTTGCCTTTTGGCCAGCCCCACTGCCTATCCTGTGCCCATAGGAGCCCCAAACCCAGACTCAGAGCATACATACACACAGAAGAGAGAAATATCTGGACATCGGGAGGAGAAGAAGCAGCTGGATGTTAGAGACTGGTCAGAGAGGAGTTTGGCTGGGGACGACGGGACCCCAGGGGAAGATTATCTTCCCACTCCACCCCCTTTCAAGCTCCCCTTCCCTCTGGAGCCACTTCCACTGCTCAATAAAGCCCTCCACATTCACCAACCTTCAATTCATTCATGTGACCTGATTCTTCCTGAATGCTGGGCAAGAACTCAGATACTAAGAGGGTAGCGTGTAAAACCTGTCAACCTGACCCTCCACTTAGCCGTCAATGGATGGCAAATACTAAAAGAGCACTGATAGTAACACACACCCTCTGGGGCTCCACGGGTCGCAGACAACCCGTCCCGGACAGCACAGCTAAAAGAGCATTGTCACATGCTTGGACGCTGCTTCAGGACCCGCACAAAGGCTGCTCTCCCCAGAGAGGAGCAACCAGCCAGTCCCAGCGTTCATTTGCTCTGGTTCCTGCACCCGTCTGCCTGCATGCTCCCCCTCCTGCAAGGGGTCTGAGAGCTGTGGGAAAACTCTCTCTTTCTCTCTCTCTCTCTCTCTCTCTCCCTCTCTGCCACGTGAGGATATAACAAGAAAATGATCATCTACAAACCAGGAAGAGTGCCCTAACCAGATACTGAGTCTGCCAGCACCTTTGTCTTGGTCTTCCCAGCATCCAAACTGTGAGAAATAAACGTTTATACAGTGTAAAACATCCAGTGTATGGTAAATTTTTTTTTTTTTTTTGAGACAATCTTGTTCTGTCACCCAGGCTGGAGTGCAGTGGCACAACCTCTGCCTCCTGTGTTCAAGCAATTCTCCTGCCTCAGCCTTCTGAGTAGCTGGGACTACAGGCATGCACCACCAGGCCTAGCTACTTTTTTTTATTTTTAATAGAGACAGGGTTTCTCCACATTGGCCAGGCTGGGCTCAACCTCAAGTGATCCACCCGCCTTGACCCCTCAAACTGCTGGGATTACGGGCATGAGCCGCCACACCCGGCCAAGTCTATGGTAATTTGTTATAGCAGCCCAAACTGACTAAAACAGCAATTTTATGAGTTCATCAGATTTTTATTGGAGTTTCGGAAATCTCGATCATTGGTATGATCTCAAAATTACTTAGGCAAAGCCATCAGAACTCTATCTCAAAATACCTAACATAGTCCTTTTCCATGGGTTTCTGAGACAGTTTTCTTTAAAGTGTTCTGTAGCTGTAAGAGCTCTTAGGAAAGCATAAGAGTAAAATAACTATCTGTGGATGACAAGACTTAAGATGGCTATAGTTAAAGATCTAATGAAAGTTCATTATAAAAATACAATTGATGAGGAAATTTGGTTGCTTTATTACATGACATTTTAAATAATAACTGAACTTTTAACCTATAACATTATATGAGGATGTATCTTAAATAGGAAGACCATTGATGATTTATAGGAACTTTATATTCCTTCTGAAATAATCTCTCTTCTTTGACAATGCTTCCCATGGATTTAGTGAAAAAAATAATAAATCTAACTAGCCTACATCTCTCTTTTAACAAGGTAAGAAAACAAATCCTTTGATGTTTTCTGGGGCTCTCTGGGAAACCTCAAGTTCACTTCAAGGTCAAGAAAAGTTGTCCAAAATGTCAAAAGGTTTGAATATTCAATTAAATAAGATCATATGTAATTGTGAAAAAATACTTAGTTATCTATTTAACAATAATGGTCATAAAATACCTCAAATATAAATATAGGAGATAACATGTTTTCAATTAAAAAATTGAAGACATGATAAAAACAACACAGCGCAGAAAACTATTTTGAAAAGACACAGAATCTTTGTTTTCCGAGCTAAACAGAAACCTTTAATCATTTTTTTTTTTTTTTTAAGGTGGGGTTTCACCATGTTGCCCACACTGGTCTAGAACTCCTGGGCTCAAGTGATCCACCCACCTCGGCCTCCCAAAGTGCTAGGATTAACAGGCATGAGCCTCTATCTCTTATTAAGAACAGATTGATGAGCCAAGAAACTTTATCATTTTAACAGAGAGAAAATCAAACTCTAGTCTTGTGTCAATATGTTATTTTCCTAATTTGAAAAAAAAAAAAAAAAAAAAGCCTGGGCACAGTGGTTCACCCTTGTAATCCCAGCACTTTGGGAAGCCAAGGAGGGCGGAACACCTGAGGTCAGAAGCTCAAGACCAGCCTGGCCAACATGGTGAAATCCTGTCTCTACTAAGAACACAAAAAAATTATGTAAGCATGGTGGCACACAACTGTAGTCTCAGTTACTTAGGAGGCTGAGGCAGGAGAATCACTTGAACCTGGAAGGGGGAGGCGTGCAGTGAGCTGAAATCGCACCACTGCACTCCAGCCTTGGGTGACAGAAGGAGACGCCGTCTCAATAAAAACAAACAAACCAAAGAATCTGGCCAGGCACAATGGCTCATGCTGGTGATCTCAGCAATTTGGGAGGCCAAAGCAGGAGTATCACTTGGGAGCCAGGAGTTCAAGGCTGCAAGAAGCTATGAAGCTATGATCACACCACTGCACTCCAGCCTAGGTGACAGAGAGAGAGACCCTACCTCTGAGAAAAAAAAAAAAAAGTCTTATAAATAAAGCCATTTAATCTTAGCCAATTTTGCCCTCACAAAATTAAATTCCCTTTCTGCAAACTTTCTACAACTTTCTAGATTCATTCGGGTTCTGTCCTATGCTTTCCCTTTTTCTTATTTTACTTTAAGACAAAATTATTCTGCTTTTTTCCTTAACAAAAACACATTCTACATTCCTTGCATACTTTTCATATAAAAACACATTGTACTTTACTCCCATACCTTACATACAACGTTGTTTTTCTTCAATATTATTGTTTCTAGAAGTTTTATTTTTATCGGTTACAAATTTTAACTATTTTCACTAACGGTCAAAATATTTTCTAGAACTATTTGGTTTATTGTCAAGTCTTTCTTAAACTTTTTTTTTAGTTTAACAAATAGTTTTATTCTAATATGAAAGGCATCCAGGTTATCTAGACCTCCATACAACCAGAAGCTAAAATTCCAGATTTCATAAAGTTAAATAAATTTAAATAATATTGAATATAATCATTTACTTACTAGCATTTTTTAGTTTTTAATTTGTTTTTTTAATTGACATAATAATTATACATATATGGAGTATGTAGTGATGTTATGATACATACAAAGTATAGTGATCAGATCAGGGTAATCAGCATATACATCATCTCAAACATTTATCATTTATTTGTGTTAGGAATGTTCAATGTCCTCCTTTAGCTATTTGAAACTACCTAACATATTACTGCCAACTATAGTCATCCTACAGTGCTATAGAGCACTAGAACTTATTTCTCATATTTAGCTGTAAGTTTGTATCCTTTAACCAATCTTCCCCTATTCTTCCCTTCCCCCTTTACTTCCCAGCCTCCAATATGCTCTGTTATAATTGTTACTTCTATGAGATCGTTTTTTAGCTTCTACATATGAATAAGAACATCCATCTTGCCACAAATGACAGGATTTTATTCTTTTTCATAGCTGATAGTAGTTCATTAACTATATATATTGCATTTTCTTTATGTATTCATCTGTTGTTGGATACCTAGGTTGATTCCATATCTTGGCTATTGTAAATGATGCTACAATAAACATGAGAGTGCAGGATTTCCTTTCCTTCGGATAAATGCCCAGAAGTGAGATTGCTGTAGTTCTATTTAATAGATTCTTGAGGAGCCTCCACACTGCTCTCCATAGTGGCTATACTAGTGTACATTCCCACCAACAGTGCATAAGAGTTTCCTTTTTTCCACATCCTTGCCAGCATTTGTTATTTTTTGTATTTTTGATGATAGCCATCCGAACTGGGATGAGATGATAGCTTATTGTGATTTTGACTCACATTTCCCTGAAGATTAATGTTGAGTATTTTTCATATTTTTTTGGCCATTCATATATCTTCTTTTGAGAAATGTCTGTTCAGATCATTTGCCCTTCTTTTAATAGAATTGTGTTTGTGTATGTGTGTGTGTGTGTTGTTTGTTTTTGATTTGTTTTGTTTTTTACTGTTGAGAAGTTTTTGTTCTTATATATTCCGGACGCTAATCCCCGTTGGCTAAATAGTTTGCAAATTTTTTTTTCTCATTCAACAAGTTGTCTTTCCACTCTGTTGGTTGTTTCACTTGCTCTGAAGCAGCTTTTCAGTTTGCTATAATCCCATTTGTTTATTTTTGCTTTTCCAGCCTGTGCTTTTGAGGTCTTATTCACAATATCTTTTCCCAGGCCAGTGTCCTGAAGCATTTCCCCTGTTTTCTACTAGTAGTTTTATAGTTTTTGGTCTTACATTTAGGATTTTGATTCATTTTGAGTTTTCTTTAGGGTGAGAGGTGGGAGTCTAGTTTCCTTCTTCTGCATATGTATATTCAGTTTTCCAAGCAACATTTATTGAAGAAACTGTCTTTTCCCCAATGAGTGTTCTTGGTGCTTCTATCAAAATCAGTTGTAACTTGATCACCTCCGTAAAGAAAAAAAAAAGGAGGAGGGATTACTGTGGATGGGAGGCAGGACTAGATTGCAGCTCCAACTTGGACAGACAGAGCAGTGTACGGAGGTTCGCATCGTGAATTTTTGCTTCAGAATGACTGTAGGAATAAATCTGAAAACCAGAGAGGACCCTGAAGGAAGCAGATTGCCCCTGCAGGACCCAGGAGACACCCCAAATAATGTGCTGGTATCCACAGATGAGAGATCCACAGATGGTTCACATCACAGGACTCTGGGCAGACAACCCCCGGTACCAGCCTGGAGCTGAGTACACTTGCTGGGTGGCTAGATTCAGAAGATAGATAACAGTCACTACAGCTCGGCTCACAGGAAGCCACATCCATAGAAAAATGGGGATAGTACTAAATCAAGAGAACACCCCTAAGACAAAAGAATCTGAACAACAGCCTTCAGCCCTAGAACTTCCCTCTGACAAAGCCTACCAAATGAAAAGGAACCAGAAAACCAACTCTGGTAATATAACAAAACAAGGTTCTTTAACACCTCCAAAAAATCATACTAGCTCACCAGCAATTAACCCAAACCAAGAAGAAATCCCTGATTTACCTGAAAAAGAAATCAGGAGGTTAGGTATTAAGCTAATCAGGGAGGCACCAGAGAAAGGCGAAGCTCTACGCAAGGAAATCCAAAAAACGATACAAGAAGTGAAGGGAGTAATATTCAAGAAAATAGATAGCATAAATAAAAAACAATCAAAACTTCAGGAAACAACAGACACAATTATAGAAATGCAAAATGCTCTGGAAAGTCTCAGCAATAGCACTGAAGAAGTAGAAGAAAGAAATTCAGATCTAAAAGACAAGGTCTTCAAATTAACCCAATCCAACAAAGACAAAGAAAAAAGAATAAGAAAATACAAGCAAAGCCTCCAAGCACTCTGGGATTATGTTAAACAATCAAACCTAAGAATAATCGGTGTTCCTGAGGAAGAATAGAAATCTATAAGTTTGGAAAACATATTTGGGGGAATAACTGAAGAAAATTCCCCAGCCTTGCTAGAGACCTAGACATCCAAATTCAAGAAGTCAAAGAACACCTGGGAAATTCATTGCCAAAAGAACATCTCCTAGGCACACTGTCTTCAGGTTATCTAAGTTAAGATGAAGGAAAGAATCTTAAAAACTGTGAAACAAAAGTACCAGGTAACTTATAAAGGAAAAACCTATCAGATTAACAGCAGATTTCTTAGCAGAAACCCTACAAGCTAGAAGGGATTGGGGCCGTATCTTCAGCCTCCTCAAACAAAACAATTATCAGCCAATAATTTTGTATCCAGTGAAATTAAACTTCATATATAAAGGAAAGATACAGTCTTTCTCAGACAAACAAATGATGGGGGAATTCACCACTACCAAGCCACTGCAACAAGAACTGCGAAAAGGAGCTCTAAATCTTGAAACAAATCCTGGAAATACATCAAAACAGAACCTCTTTAAAGCATAAATTTCACAGAACCTATAAAGCAAAAATACAATTTAAAAAACAAAAACGAAAAATGAAAAAACAAGGTATGCAGGCAACAAATAATACAGTGAATGGAATGGAACCTTACATCTCAATACTAACATTGAATGTAAATGGCCTAAATGCTCCACTTAAAAGATAAAAAATGGCAGAATGGATGAGAATTTACCAACTAACTCTCTGACGCCTTCAAGAGACTTACCTAACACATAAGGACTCATACAAACTTAAAGTAAAGGGGTGGAAAAAGACATTTCAGGTAAATGCACAACAAAAGCAAGCAGGAGTAACTATTCTTCCATCAGAAAAAAAAACAAACTTTAAAGCAACAGCAGTTAAAAAAGACAAAAAAGGGCATTATATAAGGATAAAAGGCCTTGTCCAACAGGAAAATATCACAATCCTAAACATTTATTCACCTAACACTGGAGCTCCCAAATTTATTAAACAATTACTAATAGACCAAAGAAATGAGATAGACAGCAACACAATAATAGTGGGAAACTTTAATACTCCACTCACAGTACCAGACAGGTCACCAAGACAGGAAGTCAACAAAGAAACAGTGGATGTAAACTATACCCTGGAACAAACAGGCTTAATAGCAATATACAGAACATTCCATCCATCAACTGCAGAATATACATTCTATTCAACAGCACATGGAACTTTCTCCAAGATAGACCATATGATAGACCACCAAACAAGCCTCAATAAATTCAAAAAAATTGAAATTATAACAAAGCACTCTCTCGGACCACAGTGGAATAAAACTAAAAATCAACTCCAAAAGAAACCTTTAAAACAATGCAAAAACATGGAAATTAAATAACCTGCTCCTGAATGATCATTGGGTCTAAAATGAAATCAAGATGAAAATTTAAAAATTCTTTGAATGAAATGACAATTGTAACACAACCTACCATAACGTCTAGGACACAGCAAAAGTGGTGCTAAGAGGAAAGTTCATAGCCCTAAACGCTTATGTCAAAAAGTCCAAAAGAGCACAAACAGACAATCTGCGTTCACACCTTAAGGAACTAGAGAAACAAAACAAAACCAAACCCAAACTCAGCAGAAGAAAGGCAATAACCAAGATCAGAGCAGATTGAATGAAATTGAAACAAAAAAAATACAAAAGATAAATGAAACAAAAAGTTGGATCTTTGAAAGAACCAATAAAATTGATAGACCATTAGCAAAATTAACCAAGAAAAGAAGACAGAAAATCCAAACAAGCTCAATTAGAAACAAAACGGGAGATATTACAACTAACACCACAAAAATAAAAAAGATTATTCAAGGCTACTATGAACACCATTATTCACATGAACTAGAAAACCTAGAATAGATGGATAAATTATGAGAAAGATACAACTCTCTTAGCTGAAACCAGGAAAAATTAGACACCCTGAACAGACCAATAACAAGCAGTGAGATTGAAATGGTAAATTTAAAATTACCAACAAAAAAAAGTCCAGGACCAGATGGATTCACAGCAGAATTCTACCAGACATTCAAAGAATTGGTACCAATCCTTTTGACACTACTCCACAAGATAAAGCGGGAACCCTCCCTAAATCATTCTATGAAGCCAGTATCACCATAATACCAAAATCAGAAAAGGACGTAACAAAAAAAGAAAAGTACAGACTGATATCCTTGATGAACATAGATACAAAAATCCTTAACAAAATACTAGCTAACTGAGCCCAACAACATATCAAAAAAAAAAAAAAAAAAAATCCACAATGATCAAGTGGGTCTCATACCGGGAATGCAAGGATGATTTAACATACGCAAGTCAATAAATGTGATACACCACATAAACAGAATTTAAAACAAAAATAAGATAATCACCTCAATAGATCCAGAAAAAGCATTCAAAAAAAATCCAGCATACTTTTATAACTCTCAGCAAAATTTGCATACAAGGGACATACCTCAATATAATAAAGCCATCTATGACAAACACACAGCCAACATAAAACTGAACAAGGAAAAGTTAAAAGCATTCCACCTGAGAACTGGAACAAGACAAGGATGCCCATTCTCACCACTTCTATTCAACATAGTACTGGAAGTCCTAGCCAGAGCAATCAGACAAGAGAAAGAAATAAAGGGCATCCAAATCAGTAAAGAGGAACTCAAACTGTTGCTGTTTGTTGACAGTATAATCGTTTATCTTGAAAACCCTAAAGACTCTTCCAGAAAGCTTCTAGAACTGATCAAAGAATTCAGCAAAATTTCCAGATGCAAAATTAATGTACACACACCAGTAGCTCTTCTACACACCAACAGCGACCAAGCTGAGAATCAAATCAAGAACTCAATCCCTTTTACAATAGCTGCAAAAAAAAAAAAAACTTCAAAATATACCTAACCAAGGAGGTGAGAGACCTCTACAAAAAAAACTACAAAACACTGCTGAAAGAAATCATTGATGACACAAGCAAATGGAAACACATCCCATGCTCATGGATGGGTAGAATCAATATTATGAAAATGACCATACTGCCAAAAGCAACCTACAAATTCAATGCAATTGCCATCAAAATACCACCATCATTCTTCACAGAATTAGAAAAAACAATTGTCAAATTCGTATGAAACCAAAAAGAGCTCACATAGCCAAAGAAAGACTAAGCAAAAAGAACAAATCTGGAGGCATCACATTACCTTATTTGAAACTATACTATAAGGCCATAGTCACCAAAACAGCATGGTACTGTATAAAAATAGGCATATACCAATGGAACAGAATGAAGAACCCAGAAATAAACCCAAATACTTACAGCCAACTGATCTTCGACAAAGCAAACAAAAACATAAAGTGGGGAAAGGACACTATATTCAACAAATGGTGCTGGGATAATTGGCTAGCCACACATAGGAGAATAAAACTGGATCCTCATCTATCAATTCATGCAAAAATCAACTCAAGATGGATTAAGGACTTAAATCTAAGATATGAAACTATAAAAATTCTAGAAGATAACATTGGTAAAACTCTTCTAGACACTGGCTTAGGCAAGGATTTCATGACCAAGAACCCAAAGGCAAATGCAATAGAAACAAAGATAAATAGCTGGGACCAAATTAGACCAAAGAGCTTTTGTATGGCAAAAGGAACAGTCAGGAGAGTAAACAGACAACCCACAGAGTGGGAGAAAATCTTCACAATCTATACATCTGACAAAGGACTAATATCCAGAAACTACAGTGAACTCAAATCAGTAAGAAAAAAAAATATCCCATCAAAAAGTGGGCTAAGGACTTGAATAGGCAATTCTCAAAAGAAGATATACAAATGGCCAACAAACATATGAAAAAATGCTCAACGTCGTTAATGATCAGGGAAATGCAAATCAAAACCACAATGTGATATCACCTTATTCCTGCAAGAATGGTCATAATCAAAACAAAAAACAGTAGATGCTGGCATGGATGTGGTGAACAGGGAACACTTCTACACTGATGATGGGAGTGTAAACCAGTAGAGCCTCTATGGAAAACAGTGTGGAGATTCCTTAAAGAACTAAAAGTAGAACTACCATTTGATCCAGCAACCCCACTACTGGGTATCTACCCAGAGAAAAAGACATCATTATTCAAAAAAGATACTTGCACACACGTTTATAGCAGCACAATTCACAATTGCAAAATCATGAAACCAACCCAAATGCCCACCAATCAATGAGTGGATAAAGTAACTAAGTCCTTGATTAAATAATGATTTTATGATTTACACCTGTAATTCCTATTATCCTCATTAATTGTCCCTTAATCCTTTACTTTCAGAAAATGTGAGGTTTTTGAAATAAATTTATAATAAAATGCCACCTATATTATCCAAATGTTTGTTTTTATTTTTTAAATATGCCATATTTGCCTAGAATTGAGTCACATATATTTCTGAAAAAGGCAAGTATTTTCAACAAAGTTTTGGTGTAGTTTTTTTAGAAAAATGTTGGATATGCACTTCAAAATAATCTCTATTCAATGTAGGAAAAAAATAAAATAATTTTCTCTTTCAAATGTAATACTTTAGATGTTTATAAGTTATCGATTAAAAGGGGCATTAGAGTTATAATGTACATATCCAAACTCATCATGAAAACTGCTTTTTAAATTTTTTACAAATTCAAACACATCAAATTTTAATGGATTTTGCTTCAATCTATAAATACTAAGCTACATGTCAATACATGTTTAAAGTTTGATGTTTTTAAATATCTACTTCCATTTAAAAGTGACATACATAAAGGCTTTGGCTTCTGTATGAGAACATGGTACTACAAGTTGCTAGAGTCATCTAAGAATCATAAAGTGTCGGCCAGAAGAATCTCAGAGAACTATGTCTGAGTCCTAATGCTGTTAAGTCAGACCTATTTTGGAACAACTTAATTCCAGATTTCTTGTAATGTGATGTAATGCCTATCTTTTGTATTTACTTTGGTTTTTTTTTTTTTTTTCAGGATATTTTGAGGTCTGGCAGTGCAATACCTCCAGTTTTGTTCCTTTTGCTCAGGATTGCTTTGCTATTTGAGGTCTTTTGTGTTTCCTTAGAAATGTTAGAATATTTTTTCTATTTTTGTGAAGAATGTCACTGGTATTTTGATAGGGGTTTCATTGAGCTTGTAGATTCTTTTGGGTGGCATTGTCATTTTAATAATACTAATTCTTCAATTCATGAGCATGGAATGTCTTTGCATTTGTTTGTATCCTCTTTAATTTCTTTCATCAGTGTTTTATAGTGTTCCTTGTAGAGGTTTTTCACCACCTTGGTTAAATTCATTCTTAGGTGGTTTTATTTTTTGTAGCTGTTGTAAGTGGGATTGCCTTCTTGATTTTCAACTAGTTCATTGTTCATATATAGAAACCCTACTGATGTTATTAGTTTTTAATTGACAAGTATTTGTATGTATTCACAGGATACACAGTGTTGTTTTGATACATATAGTGTGTAGTGATCAGATCAATGTAATTAACATTCATTATCTCAAATATTTAACATTACTTTCTGTTGGGATACTTCACTGTTAATTTTGGTATTTTGTCACTTGCAACGAATATCATTCTCAAATGATATAATAACCTTGTAATGTTTTCTTGGAATGTAATACTTGCTCTACCGATTCAAAAATTGGTTAAAAGAAAAAAATATTGGGAGGAAGTGCTTAATAAAACTCACAAAATATTGGGGAGGAAGTAGGTAATAAAACTCAATATACATTCTTTAAAAAAAAATTCTTAGCAAATACAGGCATAGACTGGACACAGTGGCTAATGCCTGTAATCCCAGCACTTTGAGAGGCTGAGGTGAGCAGATCACTTGAGGCCAGGAGTTCGAGACCAGCCTGGCCAATAAGGTGAAACCCCGTCTCTACTAAAAATACAAAAATTTGCCGGGCGTGATGGCACATGCCTGTAATCCCAGCTACTCTGGAGACTGAGGCACATGAATGGCTTGAACCCAGGAGGCAGAGGTTGCAGTAAGCCAAGATTATGCCACTGCACTTCAGCCTGGGCAACAGAGAGAAATTCTGTCTCAAAAAACAAACAATAACAAAAAAAAAAGGCATACTTTGTTTTACTGTACTTCACTTTATATTTTACAGATAATTGTGTTTTTTACCAATTGAAGGTTTGTGGTAACCCCATGTCCAACAAGTCTAACAATGCCATATTTTTTAACAACATGTGCTCATTTCGTATCTCTCACATTTTGGTAATTCCAACAATATTTTAAACTGTTTCATTATTATATTCATTATGACTATCTGTGATCAGTAATCTTTGATGTTACTATTATAATTGTTTTGGGGTGCCATGAACCAGGCCCATATGAGATGGTGAACTTAATTAATAAGTGTTGATTATGTTCTAACTGCTCCACTGACCAACCATTCCCCGGTCTCTCTCCCTTTCCTCAGGCTTCTGTATTCCCTGAGAGGCAATAACATATTATAATTAGGCTAATTAATAATCCTACAATTGTTTCTGAGTGTCAAAATGAAAGGAAAAGTTGTACACGTCTCTCTTTAAGTCAAAAGAGAAATGATTAAGCTTACTGAGGAAGGCATGTTGAAAGCTGAGATACGCTACAAGCTAGGCCCCTTGTGTCAAACAGTGATCCAAGTAATAAATGGAAAGGAAAACTTAAAGAAAATTAAAAGTGCTGCTCCAGTGAACACACAAATGATAAGAAAGCGAAACAGCCTTATTGCTGATATGGAGAAAGTTTTAATGGTCTAGATAGAAGATCAAACCAACCACAGCATTCCCTTAAGCCACAGCCTAATCCACAGCAGGGCTCTAAATTTCTTCAATTCTATGAAAGCTGAGAGAAGCGAGGAAGCTATCAGAGAAAAGTTTGAAGCTAGCAGAAGTTAGTTCATGAGGTTTAAGAAAAGAAGCCATCTATATATACCACAAAAGTGCAAGGTGAAGTAGCAAATGCTGATGTAGAATCTGCAGCAAGTTATCTAGAAAATCTTGCTAAAATAATTGCTGAAACTGGCTACACTAAACAACAGATTTTCTATGTAGATAAAACAGCCTTCTATTGGAAGAAACACCATTTAGGACTTTCATGGCTAGAATGAAGCAGTCAATGCCCACTTTCAAAACTTTAAAGGACAGGCTGATTCTCTTGTTAGAGGTTAATGAGCTGGTGACCTCAAGTTGAAACCAATGTTCATTTACCATTCTAAAAATCCTAAAGCCATTGGCCAGGCACGGTGGCTCATGCCTGTAATCCCAGCACTTTGGGAGGCAGAGGCGGGAGGATCACAGGGTCAGGAGATTGAGACCATCCTGGCTAACATGGTGAAACCCCATCTCTACTAAAAATAGAAAAAAATTAGCCGGGCGTGGTGGTGGGCACCTATAGTCCCAGCTACTCAGGAGGCTGAGGCAGGAGAATGGCGTGAACCCGAGAGGCAGAGTTCACAGTGAGCCAAGATCACGCCACTGCACTCCAGCCTGGGTGACAGAGCAAGACTCTGTCTCAAAAAAAAAAGAAAAAAAAAATCCTAAAGCCATTAAGAATTATGCTAAATGTACTCTACCTGTGTTCTATGAATGGAATAACAAAACCTAGATGACACCATATCTGTTTACATCATGGTTTACTGAATATTTTAAGCCCATTGTTGAGACCTACTGCTCATTAAAAAAAGATTACTTTTAAAATATTAAGGTTAATTGACAATGCACCTAGCCACTAAAGAGCTCTGATAGTGATGTAGAAGAAGATTAATGTTTTTATGCCTGCTAACACCACATCTATTCTTTAGCCCATGGATCAAGGGGTAATTTTTACTTTCCAGTTTTATTATTTAAGAAATATATTTCTTAATGCTACAGCTGCCATAAATAGTGATTCCTCCAATGGATCTGTGCAAAATAAACTGAAAACTTTTTAGAAAGGATTCATAATTCTAGATGCCATTAAAAACATTCATGATTCATGGAAGAGGTCAAAATATCAACATTAACAGGAGTTTGGAAGTTGATTCCAACCCTCATGAATGACTTTGAGAGGTTCAAGACTTCAATAGAGGAAATAACTACACATTGGGTAGTGATAGCAAAAGAAATAGAATTGGAAGTGGACCCTAAAGATGTAACTGAATTGCTGCAATATCATAATAAAGCTTGAACAGATGAAGACTTGCTGCTAAGAAAGTGGCTTCTTGAGACAGAATCAATTCCTGGCAAAAATTCAGTGAACATTGTTAAAATTACAACAAAATATTTAGAATATTACATAAACTTAGTTGATAAAGTAATGGCAGGGTTTGTGAGGATTGACTCTAATTTTGAAAAAAGTTCAACTGCATGTAAAATAGTATTCAACAGCATCTCAAATCTTTCATGAAAGGAAGAATAAATAGATGCAGAAAACTTTATTTTCTATTTTAAGATACTACCACAGCCACCACAACCTTTGGCAATCACCATCCTGATCAGTCAACAGCCATCAACATCAAGGTAAGAGCCTCCACTAGGAAAAAGATTACAACCTGCTGAAGGTTCAGATGATCAGTAGCATTTTTTAGCAATAAAGTTTTTTATATGGTATGTATATATTTTTAAACATATGTATATTGCACACTTAATAGATTACAGTGTAGTGTAAACTTAACTTTTATATGTACTGGGAAACAAAATAAATAGTGTGACTTGCTTTATTGAAATTTATCGTTATTTGGTGGTCAGGAACTGAGCCTGCAATATCTCCAAGATATGCTTGTATGAATAAAAAGAAACTTCTTTAAAGGTATCTTCTAGAAGAATTATATTTAATGAAAGATTAGAACCATTCTTGAGTTGAACAACATAGAAATACCCACTTTCACTGGTACTCACATCATTATATTACAGATGCCAGCCACTACAGTTACACACACGTGCACCCACTCTTACACAATAATTGAGGTATAAATACTAGAAATAAATAGATCAGATTCTAATTATTTTCAGATGATTTGACAAAATCAAATACTCAAAAAATCTGGAATAACTGCTATGAGACTGCACAACCACAGGTCCTGCTAACTTAAATACTACATGTTTGACACATATTTTCTTTTTCACTCCACAAATGTATATTGTGTACCATGTGTTAGTTATTATGCTAAATTTTGGAGATTCAAGTGAAGCAACATAGCACAGTCTTTGACATTTATGAAATTGTGTCTACTGTGAGAGACAAACATTAATCTAATGTTTACACTGACATAAATCATAGTGTGATAAATCTTTTTTTTTTTTTTTGAAAATTTGACTCTGGGCAAGAATCTCGGTCTGTCTTCCAGGCTGGAGTGTGGTGGCATGATCTCAGCTCACTGCAACCTCTGCTGCCCGGGATTCAAGCAATTCTCCTGCTTCAGCCTCCCAAGTAGCTGGGATTACAGGCACCTGCCACTGCCCCTGGCTAGTTTTTGTAGTTTTAGTAGAGACAGGGTTTCAACATCTTGGCCAGGCTGGTCTTGAACTCCTGACCTCGTGCTCCACCTGCCTCAGCCTCCCAAAGTGCTGGGATTACAGCCATGAGCCACCACACCGAGCCAATAAATCCTCTTAATGGAATAAATAACAACCTATGGGGTAATCCAATTTAATCTGAGGAACTGAAAAAAAAAAAAAACTTTTTAAGACATTTAAAGAATGATGAGAAGTTAATTATATGAGACAGAGAAAGGAGGGGAAAATGTTTCCAAAAGAAAAATAACACATGCAGCAGCACTCAGAGTGGGCATACGCCATTACAGAAACTGAAAGATTGTTAGTGTTGTTGAGAGACATTTCTCCATAAGAGGTATTATGGATGACTTGAATCAACTCTTTTACTGGACTATCTTTCCAAAATATTTATATAGCAAACAACCTTGGAAGATACATAGCTTCTCCCTGTGGGGCAAAGTGCAGATCTGTTTCCCCATGCAGAACAATAAAGATAACATCTTCCTCCAGGGCAAAGTTTGGACAAGTTTGCTAGCAGCCTACTTTTTAGAATAGATCCTAAGCTGAAACACAGATTCACTGTGTGCACAGCATCCACCTGAGTCTTCCTCCACATCATTCTCATGGGACTTGAGGGTCAAGAGAACCATGTGAACATTAATCTCCCTCTTGTACCCTGCACAGTAATATTCTTTGTCTCTGACCCAGGGGTTTTGTGTCTTCTGGCAACATCTTTGAAACTGTGGCAGCTACATTGTTAGCTTTCAAGTAGCATAAAATCTTTTCCCCTCTGGAGTTTGTGACAAGTAGGAACACAGCAAAGACAGCTTGGGAGAAAATTTCAAAATATGAATCTGGAAAAGAAAGTAGTATTTTATGAGACATGGTCAGAAGTAATATTGCAAATATTGAACAACCATTCTAACACAGGCACTAACCAATGTGAATGAACTCAAAAGACAATTGGACGAGCCATTAACAAGCCAATATGGTTTTAGAGCTTCATACCAGCAGAATATCACATACAGCCTAGGATATTTTATCTTAAGAAAACTACAAAATCATCATAAAACGTTTAGCTAGGGGGTGGTACTAGCAGATCTGGGTTTTTTTAGACGATTATTCTGATGATGACTAAATGTAATTCGTGAACACGGATACATGTCTGAACAAGAGAAAAAAATCATTGTACGATGATATTAGTGGGGAAATCTGAAAACGTGATCAAAATTTATAGATTATATAATAGTTTTATACTGGTGATTTTTTGATGCTGACCACTGTACTTTAGCCATGTAAAAAAAATTACTTATTTTAAATACACACTGAAGTATTTCAATATAAAGAAGTATCATGTTTCCAATTTACTCTCAAACAGTTCAAAATATATAACTATACAGAGAGAAAAAAAGGAAAGAAGGAAGGAAGGGAAAAGGGAAGGAAAAAAGAAAGGAAACGAGAGAGTGATAAATCTGGTAAAATGTTAACATTTGGGAAATCTATATAAAGAGTATATGGAATTTATTTTTGAAACTTATGTAAATCTAAAATTATTTCAAAAAAACTTAAAAAGTACTATGTTGGCAATATGGAAAATGGTTTAAAGGAGGTCATATATAAAGTGAGCAAAACATATTTTTAATTAATAAATTTATCTAATTTTTATATACAAATAAAGCACATTATCACTTGATCTAGTTGACTTCCACCTTACCACTATAAAATGCAATGCAGTTATCTAATTTTAATTAGTCTTTTATTATTCAGACATTCTATAATATAAATTTATATAATTATTCTATAATAATTTTTAGCAATTTTCCAGCCTTATATCTAAAAGTTGTAAAGGTTTTTCTTGCACCTCTTCTCAATTTTCACTGAAGAGTATTGTCCTAAATTTTATATTTCTGAAAATTTTTTCCACTGTGCTATTTTAATTTTCTTGGTCTTCTCTCTACAAAGCTATGGTTCTTTTATTTCTCATTCATGACCCAACCCAATTTCCACACTTCGTGACTGTCTCATCTACTTCTCCATTGCTCTGTGCAACTCTGAAATTAACCAACTTTATATGTTGTTAGCTTGCCCAGCATAGTCCCATCTGCAGACTTAATGAACAATCTCTCCATTCCATCACTAGAGAAGATGCTAATTAATTATTAAATTATAAGGTAGAGTATGAAAAATCAATTTCTCTCCCTCTCTGTTTCTCTCTCTCTCTCTCACACACACACACACACACACACACACACACACACACACACACACAGAGGCAAAAATACAGGTACAGACAAGCTAATTTTAAATTCTGGAAAGGTTAGATGACAGGAGAATCTCAGTAAAAAGCCTGACTAATTTTTGAATGCTTTTGTGTTATGCTATTTGTCATTAGTCCACTGACCAAAATAAAAGGTTTTAGGATCTCCTGCCTCTATAGGAGACTCTCATACTTAATCAACAACAACAAAAAAATGCCATGTTTCATCTATTTGCAGCTAGATTGTACCATGTTGAAAACTGGGTGAGTTGTGTAAGGTCAGAGACAGAGAGTGTTCTGCTGGATTTTTTTGTATCTTGGTGGAGGTTGCAGATATACTGGAGGGGCCTGGGTTGTCCGCTCACCTTCAATATAACCCAGGATACTTAAGCCTGGGTGAACTTCTTCTTAGAAAAAAGAACTGAACTCTCAGCTTCATTTTGTTTTTCTCCTATGAAAATAGTATTATCTAAAGGACATGTAGTTAAAAGGAACCAAAAATGAGGCTCTGTAGTCCACAAGTCTAGGGTTCCTGTTTCTTCCCCAGTCCCTGAGAATCATTTATATATTGACAGGATGCACTCACTCTTGAGTAACAAGTCAACCCTGAGGATACTAGGAAAATCAAAGCAGAGAGAATTAGACAGAGGCCAAATGTATCTTTAGAAAGGCATTTAAAGTGATCAGATAATAGTACCATCTGCAGTTTCAATCACAAAATCAATTCATGTTTGATTTGATGACATTATGGCAGCAGTTATCAGTGTTATCAGCGAAACAAATCCTACACTCTGAGGAACAGAGGCAGGAAATGACACATCACCAAGCTCAGCACAACAAGAAGTACAATTAAAATTAATGTAATATTTGGGTCACTCCATGTATTGTATAGAGATAGAGGGATAAATTGGGTGACCTTTCACTCTACCCTTCCGCCCTACCATTTCTGTTTCTGTGGAACAGGTGGCTTCTCAGAAACACATCTGACTTGATGCATTAAAATTTGACCTCTAGCTAACATCAATCTCTCTGGTGTCAGGCCCACGTCTAAAGGTAATACTGAAGAAAAGTTAATACAGGAGAGGCTCAGGTGTCCACTGTTATATAAGTGGCTACTTCTAATAGACTATTAGATTATCTGTGGATGAAAAAAATGTCACCATCTGACAGCCTTTGGGCATTTAGTAAAATAATAAATAACTAGCAAGAAAAAAAAGTCTTTTTCATGCCAAGAGGAGAACAGCTGGATGTCTCTGATCTACCTCTGTTCGTTGGATATTTTAGCCAATTTCTTGTACCTAACCAGACAGAATAGGGAACTTTTGAAGCGGAAAGCCTCCTGATATAATCCTTTTCTAAAAAAAATAGTGGTCCAGAAATGTAAAAATTATTTTATATATCATCTTACTTTTGGATCTTGTTATTACCAGTGACAGGGTATGAGTACTTCCCTAAGCTGCTGAGTTTTCCCATCCCGATGCTGTCCCATGGACACCTGTTAGCCATAGGCAGAAGAATCATTGTCTAGAATTGTTTCTCTTGCTCCACTCTAAATTAACTGCATTAACCACTGACTCTCTGGCTTTCTAGTCTTTTCCGCTTGAACCAAAGAGGAAATTGAGTTCCAGATACCAGCAACCTAGCTTTCATAAGGGCTATCATCTCTTCTTTGAATTTGTATCAAGCACTGATAGGGAAAGTCACAGGCACTCACCATTCCTAACCTATCTTGTCAGTGTGTCAGTGGCGAGGCACATGTGTGCAGAAAATCCTGCTAGTGCCCAGTAAACAGGGATTTCCTATTTATACATTCATTAAACAATTATAGGCTGGGCGCAGTGGCTCCCACCTGTAATCCCAGCACTTCGGGAGGCTGAGGTGGGTGGATCACTTGAGGTCAGGAGTTTGAGACCAGCCTGGCCAATATACTGAAACCCCATCTCTACTAAAAATACAAAAATTAGCTGAGCATGGTGGCACATGCCTGTAATCCCAGCTACTTGGGAGGCCTAGGCAGGGGAATCTCTTGAACCCAGGAGGCAGAGGCTGCAGTGAGCTGAGATCACACCACTGGACTCCAGCCTGGGCGACAGAGCAAGTCTCTGTCAAAAGAAAAAAATTACAAACCAATTTTTATGTTGCAGAACATTGATCTCTGTTCTCAAGAAAATTATCATTCATCAAAGGAGTTCTCTAATTCTTCCTCTGTTTAAATCCTCTTTCATTTTGACTTTTGTTTTTTTTCTCCATTTGTTGCTGAAGTGTTTCAAATTTCCAGTCTTACAAACTTAGTGCCTCTAAGCTGAGCAGTCCAGCCAACAGGCTACTCTTTATTAGTGTCAACCATGTCCTCAGAGACTCTCCTCCCAACCTCTCTTCAGCACCCACCTTTCCACTTTGGGCAGATTGTCCACTAACCTGGACGAGGTATTGTAACTGAGAGGCAGATGTGAATCTAGAATGCATGACACCTTGATGGGTGCAGATTGAGAATATATAGAAAGTCAATTAGAGAAATCATGCTAAGGACAGTGCAAATCACATTCCAACTATATTTCATTTAGTTTCCACAACAATGCTATGAAGTAGATAAAGACCATTAGTCTTAAGATGAAGAAAACTTAGAGAAAGTAACTTCCCCCAACTCACATAGTTAAGAGATAAATCAGATTTCCAGATCTAAACTATACCTTCTTCCTACCTCACTAAATTGTTAGCTTGCTCCATAGGATTGGGAATATTTCCCTTTGATAGTTAGGTCATAAATCTAAACCTGTTTTCTGGAAGATTTTTCTGATTAACTGAGTATCACTAACTATAGCATTTAATCTCAATTCCAGAGCAAGTCACTCCTCCCTAATGTGCAAGAGTCAAACACTCATCAACTTGATCCTTCTCATTAGACCGTAAGTCCCTTGAGAACAAAGCTGATACATATTTAAACTGAAACAACTTTCACGGCCTTCAAACAAGCACAGTCCAGGATAGATGAGTCAATGAATATCAAGAATGTCAGCTTCTCAAGCAGACTACTCTGTACATGTGCTCCCGTTAGGCATAGAGACTATGTTTTCATGTTGGTTTCCACTATGATTTAGATAAATATGTCTTCATTTTTAATTGCTCTATAATTGGCAGCGAATTCCTAATTCTTTAATTTTCTCTGCCTTGGTTTCTTTATAAAGTAGTTAATTATGTGCAAAATAAGCAGATGTACTTTTACAGCTGGCTTCTAGAAGTAACCCTTTGACAGATCTTTTCAGTAAGCTAAAGATCACTCATGAAAAACTCCCCCAACTTCTTTTTGCATATAAATTTTTATATTTTTTTTATAGACTAGGATGCTCCTACAGTCTAGATAAACTAAGTTCTCAGAAAGAATCACTTATCTTGTGAGCACAGAACTCGGTAGAAAATGAAAAAAGTGCAAAGCTTGAATTTCCATAAAGTCTAAGAACAAACACTCTGGAAAATTAAATTCTGTTTACCAGGCATTTCCACTCAAATGGCAGGTTGTAGTGCTAGAAAAGTTACATCAAAAAATTATATCTACTTGATACAGTTGGTTTAGAAAGCAAGTTCAATATGAAGGGAAAATGCTATGACACATTGACAACAGCAAAGGATATGTCTTATGTGCCAGAGAAGTATGAGAAAACATATTATTATCATGGAAGGTAATAACCAAAAAACTACTTTTCTTCATTTAAGGCTGTCAAAATGGATGGAATGGGAAGAGATTTTGGAGTTTAATCTCCTTTTTTCCTCCCTAAATGAAACACCAAACCTGTTAAAGTAAAAGCCTAATTTACTGCAGTATGTTTTAGTCTTATGCAACTTTCAGAAAGTTGAAACAGCACTTTTCACCCCAGTTTCCTGCAGTGTACATCATTGAGCTGTTTCTCTCTCTTTTGCTGTGCTGCAGCAAAAGTATTTAATGTATTGACATTTGCATTTTGATTATAAGTCTGACAGGCAGCTTTATACTGAGAGGTCAACTGGTTTTTGTTGTTGTTTCTAGCTTCCAATATTATTAAACTTTGGGCTGGGTGTACTGGCTCACACCTGTAATCCCAGAACTTTGGGAGGCCGAGGCGGGTGGGTCACTTGAGGTCAGGAGTTTGAGACCAGCCTGGCCAATATGGTGAAACCCCATCGCTACTAAAAATACAAAAATTAGCCAGGCATGCTGGTGCGTGGCTGTAATCCCAGCTACTCGGGAAGCTGAGGCAGAAGAATCACTTGAACCAAGGAGGCGGAGGTTGCATTGAGCTGAGATCACACCACTGCACTCCAGCCTGGGCAACAGAGTGAGACTCTGTCTCAAAAAAAACTCTGTGCCTGTCAGTGTGCCTCAAAAAAACACATTTTGTCAGTTTTGTTAGTACACCGCTTAATGTTACACAGAATAGATCTAAAGGATGGATACTCCTTCTGACTTCGTATTTGAAAATACATAATTTTAAGAAAAGAATATGTCTAACAATATTCTGATCATCTTTGGCAAAGGAAAAAAAAATCCAGGAATTTGATTTTTTTTAATGTTCTAGTTTGTCCCTGGTCTTTACCAAACCATTTCACCAGACATTTGCTTCCACCACCAAAGAAAACAAATGGAAATAAATGTATATCAAATCTCATGGCTTCATCTTAGCTTCCCATCTGGAAATCCTTCTGAATTCTACCTCTAATCAGCCACTTCATCCCAAACTCAAATTTTACTACTTTAAAGTTTGTTTTATAATAAAATACTCTAAAATATCAGCCTTAGACATTTTCTGTGAAATCATTTGTTAATAGCGATATTTTTTTCAGAAAACATAATAATTATAGTAAATAGAACAGAGTGAAGATATATATGTGTACATACAGCCACATACACACAGACATATGCAGACACACATACACACAAAAAGCTTGAAACTCTCACCCCTGCCAAGCTTAACCCTTCAGGTACCCCAAAACAGAAAAAAAAAAAAGTTGGACATAAACAAAATGGAACATCGTAGGTAAGTAATTAAGCAATGGGTGAGTGGCCATTCTCAATCTTGCATTCAATGGCTAATTATGTATATTACTTCATTGCTACAACTTGGGTTATACACTTGTAAACTATGGCTGATTACTTTATTGAAAGCTATATTTATAAAGAAAGTTGAGATCCTAGGATGAAATAGGTTGACATAAGCTACCAAATGTTATTAGTGGACTTCCTCATTACCAGAATCCATTTCCGAATACTCTACCATCCCCAAGGATTCATGTTCTGTTTCTCCATAGTATTATTAAACTAGGGGGCTCATCAGTTTACAACAGTAGCTACGGATGAGACTCTTAAACTTGATGGTGTATTCTGGCTTCATTTATTTTTATTTTTTAATCTATATACTACATTCAACGATTTTCTTTTCTCCAATTTCAAATCATTATCTGTGGATCAAGATTACATATCTTGACTTTTTTCATCAAGGGCTATTTCTTCTCCAAAATATGTGCTGTCAGTTGCAACAAAAACAAAAATTGAGTGGGACCTAATTAAACTAAAGAGCTGCACAGCAAAAGAAACCACCAACAGAGCAGACAACCCACAGAATGGGAGAAGATATTTTCCATCTATGCATCTGACAAAGGCCTAATAGCCAGAATCTATAGGGAACTTAAGCAATTCAACAAAACAAACAACCCCATTAAAAAATGGGTAAAAGACATGAACAGACAATTCTCAAAAGAAGACGTACAAGCAGCCAACAAACATAATGAAAAAATGCTCTACATCACTAATCATCAGAGAAATGCTAATCAAAACTACAACGAGATACCATCTCACACCAGTCAGAAAAGCTATCACTAAAAAATCAGAAAACAACATACGCTGGCGAGGCTATAGTGAAAAGGGAACACACACTGTTGGTGGGAATACAAACTAGTTCAGCCACCACTCCAGAAAGCAGTTTGGAGATCTCTCAAAGAACTTAAAACAGAGCTACATTTTGACCTAACAATCCCATTACTAGTTATATATGCAAAAGAAAATAAATTGTTCTACCAAAAAGACATGCACTCATATGTTCACTGCAATGCTATTCACAACAGCAAAGATATGGAATCAACCTAGGTGGCCTCTCAATGATATATTGGATAAAGAAAATGTGCTATAAAAAAAAAAAAGAAAAGAAAATGTGCTACATTTTCTTTTGCACATGTATACATATGTAACAAACCTGCACACTGTGCACATATACCCTAGAACTTAAAGTATAATAATAAAAATAAAAAGAAAGAAAATTAAGGGAGCAGAATGATACAATGTCAGCAGACAATAATAAATGATGTCAATAGAAAAAAAAGAAATTCAAAGACCGACATACACAAATACATGTAAAACTGGACAAATCTGAATAAACTCTGTAAATTAAAAAAAAAGAAAACGTTCTACATATACACCATGGAATACTACACAGCCATAAAAAAAGAACAAAATCATGTCCTTTGGAGCAACATGGATTAACTTGGAGGCCACAATCCTAAGCTAGTTAACACAGGAATAGAAAACCAAACGTCACATGTTCTCACTTGTAAGTAGGAGCTAAACAGTGAGCATACGTAAACATAAGCACGGGAATAGACACTGTGGACTACTAGAGGGAAGAAGTAGGAGGGGGATGTGTGTTGAAAATCTACCTACTGGGTACTATGCTCACTACCTGGGCATGATATACCCCATGTAACAAGCCTTCACATGTACCCACTATGTAAAATAAAAGTTGAATTTTTAAAATAAAATAAAATAAAAACAGCAAAATACACACACACACACACACACACAACTGCTAAGATTGTTTTTTACTTGCATTTGATTTGCTAATGAAGCAAACTAGACAGGCAAAAGGAGATAAACTTATTAATTCAAGGTTGTTTGGAGATTTTCTTTTTCTGATAAAATTTAGCCAGTTCCTATTAAAATGTAAATAATTCAAAATTAACTCTAAAATAATTTGAAACTATAAAAAGAAAAAAGGGAAAGTAAAAGAAACTGAAGAGACTGTTTTTTAAAAAATCAAACTGCCATGGAAACTTCTTTACCCAAAATTTTGGTCCATAGCCTTCATTAGGTGACCTATCAGGGCAAATAACATTTAGCCATATGAATACTTCCCAATTTTGTCAGAAACATAATTTGAACCCAACTGTATTTTATAAACTAGTGAGTTTGTGTGATTACCTCATGAATTAGATTCTAAAATGAAAGCTATAAGGTCTGTATTTTGGTGTATGTGTATATATGTGTGTATATGTATACATATATGCTGGATGTATTTATGCATATGTACATGTATTACATTGTATGTTGTGTCTATATGGTAAAACCTGATATATAGTCAACCAGAAATTCCTCAAAGATAAATGAGTACTGATATAAAATAAGAAATTTATAGTAATAAATCTAAATACCTTATAATTTACAAGTAAATCATTAATACATAAGGCGGTTTGAAAATTGTTGGTAAAATAAAAATATGTCTTCAAAAAAAAGAAAAAATGTGGCACATATACACCATAGAATACTATTCAGCCCATTCAAGTGATCAGAATGCTTTTTGTAAAAGAACAAAGAGAATAAGAAGTTTCATTAGCAGTAGTAAAGGTAAAAATACCTAATACAGTCTAGAAACATGCCCATGGAAACATCAGTATTAAGCAATTCTTTCCATACATTAAAAATGGAGTTAACGTACAGAAATCACAGAGTAAGTACTTATTTGTACCAAAGGCAGTAAAAGATATTGCTTTTACCAATCTTTACATGACATTTACAGAAAAACGTGGGTTCCACGATCTTTAGAACTCAATTCTCATAGCCTGATTCTCCAGAACTCAGCCTTAGACCGGACACTAAATTTTAAGCAAAAGAAAGGCCAAAGATGAATCCAAACAAGGAAGAGAAGCAAGAGGCAGGTGACTGGTGCACTGGAATGGGCTCTGGAAGGAACAGGGATCAGGTAACAACGATTTTTTTTTTTAATGGGTTCATTTCAGCCATCATCTCCTCACTAACAGGTATAGCTCAACTTGTAAGATTCCCAGTCTACAAAGCACAAAATAGAAATATAGTTGGCAGGATAACTTGGTTGCTGGATAATCTGTTCTTACATGTGATTTACAAAAGAGATGCATTAAATAGCAAGATAAATACTAACCAATTTTCAAACTGCTGCTATTTCATGTAGCATAGATTTCAATGTCACTCTGTATATTGAAGTGTAAGACTAATTAATAAACTACAGTGGGATCCATTTGAAAATATTTATTTTCTCTCAATAAATACTCCATTAGAATTACTCCATCATATCAGAAATTCCTCCAAATTCCAATTAAGGCATATTAGTTATGCATGAATTAACATTGGCATAATAAATGCCAAATAAATTAATAACTATCGACCACTAATTATATGAAGAGACAGCAGAAAAATTGAAAAAGATTAAAATACAATTTGGGAAGAGGCAGTTCCCACCTTGTTTATTCAACCATGCAGAGCTGGGCTGTTGTTTTTATTCCTATTTTTGAATTCCCATAAATTTGTATCACCCAAATATTCGACAGCTCATCATCATTTAGTAGTCTTTTGTTTCTTCTCTACTGGATTTTTCATTATCCTTTTGAGACATAGCTGAAGTTATGAAGACATAACCCTTAAAAAAAATTTTTAAATATTACATTTCTAAGACTACAAATAACTTCCCCAGCAATGATTATTTACTACTGTATTTGTCACAAACAGCATTAAAAACAAAAACAAAATCCACATAGGAAGGTTGTCTTAATAGAACAGTCCTGGGGGGTGAGTAGAGACTATACAATAAACATTTGAATATCAAATAAAGTATCATGACAAACAGTATATACATTTTATGCTTTGGAAGTCAATTAATTTTGCACTTAAGATTCCCAACATGAGCTTCAAAGGCTATTTGCTCTTGGCTGGATACAATCTCCACACATACAAAGTCCCATGCAACACCCTAAAATATGTTTGTCCAAGGAATGGCTTATATTTAATTTCACTTTACCCTTTAAGCATGCACATTTCAAGATAAATCATTTTATTGGAAAAAACTTACCAATTGTAAGAATATGAATTTGTTTAAGCACCCACACTGGGTATGACTTTATACTAAAAATTAGCATAAATCAACAGATCCAATGTTTTTAAGCTCCAATCTCCTCAATCCCCAATTGCATTTGTAATAAAGCTGCTACCATCCTTTTAAAGTTGCAATTATTGCTATAAGATATATACTTATTGATTAGTCTTGATAATTAAGGAGCAATTAACCACCTACAGGACACTTACAAAGTTGATCTTGTTCACAAAGAGTTTTTAAAGTGGTTTTAGCAATGAGCTGCACAAAACAAGACAGGTGTACAAATATGTGCAACAAAAATAGGGTCACTATCAGGAATATATAAAACTTCACTAGCCTTATCCAAAGTAACCTAGTATCTTTTAGCATTATTAGCAAAATATTAGTTCATTTTAAATACCTACACATATATTTTATGGTAAATACGAATGTTCATTTTTTTCTTCTCAGGTGCAATGTTCATGAATCTAGTGACAGAATTTTGAAAGAGCCACACACAGTTTTCCATGGATAACTGCAAATTTTGGAATATAAAGCATACCTTTTAAGAGAGGAGGAAAGGAATATTAGATTGGAATGAGACATTAGAGGGGTTTCTGGGTGCTTATTAATTTTTTATTGATAGTTGGTTATAAATGTATTACTTTGTGGTAACTTATTGAGCTATATGCATATGATCTGTGTACTTTTCTCTATTATAACTGATACCTGCTTCACAGATATGTAGTGTGGTGGTTACTACAATTTACATAAATGCAGTTTTCCATTCACATTGCTTTTTTCTTTTTACCTTGTCAGAGATAGGACAAGGTTGGATTTTAATTGAGTCTATATTTGTTCCCTTGTGCACTTGTCCTCTTCAACTGCCAGGCAGTCTAGCTCTGACAATAGGTTCTGGACAGTGGGGAGTTTTGTAGCAGGAGGATTTGGGGGATAAGAGACATTTTTATATTTCATCAAAAGTTCATCCTTGGGACAAACTCAGTGGGGATGTTCAGTTTGTAAATTTTTGCTCTTTGTATAAATTAACAAATGGTGACACATAATTAATGTTACATGCTGGTAGATAACTTAAAAATTAACTGTTAAAATATAAGTATATAGCTTCTCCAAATTACACATAATTCTAAAAAAAAAGTTAACTCCCTGCCACTTTCAATGTCATATTAATAAACTAACAGGCAGAATTTTCATGTGATCATGGATACCTGCATGTTATTATATTAGTGCAAACTCATGCCAACAACAGGGAAGTTTGGTGAAATGTACCTTCCCTTTTGAACAAACAGAAGATGCCTTCTGCGGGTTCTGAGGAATTGCAGCACACTCTCCAGCATACACACACACACACACACACACACCCCTTTCTGAATGACTTGGAAAGCAAAACGTATTTTTCCTTCCTCCTTCAATAAGCCCTACTCATGGCTGAAAAGCTGTGAATCTCTAGAGCCCCCTTTTCACTTGGGACCTCATGCAGCAAGGGCCAATATGAAGGTGCACGACCATTTGATTTAAGCCAGCTGGACCCTTAGGTTACACTGCATGACTTCAGACACTACTCAGCTACTTATTGGCTATGCAATCTTGAATATGTCCCTTAATCTCCGTGGATCTCAGTTTCTTCCTCCTCCTCTCTACGGAAGGAGATAATTTTAACTACCTAATAAATATGTTATTACAATTAAATAAACGTATACATGTAAAATGCTTGGCACTAGCATTGGTAATTATTCTCTTTTCTGTGTAGGCATATGTATATGTTAATCTACATATATATACTATTGCTAAAATATGTCAATAATGTATATTTATTTATACATATCTATATATCTATACATACTTATACATTTATAAATATAATATATAAATATGTATTTATGCATTTATAAATATAATACATAAATACGTATTTATACATTTATAAATATAATATATAAATACATATTTATACATTTATAAATATAATATGTAAATATGTATTTATACATTTATAAATATAATATGTAAATATGTATTTATACATTTATAAATATATAAATACATATAGATACGTGTGTGTGTGTGTGTATATATATATATATATATAGCAAATCAGTGGTCAGCAAATCTTTCTGTGAAGAGCTAGATAGTAAACATTAGCACTTTGGGAGCCTGAGGTGTTACATAAATGCTAACACTTACAGTGTAAATAGGCAGTGTCTCAGTTTTACAAATGGAAAACATTTGTTTGCCTAATAGCTACCCAGACTATGTAAGAATTGATGCATGAGGCAATTCTGTTTTCTATTTATACAGTATTCTGCAGCTCTGAAATGATTGTCTTATTCCTTAGACACAAATTTACTCACTCTTCTCTCTCACTCCATTATTCCATTTCACATATGAAGAAATTGCAGCTGAGAGTGGTAAAGTGATTTGTCCAAGATTCCTCAGTTAGTGAAAAGAAAAGGTGGGACTTCAAGTTTACTGCCAACTTTTAAAGGTAATGGCAATAGTCAAATGCAATGAATGAGGCCGGGCGCAGTGGTTCATGCCTTTAATCCTAGCACTTTGGGAGCCTGAGGTGGGCTTGGAGCTCAGGAGTTCAAGACCAGCCTGGGCAACATGGTGAAACCATGTCTCTACAAAAAATACAAAATATTAGCCAGGCGTGGTGGCACCTGCCTGTAGTCCCAGCTACTTGGAGTGCTGAGTTGGGAGGATCACCTGAGCCCAGGAGGTGGAGGTTGCAAGTGAGCCAAGATCGTGCCACTGCACTCCAGCCTGGGTCAAAAAAAAAAAATTAATGAGAATTTTTCATTTAATATCAAAACTACAAGGTTCACTGCCTAGCTTAATTTCACACATCTAATGTTATAGAAAGTTTTTTGTTGTTGTTGAGATGGAGTCATGCTCTGTTACCCAGGCTAGAGTGCAGTGGCACCATCTCGGCTCACTGCAACCTCTGCCTCCTGGGTTCAAGCTATTCTCCTGCCTCAGCTTCCTGAGTAGCTGGGATTACAGGTGCCCACTACCATGACCAGCTAATTTTTGTATTTTTTTTTAGGTGGAGATGGGGGTTTCACCATGTTGGCCAGGCAGGTCTTGAACTCCTGACCTCAGATGATCCGCCCGCCTCATCCTCCCTAAGTGCTGGGATTATAGGCGTGAGCCACCGTGCCCGGCCTAATGTTATAGAAAGTTTTAAAATAAATGTGCAAACATACAGGAAAAAAATCACACTCCTTCAAATTTTAATAATTCTTTGGAAGTCACAGCACCAACCTAAAAGACTAAATCTAAAAGGGAAATATCCCCAAGTCCTTTTTAATGTTCCTACTGTATTTATTTCCTCTTTTTTGTTCAAGCAGCTAATCTCCTCATGATTGATTCCTTGTTTAGAAGTAACTCAGTCTCTTAGCCTGACTTTAGACACTGGCCCCTATTCCCTGGTCTGAGTGTCTGTCTTTAGTCTTTATTGTCTCCTCTGAGGACCTCCCTCCCCTTCTACTGCTTGTGGCAGCATAATGACCCCAGGCCCACTTAAACTCAGGTCTCTGCTCTTTGTAGCTAACCAGCCCTTGGCTAAGCCATATTTTCCAACAGTTAGCATGCTGCCCCTTAAGACAGTGTCTCTAGAAAATACCAACAGAGAAAGAAACATCACCATGTTAAAGAAGTTGGAATATTGACTTTGTTTAGTCTTTCTCTGTCTAGTGATCCAGTCACTTATTACCGTGATATTCATTGTACTATTGTTAATTCAAATATATGCAAAATCATTTAATTAAAATTGTTAAAGCCCATATGATATAATGAATGAATGCATTATTATTTAGTAGAAAATAAATATTTCCATAAGAATTTCAAGATGTTTAGCTACTAATTGTACTACTGCATGAAGAAACACACAAAATTATATAGTCTTGAACTTTAAAATAACTAATATGTACAATTATATTTAACAGTATTTGTAAAATTTTTATGTTTCACATATATTAAAGAATAAATTCAACTTTGTTTGTATTTTTCCCCTGAAATAGTTTTCTTTTTGTCAGATGTTCAACGATTACGGCACCACAGTCGTCATTTTTGGCTTTGTAAACTAGACTTTTCTATATATATTCCAACTCTACTTTAACCTTAAGCTATACTAAAGAACAACTTTTCCTGCTGTATGTAATATTCTGTTTCTGTTAAATACCAATTGGTACCCAGGCCTCTAAATGCCTACCTCGAAGTGACTTACAATTTTCTAAAAATCACACCTGCTAAAATAATCAAGAGACCAAAATAAAATAAACATATTTGCCACTCTTGTCGATATTACCGAATCCTTAATATAGGCCCTGAAAAATCTTTAGTAAATATGCTTTACTTAAAGTTAGATACTAAGTTTAGAGGAACAAAATGCACCCCTCCCCCATCTCCTCTTGTTAATAGAGGGCTTTTGGTTTTGGTTTTGTTTCTTTTCTTTGTTTACTCATTTATTTGCATTTTTTATATAGTAACTTTAAATATCTTAGTTTTGGTATACATTATTTCCTTACTTCCTCAAATTTTAATTCACAATTATCCTTTTTGTATTATTTCAATTGTAAACAAACTCTTACTCCCTATTTTGATTTCTTTCAAAGTGAAATAAGTCATTGTCTAAGTCTATTTAGGGTTGTTATAAAGAAATACCTGAGACCGAATAATCTGAAAGAAAACAGGTTTATTTGGGTCATGATTTTCATGGCTGGGAAAGTTCAAGATTGAGCATCTGCATCTGGTAAGGGCCACAGGCTGCTTCCACTCATGGCAGAAAGTGAAGAGGAGCCCATGTGTGCAGAGAGTGCATGGTGAGAGAGGAAGCAAGAGAGAGGAGGGAGGTGCCACACTTTTTAACAATCAGCTCTTGGGGAAACTAATAGAATGACAGCATGCTCATTACCACTACTACAGCATCAAGCCATTCATAAAGGATCTGCTCCCATGACCCAAACACCCCCATTAGGCATCAATTCTAACACTGGAGATCAAATTTCAGCATGAGATTTGGAGGGGACAAAGATCCAACTACAGCAGTAATGGCATCTAATATTTAATTTGAAAGCATCTCAAACTATATTGAATAATATTTAATTGGTTTTTCACTCTCCTTCCAGAGAGAAACATATACTGCTTGAACCAACTCACAGAAAAATCAAGCCCTGAAAACATATACTAGTTATCTAAGCATTATTCCATATTTTATTAATTTATTTTTCAATAAATATCTCTTGAATAATTACTGCATGCAAGGCACTGTGCTAAACATTGATTATGCCATGGTGGATAAAAGAAACATGACACCCTCCTCTCAGAGTTTATAAACCAGCGAGAAAGACAAAGAACAATCAAGGTAACTAATAAATAAATACAGATTTTCAAATTGCAAAAATATTCATAGGGGAAATTGTCAGGGTGCAGGGACAGAAAAGAATGGTGGGCCTTACACAGGTGGGGTATTGGAAGATTACACTGATGAGGTATAAATTTGACTGAAACTGGGAAGATGAGAAGAGGTTATTTCTTGAAAATAGGAAGTAAAAGATCTTCAGAAAAAGTAAGATGCCTATATAAATAGATGTTTCCAATATGGAAGATAGCTGGGCATATCTGTAACATTAAAAGTGTCCAAATTGGCTCAAATTGTGATTTGAGAAAAAAAAATCACACACACACATAAATTAGATAGATAATGCGAAAGCAAGTATGTTTAGGTGCTAACATTTGATGGATCTGCATGAAAAGTGTACGGGGATTCTATGTCCTTTTATTAAGTCTGAATTTTTTTCAAAAAGTTTTTTTAATGTTTTCTACCGGGCGCAGTGGCTCACTCCTGTAATCCCAACACTTTGAGAGAACAAGGCGGACAGATCACTTGAGACCAGAAGTTTAATACCAGCCTCGTCAACATGGCAAAAACCTACCTCTACTAAAAATGCAAAAATTAGCCAGGCATGGTGGCACACAGCTACGCTGGAGGCTGAAGCAAGAGAATCACTTGAACCCAGGAGGCGGAAGTTGCAGTGAGCCGAAGTCGCACCACTGCACTTCAGCCTAGGTGAGGAAGGGAGACCCTGTTTCATAAAGAAAAAAAAAAAAGTTTTACAAAAAGGATTATGAAAGCAATGAACCAATTCCCCTTATAAATACAGACACAAAATTTATCACCAAAATACTAGCAAGCTATATTCAGCAAAATATAAAAGAATTATACATCACGACCAAGGTGGATTTATCCCGGGAATAAGCCTGGTGGTTTAGGCTACAAAAATCAATCAATGTAGTATACCATATTAGTAGAAAAATAGAAAATAAAAAACATTATTTTCTCAATAGACATAGAAAAAGCAGTTGAGCTGGGTGCAGTGGCTCATGCCTATAATCACAGCACTTTGGGAGGCCAAAGTCAGTACATAGCTTGAGCCCAGGAGTTCGAGACCAGCCTAGGCAACCATGGCAAGACCCTGACTGTACAAAAATATATAAAAATTAACCAGACGTAGTGGCATGTGCCTAAAGTTCCAACTTTACTCAGGTGTTGACACTGTGGTGAGTCATAATGAAGCCACTGCATTCCAACCTAGGTGACAGAACAAGACCATGTCTCGAGAAAAAAAAAGAAAAAAGAAAACACAGTTGAAAAAATCCAACATATTTTCATGATAAAAACACATTTAAAAAATTAGAAATAAAAAGGAATATTCGCAGTCTGATTAGGGGTATCTATGGAAAACCACAGCTAATATCATGCTTAATGAAGAAAAACTGAGTGCCATTTCTCTAAGAACAGGAACAAGATAAGGATGTCTGCACTTACTACTTTAGTCCACATTGTTCTTGAGGTTTTAGGAAAGCAACTGTGCAAGAAAAAAGATTGAAAAAGAAGATATGAAACTATCTTTATTTGCAAGCTATCTGTATTTGTATATAGAAAACTCTAAGGAATCAGATTTTAAAGCTTGTAGAACTAATAAATGAGTTCAAAAACTTGCCAGGATACAAGGTCAATATACAAAAATCAATTGCATTTCTTCTACAAGTAATGGATAATCTGAAAATGAAATTTTAAAATGATCCCATTTATATTAGCAGCACATAAAATACCTAGGAAAATTTTAACAAAAAAAAATCACGAGCCTTGTACACTGAGCACTACAAATACTGTTGAAAGAAACTGAACAAGAACTAAATAAACAGACATTCCATATTCATGAAGCACAAAACTTAAATTGTTAAGATAGCAATACTCCCCAAATTAATCTACAAATTCAACAAAATATCTATCAAAATCCAACTGTTTTTTAATTCAAAAATTGACAAGCCATCACTAAAATTTATATGGGAATGCAAGGGATCAAGAATAGCCAAAAGAATATTGAAAAATAACAAAGTTAGAAGACACACTTCCTGATTTCCAAACCTACTATTAGGTTGATGCAAAAGTAATTGCGGGTTTTACAATTGAAAATAATGGCAAAAACTGCAATTGCTTTTGCACAATATAAAGCTACAGTAATCAAGACAGTGCAATACTGACAAAGAAATAGACATAAAAATCAATGGAATACAATTAGGAGTCCATACATAAACTCTCACATTTATTGTCAATTGATTTCTGACAAGTATATAAAAACAACTCAGTGGGAAAATAAGAGTATTTTCAAAAGTGGTGTTCAGACAACTGGATATCCACATGAAAAAGAATGAGTCTGGACATCTCTGCCTCATGATATACACAAATATTAATGCAAAATAGCTAATAGATCTAAATGTAAGAGGTAAAATTATAAAACACCTAAAGGAAAACATAGGAGTAAATCTTTGAGACATTGGATTAGGCAATGGCTGATTTCCTAGATAAAACACCGAAAGCACATGAAACAAAAAAAAAATAGATAAATTAAGCTTCATTAAGATGTAGAACTTTTGTGCATATAAAACTGAAAAGAGGAACTCCTGGCCAGTGACAGCGGCTCATGCCTGTAATCCCAACACCTTGGGAGGCTGAGGCAGGAGGATCACTTGAGCTCAGGAGTTTGAGACCAGCCTGGGCAACATAGTGAGCTCTTGTCTCTATTTTTTTTTAATAAAAAAATGTAAAAAGAGAAGAAAAGAAGTCCTAGTCAGAGCAATGAGGCAAGATAAAGAAATAAAAAGCATCCAGGCTGGGCGCGGTGGCTCACGCCTGTAATTCCAGCACTTTGGGAGGCCAAGGCAGGTGAATCACCTGAGGTCTGGAGTTCGAGACCAGCTGGTCAACACGGTGAAACCCCATCTCTACTAAAAGTACAAAAATTAGCTGGGCGTGGTGGTGTGTGCTTATAATCCCAGCTACTCGGGAGGCTGAGGCAGGAGAATCTCTTGAACCTGGTGGGTGGAGATTGCAGTAAGCCCAGATCATGCCATTGCATTCTAGCCTGGGCAACAAGAATGAAATTCCATTAAAAATAAAAGCATCCAAATAGGAACAGAGGAAGTCAAAGGATATGATACTATACTTAGAAAACCTGATGGTCTCTGCCCACAGGCTTCTAGATCTTATAACCAACTACAGTAAAATTTTAATATACAAAATCAATGTACAAAAATCAGTAGCATTTCTGTATGCCAATCAATAACATCCAAGCTGAGAGACAAATCAAGAATGCAATCCCTGGCTGGGCATGGTGGCTCATGCCTGTAATCCCAGCACTTTGGGAGGCCAAGGCAGGTGGATTACCTGAGGTCAGGAGTTCAAGACCAGCCTGGCCAACATGGTGAAACCCCATCTCTAATAAAAATACCAAAAAATTAGTTGGGCTTGGTGGTCCACCTGTAATCCCAGCTGCTTGGGAGGCTGAGGCAAGAGAATCACTTGAACCCAGGAGTCAGAAGTTGCAGTGAGCCGAGATTGCACCCCTGCACTCCAGCCTGGGTGACAGAGTGGGACTCCGTCTCAAAAAACAAAAAAAGAATGCAATCCCACTCACCGTAGCCACAAAAGAATAAAACATCTAGCAATACAGCTAACCAGAGAGGTGAAAGATCTCTACAATGAAAATTACAAAACACTGCTTAAAAAAATCAGAGATTACACAAACAAATGGAAAAACAGTACATACTGTTCTCCTATCCATACATGGATAGGAGAATCAATATTGTTAAAATGGCCATACTGCCAAAGCTATTTACAGATTCGATGCTATTCTTATCAAACTACCAATAACGTGTTCACAGAATTTGGGTAAAAAAAAATTCTAACATTCATTTGCAACCAAAAAAGAGCCTGAATAGCCAAAGCAATTCTAAGAAAAAAAGAATAAACCCAGAGTCATCACACTACCCAACTTCAAACTATACTACAAGGCTACAGTAACTAAAACAGCATGGGACTGGTACAAAAATAGACACATAGACCATTGGAACAGGCTAGAAAATCCAGAAATAAGGCCACACACCTAAAACTATCTGATCTTGGATAAAGCCAACAAAAGCAATTGGGAAAGGACTCCCTATTTAATAAATGCTGCTGGGATAACTGGCTAAGAATATGCAGAAGACTGAAACTGGACCCCTACCTTTCACCATATACAAAAATCAACTCAAAATGGATTGAAGACTTAAATGTAAAACCTAAAACTATAAAGATCCTGGGAGAAAAGGGAATGCTTATATACTGCTGGTGGGAATGTAAATTAGTTCAGCCACTATGGAAAGCAGTCTGGGGATTTTTTAAAGAACTTAAAATAGAAGTACCATTTGACCCAGCAATTCCATTATTGGGTATATACCCAATGGAATATAAAGTGTTCTACCATAAAGACACATGCATGCATATGTTCACTGCATTACCCACAATAGCAAAGACATGGAATCCACCTAGATGCCCATCAACAGCAGACTAGATAAAGAAAATGTGGTATATATACACCATGGAATACTACATAGCTATAAAAATGAGATCATGGCTTTCTCAGCAACATAGATGGAGATGGAGGCTGTAATCTTAAGTGAATAATTGGCAGGAATAGAAACCAAAATACCACATATTCTCATTTATGAGTAGGAGGTAAACATTGAGTACACATGGGCACAAAGAAGGGAATAATAACCACCGGGGCCTATTTGAAGGTGGAGTGTGGGAGGAGGCAGAAGACTGAAAAACCAATTATTGGGTATTATGCTGATTACTTGAGTGACAAAATTATCTGTACACTAAACCCCCATGACACACAATTTACCCATGTAGCAGACCTGCACATATACCCCCTTGAACTTAAAATAAAAGTTGGGACAGAAAAAAAAATTGAAAAGACAACCCATAGAACCAAAGAATATACTTCTAAATCATATATCTGATAAAGCAATCATCTAGAATATATAAAAATGCAACTCAACAATAGGAAAATAAATAACCCAATTTAAAAAATGAGCAAAGGGATTAAATAAACATTTCTCCAAAGAAGATACATAAATGGCCAATAAACACACGAAAAGATGCTCAATATCATTAGTCATTAGATAAATGCAAATCAAAACCGCAGTGGGATTACATTTCAATCTCACTAGGATGACTATTTAAAAAAAAAGAGAGAAATAATAACAAGTGTTGTAGAGAATGTAGAAAATGGGAACCCTCATACGTTGCTGTTGAGATTGTAAAACAGCGAAGCCACTTTGGAAAACAATTTGGCAATTTTTCAAAATGTTAAACATAAACAAAATGTTAAACCATATGACCAGCAAATCCACTCCTAAGAGAAATGAAAACTCCCAAGAGAAATGAAAGCACTTGTCCACACAGAGACTTATGCATGAACAATCACAGCATTATTTGTAATAGCCAAAATGCAGAAACAACCTGAGCATCCATTAGCAGGTGAATAGGCAAACAAAATGTCATACATCCATACACTGGAATATTATTTGGCCATAAAAAATGAAGTATTGTTACATTCTACATGGATAAACCTTGAAAACATATTCTAAGAAAAAGAAGTCAGACACAAAAATACTACATATGATATGGACTTGTGTATGTAAAATGTCCAGAATAGGCAAATCCATACAGACGAAAAGTAAATTAGTCCTCGTCAGGAGCTATGGCTAGGTCCAGGGCTGGAGGCAAAGGGTTTAAAGGTAAAGGTGAGAAACGGAAAATAGGTTTGTAAAGGGTATACAGTTTATCTTCAGAGTGTTGGAGAAACCCCATCTCTACTAAAAATACAAAATTAGCTGGGCATGGTGGTACATGCCTGTAATCCCAGCTACTCAGGAGGCTGAGGCAGGAGAATCGCTTTAACCTGGGAGGCAGAGGTTGTAGTGAGCCAAGATCACGCCATTTTACTCCAGCCTGGGCAACAAGAGCGAAACTCCATCTCAAAAAAAAAAAAAAATTCTAAAATTAAATTGGAAATGGTAGCACAACTCTGTGAATATACTAAATTGAATTGTACACTTAAAATGGATGAATTTTATGCTATATAAAACATACATCAATAAAGCTGTGAAAAGAAAAATAGAAGCTATGCCATAAATTGATCTTTTCATATGTAAGTTAGAAACTTATCTGTAATTAGGAGTTTCTCCAACCATTTTCGTGAGATATTTTAGTATTAGGTATGACTTATGTACAAAAATAGGTAAGGTAGAATTTCTTCTAAATGTTTCATATTTTCTATTAGGTACACCTTCTGAATTTTCTTGTTAACATGACAACACCATTCTTTTTGTTAAGAACTGCAGGCTTTGCAGACGCCACCACCACTGGGAGCCCCACACTATCAGCCATGGTCAACCTCACCATGTTCTTCGACATCACCGTTGATGGCGAGCCCTTGGGTCACGTCTCCTTTGGAATCTTGTCTGCAAGATTCCAAAGACAGCAGAAAACTTGTGCACTGGAGAGAAAGGATTTGGTTATAAGGGTTCCTTCTTTCACAGAATTATTCCAGGGTTTATGTGTCAGTGTGGCAAGTTCACATGCCATAATGGCACTGGTGGCAAATCCATCTGTGGGGAGAAATTTGATGATGAGAACTTCATCCTAAAGCATACAGGTCGTGGCATCTTGTCCATGGAAACTGGTGGACCCAACACCAATGGTTCTCAGTTTTTCATCTGTGCTGCCAAGACAGTGGCTAGATGGCAAATACGTGGTCTTCAGCAAGGTAAAAGAAGGCAAGAATATTGTGGAAGCCATGGAGCGCTTTTGGGTCCAGAAATGGAAAAACCAGCAAGGAGATCACTATTGCAGACTGTGAACAACTCTAATAAGTTTGACTTGTGTTTCATCTTAACCACCAGCCCATTCTTTCTGTAGCTCAGGCAAGCATCCCTCCACCCCATTTGCTCAAAGTATCCTAGAATCTTTGTGCTCTCGCTTCAGTTCCCTTTGTGTTCCCTGTTTTCCTTGTTCCCTTCCATGCCTAGCTGGATTGCAGAGTTAAGTTTATGATTATGAAATAAAAACTAAATAACAAAAAAATTTAAAAATAAAAAATAAAATAAAGAGCTGCAAGCAGCTGTAACACAGCTGCCTCACACTATTTAAACAAAAAAAAAGAAAAAAAAAGACAATAAACATATTAAACCAATGGTGGTTCACTCCTGTAATCCTAGCACTTTGGGAGGCCAAGGCAAGCCAATCACTGAGCCCAGGAGTTCCAGACCAGCCTGGGCAATATGGAGAAACCCCATCTCTACAAAAAATACAAAAAAAAATAGGCAGGTGTATTAGTCCATTTGCATACTGCTATCAGGAAATACCCAAGAGTGGATAATTTACAAAGAGGTTTAATACACCCGCAGTTTGACATGGCTGGGAAGGCCTCATGATCATGGTGGAAGACAAAGGAGTAGGAAAGGCACGTCTTACATGGCAGCAGGCAAAAGAGTGTGTGCAGGGGAACTGCCCTTCACAAAACTATCAGATATCATGAGACTTATTCACTATTATAAGAATAGAATGGAAAAACCTGCCCTCATGATTCAGTTACCTCTCACCAGGTCCCTCCCACAACATGTGGGGATTATGGGAGTTACAATTCAAAATGAGATTTGGGTGGGGACACAACCAAACCACAACATTCTACCCCTGGCCCTTCCCATTTCAGCATCAACTCAAAAGTCCACAATCTAAAGTCTCATCTGAGACAAGGCAAATGTCTTCAACCTATGAGCCTGAAAAATCAAAAGCAAGTTAGTTACTTCCTAGATAACAGTGGGGGTACAGACATTGGGTAAATACAACCATTCCAAATGGGAGAAATTGGCAAAAACAAAGGAGCTACAGGCCCCACACAAGTCTGAAATCCAGAGGAGCAGTCAAATCTTAAAGCTCGAAAACGATCTCCTTTGACTCCATGTTTCACATCCAGGTCATGCTGATGCAAGAGATAGGTTTCCACGGTCTTGGGCAGCTCCACCCCTGTAGCTTTGCAGGGCACAGTCCCCCTCATGGCTGCTTTCATGGGCTGGCATGAAAGATTTTCCGGTTGCATAGTGCAAGCTGTGGGTGGATCTATCATTTTGGGGTCTGGAGAACAGTGACCCTCTTCTCACAGCTCCACTAGGCAGTGCCCCATTGGGGACTCTGTTTGGGGGCTCCCCCCTCACACTTCCCTTCTGCACTGTCCTAGCAGAGGTCCTCGATGTTCATACTGCCCCCGCAGCAAATTTCTGCCTCAAGATCCAGGCATTTCCATACATCCTCTGAAATCTAGATGGAGGTTCCCAAACCTCAATTCTTGTCTTCTGCCCACCCACAGGACCAGTACCATGTGGAAGCTGTCAAGGCTTGGGGCTTGCACCCTGCAAAGCCACAGCCTGAGCTGTACCTTGGCCCCTTTTAGCCACAGCTAAAGCAGCTGGGACATAGGGCACCAAGTCCTGAGGCTGCATGTAGCAGGGGTGCCTCAGACTCAGCCTAGGAAACCCTTTTTTCCTCCTCGGCCTCTGGGCCTGTAATGGGAGGGACTGCCACAAAGGTCTCTGATATGTCCTGCAGACATTTTCCCCATTGTCTTGGTGATTAGCATTTGGCTCATTACTTATGCAAATTTCTGCTACCAGCTTGAACTTCTCCCCAGAAAATAGGTTTTTCTTTTCTACTGCATCGTCAGGCTGCAAATTTTTCAAACTTTTATGTTCTGCTTCCTCTTGAACACTTTGCTGCTTAGACTTTCTTCCACCAGATATGCCAAATCATCTCTCTCAAGTTCAAAGTTCCACAGATCTCTAGGGCAAGGGCAAAATGACACCAGTTTCTTTGCATAGCAAGAGTGACCTTTACTCCAGTTCCCAACAAGTTCTTCATCTTCATCTGAGACCACTCAGCCTGGACTTTATTGTTCATATCATTATCAGCATTTTAGTCAAAGCCACTCAACAAGTCTCTAGGAAGTTCCATACTTTCCCACATCTTCCTGTCTTCTGAGTCCTCCAAGACTCTAGAAAGTTCCAAACTTTCGCATATTTTCCTATCTTCTACTGAGCCCTCCAAATTGCTCCAACCTCTGCCTGTTACCCAGTTCCAAAGTCATTTCCACATTGTTGTGTATCTTTACAGCAGCATCCCACTCGACCAGTACCAATTTACTGTATTGGTCCATTTTCATACTATGAAAGAATACCCAAGACTGGGTAATTTATAAAGAAAAAGAGGTTTAATGGACTCACAGTTCCACATGGCTGGGGAGACCTCACAATCATAGTGTTAGGCCAAAAGGGAAGAAAGGCACATCTTACACAGCGGCAGGCAAGAGAGCATGTGCAGGGGAACTGCCCTTTATAAAATCATCAGATCTCATGAGACTTATTCACTATCGTGAGAATAGCATGGGTAAACCCACCCGCATGATTCAATTGCCTCCAACAGGGTCCCTCCCATGACACTGGAGGATTGTGGGAACTACAATTCAAGATGAAATTTGGGTGGGGACACAGCCAAACCATATCACCGAGTGTGGTGGTATGCACCTATAGTGCCAACTACTCAGGAGACTGAAGCGGGAGGATCACCTGAGTCTGGGGAGGTCAAGGCCACAGTGAGCCATGATCATGCCACTGCACTCCAGCCTGTGTTACAGAACGAGACCTTGTCTCAAAACAAAAATCAAAAACAGTAGCTGAGAAAAATATATGGCTTTTTTTTGCATATAAGAGATGTCCAGATGTAGACAGTCCAGAATGTGAATGGCAGCTCTGTGACATCAATCATTAGACCATATTTATTTCATCTTTGTATTTTGCCACTTGAGAAAAGGCTTTCATCCTCAAGTTACATCCTAATTCAGTAGGATTACTGAAACTCCTGGAAATATTTGTTGAACTTTAGATTGGAAAAAAGGGGGAGGGGAGGAGAAATGCAAACAGAATGTTTCCAGCCAAGGTAGCTTGATTTAAAGAGCTCTTGGAAACATCTTCCACTTATATTTCATTGGCCATGTCTAGTTATCAATAGCTATAAAATTTGGTGTCTTAGCTGTACACTTTGCCTCACTGTTTAAAATCAGGGCTCTATTGCAATGGAACAACAAGTGAATGGATTTAATAAGCGAACCAGCACTCGGCCCCGGCATCTGAAATCCATCCCTCACTGACATCTAAACCCATAAACTTTGGAGAATTAATTCTTTAAAAGTCAGATAATGAGAAAGATGCCATAGTCTTGAAGAAAATAAAATAGGTTACTTCAGGACAAGAATCTCTTGTTTCCAAGGTATTCAAATCATTTATCAAAAAGTCTCAATATGAATTATGTCCAGCTTTACTACTGAATTTATATTCTTTCTTTTCTACATAAAAGTCTCCAGATTGGCCATTTATTCATTCAGCCATTTAGCCAAAAATTTGGTTTTTGATTTTTTTTAAATTTGAATTGAGGGGTACATGTGCAAATTTGTTACACGGATATATTGCATAATGATGAGGTTTGGGCTTCCAGTATACCCCTCACCCAAATAGTGCACATTGTAATAAGTAATCTTTTAACCCTCACCCCCACTCTCAACCTCTCCCTTTTGTGGAGTCCCCAGTATCTATTATCTCCGTCTTTGTTTCCTTGTGTGCCCATTGTTTAGCTCCCACTTAAAAGTGAGAACGTGTGGTGTTTGATCTTCTGTTTCCATAGAAATTCACTTAGGATAATGGCCTCTAGCTCCATCCATGTTGCTGCAAAGGTCATGATTTCATTCTTTTTTACAGCTACATAGTATTCCATGGTGTATATGTGTGTGTGTGTGTGTGTGTGTGTATATATATATATATATATATATATATATATATATATATATATATTACATTTCCTTATCCAATCATATGTTGATAGACCCTTAGGTTGATTCCATGACTTTGCTGTTGTGAATAGCACCACAGTAAACATAAAAGTGCAGGTGTCTTTTTATCTAATAACTTCTTTTTTGGGGTAGATATCCAGAGGCATTGCTAGGTCAAATGGCAGTTCTATATTTAGTTCTTTGAGAAATTGCCATCCTGTTTTTCACAGATGTTGTACTAATTTACATTCTCATTAACAGTGTATAAAGTTTCACTTTTTTCTGCATCCATGCCAACATCTGTTGTTTTTGACTTTTTAATAGTAGCCATTCTGACTGATGTGAGATGATATCTCATTGTAGTTTTAAGTTGCATTTCTCTGATGATTAATGTCGAGTATTTTTTCATTTGTTGGACGTTTGTATGTTTTCTTTTGAGAAATGCCTATTCTCATTCTTTGCACTTTTTTAAAGGGATTATTGGTTTTGTTGTTTCTTGTTGTTGTTGTTGTTGTTACCTGAGTTCCTTGTAGACTCTGCATATTAGTCCTTTGTCAGAGGCATAATTTGCAAATATTCTCCCCAATTCTGTAGATTTTCTGTTTACTCTATTGGTTATTTATTTTGCTGTGCAGAAGCTTCTTAAATTCCGTTTCTCTTTGTTTTTGTTGCATTTGTTTTGGGGATCTTAATCATAAATTCTTTGCACAGGCCAATGTCTAGGAGTTTTTCCTCAGTTTTCTTCTAGAATTTTTATAGTTTCAGATCTTACATTTAGGCCTTTAATCCATCTTGAATAATTTTTGTATATGGTGAGAGATAGGGGTCCAGTTTTATTCTTCTGCCAATCTTCCCAGCACCATTTATTGAATAAGGTGTCCTTTTGTAATTGTTTTTGTTGACATTGTGAAAAATCAGCTGACTGTAGATATGTGGCTTTATTTCCGGGTTCTCTGTACTGTTTCATTGATCTATGTGTCTATTTTTGAATAGCACCATGCTGTTTTAGTAACTACAGCCTTGTAGTATAATCTGAAGTCAGGTAATGTGATGCTCTGGCTTTATTCTTTTTGCTTAGTACTGCTTTTGCTATTCTGGCCCTTTTTTGGTTTCATATAAACTTTAGAATAATTTTTTCTAATTCTATGAAGAATGATACTAGTAACTTTATTTTTTTTATTATACTTTAAGTTTTAGGGTACATGTGCACAATGTGCAGGTTTGTTACATATGTATACATGTGCCATGTTGGTGTACTGCACCCATTAACTCGTCATTTAATATTAGGTATATCTCCTAATGCTATCCCTCCCTCCTCCCCCAACACCACAACAGGCCCCAGTGTGTGATGTTCCCCTTCCTGTGTCCATGTGTTCTCATTGTTCAATTCCCACCTATGAGTGAGAACATGCGGTGTCTGGTTTTTTTTCCTTGCAATAGTTTGCTGAGAATGATGGTTTCCAGCTTCATCCATGTCCCTACAAAGGACATGAACTCATCATTTTTTATGGCTGCATAGTATTCTATGGTGTATATGTGCCACATTTTCTTAATCCAGTCTATCATTGTTGGACATTTAGGTTGGTTCCAAGTCTTTGCTATTGTGAATAGTGCCACAATAAACATACGTGTGCATGTGTCTTTATAGCAGCATGATTTATAATCCTTTGGGTACATACCCAGTAATGGGATGGCTGGGTCAAATGGTATTTCTAGTTCTAGATCCCTGAGGAATCGCCACACTGACTTCCACAATGGTTGAGCTAGTTTACATTCCCACCAACAGTGTAAAAGTGTTCCTATTTCTCCACATCCTCTCCAGCACCTGTTGTTTCCTGACTTTTTAATGTTCGCCATTCTAACTGGTGTGACGTGATAATCTCATTGTGGTTTTTATTTGCATTTCCCTGATGGCCAGTGATGATGAGCATTTTTTCATGTGTTTTTTGGCTGCATAAATGTCTTCTTTTGAGAAGTGTCTCTTCACATCCTTTGCCCACTTTTTGATGGGGTTGTTTGCTTTTTTCTTGTAAATTTGTTTGAGTTCATTGTAGATTCTGGATATTAGCCCTTTGTCAGATGAGTAGGTTGCGAAAATTTTCTCCCATTCTGTAGGTTGCCTGTTCACTCTGATGGTGGTTTCTTTTGCTGTGCAGAAGCTCTTTAGTTTAATGAGATCCCATTTGTCAATTTTGGACATTAGTAACTTTATAAGGATTGCACTGAATCTGTAGATTGCACTGGGCACTATTGTCACTTTAATGATATTGATGCTTCCAATTCATAAGCATAGGATTTTTTTCTGTTTGTTTGTGTCATCTATGAATTCTTTCATCAGTGTTTTGTAGTTTTCCTTGTAGAGATCTTTTACCTCCTTTGTTTAATGTATTCCTAGGTATTTAATTCAGCCAACAGTTATTGAATGCTTATTTTATACCAGTCACTAATGAGAAGTACAGAGTTTACATTCCAGTGGGAAATACAACAAGTAAACAAATTCTTTATTTAACCACATAAAGCTGCCATATCAGTGGATTTTTTTCAGTTGATTATTGATTTCATTTTTTTGAGTTTTATGTAGCAAAAAATGATAAATTTAATGGAAAAAAACTAAAGCAGAAGAGAGAGCTAACTATTGATAGGAGATGGGGATGAAGATTTTAAACAGAGCAATCAGGTAGGGCTTCACTGAGTAGGGGATGGATGAGGACAAGAGAAGTATGGAAGACATCCAACCAGGTATTTGAAGAAAAAGAACCAGAGATAGAGGAGTGAATGTGTGCAAGAAGGAGCAAGCAGTCTAGGATAAGCAGGGAGGTAAGTGTGGCCAAAGGACAGTAATCAGATGGGGAGAGAAGCAGATGAGGTCAGAAAAGTAACAAGAGTCAGATAAAATAGGGCCTTGTAGATCATTATAATGACTTTGCCTTTTACTTAGTGTGAGGTAAGAGGTCATTAGAGACTCTTGAGCAAAGCAGTGAAAGAATATGACTTTTGTAAAGATCACTGACAGCTGTGTTGAAACTAGACTGTAATGGATAGAGAGAATTGTTAACAGGCTTTTCAATTGCAGTGAGAAATGATGGTGCTCAGACCAGGATGATTATAGCAAAGGTGGCAAAACGTTTCTAGAATATTGGAAAGGTACACAGTGCAGGGTTGCTCAGTGGAAAAGATATGAAGTGAGGAAGAGCCAAGGATAACCCAAATGTATTTGGGCTAAGCAACTGCAAGAATGATGTTGTCGCTAGAGTGTGAAGAGATGGATGTGAAGACTGGGGAGAAAGATTAAGAGTTCTATTATGGCCATGTTAAGTTTGAGGTTTGCATTAGACAGACAAGTGGTGAAGTAAAATGGAATATTAGGTATAGAATTAGGATGTCAGAACCCAGGAACTGTTTCCAGTATATCTATAAACCTACGGGGAGAACTAGAATTAAAAGGTATGTGTATGTGTTTTAAGAGAAGAGAAATAACAGCACCTTTTATGCTGATGGGAAAAATCTAGTAGAGATAATTTTTCAGGAAAATTGTCCTTTTATTGTGTGAATTATTATTAACAATATCTTGTAGCTTCGGTTTCCACATTGGTGAAATGAGAAATTCAGAATATGATGTCTAGGATCTAATGGTCTATGTTGTATTACTCAAAGGAAGTATTCTTCATTACTCCAGTGGCCTGTATATGAAACATTTCATTTGGAAATGGAATTTTGTATTAGACTGTAGTGGGCGGTAGAATATCTGGGCAGAACTTTAATCCCTTTTTAGTATATAGCACTTCAGCTTTCCCTTCACTATCTTTATTGTATTCCCTATTTCTTCCTCAGAATCAACCCCAAAGGACAACGTTATGTTTCTCTTATGATTTATCTATATTGTATTAAATCACCTGTGAAAGCCACTAGGCATTACCTGGAGCTTAAACATCTTTGATTGTATAGAGAGTCTCAGTGCAGTTCTATTGGTGATAAAGAGAGATGACCAATTCCCTCAGTTCCATCTCAGCATTTTTGTATGCAGAGTTTTAACTTCTTCTACCTAGTAATTTCCTATTTTCTTGAAATTCATATCATTCTTTTCTCAAATCCCAGAGCAGCTCATTATTATCACCATTGAAAAACAGTTTGATAATAATGGTATTGGTTCATACACATGAATATATAAAAACACATGAGTTTTTAATGTGTATGAGAGAGAAAGGCAGAACACTGGTCACCACTGGCAGTAACTGAGACTCCAAACACTCTTTCTAAGGTAGAACTTTAGGGAAAGAATTGAGAAATTATCTAACCTTTTCTGTGAAGTTTATTTTGGATAACCAAAGGGATATAACTAAAGAATGAAACTTCTCTGCAAAATGTTTATAGCTTAAAAAACAGCTGGTGAAAAAAATAAATGAAAGCTCCATGGTGAACTTATATATGAGGGAAACAGCGTCACCCTGTGAATTTCAATGATTAATCTTTGCATCATTAAAGCAGGGCAACCAAAAATATATGCTTCCTGACATGAAACATATGCAGCATCCAAGACCACTTGTGAAGTGTCATCCAAGACCATTTATGAAGTGTCACTTATGAATAGTCTGTTTTCACACTGCTATAAAGAACTGCCTGAGACTGGGTAATTTATAAAAAAAAAGAGGTTTAATTGACTCACAGTTCTGCATGGCTGAGGAGGCCTCAGGAAACTTACAATTATGGTAGAAGGTGAAGGGGAAGCAAGGCACGTCTTAGATGGCAGCAGGAGAGAGAAAGAGAAGGGGGAGGTACTACACGTTTAAATGATTAGATCTCGTGAAAATTCACTCACTATCACAAGACCAGCAAAAGGGAAATCTGCCACCATGATCCAGTCACCTCCCACCAGGCCCCTCCTCTAACATGTGGGGATTACAATTCAACATGAGATTTGGGTGGGGACACAGAGCCAAACCAATAATGACAGACCTAAATCTACTCAAATCTTTAGTTCTAACTAATGAGTTCCATGTCAAAATAAATTTTTAAAAGATTAAAGATTTAGGCCAGGCACAGTGGCTCACACCTGTAATCCCAACATTTTGGGAGGTCCAGGTGGGCAGATCACTTGAGCCCAAGAGTTCAAGACCAGCCTGGGTAAAATAGCAAAATCCTGTCTCTACAAAAAAATGCAAAAATTAGCCAGGCATGGCGGTGGCATCCACCTGTATTCCCAGCCACTCAGGGGGCTGAGGTGGGAGGATTTCTTGAGCCCAGGCGGTCAAGGCTGCAGTGAGCTGTGAAGCCATGATCATGCCACTGCACTCCAACCTGGGCAACAGAGTGAGACCCTGTCTCAAACGAAAATAAATAAATAAAGATTAAAGACTTAATAGCCAAATACAAATGGTAGAACTCATTTAGATATTCATTTGAATACATCAATCAGTTAAAAAATTGGTTGAGACAATGTGCTAAATTTGAATATAGGTTGGCTCTTGAATGTTTCAAGGAAATTTCATTAAATTTGGCAAATGTGATAATGACGTTATGGTTATATTTTCAAAAATTCATGTAACTCTAGAAATATATTCTGAGTTATGTTAGGGAAATTATATAATGTCTGAGATTTGCTTTAAATATTTTAGCAAAAAAGAAGACAAGGAGGAGAAGAAGAAAGGAGGATAGAAGAAGGAAGCGGGCAAATTCTTGATAATTATAAAATCTAGGCAATTGAGATACAGGGGTTCAGTATAGTATTTCCTCTACTTTTGTGGCATGTTTGAAGGTTATTTTTTAATAATAAGCATTCTATACCCCATCTCCTCTTTCAATCCCATCTCTTCTCCCAGAAAACCCTTCCTATCCTTTGCCTTTTCCACATACCTAAGAAGCCAGAACAACCCCCTATTCCCTACTCTTGGATATTCTGTGCTTCTACGTGATATTCCTGCTGCCAGTATTCCCTACAACCACCACAAAAACTCCTAGAGACCCTTCAAAGCCCAGCTCTCCTATTAACCTTCCTACTCCCCAAACACACCTAGCTGAGTTCTACCTCAGGGTGATTTATGTTTGCTTACTGTCTGTCTCCCCCCAACTAGAATGTCAGCTCCATGAGAGTGTGACTGCTTTGTTCACATGGCAGCATATTCACAGTCCCAAAACGGTGCCAGGAGCACAGTAAGAACACAATAAATATGTGTTGGATTAATGAATGAATGAATGCCACTCTTCAGTGAAGTTATTCTTTACCCTTTTAACGGAATTTGGCACTTCATTTGTACTCTTCTGGCCCTTTTCCTTTGTTCATATCTTGTTATTTTAAATTTAATCGTTAATATATTTCTAGCTGACTAATACGAGTTTCTTGAGGAAGGGATGGTGTTTTACTCATCATGATGACTCTGACAGTGCCAAGCAGATAGCAGAGGATCAGCAATTACATACTGAATAAACGAAGGAAAATTTTAGAGCTTCACAATTCCTTTTTGCTCCATCCGTGGTATTATTTCCCACACCACAATTTAAGGGGAGATAGATGTGAGATTTTGAGTTCCAGAAATGCTAAACTAAACTGATCATCTTCTAGCATCTTAGAAAAGAAACTTTGACTTTACCAACATGTTTGTTTCTATTGGGTGCATGCATACTATTGTCCTGTGTTATAATATTTATAAAACAAGAGATTAGGAAATGTGTGCGTGTGTGTGTGTCTGTCTTGTCTGTAAATTTAAAAAAAGAGAAAGCTATAAAATATTTTTGCCTCATCTTTGAAGTTGAAGATGTGTAAACTTCATAAGCCAATATTTTTATCCTTAGATATGCACCCCTAGAAGAATTATAGTACACATGTACCAGGGGCTATGCATAGATACATTCACAATAGCATGGTTTGTAATAGCTAAACCTTGGGAAAATGCAAATTTCATCAACAGAAGAATGGATAAATCAACAGGTGTATATTCAGGTAATATTAATAAAATGATCTGTATCAGTGAAATTGAATGAAATTCATCCATACACAGCAACATAGACCAATGCTTTCCAACCGAGGGAATCTGCCACCCCCACACAAACTGAAACACCCAGGTGACATTTGGCAATATCTGGACACACTTGTGATTGCCACAGCTAGGGTCAAGTCACTGGCATCTAATGGCTAGAGACTAGTTATGCACCTAACATCCTATGATACACAGGACAGCCTCTTACAACAAAGAATCATCTAGTCCAAAATTTCAGTAGTGTGGAGGTTGAGAAACCCTAACCTAGGTAAATCAAAAAGGCATACTACTGAGCAAAAAAAGCAAGTCACAGAAAAATCATATATAATTGACACATATATTATATCATTTACATAAAGTTTTGGTAAACAAGAAAAATTTTAAATATATTATTTTAAAACTCACATTTATGTGATGAAATTATGAAGAAAAGCAAGGGAATAATAAACATCTGAAAGAGAATAAAAAGGATGGAATTAGGGAAGGACACCAAGGAACATCAAAGATACTGGCATAGGGGTGGATGTTTTATTATTCTTATTTAAGAATATAAGCATAAGATAAGCATAGGGGTGGATGTTTTATTATTCTTAAAGTTTATTATGTCATACATGTTATTTTGTATGGCTGATTTTTACATAGGTTTTTTAGAAGAGGAATATATCAAGAACAGGGCTTTAGATAAACAGGAAATAATTAAAGGCAAGGAACATTTCCAAGATCAACTTGTGCAGGCTGTGTCCACTTTGAGATAAAAATATTTACCTTGCAAGTAGAATGATTGTATTCATATTTCTAAATATTTTTGCTTGTGGCAAAGTAAATTACATTAATTTTTTTCACTATATTGATAAGTCCCCAGAAGGTTTCTGGTAACACCACAATTTTCTCTTACCAAAAGAAAAATAATAAGCTGAACATAGCTCTAATCAATGCAGAGAAAATCTGTAGATAAAAGAATAAGTCAAATAGTTGATACAATCAGCAAAATATAATCTCTCAGAATCTCTGCAGGACAAACAACCAGTTGCTTCCACAAATAATTTGCAAGGAAATAAATAAATAAATAAATAAATAAATAAATAAATAAAGGGAGGGGGAAAAGGAAGATGAAGAAGCGGGGAATCTACTAATTAAAAGACATGTAAGAGTTAGATCAACTAAGGGAGGGCAACCTTATTTGTTCAAAAAAATTTTTTAAAAGAAGTAGATAAGAAAGAGATTTTAAATACTTACTAGATAAATTATTTCTTTAAGGAGTTATTTTTATTAGTAATTGATGTGGTTTGGATGTGTCCCCACCCAAATCTCCTCTTGAATTCTCATGTGTTGTGGGAGGGACCTGGTGGGAGGTGGTTGAATCCACGGAAGAACTCTGCCTCAGAGTCAGGTCTTTCACAAGCTGTTCTTGTGACGGTGAGTGGGTCTCACGAGATCTGATGGTTTAAAAACGGGAGTCTCCCTGCACAAGCTCTCTTCTCTTGTCTGCTGCCATGTGAGATGTGCCTTCCGCCTTCCAAAATGACTGTGAGGCCTCCCCAGTCACGTGGAACTGTGAGTCCACTAAATCTCTTTCTTTTTTAAATTGCCCAGTCTCAGGTATGTCTTTACCAGCAGCATGAAAACAGACTAATACAGTGATAATAGTGTTTTGTGAGAAGGATAACTTTTTTTTTTTTTTTTTCTTTTTGAGATGGAGTCTCGCTCTGTCGCCCAGGCTGGAGTGCAGTGGCGCGATCTCGGCTCACTGCAAGCTCCGCCTCCTGGGTTCACGCCATTCTCCTGCCTCAGCCTCTCCGAGTAGCTGGGACTACAGGCGCCCGCCACCACGCCCGGCTAACTTTTTGTATTTTTAGTAGAGACGGGGTTTCACCGTGGTCTCGATCTCCTGACCTCGTGATCCACCTGCCTCGGCCTCCCAAAGTGCTGGGATTACAAGCGTGAGCCACCGTGCCCGGCCTAACCGTGTACTTTCAAGTAGCCTGCTTTCAAGCTCACTAATTCTTTCTTCTGTTTGATCCATTCTGCTATTAAGAGACTCTGATGCATCCTCCAGTAAGTCAATTGCATTTTTTCACTCCAGAATTTCTGTTTGATTATTTTTATTACTGTAATTTCTTTGTTAAATCTATCTAATAGGATTCTGAATTTTTTCTGTGTTATCTTGAATTTCTTAGTTTCCTCAAAAGTTATTTTGAATTCTCAGTCTTAAAAGTCACATATCTCTGTCTCTCCAGGGCTGGCTCCTGGTGCCTTATTTAGTTCATTTGGTGAGGTCATGTTTTCCTAGACAATCTTGATGTCTGTGGATGTTTGTCAGTGTCTAGACGTCGAAAAGTTAGGTATTGCAGTCTTCACGGTCTGGGCTTGTTTGTACCCTTCTTTCTCGGGAAGGTTTTTCATCTATTCAAAGGGACTTTGCTTTTGTAATCTAAGTTTCTAGTTACTGTAGCTGTATCTGCATTAGGGGGCACTGCAAGCCCAGGAATGCTGTGGTTCTTACAGATTTGTAGAGGTACTGCCTAGGTGGTATTGGATAAGAGCCAGAAGAATTCTCTGAGGCCAGGCTCAGTAGCTCACACCTGCAATTCCAGCACTTTGGGAGGCTGAGCAGGTGGACTGCTTGAGCCCAGGAGTTCAAGACCAGCCTGAGCAACATAGTAAAACCTCATCTCCACAAAACAATACAAAAATTAGCCAGGCATGGTAGTGTGTACCCTTAAGTCCTATCTACTTGGGAGGTTGAGGCAGAAAGATAACTTGAGCCCAGGAGATGGAGGTTGCAATGAGCTGAGATCATGCCATCATACTCCAGCCTGGGAGATAGAATGAGACTCTGTCTCAAACAAATAAAAAAATAATTATTTTAAAAGAGAATTCTGTGGGTTACCAAGCAGAGACCTTGTTCTCTTCCCTTATTTCTCTCAAACTGATAGAGTCCCTCTCTCTGTGCTGAGCTGCCTGAGGCTGGGGAAGCACTGACACAAGCATCCCTGGGGCCACCACCACTAGGACTATGCTGGATCTGACCTGAAGCCAGCACGGTACTAGGTCTTCCTAAGGCCCACTGTAACCACTAACTGGCTACTGCCTATGTTTGCTCAAGGCCCTAGGGCTCTACAACCAGCAGATGGCAAAACCAGCCAGTCTGTGTTCTTCTCTTCAGAGTGGTAAGTTCCCCTGGGCCCTGGCAGGTCCAGAGTTGCAGTCCAGGATCAAGGGCCTTGTGTTGTAAACCTTAAAAATCTACCTAGTACTCTATTCTGCTGTAGCTAAGTTGGCACCAAAACCACAAGACAAAGTCCTTTTCCCTCCCCACTCCTGTTTCTCCAACCAGGGAAGTCTGCCTCCATATCCACCACCCCCAAGGCCCATGGAGAGTATTGCTGATGTTGATTTAAGGCCCAAGGGCTCTTCAGTCAGCTTGTGTGAAATGCTACCAGGCCTGGGACTCACTCTTCAGGGCAGTGGGCTGCCCTCTGGCCCAAGGTAGGTCTAAAAATGCCACCCAAGAGCCAAGGCCTGGAATCGGGGACCCCAAGGGCCCACTTGGTGTTCTTCCCCATTGTGACTGAGCTGGTACCTAAGCTGCAAGACAAAGTCCCCTTTATTCTTCCCTCTACTTTTCTCAAGCAGAAGTTTTTCCTGATAGCCACCACAGTTGTGAATATGCTGGGTCACACCTGAAGCCAGCACATCTCAGAGTCTCACCCAAGGCTCACACTATGCACTACCTGGTTACTGCTGCTGATTATTCAGGACTCAAGAGCTCTTTAGTCAGCAGGTGATGAATTCTGCCACAACTGGGTCCTTCCCTTTAAGGCAGCGGGTTTCCTTCTAGCACAAGCTGTGTCTAGAAATGTCATCAGGGACTACACACTTGGTACAGTGTACACTGCTCGGTGATAAGTGTACTAAAATCTCAGAAATTATCACTAAAAACCTTATTCATGTAATCAAATGCAACCTGCTCCCTAAAAATCTATTGAAATAAAAAATAAATTTCTGGCCAGGCACAGTGGCTCACGCCTGTAACTCCAGCACTTTGGGAGGCAGAGGCAGGCAGATCATGAGGTCAGGAGTTCGAGACCAGCCCAACCAACATGGTGAAACCCCGTCTCTACTAAAAATACAAAAATTAGCCAGGCATGGTGGCACATGCCTGTAATCTGAGCTATTCAGGAGGCTGAGGCAGGAGAATCACTTGAACCTGGGAGGCAGAGGTTGCAGTGAGCTGAGATCATGATACCACACTCCAGCCTGGGCAACAGAGCGAGATGCCATCTCAAAATAAATAAATAAATAAATAAATTTTTAAAAAAGAACTTTTTCTTTAACAAAAACCACCTATTTCATTTTGCTTGCTGCTGATGGGGCAGGGTATGAAGTTTTCAGAACCTTGGGCCCATAATTATAGATACATTCCTTCCATTAATAACTGAACATTTGTCTGTAAATGCAATTTTGAATGCTGAATCATAATTAAAGCTCTATGGTGGCTGGGCTCAGTGGCTCACATCTGTAATCCCAGCACTTTGGGAGGCCGAAGCAGGTGGATAACTTGAGGTCAGGAGTTTAAGACCAGCCTGACCAACATGGTGAAACCCCATCTCTACTAAAAGTTCAAAAAAATTATATTTTTTGTGGTGGTGGGCACCTGTAATCCCAGTTACTTGGGAAGCTGAGACAGAGAATCACTTGAACCTGGGAGGTGGAGGTTGCAATGAGCCGAGATCGTGCCACTGCACTCCAGCCTGGGGGACAGTGACAGAGCCAGAGAGCCAGACTCTGTCCAAAAAAAAAAAGGCTCAATGGTATATTCAAAAAGAAAAAAAGGAAGGAAAGAGGAAAGAAAAAGGAAAGAAATAAGGAAAGGGAAAGAAAAGAAATAAAAGAAATGAAAAGAGAAGAAAAGAGAAAAGAAAAGTTATCTGGGAGCTAGGGCCTGAAATGGGGAGCCTCACAACTCTGCTTGATGCCCTGTCCTACTGTGGACAAACTGGTTTCCATGTTGCAAGACAAAGTCCTCCTTACTTTTCCCTCTCCTCTCCTCAAGTGCAAGGAAGGGGTCTCTTTTGGAGCTGTGAGCTGTGCTGCCCGGGGTTGAGGGGAGGGGTGATGCAAGTACTCCCTTATCCACTCTAGCTTGTGACTCACAAGCTGGGTGTCCCCCAAGTCCACTGGCTCCAAGCCCAGCGCAGCACTGGAGTTTGCCTAGGAATTAGAGTCTTACCTGAAACTGCAACCTAGACTACCTTTCAAGTTTATTTGGGACCCCAGAGCCTCTTAGCCCACAATGGCAAAGCTTGCTGAAACTTAAGTTCTGACTATTGGAATGGGCGATTCCCCTCTGACTAGTGCTAGTCTAAATGCTTCCTCTGTGGGTTTTGGCTGAGTTCTGCCTGGTGTTGGCAGCCCCGAGTTCCAATGCAAAGTCCCACAATTGCTGCAGTCTCCCTCCGCCAAGCAAGTTCCAATGCAAAGTCCCACAATTGCTGCAGTCTCCCTCCGCCAAGCACACCCCATGTGACACCCAACTTTGTGCCACATTGCCACTGCAAGAGATGAGGAAGGGGTTGTGCAGGCAATTCAAGACTGTCTTTCCTACCCTCTTCAGTGCCTTTCAGTGATATGACGTTAAAACCAGGTATTGTGATCATTAACCTGATTGTTGGTTCTTAACAAGGTGTTTTTTTGTGGAGATAGTTGTTAAATTTCGTGTTTTTGTCAGGAGGGTAATTAGTGGAGGCTTCTATGCAGCCATCTTGCTCCACCTCCTTGGTCAATAGTATTTTTTTTATAAATAATTATCTTTATAATTAAATTTTTGTCTGAGATTTGTTTTAAAATAATTTAGTCATGAGTTGGTAAGTACTGAAACTGAAGAATAGATATATAAGAGTCACCTTGTGTAGCTTATATGTGGGTTTGTATATGGTTAAAATTTTAGAAATGAAAATGTTTTAATAAATTACCTACTTGTCTAAAAGTATCTTTGACATTTCCCCAACCAAAGATAATGAAAGAATTAGAAAAGTTGACCTAGAGGGAAAAACTAAAAGAATTAGTATGAGCTTTGCCCAGATACAAGTGAAAGTCAATCTGATCAAGTATCTGGAATGGTTATATAATAAACAAACTGTGTTTTCTTTCTCATTCCCCAAGTAATTGAAGACAAGAAAACTTTTCTTCATTGTAGAAACTTACATGACAGAACAGGTAATAGGATTGATTATAACTTCTAATAGAAGATTGAATCAATTATAATCAAATAAAGCATAACTTCTAATATAAGGTAAACATCATATCATTTAAGGCTTTCAAAGTAACCTACATATAACCTAGTTTATATGTTCAGAACAATGTCTGAAAACCCAGCTTATGGCTGTGGAATCAGAAGGGGAACATTATGAAGTAGGAGAGGGTTATCTATTGAAATTTAGCCTTATCTATAAAGTTTTATTTTTATTTTTCACTTTTTATATGGGTGAGGTGTGAGGGGAATGCATTTTTGTTACTGTGAATAAGAAGAAATCTTTTTTGAAGTAACCCTTCTCTTCTGAGCAATGCTTTATAGACAAAGCATAGAGAAATTCCCATGTTTAGCTACTTTCATTACTGCCTAGCAGGGGAATGGCAAAGCACCTAAATCATGTGTGCACCCTGACAATGATGATTGATAATGAATTACTGCCTTTCACCCAGAGGAATCAATGCTGGGTCTTTCTAGAGGAATTAGATCAACTTTGTGAGCCTGATAATAAAGTTTCTTGGGCTTTAAAGTGTTCTGTGAATCATAAACCTTTCAAAGAAAACACATAGATTCCCCCATCCTAAGGAGTATGTACTGAATGAATATTAGTTTTTCTACACAATATCCCATTTTCTCTTCTTCTGGTAAAAGCAGATCAATTTTCATTAGGCAAACCACCCTTTCTTCACAGTTAAGTTCATGGGGCTTAAGTAAGGATAAACTTGCTCCCCTCCTCAATTAAGGCCGCCAAATAAGAGTCGGAGATTGCAGATTGTCTACAGAAGGAGCATGAAAATATAAACTCTGACAAAGAGAGTCATCCCTGAAACTTTTGAGAATGAGGCACTGATAGAATTTTAGGTCATGTTTTCTAGTGACCATTTTTTTTCACTTTATAGGAAGATCTTGCCTGAAAAGGAGACCAACACAAAAGAACATATATGAGAGAGAGGGAGCCCTAGTGACATCGCATGGGGCTCTGAACTCGATGTGCTATTTTCTTGTTTAACTTAAAGTCGATGTGGCTAGGCACAATAATGGTCCCCGAAGGTACCCACTTCTGCATCCCCAGAACCTATGAATGTTACCTTACACGGTAAAAGGAACTGTGCAGTTATGATTAAGCTAAGCATCTTGGCAGGGAGGGATTATCCTGGATTATCCAGGCGGCCCAATGTAATCACAAGGATTCTTAAAAGACAGAGGAAAGAGGTCGAAGGCAGAGATAAGAAGTGATAACAGAAATAGAGGTCAGAGTGATGCAGGGAAAGGGGCAGGAGTCAAGGGATACGGGCAGCCAATAAAAGAGAGAAAAGACAAGGAAACAAATTCTCCCGCAGAGCCTCAAAAAGGAACATGGCCCTGCTGACTTTAGCCTGCCCAGCTTGATTTTTGGACTTTTGACTCCAGAATTGTAACAGAAAAAAACTGTGTGGCATTGAGCAACTCAGTTCATAATATTTTGTTACAACAGCAGTAGGAAAGGAAGCAGTTATCATTCTGGCACTTATAACTGCTTATGATTATTGTTCCTAATGATTATTGTGCCCATGAACAATTCAAAACCAGTTATGAACAAGAAGCTCAACCTCCTAAATGGATCTCCACACTTACTAAAAAATGCAACGCTTCAGGAGTGAAGTTATTGAAAACATGAATCCAATCTCAGATTTGATTCTAAAGTGGAGCCAAAATTAACTTTTAATGGTGTAATTACTTTGAGTATATTTTAACACCAGAGAGCAATGGCTTATCCAAACAAAATAAAGGTGTTCTTATTGGAATAAATATAGATTTTCTGTAAATCTAGTTTAATGTCTACATTGATAATTACCACAAAGCTGAAAAGTACAGAAGAAAATTCCTATAGGGACTTTCCCCAAAATGTTAAGTTGATTAAAAGAATGTGATAAGAATATGATGTGAATCAAGCAGGACATACACTTTGCAACCAATGACATCAAGGTTGACTTTTAGTTTTCTTTTATGTTGACCTGCTCTTCAAAGAAAAGTGAGCCAAAATTTTAGAGTAGAAGGAGATAAATATTGAGAATTTGGAAATAGCCTTAAAATGTAAGAAATGCAAATGAAGGGAAAAGTCAGCTGTGGATTCACAGCTTGATGGGAAGATAAAGGAAATTAAAGAAAAAAGAACTGGAATTATAAACTTCAGAACCCTGACCATCTATCTGTTTCCTTCCTCATCTCTTCCCTCAAACTTAATGGGGAAAATAAGAAAAAAGACTGTCTCAGCCTGTTCAGCCTACTATAACAAAATACCTTAGACTGGGTAGTTTGTAAACAATAGAAATTTATTTTTCATAGTTCTGAAGGCTGGGAAGTCCAAGATCAAGGTGCCAAAGATTTGATGTCAGGTGAGAGCCTATTCCTCAGAGACTGCACCTCTTGCTGTGTCCATACATGGCAGAAAGGGTAAGGCAATTCCCTATTAACTCTTTTATAAGGGTACCAATCCTATTCATGAGAGCTGAGGCTTTACTACTTCATCGCTTCCCAAAAGGACCCACCTCTTAATACTATCACACCGGATATTAGGTTCCAACATAGGAATTTTTGAAGGACTCCAACATTCACACCATAGCAAAGACCAAAAGGGGAAGAAAGAAGGAAATGGGATGATGAAAGGGGCAGCTCTATGATAATTTTCAGCCACTCCAGTTTGGACACCTGAAGCATTTAATTGGTTGAAGGAAAAAAGGCAACAAAACAAAAATGACTGTAGAAGAACGATTTTAAAAATCATTAAATTCCTCACAAAATTAGAAACAATCTAAAAGGAAAATCCAGAAAGATTTTATGTGGTGTTTGGTTTTGTTTTCTAATGCTCACTAGATGCTAGCTCAGGTGCTGGGGACACAGGCTAGTGGAGGATTGTGGAAGGGAATAGGATAATTCCTCCTGCAAGGAGGTTACATTCAAGTGGAGTTATATAGAACTAAAGAAGAAATGTTATTCCTTTTTTCTCTCCCCCTGCTCTACCATTCATCTTTTCCCCACTCCTACATACCTAATTTAAACTGAGGAGCCCCAGCTACCAAGAGGCTGAGGCAAGAAGATCATTTGAGCCCAGACGTTCAAGGCTGTAGTGATCTATAATCACACCACTGCACTCCAGCCTGGGTGACAAAGCAGGACCTCATCTCTAAAAAAAATAAAATAAACTGAGAGCCCTTTTAAAGTAGTCAAGGTCACCTGGCCAATATGGTGAAATTCTGTCTCTACTAAAAATGCAAAAATTAGCTGGGTGTGGTGGGGCACGCCTGTAGTCCCAGCTACTCAGGAGGCTGAGGCAGGAGAATTGCTTGAACCTGGGAGGCAGAGGTTGCAGTGAGCCAAGATCACGCCACTGTATTCCAGACTGGCGACAGAGTGAGATTCCGTCTCAAAAAAAAAAAAAAAAAAAAAAAAAAAAGTAGTAAAGGTCAATGCCTAATAGAAACAGAGTTTGTAGACAGCGACAATTCTCAATCAACAATTTTTTAGTTATTTCTAGATAAATAAACTAAAACCTTACCATAGTTGTTCTTAAATAATTTTTACATAATTGTGTGTTAATTTCAGTGGAATCAGTCTTATTCACTGCTGCATATCCAGCACCAAGACAGTGCCTGACACATAGTAGATGCTCAGTAAACATGTGTTAAATCAAGGAGAAATACAAAGAAACCACGGGCTATTAATTCTTGTCATGGAGAAAAGACATAGAAAAAGAAAGCTGAAAAAACACATGATACTAATCAAATACGTGATACAGCTCAGATCAGTGATATAGTTTACTCTGGTGTAAGACGGGAGAAAATTCTGTGGTTTTACATTTGAAATACAAGTATTTAGCAGCTACTCCTCTACAATGCGTGTGAAACTAGCAATTTTTTTCACTTGGGCTTAGAAGAGGAGTATTTACTGTAGTATGTCAATGACTAGAACTGCACTGTCCAATATAGTAGCCACTTGCCATATGTGGTTCTTTTCATTGAAATTAAATTAAAAATTATGTAACTCATTTGCATTAGCCACATTTCAAGTGCTCAACAGCCACATGAGTCTAGTGGCTATATATTATTAGTGCAGATGTAGAACATGACCATCATCATGGAAAATCCTATTTTATGGTTCTGGTCCATACCATGATGCATTATAACATAGAAGCAGCCAGAATTTTACAAGTTAGAGAAATAAGACACAAGCTCACACACACACAAAGTTATATAAAGTGCTCCATATCAACCAGTATCTAGAGTGACCAATCAGTATTTTCTCTGATTTCACTGTCTCCCAAATATTTTCATTTATTTAATATAGATAATTATGCGTATTTAAAGTCTAGCAACCATTGAGAAACCCCAACACCATCTGACGTCATCAGCCACCTCTTTTTATTTAGTCCTTCAAAGCCTTAGATTATCTCTTCAAGTTATGTCTGCTAACTCCTGGCATTTGTGGACTTCTGCATTCCTCCAATGGGCACTGATTGAAAGTCTTGCCTCTAGTTGACAATTCCCCTTTAGAACTGACTATGTACTAGACCTCAGCAACACATCTGCCAAGCCATAATTAGCCAGATAAATATGCATCTTATTTCTAAAGGTCCATAGAAGCATGTGTATCCAAACTGACAAGTCTCTGGTATTAAATTATTCCCTAGACTTTGCACTTCAGGAGGATATCTAATAGACAAAGATTGATTCACCAATTAAATAAAATCTGCATGTTCTAAATCAAAAACAAGCTCATTGAGGTTTATTTGGCTAGAAATCCCTTGCTAAATTATTGTTTAAAATAAGACATAAACAGGGAAAACACCATTGCATGATGAGTAATTAGAAAAATGAATGACTTTTTGACCAAATTAGAGGTTGAAGTGAAAATTCCTGAGGATGAAAAATAAAGCAAATGTATGTGTGTTATTAATATTATATATGTGTCCCTAGGTGTGCTACAACATCTAAGACTTGATGGCTATATTTGTTGAATACAAAAAAAATTATTAGATATGAATAAATTTGGAAATACTTGCAAACATTCTTTGTCTTACTTAACTCATTCCTACTAAATTAGAGATTTCCCTCTTCTAGATAGGAGTAATATAAAACCAAGAAGATAAACTTGGAAAAGAATATGACCTTTGGTGAAAATAGCACTAATTATTTACCAACTGCCCAAGTGAAAAAGAGTAAAAGAGAAAGAGTAATAATGGGACTACCCAAATGCAAGAATTCTATTGCTCCTTCAAAAACACAAACATTGCCGGGCATGATGGCTCACACCTGTAATCCCAACACTTTGGGAAGCCAAGATGGGCAGACTGCTTGAGCTGGGGAGTCTGAGCCCAGCCTGGGCAACATGCTGAAACCCCATCTCTACAAAAAAATACAAAAATTAGCCAAGCATGGTGGTGCACAGCTGTAGTCCCAGCTACTCAAGGGACTGGGATGGGAGGACCAACAGAGACCAGAAGGTAAAGGATGCAGTGAGCTTTGATGGCACCTCTGCACTCCAGCCTGGGCAACAGAGTAAGACCCTGTCTCAAAAAAACAAAACAAACAAATAAAAAACATTAAATGACTTTCATAGGGATTAGCAAATCCTGGTCTGTTTAGCAACATCCTGAAAATCTGAAACCCTCGCTTTGCAGAGGGAGCCCAAAGTGACTACTCTAAGAAGGCACATGAGATCATATTTTCAAACAGGCAATGTAATGAATGAGCTCATAAAAGTTTTTCATGCCCTACTAATTTTGATGATAGAAGTCACATTTGATTAGACTTCTTAAACATCCATTGTCAAGAGCAACTTAGGTAGATAGAAATGCCCTCTCTTACTGCCAAACTGCCCCTTAGACTTATTTAGAATCTTATCCATGTTTAAGGTTTTTCTCTCAGGTTTTGAATTATCTGTTTTATAAAGGCATTCCCAAAAATGCTTTATATACTTGAAGAGAGCTCCAATATATAGTTATTGGAGGGAAAAAAAAAGACAATTTTAGCATTTATTTTCCAAAAATTTGACTTTGCAGTTCTATGGAGAGGAGGAAGCCAGAATTTTCCTTCAAAGATTTGCTGTTAAAATAAGGAACATGCCACTTTCCAGCAATTGACCTGGCTAGATGGCTAAGGAAAAAAATAGCGATCTCTCCACCCAATATTTGAGGCTAAATTACATAAATATTACCAACATACAATAAAACAATTGTTTTTATGCTCAACCACTAAAACAACTTAAAATTATAATAGCTACCATTCTTTGAGCGATTTGTTTGTGGCAGGCACTGGCTTCAACACATTACAAATATAATTAACAACTCTATTAAATAGGTATTATTAGTCCAATATTCAGATGAAAATATTGAGACTCAGATTGCTTAAAAGATATGTCAGGTTTAAACAGTTATGAACCAGCAGAGATCAGATTTATACCACAGTCAAATCCTGACTCTAAAGTTTGAGTGTTTCCGTAGTGCTTCCCAAATTGTCGACATTATGAATTTATACAATTTTCTCACTTAAAAGAAAAACAAATTTTTATTTCCCATTCTCCTTACTTTTAAAATGGTATTGGTACTATCTTCTTCAACTGGTACTGTCTTCAACATTGTTGTTGTAAGATAAAATTAAAGTAGAGGGTGCAGGCCAGGCGCGGTGGCTCACGCTTGTAATCCCAGCACTTTGGGAGGCCAAGGCGGGCGAATCACGAGGTCAGGAGATCGAGACCATGGTGAAACCCCGTCTCTACTAAAAATACAAAAAAATTAGCCGGGCGTGGTGGCGGGCGCCTGTAGTCCCAGCTACTCAGAGAGGCTGAGGCAGAAGAATGGCGTGAACCCGGGAGGCGGAGCTTGCAGTGAGCCGAGATCGCGCCACTGCACTCCAGCGTGGGCGACAGAGCAAGACTCCGTCTCAAAAAAATAAATAAATAAATAAAAAATAAAGTAGAGGGTGCAGTGGCTCAAGCCTGTGAACCCAGCACTTTGGAAGGCTGAGGTGAGAGGGTCACTTGAGGCCAGGAATTCGAGACCAGCCTGAGCAACATAGCAAGACACTATTTCTACAAAAAAAAAAAAAAAAAAAATTTAATTAGCCAGGCATGGTGCACGCGCTTGTAGCGAGCTTCCTGGGAGGCTAGGGCAAGAGGATTGCTTGAGCCCACGAGTATAAAGCTGCAATAAGTTAGGATCACAACACTGCACTCCAGCCTGGACAACAGAGTGAGAGTTTATCTCTAAAAAAACAAAGAAAGAAAGATGATCTTCTCATCTCAGTTCCCCTGTAGAAACTGGTCATGTTAGTCACCTTCAGAAGGCAATCAGTGTGATTGTAGGAAAGGAAAGGAAGGGAGAATTTTCACTACATGCCCCTTTTACTTTTTTAGCCATGTAACTACATTAACTGATCAAAGAAATAAATAAAATTTAATTTTTAAAGATAACTTTCTAGATTCTACAAATAAGTGAGATCATACAGTACCCATTTTTCTGTGTCTGTCTTATTTCATTTAACATAATTTCCTCCAGTTGCATCCATGTTGTTACAAAGGGCAGGATTTCCTTGTTTCAGAGCTGAATGATACTCCATTGTATCTATAACAGCACATTTTCTATAAATAAGAATATTTCTATAAATATTCATCTGTTCATAGACACTTAGGTTGTTTCCGTATCTGGGCTATTGTGAATAATGCTGCAATGAAAACCCAGATAGCTTTTTTTTTTTTTTTTTTTTTTTTTTTATGAGACAGTGTTTCACTCTCTCGCCTAAGTTGGAACGCAGTGGTGTGATCTCGGCTCACTGCAGCCTCAACCTCCTGGGCTCAAGTGATTCTCCTACCTCAGCCTCCAGAGTAACTGGGATTACAGGCACGTGTCTCCACGTCAGGCTAACATTTTGTATTTTTAGTAAAGACAGAGTTTCGCTATGTTGCCTAGGCTGGTCTCAAACTCCTGCACTCAAGCAATCCACCCCTCTCGGCTTCCCAGAGTGCTGGGTTTACAAACATGAGCCACCGCGCCCAGTCAGATATCTCTTTGAAACACTGATTTCATTTCCCAAAAAGTCAAACTTTTTGGAGCAGAGACTAGAACGGTGGCTGCCAAGGGCTTGCGGGTGGAGGAGCTTAAGAGATATTGGTCAATGGGTACAAATTTTCAGTTATAAAGTGAACAAGTTCTGAGGATCTAATGTACAAGAAAGGGACCATAGTTAATAATACTGTGTTGTTTACTTAAAATTTGATAAAAGAACAGTTTTTCAGTGTCTTCTCCATACAAACACACACACATAGTACTTACACAGAAAATAGTAACTATGGATGATGATAAATGTGTTAATTTGGTTATAGCAATTATTTCACAACAAATACATACATCGAATCATCATGTTGCAAATATTGAATATATACATTTATTTGCAGTTATATTTCAATAAAACTAGAAAAAAAATCAAGAGTAACTTGTGTAGTAATAATGGATTTCAGTTCTATGTATCAATCTAAATTCATGTTTAGCTTAATATATATACAGATATGTATAGATACCTATGTATGCATGGGCTAGTATATGCACATATGCTTTTTCCTCTGCAGCTGAGAACGCCTAAAGAAGTAGCAACAAAAACTCATTAGGTCCCAGAATTTGGTTTTTGTTTTTTTTTTTTTTGTTTTTTTTTTTTGAAACAGAGTCTTGCTCTGTTGCTCAGGCAGGAGTCCAATGGCACAATCCTGACTCACTGCAACCTCCGTCTCCCGGGTTCAGGCGATTCTCCTGCCTCAGCCTCCCAAGTAGCTGGGATTACAGGCAAGTGCCAACCATTTCCAACAAAAGGAATAAGGATCCTTGAAGAAATGGCTGGCTTAAGCCTGGGGGAGGAAATATACAAGATGAGCCTGGAGCATCTTGTGTCAAAAAGTAAGGAAGAGCTGAAGATAAAAACAAAAAGCCACATTGCTATAGAGACTGTGAGACACAGCAGGGGGTCCCTTTTGGGGATCCTGTAAATCTCAAGCATGAACATAAAGGAAAATCCTGAAATTCCTTCAAGCAAAATTCCAGGCATCTAGTTAGCCCCAGAAGTTAATTTAAGTAACTTGTTAAGCAAGAAGCAAATCGTAGCCTAAAACAATAGCCAAGGAAATTACAGTTCCAGAGATGTTTGCTTTCCCTATAGAAACTAAGAATAACAACATATGTCACTGAGTTGTCTTTCATGAGCTTGTACTCCCACTTAGGACCCCCACAAATGGATCCATTGGCACGTATACCCCCAATAAAAAGGACGTGAAGACTAAACTTTATTCACCCTTTATTCTGTTTCTTTCTGAAGGGCTTGGAGAAAAAAAGTCCCCCTAGCCAGGCCAGTTGACATTTTTCCACGGACCCCAAATTTTTAAACAAAGCTTCTCTTCTTAACCAATGGCAAATCAGAAGCTCTTGAATCTACCTACAACCTGTAAACCCCCACTGCAAGATATCCTGCCCTTTTAAGCTCAAACCAACATGTAACCACCATATTGATTTATTATTTTGCCTGTAACTTCTGCTTTTCTGAAATTTACCCTTGCCTTAAAAAACTCATTGGGGAGTCTAGAATTGGGCATTTGGCTGTCTGATCTTCCTTGTGTAGTACTATGCAATAAACATCTTCCTTTCTAGCACTGCAAAAACCTCAGTGTAGGCATCTGTTTTTACTGTGCCAGGCAAGTGGACCCCAGTTCAGTTCTATAACAACAGGAGCCACTGAAAAAGCTCTCAGTAGCCAAAAATGGAAGGAGTTAAGCAAAAAAATAAGTTAAGTAGTATTGGATTATAACTCAAAGTATAAAATAAATATCCTAGTCCCTGCAAACATAAATAAGGAGATTTTGGTGAACATCAGCAACCATAAACTGTGTTTATAATACGTATCCCTGATATGACGAGACGAAAAAATGGCACTTTACCTCTGTGGTCTTCCTCCCAATAACTCACAAACCTGTCTTATCATGAGGAAAACATCAGTCAAATTCAAATAGTAGGGACTAGAGAGGATCATGGTGGATGGGAGGCGGGACTGGACTGCAGCTCCCACTCGGACGGACAAAGCAGCATGTGGAGGCTCACATCATGAACTTTTGCTCTAGAACTACTGCAGGAATAAATCAGGAAAGCTGAGAGAACCCACAGACCCACTGAAGGAGGCAAATTGCTCCTGCAGGACCCGGGAGACACCGCAAATACTTTGAGTGCCCAAATGGTGAAAATGGGAAGGGGGATTGTCTGCCCTCGAACATACACCCTCACTGGGGAATCTCAAGGTCTAGCACATGGGAGAAGATTCTAACCTCACCTGGAGCTGAGTCAATTTAGAAAGCAGAGCAAAACACAGTGGTAGAAGCAGCAGCAGGAAAAGCCCTGTGGGCTCTCTGAGTCTCCTAAGAAACCATTTCTGCCTTGCCTCACAGGAGTCCCTGGAGCAGGCTGCCTGGGGGTACTTGGAAAAGGCCACAGAGAGAAGGAAACCTCCAGCCGAACTTTGTAACAATTTCAACCAAATGAGAAGTCTCCCGGCCGGAACTCAGGGGAGGGCATGAATCTGGTGTGCAGATTCCACAGGCTGAAAGTACAAAAGCCCTACTTGCTTTTGCAGCTGGGAGACTGGTAGCCTGGGGCAAGTTCTCAGCCCTGCTTGCCCACTGCCTGGAAACAAACTCAGTGCTGTTGTGGGGGTATGGGGGAACAGTGGAAGTCAGACCAGCCTTTTGGGTTGCAAGGGAACAGGGTGAGGCCTGTGACTGCTGGCTTTCCCCCACTTCCATGACAACCTGCATGACACAGCAGAACCAGCCATAAGCCTCTTGGGAACATAACTGCATTGACCTGGGGACCACACCCTCATCCCACACAGCAGCCAGAGCAAGACCCGCTCAAGGAGAGTCTGAGCTCAGACACACCTAGCCCTGCCCCCACCTGATGGTCCTCCCCTACCCACCTTAGTAGCTGAAGACAAAGGGCATATACTCTTGGGAGTTCTAGGGCCCTGCCCACCACCTGATCCTCCCCACACTACCACAGCTAATGCTCTGTTGAATGCACCACCTCCTGGCAGGAGGCCCACCAGCACAAAAATAGTGAATTAAACAGCCAAAACTAAGGACCCTCACAGAGTCCATTTCACCCCCGTCACTTCCACCAGAGCAGGTGCTGGTATTCACAGTGAGAGACCCATAGATGGTTCACATCACAGGACTCTGTACAGGCAACCCCCAGTACCAGCCCAGAGCCTGGTAGACCTGCTGGGTGGCTAGATCCAGAAGAGAGATGACAATCACTGTAGCTTGGCTCCCAGGAAGCCACATCCCTAGGAAAAGAGGGAGAGTACTACATCAAGGGAACACCCGTGGGACAAAAGAATCTGAACAGCCTTCAGCCATCTGACAGAGCCTACCAAAATGAGAAGAAACCAGAAAAACAACTCTGATAATATGACAAAACAAGGTTCATTAACACCTAAAAAAAAAATCACACTAGCTCACCAACAATGGATCCAAAGCAAGAAAAAATCCCTGATTTACCCAAAAAAAAATTCAGGAGGGCAATTATTAAGCTAATCAAGGAGACACCAGAGAAAGGCAAAGCCCAATGTAAGGATACTTTTTTAAATGATACAAGAAATGAGAGGGGAAATCTTCAAGGAAATAGATAGCATAAGTAAAAAACAATCAAAGCTTCAGGGAACAATGGACACACTTATAGAAATGCAAAATGCCTGGAAAGTCTCAGCAGTAGAATCAAACAAGCAGAAGAAAGAACTTCAGAGCTTGAAGACAAGGTTTTCAAATTAATCTAATCCAACAAAAACAAAGAAAAAAAGAAAATATGAACAAAGCCTCCAAGAAGTCTGGGATTATGTTAAATAACCAAACCTAAGAATAATTAGGGTTCCTGAGAAAGAAGAGAAATCTAAAAGTTTGGAAAATATATTTGGGGGAATAATCAAGGAGAACTTTCTGAGCCTTGCTAGAGACCTAGACATCCAAATACAAGAAGCAAAAAGAACACCTGGGAAATTCATCTCAAAAAAATCATCACCTAGGCACATTGTCATCACGTTATCTAAAGTTAAGATGAAGGAAAGAATCTTAAAAACTGTGAGTCAATAGCACCAGGTAACCTATAAAGGAAAACCTATCAGATTAACAGCAGATTTCTCAGTAGAAACCCTGCAAGCTACAAAAGATTGGGGCCCTATCTTCAGCCTCCTCAGACAAAACAATTATCAGTCAAGAATTTTGTATCCAGCTAAACAAAGCTTAATAAATGAAGGAAAGATACAGTCTTTTTCAGACAAACAAATGCTAAGAGAATTCACCACTACCAAGCCAACACTACAACAACTACTAAAAGAAGCTCTAAATCTTGAAATGAATCCTGAAACATATCGAAACAGAACCTCTTTAAAGCATAAGCCTCCCAGGACCTATAAAACAAAAATACAATTTAAAAAAAAAAAAAGGTATACAGGCAACAAATAGCACAATGAATGGAATAGTACCTCATATCTTAATACTAACATTGAATGTAAATGGCCTAAATGCTACATTTAAAAGATACAGAATTGCAGAATGGATAAGAATTCACTAACCATCTGCTGTCTTCAAGAGACTAATCTAACACATAAGGACTTACATAAACTTAAGGTAAAAGGGTGGAAAAAGACATTCCATGCAAATGGACATCAAAAGCAAGCAAGATTCACTTTTTATATCAGACAGAACAAACTTTAAAGCAACAGCAGTTAAAAAAGACAAAGAGGGGCATTATATAATGATCAAAGGCCTTGTCCAACAGAAAAATATCACTGTCCTAAATATATATGCACCTCACTCTGGAGCTCCCAAATTTATAAAACAATTACTACTAGACCTAAGAAATGAGATAGACCACAACACAATAATAGTGGGAGACTTCAATACCTCACTGACAGCACTAGACAGGTCATCAAGACAGAAAGTCAACAAAGAAACAATGGATTTAAACTATACCCTAGAACAAATGGACTTAACAGAACATTCTAGCCAACAACCACAAAATATACATTCTATTCAACAGCTCATGGAACTTTCTCCAAGATAGACCATATGATAGGCCACAAAACAAGCCTTAATAAATTTAAGAAAACTGAAATTATATCAAGCACTCTCTCACACCCCAGGAAACTAAAACTGGAAATCAACGCCAAAAGAAACCTTCAAAACCATGCAAATACATGGAAATTAAATAACTTGCTTTTGAATGATCATTGGGTCAACAATGAAATCAAGATGGAAATTTAAGGCCGGGCGCGGTGGCTCACGCCTGTAATCTCAGCACTTTGGGAGACCGAGGTGGGCGGATCACAAGGTCAGGAGATCGAGACCATCCTGGCTAACACGGTGAAACCCCGTCTCTACTAAAAATACAGAAAAATTAGCCGGGCGTAGTGGTGGGCACCTGTAGTCCCAGCTACTTGGGAGGCTGAGGCAGGAGAATGGCGTGAACCTGGAAGGCGGAGCTTGCAGTGAGCCAAGATTGCGCCACTGCACTCCAGCCTGGGCGACAGAGTGAGACTCCATCTCAAGAAAAAAAAAAAAAAAAGATGGAAATTAAAAAATTCTTTTTTTTTTGAGTTGGAGTCTCACTCTGTTGCCCAAGCTGGAGTGCACTGGCATGATCTTGGCTCACTGCAACCTCCGCCTCCCAAGTTCAAGCAATTCTCCCTGCCTCAGCCTCCCGGGTAGCTGGGATTATAGGCGCCCGCCACCATGCCTGGCTAATTTTTGTAGTTTTAGTAGAGACAGGGTTTTGTCATGTTGGCCAGGCTGATCTTGAACTCCTGACCTCAGGTGATCTACCTGTCTTGGCCTCCCAAAGTGCTGAGATTACAGGCATGAGCCACTGCACCCAGTGGGAAATTTAAAAATTCTTTGAACTGAATGATAATAGTCACATAACCTATCAAAGCCTCTGGGATACCACAAAGGCAATACTAAGAGGAAAGTTCGTAACTCTAAATGCCTACATCAAAAATTCTGAAAGACCACGGACAGACAATCTAAAGTCACACCTCAAGGAACCAGAGAAACAAGAACAAACCAAACCCAACCTCAGCAGAAAAAAGGAAATAACCAAGATCAGAGCAGAACTAAATGAAATTGAAACCAAAAAAAAAAAAAAACAAAAGATAAATGAAACAAAAAGCTGGTTCTTTGAAAAGATAAAATTGATAGACCATTAGCAAGATTAACCAAGAAGAGAGAAAATCCAAATAAGCTCAATTAGAAATGAAATGGGAGATATTACAGCTGAGAACACATAAATAAAAAAGATTATTCAAGACTACTATGAACACTTTTATGCACATAAACAACAAAACCTAAAGGAGATGGGTAAATTCCTGGAAAGATACAACCCTCCTAGCTTAAATCAGGAAGAATTAGATACAGACCAATTATGAACAGACCAATAACAAGCAGCAAAATTGAAATGGTAATTTAAAAATTACCAAGAAAAAAAGACCAGGACCAGATAAATTCATAGCTGAATTCTACCAGACATCCAAAGAAGAATTGGTACCAATCCTTTTGACACTATTCCACAAGATAGAGAAAGAAGGACCCCTTCCTAAATCATTCTATGAAGCCAGTATCACCCTAATACCAAAACCAGGAAAGGACATAACTAAAAAAGAAAACTACAGACCAATATCCCTGATGAACATAGATGCTAAAATCCTTAATAAAATACTAGCTAACCAAATCCAATAACATACCATGATCAAGTGGGTTTCATACCAGGGATGCAGGATTAACATATGCAAATCAATAAATGTCATACACCACATAAACAGAATTAAAAACAAAAAAATCACATGATCATCTCAATAGATGCAGAAAAAGCATTCGACAAAATCTAGCTTCCCTTTATGATTAAAACTCTCAGCAAAATAGACATACAAGGGACATACCTCAATATAATAAAACCCATTTATGACAAACCCACAGCCAACATAATACTGAATGGGGAAAAGTTGAAAGCATTCCCTCTGAGAACTGGAACAAGACAAGGATGCCCACTCTCACCACTCCTCTTCAACATAGTACTGGAAGTCCTAGCCAGAGCAATCAGACAAGGTAAAGAAATAAAGAGCATCCAAATCGGTAAAGAGGAAGTCAAACTGTCACTGTTTGCTGCTTATATGATTGTACATCTAGAAAACCCTAAAGACTCTTCAAAGAAGCTCCTAGAACTGTTAAAAGAATTCAGCAAAGTATCTGAATACAAAATTAATGTACACAAATCAGTAGCTCTGCTATACACCAACAGCAACCAAGCTGAGAATCAAATCAAGAACTCAACCCCTTTTACAATAGCTGTAAAAATAAAATAAAATACTCAGGAACATACCTAACCAAGGAGGTAAAAGACATCTACAAGGAAAACTACAAAACACTGTTGAAAGAAATCATAGACAACACGAACAAATGGAAACACAGCCCATGCTCATGGATGGGTAGAATCAATATTATGAAAATGACCATACTGCCAAAAGCAATCTACATATTCAATGCAATTTCCATCAAAATACCACCATCGTTCTTCACAGAACTAGCAAAAAACAATCCTAAAATACATTTGGAACAAAAAGCAAGCCTGCATAGCCAAAGTAAGACTAAGCAAAAAGAACAAATCTGGAGGCATCACATTACCTGATTTCAAACTACACTATAAAGACATAGTCACCAAAACATCATGGTACTGGTATAAAAATAGGCACATAGACCAATGGAACAGAATAGAGAACCCAGAAATAAAGCCAAATACTTACAGCCAACTGATTTTCGAAAAAGTAAACAAAAACATAAAATGGGGAAATAACACCGTATTCAACAAATGGTGCTGGGATAACTGGCAAGCCACATGTAGGAGAATGAAACTGGATCCTCGTCTCTCACCTTACACAAAAACTAACTCAAGATGGATCAAGGACTTAAATCTAAAACCTCAAACTATAAAAATTACAGAAGATAGCATCAGAAAAACCCCTCCAGACATTGGCTTAGGCAAGGATTTCATAACCAAGAACACAAAAGCAAATGTAATAAATCAAAGATAAATTGCTGGGACTTAATTAAACTAAAGAGCTTTTGCACAGCAAAAGGAACAGTCAGCAGAGTAAACACACAACCTACAGAGTGGAAGAAAAATCTTCACAATCTATACATCTGACAAAGGACTAATATCCAGAATCTACAACAAACTCAAACAAATTAGCAAGAAAAAATTCAAACAATCCCATCAAAAAGTGGGCCAAGGACACAGACAATTCTCAAAAGAAGATATACAAATGGCCAAGAAACACATGAAAAAATGCTCAACATCATTAGTTATCAGGGAAATGCAAATCAAAACCACAATGCAATACCACCTTACTCCTGCAAGAACAGCCATAATCAAAAAAATCAAAAATAGTAGATGTTGGCGTGGATGTGGTGAACAGGGAAAACCTCTACACTGCTAATGGTAATGTAAGCTAATACAACCACTATGGAAAACAGTGTGGAGATTCCTTAAAGAACTAAAAGTAGAACTATCATTTGATCCAGCAACCCCACTACTGGGTACCTACCCAGAGGAAAAGAAGTCATTATACAAAAACGATACTTGCACACACATGTTTATAACAGCACATTTTGCAATTGCAAAAATGCAGAACCAACCCAAATACCCATCAAACAACGAGTGGATAAAGAAATTGTGCTAAGTGTGTGTGTGTATGTGTGTGTGTGTATATATATATGTATATATATATGTGTATATATATGTATATATATGTATATATGTGTATATATGTATATATGTATATTATGTATATATGTATATATGTGTATATATGTATATGTGTATATATGTACATATATATGTATATATGTACATGTATATATATAAAATTGTGGTATATATGGTGTATATATAGAGAAATAATTGTGAGATATACATATATATATCTCACAATATATATATGATGGAATATTACTCAGCCATAAAAAAGAATGAGTTAATGGCATTTGTAGCAACCTGGATGAGACTGGAGACTATTATTCTAAGTGAAGTAACTCAGGAATGGAAAACCAAACATCGTATCTTCTCATTCATAAGTGGGAGCTAAGCTACGAGGATGCAAAGTTGTAAGAATTACATAATGGACTTTGGGGACTCTGGGGGAAGGGGTAGGAAGGGGGGTGAGGGATAAAGACTACAAATAGGGTACAGTGTGTACTGCTTGGGTGATGGGTACACCAAAATTTCACAAATCACCACTAAAGAACTTACTCATGTAACCAAACACCACCTGTTCCCCATAACCTATGGAAATTTAAAAAATCAGTTAGCTATAAATATGTGGATTAATCTCTGCATTCTCCATTTTATTCCATTGGTCTGTATGTCAAATAGCAGGACATTCTGTAAAACATGTGACTAGTACTTCACAAAACTGTAAAGGTCATCAGAACCATAGGAAAGTCTGGAAAACTGTCACAGCCAGGAGAAGCCTAAAGAGATACAACAACTAAAAGTGATGCAGTATCCTGGATGGGATTCTAAAGTAGAAAAGGAGCATTAGGGGCTGGGTGTGGTGGCTCACGCCTGTAACCCCAGTACTTTGGGAACCCAAGGTGGGTGGATCGCTTGAGCCCAGGAGTTCAAGACTGGCCTGTGCAATATGGCAAAACCCTGTCCCTACTAAAAATTTAAAAATTAGCTAGGTGTGGTGGTGTGTGCCTATGGTCCCAGCTACTCAGGAGGATGAGGTGGGAAGATCACTTGAACCTGGGAGGTCGAGGCTGCAGTGAGCCATCATCAAGCCACTGCACTCCAGCCTGGGTGACAGAGCAAGACCCGTCTCAAAAAAATAAAAGAAAGAGAAGAAAAGAAGAAAAAAAATAGGTAAAAACTAAGGAAATACAAAGAACTATGGACTTTAGCTAATAATAATGTGTCAATGTTGGTTCATTAATTATGACATGTATCATACAAATGTAAGACAATAAGAGGGAAAATTGGATGTGGGGTATATAGGAACTCTGTACTACTTTCTTAATTGTTCTGAAATTCTAAAACTGCTATGAAAAGTAAAATCTGAGTCAGGCACAGTGGCTCACACCTGTAATCCCAGCACTTTGGGAGGCCAAGGAGGGTGGATCACTAGAGGCCAGGAGTTTGAGACCAGCCTAGCCAACATGGTAAAACCACATCTCTACTAAAAATACAAAAATTAGCCAGGTGTGGTGGCGGGTACCTGTAATCCCAGCTACTCAGGAGGCTGAGGCAGGAGAATCACTTGAACCTGGGAGGCTACAGATGCAGTGAGCCGAGATTGCACCACTGCACTCTAGCCTGGGTGACAAACTGAGACTCTGTCTTAAAAAATAAAAATAAATAAATATATATATATATATATATATAGTATTTGAAAATGAGAAATAGATGAAACAATGTTTTTCAGATATGTGAAAATGGCACAGGGATGTGATTCTTGAAAGAAAGCAAACAATGTGAGCCCTAAAATTGCTTCACTGCCTAGAAAGAGCTTACAGGGTGCAGCTCAGGAAGGAAGCCCCTAAAGGGAATCCACAAGGGTTCCCTGAGGTGAGGAAACAAAGTTTAGAGCTTGGGGACACCAAGACAGCTAGAATTTACAGACCAGATTACCAGAGAAGAGAGAGCTGATAGAGCAAACACTCCAGAGATCCATAGAGGATTGCCCTTGATTCTTCAGCTGCCCACTGATTAGCACATGTGTTTGAGGAAACGTCCCAGGGCCAGGGAGAGAACATCACAAAGAATCAAGTGAAACAATCACCAGAGCTCACACAGGTCAGGAGTTCATATTGCCACTAGCCAGTGTGGGAAGGCCTGTTAACACACGGTGCATCAAGTAGAATTTTTGGAAGGTGTTGCCTCAGTATTAGAGCCGAATTAGCCCTAGGACCCACCTAACAAATTTAAAAGCAAACCTTAAAAAAATGAAATTGTTTCCAGATAACTGCCTGCCAGAAAAAAAAAGACCAAAACTATTTAAAGGAATGCAAACAACCCCAGCAAACAACATAAAATTCAAAATATCTGGCATCCAATAAAATTTAAAAGGCATGCAAAAAAGCAAGAAAATGTGATTTATAATAAAGATAAAATTAATGATTGGAAATAGACACAGAAATGACACAGATAATAAAATTAATAGTTATTAAAACAGCTACTGTAAACATCCTCCATATAAAAGAATGTAAATGGTAAGCATGGTAAAGAGTATGGTAAATGGTAAGCATGCTAAAATACTTAAAAGGCACAAGCTGATTTCAAGAGATAATAAATGCAGTCTCTGGAAAAAAATGTGCCAGATTAAATTAACACCAGACACTGCATAAGAAAAAGTTAGTGAACTTGAAGAAAGCAATAGAAAAAAAAAAAAAAAGACCCACAGATCAAAAGAGCTCAATGAACACCAAACAAAAAAATATATATTTTATATAACATATATATACTGAAATAAGTAAAAATGCTCACCGTCACTAATGAAAATGATCGACATCACTAGTCATCAGAGAAATACAAATCAATACAAATCAAAACCACACCAGATACCATCTCATACCAGTCAGAATGGCTATTACTAAAATATCAAAAAATAACAGATGCTGCTGAGGCTACAGTGAAAAGAGAAAGCTTATGCACTGTTGGTGGGAATATAAACTAGTTCAGCCACTGTGGAAAGCAGTTTGTAGATTTCTCAAAGAACGTAGAACTATACCAGCCAACCCAGCAATCCCATTACTAGGTATATATCCAAAAGAAAATAACTCATTCTACCAAAAAGACACATGCACTTGTATGTTAATTGCAGCACTATTCACAATAGTGAAGACATGGAATCAGCCTAGGTTCCCATCAATGATGGATTGGAATAAGAAAATGTGGTATACATACACCATGGAATACTACACAGCCATAAAAAATGATAAAATAATTTCCCTTGCAGCAACATGGATGCATCTGGAGCTTACACTAAGTGAATTAACACAGAAACACGAAAGCCAAATACAGCATGTTATCACTTGTAAGTGGGTGCTAAACGATGGGTACTCATGGACATAAAGATGGTAACAATACACACTAGGGACTATTGGAGGGGAGGGTTGAAACTTTAATTATTGCGTACTATGCTCAGTACTTGGGTGATGGAATCAATCACACATACCTCAAACCTCAGCATCATGCCATATACCCAAGTAACAAACCTACACATGTACCCTCTGAATATAAAATGTTGAAATTTTTAAAAATTTAGATATGAAGAAAATTACAAGGCATATTCACTTTAAGCCAATGTATATTAGTTATCTATCATAGCATATCATTTTATCCAAAACTTAGTAACTAAAAACAACAAACATTCATGATTCCACACAGTTTCTGAGGGTCCGGAAGCCAGGAGAGGCTTAGCTGGGTGGTTTTGGCTCAGGGTTTCTCATAGGGTTTCAGGCAAACTGTTGGCCTGGGATGTAGTCATCTGCGATTGGAGGATCTACTTCCAAGCTGACTTCATGAAAATCAAAAACCTTTGCTCTTCCAATAACACAATAAGAAACCCCGTCTCCACTAAAAATACAAAATTAGCCGGGTGTGGTGGTGCATGCCTGTAATCCCAGCTACTCGGGAGGCTGAGGCAGGAGAATTGCTTCAACCCGGGAGGCGGAGGTTGTAGTGAGCTGAGATCATGCCATTGCACTCCAGCCTGGGCAACAAGAGTGAACTTCTGCCTCAAAAAAAAAAAAAAAAAAAAAAGAAAGAAAGAAAAAAAAGAAAATGAAAAGGCAGGAGTGGAGAAAATATTTGCAAAACATACAATCTGATAAATTACTTACTCCTAGAATATATGAAAAATTCTTACAACTCAGGCCAGGCGCGGTGGCTCATGCCTGTAATCCCAGCACTTTGGGAGGCCGAGGGGGGCAGATCACAAGGTCAGGAGATCAAGACCATCCTGGCTAACACGGTGAAACCCCGTCTCTACTAAAAATGCAAAAAATTAACCGGGCATGGTGGCGGGCGCCTGTAGTCCCAGCTACTCAGGAGGCTGAGGCAGGAGAATGGCGCCAACCCGGGAGGCAGAGCTTGCAGTGAGCTGAGATCGCACCACTGCACTCCAGCCTGGGCGACAGAGCGAGACTCCGTCTCAAAAAAAAAAAAAAAAAAGAAAGAAAGAAATTCTTACAACTCAAGAAGAAGACAAATGACCCAGTAAAAATGGGCAGAAGATTTGAACAGACACTTCACTGAAGAAGATACAAGAATGGTAAATAAGTACATTTAAAAATGTTTAACATCAGTAGTTATTGGGAAAATGAAAATCAAAACCATAAAGTAGTACCAGTATACCCATTGTGTAATGGATAAAATTAAAGAGAATGACCATACCAAGTATTGGTGCAGACATCAAACAATGAATGTGTTCATATATTGCTGAGGAGACTGTAAAGTGATACAAACACTTTGATAACTTAGCAGTTTCATAGAAGTTCAACATAGATCTACTGTATAATCCAGCCATTCCAACTCTAGATATTTTACCAAGAAAATCAAAGAATATATCCATACAAAGACACAGACATAGACTTGTACAGAGACTTCTTACTTGCTCATAGCAATTTCATTAGTAAGAGTCACAAACTAGAAAAAAATAAATACCCAAGAATAAGTGAATGGGTGAACATACTTTGTTAAATCAATACAATGGAATACTACTTACCAATAAAAATAAGAAACCACTGATAGATTCAACAACATGGATTAATCTCAAAATAATTACACCACGTGAAAGAAGCCAGAACCCTCACTCCAAAAATGCATACTGTAGAATTCCATTTACATGAAATTCTAGAAAAAATGGAAATTAATCTACAGTGTCAGAAATCAAATTAGTGCTTTCCTGAGGATGGAGAGAGGGGAAGGGAGATTGGATTACTAAGAAGGACAAGGAAACTTTTAGGGATTAATGAAAATGTTTATTTCATTGATTAGTGTAATGGTTTATTCACTTTATAGGTACACAAAATTCTTCAAACTGTTCACTTTATGTATATGCCATTTCTTGTATGTCAAATATACATCAATAAAGCTGTAATAAGTAATAGTTAAGGATAATAATACAGCATAACTGATTCAATAAAATAAGAATCCATGAGCCCATACTGATATTCAAAAAAAAGATCTATCTTACAGTACAACGCCAACTAATAAATGTACAAGAAATGATCAAATTAGAAAATAACAAGACCGGGCATGGTGGCTCACGCCTGTAATTCCAGTATTTTGGGTCGCTGAGACAAGCAGATCATTTAAGGCCAGAAGTTTGCGACAAGCCTGGCCAACATAGTGAAACCTCATCTCTACTGAAAGTATAAAAATTAGCCAGGCACAGTGACAGGTGCCTGTAATCCCAGCTATTCAGGAGGCTGAGGCAGGAGAATCACTTAAACCCAGGAGGCGGAGGTTGCAGTGAGCTGAGATTGTGCCACTGCACTCCACCCTCGGCAACACAGTGAGACTCCATCTCAAAAAAGGAAAAAAAGAATTAGAAAATAACATTCATCAACCACTGCTGTAATAAATTATTCAGACAAGAATTATCCATAGATGTTAAGCTCATTAAAATTTTGATGAAAAAAATAGATACATATGTATAAAATTTAACAGTAAAGCTCAATAAAATATGTTATTAATGAACTCTACAGTGGAGAAATATAAACATCATCTTAACAGTGTGAAAAAAGTTACTATCATTATTAATGAGGAAAATTGGTATTTTGTGCTTCCTAATATGAGGCATTGAGAGGAAAATCGTATTGGTTCTATAGCATTCTTACCAAAAATCCATACTCTGAATCTAGACATGAAGAAACATCGGACAAACCCAAACTGAGGGAAATACTATAAAATAACTGACCTATCCTTTTCAAAAATGGCAAGATCATGAAAAATGAGGAAAAAACTAAGGATTGAAGGAAACTAAAGAGACATGACACCAGCCTGGCCAACATGGTGAGACCCTATCTCTACTAAAAATACAAAAATTAGCCAGGGGTGATGGCATGATGGCACATGCCTGTAATCCCAGCTACTCGGGAGGCTGAGGCAGGAGAATCACTTGAACCCAGGAGGCGAAGGTTGCAGTAAGCCAAGATCATGCCACCGCACTCCAGCCTGGGCAACAGAGCAAGACCCTGTCTCAAAAAAAAAAAAGAGAGAGAGAGAGAGAGATATGACAACTAAATACAATGCATGATCCTGAATTGAATCTTGAAACAGAAAGGAAAGGAGGAAGAGGAAAAGTTTTGTTGATGATGCTGTTGCTCTTTTTTTTTTTTTTTTTTGAGACGGAGTCTTGCTCTGTCGCCCAGGCTAGAGTGCAGTGGCGCGATCTCGGCTCACTGCAAGCTTTGCCTCCCAGGTTCATGCCATTCTCCTGCCTCAGCCTCCCGAGCAGCTGGGACTACAGGCACCCTGCTCTTCTTTTCAATAAGTGACATTATTGAACAACTGTTGAAATTTTTTTTATTATACTTTAAGTTCTGGGATACAAGTGCAGAACGTGCAGGTTTGTTACATAGGTATAGAGGTGCCATGGTGGTTTGCTGCACCCATCAACCTCTCATCTACATTAGGTATTTCTGCTAATGCTATCCCTACAATTGTTGAAATTTAAGTGGAATTTGATCCTAAAGTATTGTAGCAATGTTAATACCCTGATTTTGATGAGAGTATTCAGGTTATATGGAAAAGTATCCTTGTTTTTGGAAATACACACTGAAGTATTTACGGGTAATTTGTCAACATGTCTGCAATTTAATCTCAAATGTATCAGGAATAAAATAATGGCACGTGAAAGAAAAACAGACAAATGTAAATGATTAATAATCAGGAAATCTGGGTGAAGGGTATAAGGTGGTTCTTTGTATTATTTGTGTTTTTCTTGAAAATCTATAAATTTGAAATTATTTCATGGTAAAAAAGGAATTTGAGGCTGGGCGCAGCGATTACAGGCATGAGCCTGTAATCCCAGCACTTTGGGAGGCCATGGCAGGCAGATCACCTGAGGTCAGGAGTTCGAGACCAGCCTGGCCAACATGGTGAAACCCTGTCTCTACTAAAAATACAAAAAGTAGCCTGGCGTGGTGGCGTGCACTGGTAATCCCAGCTACTCAGGAGGCTGAGGCACAAGAATCACTTGAACCCGGGAGGTGGAGGTTGCAGTGAGTCTAGATAATGCCACTGCCCTCCAGGCTGGACAACAGAGTGAGACTCTGTCTCAAAAAAACAAAAACAGAAAATAAATAAATAAATAAATAAATAAAAACATGAAGATTCTTAAGCCAAAAAAAGAAAAAGAAATTTGGGGAGAAAATAAATGTTTTTTAAAAAAATTATTGCAAATTAGATTTTACAAACTAAAACATTATTAGTGAATGTGGTTAAAGGGTATCTAAGAGTTCCTTTCATTATTCTTGCATCTGCATCTTTTCTGTAGGTTGAAATTATTCCCCCCCGCCCTCCAGAAAAAAAGTAGGTAATGGAAGTCCTGGGAAGATGAAGAGAGGCTTCTCTGGCCTTGAGAAAGAGCCAGTATATTTATTCATACATTCAACATCTATGTATTAAATGCCTACCTTGTGCCAAGCATTATCCTCGTTTCTGGGGATGTGGACTTCAATGGGTAGGGTGCAGTGGTGCAGACCGGTAGCCCCAGCTGCTTGGCAGGCTGAGGTGGGAGAATTGCTCCAGCCCAGAAGTTCAAGTCCAGCCTGGGCAACATAATGAGGCCCGTCCCTAAGTAAAGAATAATAATAAAATAAATAGACTTGAGTGGAACAAGTATAACCTGGAGCTTATTAGTTACAGGGTCCAAGGTGGCCAGCCATCCATAGACCCTTTCTTAAGGAAACTGAGCAAAACGAAGGGGGTATCAGCAAGAGCAGTCTCTGGATAGCAACATTATTATTGTTTAAAGCCCTTAAATACATCCAGTCGTCTTCTGAAAGTTCTTGTTCAGCTTTTCACCTGGAAGAGATTCATCATTATCAAATTCTATATCACTTGAATTCAAATGTCCAATAGTGTCACTTACAGGAAGAGTAACAACAGCATCAACAAATATATTCCCTGCTATGGACTGAATGTTTGTATCCCCCCAAAATTTCTATGTTGAAATTCTAACCCCCAGCGTGATGGTATTTGGAGATGAGGCCTCTGAGGGTAATTATGGTTGAGGGTGGGGCCCTCCTGATGGGATTAGTGGCTTTATAAGGAGAGGAAGACGCCAGGCACAGCGGCTCATGCCTGTAATCCCAGGACTTTAGGAGGCCAAGGCGGGCGGGTCACTTGAGGTCAGGAGTTTGAGACCAGCCTGACCAACATGATGAAACCCCATCTCTACTAAAAATGCAAAAATTAGCCAGGCGTGATGGTGCGTGCCTGTAGTCCCAGCTACTCCGGACGCTGAGGCAGGAGAATCACTCGAACCAGGGAGGTGAAGGTTGCAGTGACCCAAGGATCGCACCACTGTGCTCCAGCCTGGATGACGGAGTGAGACTCCACCTCCAAAAAAAAAAAAAAACGGAAAGAGAAAGGAGAAAGAACAATCTCTCTCCCACTCCACGTGCAACTGTGGAGTAAAGGGCATGCGAAGACACAATGCACAATGAGAAGGCAGTTATCTGCATGCCAGGAGGAGCATCCTCACCAAAACCCAACCATGCAGGCACCACAACCTCCAGAACTGTAAGAAAATACATTTCTGAGGCCGGGCACGGTGGCTCCCACCTGTAATTCCAGCACTTTAGGAAGCCGAGGCAGGTGGATCACCTGAGGTCAAGAATTCGAGACCAGCCTGACCAATATGGTGAAACCCTGTCTCTACTGAAAATACAAAAATTAGCCGTGCATCATGGCGTGTGCCCATAGTCCCAGCTACTCGGGAGGCTGAGATAGGAGAATTGCTTGAACCCAGGAGGTTGGAGGTTGCAGTGAGCCAAGATGGCGTCACTGCACTTCAGCCTGGGCAACAGAGCGAGACTCCATCTCAAAAAAAAAAATTAAATAAAATACACATCTGTTGTTTAAGCCACCCAGTATGTGGTATTTTGTTATGAGAGTTCAAGCTAAGACATTCTCTTTCCCTCATTTCCTTTCTTCTTCAAGTTCTAATTCAGGATCAAGTGTCATATTTATTTTTCATGTTTGTTGCAATAATGTCTCTCTGCCGTCATTATGAACACATAAATAGAGAAGAAGTACCTATGACAGATGTTTTACTAAAAAGGTGTGTTTTACCCCATCAAAAAGTGGGCAGAGGACATGAACAGACACTTCTCAAAAGAAGACATTTATGCAGCCAAAAAACACATGAAGAAATGCTCCTCATCACTGGCCATCAGAGAAATGCAAATCAAAACCACAGTGAGATACCATCTCACACCAGTTAGAATGGCCATCATTAAAAAATCAGGAAACAACAGGTGCTGGAGAGGATGTGGAGAAATAGGAACACTTTTACACTGTTGGTGGGACTGTAAACTAGTTCAACCATTGTGGAAGTCAGTGTGGCGATTCCTCAGGGATCTCGAACTAGAAATACCATTTGACCCAGCCATCCCATTACTGGGTATATACCCAAAGGACTATAAATCATGCTGCTATAAAGACACATGCACACGTATGTTTATTGCGGCACTATTCACAATAGCAAAGAGTTGGAACCAACCCAAATGTCCAACAACGATAGACTGGATTAAGAAAATGTGGCACATATACACCATGGAATACTATGCAGCCATAAAAAATGATGAGTTCGTGTCCTTTGTAGGGACATGGATGAAACTGGAAAACATCATTCTCAGTAAACTATCGCAAGGACAAAAAACCAAACACCGCATGTTCTCACTCATAGGTGGGAATTGAACAATGAGAACTCATGGACACAGGAAGGGGAACACCACGCTCCGGGGACTGTTGTGGGGTGGGGGGAGGGGGGAGGGACAGCATTAGGAGATACACCTAATGCTAAATGACGAGTTAATGGGTGCAGGAAATCAACATGGCACATGGATACATATGTAACAAACCTGCACATTGTGCACATGTACCCTAAAACCCTAAAGTATAATTAAAAAAAATATATATATATATATAAGAAAATAAAAAAAAAAAAGGTGTGTTTTTTCTTTCAACTACAAAATAATAATAATAATAAAGGGTAATTTTTTAAAAGCACTTAGTAGCTAGTATGTTAAGGGTTTTAGAAGGTTTGTCTCACTAAATCCTCCCAACAAATATGAGGTGGGTTCTACTATTATTCCCATACCCCTCATTTGTTAATGACTTAAAGTGAAGTCTCTTTCTCAAAGTCATGGCAGTATTTAAGTGGTAGAGCTAAGAAGAATTCTCCAGAATATAGCTTCTTAAATGTACATACAAATCACCAAGGGATCTTGTTAAAATGCAGAAACTGATCCTGTATGTCTGGAGGAGGACTAAGACTCTGCATTTCTAATAAGCTCCCAGCCGATGCAGAGACTGTCCTCCACTAAATACCCTTTGAATAACAAGGCTGTAGACGTACATGACAGCTAAGTGTGCCCTGCACTAAGCCCTCGCTAGGTATTTCCTGAATTATTTAACAATGCCAGAGATAAGGAAAGAGAAAGAAAGATTTTTAAAACCTGTTGTTGACTTTATTGAGGTTAGCAAGTCATGATTATTGTAACTTTTCTTTACATGGATGTTGTAAAATCAAATATCTTGTGGGAGAGTTGGAAGATTTCCAGGCAGAAGATACTGCACAATTACAGAAGACAATGCAATACTAGAAAGCTGAGAACAAACCATTACCATGCAGTGAACACTTTACCTCTATGTGTGTCTACTTAGTGGCAGCACAATTTCAGCAAGACTGTATTCCTTGTCCATACTTCTTTCCATTGACCCAGTTAGTGAGAATGCTGTGAGTTAATACTAAATGTGTCACCCTCTAAATATCATATGAGGTTACTGGTGCTGCAAAAATCTTGTCAGGAAGAGTCACTGGAAGCAAAGCTGAAGGCAAATGCTAGCTAATGCTCCTACTAAGAGTCTGTGGGTAGAACTACCCATCAAAGCAAGTTACTAGTAGCACAACTGCACATTAGTGTTTCTGACTATAAAGGACAAGTACAGGCTGGCGTGTAGCAGCCTCCAGAAGAGATAAATTTTGAGACAGACCTTAAACACTCCTGTCAATCATTATTTAAAAAAAAAAAAAAACACCTTTACCAATTGACATGCCATAAGCTGCACATCACATATTCAAAGTGTACAATTTTATAAGTTTTGACAGATGTATGTATATTCATGAAAACATCATCACAATCCAGACAATGAACAAGTCCAACCATCTCCTGAAAAGTTTCTCATAACCTTTTGTAATCCCTACCCACTCCCATCTCCAGGCAACTACTAATCTACTTTCTAACACTGTAGGGGAATTCACATTTTATGTGTTCTCCTTTTGTCCAGTTTCTTTCACTTAGCATAATTATTTTGAGACTCATCCACATTGTTGTGTGTATCAATAGTTTGCCCCTTTTATTGCTGAGTAGTATTTCATTGTACAGATATACCACAGTTTACCATTCACCTGTTCGTGGTATATGGATTATTTCCCATTTTTTTGGCTATTACAAATAAAGCTGTTTTGATGGCATTGTCAATTTTTACCTGTAGAAACTCACTTTAGGTCTTTACAAAAAAAAATATCTTTTTGAGCATATGAAATAGAGTTATAATAACTGGCTTTAATGTCCTTTACTTCTTTTTTTTTTTTTTTTAACAGAGTTTCACTCTTGTCACCAGGCTGGAGTGCAATGGTGTGATCTCTGCTCACTGCAACCTCCGCCTCCCAGGTTCAAGTGATCCTCCTGCCTCAGCCTCCCGAGTAGCTGGGATTACAGGCACCCACCACCATGCCCAGTACTAATTTTTGTATTTTTAGTAGAGACAGGGTTTCACCATGTTGGCCAGGCTACTCTCAAACTCCTGACTTCAGGTGATCCACCTACCTCAGCCTCCCAAAGTGCTGAGATTATAGACATGAGCCACCGTGCCCGGCCTCTGTATCACTTCTTGATCCAATTCAGTTGATTGATTTTCTCTTCATTATGCATCAGTTTTTGTGTTTTTGGGGGGTTTTTTTGCCTTTTTTCATGCCTAGTAAAATTGTAAATTTCACCTTGATGAGTTCTGCATCTTTTCTGTATCTCAATAAATATTCTTGAGCTTTGTTCTCAGATATAGTTAAGTTACTCGGAAATGGTTGGATCCTCTTTTGGTCTGGCTTTTAAGACTTACTAGGAATGGGCTGGATGTGGCGGCTCATGCCTGTAATTCCAGCACTTTGGGAGGACAAGGTGGGCAGATCACTTGAGGTCAAGGGTTTGAGACCAGACTGGCCAACATGGTGAAACCCCATCTCTACTAAAAATACAAAAATTAGACAGGCGTGGTGGTGCATGCCTGTAATCCCAGCTACTGGAGAGGCTGAGGCTCAAGAATCACTTGCACCCAGGAGGTGGAGGCTGCAATGAGCTGAGATCCCACCACTTCACACAAGCCTGGGGAACAGAGTAAGACTCCAAAAAAAAAAAAAAAGAGACTGGACGCAGTGGCTCACACCTGTAATCCCAGCACTTTGGGAGGCCAAGGCAGGCGGATCACAAGGTCAGGAGATCGAGACCATCCTGGCTAACACGGTGAAACCCCGTCTCTACTAAAAATACAAAAAATTAGCCGGGTATGGTGGTGGGCGCCTGTAGTACCAGCTACTCGGGAGGTTGAGGCAGGAGAATGGTGTGAACCCAGGAGGTGGAGCTTGCAGTGAGCCGAGATCGTGCCACTGCACTCCAGCCTGGGTGACAGAGCAAGACTCCATCTCAAAAAAAAAAAGAATTAGGAATGACCAGAGCCATGATTAGTCTTGAGTTAACTATTCCGCACTACTGAGTCAAGGCCCTTCTCAGTAGTGTCCCCAGCATCCTATGAATCGTGAGCTTCTCCAGTCTAGCTAGTAAGAGAGCAGTTTCTCTGGCCTTGTGCGAGTGTTATATGCTCTTCTCTCTAATCCTCTCAGTGGTTTTTCCCCAGCTTTGAGTCATTTCCTCTCATGGATGTGCTAACCAGCTTTCTCCTGAATACTAAGGGGCACCCTCTACAGATCTCCAGAGTTCTCTCTGGGGCAGCTCCTTCACTTCTGGCACCCTGTCCTGAGAATGCTAGCTGCCTCCATTTCCCCAGACTCTCAACTCTGTCTCCTCAAAATACAGAGTCTACCAGACCCTGCCTGGATTCCCCAGCTCTTTGTCACAACCTGGGATCTCTCTCAGTTCAGAAGGCTGTGTAATCACAGGGCTCATTTATTTCCCATTTTCCAAGATTACTGCCCTTCATTGCTTGATGTCTTAAAAACTGGTTTTATATATTTTTGTCTATTATTTGGTTTTTTTTCTTTGTTTTTTCAGAGAAGACCATAAACTCCAGTACTTCTTATTCCATCTTGGTAGTAAGATATTTGCATCTTAAATTTGTGCTGTGGTATAGATTTTTGAGCTCTGAGATATAAGCACCAGACCAACTCCCTCCTTTTCTCAAAGGTCTGAGTGTTAGATCTGCAGGGCCCTTATTGTAAGCCTTTAATGGTTGGTACTTTCAAATTCTTCCCTTTGTTTCTCCACCTTTATGGGTGTGTCATGGGCTGAGTTGTGTTCCCTCAAAATTCCTATGCTGAAGTTCTAACCCCCAGTACCTCACAAGGTAACTGTATTTGGAGATTGGGTCTTTAAGAAGTAAGTTAAAATAATGTCATTAGAATGGGCCTTAATTCAAGATGACTGGTGTCCTTATAAAAAGAGGATGTCATTAACCCAACCTGTTGTCCCAATGCATCACATCAGTCTATTTCACACACACACACACACACACACACACAGTGCTATTTTCCTCATCTCTATTACTTAAACAGAGGATACATTCAGTATCTGATTGTGGAAGCAAATCAAAGCATCTGAGTAGAAATCTTAAACACTTGGCTGGGCATGGTGGCTCACGCCTGTAATCCTAGCACTTTGGGAGGCCGAGACAAGCGGATCATGAGGTCAGGAGATCGAGACCATCCTGGCTAACACGGTGAAACCCCGTCTCTACTAAAAATACAAAAAATTAGCCGGGTGCGGTGGCGGGGGCCTGTAGTCCCAGCTACTCAGGAGGCTGAGGCAGGAGAACGGCGTGAACCCGGGAGGCGGAGCTTGCAGTGAGCCAAGATAGCGCCACTGCACTCCGGCCTGGGCGAAAGAGCGAGACTCCTTCTCAAAAAAAAAAAAAAAAAAAAAAAATCTTAAACACTTTAGAATAGTAAACTCTACATTTTTGCTTGTTGTCTGTTTTGGAGGGGCCTATGGCCATGTGGGGTTATTATATTGAAACAAGGGAATACCTTTACACTAGTGTAGCAAAACGAAGAGAACTGAGAAGGATCAGAAAATGATGACAAAACTGGTAGTCCTAGACTCTAGGTTATGGCTAACTCAAGATTTTACTCCCCAATATACAAAATACACAAAAGCTGATTATTATATTGACTCTAAATATTATCATTTTCTAGGTCGCTTATAACCTCGAAATCAGAACCTAGAACCTAACATGCAGAAAACAGTAGTAATGATCATGTTACTATTAAAATTGTAAATATGACAAATAACAGAAAAAAGTGATCTTTTTGAATCCCAGAAATGCCTAACCCTGAGACCATCCAAAGCTATCTAAAAGTGACCCGGAGTGAGATATGTGTCAGGAAATTGGAACTGTACAGTCTTTTTTTCATTTATGTATATTATATAAATATACATATTGTATATATTAATAATATATTTATTATATTATATATTATTTATTTAATATTTAATATGCATGTTTAATATATAATATATATTAATTTTTTTTTTTTAAGACAGGGTCTCACTCTGTCACCCAGGCTGCAGTGCAGTGCCTTGATCACAGCTCATAGAAGCTTCAACTTCCTGGGCTCAGGTGATCCTCCCAGCTCGGCCTCCTGAGTAGCTGCGACCACAGGCACATGCCACCAAGCCCAGCTAATTTTTTTTTTTTTTTTTTTGTAGAGATGGGGTCTCCCTATGTTGTCCAAATTGGTCTCAAACTCCTTGACTCAAGCAATTCTCCCCTCTTGGCCTTCCAAAGTGCTGGGAGTACAGGGGTTAGCCACTGCACCCGGCCCGTTTATAATTTAGTATGAACTCTGAGTACTGTCCTCTTGGTTAAATAGAGGCATGGATTTATGAAAAGCCATTGATATAAAAAAAAAAGTAATCTTTTAATTCAAAATATTTAATCAGAAACAAATAGCTGTACTTCCTTAAAAGATGAGTCCTCAGCCTGGGCAACACAGTTAAACCCCATCTCTACAAAAAATATAAAAATTAGGCTGGGCGCAGTGGCTCACGCCTGTAATCCTAGCACTTTGGGAGGCTTAGGTGGGCGAATCGTTTGAGGTCAGGAGTTCAAGACCAGCCTGGCCAACATGATGAAACCCTGTCTCCACAAAAAAGAAAAGAAAAAAGCCGGCATGGTGGCGCACGTCTGTAGTCCCAACTACTTGGAAGGCTGAGGTGGCAGAATCGCTCACAACCGGCAGGCAGAGGTTGCAGTGAGTCAAGATCCCGCCATTGCACTTCAGCCTGGGCTACAGAATGAGACTCTGTCTCAAAAAATAAATAAATAAAATAAAAGAATACAAGAGCACCCAGATTCATAAAGCAAGGTCTTTGAGACCTACAAAGAGACTTAGACTCCCACACAGTAATAGTGGGAGACTTTAACACCCCACTGTCAATGTTAGATCAACGAGACAGAAAATTAACAAAGATATTCAGGACTCGAACTCAGCTCTGGACCAAGCAAACTTAATAGACATCAACAGAACTCTCCACCCCAAATCAACAGAATATACATTTTTCTCAGCACCACATAGAACTTATTCTAAAATTGACCACATAGGCCGGCCGCAGTGGCTCACGCCTGTAATCCCAGCACTTTGAGAGGCCGAGGCAGGCGGATCACGAGGTCATCCTGGCTAACACGGTGAAACCCCATCTCTACTAAAAATACAAAAAATTAGCCGGGCATGGTGGGAGGCGCCTGTAATGCCAGCTACTCGGAGGCTGAGGCAGGAGAATGGCGTGAACCGGGGAGGCGGAGCTTGCAAAGAGCCGAAACGGCGGCACTGCACTCCAGCCCGGGGGGGAGAGAGCGAGACTCCGTCTCAAAAAATAAATAAATAAATAAAACTGACCACATAATTGGAAGTAAAACACTCCTCAGCAAAAGCAAAAGAATGGAAATCATAACAAAGTTTCTCAGACGACAGTACAATCAAATTAGAACTGAGGATTAATAAACTCACTCAAGGTGTTCGCAGCCGCCGCGGTGCGACCATGCCGCCATCACTCTCCAACGCCAGCACCGCCTCTGGCTCGCAGAGCTCTAGCTGAAAGGTAAGGGAGGTAAGTAAGGAAGTCTCTATACCATGGCTGGTATAAAGCGGACTGCCTGCAAATGGACCGGTAAAGCAGCCAGGAAGCAACTGGCTACAAAAGCAGCTCACAAGAGTGCGCCCTCTACTGGAGGGGTGAAGAAACCTCATCGTTACAGGCCTGGTACTGTGGCAATCCGTGAAATCAGACGTTATCAGAAGTCCACTGAACTTCTGATTCGCAAACTTCGCTTTCAGTGTCTGGTGCAAGAAATTGCTCAGGACTTGAAAACAGACGCTTCCAGAGTGCAGCTATCGGTGCTTTGCAGGAGGCAAGTGAGGCCTATCTGGTTGGCCTTTTTGAAGACAGCAACCTGTGTGCTATCCATGCCAAACGTGTAATGATTATGCCAAAAGACATCCACCTAGCACGCCGCATACATGGAAAACGTGCTTAAGAATCCACTATGATGGGAAACATTTCACTCTCAAAAAGAAAAAAATTCTCTTCTTCCTGTTATTGGTGGTTCTGAAGGTTAGATATTTTTTTCCATGGGGTCAAAAGATACTGAAGTATATGACTGCAAGTGGAAAAATAGGGGATAGAAATCAGGTAATGGCGTTTTTCAATTTTCATTTGTGTGTAAATTTTTAATATAAATGTGGAGATGTAAAGCATTAATGCAAATCAAAATGTTTCAGTGAACAGGTTTCAGCAGTTCAACTTTATAATAATTATAAATAAACCCATTAAATTTTTCTAGACAATGCCAGCATTAGCATTTTTTTAAAAAACAAGTAAATTTCTTATTGACAGCAACCAAATGGTGTTTGTAGCATTTTTATCATACAGTAGATTCCATCCATTCACTGTTTTTCTAACTGAGTTGTCCTACATGCAAGTACATGTTTGTTTGTTTGTTTGTTTGTTTTTGGAGATGGAGTCTTACTCTGTCGCCCAGTGGCAAGATCTTGGCTCACTGTAACCTCCACCTCCCAGGTTCAAGCGATTCTCCTGCCTCAGCCTCTCGAGTAGCTGGGACTAAATAAAGTCTTATGCCACCATGCTGGCTAATTTTTTGTATTTTTAGTATAGATGGGGTTTCACCATGTTAGCCAGGATGGCCTCCATCTCCTGACGTGATCCACCCACCTCAGCCTCCCAGAGTGCTGGGATTACAGGCCTGAGTCACTGCACCCAGGCAAGTACATGTTTTTAATGTTGTCTGTCTGCTGTGCTGTTCCTGTAAGTATGCTATTAAAAGATACTAAACTATAAAAAAAAAGAAACTTACTCAAAACCACAAAACTACATGGAAACTGAACAACCTTCTCCTGAATGACTACTGGGTAAATAACAAAATTAAGGCAGAAATAAATAAGTTCTTTGAAACCAATGAGAACAAAGACACAACATACCAGAATCTCTAGGACACAGCTAAAGCAATGTTTAAAGGGAAATGTATAGCACTAAAAGCCCACAGGAGAAAGCAGGAAAGATCTAAAATCAACACCCTAACACCACAATTAAAAGAACTAGAGAAGCAAGAGCAAACAAATTCAAAGGCTAGCAGAAGACAAGAAATAACTAAAATCAGAGCAGAACTGAAGGAGATAGAGACACGAAAAGCCCTTCAAAAAATCAACGAATCCATGGCCGGGTACAGTGGCTCACACCTGTAATCCCAGCACTTTGGGAGGCCAAGGCGGGTGGATCACAAGGTCAGGAGATCAAGACCATCCTGGCTAACACGGTGAAACCCCCGTCTCTACTAAAAATACAAAAAAATTAGCCAGGTGTGGTGGCGGGTGCCTGTAGTCCCAGCTACTCAGGAGGCTGAGGCAGGAGAATGGCGTGAACCCGGGAGGCAGAGCTTGCAGTGAGCCGAGATTGTGCCACTGCACTCCAGCCTGGGCGACAGAGCGAGACGCCATCTCAAAAAAAAAAACCAATGAATCCAGGAGCTGGTTTTTTGCAAAGATCAACAAAAAAGGTCAACCGCTAGCCAAACTTATAAAGAAGGAAAGAGAGAAGAATCAAATACAGACGATAAAAAATGATAAAGGGGATATCACCACTGATCCCACAGAAATACAAACTACCATCAGAGACTACTATAGACACCTCTATGCAAATAAACTAGAAAATCTAGAAGAAATGGATAAATTCCTGAACACATACATCCTCCCAAGACTAAACCAGGAAGAAGTCAAATCCCTGAATAGACAAATAACAAGTTCTGAAATTGAGGCAGTAATTAATAGCCTACCAACCAAAAAAAGTCCAGGACTAGATAGATTCACAGCCGAATTCTACCAGAGGTACAAAGAGGAGCTGGTACCATTCCTTCTGAAACTATTCCAAACAATAGAAAAAGAGGGAATCCTCCCTAACTCATTTTATGAGGCCAGCATCATCCTGACACCAAAGCCTGGCAGAAACACAACAAAAAAAGAAAACTTGAAGCCAATATCCCTGATAAACATCAATGCCAAAATCCTCAATAAAATACTGGCAAACCAAATCCAGCAGCACATCAAAAAGCTTATCCACCACGATCAAGTCAGCTTCATCCCTGGGATGCAAGACTGGTTCAACATATGCAAATCAATAAACGTAATCCATCACATAAACAGAACCAATGACAAAAACCACATGATTATCTCAATAGATGCAGAAAAGGCCTTTGATAAAATTCAACACCCCTTCATGCTAAAAACACTCAATAAACTAGGTATTGATGGAACATATTTCAAAATAATAAGAGCTATTTATGACAGACCCACAGCCAATATCATACTGAATGGGCAAAAGCTGGACTCATTCCCTTTGAAAACCAACACAAAACAAAGATGCCCTCTCTCACCACTCCTATTCAACATAGTGTTGGAAGTTCTGGCCAGGGCAATCAGGCAAGAGAAAAAAATAAAGGGTATTCAAATAGAAAGAGACAAAGTCAAATTGTCTCTGTTTGCTGATGACATGATTGTATATTTATAAAACCCCAAAAACTTGTCTCAGCCCAAAATCTCCTTAAGCTGATAAGCAACTTCAGCAAAGTCTCAGGATACAAAATCAACATGCAAAAATCACAAGCATTCCTATACACCAATAACAAACAAACAGAGAGCCAAATCATGAGTGAACTTCCATTTACAATTGCTACAAAGAGAATAAAATACCTAGTAATACAAGTTACAAGGGATGTGAAGGACCTCTTCAAGGAGAACTACAAACCACTACTCAAGGAAATAAGAGAGGACACAAACAAATGGAAAAACATTCCATGCTCATGGATAGGAAGAATCAATATCATGAAAATGGCCATAATGCCCAAAGTAATTTATAGATTCAATGCTATTCCCATCAAGCTACCATTGGCTTTCTTCACAGAATTGGAAAAGACTACTTTGAACTTTAAAAAAGAGCCCACATAGCTAAGACAATCCTAAGCAAAAAGAACAAAGCTGGAGGCATCACACTACCTAACTTCAAACTATACTACAAAGCTACAGTAACCAAAACAGCATGGTACTGGTACCAAAGCAGATATATAAACCAATGGAACAGAGCAGAGGCCTCAGAAATAACACCACACATCTACAACCATCTGATCTTTGACAAACCTGACAAAAAAAGCAATGGAGAAAGGACTCCCTATTTAATAAATGGTGTTGGGAAAACTGGCTAGCCATATGCAGAAAACTGAGACTGGACCCCTTCCTTAAACTTTACACAAAAATTAACTCAAGATGGATTAAAAATTTAAACATAAGACCTAAAACCATAAAACCCCTAGAAGAAAACCTAGGCAATACCATTGAAGACATAGGCATGGGCAAAGACTTCATGAGTAAAACACCAGAAGCAATGGCAACAAAAGCAAAAATTGACATATGGGATCTAACTAAACTAAAGAACTTCTGCACAGCAAAAGAAACTATCATCAGAATGAAGAGGCAACCTACAGAATGGGAGAAAATTTCTGCAATCTATCCACCTGACAAAGGGCTAATATCCAGAATCTACAAGGAACTTAAACAAATTTACAAGAAAAAAACAAACAACCCAATCAAAAAGTTGGCAAAGGATATAAACAGACACTCCTCAAAAGAAGACATTTATGCAGCCAACAAACGTATGGAAAAAAGGTCATACCAGGCGCAGTGGCTCACGCTTGTAATCCCAGCACTTTGGGAGGCCGAAGCTGGCAGATCACGAGGTCAGAAGATCGAGACCGTCCTGGCTAACATGGTGAAACCCCGTCTCTACTAAAAATACAAAAAATTAGCTGGGCATGGTGGCGGGCACCTGTAGTCCCAGCTACTCGGGAGGCTGAGGCAGGAGAATGGTGTGAACCTGGGAGACGGAGCTTGCAGTGAGCCAAGATCACGCCACTGCACTCCAGCCTGGGCGACAGAGCGAGACTTTGTCTCAAAAAAAAAGAAAAAAGCTCATCATTACTGGTCATTAGAGAAATGCAAATTAAAACCATAATGAGATACCATCTCACGCCAGTTAGAATGGAGATCATTAAAAAGTCAGGAAACAACAGATGCTGGAGAGGATGTAGAGAAATAGCAACGCTTTTACACTGTTGGTGGGGGTGTAAATTAGTTAAACTATTGCGGAAGACAGTGCGATGATCCCTCAAGGATCTAGAACCAGAAATACCATTTGACCCAGCAATCCCATTACTGAGTATATACCCAAAGGATTACAAATCATTCTACTATAAAGACACATGCACACGTATGTTTATTGCAGCACTATTTACAACAGCAAAGACTTGGAACCAACCCAAATGTCCATCAATGATAGACTAGATAAAGAAAATGTGGCACATATACACCATACTATGCAGCCATAAAAAAGAATGAGTTCATATCCTTTGCAGGGACATGGATGAAGCTGGAAACCATCATTCTGAGCAAACTAACACAGGAACAGAAAACCAAACACCGCATGTTCTTACTCATAAGTGAGAGCTGAACAATGAGAACACATGGACACAGGGAGGGGAACATCACACATTGGGGCCTGTCAGGGGGTGGGGGCAACGGGACTGATAGCATTAGGAGAAATATCTAATGTAGATGATGGGTTGATGGATGCTGCAAACCACCATGGCACATGTACACCTATGTAACAAACCTGCACATTCTGCACATGTATCCCAGAACTTAAAGCATAATAAAAATAAAAATAAATAAACCTACGACTTAATAGTAAAATAAGTAACGCTTCCCAGAAAATAAAACACAATGGCTATAAAAAATAGAAAAAATAAAGCCGGCACAGTGGCTCATGCCTATAATCCCAGCACTTTGGGAGGATGAGGCGGGCAGATCACCTGAGGTTGGGAGTTCAAGATCAGCCTGACCAACATGGAGAAACCCTGTCTCTACTAAAAATACAAAATTAGCCGAGCATGGTGGTGCATGCCTGTAATCCCAGTTACTCGGGAGGCTGAGGCAGGAGAATCGCTTGAACCTAGAAGGCAGAGGTTGCAGTGAGCTGAGATAACGCCACTGCACTCCAGGTTGGGCGACAGAGCGAGACTCCATCTCAAAATAAAAAAAATAAAAAAAATAATATATATATATATATATATATATATATATATATATATATATATGTAGAGAGAGAGAGAGAGAGAATAAAAATAAAAATAATAAAAATTGGCCAGAAATAAAAATTGGTTCACACCTGTAATCCCAGCACTTTGGGAGGCCAAGGCAGGCAGATCACCTGAGGTCAGGAGTTGGAGACCAGCCTGGCCAACATGGTGAAACCCCGTCTCTACTAAAAATATAAAAATTAGCCAGGAATGGTGGTGGTTGCCTGTAATCCCAACTACTCAGGAGGCTGAGGCAGGAGAATTGCTTGGATCCAGAAGACAGAGGTTGCAATGAGCCGACAGGGTGCCATTGCACTCCAGCCTAGGTGACAGAGTGAGACTCCATCTCAAAAAAAAAAAAAAAAATTACCTGTGTGTAGTGGCTCACACCTTCAGTCCAGCTACTCAAGAGGCTAAGGTGGGAGGATCACCTGAGCCTGGGGAGGTTGAGGCTGCAGTGAGCAGTGATCGTGCCACTGCACTCCAGCCTAGGCAACAGAGCAAGACCCTGTCTCAAAACAACAACAACAACAATTTTTAGAAGATGAGTGTTAGGCTGGGTGTGGTGGCTAACACCTGTAATCCTAACACTTTAGGAGACTGAGGCGGGTGGGCCACTTGAGGCCAGGAGTTTGAGACCAGTCTGGCCAATATGGCAAAATCCCACTCTACCACAATTAGGAAAATTAGCCAGGTGTAGCGGCACATACCTGTAGTCCCCACTACTTGACTGAGGCTGAGGCACGAGAATCACTTGAGCCCAAGAGGCAGAGGTTGCAGGGAGCCAAGACTGCACCACTGCACTAGCCTGGATGACAGAGAGAGACCTTATCTCCAAAAAAAAATGAGTCCCAACTGAAAATGTTTGAATGGCCTAAAGCTAATGATCTTTAACCATCTGGGCAGGAGAGGAAAACAAAATAAATGTTTGTCTTGGGCTTAAAAATTGAAATGCCCTCTCTCAATGGATCGGGGGGGAAAAAAGATAAGGTCGCTGTAACTCTTCCCCATTCATTAAAAATCATCAAAAGTAAAAATATGAGGAAGAGAACATTAGACATCTCCTAAAAGTCTCTTTTAAGGAAACAAGGAAAGCTGACTGAAATAATTTCCTATCAACATTAAATTTATTGTTGCCTTCAAGTTTTCTGAGTCCAGGAGATGACAACCACATAATATTAAACAGCCCTGCTATGAACTGAATTGTGTCCCCTCAAAATCCATGTGTTGAGGCCCTAACCCCCAATGTGATCCCATTTGGAGATGGTGATTTGGAGATATAATCAGGTTTACATGGGGCAAGGAGTGTAGGTCCTCATGATGGGAGAGATGCCCTTATAAGAAGCAACAGAGATTTTCCCCTTTTTCTCCTTCTCAACCATGTGAGAACATAGAGAGAAAGTGTCCGTTTGTAAGTCAGTAAAAGGGCTCTCACCAGGAACCAAATCTGCCAACACCTCGATCTTGGACTTCTTAGCGTCCAGAACTGTGAGAAATAAATGTCTGTTGTTTACACCACTCAGTCTATGACATTTTGTTATAGCAGCCCAAACTCAGACAAGCCCCCTGCTTCTCTCTCTTACACACACACACACACACACACACTCTCTCTCTCTCTCATACATACAGGTGCCAAATTTCCCAAGAATTGTTTCGCTGAAGCAGTAGGGTGTATGACACTCTATAAGGTTAGACAGGTTGGTGAAGTTTGTCCTTGGATGATCTGTGGAATAGTATGAATACCATTAGCAACAGCCCAGTAGGAATATAGCAACAAGCTGACATCTAGAAATGATGCTGAGAAAAACAAAAACTCAAAGTACCTATGTAACCGGCTTATATAGGAGCCAACAAAAGCAGCTTCTGGAAGCTATCCTTGCCAAGAGGAGCTACTTTTGCTCTGACATTTGCCTTGGGGACCAGCGGAAAGAAAAAAGAAAAGATATAGATTACAACTCCAAAAAGAAAAATTAAAAGCCAAAACAGGAACTAACCGTAACTCTTGAAGGAAGAAGAAAAATTCATGTTATCTTTCTCCAGTACCGGGGCCACACGGAGAATTAAAGGAGCCCTCCAAGAAATTGTATTGGTTAGCATTCTAGGGAAGGGGTGGCTGAGAAGCCAAGCAGGGCCACTAGAAACCATGAGCACAGAGCTTGGGGAGGCCTGAGAGACAGTGCCAGGGCTGCTGCGGTCTCTCAGGCACCTATTTCTGCTCTTCCCTTAACAAAGTAACAAAGACAGAGGGAAGCCCAAATGCTTCACTTATGGAAAAAGAAGAAGGAAAGGATCTAACAATATTCTCTCCCCTTTTTAAAACTTCTGCTAAGAATGTACAGAAACGGGCCAGGCGTGGTGGCTCATGCCTGTAATCCTAGCACTTTGGAAGGCCGAGGCAGGTGGATTGCCTGAGCTCTGGAGTTCGAGACCAGTCTGGGCAACACGGTGAAACCCCATCTCTACTAAAACACGAAAAATTAGCTGGGCTTGGTGGTGGGCACCTGTAATCCCAGCTACTTGGGAAGCTGAGACAGGAGAATCGCTTGAACCTGGGAGGCAGAGGTTGCAGTGAGCCGAGATTAAGCCACTGCACTCCAGCCTGGGCAACAGAGTGAGACTCCATCTCAAAAAAAAACAAAAAGAGAATGTACAGAAACGTCAGCTCCAGTTTCTCTAGTTCAGCTATAGTAGGATTGTCTGCTAAAGTAGGTAATGTATTGGGTTCAATAGTGTCCACCCAGTCTGGCACAGTGGCATGTGCCTGCAGTCCCACCTATCAGGAGGCTTAGACAGGAGGATGGCTTGAGCCCAGGAGTTCAAGGCTGCAGTGCACCATGATCGTGCCACTGTAGTCCAGACTGGGCAACATAGTAAGACCCCACCTCTAAAATAATAATGACAATAATAGTGTCCCCCCCAAAATTCATGTCCATCATGAATCTCAGAATGTAACCTTGTTTGGAAGTAGGATTTTTGCAGATGTAATTAGTTAAGATGACATCATGCTGGAGTAGGGTGGTCCATAAGCCAGTGACTGGTGTCCTTTTAAGAAGACCCTGTAAAGACACAGAGACACAGAGACGCATGGGGAGAATGCTTTGTGAAGACAATGGCAGAGATAGGAGTGATGCATCTATAAGCCAAGGAACTCTAAGAATTGCCTGCAACCACCAGAAGCTAGAAGAGAGGCATGGAACAGATCCTTTTTCAAAGCCCCCAGGAGGAACCACCCCTGCCAACATCTTGACTTCAGACTTCTAACCTCCAAAACTGTGAGACAATAAATTTCTGTTATTTTAAGCTGCTGAGCTTGTGGTAATTTCTTACGGCAGTCCAAAGAAAGTAATGTAAGCCGGGCAAGGTAGCTCATGCCTGTAATCCCAGCACTTTGGGAGGCCCAGGAGAATGGACCACCTGAGGTCGGGAGTTCGAGACCAGCATGAACAACATAGCAAAACCCCGTCTCTACTAAAGGGGAGGTTGCGGTAAGCTGAGATCATGCCATTGCACTCAAGCCTAGGCAACAAGAGCGAAACTCAGTCTCAAGAAAAAGTTACATCAACAATCCCATATTTGGCCGGGGCAGCGGCTCACACCTATAATCCCAGCACTTTGACAGGCTAAGGCAGGCAGATCACCTGAGGTCAGGAGTTTGAGACCAGCGTGGCCAATATGGTGAAACCCCATCTCTACTAAAAACATAAAAATAACCAGGTGTGTTGGCAAGCACCTGTAATCCCAGCTACTCAGGAGGCTGAAGCAGGAGAATCGCTTGAACCCGGGAGATAGAGGTGGCAGTGAGCCAAGATCACGCCACTGCACTCCAGCCTGGGCAACAGAGCAAGACTCTGTCTCAAAAAAAAAAAAAAAAAAAAATTTCATATGTACCATAAATTGCAAAGTAAATCTTTGCCAGTGCTTTCTTTCCAGACTCTTCTGGGCCGCTGAAATTCTCTTTGCTATGTGCTTTTTAAGCTTCCTGATAAGAGGGTTTTATTTTTTAACAGTCCCTATCCCGACACACACTTAGCTTTCACAGTGAAAAACTAAATCTCTCTGTTTTGATCAATCCAGCTTCAGTTATTAATACCTTATAACTAAATGATCTGACAAAGACAGCAGGAAAGAAAAAGGTTTCAACCCATTTTCTAGGGACACTCAATTGATCCCTGAGTTATTTTGTGTTTAAAATGGCATCGATGAAGTTATCTTTGACCAAGATTTTCCTCCTCTTTTCTCCGGAGAGGTCAAACATAAAATCTGGTCTAGAAAATCAATATGGAGGAGAAACCAGAACCATTAAAATTCACTTAACAAAGTCAAAAGTACACAGGAGTCGTTCACCCAAAATATGTGTGACTCTAGTTTCTGCTCTCCAGGAGTTAATCGGGGCCTGTGCCTCGAATCTAGTTTTACAGCGAAATTCCCTGGGGTCCTTTTAAAAATATGGATTTCTAAGTTTTACTCTTAAAGGTTTTTGTTCAGGAGGTTTTTCTGTAGATGCCAGGAATCTGAATTTTGTTTTCAGTGCATGCCATGACATGATATTCATGACACATGGAAAAATTTAAAAAGCAAGTAGGGGGAAAATATGTATATTGTGGGCCAGGCCTGGTGGCTCATGCCTGTAATCCCAGCACTTTGAGAGGCTGAAGTGGGCGGATCACGAGGTCAGGAGATTGAGACCATCCTGGCCAACATGGTGAAACTCTGTCTCTACTAAAAATACAAAAAAACTAGCTTGGTGTGGTGGCTCGTGCCTGTAATCCCAGCTATTTGGGAGGCTGAGGCAGGAGAATCACTTGAACCTGGGAGGCGGAGATTGCCGTGAGCCAAGATCGGGCCACTGCACTCCAGCCTGGGCGACAGTGCAAGACTCTGCCTCAAAAAAAAAAAAAAAAAAAAATACACACACACACACACACACACGAATATTTAAAGTAACTTTATTTATAATAGTCCACACCAGAAGTTAATCCAATCTCCATCTATATTTGGGTAGAAAAATAAATATTAGTTACTTTGGATGACAATATTTACTGAAAACATACCTCGTATTACCTTCTGGGCTGCTGCATATATTCAGATAATTTTAACCGAATTGTGGTTAAAAGGTGTTTTCATATGTAAAAGTTCATGGAGCACTTAAGGTTGGTACACTTTATTGCGTATATGACAATAAAAAATTTAAAAATGAACCAAAAAATATGATCGTGTGTGTGTGTGTACCCTATTCTGGACTCTTTCGTGTTCCTTAGTAAAACTGGAGCCTGCCAGCTTGTAACAAGAGAGCAGTGGCAAGAGGATTCTCCCTGACCACATCCAGTTCTTACCTCTAGGTGGAATTAGAGGACCAGCTACAACCCAAACCCTCCCTGGGCACATCCAGAGTCTACATCAAGCTTTCCTTCCTACCTAGCCTCACCCTCCTGCCACTGGTGATCAAGAGAAGAAAAGCAGAAAGAGTGGGAAGCAGTCACTAATTCCAGCACTGGCCCAGGTACAAATGTTTACCCAGAAAACAAAAGCTTTAAAGGATCCCATAGAGTCACTGCTTATATTAATTATGTTATACAATAGAGTAATTTCAACCACCTCTCATCTGTCTCTACTCTAGGCCTGATAATACCCCTCTCGGGGAATGTCTGACCTAAAAGTGTAGAGTGGAGGCAAAAAGTAAGGAAGATGCACCCCTTTAATGCTTCCATTATATGTTCCCTATACTCAATCTATCAAACGTCACATTCCTTTATTACTGGAACAGGAGGGTTCTACACATAGCACAGTCTTCCCAATACCTGTTTCTGCTTTCTCGCAGTCTTTTGTAATTTTTTTTGAGATGAGGTCTCACTGTGTTGCCCAGGCTGGAGTGCAGTGGCATGATCTCAGCTCACTATAACCTCCACCTTCCAGGCTCAAGCCATTTTCCAGCCTCAGCCTCCCAAGTAGCTGGAACCACAGGCAACGCACCAACATGCCCAGCTAATTTTTGTATTTTTGGTAGAGACAGGTTTTCACCATGTTGCTCAGGCTTGTCTTAAACTCCTGAGCTCAAACAATTCACCACACCCAGCTATCTTTTGTAGTTTTTAACAGACATGTTCTTTTTTCTGTTTCGCAGATTGTCTTCTCTTTTTTTTTTTTTAGTAATAAAACTAATTCTGGCCAGGTGAGGTGGCTCACCCCTGTAATCCCATCACTTTGGGAGGCCAAAGCAGGAAGATCACTTGAGTCCAGGAGTTCAAGACCAGACTAGGCGACACACTGAGACCCTGTCTCTACAAAAAAATTTAAAAATTAAAAACATTAGCCAGGCATGGTGGCATGATCCTATAGTCCCAGCTACTCAAGAGGCTGAGGTGAGAGGATCACTTAAGCCTGGGAAGTCGAGGCTGCAGTGAGCTGTGATTACACCACTACACTCCAGCATGGGTGACCCTGTCTCCAAAAAATAAATAAATAAAACTAATTTTAATTGCACTTGCATTTTATATGTCAAGTATTATATCTTTAAGCCTACTAAATTTCTGATTTAAAAATTTATTAAACAGTATCAAAAGCATAGTCATGTTTGTTAAGTTTCATATTGATAATTACTGGTTTTGAATTCATGTAAACATCTGCAATTGGCCAGTGTAAACAAAGACGATAGACGATGGTAATGGACCTTAATTAAACAGCCATCACTGCAATCCCATACTATTTCTTTCACTTTACCTACTCTGCAGCTTTCAAATCAGGACAATCGATCATTGTGCTTCGACATAGGCAGGTTTTTTTTTTTTTTTTTTTTTTTTGAGTCAGTGTCTCGCTCTGTCACCCAGGCTGCAGTGCAGTGGTATGACTCTGCTCTCTGCAGCCTCTGCCTCCTGGGTTCAAGCGATTCCCCTGGCTCAGCCTCCTGAGTAGATGGGATTACAGGCGCCTGCCACCACGCTCAGCTAATTTTTGTATTTTTAGTAGAGAAAGGGGTTTCACCACATTGGCCTGGCTGGTCTTGAACTCCTGACCTCAGGTGATCCTCCAACCTCAGCCTCCCAAAGTGCTGGGATTACAGGCGTGAGCCACCACACTCGGCCCAATGTAGGCAGGTTTCTTATTTGAAACGGTCCATGTAGTATAACATATTGTGGATGCTTCTTCCTTCCTAACCCATGTGGGTTTCCATTGATAATTGTTCCTATAAGCTGCAATGTTTCTTCCAAGAGATCCGATAATGGCATGGCACTAATTTCCAAAAGCCTAGGATCCTCAGGATGATGCTTTAGTATCAGATCAATTGCAAATTCATAATTAACCACAGAGGAATGCCAGTAATGCTATTTGTTATTTTTCTCTACTGGTGCCCAACCAGGAATGTGTCCATGTTTCATCATGGACCAGATTCCTATTTAATTTTTCTGTTTCCTTTGCTGCTAGCCAGCACTCTGGAGTAGCTTTGAAGTACCCCTCAACATTCTAAGAAAATTCTTTGAAGTTTTCTTTTGGATGTAGAAAATTTTAAAATCTTTTAACAGGTTGTTTGTTAGGTTTTCTATCTAACCAAACCGAAAGGTATCTCTGTAAGTAGCAACGTAACAACATGTTCCGTCCACTTTTTCTGTTGGAATTGCACTGTATATACCTCCATCTAATGCCTCATGACTTACAGTTTTCGTTGCCAAAACTTTAAATGGCTGATTCTGCCTTTCGGTGGAGGGCTCCTTTTTCACCTCCCTAGAAACACACGGCATTTTCCGCTACACGGAGCCCAGGCGCCTCGCGGTGGGCCCAGCAGACGGTGCTAGAGGAGAGCGCGTTTGTGAGCAGCGCCAAGCACAGGCGGGAAGCAAGCCCTGCGCAAGTAAGCCCGGGGCTCAGGCCGCTCGCACCACGCACCCAGCGACAGCTGCAGCCCGCGCCCCCAAAACCTTACCTCCGATTTTTTTTTTTTTTCTTTCTAGACTTCCTCCTTCAGGATTATGATGAATGAAGGGAGAAGAATATGGAAATAGAGGCCGGGCGCGGTGGCTTCCGCCTGTAATCCCAGCACGTTGGGAGGCCGAGGCGGGTGGATCACTTGAGGCCAGCAGTTTGAAACCAGCCTGGCCAACACGGTGAAACCCCGTCTCCACTAAAAACACAAAAATTAGCCAGGTGTGGTGGCTGTGCCTGTAGTCCCAGCTACTCACGAGGCTGAAGCAGGAGAATCGCTTGAACCTGGGAGGCAGAGGTTACAGTGAGCTGAGATCACGCCACTGCACTCCAGCCAGGGCAACAGAGTGAGACTCCATCTCAAAAAGAAAAAAAAAAAAAGAATAAAAAAAGAATATGGGAATAGTAGAGATACCAGAATAGCTCCTGAAGATTATCTAAATATTGTCCCAGTAACAATCTTAAAGGGGTAAATTGTTGAATAATTACGGTTTATAGCTCTGCCATTCTTAGATAGCATAATTAAATAATTTAGTCATTTGCAAGAAAAATGATGGCAATAAATCCTTGGAAATGAAGACTGGAAATGGGGCTTGGAAACAAGGCCATCCATCCTGCTTTGTTTCCTCATGCAATGGCCAAGTCGTAACTCGGCAAGGAGAGTCTGGAAATAATTTTGATTTTCTAATGGGAATATGGTCTTTAGGTTTTCCAAGACAGTGCATTTATTTATTTATTTTATTTATTTTTGAGATGGAGTTTCACTCCTGTTGCCCAGGCTGGAGTGCAATGGCGAGATCTCGGCTCACTGCAACCTCCGCCTCCCGGGTTCAAGCAATTCTCCTGCCTCAGCCTCCAGAGTACCTGGGATTACAGGTGCGCGCCATCACGCCTGGCTAATTTTTTGTATTTTTAGTAGAAACCAGGTTTCACCATGTTAACCAGGCTGGTCTCGAATTCCTGACCACAGGTGATCCACCCGCCTCAGCCTCCCAAAGTGCTGGGATTACAGGCATGAGCCACTGCGCCCAGCCGACAGTGCATCTAAGAACAAGCTCTGGAAGTAGAAGTAAGTTGAGTCCAGAGGGGAGGAACATTCATCACCCTCTTCTTTCTTGACAATTGCCTCTTTTCTTTAGCTTGTATGAACACCAAACTTCAGGCATTCTAGTTACTTCTCCATTAACTTCCTCTCTCCTCAGATTTGCTCCCCACAGTCATTTCCTCAAGACCACCACCTAACTTCCACCAGCTATGCGTCCTCAGTTCCAGCTTTGCTTTTTTATGTTATAAAGAGGATTTTAGGCCGGGCGTGGTGGCACATACCTGTAATCCCAGCACTTTGGGAGATCGAGGCAGGCTGATCACCTGAGGTCGGGAGTTCAAGACCAGACTGACTAACGTGGCGAAACCCCGTCTCTACTAAATACAAAAAATTAGTCAGGCGTACTGGTGGGCACCTGTAGTCCCAGCTACTCGGGAGGCTGAGGCAGGAGAATCACTTGAACCCAGGAGGTGGAGGTTGCAGTGAGCCAAGATCGTGCCATTGCAGTCCAGCCTGGCCAACAGGAGCAAAACTCCATCCAAAAAAAAAAGCCTTAGTAAAGACATCTTATTTTATTGTCTGGGTCTTTCCTGCCAGCACAGTGGACAGACTATGTAGTAAAGATGAACCAAACCCTAACTGTTTACTAGCTGGACAGCTGTGGGGAAGCTATTTAACTTCTCTAAACCTCAGTTAACTCATCTTTTTAAAAATGAAGATAAGATTAAGATTTATATTGATTTAAATTTAGATTTAGATTTAAGATTAGGATTACTAAAAGACTATGTCATTGAACCTTTGTAACCACCCGCTGAAATATATATGATTATTAATTCCATTTTACAAGTAAGGAAACAGGTGAGAGGATAAGTGATCTGTCGAAAAGTTACCCAGCTGCCAAGTGGCAGAGCTGAGATTTGAACTGGCATATGGATCTTGAGTATAAACTTTTTATCACTCTGCTCTATTGTCTCACATACCTGTTCACTTAATATTAACTATTACTGCTTGGGAATTTAGGGTAGTGAACAGATTGTAACTAGAATCATATTCTAAGGATGAACCTGGGCCACACACAGTGGCTCAAACCTGTAATCCCAGTATTTTGGGAGGCCAAGGCAGGCAGATCACTTGAGGCCAGGAGTTCGAGGCCAGCCTGGCCAACATGGCGAAATCCCGTTTGTACTAAAAATACAAAAATTAGCCAAGCGTGGTAGGGTGCGCCTGTAATCCCAGCTACTCAGGAGACTGAGGCACAAGAATCGCTTGAACCAGGGAGGCAGAAATTGCAGTGAGCTAGGATCGCCACTGCACACCAGCCTGGGTGACAAAGAAAGACCTTTTCTCAAAAAAAAAAAGTAAGGGCTATCCTGTAGCAGGACAAGCCGCAGACAAAACCTCTCAGACACCGAGTAGTAGAAGGGCGGGCTTTATTCAGCTGGGAGCATCGGCAAGCTACTGCCTTAAAATCAGAGCTCCCCAAATGCACAATTTCTGTCCCTTTTAAGGGCTCACAACACTAAAGATTTCACATGAAAGGGTTGTGATTGATTTGAGCAAGCAGGTGGTACGTGACAGGGGCTGCATGCACCGGTGGTCAGAAAGAAACACAACAGGGCAGGGAGTTTCACAATGTTCTTCTATACAATGTCTGGAATCTATGAATAACATCGGTTTCTAAGTTATGAGTTGATTTTTAACTACTGGGTTTAGGCCAGGCAGGCCCAGGCCTGGTTTCGGGCCTGGTGCCGGGCTGCCTGTCTTTGGTTTTATTTCCTTGTTGTTTTTTCTTAAAACAGGTACTGAGTATAAAACAATATAAAACAATATGAGAGGGTCTCTCTCTTCCCTCAACCCCAAATCCCCTAAAGCTTCCTTGAAAAATAAATAAATAAATAAATAAAAGATGAGCCTGTGCCTGTGTTTACATAGAAAGAAACTAGTGGTTAGCCGTCACTGATAGAAAAGAATTGATTGGTGGCGGGGCACAGTGGCTCACACCTGTAATCCTAGCACTTTGGGAAGCAAAGGCGGGCAGATCATGAGGTCAGGAAATGGAGACCATCCTGGCTAACACGGTGAAACCCCGTCTCTACTAAAAATACAAAAAATTAGCTGGGCGTGGTGGCGGGTGCGCCTCTAGTCCCAGCTACTCGGGAGACTGAGGCAGGAGAATGGGGTGAACCCGGGAGGCGGAGCTTGCAGTGAGCCAAGATAGCGCCACTGCACTCCAGCCTGGGCAACAGAGTGAGACTCCGTCTCAAAAAAAAAAAAAAAAAAAGAAAAAAAAAAAAACACGAAAAGAATTGATTGAGGCCAGGTGCAGTGGCTCTCGCCTGTAATCCCAGCAGTTTGGGAGGCCGAGGCAGGTGGATCACCTGAGGTCAGGAGTTCGAGACCAGCCTGGCCAACGTGGTGAAACCCCGTCTCTACTAAAAATACAAAAATTAGCCAGCCACAGTGGCACATGCCTGTAATCCCGGCTACTCGGGAGGCTGAAGCAGGAGAATCACTTGAGCCCGGGAGGCAGAGTTTGCAGTGAGCTGAGATTACACCATTGCACTCCAGCCTGAGCAACAGATGGAGACTCTGTCTCAAAAAAAAAAAAAAAAAAAAAAAAAAAAGAAAGAAAAGAAAAAAAAAATTGATTGATCATTATGAGAGTAGTTAACTCATTGATTTATTCATTTAACAAATATTTGAGGGCTAGAGAATAAATATCTAACTATGTATGAGACAAAATGTCATGATTTTATCTCTGTACCTTTTTACATATTCTTCCCTTTGCCTGGAATGTCCACACACACACACACATACACACATACATACATACACTCTCATATATACACACACATACACATACACATATACATACACGTACACACATACACACACACACACCCCTCCATGATCTGGTCAGCGCCCCCATACTTTGTCCTCACTCTGGTAGAAAGCAGCTACCCTCAATCTGTTCTGGGTTCCCATCTTCTGCACACATCTTTGATTCCCCAGTTAAACTCACAGAGGAATAAAGGAACAAAGAAGAACATTTAAGAAGGAGAAAAAAGAAAAAGAGATGTATCTGGAGAGGTGCCAAAGGAAAGAAACCAAAAACAGAATTTAAAAAGTAGAGATGAAAACAGAGAATTAAAATAAAGAATGAAAAAGATGAGACCAAGCAGCAGTTTAACAGTACTTTTTAACACATGAAGGACCTTTACCTGGAGAATAGTAATAGGCTTTTCTCCTTAGGGGATTATAAGGAAGGAAATCATTTTCAGTGAAAGTGGCAGAGACAGAGTCAGCGAGCTTTACTGGGTACTTACCATAGGCGGGGCATGATTTCTACTATCAAGGGGCTTACAATTTAATGGAAAAGACAGCTGTGCATAGAAAAAAATGACTAATAATCAACTTAATGGAACAGATTTCAAGAGCAATGAATTCAGAGGAGAGAGAGATCTCTATGAATTCATGAGCTGGGATAAAAAGGAAACACTTTACTGAATAGATAAAAATGGGGGTTTCTATCAATGAAAGACAGAATGGACTCAGGCAAAGAGAAGAACAGGAGAGAATAGCACAAAACATGATTGGGAAGTCTGAAAACCGCATTCTTAGTAGCTCCTTATGAAACCCAATGTTTCCACTTGCCCACTACAACCTGTGCCAGCCTAGGCAAATCTCTCCTAATTTTTTTTCTCCTCTTTCAGTTGGACAATTTTTTTTTAATTTTTTGAGAAAGAGTCTTGCTCTGTTTCCCAGGCTGGAATGCAGTGGCATGATCTCAGTTCAGTGCAATCTCCACCTCCTGGATTCAAGTGATTCTCCTGTCTCAGCCTTCGGAATAGCTGGGATTACAGGCTCCCGCCACCACGTCCAGCTAATTTTTCTATTTTTAGTAGAGACGGGGTTTTGCCATGTTGGCCAAGCTGGTCTCGAACTCCAGACCTCAGACGATCTGCCTGCCTCGGCCTCCCAAACTGCTGGGATTACAGGAGTGATCCACCACACCCAGCCTCAGTTGGACAATTTTATCAACACTCTGTTTTTCTATCAATACACAGAAACAAAACTACTTCTATTCTAGCTATGTTCTCATTTCTCTTCTTTTTCTTTTTTTTCCTTTCCTTTTTTTGTTTTTTTATTTTTTTTTTTAGACAGTCTCGATCTGTCACCAGGCTGGAGTGCAGTAGCACGAACTTGGCTCACAGCAACGTCCACTTCCTGGGTTCAGGCAACTCTCCTGCCTCAGCCTCTCGAGCAGCTGGGACTACAGGCACGCACCACCGTGCCCAGCTAATTTTTGTATTTTTAGTAAAGACGGGGTTTCACCATGTTGGCCAGGATGGCCTCAATCTCTTGACCTCGTGATCCGCCCCCCTCGGCCTCCCAAAGTGCTGGGATTACAGGCATGAGCCACTGTGCCCAGCCTTCTTTTTTTTTTTATACATGAAAATTCCTTGAAAGAATTATCTATACTCCCAGTCTCTTATTCCTCCCCTAGAATTCTCTTTAGATCCCACTACAATCAGGCCAACCCCACAGCAAACACCAAACTGCACCAGTCAGGTCATCAGTAACATCCATGTGGCTAAATTCACTAGTCGATCCTCAGTCATCTTACTTGACCTCATCAAAGCATTTGACTAACCTGATGCCTCTCCCCTTCTTGAAATGCTTTCTGTCTTAGCTTTCAGGATACCTAACTCCTTTGGGTTTTTTTTTCTGGCATTTTGTTTTGTTTTGTTTTGAGAGAGGGTCTCACTCTGTCTCCCAGGCTGGAGTACAATGGCTTGATCAGGGCTCACTGCAGCCTCGACCTCCCGTGCTCTATCAATCCTCCCATCTCAGCCTCCCAAGTAAATGGGATTACAGGCACGTGCCACCTCACCCAGCTAATGCTTTTGTATTTTTTGAAGAGATGGGGTTTCACCATGTTGCCCAGACTGATCTTAAACTCCTGAGCTCAAGCAATTCACCAGCCTCAGCCTCCCAAAGTGCTGAGATGACAGGTGTGAGCCCCTGCACCCGCCTACTCCTTTGTCTTCACTCCCTTGGTGATCTCATTCTATCTCATGGCTTTAAATACCATCTATATGCATTCTTGTGTTTTATTAGATGGAAGATGTAAGTAAAAGAAATTGGTCAAGATATTCCTAATACTTCTTCACATTCACAGGCTGGATTTTCTGAATTACTTTTCAACTCAGTATTACTGATGCCCAAGGTTTTCCACCAACTTTGTCCAGCAAAAAGAACACTGTGATCTCTGAGGGCTTTTGTGATCTCACTATAAAGTGTGTCAGTATAAGATTTCTAATCCACAACCAGGATTTATAGTCGTTCTCAAACGTTCCTGAAATGATCCATTGCTTGCAATGCTGAAGAGTTGCAGTTTTCCAGTCACTCCACCAGGAATAATAATGTGGGACTCTCGGCTGGGCATCGTGGCTCATGCCTGTAATCCCAGCACTTTGGGAGGCCAAGGCGGGTGGATCACCTGAGGTTGGGAGTTCGAGACCAGCCTGACCAACATGGAGAAACCCCATCTCTACTAAAAACACAAAAAAATTAGCCAGGCGTGGTGGCACATGCCTGCAATCTCAACTACTCCGGTTGCTGAGGCAGAAGAATCACTTCAACCCAGGAGGCGGAGGTTGCAGTGAGCCGAGATCACGGCATTGCACTCCAGCCTGGGCAACAAGAGCGAAACAACTCCTAATAATGTTGGACTCTCATACCCGGGTAATGGCAACTAGTCACATCTACCCCAGCTGACAATTAATGTAAGATGCCCTAGATGGTACAATCGTTCATATGTGATGCCCTAGACACATCCCAATTTCAGAAATGTTAAATGTGTGTCTCGATACTGGTAACATATGGTTACAAACGTCACTTTTCTTCTGGTATGGGTGCACCAAAACTTTCCCTGCAAAGTTCTGTGTCACACAGACTCTTTTACTGCTCCATAGCATGGAAAGATTGTATTTGGGGCAAGAGATCTTTAAACTAGTGTGGAGGCTGCTATCAGAGGTTAATAGAAGAAAACTGATAGAAACCAGAGTCCTGCTCAGGCTGGGTCACGTGCAGAGAAAATGTCACAAGTTAGTTTAGAGGGATACCTGTGTCAATTTGGTTTTGCTTGACCACTTGCAAATAAAGGATTTTGCAAATTTTTCATTTTGTTTGTTTGTTTTGCTAGACTAAGTTGGAATAAATGGCTTAGATAAACTTAAAGATTGACAATTTAATACATTTGTGTTAAAAAAAGAAAACTCACATTTGATATCATTATTTAACACTTATTGAGCTCCCTAATTCTTATAACAGTTTATGAAATACAGTATAAATGGTAATCCTATAATCCTCAAGAAAAAAAATGTTGACTTTCAACCCTAGCATGAAAAGAGGGAGCTTCCTGTGTTATAAGCCAATTCACAGTCTTAGAAATCCTATTAAAATAGCTGAATATTATGCTCGAATCTCTTAGACTCCTTTGGTACAAGACAAGGATTAGAAACTTGGCTATAGAGAAATGTTTTAGACCTATGCATCATTAAATTTACTCCTAAATTTGAGATGGCTGGAGTTTCCCCTGTGTAAGAAAACATGTGTTTTTCTCTTCTAGCATTATAGCAATGTTAAAATAATAAAGCAAAAAAAAAAAAACTTAAATAAATGTATCCAAAAAATAAATGTCTCAGTATTCAGGGGAAGGGAAGACACTAAAAGGGGTTAAGCATCAGCACTACACTACGCTCTTGATGGTGATCATCTTATTTAATTCTCACAGCATATTTATGAGGTGGGGATTTTTGGAAACCAAGACTTGGGAAGCCTAAGTAAGATCATGAGGCTAGGCGGGGCGCGGTGGCTCAAACTTGTAATCCCAGCACTTTGGGAGGCCAAGGTGGGCAGATCACCTGAGGTCAGGAGTTCAAGACCAGCCTGCCCAACATGGTGAAGCCCTGTCTCTACTAAAAATACAAAAAATTAGCCAGGCGTGGTGGCGTGCACCTGTAATCCCAGCAACTCGGGAGACTGAGGCAGGAGAATCGCTTGAACCCAGGAGGTGGAGGTTGCAGTGAGCTGAGATCTCACCACTGCACTCCAGCCTGGGAAACAAGAGTGAAACTCTGTCCAAAAAAAAAAAAAAAAAAATCACAAGGCTAGTGGAAGCAGGGCTGAGATTGAAGCGCGGTCTGCTTAACCTTCACGGTTTATGCTCTTGACACCTTCGCACTTGCTAGCAGATGATTTAGTCTACCAAAAGTCATGATTTCTGCTTCATATATTCCTAGATTTCTGAAAGAGGGAGAATTAAGGAAGAAGCCAATTCACATGAGACAGAGGCAGAGATTCTGTTTCTGTTTGCCTGGTAATAACTAATAGTCTATCTATTAAGCAGAATTTTTAGAATACCCTTTGGCTATAGGTTACTTTGCTGACACTACTAATTAGATCCTTACCCAGGGCCCAGTCAAGGCCATTTTGTAACCCTATACCTCCCTTCTTTGTTCGACTCCCTCTGCCTTATCCAACATTGGATAATTGGGAATGGAAACCCAAATAGAGGAGGCAGTGCTCCTGCATCCTGATTTTTTAGCCTAGAGTCTTGGGGCTCTAAATCAAGCTTTAATATTGGAATGATTAAGCAGCTTCCTGCAGCTTCACCCATAATTATGACAAGTCCTGCAAATCCAGCCAGAATTCAGGGTGTTTAAACTACAGTATACTCTGCTAGAGCCTATAGCAGCTGCATTTTTTAGTAGAATGGGCCCCTGATTTTTTTCCAGATGTGATTTTTCTTCTTCTTTCTTTAAAGACCTCATTTTATGTGTTGAGACAGCAACAGGAAATCTCTTTGGCTTTCTTCCCCCTCCCTGCTACTCTATTTATAGTTCCAAATGTTGCCAGGTGTCAGCAACAAAATTAAAGAGGGACCATTAGAGTCTCTCCAAGCTGTTGTTACTTAGGGTTCATCTAATATGTTACATTAGCAAGTTGTAGTGCAGTTGCATTTATTCAAATATTCTGAACATTTTAAAGATGCCTAATGATTCACTATTTTCCAAGCCCCAAAGTCCTTCTGTATACTGTGTACACTTAAGCTGCTAAAACCTAAAGAATTAAGCCTGAGGGAATTATGATCTAAGCTGAAACCGTTCACTAAAAGTGGCTGTGCAAGCTGGAGTGTACTCAACTTCATTTTGTGATAAAGCAGGTAAGTAGTTATGGTTTTTTTTTTTTTTTTTTTTTTTTTTTTGAGACGGAGTCTCTCTCTGTCCCCCAGGCTGGAGTGCAGTGGCGCGATCTCGGCTCACCGCAACCTCCACCTCCTGGGTTCATGCCATTCTCCTGCCTCAGCCTCCCGAGTAGCTGGGAATACAGGCGCCCGCCAACACGCCCGGCTAATTTTTTGTGTTTTTAGTAGAGACGGGGTTTCACCGTGTTAGCCAGGATGGTCTCGATCTCCTGACCTCGTGATCCGCCCGCCTCAGCCTCCCAAAGTGCTGGGATTACAGGCTTGAGCCACCTCACCCGGCTTGTTTTTGTTTTTTTGAGACAGAGTTTCCCTCTTGTTGCCTAGACTAGAATGCAATGGCGCAGTCTCAGCTCACTGCAACCTCCGCCTCCCAGGTTCAAGCGATTCTCCTGCCTCAGGCTCCTGAGTAGCTGAGATTACACCCGCCACCATGCCCAGCCAATTTTTGTATTTTTAGTAGAGACTGGGTTTCACCATGTCAGTCAGGCTGGTATTGAACTCCTGACCTCAGGCAATCCGCCCACCTCAGCCTCCCAAAGTGCTGGGATTACAGGCATGAACACTCTGTTTTGACACCAAAAAAATGGAGCACATGTTTAAGGTTTAAAGGCATTCCCATGGCTTTAAAAGTAGCCGTACACGTTTGTCAACAGGTTCAATTTATTCATCTAGAAAATGGGAACAGTTTTAATTAAATGATAAGTTATGGGGGCGGGGGAAGGGAATGCTTTCTCTATTGCTCTTTCTATTGCTCTCGCTTAATTAGCTTTATCACAAAAGGACGTGGTGGCTCACCTGTAATCCCAGTGCGTCCGGAATTGGTGGGTTCTTGGTCTCACTGACTTCAAGAATGAAGCCGCGCACCCTCGCAGTGAGTGTTGCAGCTCTTAAGGTGGCGTGTCTGGAGCTGTTCGTTCCTTCTGATGTTCGGATGTGTTCGGAGTTTCTTCCTTCTGGTGGGTTCGTGATCTCACTAGCTCAGGAGCAAAGCTGCAGACCTTCGCGGTGAGCGTTACAGCTCTTAAGACAGTGCGTCTGGAGTTGTTCGTTCCTCCCGGTGGGCTCGTGGTCTCGCTGGCTTCAGGAGTGAAGCTGCAGACCTCCACGGTGAGTGTTACAGCTCATAAAAGCAGTGTGGATCCAAAGAATGAGCAGTAGCAAGATTTATTGCAAAGAGCAAAAGAACAAAGCTTCCACAGTGTGGAGGGGGACTGGTGCAGGTTGCCACTGCTGACTCCAGCAGCCTGCTTTTATTCTCTTATCTGGCCCCACCCACGTCCTGCTGATTGGTAGAGCCGAGTGGTCTGTTTTGACAGGGTGCTGATTGGTGCATTTACAATCCCTGAGCTAGACATAAAGGTTCTCCATGTCCCCATCAGATCAGTTAGATGCAGAGTATCCACACAAAGGTTCTCCAAGGCCCCACCAGAGCAGCTAGATACAGAGTGTCCATTGGTGCACTCACAAACCCTGAGCTAGATGCAGGGTGCTGATTAGTGTGTTTACAAAACTTGAGCTAGATACAGAGTGCTGATTGGTGTATTTACAATCCTTGAGCTAGACATAAAGGTTCTCCAAGGCCCCACCAGAGCAGTTAAATACAGAGTGTCGATTGGTGCATTCACAGACCCTGAGCTAGACACAGGGTGCTGATTGGTGTATTTACAATCCCTGAGCTAGACATAAAGGTTCTCCATATCTTCACCAGACTCAGGAGCCCAGCTGGCTTCACTCAGTGGATCCCACACGGGGGCTGCAGGTGGAGCTGCCTGCCAGTCCTCCGCCGTGCGCTCGCACTCCTCAGCCCTTGGGTGGTCGATGGGACTGGGTGCCGTGGAGCAGGGGGTGGAGCTCGGGGCAGGCTCGGGCTGCACAGGAGCCCACGGAGGCGGGGGAAGGCTCAGGCATGGCGGGCTGCAGTCCCGAGGCCTGCCCCGCGGGAAGGCAGCTAAGGCCCCGCAAGAAATCGAGCGCAGCACCGGTGGGCTGGCACTGCTGGCCGACCCATTGCACCCTCCGCAGCCGCTGGCCGGGGTGCTAAGTCCCTCATTGCCGGGGGCCGGCAGGGCCGGCCGGCTGCTCTGAGTGCGGGGCCGCCAAGCCCACGCCCACCCGGAACTCCAGCTGGCCTGCAAGCGCCGTACGAAGCCCCTGTTCTCGCTCGCGCCTCTCCCTCCACACTTCCCTGCAAGCTGAGGGAGCCGGCTCCCGCCTTGGCCAGCCCAGAAAGGGGATCCCACAGTGCAGCAGTGGGCTGAAGGGCTCCTCAAGTGCCGCCAAAGTGGGAGCCCAGGCAGAGGAGGCGCCGAGAGCGAGCGAGGGCTGAGGACTGCCAGCATGCTGTCACCTCTCACTAGCATTGTGGGAAGCCGAGGTGGGCGGATCACTTGAGCCCAGGAGTTGAAGACCAGCCTGGGCAACAAAACCCTCTCTCTACCAAAAATATGAAAAAATTAGCCGAGTGTGGTGGTGCATTTCTGTAGTCCAGCTACTCAGGGGGCTAGGATGGGAGAATCACCTGAGCCTGGGAAGCCAAGCCTGCAGTGAGCCGTGATCGCACCACTGCACTCCAGCCTGGGTGACAGAATAAGACCCTGTCTCAATAAAAAAGAAAGAAAGAAACCTAGAAACTCATAGCCTACCAAGTTTCATAGCCATGACTAGAAGTATGTAGGTGGGTGTATGGAGGGACAGGAGTCACAGAACACAGAGTCGTTTGCTGTATTTCTCATTAGAATCCATTATGAACAAGCCTATACTTTGACCAGTGGATGTGAGGCATATAGCCAGGTATTGCCATCTCCTCCCAGTCCTGCCAGGCAGTAGAAATGAAAAGAAAGCCACGGTGGAAAAAAAAAATAACCAAACCTCAAAAAAGTGACCATGAGTTTCCCAAATAATAAATGGTTATGAGGGCCTAATTATAATGAGGCAATTGATGTTTGAGACTTGAACTCACCAGGAAAGATTTGAAAGTTAGCAGGGCATCTTTTGTAAGACCAAAAGATGGGGTTAGAGAGGGACATGAGAAAACTAAACTTCTCTTCTACTATTTGCTTTGAGCAATTCTATGTGTTTTAGAGTTAATTTTTATCAAAATCTTTGGAAGATAAATATTTTTATAGCGACATAAAAGATGATAAAAATGCCTGGTGTGGTGGCTCTGGCCTATAATCCCAGTACTTTGGGAGACCAAGGTTGGTGGATAGCTTGAGCTCAGGAGTACAAGATTAGCCTGAACAACATAGTGAGACCTTATCTCTACAAAAACAAAGAATCAGCTGGGTGCAGTGGCATGCACCTATAGTCCCAGCTACTCAGGAGGCTGAGGTCGAAGGCTGAGGTTGGAAGGATCGCTTGAGGCCTGGAGGTTGAGGCTGCAGTGAGCCGAGATCACAACACTGCACTCTAGCCTGGGCGACAAAGCAAAACACTGTCTCTCTGTCTCTGTCTCTGTCTCTCTCTCTCTCTCTCTCTCTCTCACACACACACACACACACAAATGAAAATAAGGTGCACAGAAGCTCTGAACTTGGTGACATGCCAACATAAAGCTCACCCACCCCAGAACCATAAATAATCATGATGTGCAGGTGGAGTGGAGAATCAAACTCGAGTCTGTCTGGCTACAAAGCCCATGCTCTTTTCACTTTAATTTTTCAGTTTGTTTTTTTTTAATCACTATTCTAGGAGAAAAAAAAAAACAGCCTGCATGGGCCGGGCGCAGTGGCTCACGCCTGTAATCCCAGCACTTTGGGAGGCCGAGGCGGGTGGATCACAAGGTCAGGAGATCGAGACCATCCTGGCTAACATGGTGAAACCCTGTCTCTACTAAAAATACAAAAAAATTAGCCGGGCATGGTGGCGGGTGCCTGTAGTCCCAGCTACTCGGGAGGCTGAAGCAGGAGAATGGCGTGAACCTGAGAGGCGGAGCTTGCAGTGAGTCAAGATCTTGCCACTGCACTCCAGCCCAGGCGACAGAGACCCCGTCTCAAAAAAACAAAAAACAAAAAAACCATTAATCTGTCTAGTATCTAATGACATGTTAATTGCTGTAGCCTTAGCTAAGCTGAGACATTTACTCTCTATTCAATTTTTAGTGGCAGTGGTGGTAGGGTGTGTGCATATGTGTTTGCGGGGAGGATAGGGGAGCTATTGACAAAGGATGCTTCAAACTTAAAACTTTACGAAATTTCTGAAAGCCTTTCCCCGCCCCCCACTCAGAGACGGAGTCTCACCCTGTCACCCAGGCTGGAGTGCAGTGACACCGTCTTGGCTCACTGCAACCTCTACCTCCTGGATTCAAGCGATTCTCTTGCCTCAGCCTCCCCAGTAGCTGGGACTACAGGCGCGTGCCACCAGGCCCGAAGCCTTCTTTTTTAACAAGAACAACAAAAAAAGATATTTAGACAAAACGCTTGGTTTTCATAGTCCCAAGCTTTTTATACTTGAAGTTTCTCATTTCTTTACAACTGAAATCAGTGTGTAAATACTTGTATTAAAAGGCAGAATGTGCTGTTTGAAGGTGTTCTAGAGCTTAGAGAATAGTTGGTTTATCTGTAGCTATCTCATATTGATCTTTCAGTCACCTTCAGGATTAATTTATTTGCTTCAAATAAGATTTTTATACTACCAGCATCAGGGAGAATTTCAAAACCTCAATAAGGAACTTAAATAAGCAGAAAATATATATAAAGTATCATAGCAAATAAATATTTTTTAGTTTGCTCTGCAAGTTATTCCAAAGAAACTTCTGAATTGCATGAATGAAACACATGGTTATAGAAATAAATGATGACCAATCAAATGAGAAATACAAGTGCTATTTTTTCACAGCCTGCTATACAGCAAGGCAGTTAGCTACTGTTGCTGTGTTTTGGCAGTGATTCAAAGGCAGAGAAATGAGAAAGCTTTATAGCGGGGCAGTGGGTGGGGAGGGAAGGGTTCAGGTGTATCCTGATTGGAGGCTGTTGCCATGGGGAAGCTGTAGGCGGGCTAAACAGAAGTAGGGGCATACTGCATGATCGGTTAGGGGTGCATGTTTCGTTTTCTCTGTTTGGTCTTAAATTGGATGTAGGCACAAAAATTAGGGTAGATGTCAGTTCTTAATCAAGTCCTGGCCGTGTGGGGCCAGTTGTTACAGAAGTTATCCGTTAGCTTCCTGGATTGTTACCAGCGATAGCAACCTGGCTTCCAGCAAGTCTGTCAGAAGAAAAACTTCTCTATATTCTTATCTTCAGTACCTGGGGCCTATACTGACGAAAGAAAGATTAAAATGGAAAAAAAAAAGTTTTCTTCACATACAACAAAGAAGTAGTTTGCTCACTGAAGTTAGAGGTTCATATACCTAATTTAGTAGAGACAGAGGAGAGGGCAGAAATGGCTCTCATATAACAAATAGGTTTCTTCAGGAAAAACAAATGAGTTTTTAGAGGAACAAACAGGAGTTAAGAAAATTTGCTATAATGTTTGTTTATGCAGGTGTGGGTGGTCTTTCCAGCTTCTTCATGGCCATGAAACTCCCCAGGAGAGGGGATTTATGTAGCCTCATTTTTCAGAAGTTGCTGCTGTTAGTCAGATAAGACAAGCTCTAAGGATGCTATCCCCTGCATCTGTTGAATCTCAGATATCTTCAGTTTAAAATAATCTTCATATCAACTCTCGTGTTTCAAGTGGGTCCCCACAACTTATAGCAGGCTGGCGTCCTGAACTACTTATTGTAGATAAAGAAGTTAGTTTCCTAAGCAGGTTGCTGCATAATTCAGAGTTCTATTTTTTTTATATGGTCCAACCATTTTTCATGTGTACATTCAGTCTCTGATCGTCATGTGTGATGCCATTTTGCAGGGAAAGAAGGCAGATCTTTTTTCTCTTCCTTTTCTTACAAATTCGTATTGCCATGAATATAAGCATATGTGCTGCAGTTTAAAGGAATTCAGAATGAACATGGCATATTTTCAGCAAAGTCAGCTTCTCCTTTTTGTTTCAATTGTAATTGTGCTGCAGTCACACTCTGTATTGGAAGAAGATCTGTATCCCTTAGTCAGTAGATACAAAGAAAATGTAATGGAGATAGGTATAGGGGAGTGAAATCTAGAGGCAAATGAAGGGTAGAATCAAGGCAGGGGTTCGGTGCTCTTGCAGTACCTAGTTGTCTGGCTTTTACCCAAGAAAAACCATGGGGAATGCTCAACAAGGTGGTGAAGAGAAACAAGGGAAGAGAGAAATAGCACAAATAGAAACAAGACACTGAGACTCAATAATTCTGATTAACATTTTAACTTTCATCCACTCCAGAATGGTTAGAATGACTATCCCTCTTCATCCATACAAGCTAGTGTCCTTTTCTATCTTCTCCTTTAACAATTCTAAATTGAGTTTTTCTATAATTCTGAGGCTAACCCTATAGTCTCATCCTCACTAAAAGAGAGTACAGAAACTTACAGGACAAAATCAGTTGATCAAAGCAAAACAGAAATTACAAGAGAAATAAAAGGTAGGAATCAAATATTGGCCAGGCGCGGTGGCTCACGCCTGTAATCCCAACACTTTGGGAGGCAGAGGGCGGCAGGTCACTTGAGGTCAGGAGTTTCAGACCAGCCTGGCCAACATGGTGAAACCCCATCTCTACCAAAAATACAGGCTAGGCACGGTGGTTCATGCCTATAATCACAGCACTTTGGGAGGCCAAGGCGGGCAGATCACCTGAGGTCAGGAGTTCAAGACCAGCCTGGCCTAAAGTGGCAAAACCCCGTCTCTACTAAAAATACAAAAAAATTGGCTGGGCATAGTGGCGCACACCTGTAGTCTCAGCTACTCGGGAGGCTAAGGCAGGAGAATCGCTTGAACCCAGGAGGCAGAGGTTACAGTGAGCCGAGATAGTGCCATTGCACTCCAGCCTGGGTGACAAGAGTGAAACTCTGTCTCAAAAAATAATAAATAATAAATAAATACATAAAATAAAATAAATAAAAAATACAGAACAAATAGCCAGGCATGGTGACATACACTTATAATCCCAGCTACTTGGGAGACTGAGGCAGGAGGATTGCTTGAATCTGGAAGGCGAAGGTTGCAGTGAGCTGAGATTGTGCCACTGCACTCCAGCTTGGATGACAAAGTGAGACTCTGTCTCAAAAACAAAAAAATTAATCAGTGATATCAAGGGAAAGATGTTCAGTGAAAATTTTGTCCTCATTTTACATAGCACACTCCACAACTTGGTATCTCTAAGTAGACTATGTTTTCAAATTTCAATCTTAATTTTTTATTAAAATAATTGTAATTTAATACATGTAACATGCACTAAAGAGAGGGGCAGAAAGTCAAGACTGGCTAGTCTTGGGAAGAAAATGTCAAAATGTGCTTTAGATAGGGAGGGCTAATTGGCTTCCAACTTAAAATACTCAAGAAATTAGTCTACACTGCCAGGCCATTATCTCTTACTAGGGAACACTGGGAGACAGAACACATGTGCTGTGGTTGAAAAGGGCAGAAGTTGTATTCATTTTTAACTAGAAAAATTGCGATGGCCCTATAAATTACAGAATATGCAACTTTCCTTGGAGTCCCAGGAAGATGCTGGGTTTACTCTTCACATAATCAGTCCAAAAACACCAACAGTGCCACGTATGGAAGAATGCTCAGCCTGACTCTGATTCTCTGAAGAGAATCTCATCAACCCATTTGCTACTCTCTTGTAAGAGTCTAGCAGGCTATATAGACAAAGTAAATACAACTGATGGAATGTTGTTAGACTTGAATAAGATTTTAATTCTATAATATGTGATTTTCTCATCTACAAAAAGGTTTAAAGTTATAGTATAAAATTTTAAAACCTTGGCAAAAGCTTACATCCAACGCATTCAAAAGCTTAAAAACTCAGTATTGCCAGAAGAACATTTTGAAGAGTGTTCCATTTAAAGGCAGAGATTAACATTTTGGTCACTACCTGAGGCTTTTGGAGCCCTGTCATTACTCAGAAAAAGGCACCTTCTCACCAGAAGATGGCTGGATGTCAGCTCATACTTATCTCTGCCCAAATATCCTTCTACAGGACGCAGCTAAGCTGGTAGTCTGACTGCAACTCCCTGCACCATTCTCTGACTCCTTTTTCCCTGCTTTATTTTCTCCACAACATACAACAGCTTACAGCTTGTAGCATACTGTATGAGTTAGCTTATTTTGCTTATTTTTTATCTCCATACTATAATACATACTCCATGATTACAAGAATTTTTGTCCATTTTGTTCACTGTTCTTGTCACCAGCACCTGGTGTGCCTGATTAATCATGATAGTGTTCAATAAATATTGCTGAAATAAGAAACTATAGAGGAAATGAACCAGGTCAAGTGAAATAAAGACAAAATAAATTTTGAAGGCAAAAGGAATAGGATTGCCCTGTTATTACCCGGCTTGTCAATAAAGCCCTACCGTGATAGTCAAAGTCAAGAGACGATCATATGAGACTCATTGTTCTTGACCTAGACCTGAGCATCACTGCACAGCATTAAAATCTTCCCTTTTCCTCCTCCTTTTGGTCCTCTTCTTGAATTCACCAATACCAACTCCATTTCTAAGGCAGTGCCACGTTTGCCTCTAGTGATTTGCCACTCTGCAAGTCTATGAAACCAAGATGAATTGGGTATACTGGTCTCATCATTTCCTACGGCACAAAAGAAGCACTTCTTTTTGAAGAATTTTCAAAAAATTTCCACATAGAAAACATTATAACTAAAGACCCCCTTTTTTTTTTTTTTTTTGAGACGGAGTCTCGCTCTATCGCCAGGCTAGAGTGCAGTGGCACGATCTTGGCTCACTGCAACCTCCAACTCCCTGGTTCAAGCAATTCTCCTGCTTGTAGCATACTGTATGAGTTAGCTTATTTCGCTTATTTTTTAAATAAGCCTGGGAATAGCAGAAGTCAGTATGCAAAATGAAGATGACAGTTTTTTTTTTTTTTTTTTTAGACGGAGTCTCACTCTGTCACCCAGGCTGGAGTGCAGTGGCATGATCTCGGCTCACTGCAAGCTCTGCCTCCCGGGTTCACGCCATTCTCCTGCCTCAGCCTCCCGAGTAGCTGGGACTACAGGTGCCCGCCACCACACCCAGCTAATTTTTTGTATTTTTTAGTAGAGACAGGGTTTCACCATGTTAGCCAGGATGGTCTTGATCTCCTGACCTCGTGATCCGCCCGCCTCAGCCTCCCAAAGTGCTGGGATTACAAGCGTGAGCCAGCACGCCCGGCCTAGACTGGGTAATTTTAAAACAACATAAGCTTATTGCTCATGGTTCTGGAGGGTGGGAAGTTTAAGGTCAAAGTGCCAGCAGATTCAGTGTCTCATGAGGGCTTCCTCTATGCTTCAAAGATGGTTCCTTCTATGTATCCTCATGTGACGGAAGGGGCAAACAAGCGCCCTCAAGCCCCTGTTATAAGGATTATGATCTCATTCCTGAGCATGGAGCCCTCCTGACCTAATTGTCTTTCAAAGTCCCCACCTCTTAATACCATTGCACTGGGATTAGGTTCCAACATATCAGTTTATGGGGGACACAAAGATTCAGACTATCACTCTTATAAACATTTTATTAAATACATACATAAATAGTACACCCAGAAAGATACTGTGCATAGGTTATAGAGCCTAATGAATAATCACAGTTAACATACTGGTGCAACAACCACCAAAATCAAGAAATAAAGTATTATAGGCCAGGTGCAGTGGCTCACGCCTGTAATCCCAGCACTTTGGGAGGCCGAGGCAGGTGGATCACGAGGTCAGGAGATCGAGACCATCCTGGCTAACACGGTGAAACCCTGTCTCAACTAAAAATACAAAAAATTAGCCGAGTGTGGTGGCGGGCACTTGTAGTCCCAGCTACTCGGGAGGCTGAGGCAGAATGGTGTGAATCCGGGAGGCGGAACTTGCAGTAAGCGAAGATCGGGTCACTGCACTCCAGCCTGGGTGACAAGAGTGTGAGACTCCATCTCAAAAAAAAAAAGAAAAGGAAATAAAGTATTACAGTGTAGCTACTTTCCTTTTGCTCTTCTATCCGCTATTCTTTTCCTCTTTCCCAGTTAATCACTAACCAACTTCTACAATTTACAATCTACTTGTATCCAAGTTTGACTTACATGAGCCCCTGTTGACATGTCATTAGTATGCCAACTAATAGTAGAGCTGGGATTGAAATTCAACTCTGTCTGTTTGTAAAGTTTATGCTTTAGGAATGTTCTTAATAGTCGCTTCCATTCCCTACTGACACAGCAGCATTGCTAAGAAAAAGAAAGCCTAATTATTTCTTCAAATCACCGATGTTCCCACACTGCACCTTGACAGAAGAGAAAAATGCCCTTCACAGACAAACAAAACATGTGAATGAAAAAGAACATTAAATTCAATTGTTTGTGAAATAATAAAGCTACTGATTCTAACATCTTTGGCTGGACATAGGAACCATATATAGGATATAACAACTGTACATAAGTGTGTGTGTGTATGTTTATATATACATATGTATATGATATATATACATACAATATACAAACACATACACATTTATGTGTATTAGAGAGACAGAGAATAAGAGTCCACAACCAAATGTCTGTAATGAAATATCTTTCTGTAAGTTTGGCATAAACTCATTTGGTAGCACAACCTGCCCTGAACCAATATGAAACTAAATATAGTATGCTTATTATGACAATACAATTTATTATATAAATATAATACATAAATATATCTTTATGATCAAATGTTAATGTGTTTAGACAACTTATACCATCCCAAACTTCACTAGGTGTGCCATGTAACATGGCATATGTATTATATTATCTGATTTCTAGTATCATTACTGTGACAAGTATGCATTCTCTTCCACTACCACCCACCTCAAACAAAAAAAAAAAACAGAAGGCTGGGCATGGTGGCTCACGCCTATAATCCCAGCACTTTGGAAGGCCAAAGTAGGCAGATCACCTGAGGTCAGGAGTTCAAGAACAGCCTGGCCAACATGGTGAAACACCATCTCTACTAAAAATACAAAAAAATTAGCTGGACGTGGTGGCGGGCACCCGTAATCCCAGCTACTCAGGAGGCTGAGGCAAGAGAATTGCTTGAACTCGGGAGGCAGATGTTACAGTGAGCCAAGATTGTGCCATTGCACTCCAGCCTGGGTGATAAATGCAAAACTCTGTCTCAAAAAAAAAAAGAAAAAAAGAAATCTGGTAGTGTATACATAGATTGTTATGTACTTAAAAACGAAACTCTTGGGAGGCCCAGGTGGGTGGATCACTTGAGATCAGGAGTTTGAGACTAGCCTGGCCAACATGTTGAAACCCCATCTCCACTAAAAATACAAAAATCAGCCAGGTGTGGTGACACACACCTGTAGTCCTAGCTAATTGGGAGGTTGAGGCAGGAGAATCTCTTGAACCCAGAAGCAGCGAAGTTGTAGTGAGCCAAGATAGTGCCACTGCACTCCAGCCTTGGTGAGACAGTGAGACTCTGTCTCAAAAAAAGAAAAAAAAGACTGGGCACAGTGACTCACGCCTGTAATCCCAGCACTTTGGGAGGCTGAGGCAGATGGATCATGAGGTCAGGGGTTCGAGACCATCCTGGCCAACATAGTGAAACCCCATCTCTACTAAAAATATAAAAATTAGCCAGGCGTGGTGGCACGCACCTGTAGTCCCAGCTACTCGGGAGGCTGAGGCGGGAGAATTGCTTAAACCCGGGAGGTGGAGGTTGCAGTGAGCCGAGACTGTGCCATTGCACTCCAGCCTGGGTGACAAAGTGAGACTCCATCTCAAAAAAAAAAAAAGAAAAAAAAAACTGAAGGAAATTGAGACTGTTGAACTACTGTAACCAAAAGAAAGTAATGCAAACCATGTCCTCTTCTGCTGAGATGACTTGAGAACAGGAATGAGACACTGGAAAACAATAATCATACTTAATGGAAAGTCTTCGTAATCCTGTAGTATAACAAGCTGCCTCTTTCACCTGTCTCTAACAAAGTATACAGAAATGCCATTTAAATATCGTGTATACTTGACTGCAGGATTTTTTCCAATTGATCATTTCTGAAATCCAAATGTACCATTCAGTTAATGTATGCATGTGGTGTATAAGTAAAACATCTATGACTAAATCAGCAATGAGTCTTACAGCCATTGATATATCAGGATATATATTATGCCCCATCACACTAAAGCATTCACCTAGCTGTTTCTACTAGAAGGCTATAATAATAAAATTACAAGGCCTTCAGAGGAAAGACAATCATAGAATTCTAAGCACTGTGTTAGTGCGTAAGGCTTTAAATTGGAGCCATACAGACCTATTCAGCAATCCTTTCACTATGACTACATTACTTTGGGGAGTAACTCCCTCAAGTTAGCAGACCAGAAAATACATTTATTCATTAAGCAAACTGTTGTATCATTAAGATATAAATATAAAAAGGTCAAGTTAGACTGTAAAAATACCAAAACAAAGTGCATCTAATTCTTAATAATTAAATAATATTATAAATATAAAATTATATTTTGCATGTTATATTTTTGTGTTTGTTAAAAGGTAGATATCACAATGAACACATATTCTGCAGCCTGCTTTTTCAAATTGCTGCATAATAGCCAAAGGGTGGCTATTCCACAGACATTTCCCAAAGTAATGAACATTTTTATTGTTTCTAATTTATTGCTATATCAAATGTACTTCAGAATATCTCTAGAAGGCATGTTAAAAAATGGTGTATCCTGGTTGCCTCTAGGAAGAACAAATAGTAGAACACACACAGGGTTTGAGAAAGATCTTTACTTTTCCCTGAATAACCTGTTATACATTTGAATTTTTTTCATGTGAATATAATAGTCACATTAAAAAAGGTTTAAATACAATATCAGTACTGTACAGCCATTAAAACTGAAATACACAAAGAAAAGCTGCAATGAACTTGCTTTGTTGGATGTATTTTTTGGTTGCAATCTACCAGGCACTGTGTTAAGAGCTGTATGTATGTTGTCTCATTTTGCCTCACTTAATCTTCATAGTAATCTTTTAAGACAGGTGTTGTCCCTACTTTTACAGATAAGAAAATTGAGTGTGAACAAGTTATCTTCTCAAGTCACAGAGAGAGGCTGTGTAACAAAACCAGAATTTAAACCAGATTTTTCTGGCTCAAAAATCCTTGCTCTCAGCCACTGACCTGTAATAACTACTCTGTTTCCAGAAAATGCTAAACTCTCCTACCTCTGGCTGTGCTACAACTTTAGTGAATCACTTGCAGGACTCTGGTGAACTAGATTTTCCCATGTCCGTGGACTTTTGCCTTTTCTGATTACAAGCCTTCCCCTCTTGATTAATCCCTACCTTTCCTTCAATGGCCAAGTTTGATCTCTTGCAATCTTTCTCTAAGCATCAGACTTAGTTGAAAGCCTTCTATCTGCCTTTTGCAGCATTCTGTGCTACCAATGTGTTCACTAACATATCAGATCACTTGTATGTCTCCCAGCCAAACGGCACATTCTTAGGGTCAGAAAAATCTAAATATTCCTCATATTACTAGTCCCAATGTTAGTAATATTTAGCACATTTATTTAGCTAGTAATATTTAGCCTCAATCACTATATGCTTAATTCAAGTTAAGGACTAATATATACAAACAATCATAGAATGTTGGAGCTACTTCAGTGGTTTCCAACCTCAGCTGCACACTGTAACCTCAGGAGCTTTAAAAATAGATTATCTGGCTTACCCTAGACTTAATAAATCAGAATATCTACAGGTGGAAATCCACAATCTATATTGTTTAAATGGCCTTCCAGTTGATGCCAAGCTTGGGAATCTCTGATCTACTCTACTTGTCTCATTTTATAGAATATGAAGATTGAGATCTAGAGGATAAATAACTGGCCAATGTCACAAGCAGAAGTAAAGATAGGACTTGCACTCCAGTCTCTCGATTTATAGCTGCTTCACTTAATCACTCAAAAACTATTTATTAAATATCTCTGGCCGGGCACAGTGGCTCACGCCTGTAATCCCATCACTTTGGGAGGCCAAGGCTGGCAGATCACGAGTTCAGGAGTTCGACACCAGCCTGGCCAAAATGGTGAAATGCTGTCTCTACTAAAAATACAAAAATTAGCCAGGCATGGTGGCACATGCCTGTAGTCCCAGCTAATCGGGAGGCTGAGGCTGAAGAATCATTTGAACCCAGGAGCCAAGGTTGCAGTGAGCTGGCCAGACGTGGTGGCTCACGCCTGTAATCCCAGCACTTCGGGAGGCTGAGGCGGGTGGATCACGAGGTCAGGAGATGGAGACCATCCTGGCTAACACGGTAAAACCCCGTCACTACTAAAAATATGAAAAATTAGCCGGGCGAGGTGGCGGGCGACTGTAGTCCCAGCTACTCGGGAGGCTGAGGCAGGAGAATGGCGTGAACCCAGGAGGCGGAGCCTGCAGTGAGCCAAGATCGCGCCACTGCACTCCAACCTGGGTGACAGCGAGACTCCGTCTCAAAAAAAAAAAAAAAAAAAAACAGGTTGCAGTGAGCCGAGATTGTGCCACTGCACTCCAGCCTGAGCGACAAAGTGAGACTCCATCTCAAAAAAAAAAAGTATATATATATATATATCTTTTATGTGAAAAGTATTGTACTGAGCACTGGAGGTACAGCAGTGAATAAACTAAACTTAATACCTATACCAGAGCTTGTGTTGTAATGGCAAAGATAGCACAGCATTAAACACATGACCATATAATTAATTGGTTAACTTGTATTGCATTAAAAGAGTACCTGGTGGTGGGCTGGGCGCAGTGGCTCACACCTGTAATTCCAGCACTCTGGGAGGCCGAGGAGGGCGGATCATGAGGTCAGGAGTTCGAGACCAGCCTGGCCAATATGGTGAAACCCTGTCTCTACTAAAAATACAAAAATTAGCCAGGTGTGATGGCGGGTGCCTGTAGTCCCAGCTACTCGGGAGGCTGAGGCAGGAGAATCGCTTGAACCCAGGAGGTGGAGGTTGCAGTGAGCCGAGGTCACTGCACTCCAGCCTGGGCAACAGAGCCAGACCCCGTCTCAAATAAATAAATAAATAAATAAAGGAGTACCTGGTGGTATAAAGCATATATATATAATTGGGGGACCTGCCTTACTTTTGGGGGTTGAGGGTAGTCACATAATCTTACTTGAGATGAGCTCTCTGAGCTCTTGAGAGAACATACAGAAATAAATAAAAAATATTATCTCAAGATAATCTTCGGCCCATGGGCTCTCTATGAGACATCTTTTAATTTTCTGTTTTCTTTTTTTTTTTTTTTTTTTTTTTTGGAGACAGAGTCTCGCTCTGTCACCCAGGCTGGAGTGCAGTGGCGCAGTCTCGGCTCACTGCAAGCTCCGCCTCCCGGGTTCACGCCATTCTCCTGTCTCAGCCTCTCCGAGTAGCTGGGACTACAGGCGCCCGCCACCACGCCCGGCTAATTTTTTGTATTTTTAGTAGAGATGGGGTTTCACCGTGGTCTCGATCTCCTGACCTTGTGATCCGCCCGCCTCGGCCTCCCAAAGTGCTGGGATTACAAGCGTGAGCCACCGCGCCCGGCCTAATTTTCTGTTTTCATTGTGATGACAACCTTAAAAATTAACAGAAACACTTTCTGGATCATTTTTGATAACTGAGTTCTGCCCAAAACTCATACTGAACATATGTGTTTTTTTACTGAGTTGGCCACAAGTAGTACAACTGTAGCAATCTCAGGCTAAGGGGAAAAGAAGGTATCAACTTAGGCCAGGCACGGTGGCTCACACCTGTAATCCCAGCACTTTGGGAGGCCGAGGCAGGCAGATCATGAGGTCAGGAGTTCGAGACCAGCCTGGCCAACATGGCAAAACCCTGTCTCTACTAAAAATACAAAAATTAGCCAGGCATAGTGGCACCCACCTGTAATCCCAGCTACTCAGGAGGCTGAGGCAGGAGAATCACTTGAACCTGGGAGGCAGAGGTGGCAGTAAACTGTAATTCCAGTAAACTGAGATCACACCACTGCACTCCAGCCTGAGACTCTGTCCTAAAAAAATAAATTTTATGTTTGTATATATTTTATGTTGTAATAAAATAAATTAAATCAATATTTGGACACAAGAAGATATATATATTTTTCTTTAAACTGATGCCGGCTGGGTGCTTACATCTGTAATCTCAGTGTTTGGGAGGCCAAGGCATGAGGATCACTTAAGGCCAGGAGTTCAAGACTGGGACTGGACAACATAGCAAGACCCCATCTCTTAAAAAAATGTATTAGCTGGGTGTGGTGATGCACACCTATAGTCCTAACTACTATGGAGGCTGAGGCAGGAGGATCACTGAAGCCCAGGAGTTCAAGGTTACAGTGAGCCATGATCATACCATTGTACTCCAGACTGGGCAATAGAGTGACACCCTGTCTCAAAAATAAATGAAAAATAATCAACTGATTCATACATTACTCACTAGGCAAGGGGGCAGATGTGTGCACATGTATTGGAGGGTCAGTGGGAGGAAGCATCCAGCAGAATTAAAAAGGTTCATAGGGGACCTAGGGAGAACTCCCTAAGTGGCCCTGAGCATGGTTGGTGCAGAACCAGCAGAGGGCAGACAAGGCAGGCCAGTTGCTGACATGGGCTACTAAGAGGAATTTAGCCTTTTCCCTAAGAACAATGACAAAAGCCCTTGTTCCTCACATTACATTAGCCATTCTAGAAATCTATTTCTGTTGTGGCATTTAAAATTCTAAAATAACTTTTTTTTTTTTGAGACAGCATCTAGCTCTGTTGCCCAGGCTGGAGCGCAATGGCACGATCTCGGCTCACTGCAACCTCTGCCTCCTGGGTTCAAGTGATTCTCCTGCCTCAGCTCCTGCCTCAGCTGGGATTACAGGCGTGCACCACCACACTCGGCTAATTTTTTTTATATATTTTTAGTAGGGACGTGGTTTCAGTTTGCTGGTCAGGCTGGTCTCAAACTCCTGACCTCAGGCAATCCACTCGCCTTGGCCTCTCAAAGAGCTGGGATTACAGGCGTGAGCCACTGCGTCCAGCCACCACATCCATGAGTCACATTTTTTGTGAACTCCTGTGCATGCATACAATTATATTTGTTGTATTTGTGTATTAATCTGTCTTTTGTCAATTTACTTTGCAGAGACCCAGCACTGGACCTAAGATGACAGAGGAAAAAAAAAAATTCTACCTGCAATTCATGGACTTTCTCTATAAAATACAGTAGCTACTACCAGGCGCGGTGGCTCATGCCTGTAATCCCAGCACTTTGGGAGGCTGAGGCAGGCAGATCACGAAGTCAAGGGTTCGAGACCAGCCTGGCCAACATGGTGAAACCCATCTCTACTAAGAATACAAAAATTAGACTGGCGTGGTGGCGCGTGCCTGTAATCCCAGCTACTCAGGAGGCTGAGGCAGGAGAATTGCTTGAACCCGGGAAACGGAGGTTGCAGTGAGCCGAGATCATGGCCACTGCACTCCAGCCTGGGCGACAGAGCAAGACTCTATCTAGGAAAAAAAAAAAAATACATTAGCTACTATCGACATGTAGATATTAGGCACTTAAATCAGAAATGGTCTCAGTTGCCGGGCGCGGTGGCTCACGCTTGTAATCCCAGCACTTTGGGAGGCCGAGGCGAGCGGATCACGAGGTCAGGAGATCAAGACCACGATGAAACCCCGTCTCTACTAAAAGTACAAAAAATTAGCCGGGCGTGGTGGCGGGTGCCTGTAATCCCAGCTACTCAGAGAGGCTGAGGCAGGAGAATGGCGTGAACCCGGGAGGCGGAGCTTGCAGTGAGCCGAGATTGCGCCACTGCACTCCAGCCACACAGCGAGACTCCGTCTCAAAAAAAAAAAAAAAAAAAAAAAAAAAAAAAAAAACAGCCTAAATTTCAAAGACTTAATACCAAAAAAGAATATATCTTATTAAAATACATTTTCTTGATTACATGTTTAAATGATACTATTTTGAATATATTGTGGTAAATAAAATATATTATTAAAAAGTTTTCTTTTTTTTTTACTTTTTTAAAAATGTGGCTACTAGAAAATTTAATATTACATATATGGCTTACATTATATTTCTATTGGACAGACCAATATATAATCTTCATACTAGTACATGCATAATAATTTTTAAAACTTTTAGGCCGGGTGCGGTGGCTCACGCCTGTAATCCCAGCACTTTTGGAGGCCAAGGCGGGCGGATCACGAGGTCAGGAGATCGAGACCATGGTGAAACCCCGTCTCTACTAAAAATACAAAAAATTAGCTGGGTGCAGTGGCGGGCGCCTGTAGTCCCAGCTACTCGGGAGGCTGAGGCGGGAGAATGGCGTGAACCTGGGAGGCAGAGCTTGTAGTGGGCCGAGATTGCGCCACTGCACTCCAGCCTGGGCCACAGAGCGAGACTCCGTCTCAAAAAAATAAAAAAACGTTTAAAACGTGAAGTATGTACAACTGGTGCTACAGAAATGCAAAGGATCATGAGAGACTACTATGAATAACTACGCCAACAAATTGGATAATTTAGAAGAAATGAATAAATTTCTAGCATACAACTTAATAAGACTGAGTCATGAAGAAATAAAAATTTTTAACAGAAAAATAATGAGAAGATTGAAGCAGTAATCAAAAAAAAATCCCAACAAAGAAAAGCCCAGGACCAGCCAGGCACATAAAAATATATTGGCTCTTATATTACCTGTTCTTCTTGCAAACAGAGTAATAATAATAATAAATAAGGAAATGAGACCAGGTGCAGTGGCTCACGCCTGTAATCCCAGCACTCTGGGAGGCATAGGTGGGTGGATCACCTGGGGCCAGGCGTTTGAGACTAGCCTGGCCAACATGGTGAAACACTGTCTCTAGTAAAAATACAAAATTAGCCAGGCATGGTGCTGCATGCCTGTAATCCCAGCTACTCCAGAGGCTGAGGCAGGAGAATCGCTTGAACCTGGGAGGCGGAGGTTGCAGTGAGCAGAGATCGCACCACCTGCACTCCAGCCTGGTGACAGAGGGAGACTCCCTCTCAGAAATGATGATAGATAGATAGATGATAGATGATAGATAGATAGATGATAGATAGATATAGATAGATAGATAGATAGATAGATAGATAGATAGATAGATAGAAATAGATTATAAAGGAAAATTCCTATTGTCTAGCAACATTGTAGCCCTCATAATGTTATAGTGCATGTGTTTCTGGTGATGCTGGTATAAAAAAACCTACTGAACTGCTAGTCATATAAAAATATAGAATGTACAATTATGTACAGTACATACTACTTGATAATGATAATAAATGACCATGTTACTGGTTTATGTATTTACTATACTATACTTTTTATTATTATTTTAGAGTGTACTCTATTAAAAAAAAAAAAAAGTGCTAACTGCAAAACAGCCTAAGGCAAGTTCTTTAGGAGATATTCCAGAAGGCATTTTTATTATAGGAAATGACAGATCCTTGCTTATTATTGCCTCTGAAGACCTTCCAATGGGACAAGATGTGGAGGTGGAAGACAGTGATGTTGATGATCCTGACCCTGTGTAGGCCTTGGCTAAGGTATGTGTTTGTGTCTTAGTTTTTAAAACAAAAGTTTAAAACGCTAAAAATAAACAATTTTAAAAATAGAAAAAGCGTACGAAAAAATAGACATTTTTGTACAGATGTACAATGTGTGTTTTAAGCTGTTATTACAAGAGTCAAAAAGTTTTTAAAAATTTAAAAGTTTACAAAGTAAAAAAGTTCCAGTAATCTCAACTACTTGGGAGGTTGAAGCATGAGAATCGCCTTGATCCAGGAAGCAGAGGTTTCAGTGAGCCGAGATCGTACCACTGCACTCCAGCCTGGGTGACAGAGTGAGACCATTTCAAAAAATATATATAAAGAAAAAAAAAGTTAGTAAGCTACAGTTAACTTATTATTAAAGAAAGAAAAAAAATTTTAATAAATTTAGTGAAGCTTAAGTGTAGTGTTTATAAAGTCTACAGTAGTGTTCAGTAATGTCCTAGGCCTTTACATTCACTCACCAGTCATTCACTGAGTTACCCAGAACAACTTCCAGTCCTGCAAACTTCATTCATGGTAAGTGCCCTATACAGGCATACCATTTTTTATCTTGTATACCATGTTTTCACTGTATCTTTTCTAAGTTTACATGTCTTTAGATACAGAAATACCATTGTGTTACAACTGCTTACAGTATTCAGTACAGTAACATGCTATACAGGTTTGTAAATAGGCTATGCCACACAGCCTAGGTGTGTAGTAGGCTATATCACCCAGGTTTATGTAAGTACACTCTATGATGTTCCTATGACAAAAATCATGTAACGATGCATACCTCAGAATGTATCATTCAGCAATGCATGGCCGTATATGGATTCATTAGAATTTTCTTAATAACAGAGATTAGCCAGGCTTGGTGGCTCACTCCTGTAATCCTAGAACTTTGGGAGGCCAAGGCAGGCAGATTGTCTGAGCTCCAGAGGTCGAGACTAGCCTGGGCAACACAGTGAAACCCCGTGTCTACTAAAATACAAAAAATTAGCCAGGCTAATATATGTGTTTGTGTCTTAGTTTCTAACAGGCCTGGTGGTGTGTGCCTGTAATCCCAGCTACTCAGGAGGCTGCGGCAGTAGAATGGCTTGAACCTGGGAAGCAGAGGTTGCAGTGAGCCCAGATTGTGCCACCGCACTGCAGCCTGCGCGACAGAGCAAGACTCTGTCTCCAAAAAAAAAAAACACAGAAATTAAAAATCCTGTGTGAGCCAAGGACGGATTCACTGTGGACGTGCACAGGTGATACTGTTGTTTCAACCACACTTCTACACTAATCACCACTATCAGAGAAACCCAAATCATTAAGATCTCTTAGGCAACAGCTTGTAGTTACTGAAAATTTACACTGAGTGGGAACTATGGAGTATTCAAGGAATAAAATAAACAGAGCTTCTGCCTTCAAAGACAGGAAAATGAGATGTCTACTTATGCAATGATAATGAGCAATGCACAGAGACCTATTATTATGCAGTAGCTAAATGTGTGAATTAGACAAGTGATTGAGTACTTCAGAAGAGAACTCTGTGTTGGCTGCATGGAGCTGGGGAATAGGTAGAACTTGGGCTGATCTTTAAAAACTAATAGCGTTCAACTTGGATAAGCTGCGATGTGGGAGACTAAAAGATGAAGCACTCTGGCTTCATTGTTTTATGCATATAGTCATATTACAGCTATGGAACCATGGTTATTATTACTAGCACATCACTTGCATAGTATTCCAGACAAAAATGCATAGTTTAGATCTAGTTGTGAATCCTAGAGTTCCATGTGGCTGGGCCCTTCCGCCACAGCTACCCTGGAGAGCAGCAGCCAGGACTTTGCGCTACCCTATGGCCCACGGCCTCCACCAGGGCAACCAAGAAGTTGAGCGGGACACAGCACAGCCACCACTGCAGGCGCCTCACCAAGCATACAAAATCCAAGGGCTATGATCCAAGAAGTAAGTGGCTGTCACCCTTACAAGCTGCATGCCATGGAGCTGCTCAAGGACTCCAAGCACCAAATGGGCCCTCAAGTTCAACCAAGAAAAGGGTGGGAACACACATTCATGCCAAGAAGCAGCAGGAGGAGCTGTGACCCGGCCTGGCTGCTGTGAGGAAATTGCCAAGAACTGAGCCCCCTTCCCCTCTCTGTGCACAATAAAACCTTTTCAGAAAAATCAGTGAATCTAATTGTGAAGAAACATCAGACGACCCCAAATTAAAAGTCATTCTAATAACTAAACTATGTTCTTCAAAAATGTAAATGTCATGAAAAAGAAAACAAACAAAAAAGACTGAGAATCTGTTGCAGGTTAAGGAAGACTGAAGAGATGTGGCAATCAGTACAACACATAATCCTAGACCAAATCCTTGATTTTTTATCTTTCATCAGGCAACACCTCATTCTGAGTCATAGAATGTCTTCCCCTTAAACTTTATTTATTTATTTTTGTAGAGACAAGGTCTCGCCATGCTGCTTAGGATGGTCTTAAACTCCTGGCCTCAAGCCATCCTCCTGACTTGACCCCCCTAAGTGCTGGGATTAAAGGCATGAGCTACCGTGCTTGGCCTTAAACTTTATTTTTAAAATTGCAGTAAAGGACATTACTGGGACAATTTACAAAATTGAAATAGGGACTGTAGATAAGACAAAAATATTGTATCAATATTTGAATTTGATAACTATACCATATGTGGTTGATATGTGGTTACATGAGAGAACATCCTTCTTCTTAGGAAATAATGAAGTGCTGAGGAAGAAAGAAACATAATCCATGCATCCTATTCTCAAATGATTAGGAAATTTGTGCCCAGGCGCAGTGGCTCACACCTGTAATCCATGCATTTTGAGAGGCCAAGGCGAGTGGATCGCTTGAGCTCAGGAGTTTGAGACCAGCCTGGTCAACATGGTGGAACCCGATCTCTAGAAAAAATTAGCCTGGCATGGTAGTGAGTGACCGTAGTCCCAGCTACTCCGGAGGCTAAGGTGAGAGAATCATCTGAGCCCAGGAAATTGAGGCTGCAGTGAGCTATGATCATGCCATTGTATTACAACCTGGGCAACAGAGTAAGATCCTGTTTTTTAAAAAGAAAGAAAATTTGTGTGTGTGTGTGTGCATGTATAAGCGAGAAAGCAAATATAGCAAAATGTTAAATATTAGTCAATCTGACTAAAGAGTACACAGTGGTTATTTGTACTATTCTTGCAATATTTCTATAAGCTTCAAATTATTTCAAAATAAAAGCGAAAAATACAGCCAGGCACAGTGGCTCACGCCTGTAATCCCAGCACTTTAGGAGGCCAAGGCAGGTGGATCACAAGGTCAGGAGATGGAGACCATCCTGGCCAACATGGTGAAACCCCGTGTCTATTAAAAATACGAAAATTAGCCAGGGGTGCTGGTGGGCGCCTATAGTCCCAGCTGCTCAGGAGGCTGAGGTAGGAGAATTGCTTGAACCCAGGAGTCTGAGGTTACAGTGAGCCAAGATCGTGCCACTGCACTCCAGCCTGGGGGACAGAGTGAGACTCTGCCTCAAAATAAATAAATAAATACATAAATACATAAAAATAAATAAATACACTCTATGCTGAAGAAAAGATATTTACTGTGTTCCTTGAAAGGTGTAGTGGCAAATGGAAGCAGTTTGAGAACAGATTATGTAAAACCTTGACGGGGAAGGAGTCTACTTAATTCTATAGGAAATAGAGAACGATAAAGATTTTCTAGCCAACGACCAGCTAAAAATCTGTGTTTCAGATGGCTCAACTAGGGGCAATAGTGAGGACTGGGTAAGGGGAAGGTAGGAGACCTCATCAGTCAGTAAGCGGTAACAGTAATTCAGAAGAAAACTGGTTAAATAACAGTCTGAATTAAGAAAAAGAAAAGAAGAAATATATTTAAGAATACTATGTTCAGGCCGGGCGCGGTGGCTCACGCCTGTAATCCCAGCACTTTGGGAGGCGGAGGCAGGCGGATCACGAGGTCAGGAGATCGAGACTGTCCTGGCTAACATGGTGAAACCCCGTCGCTACTAAAAACACAAAAAATTAGCCGGGCGTGGTTGCAGGCACCTGTAGTTCCAGCAACTTGGGAGGCTGAGGCAGGAGCATGGCATGAACGTGGGAGGCGGAACTTGCAGTGAGCCAAGATGGTGCCACTGCACTCCAGCCTGGGCCACAGAGCGAAACTCCATCTCAAAAAAAAAAAAAAGAATACTATGTTCAGCCGGGCATGGTTGCTCACGCCTGTAATCCCACCACTTCAGGCGGCCGAGGTGGGTGGATCATGAGGTCAGGAGTTGGAGACCAGGGCAACATGATGAAACCCAGTCTCTACTAAAAATACAAAAATTAGCCAGGTGTGGTGGCAGGCGCCAGTAATCCCAGCTGCTTGGGAAGCTGAGACAGGAGAATCTCTTGAACCCGGGAGGTGGAGGTTGCAGTGAGCCGAGATGGCGCCATTGCATTCCAGCCTGGGGTACAAGAGCGAGACTTGGTCTCAAAAAAAAAAAAAAACTATGTTCACTATTTGGGTGATGGGTTAAATAGAAGCATTATGCAATATATGCATGGGAGGCCAAGGCTGGCAGATCTGCTGAGGTCAGGAGTTCAAGACCAGCCTGGCCAACATGGCAAAACCCCATCTCTACTTAAAAAATACAAAAATGAGCCAATGTGGTGGTGCATGCCTGTAATCCCAGCTACTCGGAGGCTGAGACAGGAGAACTGCATGAACCTGGGAAGCAGAGTTTGTAGTGAGCAGAGACCTTGCCACTGCACTTCAGCCTGGGTGACAGAGCGAGACTCTGTCTCAAAAAACAAAAAGAAAAAGAAAAAAGAAAAAAAGAATGAATGGCATTATTGGATATGGAAGACTAGGATGAGCTGCAGATAATTTTCGATTTTTGTATCTATGGTTTTGTTGATTGTTGTATTTTAGATCCAGAAGTAGTTTAGGGTAGTCTATTAGAGTAGTCCAGTAGTTAACATAGTGTACAGAAGAAAAAGTATGATTTTTGAAGTCACGCAAACATGTCTTCAAATCCTGGCTTGAACATATATGATGTGTCTCTGAATATGTACTTTTACTTCTCTAAGCTTTTATGTTCTTATCTGCAAAAGTATAAAATCAGAACAAGTATATCTATCAGAACAATATTACTGAGTGACTAACAGTCTCATAGTCCAAAATCTATGTTTGAATCCTAGCTTTTTTATTTCTTACCAGTGTGCCTCAGGACAGGGTATTTTTCTTTCTAAATTTCAGTTTCCTCATCTATAAAATAAAAACTGCAGCCAGGCATGGTGGGTCACACCTGTAATCCAAGCACTTTGGGAGGCCAAAGCGGGTGGATCATCTGAGGTCAGGAGTTCGAGACCAGCTTGGCCAACATGGTGAAACCCTCTTTTCAGATCATCTGAGGTCAGGAGTTCAATTCAAGACCAACCTGGCCAAGATGGTGAAACCTTGTCTCTATTAAAGATACAAAAATTAGCTGGGAGTCATGGCAGGGGCCTGTAATTCCAGCTACTTGGGAGGCTGAGGCAGTAGAATCGCTTGAACCTGGGAGGCAGAGGTTGCAGTGAGCTGAGATTGCGCTACTGCACTCCAGCCTGGGCGACAGAGTGAGACTCCGTCTCAAAAAAAAAAAAAAAAAAAACAAAGACCTTATTCTCTTTGTACTGCTTTATCCCCATCACCTAATGGAATGGTATGGTTAATTTTGTGTCAACTTGGCTAGGCTATGTGCCCAGCTTGGTTACATACTGTCTAGATGTTGGTATGAAGTTATTAGGTAGAAGTGATTAACATTTACAGTCAGTTGATTTTAAATAACGGAGATTACTCTCCATGATATGGGTGGGCCTTATCCAATTAGATGAAGATTTTTTGGTATTTTTTTTTGAGACGGAGTCTCGCCCTGTCGCCCAGGCTGGAGTGCAGTGTGCAGTGGCGCAATCTCGGCTCGCTGCAACCTCCACCTCCTGAGTTCAAGCAATTCTCCTGCCTCGGCCTCCTGAGTAGCTGAGACTACAGGTGCCTGCCACCATGCCCAGCGAATTTTTTTTTTTTATTTTTAGTAGAGATGGGGTTTTACCATATTGGCCAGGCTGGTGTCGAACTCCTGACCTCGTGATCTGCCTGCCACTGCCTCCCAAAGTGCTAGGATTACAGGTATGAGCCAACTCGCCTGGCCTAGATGAAGGTTTTAAGAATAAGGTTACTGGCAGAAGAGCTGACTCACGCCTGCAATCCCGGCACATTGGGAGCCTGAGGTGAGCGAATCACCTGAGGTCAGGAGTTCGAGACCAGCCTGGCCAATATGGTGAAACCTCGTCTCTACTAAAAATACAAAAATTAGCTGGGCGTGGTGGCACGTGCCTGTAATCCCAGCTGCATGGGAGGCTGAGGCAGGTGGATCACTCGGACCCGGAAGGCAGAGGTTGCGGGGAGTTGAGATTGTGCCACTGCACTCCAGCCTGGGCAACAGAGTAAGACTCTGTCTCAAAAAAAAAGAGTAAGGTTCCTAGGCTGGGTGTGGTGGCTCACACCTGTAATCCTAGCACTTTGGGAGGTCGAGGTGGGAGGATCGCTTGAAGTCAGGAGTTTGAGACCAGCCTGGCCATCATGGTGAAACCCTGATGAAATACAAAAATTAGCCAGGCATGATAGCAGGTGCCCGTAATCCCAGGTACTTGGGAGACTGAGGTAGGAGAATTGCTTGAAACTGGGAGGTGGAGGGTGCAGTGAGCTGAGACTGCACCACTGCACTCCAGCCCAGATGACAGAGTGAAACTCCATCTCAAAAAAAAAAAAAAGAAGAAGAAGGTTCTTAAGAACAACAACATCCTGGTTGGGCACCATGGCTCATGCCTGTAATCTCAACACTGGGAGACTGAGGCAGGAGGATCTCTTGCGCCCAGGAGTTTAAGACTAGCCTGGGCAGCATGGTGAGACCTTATCTCTACAAAAAAATTGTAAAAATTAGCCAGATGTGGTGGCCTGCACCTGTAGTCCCAGCTACTCGGGAAAATGAGGCAGGAGGATTGCTTGAGCAAAAAGGTCAAGGCTGAAGTGAGCCATGTTTGTGCCACTGCACTCCAGCCTGGGCAACAGAATGAGATCTTGTCTCAAAAATGAACAAACAAACAAAAAAACTGAAGTTGGCCGGGCACAGTGGCTCATAGCTGTAATCCCAGCACTTTGGGAGGCCGAGGCAAGTGGATCACCTGAGGTCAGGAGGTCGAGAACAGTCTGGCCAACATGGTGAAACCCCATCTCTACTAAAAAAAAAAAAAAAAAAAAAAATACAAAAATTAGCCAGGCATGGTAGCAGGCACCTGTAATTCCAGCTACTCAGGAGGCTGAGGCAGGAAAATCACTTGAACCTGGGAGGCGGAGGTTGCAGTGAGCCGAGATTGCGCCATTGCACTCCAGCTTGGGAGACAAGAGTGAGACTTCGTCTCAAAACAAACGAACAAACAAACACAAAAAAACTGAAGTTTTCCAAAAGAGAAAGAATTCAGCCTGAGTTTCCAACCTGCTGGCCTGCCCCATGGATTCTAGATGTGCCAGTGTCCACAATCATGTGAGCCAATTCCTGAACCTCTCTGTCTCTCTTTCTTTGGAAAACCCAGACTGATACTTTTATCATTCATTTTATTATTATTATTTTTCATTTTGTTGAGACGGAGTTTCGCTCTTGTTGCCCAGGCTGGCGCGATCTCGGCTCACCACAACTTCCGACTCCCGGGTTCATGCGATTCTCCTGCCTCAGCCTCCTGAGTAGCTGGGATTACAGACATGTACCACCAAGCCCGGCTAATTTTTGTATTTTTAGTAGTGATGGGTTTTCTCCATGTTGGTCAGGCTGGTCTCAAAATCCTGACCTCAGGTAATCCGCCCGCCTCAGCCTCACATCACAAAGTGCCGAGATTACAGGCATGAGCTACCATGCCCGGCTTCATTTTCTCCTTTTTTTTTTTTTTTTTTTGAGACGGAGTCTTGATCTGTCGCCCAGGCTGGAGGGCAGTGGCGCAATCTCGGCTCACTGCAACCTCTGCCTCCTGGGTTCAAGCAATTCTCTGCCTCAGCCTTCTGAGTAGCTGGGATTACAGGCACCCGCCACCACGCTCAGCTTATTTTTGTATTTTTAGTAGAGAAGGGGTTTCACCATGTTGGCCAGGCTGGTCTTGAACTCCTGACCTCGTAATCCTCCTGCCTCAGCCTCCTAAAGTGCTGGGATTACAGGCGTGAGCCACTATGCCTGGTCTTACCATTCATTTTCATTTCTTTTCCTTTGTGTCCTTCTATGGGTTCAGTTGTGTTCTAGGATCTGGGAATGTAGCAGGGACTTAGAACAGAGGCTTTTCTCTCATGGCTAATATTCTTATGGAGGGAGACAGAAACTTGTAGGGGCTAAGACAAATCTCTTTTGCCCTCTGAAGGTTCACTAGAAATCAACTGACAAAAGGCTGATTAAAAGGAGAAAGGCAGACAAAACATTAATGTACACACGCATGCATGGGAGGAACACAGATTTTAAAAACTCAAAGAAAGGGCCAGATAAGCTGGGTGCAGTGGCTCACGCCTGTAATCCCAGCACTTTGGGAGGCTGAGGCGGGCGGACCACCTAAGGTCGGGAGTTGGAGACCAGCCTGACCAACACAGAGAAAGCCCGTCTTTACTAAAAATACAAAATTAGCGGGGCATAATAGTGTATGCCTGTAATCCCAGCTATTCAGGAGGCTGAGGCAGGAGAATCACTTGAACCTAGGAGGTGGAGGTTGCAGTGAGCCGAGATTGAGCCATTGCACCACTCCAGCCTGGGCAACAAGAGTGAAAAAAAAGAAAGGGCCAAATAGTTGATGGCTTTTACACCACCTGAGGTTACAGAAAGAAGAGGGGCTCGGAGCATGGCAAGAGAGTTTATGGGAGGGAGAGAAGAGGAAAAGCTTTTTAGCTATTCTTATGTTTTCAGGCTCTCTAAATAGCCATCTTTAAATATGTCAAATAAGTATATTTGGTGTAAAATATTTTTTTTGTTTCCTTTATTCAGTAAGCAAACAAATAAGCAGACCAATTTCAAATAGCTTTCAGTGCCATGTGGGGAGAGGACTATGAGACAGAGAAGCAGAGGGAAGGTGGTCTCTCCAGAATGGGTGCTCAGGGAAGGGCTGAAGATGTGACACTTGAGCTGAATGAAAAGGGAGCAAGCCATGAGGTTATGGAGGGGCAGGTATTCTAAGCAAGAATTCCAAGGAGCAGTAAGTTTGAAGGCTGTGAAGGGAAGACGGGTCTGGCATGTATAAGAAGCAGCAAGAATAACTCTGCCCTGAAGAAGAGTAAGCCAGAGGAAAGTGGTGGGGGAAGAGTTCAGAGACCTTGTCAAATTGAAAGACTTGTAAACAGTAGTAATGCATTTAGATTATACTCTAAACTTAATGTGATTTTCAAGATTTATATTTTTAAATGTCTGCTACTTAAATGTCGATCACCAGCTTAATGGTAGGCATCGAAATCATTATGCAGAATCTACTTCTGTTAGAGTTAATGTCTGTCCAAGGGTTTGCATTGCTCAGCTCCCACCTTGATCCCCCTACCCCAGCAGAATAGGTAGCTTCTGGGAGCTGAGTTGAAAATGCAGAACTCAGGCCCTGCTCCAGACCTACTGAATCAGAATTTGCATTGTAATAAAATCCCCAGGTGGTTCATGAGCACCAGAAAGTTTGAGGGGACTCAACCTTGACTGCATTATGGAAACACCTGGGAACCTCATTTGTTTAAAAAAAAACAAAACTGTTACCTGGGTCACCCTAGAGTAATGGCATAATTGGTCTGAGGTGCAGCCTGTGCATCGGAAATTCTGGAAGCCACTTATCTTCCAAAGGTCAAAAACCACTGCCCTAAAGCCACAGTGGGTGACAGGCAGCTGTTTTTCATGCTCAGCTGATTGCTCATGCTCCGTTTTCCTTTATGTCTTCTTGTAGCAGTTCCCACGGACTCACCTTGTTTTCCTTTCTTTGGTCACTAGAAAAAGTATGTCTCTCCCGAGGGATTCTCAGGGCTGAGAAAGGCAGTCTGGTTGGCCCTGAACACACATACTGGCTTTTAATATTGAGTTAACTGCTCTCATTAGTAGGCAACAAGATGTCAAATAAAACAATACTGAAGAAGTTGCAAAACACAGTGTTCTTACAAGTGTGATCCTGAGTCTAAAATTCCTAATTCCCTTCATATGGAAAGCCTAGAATGAAGTACTCAACTTCTCTGTCAGTCCCCAGCACTTCAAAAGTCCATTTTGTCTTGCATTCAGGAAAGCTTTTTCTTTAAACTCAATCTATAGAACAATAGGTTGTATTCTGCAGTTAATTTGCATCTCTGAAGACTTGATTTCTCCCAGGTCTCACCAGGAAGCGAATGAGCCCCCTGTGCGTTTCCTGATAGCATTTTAAGTCACTTCCTAGGCTGACTTACGGAGCAAGTAAGAGTTCACAGGTCTCATGATTCCTAAGTTTCAGGAAAGGGTCTATGACAGCTATTCTTCCCTTAATCAAGTTATTTCTTTTAGTTAAACTTCTGACATTGGGGTAGATTGGATGTAAGGGAAAAGGGAGACACTCCAAATTATCACACAACGATTTAGCCTCTTCAGTGTACTGTTGCAAAATGTTTAAAATGCCTTTCTATAATTTATCGTCACCTTTTTTTTTTTTTTTTTTGAGACGGAGTCTTGCTCTGTCGCCCAGGCTGCAGTACAGTGGCGCGATCTTGGTTCACTGCAACCTCCGCCTCCTGGGCTCACGCCATTCTCCTGCCTCAGCCTCTCCGAGTAGCTGGGACTACACGCGCAAGCCACCACGCCCGGCTAATTTTTTTGTATTTTTAGTAGAGCCGGGGGTTTCACCATGGACTCGATCTCCTGACCTCGTGATCCACCCGCCTCAGCCTCCCACAGTGCTGGGATTACAAGCCTGAGCCACCGCGCCCGGCCTCATTACTTATTTAAGAGAACTATGAAAACTGTGTCTCATTCTCTTTAGGTTTTCTGAACTTTGAGCCTCAACAAGTAGTTACCATTTTAAATCTGCAGCTTGACAGCTTGTAAGCAAAAGCATTGAAACTACTCATGAAGGGTCAGAGTAGAATAAATTTCACGGAAATGCAAATTTCATTTAAAACTTATTTACAAGTATTAAATTGGGAGGATATGGAAGTCTAAGATTTATTTCCCTTACTGATGATAAATAGTAATATTTACTGGCCAATACTGCAAAAGAACTAAAACACTGTATAAAATATTTTTACAGTGCTTTTTAAAGAGAGATTTAAAAGTGGAGGTGAGAGTGAGGATTGGGTTTGTTATAGGCCACTGCCTTTTTTTTTTTTTTTTTTGAAACGGAGTTTCACTCTTGTCACCCAGGCTGGAGTGTGGCGCGATCTTGGTTCACTGCAACCTCCGCCTCCTGGATTCAAGCGATTCTCCTGCCTCAGCATCCCGAGTAGCTGGGGTTACAGGTGCCCGCCACCACGCCCAGCTAATTTTTGTATTTTTAGCAGAGACGGGGTTTCACCACGTTGGCCAGACTGGTCTCGAACTCCTTACCTCAGGTGATCTGCCTGCCTCGGCCTCCCAAAGTGCTGCGATTACAGGCGTGAGCCATCGTGCCTGGCCAAGCCATTGCCTTTTACAATGGTGATGTTATAGTCTGACTTCTTCCCTAAAGTTCGAACTGCAGAAAAAATATTCTACTCTTTGAGTCCATTCTGATGATGTTCTTATGATGGCTTTGAGTCTAGGCCAGGAGTCACAGGAATTAATTCAGGAATTAAACTCACTCATTCTGTAACATATGGACCTTTGTAAACGTGTCTGGCTCATTTTTGTGACCACATTGCAATTATCGGCACCATTCTTGGACACTTTAAATTTATTTCCCCTCCTAAGGATTTGTTAGTTATCTACTATTTGTACTGTCATTGCCATCATATTAAATGCAACCGGTAACTTCATCACACACACATTATATTTTCCATGCTTTGTTCCTAATGATGTTTATTCCTGCCTTAGGACCTTAGCACTAGCTCTGTCCACTGTCTAGAATGTTCTTGCCTCATTCTTTATGTAATTGGCTCCTTCCTATTATTCAGTTCTCCATTTATATGTTCTCTCCTCAGAGAGCCTGGGCAATAGAACGAGACTCTGAATCCGAAAAATAAAAAAATAAAATAACATAAAAACTTGAAAATTACATTTCTTCAATAATGAAACATCAAATATGAAGGTCGAATTGCCAACTTGGGTTTTTTTCTCCCAAAGTCAGAAAATAACAAAAAACAGATTGGATTTTTGATCTCATTTTAATTTCTGTTACTGTGATTAAAACTCAGATTGGATTCACTGTCTCAGAAAGGTATCCCAGACAAGGTGATACAAAATATAGAGAAAGGGCCAAGAATAGAAATTCTGACATGAAAGTCACCTTAAAAATATTGATAATGCATAGAACATTTTATAAGTTGATCTCAAAGAAAGCTTTATTAGAGTCATGGACCTGTAATTGATTACCAATATATGTCTCTGCTTTACTTCTGAAAAAATTGTTTGTTTTGCCTTATAAGCACTGCTGGTAATCTGATAAATGCTAGCAATTTTGAGTGGAAGACAAATTTGCCGCATTTTATATAGCAAACCACTGCAATGGAGTTAACAGTTTATAGGTTTTCTATAAACTGCCTTCTTCTCACTTTCCTGATTGCTACAATTCCAGCTGCATATTCCATATCTGTTTAAAGGCGGATTTTATTTTTTAAACTGTAACTCTGATTTCCACATCTAACATGACTCATTTTTGGCTGCTATGTTCCTGCTCTTTGCAGAAAGATAAAGAGATCATCTGCTACTTGAACTTTTGTTTAGCTTGTTAGGTATTTAGGTTGACTCTAATGTGCCAGATGTTATCCAGTTAGCAAAACAGTGTTTTCTTACCCATCTGTGTGGTGATCTCTCCATTTAATTCTCCAGCTGTACTGTTCTCTGCATCCTTGTATAAATAACAATATTGAAATGTTTCCTAAGAAACATGCCATTTCTTCTTAGCTTTTACTTCCTTGTCCACAAGGACCTTGGGGTCATCTGCACTTGCCTCCCAGGACTCTATTCTTCTCACATGACATAAAAGCATCACAGTTGCAATATTGACACTCCATCTGTAAGGGTAAGACAGTTCTGAAGCTGACTACATCAACTGAGATTATAGCTTCTAAATTCAGCTAGGCACCATGAAGAGCTTTAGCAAAGATGGTTACCTTTTCTGAAGAATGCACATACATTATTTATGCAAACTAAGAGCAAGTCATGCTGTACTAGCATTAATGAATGATGAAAGTATTTTCATTTTAAAATCATTTTCCCAATGCCCAAAACCTATTGAAAGTATTTCAATGTTATTAACTAATGTTACTAATTTACATAATCTTTTAAGTTTATGAATCAAATATTCTATAAAAGTTCATCACTTTCCAAGTAATTATTTAGACAGCATCCTTATTATTAGTTATTTTTCCTATACAAATGCTCAAACTGAGTGGAAAAGAAAGTAACAAACTCTAGGCTGAGAGCAGCAGCTCACGCCTGTAATCTCAGCACTTTGGGAGGCTGAGGCAGGAGGATCATTGAGCCACGGGTTCCAGACCAGCTTACGAAGCACAGTGAGACCGTGTCTCCTCAAAAACTAAAAATATCAAGCAGGCACAGTGGCATGCGTGCCTGTAGTCCCAGCTACTCCAGAGGCTGAGGCAGGAGGATCACTTGAGCCTGGGAGGTTAGGGCTGTAGTGAACCGTGATTGTGCCACTGCACTCCAGCCTGGTCGAAAGAGCAAGATGTTTCCAAAAAAAAAAAAAAGGATCAAATTATCATGTGGGAAAGCATGATACATTTATTTCTCAAGCAAGAAGAATGATAAGGGACAAAAAAAAGGTAGGGAGAGTTTATTTGTAATGGCTGCTTTGTTGCTTTGTTTAGCAATGTGCTAAAGAAAAATTATTGCTTTCCAGGGCCAGGTGCGGTGGCTCATGCCTGTAATCCCAGCACTTTGGGAGGCCAAGGTGGGCGGATCACAAGGTCAGGAGTTTGAGACCAGCCTGGCCAACATGGTGAAATCCCGTCTCTATTAAAACTACAAAAATTAGTTGGGCATGGTGGCATGTGCCTGTAGTCCCAGCTACTCGGGAGGCTGAGGCAGAAGAATCACTTGAACCCGGGAGGCAGAGGTTGCAGTGAGCAGAGATCATGCCACTGCAAAATTGTTGCTTCCCAAAACAAAGTCAGTGTTTTAAAAGATATGCCATTTAAATATGGTTTTTACCCAATTTATACTATAGATCATTATTATATCCAAAGCAGATATTGGATCTATATTGGAATCACTAAGAGGCTTACTTTAAAATATTAAATATCAATATTGGAATTTTGCTAAGTCTCATGGAAAATTATCAAGATGACCTTTAAACTTAAAAAAGCAAATACATATTTTACAACTAATAAAGACCCAATGTTAATACTTTTTGAGGTTGAAACGTTCTCCCTATGAAATAGAAGATGTTTGAAGCAGAAAAAAAGACATTTTTAGATAGCATAAATTTTACTATGCATTTCTTTGAAGTAAGGGGAACTATTTCAAAGAGAAATGATGCAATGTAAGATAAACATGGGATACCATATTGCACCAAAAAACAAAGAGACTCTCAAAGACTCACTGGGCATGCTACTATGAACTGTAAGAGAACAGCACAAGCCCCATGGCTGGGATAACCTGCACTCCAGAAATTGCTCTTTGGATTTTGTATCCCAGCACATTACACAATGCCTGGTATACATTAGGTGAAAATGCATATTAGTTGAGTTAATAAATGAATAGATATCTGAGAATTATGAAATAGAGAAACAAAATTTAATCACAGTAATAGAAAGAGAAGTAGGAGCATACTAAAAATAAATATACCACTTGTAATCTCAGCCCTTTGGGAGGCCAAGGCAGGAAGATCGCTTGAACCCAGGAGTTCGTGACTAGTCTGAGCAATTTAGTGAGATCACGTCTCTACAAAAACTATTGTTTTAAAAAGAAAGACAAAAAAGATTAAAATAAATACATTAAATAAATAAATGTACCTACTTAGATGTATTTTCTTCTATCCATCACACAATACCCTCTGCTTACTTCACATCACATACCTGCACTATCATCCACCACCACTTACCAACCAAAACCCAGACCTGTGACATATACTCGACATTAATATTCCTTATCTGAGCCAATGGCAAGACTCCTGTGGAGACACCTAAACTTAGGCTTGGCAGCAATTAAGACAACTAAGCCAAGTCCCTAGCATTTCCTTTTTTTTTTTTTGAGATGGAGTCTCTCTCTGTCGCCCAGGCTGAAGTGCAATGGCACAATCTCGTCTTACTGCAACCTCCGCCTCCTGGGTTCAAGCGATTCTCCTGCCTCAGCCTTCCGAGCAGCTGGGATTACAGGCGCCCACCAGCACGCCCAGCTAATTTTTGTATTTTTAATAGAGACAGGGTTTCACCATGTTGGCCAGTCTGGTCTTAAACTCCTGACCTTGTGATCCACCCGCCTTGGCCTCCCGAAGTGCTGGGATTACAGATGTGAACCACTTTGCCCGGCCCCTAGCATTTTCTTTATTCATCCATTCAGTCATTTACTCATGACTTAGTCAATATCTCTGTGCTAGGCCTTTAGTGCTAGCAATATAAAGTTAAATAAGATGTAGTCCTTGTAATCCAGGAACTCCCAATTCAGCAAAGCATTATTTTGTAGAATAAAAACTATGCAAGCTATATGAGGTGCTCTGCAAAAACCAAGAAGGGAGGAATCACTCAAGTTCACGGTACATCTTCCTCTCTTCCATATCTCTTTTGTTCTAATGTGATGTGAATAATGGCACCATTTCCTATTTTTTTTTTTTTTTTTGAGATGGACTCTAGCTCTGTCCCCCAGGCTGGAGTGCAGTGGCGCAATCTCGGCTCACTGCAAGCTCCGCCTCCCGGGTTCACGCCATTCTCCTGCTTCAGCCTCTCCGATTAGCTGGGACTACAGGCGCCCGCCACCACGCCCGGCTAATTTTTTGTATTTTTAGTAGAGACGGGGTTTCACCGTGGTCTCGATCTCCTGACCTCGTGATCCACCCGCCTCGGCCTCCCAAAGTGCTGGGATTACAAGCGTGAGCCACCGCACCCGGCCCATGGCACCATTTCCTAGTACCCAAATTTAAACCTCATTATTATAACAAAGTTTAATTCCCATATCTTATAAGTTCCCCTCAGATTCTAACTTTGCAAGGCTTCACATAACTTGCCTTTCCGGTCCCACCAACAACCACCTCATTCTGGTCTTCTCTGTCCCTGGCAAGAAGTCTCACAATAGCCCCTGATCAAATTAAGTTTCCTAAAGCACAACTCTCATCATGCATCTGCCAGGAACACAACTGTGCTATCATTAAATTCTCATCAGTGCTGGCCTATAGGAGTCAATATATATTTGTTGGAATTGACCCCTGGCTCCTGCTAACGAACTTCCCCACGTGAGCAGAAGGGATTTAATATTCTTAATATCTTTTTCACTGTAGTGTCAAGAATGCTTATGTCCACTAGTTGAGTCTCTCTTTCTCCTTTGGACATTTGTCTGAAAATTGCCTCTGAATCACATCAAATGAGGTATCATACCTGAATATTCTAACATGCTTAAAAAATGCATTTCATGTCCGGGTGCGGTGGCTCACGCCTGTAATCCCAGCACTTTGGGAGGCCAAGGTGGGCGGATCACAAGGTCAGGAGATTGAGACCATCCTGGCTAACACGGTGAAACCCTGTCTCTACTAAAAATACAAAAAATTAGCTGGTCATGGTGGCAGGCACCTGTAGTCCCAGCTACTTGGGAGGCTGAGGCAGGAGAATGGCATGAACCCAGGGGGCGGAGCTTGCAGTGAGCCGAGACTGTGCCACTGCACTACAGCCTAGGGGACAGAGCAAGACTCCGTCTCAAAAAAAAAAAATAATAATGCATTTAATAAGGTTTTTTATGACCCTTTACCAAAGTCATCTCTAAAACAGTATTTGTGAAGTTCATCTTAATTGTGCATCAGAGCCGTTGTTCACTGTCTATACAGGGTAATCAATCTGTGTAAATAACCTAATTAATACTTTTGGTATTACATAGCCTAATATGAGGGTCATATAGGTTGAATGGTGCTATGGTCTGAATGTGTCCCCCAAAATTCATGTCTTTGTAACTTAATTACCAATGCAACCGTATTGGGAGGTAGGGCCTTTTGGGAGGTATTTAGGTTATTTGGATCTGCCATCATTAATGGATTAATGCCATTATAAAAGGGCTTGATGGAGGGAGTTTGACCCCTTTTTGCCCTTTCTGTCCCTTCTGCTTTGTGAGGACATAGCGTTCCTCCCTTCCAGGGGATGCAGCAACAAAGCACCATCTTAGAAGCAGAGAGACTGGGGCCTCATCACCTGATGCCTTGACCGTGGACTTCTCTGCCTACAGCTATGAGAAATAAATGTCTATCATTTATAGATTACCCAGTCTGTGGTATTTTGTTATAGCAGCACAAACTGACTAAGACAAATGGTCTTATCTATTCTCTTTAAAACCAATTCCATACATAGACAAAATGGGAAGCTCCCTAGATAACGCGCCCCACACAAGACTGCACCAATTCCAATGGTTTTCTGAGACTATCCTGCTATAATTTCTGCTAATTGCCTACATTAGTAGTTCTCCTTAGAAGTGAGGGTTGATCTAAAAAAGGAACCATAGTCAAGGATGTAAGGAGGTAATAGCTGTGCCATCTAAACATGGATGCCACTGAACATATGTGGTTATTTAGATTTTAATTGACATTAAATAAAGGCTGAGCGTGGTGGCTCACACCTGTATCCCAGGACTTTAGGAAGCCAAGATGGAATGATTACTTGAGCCCAGGAGTAGTTCCAGCTACTCAGGAGGCTGAGGCAGGAGGATCCCTTGAATCCAAGAGGTTGAGGCTGCAGTGAGCCAGGTTCACGCCACTGCACACCAGCCTGGGTGACACAGCAAGATCTGTCTCAAATAATAAAATAAAATAAATTAAATAAAATTAAAAATTTAGTTTCTCAGTCACACTAGCTGTATTTCAAATGCTCAGAAATCACATGTGGCTAGTAGGTACCTTACTGGACAGCAGAAAGTATAAAACGTTTCCAGGACACAAACAAGGGAACGACAGACACGGGGCCTACTTGAGGGTGGAGGGCAGGAGGAGGGTGAGGATCAAAAAACTACCTAGTGGGTACTATGCTGATTACCTGGGTGACAAAACAATCTGTTCATCAAACCCCTGTGACACGTAATTCACCTATATTACAAACCTGCACATGTACCTCTGAACCTAGAATAAAAGTGGAAAAAAAATTTCCACCATCTCAGAAAGTTGGTTTTTTTTTTTTTTTTGAGACAGAGTCTCACCCTGTCGCCCAGGCTGGAGTGCAGTGGTGCGATCTCGGCTCACTGCAAGCTCCGCCTCCCGGGCTCACGCCATTCTCCTGCCTCAGCCTCCCGAGTAGCTGGGACTACAGGCGCCTGCCACCGCGCCTGGCTAATTTTTGTTTTTGTATTTTTAGTAGAGACGGGGTTTCACCGTGTTAGCCAGGATGGTCTCAATTTCCTGACCTCGTGATCCACCCGCCTCGGCCTCCCAAAGCGCTGGGATTACAGGTATGAGCCACTGCGCCTGGCCAGAAAGTTTAATTACACAACATAACTCTGTAATTTAGGGCATCAACCTGCGCTAAAATCACCTTCAGGCCTTGTTTAAAAACAGCTTTCTAGGTCTCCAAGTGTCTTATTCAGTAGGTCTGGAGAATCTGCATTTCTAACAAGTTTCCAGGTGATGTTGATGTTCCTGGTCAGGATTCACATTTTGATAACACTGACTTAAGGGTTAACATCTCATGTTTCTGAAAAAGAAACATCTGTGTTGGAATCTTAACTCATTTCTCATTAACTATATGGCACTGAGCAATCTTCTGACCGTCAGTTTTCTCATCTATAAAACAGGTATAATCATGAGAATTAATGAGATAATGTAAATATACTGCTTAGTACATATGTGCTCAATAAATGTTAACTGTTATAATTATCTATATCTGCCTGGAATATGTGTATTACCTACCCAGTTCCCATGCAAAGAGCACAACTAGAGGAAATCAATCAAAAATCAGGATTTGATGGTCGAGTGGGAAGCAAGTACTAGAGATCAGCATTAGGCTCACAGCATGGTCTCTGGGAAGAGTGTCCCTATGGATAATATCTTTGGCTCCTGAGGTGCCACCTGTGTTACTGAGTAAAGAAGATCAGAGGGCCAGGCATGGTGGCTCATGCCTGTAATCCCAGCACTTTGGGAGACTGGGTGGGAGGATTGCTTGAGCCCAGGAGTTCGAGAGCAGCCTGGGCAACAAAGTGCAACCCCGTCTCTACAAAAAATCCAAAAAATTAGCTGGGCATGGTAGCGCACGCTTGTGGTCCCAGTTACATGAGAGGCTGAGGCATGGGGATCACTTGATTCCAGGAGGTCACTCGCCCAGGCTGCAGTGAGCTGAGATTGTGCCACTGCACTCCAGCCTGGGAGACAGAGGGAGACCCGGTCTCAACAACAAAAAGGGTAGAGGAACCTAAGAACGTCCCCAGGTATGGCAACACTGAATACAAAATTAACAAGTTGCACCTCTTTCTAAGGATACCCTGACCCTCTCACCTTTAATAAAATTAGGATATCTCTGCTCCATTTAGACATATTGCCTGATGAGTTGGGAAGTTACGTTTTTCTTTCTTCTGGTTGGTGTAAATCCATCCCCAGAAGAAAAACGGGAAGCTCTTTCAGCCTGATGCACAATCATTAATCCTGTAAATAACAAATTAAGTCCCTTTTTAGTGTAGTTTGAATGTCAGTTGCTTAAAATACTTCTAGGCCAAGAAATACTATTATTAAAAATACAATCTTTTGGCCAGGCACAGTGGTTCACCCCTGTAATCCCAGCACTTTGGGAGGCCGAGGTGGGCAGATCACGAGGTCAGGAGTTCGAGGCCAGCCTGGCCAACATGGTGAAACCTCATCTCTACTAAAAATACAAAAATCAGCCAGGCATGGTGGTGCACACCTGTAGTCCCAGCTACTCCGGAGGCTGAGGCAGGAGAATCGCTTGAACCCCGGAGGTGGAGATTTTGGTGGGCCAAGATGATGCCACTGCACTCCAGCCTGGGTGACAGAGTAAGACTCCATCTCAACAACAACAACAACAACAACAAAAATCTGTTAACATGGGAAAGGGTAGCTTTTTTTTTTTTTTTTTCTGAGACGGAGTCTCACTCTGTCACCAGGCTGGAGTGCAGTGGCAAAGTCTTGGCTCACCACAACCTCCGCCTCCCGGGTTCAAGCGATTCTCCTGCCTCAGCCTGCCAAGTAGCTGGGACTACAGGCTCGTGCCACCACACCCGGCTAATTTTTGTATTTTTAGTAGAGACAGGGTTTCACCATGTTGGCCAAGCTGGTCTCGATCTCTTGACCTCGTGATCCACCCACCTCGGCCTCCCAAAGTGCTGGGATTAGAGGCGTGAGCCACCATGACCGGCCAAGAGTGGCTAATGATTTTTAATGTTTTTTTTTTTCTAATTATAAAAATAATGCAGGGCCGGGTGCGGTGGCTCATGCCTGTAATCCCAGAACTTTGGGAGGCCGAGGTGGGTGGATCACCTGATGTCAGGAGTTCGAGACCAGCCTGGCCAACATCGTGAAACCCTGTCTCTACTAAAAATACAAAAATTAGACAGGCATGGTTGCAGGCTCCTGTAATCCCAGCTACTTGGGAGGCTGAGGTGGGAGAATTGCTTGAACCCAGGAGACAGAGGTTGCACTGACTGAGCCGATATTGCACCATTGCACTCCAGCCTGGGCAACAGAGCAAGACTCTGTCTCAAAAAATAATAATTACAATAATGATAATAATAATACAGATAGCTAATGCATGCGGGGCTTAATACCTAGGTGATGGGTTGACAGGTGCAGCAAACCACCATGGCACACGTTTACCTATGTAACTAACAAACTGCACATCCTGCACACATGTATCCCAGAACTTAACATAGAATAAAATTAAATTTTTTTTTTTTTTTTTGAGACAGAGTCTCGCTCTGTCGCCCAGGCTGGAGTGCAGTGGCGCAATCTCGGCTCACTGCAAGCTCCGCCTCCCGGGTTCACGCCATTCTCCTGCCTCAGCCTCTCCGAGTAGCTGGGACTACAGGCGCCTGCCACCACGCCCGGCTAATTTTTTTGTATTTTTAGTAGAGACGGGGTTTCACCGTGGTCTCGATCTCCTGACCTCGTGATCCACCCGCCTCGGCCTCCCAAAGTGCTGGGATTACAAGCATGAGCCACCGCGCCCGGCCAGAATAAAATTAAATTTTAAAAAATAATAATGCTTGCTAAAAAGTTCAAATATTACCGAAATCTCTGACATAGAAAATGACAAGCCCAATAATTTCTTCTCCTGTTCTTCATATTATTACTATATCAAAAACGTGTCATAGCATACACATTGCTCAGAAATTTATTTTTTTAACTTCAAAATACACCAAAGCTAGGCTGAGTGTGGTGGCTCAAGCCTGTAATCCCAGAACTTTGGGAGGCCAAGGTGGGCGGATCACTTCAGGTCAGGGATTTTGAGAGCAGCCTGGCCAACATGGTGAAACCTCATCTTTACTAAAAATACAAAAATTAACCAGGCGTGGTGGTGTGGGCCTGTAATCCTAGCTACTCGAGAGATGGAGGCTGGAGAATTGCTTGAACCCAGGAGGCGAAGGTTGCAGTGAGCTGAGATCATGCCACTGCACTACAGCCTGGGTGACAGTGAGACTCTGACTCAAAAAAATATTGTGTGTATACACACACACACATATATATATGCCTAAGCTTTCTTTACTCTGTGACAATACATTGCTCCGTTTCATTATTTTTAGTGGCTGGAGAAAATGGGATTGTATGAAGAGACCACAGATTGACCTATGCAGTTATTTATGGCTAGATAATTGGATATTTGGGTTACTTTAAATTTTTCGCTATTTCAAACAGCAACTATTTATATTTTCTTTTTTCTCAGATGGAGTTTCAATCTTCTTGCCCAGGATGGTGTGCAATGGCATGATCTCGACTCACCGCAACCTCCGCCTCCTAGGTTAAAGTGATTCTCCTGCCTCAGCCTCCTGAGTAGCTGGGATCACAGACATGTGCCACCACACCCAGCTAATTTTGTTTTGTGTGTGTGTGTGTGTTTTCTTTTTGAGAGGGAGTTTCACTCTTGTTGCCCAGGCTGGAGTGCAATGGCGGGATCTAGACTCACCGCAATTTCCGTCTCCCAGGTTCAAGCGATTCTCCTACCTTAACCTCCCTAGTAGCTGGGATTACAGGAATGTGCCACCACGCCCGGCTAATTTTGTATTTTTAGTAGAGACAGGGTTTCTCCATGTTACTCAGGCTGGTCTCGAACTCCCAACCTCAGGTGATCCTCCCACCTCAGCCTCCCAAAGTGCTGGGATTACAGGCGTGAACCACCGTGCCTGGCCTTTTTTTTTTTTTTTTTTTGAGACGCAGTCTCTTTCTGTCACCAGGCTGGAGTGCAGTGGAGCCATCTCGGCTCACTGTAACCTCCACCTCCTGGGTTCAAGTGATTCCCATGCCTCAGCCTCCCAAGTAGCTGGGATTACAGGCACCTGCCACCACAGGCAGCTAACTTTTTTGTTATTTTATTTTATTTTATTGAGACAGAGTCTCACTCTGTCGCCCAGGCTGGAGTGCAGTGGCGCGATCTCGGCTCACTGCAAGCTCCACCTCCCGAGTTCACGCCATTCCCCTGCCTCAGCCTCCCGAGTAGCTGGGACTACAGGCGCCCTCCACCACGCCTGGCTACGTTTTTTGTATTTTTAGTAGAGACGGGGTTTCACCGTGTTAGACAGGATGGTCTCGATCTCCTGACCTTGTGATCCGCCTGCCTTGGCTTCCCAAAGTGCTGGGATTACAGGTGTGAGCCACCGCACTGGCAACAAATTAAATTATTCATTACAATTATAAATCGGTGACCAATGAACATTTGCCTAGAAAGAATGACCACCCCAGCCGGGAGTGATGGCTCGTGCCAGTAATCCCAGCACTTTGGGAGGCCAAGGTGGGCAGATCACGAGGTCAAGAGATTGAGACCAGCCTGGCCAACATGGTGAAACCCCATCTCTACTAAAAACACAAAAATTAGCTGGGCGTGGCAAAGTGGTGGAATTACAGGCATGAGCCACTGTGCCCAGCCTGGAGATAATTTTAAATATCTCAATGTGAGGCTATTTGAGAATGTGAAGCCTGGGTCTCTTTGTGACAGGCTGTGGTGTTATTTTTCTTGATAATTTTATTCACCTTGGTGGGGAAACACATATTATTTATCTTTTGTCTAGGTATATTTTTTCTGTGACTGATGAGCCATCAGAAAAAGTTTTCCTTTTCCTATATATTTAAAGATTTACAGGCTAGTTGTTTAACTTCCCATATGTTAAAGGTCAAAAATGGATGTGCTAGCCGGATGCAGTGGCTAAATACAAAAATTAGCCAGATGTGGTGGCGCACGCCTGTAATCCCAGCTATTCGGGAGGCTGAGGCTGGAGAATCACTTGAACCTGGGAGGTGGAGGTTGCAGTGAGCTGAGCTCTTGCCACTTGCACTCCAGCCCGGGCAACAGAGCAAGACTCTTGTCTCAAAAAAAAAAAGTGCCTATAAAAAGATATGCTTGTTTTACTTATTTATCTTTTAGTACCCCTGCAGATGCAGGGCCTCAAAAAAAAATTAAGTTAAGAGCTTGGAATTGTTTCTCTCCAAAAAAATCTTTAGTTTTGCCAGGCGCGATGGCTCATGCCTGTAATCCCAGCACTTTGGGAGGCCGAGACGGGCGGGTCACGAGGTCAGGAGATCAAGACCATCCTGGCTAACACGGTGAAACCCCATCTCTACTAAAAATACAAAAAAATTAGCCGAGCTTGGTGGCGGGTGCCTGTAGTCCCAGCTACTTGGGAGGCTGAGGCAGAAGAATGGCGTGAACCCAGGAGGTGGAGGTCGCAGTAGGCTGAGACCACGCCACTGCATTCCAGCCTGGGTGACTAGTGAGACTCCATCTCCAAAAAAAAAAATTAGTTTTAGTAAAAGATGAAAGATTTATAAGCAGGTGCGGTGGCTCACGCCTGTAATCCCAGCACTTTGGGAGGCTGAGGCGGGAGGATCACCTGAGGTCAGGAATTCAAGACCAGCCTGGCCAACTGGGAGAAAATCCATCTCTACTAAAAATACAAAATTAGCTGGGTGTCGTGTCGCATGCCTGTAATCCCAGCTATTTGGGGGGCTGAGGCAGGAGAATCACTTGAACCCAGAAGGCGGAGGTTGCAGTGAGCTGAGATTGTGCCATTGCACACCAGCCTGGGCAACAAGAGCGAAACTCCGTCTCAGAAAAAAAAAAAAAGAAAGAAAAATTTATATGACCTGGGCCAGGCGCAGTGGCTCACACCTGTAATCCCAACACTTTGGGAGGCCAAGGCGGGCAGGTCACGAGTCAGGAGATCGAGACCATCCTGGCTGACACGGTGAAACCCCGTCTCTACTAAAAATACAAAAAAATTAGCCGGGTGTGGTGGCTGGCACCTGTAGTCCCAGCTACTCCGCAGGCTGAGGCAGGAGAATGGTGTGAACCCGGGAGGCGGAGCTTGCGGTGAGCCAAGATAACGCCACTGCACTCCAGCCTGGGCGAAAAAGCAAGACTCTGTCCCAAAAAAAAAAAAAAAAAAGAAAAAGAAAGATTTATATGACCTGAAGAGAAACCAGAGTATTATATATGAAACCATTTTTATTTTATTTTATTATTTTGAGACTGAGTCTTGTCCAGGCTGGAGTTGCAGTGGTGTGATCTTGGCTCACCGCAACCTCCACCTCCCGGGTTCAAGCAATTCTCCTGCTTCAGCCTCCCAAGTAGCTGGGATTACAGATGCACGCCACCCACGCCCGGCTAATTTTTGTATTTTTAGTAGAGACGGGGTTTCACCATGTTGGCCAGGATGGTCTCAAACTCCTAACCTCAGGCGATCTCCCCTCCTCGGCCTCCCAAAGTGCTGGGATTACAGGTGTAAGCCACCATGCCTGGCCTATATTACTATTTTAAAGCCACCAAAAAGAAGTTTACAACTTCACAAGACGAAGTATGTAAAGAGGGTCCCTACCAATATACTTCTGGGATTTCTAGATCTATCAATATTCAGAACACTCACAGTATTGTAATTCAGGGCCTTAATGGAAACAGTTACCTTTTATACCACTAAGCATACCTTGTGAATCTTGTGTTTCAGTAAAGTGAATCAGGCCAGTTCTCTGGCACATTCTTGAAGTGTTTGTTAGCACCATGAATGAATTGATTCTGGGGGTGCAGAGAATATTCTGTCTCTATCTTCATCTCTTTATTTTTCCACCGTAAGTTTAAAACAGCTGAGTAAGAAATTCTTCTATCCTTTATCATTATATTTTTCTCCACTGATAGCAAATGCTTCAAAACCACAAAAGCATGTGGTTCACTGATGCCTTTGCAACTTGGGGTTGATGTTAAAGGGGCAGAAAACAAGAGAGAAAAAGCCTGTGTTCAAAATCAATACACACTGAATTCTAGAGATGCTTTAACTCGGTATCATTATTTGAGAGAGGAAACAGGAATAAAGAAATTGCACAGTTGTAATTTTCAACCATAACACAGCATCAACTACATTTTGCTTTCCTTTGCGATACTCAGATGAAAGGCAGGCTTGTATGAATGCAAAGTATTATTACCTATCTTCTCTTTGAAGCCACAGTTATTTAGTAATCATTCTCATTTAAGTTAGTTTTACTGTTCTATGCATGGCTGTGCTTCAAGCTCAGGAGGAAAGCAATTCTTATCATAAAAGCCACCTTATTTCAGAGCTGGGTAAAATTTAAAGCCACAGGAAAGTGAATTATATTTAACAAGAGTTAAGGCTTTTGAGCAAAAATGCAAACATGCTGCAGAATTAAATTAGCTTGCTTTTAGAAACTCTCACTCATAAATTCCTTGCGATGATTATGTATGTAAAAAAGCCTCATGTACTCATGTTTTCTATTCCCCGAGTTGTTGAGATACAAGAAATTAAAGAACTCCGGGGGTGCCATTCACATCAGAGCTGTGTTCCCTGGAGATGGGCAGAACAGCCTTCCATAGCCAGACTCATGTGGAGGATGGTTTGGAAGGGGTGAGAGACCGGATGAAGACAAAAGCATCAGTAAGGAAGCTATCACAGTGATGCCGGTGAGATGAAATGAGATCCTGAATGCAGATAGTACTAGGGGATGAAAACGAAGAATCAGCCCTGAGAAACATTTAGAAGGTAGATTCTTTAGGACTTGATGGGTAACGAGGAGAAGGAAGTAAGGATGCTGACAGAGGGAGCTGAAAAAATGATCTCAGTCACTTCAGCTTACCTAAATCTTTATGAGCTCCTTCCTTTACTTCAAAGTAGGTCATTATATTTCAGTGAGTTCTTATGATAACAAAGAATAGTTCAGAGCCAGCCTGTTTTCAACTGAAATCGGTTCATTAGGGCCTGCAGTCTCACAACTGCCTCACTTCCCCAGCAACGTAGCAGCAAATGACTTGGGAAATCAACACTAATCAGTCTACAGGCACTATCAGTTGACTTGCTGAAAAACACACTTTGGGAAACTTATCAATGTCCTCAACAACAGTGATGAATCTCCTTGAGTGTTGATAAATATACAGTAATATATCTTGGCTTCAAAAGCATGTGAGGAAATACTAGCTAGAGCAATTAGGCAAGAGAAAAAATTAAAGGGCGTCCAAATTGGAAAGGAGGAAGTCAAACTGCCCCAGTCAAATACAAGACCATTTGGAAATGAGAGGGGAAACCATCAGGAATAAGGAAATTGCACAGTTGTAATTTTCAACCATATAAGATTTGGAAATGATCTTATATTTGGAAAAACCTAAGGATGCCACCAAAAAACTCTTAGAGCTGATAAAAAAATTCAATAAATTGTGGGATACAAAATCAACATACAAGACCTGCCTGGCCAACATGGCAAAAGCCCATCTCTGCTAAAAATACAAAAATTAGCTGGGCATGGTTGCTCACGCCTTTAGTCCCAGCTACTCAGGAGGCTGAGGTGGGAGAATCGCCTGAACCCAGGAGGCGGAGGTTGCAGTGAGCCAAGATTGCACCACTGCACTCCCGGGTAAGGAAGAGAGCGAGACTCTGTGTCAAAAAAATAAAATAAAAGGCCGGGCGCGGTGGCTCACGCTTGTAATCCCAGCACTTTGGGAGGCCGAGGCGGGCGGATCACGAGGTCAGGAGATTGAGACCACGGTGAAACCCCGTCTCTACTAAAAATACAAAAAAATTAGCCGGGCGTGGTGGCGGGCGCCTGTAGTCCCAGCTACTCGGAGAGGCTGAGGCGGGAGAATGGCGTGAACCCAGGAGGCGGAGCTTGCAGTGAGCCAAGACTGCGCCACTGCACTCCAGCCTGGACGACAGAGCGAGACTCCGTCTCAAAAAAATAAAAAAATAAAAAAATAAAATAACAAAATATACGATAAAGCTATAGTATAGTAGGCTGGGAGCAGTGGCTCATGCCTGGAATCCCAGCACTCTAGGAGGCTGAGGCAAGCGGATCACTTGAGGCCAGGAGTTCGAGACCAGGCTGGCCAACATGGCAAAACCCCATCTCTATTGAAAATACAAAAATTAGCCAGGCATGGTGGTGCGCACCTCTAATCCCAGCTACTCGGGAAGCTGAGGCAGGAGAATCCCTTGAACCTGGAAGGTGAAAGTTGCAGTGAGCTGAGATCTCACCACTGCACCCGAGCCTGGGCGATAGAGCAAGACTGTCAGAAAAAAGAAAATAAAAGCTATAGTAACCAAAACAGCATGGTCTGGCATAGAACAGACATAGAACAACAGAACAGCATAGATAACCTTAAAATAAATCCACATATTTATAGCCAGCTGGCTTTTGACAAAAGTGCCAAAAACACATGCTGGGGAACAGTCTTTGATAAATGGTGCTGAAAAACTGGATATGCCTATGCAGCAGAATGACACTAGAACCCCATCTCTTACCCTATATGAAAAAGGACTCTTAATAGATTAAAGGCTTAAATGTAAGACCCGAAACTATAAAACTACTAGAAGATAAGAGAATTGCTTCAGGACATTGGTTTGGGCAAAGATTTTATGGATAGGATCTCAAAAGCACAGGAAACAAACCAAAATTTATCCAAAAAAGGAACTAAACAGGCTGGGTATGGTGGCTCACGCCTGTAATCCGAGCACTTTGGGAGGCCGAGGTGGGTAGATCACCTGAGGTCAGGAGTTCAAGACCAGCCTGACCAACTTGGAGAAATCCCGTCTCTATTAAAAATACAAAATTAGCCAGGTGTGGTGACAGGCGCTTGTAATCACAGCTACTCGGGAAGTTGAGGCAGAAGAATCGCTTGGACCTGGGAGGTGGAGGTTGTGGTGAGCTGAGATCGCATCATTGCACTCCAGCCTGGGCAATAAGAGTGAAACTTCGTCTTAAAAAAAAAAAAGAAAAAAAAAGGGACTAATATCCAGAATATACAAGGACCCAAAATACTCAAGAGAAAAAAAATTACAATTAAAAATGGGCAAATAAATTAGGTGGGCACGCACCTGGAGTCCCAGCTAGTTGGAAGGCTAAGGTGGGAGGATCACTTGAGCCTAGGCTGCAGTGAGCTGTGATTGCGCCGTTGCACTCCAAGTCTCACTATTTTGCCCAGGTTGGTCTCAAACTCCTGGGCTCTAGCATATTCTCCCTCCTCAGTCTCCCAAAGTGCTAGGATGACAGGCAAGAGCCACCGCACCAGCCAGGGTGACTATAATTAACAACAGTTTGTCATATATTTTAAAATAGCTGGAAGAGAGGATTTTGAATGTTTGCAACCCAAATAAACGATAAGGGCCAGGTGTGGTGGCTCATTCCTATAATCCCAGCGCTTTGGGAGGCTGAGGCAGGAAGATAGTGTGAGGCCGGGAATCTGACACCTGCCTGGGCAACATAGTGAAACCTCATTTCCACAAAATAATTGAAAAATTACCCGGGCATGACGATGCATGTCTATAGGTCCAGCTACTTGGGAGGCTGAGGTGGGAGGATCACTTGAGCCCAGGAATCTGAGGCTGCAGTGAGCTATGATCATTCCATTGCTTTTCAGCTTGGGTAACAGACCGAGACCCTGTCTCTAAAAACAAAAACAAAGAAATGATAAATGTTTGAGGCAGTAAATATGCTATAATAATTACCCTGATTTGATCATTACATGTTGTAATCATAATGAAAATATCACACTGGTTTGAGACCATAAATATGTGTCAATTAAAAATAATATTAAAATGGACTTTTTTTTGTTTTTTTGAGATGGAGTCTCGCTCTGTTGCCCAGGCTGGAGTGCAATGGCGCCATCTCAGCTCACTGCAAGCTCCACCTCCCGGGTTCACACCATTCTCCTGCCTCAGCCTCCCGAGTAGCTGGGACGACAGGTACCTGCCACCACGCCTGGCTAATTTTTTGTATTTTTAGTAGACGAGGTTTCGCCGTATTAGCAAAGATGGTCTGGATCTCCTGACCTCATGATCCGACTGCCTCGACCTCCCAAAGTGCTGAGATTACAGGCGTGAGCCACTGCGCCCGGCCATAAAATGGATTTTTTAAAAAGCATTTGAATCTGTTTAACAAACTTGAAAAAAACTAGGGACACAGGGCTGCCCCAGTGGTTGTACAGATTGTAGTCTCCGAGAGGGGGACTTAAGAACGGACAAGAATTGGGCTGAAATAAAGCTCAGGAGCCATTTGCCAAGCCCTGTGACTTCACTCACAGTTGCAACAGCCTGGAGGAAGTGGCAACTTTTTTCTAATTGGGGTGCTTAAGTGTTTTCGCAATTTGTCAGCCCCAAAGTGTTTTTTTTTAAATGTATACAAAATTTCATATGTGCTAATGATGGCCCTAGGACACAGAATTCCTTTGGCACTTAGCACTCACTTAGGAAGAGAGTCAAAAAGTGAAAACCTAATAACCGAGATGATTCTGCTGGAGCACAATTAATTGGGGATTGGGAGCATGGAACTAGTAGGGGAAGAAAAAGGAAGGCATATTAGGGGAGATTTACCAGATGTGTTCCTGTTTTTTGTTTCATTTTGAGACAGAGTCTCGCTCTTTCACCTAGGCTGGAGTGCATGGCGCAATCTCGGCTCACGGCAACCTCTGCCTCCCAGGTCCAAGCAATTCTCCTGCCTCCCAAGTAGCAGAGATTACAGGCATGCGCCACCACACCAGGCTAATTTTTGTATTTTTAGTAGAGACGGGGTTTCACCATGTTAGCCAGGGTGGTCTCGAACTTCTGACCTCAAGTGATCCGCCTGCCTCGGCCTCCCAAAGTGCTGGAATTACAGGCGTGAGCCACCACGCCCAGCCTGTGTTACTGTTTTAAACAAACATTTCAATGTGTAAGCATTGTCACTGAAGCCGATCTGTGGAGCCTGAAGGTTATACAATTCTGGTGGTCCCTCTATAAGAAAAAAAAAAAATATATATATATATATATATATAAAATTATGAATGTAAGCTTGCCAGGGCCCTGACAGCAACTTGGAAGGGGCCAGTGCAAGTAAAGGACCTGAAACTTAATTAGCTTAACGGTAAATCTGCCCCCTGGTTAGTAAGTCCAGTTCTTTAAAGTAAATGTCTAAACAGGATGTGGTGGTACATACCTGTAACTGCTCAGAAGGCTAAAGCGGGAGGATCTTTTGATTCCTGGAGTTCGGAGTTTGAGACCAGCCTGAGGAATGGAAGGAGACCAACCCACTCACCCCCAATATTTTATGTTTTTAAAAAAAGAGGCTGTCTAAAAAAACAAGTATTTGAGTCAATGACACTATGTTTACTGGCATTTTGGAACTCTTCCTACTTTGTGGTAATTAAGGACCAAAGCCACCTTTTTTTTTTTTTTTTTTTTTTTTTTGAGATGGAGTCTCACTCTGTCGCCCAGGCTGGAGTCCAATGGCATGATCTCGGCTCACTGCAACCTCCGCCTCCCGGGTTCAAGCGAATCTCCTGCCTCAGCCTTCCAAGTAGCTGGGATTACAGGCACGTGCCACCACACCAGGCTGTTTTTTGTATTTTTAGTTGAGACGGGGTTTTGCCATGTTGGCCAGGCTGGTCTCAAACTCCTGACCTCAAGTGATCCGCCCGCCTCGGCCTCCCAAAGTGCTGGGATTACAGGCGTGAGCCACCGCGCCCAGACTCACCTTTTTATTTTTAGTGTTTAAGATATGGCGGAGGCTGAGACAGGAGAATGGCGTGAACCCCGGAGGCGGAGCTTGCGGTGAGCCCAGATCGTTTCACTGCACTCCAGCCTGGGCGACAGAGCGAGACTCCGTCTCACAAAAAAAAAAAAAAAAAAAAAAAAAAAAAAAGATATGAAGGAGGGCTGGGCATGATGGTTCACGGCTGTAATCCCAGCACTTTGGGAGGCCAAGGCGGGCGGGTTACTTGAGGTCAGGAGATCGAGACCATCCTGGCTAACAGGGTGAAACCCCGTCTCTACTAAAAATACAAAAAATTAGGGGGCGTGGTAGCACATGCCTGTAATCCCAGCTACTCGGGAGGCTGAAGCAGGAGAATCGCTTGAACCCGGGAGGCGGAGGTTGCGGTGAGCCGATATCTCGCCATTGCACTCCAGCCTGGGCAACAAGAGAGAAACTCCGTCTCAAAAAATAAAAATTAAAAAAAAAAAATTAGCCAGGCGTGGTGGCTGGCGCCTGTAATCCCAGCTATTTGGGAAGTTGAGGAAGTTGAGGCACGAGAATCGCTTAAAACCAGGAGGCAGAGGCTGCAGTGAGCTGAGATCGCGCCACTGCTCTCCAGCCTGGGCTATAGACCGAGACTCTATCTCAAATAAAAAACAAGATATGAAGGAAGGGAGGAAAGGGGAGGGAGGGAAATTGTTTATAAACAAATAGGTTTGGGTTTTCTTGTTGTTTTTGATGATACCAGCTCTATCATCTACCTCCAACTTTTCCCTTTTTAAACAAAAGTTATTAATTAACCTCATGGTCTGCCTTACTCCCTAAATTTAATTTTAACTGACTCACCTTTTCCTAAAGTAAAATAACCACTAAAACAGCAATGATTATCCACTATAGGAGATACTACAAGGTAGAATTATTATAAATTAGCTGTCAAGTTCTAGTGTACTTATTAAAATACTAGACTCTTGGACATGGGAAAAGAGGTATTTTCATGCACTGTTATAAATTGGGGAACTCTGTATAAATATTAAATAAACCCAGCTTTTGACTCAGCACTTCTGGAATACACAGCAGAGAGATACAGACAAGGGTTCCCTCCCTCCCCCAACAGCCACACCTCCTGCCTCCTCTCTCCATTCCGTCAGAAAGGAAACACCGTTACATATGAATCAATGCTGGTTTTCTGTAGATGCAGATTAATGACTTTGGAAGACTCACTGCCTCCGGGTAAACTAAAGGACTCATTAATTCAGCTCATTTTATTCAATTAAAACTTTTTTTAGAAAAAAAGAAAGCAGCCGGGCGCGGTGGCTCAAGCCTGTAATCCCAGCACTTTGGGAGGCCGAGGTGGGCGGATCACAAGGTCAGGAGATCGAGACCATCCTGGCTAACACGGTGAAACCCCGTCTCTACTAAAAATACAAAAAAATTAGCCGGGCGTGTTGGCGGGCACCTGTAGCCCCAGCTACTTGGGAGGCTGAGGCAGGAGAATGGCGTGAACCCGGGAGGCGGAGCTTGCAGTGAGCCGAGATCGCGCCACTGCACTCCAGCCTGGGGGACAGAGAAAGACTCCGTCTCAAAAAAAGAAAAGAAAAAAAGAAAGCAAAAAGAAAAAGCTGGGCTTAGGGGTGCTGGCCCTTTAGTCCCAGCTACTCAGGAACCTAAAGCAGGAGGATCACGTGAGACCGGGAGTTTCACCAGGGACCAGCCTAGGCAATATAGGGAGACCTCTTAAAAAAAAAAAAAAAAAAGGAAAAGGAAAAAAAAAGAAAACCCAGCCAGAATACCCCTAAATCTCTCAAATTCATTCCTCTCCAACTCTTTTTTTTTTTTTTTTTGTCTTTTTCTTGAAACAAGGTCTCACTATGTCACCCAGACTGGAGTACAGTGGCTCACTGCAACCTCCACCTCTTGGACTCAAGCAATCCTCCCACCTCAGCCTCTCGAGTAGCTGGCACCCCTGCGCCACCACGCCTGGTAATTTTTTGTATTTTTGGTAGAAATGGGGTTTCACTATATTGCCCAGGCTGGTCTTGAACTCATGAGCTCAAGCGATTCTCCTGCCTCCCAAAGTGCTGGGATTACTGGCATGAGCCACGACGCCCTGCTCTTCTGATCCCAACATGTGCTGTGCCAGACACTGTTTTCTCCAGACACGCCCACAACCCTCTAAGTAAAGGCTATTATTTTCATGACCCTCATTTTACGGATGAGAAAACAAAGACAGCTAACGTTATTACCCAGGTCACACAGCTAGTGAAGGGGAGGTTGGGGTTTAAATCCTGTCTGGCTAGCTGCTAAAGCCTTACATTTAAAAATCAATCAATCTGGCCTGGATTTGGTGTCTGTGTTTTTATGTTTTATTTTTATTTTATTTTTTATTTTGAGATGGAGTCTTACACTGTCGCCCAGGCTGGAGTGCAATGGCACAATCTCGACTCACTGCAACCTCCGCCTCCTGGGTTCAAGCAATTTTCCTGCCTCAGCCTCCCCAGTAGCTGGGATTACAGGCATGTGCCACCACGCCCAGCTAATTTTTGTACTTTTAGTAGAGACAGGGTTTCACCATATTGGCCAGGCTGGTCTCGAACTCCTGACCTCATGATCCGCCTGCCTCAGCCTCCCAAAGTGCTGGGATTACAGGCATGAGCCACCGTGCCCGGCCCTGGTGTCTGTGCTCTTAACCACAGTCTATACTTCCTCTCCAGTCGCAAGGCTGCTCAGTAGCCTCCTAACTCACCTTCTGTGCCGACTCTAATCATCCCCACTTCTGTCTCATTGAAGTTGACAGGGCTTTACAAAATGCTCATCAGAGTCAGCCCACTCTTACCCACACCTTGAATATTTCAGTAGCTTCCTGTGGTCCTCAACCTAAAGATCAGAAGGCCTACCTATCCTGCTCAGCTCACACTTAACCCCTCCCTCTCTGAGCTCCAGCCCCACTGCTCTTCTTTCAGTCCCTGACCATGCTGCGGCGGCCTCAGGAGCGGGGTGCCTTCTCCCTAGGGCCCATCCTTCCCTTCCCCTATTCAGTTAGTTCAGTTCCCCATCTCCTTTAGATCTGATACTTTTCTGACTTCAAAACCCCTGTTGCAGGGCAGGGCAAGGGGCTCATGCCTATAATACAAGCACTTTGGGAGGCCAAGGAGGGAGGCTCACTTAAGCCCAGGGATTCGAGACCAGCCTGGGCAACAGTGAGACCTCATCTTTATAAACAAAGCAAATAAAAACCCCTATTGTAGGCTGTCATACACAGGGAATTATCCTGCTTTGCAAGTGTCATAATTGAACCGTTTGCATTTCTTTTGATTATACATACAAATAAAATACATTTTGAAAGCATGTGGGCCGGGCGTGGTGGCTTACGCCTGTAATCCCAGCACTTTGGGAGGCCGAGACAGGTGGAGCACTTGAGGTCAGGAGTTCAAGTGCTTGGTTAACATGGTGAAACCCTGTCTCCATTACAAATACAAAAATTAGATGGGTGTGGTGGCATGAGTTGGTAGTCCCAGCTACTCTGGAGGCTGAGGCATGAGAATTGCTTAAAGCCGGGAGGTGGAGGCTGCAGTGAGCTGAGATTGTGCCACTGAACTCGTCTGGGTGACAAAGCGAGACTCCCTCTCAAAAAAAAAAAAAAAAACACCAAAAATAGCGCTTAATACAAATTTATTCTGTGAGCGAATGGGATTTAGTTGTTCAATTATGAATACTTTTTGAAATCAAGACAGAAGTGTAGGCACTGGAATTATAACATTAAAAATAGCAGTAAAGTTTTTCTTTTGACTACCAAATATTTGTAGGAAATTTTACACACAAAATTAGTTATTTCTCAGAAAACACAATAAACTTAGTTATTCCTACTTTACATTTGAAAAACCAATGCATAAATAGGTTGCACTCTGCCCCAAACTGCCTATAATTACAACTCCAACAAACCTGACAAAAAGATATTTGACTTTTTTTTTTTTAGGAGGAGAGGGGACAGGGTCTGGCTCTACTGCCCAGGCTGGGGTGCAGTGGCATGATCACAGCTCACTGCAGCCTCAAATTCCTGGGCTCAAGTGATCCTCCTACCTTAGCATCCCGATGGAACTACAGGCACGTGCCACCACACCCAGCTAATTTCTTTTTTCATTTTTTGTAGAAACAAGATTTCACTAAATTGCCCATGCCGGTCTCAAACTCCTGGGTTCTGGCAATCCTTCCACCTCAGCCCCTCTAAATGCTGAGAGTACAGTCAGGAGCCACCACCCCCTGCAGACCATATTTGGCTTTTTGCTTACTTCCAGAACTCAGTAAAATTATTTCCAAACATTTTAAATTAAATTGTACTCATTCATTTTATGTATAGGATGTCAGCTAACCCATGTTTTAAATGGTTGGTGCAATTCTTTTAGAATTGTGTTCCCAGAAATAGTAGTGGACCCAAAAATTTATAAATGATTAAACCCAGCACACACTCCAACTGTTCATACCAAATTAGTTAGTACCTTGCCCAGAATTAGATGTTTCAGTGCCTCAGTTTATATTTAATTCAGAACTCCAATTACTATGTTTGTTTGTTTGTGTTGAGACGGATTGTCGCTCTGTCACCCAAGCTGGAGTGTGGGGGCACCATCTCGACTCACTGCAACCTCTGCCTCTCCGGCTCAAGCAATTCTCCTGCCTCAGCCTCCTCAGTAGCTGGGATTACAGGCACGCACCACCATGCCCAGCTAATTTTTGTATTTTTAGTAGAGAAGGGGTTCTGCCATTGTTGGCCAGGCTGGTCTCAAAACTCCTGAACTCAAGTGACCTGCCCACCTCAGCCGCCCAAAGTGCTGGGATTACAGGCGTGGGCCACCATGCCCAGCCCAGAACTCCAATTATTCTGAATGTTACGTTCAGTTACACTGAGAAAAGAAAGATGATTCAGTTATATGCTTTATACACGAACTTTAATTAGAAAGTCCTACTGGTGGTTATCAAAGGCTGTGGTAAAGAATTGTTAAATCAAAGCCCTAACATCTCCCAAATGACCTCAACTCATCTGGTTTCCTCTTTGCTGCCTTGGGGGTTGCCCAGTCCACAGTCTGCACTTCCTTCTCTATTCCTGGGCTCCGTTTACTTACTTTTTCTGTCCGTGGATTTCTAGCCTGTGAGCAGATTACTAACACCATTTGGATAAAGACAGTCTCTTATTTATCATTTTAGGACAAGCAATGAGATGTAGGAAAAAAATACAACAAAGTAAAACCAAAGAACAAAGGAGACTTTGGACCCTGACAAAGGAGGGTTTCAGTCGCACAGCCACTGCTTCCTTCACTTCACATCTCTTGACAACCTGACAGGGAGCACTGATCTGAGGAAGGATTTTTCAAATTATTTTAAGGAGAAAAACTTGAACTTCTTTGGGAGTCAGTAGGTTAGGGGTTCACTTACTGTGCTATTGGAAAAGTTACCAATAAAAATTTATACCAACTTTAATCATATATAAAATGGGGAACAATAATGACTGAATTTAAAACCCACAATTTGAGATATAAAAAAACACTTGGGCTGGGAGTGGTGGCTCACGCCTGTAATCCCAACACTTTGGGAGGACAAGGCTGGAGAATCACTTGAGGGCAGGAGTTCGAGACCAGCCAGGTCAAAATAGCCAGATCCCTCCCCCCCACCGACACCCCACTTGCCCTCTACAAAATAAATAAATAACAAATACTCTATAGACTTTAAAAGCTACTATTACTAGTTCGTTGGCAGATGAAAAGATGCTCGGTATTAGTACAGAGAAACCTGGAGTTTTAGTTGGTTGAGTAACTTACTTAGGAAATGTATTTGGTACGAGAAAATAGCTTTCCTCAAGCCGCCAGTCTGGTCCCTGAAGTCTATTGTTTCCACAAGTTCCATTATTAAATCCCTTCACAGATCCTGCTCAAGTCTCTGGCCACTTTTTTTTTTTTTTTTTTTCCCCGTAGAATCGTTCTGAAGGAGTGCTCGCTCAATCTCCCAATGATTCCGGAACCATACTTTGGATAATTACATTTAAAATGAACAGAAAAGGGCCAGGAATGGTATTAGTAATTCAACCCAGACAAAGGTCACCCATGAATAAGAAAGAATGCAATTTTAGCATTTACAAATTGTGGGGGAGGGAACAGAAGAGGAGAAGAAAACAAGAGGTGAGGTGGAGAGAAAAAGGGTCTTCGGGCGGCAGGAAGTGGGAGGAGACTTTGCAAACAGCAATCTTGGGGCAGGGGCCATTTTGGAAGCATCTTGCGAGGCTCCGCTTGTTCTTCAAGTATGGAGAAGGCGAAAGGCAAGGAGGTCAGTACAGTTTTAGTGGATTTGTTTTCTGTCTTTGTGTTTCTGTCTTCCCTGGGCACTCTTGATTTTTCCTTTAAGGAGAAAAGAATGTGCCTTCGAATTTTCTCCTCTTGACTTTTTTTTTTTTTTTTTAAGAGTAAGGCCCAAGAATATGATTGCAGCCTGGTATATTGGAGTGAGGAGACAAATAAGAAATGAGATTTTCTAGGTTTAGTTGAGGAGGTTGAGGGTGTCAAAAGATAGGAGGAAAAAAAAAAAAAAGAGGCCGGGCGCGGTGGCTCACGCCTGTAATCCCAGCACTTTCGGCAGCCGAGGCGGGCGGATCACCTGAGGTCGGGAGTTCGAGACCAGCCTGACCAACATGGAGAAACCCCGTCCCTACTAAAAATACAAAATTAGCCGGGTGTGGTGGCTCACACCTGTAATCCCAGCTACTAGGGAGGCTGAGGCAGGAGAATCGCTTGAACCCGGGAGTCGGGGGTTGCGGTGAGCCGAGATCACCCCATTGCACCCCCAGCTTGGGCAACCGGAGCGAAACTCCACCTCAAAAGAAAAAGTTAAAAAACTAGGTTTTCAGGTTTCTGTTTTGGAACAGGGTCTCACTTTTGTCTCCCTGGCTGGAGTGCAGTGGCACCATCACTGCTCACTGCAACCTCCCAGTCTCAAGCGATCCTCCCACCTCGGCCTACCAAAGTGCTACTGGGACTGCAGGCGCGCGCCGCTGCTCCCGGCCCGGGTTTTCTGTTTTGAAGAGGTGCTTTGTCCTGTCAGAAAGAACTAACTGAATATCGGGGCTAGAGGGAAATGGTAACAGGAGAAAAGGGTGGTGAAGGAAAGGTTTTAGGAAGAGGTAATTGAGCTGAGGTTGGAAAAGAACGAAACCCTTTAATTTCCTTTAGACGGACACAGATCCTAAACCAAAGGTGCTGAGAATGAATTCGTCCCCTTTTCCCAGAGTCCTTAGGACCTAGGAGTAGTCAGAAGCCAGACATTGGGAACAATGCAGACAGAAACTGAAGGAAGAGACGATTTAAGACGTTGCACAGGCACTGAACGGCCATATCCGAGCGCTCTCAGGTCGTCTTGACTTGAACTGGGTCATTTTTAACTGTCTCGGTTTTAAGTTTTTTGTTTTTTTTTTGAGACGTTGTCTCGCTCTGTCGCCCAGGCTGTAGTGCAGTGGCGCAATCTCCGCTCACTACGAGCTCCGCCTCCCGGGCTCACGCCATTCTCCTGCCTCAGCCTCCGGAGTACTGGTACTACAGGCGCCCGCCACCACGCCCGAAGAATTTTTTGTATTTTTAGTGGAGACGGAGTTTCACCCTGTTAGCCAGGATGGTCTCGATCTCCTGACCTCGTGATCCACCCGCCTCGGCCTCCCAAAGTGCTGGGATTACAGGCGTGAGCCACCGCGCCCGGCCCGTTTTAAGTCTTTTGTGAGGTCCAAAGTGAGTACTTTTTGTAAGAGTTATGCAAATGTAAATTTCAAATCAAAATGTAGAACTGCTATAGAGAAGTAAAAATGCCATACAAATGTTAATTCGTCCAGTAATCCACCCTGAAAGTGAAGAAAAGGATTTAGATTTAGAAATTTTATTATATTAATTTTTTTTTAATGAGTTTCACTTTGTCGCCCAGAGTGGTGTGCAGTAGCCGATCTCGGCTCACTGCAGCCTCTGCCTCCCGGGTTCAAGCGATTCTCCTGACTCAGCCTCTCGAGTAGCTGGGATTGCAGGCGCGCACCACCACGCCCAGGTAGTTTTTGTATTTTTGGTAGTGACTGAGTTTCAATATGTTGGCCAGGCTGGTCTCGAACTCCTGACCTCAATCGGTCAGCCCACCTCGGCCTCCCAGAGTGCCGGGATTACAGGCGTGAGCCATGGAGCCCAGGCTTTATATTTAAATTTTAATTTATATTTAATGTACTCTTAATCTGTGTCTTTATGTTACCTCTGATCCTCAGTTTCTGTGTCTGAGAAGTAATTGTTGCCAGATTGCTATGAGAATTAAATGACTGAAAAAAGGAAGGCCAAGGCCAGGCACAGTGGCACATGCCTGTAATCTCAGCACTTTGGGAGTCGGAGGTGGGCGGATCACTTGAGGCCAGGAGTTTGAGACCAGCCTGGCCAACATGGTGAAACCCCATCTCTACTAAAAATAGAAAAATTCAGCTGGGCGTGGTGGCGGGCGCGTGTAATTCCAGCTAGTCGGGAGGCTGAGGCAGAGAATTGCTTAAACTAGGGAGATGGAGGTTGCAGTGAGCCGAGATCACGCCACTGCACTACCGCCTGGGCAACAGACCGAGACTCGTCTCAGAGAAAAAGAAAATAGGGAGCCCTTGGGTGCGGTGGCTCACCTTTAATCCCAACTCTTTGGGGAGCCAAGGCAGGAGGATTGCTTGAGGCTAGAAGATTGAGATCAGTGGGGGAGACATAGGGAGACCTCATCTCTACAAAAAATTAGCCTGGAGTCCCAGCTACTCAGGAGGCTGAGGCAAAGGATCACTTGAACCCGCGAGGTAAGAGCTTGGAGCACTCCAGCCTGTGTGACAGAGCAAGACCTTTTCTTTAATAAATAAATATGTTTTTAAAAAATGAAAGGAGCATATCAAAGCCAATGCCTGGTATGAGACGGGCTCAATGTATGTTACTGTCTCTGGATTAAACAACTTTTCCCCACTCCCACTTTGCTTCTTTTAATTCAATGAACCAATATTTATCGAGTGCCTATGATGAAAAAGAAATCGCACAAACCAGTGTAATTGCAATTAACAAGTAGAAATGAGGCAGCATTTAGTAGATTGGTCTGAAAGGACCAGGTTAAATAGCACTTGAGGTGAGAACTCTTAAGAGTAAGATTTTTAAGGTGTAAGATTTTAAAGTGTAAATAGAAGTAGGGTGGAGGTTGGGGCTGAGGAATGTAACAACTTTGGGAAGGAAAGGTACTATGTGGCTGGAGCTTGGGCAGGGAGAGCAGTGTGAAATAGGAGATAAGAGGCTGGTAGGTAATGTTAAAGACAATTATTTTTATGTTAAGAGCAATAAACCACTGAAAGGATGTAAACTTTTCATAGTGTCACTCTGCCAACAGTGTTAGAAAATTATTTGGAAGGTGTCAAGAATGAAGGACTGGGGGAAAAAAATTCTTCCAGGTGGGAGATGATGGAATATAGTAAAGTGAGTTAAGGGCCTCTTTTTTTTTTTTGAGACAGTCTCATTCTGTCACCCAGGCTGGAGTGCAGCGGTGCAGCCTCTACCTACCTCCCTGGCTCAAGCGATCCTCCTATCTCAGTCTCTTGAGTAGCTGGACTACAGGCACACACCACCATGCTCAGTTAATTTTGTTTCTTTTTTGTAGAGGCAAGGTTTCACTATGTTGTTGCTCAGGCTGGTATCCAATTACCAGACTCAAGCAATTCTCTTGCCTTGGCCTCCTGTAGCACTCAGACTACAGGCGTGAGCCTAAGCGCTTCTTTCCCCAACTAAGAGCCTGTTTTCTTCTACTCTTGTTTGTATCTGTCTTTTCCTCCCATTTTTTCCATCTTTGTTTCCCAGTCTTGTAAATGAAACTGGGTGTTAAGATGATACCCAGAGGAGAATCCACACTGCCAGTGGAGTCCAGTAACTGCCTTGGTGCCTTAGAAGTGAGTTATCTTGAGGCAGGTAGTGTATGTGTGGTTTGGACACTAGAGGAATGACTGACCAGCTCCTCTGTTCCCCAGTGGACCTCCACAGAGAAGTCGAGGGAAGAGGATCAGCAGGCTTCTAATCAACCAAATACAATTGCTTTGCCAGGAACATCAGCAAAGAGAACCAAAGAAAAAATGTCTGTCAAAGGCAATAAAGGTAAGAGGTCTTCAAATCCTCAGATCCCACCTTCTCGGGTCTTAGAAGCCAGAGGACTTTTTCTGAAGAAGAAAAGCCAGGGAAGAAATTTCCATCACGTATTGTGCAAATCCTACACTTCATGGAAGCCTAGCTTAAACTACCTTCCTGAAGGATCTTTTGGTCACCACTGCTCTCTAACTGATCCCTTCCTATCTTCAGACTTCCACAGCATGTTTGGTTCTGTTGACCATTTTTTCCTTCACTTGCTACTTGGAGTTAAGTATTTCAGTGTGCAATGATTTGGGAATAGACGGCTGTAAATTTGAAGACCCATTCTTGAAACCGGACTTCCTATTCTAAAAATAAGTTAGGACAATATCTACCTTTATTAAGGGGTGGGAATGGAGTGTTAAAATTTACACAGGGTAGTTAAGTGAAGCACTTAGACGATGCCTGAGAAGTAATATGTACAGAGTAAACCCTACTATTAGTGTCATTACAGGCTGTGTCTTTTTTTTTTTTTTTTTTTTTTTTTTTTTTTTTTGAGACACCAAGACAGGATGTCGCTCTGTCATCCAGGCTGGAGTGTGGTGGCACCATCTCAGCTCCCTGCAACTTGTGCCTCCCGGGTTCAAGCAATTTTCCTGTCTCAGCCTCCCAAGTTAGCTAGGATTGCAGGCATGTGCCACCATGCCTGGCTGATTTTTGTATTTTTAGTATAGACGGGGTTTCACCATATTGGCCAGGCTGGTTGCAAACTCTTGGCCTCAAGTGATCCATCTGCCTTGGCCTCCTAAATTGCGGGGATTACAGGTGTGAGCCACCACGCCCAGCCTTAGAAATTTTTTTGGCACAATCCCGGCCCACTACAACCTCTGCCTCCCGGGTTCAAACAGTTCTCTTGCCTCAGCCTCTCAAGTAGCTGAGATTACAGGCATGTGCCACCGCGCCCGGCTAATTTTTTTAGTAGAGACTGCGTTTCACCATGTTGACCATGCTGGTCTCGAACTCCTGACCTCAGGTTATCCACCCACCTTGGCCTCCCAAAGTGCTGGGATTATAGTATGAGCCACTGCGCCCAGCCAGAAATCTTTCCTGAATGAAGACAGGTATGTGAGTTGCAGAAGCGGGATGAACAGAAACAAAGCAGAGCTAAGGAAACATACCTGCTATGAAACCAGAGTGTTGCCCTGACCAGGGTGGGCTGGCAGAATTAGGGGTATTAGTGGTTGCCTGTGTAGCATTGTCAGGTGTTGATTTTGCTCTGTGGGTAGAGGACACCACTGAGTATGATCTCAAGTCTAAGACAGCAGTAATTCCCCTGGGATAGAAGTGCAATCTCCGGTGCCACCACCTGGGTTCTGTGGATTAAGGGGCTCACAAAGGAGCAAGTGTACCTGAGTAGTGGGGAAATTTAGGAATAAAACGGATTTAGAGGTGGTAAGTCCCAGGTTTGAGAGGGATTGGACTATTAATAACTAAAAGTGATTTTAGGCTGGGCGCAGTGGTTTAGGCCTGTAATCCCAGCACTTTGGGAGGCCTAGGTGGGCAGATCACAAGATCAGGAGTTCGAGAACAGCTTAGCCAACATGGTGAAACCCCATCTCCAGGCCGGGCGCGGTAGCTCACGCTTCTAATCCCAGCACTTTGGGAGGCCGAGGCAGGCGGATCACGAGGTCAGGAAATCGAGAGCACGGTGAAATCCTGTCTCTATTAAAAATACAAAAAATTAGCCGGGCGTGGTGGCGGGCGCCTGTAGTCCCAGCTACTCTGAGAGGCTGAGGCAGGAGAATGGCATGAACCCGGGAGGCGGAGCTTGCAGTGAGCCGAGATCGCGCCACTGCACGCCAGCCTGGGTGACAGAGCGAGACTCCGTCTCAAAAAAAAAAAAAAAAAAGAAAGAAACCCTATCTCCACTAAAAATACAAAAAATTAGCCGGACGTGGTGGTGGGCATCTGTAATCCCAGCTACTCAGGAGGCTGAGGCAGGAGAATCACTTGAACCCAGGAGGCGGAGGTTGCAGGGAGCCAAGATTGCGCCACTGTGCTCCAGCCGGGTGACAGAGCGAGACTCTGTCTCAAAAAAAAAAAAGTGATTTTACTTTTTGAAATTCTGAAAAGCTACACAAAGATAATTACTACTAATTTGATTCCATTCTCCTTCAGTGCTCTGCCCTAAGAAGAAGGCAGAGCACACTGACAACCCCAGACCTCAGAAGAAGATACCAATCCCTCCATTACCCTCTAAACTGCCACCTGTTAATCTGATTCACCGGGACATTCTGCGGGCCTGGTGCCAACAATTGAAGCTGAGCTCCAAAGGCCAGGTGAGGGCCTAGGCTGGGGTGGTGCTGCTGGGAGGAAGGGTAGGAACCTTATTTGCCTTACTAACTCACTTTTCTATTATCTTAGAAATTGGATGCATATAAGCGCCTGTGTGCCTTTGCCTACCCAAATCAAAAGGTAACTTTTTAAAGGATGGACGTTTCAATGCTTATCCTAATTACCTACTGTAGCCTCAAAAGTGAGTAAAGGAACTGTCTTAGCCTCACCCTGTCCCTCCACCCCTAGTTCTAAGAAAGAACAGTATTTCCCATCCCTACTTTTCTTTTTTTTTTTTTTTTTTTTTTTTTTTTTTTTTTTTTTTTCTGAGAGTGTCTTGCACTGTCACCCAGGCTGTAGTGCAGTGGCACCATCTCGGCTCACTGCAACCTTCACTTCCCGGATTCAAGCAATTCTTTTGCCTCAGCCTCCAGAGTAGCTGGGATTACAGGCGCCTGTCACCACGCCTGGCCGATGTTTGTATTTTTAGTAGAGGTGGGGTTTCGCTATGTTGGTCAGGCTGGTCTCAAACTCCTGACCTTGGGTGATCCACCCACCTCGGCCTCCCAAAGTGCTGGGATTATAGGCACGAGCCACTGTGCCCGGCCAGCAATTTTCTTTTTTTCTATTTCTTTTTCTTTTCTTTTTTTTTTTTTTTTTTTTTTTTTTTTTGAGACAGCCTCCTGTCACTTAGGCTGCAGTGCAGGCTCATTGCAACCTCTGCCTCCCTGGTTCAAGCGATACCCCTGTCTCAGCCGCTGGAGTAGCTGGGATTACAGGCACGAGCCACCATGCCTGGATAATTTTTGTATTTTTAGTAGAGACGGGGTTTCACCGTGTTGGTCAGGCTGGTCTCAAACTCTTGACCTCAAGTGTTTCACCCACCTTGGCCTCCCAAAGCGCTAGGATTACAGACCTGAGCCACTGCGTGGCCAACTGAGCAATTTTCAAGAAGACAGTACATTGTTATTAACTGTGCTGTTACCAACTTGTACAATAGATCTCTTGAACCTAGTCCTCCTGTCTAAGTGAAACTTTGTATTTGAAACTTTGTATTTGATCGAAACTCCTTAACCCTTAGGCCATTTTTGTTAGAATTTTAATCTTTATTTTTATCTTTATAATTTCACCCTTTCTGCAGGATTTTCCTAGCACAGCAAAAGAGGCCAAAATCCGGAAATCATTGCAAAAAAAACTAAAGGTGGAAAAAGGGGAAACGTCCCTGCAAAGTTCTGAGACACATCCTCCTGAAGTGGCTCTTCCCCCTGCAGGGGGCCCGCCTGCCCTGGAACATTCCACTGCTCTCCTTGAGGGAGTTAATACAGTTGTGGTGACAACTTCTGCCCCAGAGGCTTTGCTGGCCTCCTGGGCGAGAATTTCGGCCAGGGCGAGGACGCCAGAGGCAGTGGAATCTCCACAAGAGGCCTCTGGTAAGCACAACATCAAGAGCTTATTCTGGTCCATTGGGGAAATAAGCTTAGTAGATATTAATCCCTGATACATTTTAGGGTATATCAAAATCCCTTTCAGGGCCGGTGATTCCTGGACCCTGCCCACAGAGTTTCTGATTCAGGTCTAGGACAGGACCTGATTGTTTGCATTTCTTTTTTTTTTTTTTTTTTTTTTTTTTTTTCGAGACAGTTTCGCTCTTGCTGCACAGGCTAGAGTGCAGTGGCGCAATCTCGGCTCACTGCAACCTCCACCTCCCGGGTTCAAGCAATTCTCCTGCCTCAGCCTTCCTGAGTAACTGGGATTACAGGCATGTGCCACCATGCCTGGCTAATTTTGTGTTTTTAGTAGAGATGGAGTTTCTCCATGTTGGTCAGGCTGGTCTCGAACTCCCGACCTCCGATGATCCGCCCGCCTTGGCCTTCCAAAGTGCTGGGATTACAGGCGTGAGCCACCGTGCCCGGCGGGAGTTTGCATTTCTAACAGTTTCCCAGGCAGTACTAAGGATGCTGGTCTGGGGATCACAGTTTGAGAACCACTGCTCTAAATTATTGATGGCATCAGAAGGGGATAGCAATCTCATTTTCTTTCTTTACCCTTTCAAGCAATTTAAAGGCAAGGTCTAAAAATTGCCTGCAACGGAGCCCCAGAATGGCATTAATAAGTTATTTAAAATATTTCCCAGTATTTTCATTGTAAAATGGGTAATACCTACCTTATATGTTGTAAGAATTACAGAAAATACAACAAAAGAAGACAAACTGCTTAGCATAATCCAATGTGTGTTAAGCGTTGAGACCCCTGAGCTTATTTCATGAAGCCCTTTCCAGACACTCTGGGTTAGTCTTTCTACCATCTGCCCACCTACAACTATACTACTTCCAACTAGATTTTTAAGTTTTAACAGGAACTGTCTTGTATGCTATTTTTTTTTTTTTTGGAGACAGAGTCTCGCTCTGTCACCCAGGCTAGAGTGCAGTGGCGCCATCTCGGCTCACTGCAAGCACCACCTCCCAGGTTCACACCATTCTCCTGCCTCAGCCTCCTGAGTAGCTGGGACTACAGGCGCCCGCCACCATACCCGGCTAATTTTTTGCATTTTTAGTAGAAACGGGGTTTCACTGTGTTAGCCAGGATGGTCTCGATCTCCTGACCTCGTGATCCGCCCGCCTCGGCCTCCCAAAGTGCTGGGATTACAAGCGTGAACCACTGTGCCCGGCTTGTATGCTTTTCTAAAGCAGAACAGAATAGAGAAGAGGTTAAGTTAGGATTTCAGGGTTCACATCTTGGAGCTGGTCAATCGAGGGTGATGGGCCATAATGCAGTCTTACATCAGTATGTGATCCTGGTGTGTGGGTACCTGTCTCTCTCCTTCGCCAGGTGTCAGGTGGTGTGTGGTCCATGGGAAAAGTCTCCCTGCAGACACAGATGGTTGGGTTCACCTACAGTTTCATGCTGGTCAAGCCTGGGTTCCAGAAAAGCAAGAAGGGAGAGTGAGTGCACTCTTCTTGCTTCCTGCCTCCAATTTTCCACCCCCGCACCTTGAAGACAATATGTTGTGCCCCAAATGTGTTCACAGGTAATTACCTGATGCTTTTCTACAAACTAAAAGTGGGTGCCGGATTTTCAATTGCAGAAAGTTAAGCTATACATTAATCTTAAATAGCCATGTATTTCAAGCTCAAATTGTCAGTAAAGAGTTTCAAGAAAATTATTACTCAGTTAAGTTTATCCCCAGGAAAAAGAAAGCATTTATGTGTCAGGGTTTAATGCTTCTATCTGGAGACACAGAATTCTGGGAGCAACAAACATTATATAATTACTGTATTCAAAGTGTACGCCCTACACAGAAATAATGACTAGCAAAAAACCTCTTTAAGTAGCCTACAGTCTAACAGGGATGGTGGGCATATAAGCACCTAGAATAACATGATGAATATCAAAGAAGAGGTTCCTTAAGGGAAGAATCGACTAGATGGAAAGGAGAGATCAGTAATTTCTCAGCCTGGGAAACATAGCAAGACCATCTCCCACAGGAGGAAGTATGTGAATGTGTGATTGGCTTTTCCTTCTTTGGGATATCCTACTTTTTGCTGTATTTTGATAATCTCTCTATGCCAAGCAAGTTGAAGAGAACTGAGGAGGTCACTTTGGGTAGTCTTTTAATGACATACTTGAGTTTTTGGGAAAGTGATGAAAAGAGCCCAGCCCTCCAAGGCCTCTTGTCCGTGGTTCGCACAAGTCAGGGAACATACTACAGAGGCATGATAACTTGGCTGATGGTCTTCATTCTTGAATGACAGGATCACAGGCTTGCTTGCTACCTATGATCCTAAAGTTGGAAGGGCAATTTCAACAGCATTCCAGCAGCGGGTTTCTTGGCTATTTTTAATATTTCTTCATTCTTTTTAAAAACAAATATTTTATTTGCTTTATAGGAACAAGGTCTTAATAAAAAGCCTCCAATGGGAATAGAATATCAGGAAAAAGGCCACATCTATGGTAATTAATGGCAGAAAAGCTGGAGAGTTGGATTCTGTGGTGTTGCTGACAGGTGAACTCTGGTCCTCTGCACACCTGTTTATGGGCTATGCAGACTGGTGGGGTGGCAGATGTTAGCCTAAGACCCCTAGCAGTGCCTGTTGCTTTGTGAGTGGAGATAGAGACTCTTACATTTAAAAATGGAAAAACATTTCACAAATTACCATAAATTGTAGTTAATATGTAGAAAAACTCATTCATACTGCTTTTTTAAAATAGACGTGACTTCAGCAGCAGCTCTTTTTTGTTGTATTTTGAGACAGTGTCTCACTGTTCCCCAGGCTGGAGTGCAGTGGTGCAATCTCAGTTCAGTGCAATCTCTGCCTCCTGGGTTCAAATGATTCTCCTGCCTCAGCCTCCTGAGTAGCTGGGATTACAGGCACCTGCCACCACACCCAGCTAATTTTTTGTATTTTTAGTAGAGATGGGGTTTCACCATGTTGGCCAGGCTGGTCTCAAACTCCTGGACTCAAGTGATCCACCCTCCTCAGCCTCCCAAAATGCTGGGATTATGGGCATGAGCCCCTGCACCTGACCTTCAACAGCTCTTTTAAGTGAGTTCTTCAGCTGAGCATTGTGAAGGAGTGAAATGGTAGCTGGCTCTTGTGCTCAATTTTTTTCTTCCTCTGAACACTGACTACTTTAGGAGCTGCTTCATTCCAATTGCAGTTGCATAAAACGTAAAGTATTTTAAGGCAAAGAAAGTTTGTTAATTCTCTCCCTCCCCTAAACACGATTTTTAATATTCAAAACAATATTTTTCAAAGTTCTCTTAATAACCTGAGATTTCTATGGTTTGACTCCAGGAAAACACAAGGGACTTTGTCTGTATTATTTCACTTATAATTGTTTTATATATTTCTGGTGTTTAAAATGTTTAAGATTGCTTCCCACTCATAAATACATAATATATTGAACTTAAAATGTGTTTATTAACCGATTCTCCATAAATAAAAATAAAAATAAATTATTTTACATATGTAAAATAATTCATCTGTTGTATTTAGAGAACCATATTCATTACATGCAAATTTTATCATTAGTGTTCTTAACTCAAAAGTAGGAGTAAACCAAAACGTGTGATTTTTCTTTTGTATGACTCATTGATTTGTCAGTTGGTGGTATGGGTTGGATCATTTGTTTTTAAAACTACTTAAGTATGATTGACATACAAAAAGCTGTACATATTTAATGTATCCTATTGTGTAATTTTTGATTTTTTTTGTATACTTCCTAAATTTATGGTACTGCGAGTCTGGGAACAGATCTGTCTTTCACTTATCCTGATTTAATGACAGTTACCAACATTGTTTTGTTATTACAAGTAGGGGATTTTTTTTTTTTTGCCCCTTTAATGAAGATACTAAAAATAATGCACTGGAAGGAGTGGCAGAGTTGGAAAATTTGTAACCATCATAATACAGGTGTAATAGGTTTGGGAAAGAATCCTCAAATGTTAAAGCAAGGGAGGAAAGTTTGTTGAGAAGCAACATGTTCTTCACTCCTGCCCCCCATTGGTTGTTGGTGGTCAGAATTGTTCAGTGTAATAAATAATAGACATTTTTTTTCTTATACTATGTGTATTGTTCGTTTTGTTTCCTTTTTAAACTTCTCCCCTACTTTATTTGGATGGGTCAAGTTTCTATCCTGTTTCCTTTCTATTAATTTGGAAATGTCCTTTGCTTTATGATGCTGCTTGTAGATACCTCCCTGTTTCTAACACATTTCAATAAACTTAAATTTCTCTCTATACAAAATAAATTAATAATTGGAGTCTACCAGTAAGACAGTTTATTTACTCATCTTCCTGCCCCAGCAAGATAAAACCTTAAAGTTATATACTTGCCAAATCACCCTAATTTTCACAGGTCTCCCCCAAAGTTCCTATCAGTCACATTCAGTCCCCCACTCCCTGTCTGCCTGCTATGCTCCCAGAATACTAAGAGGAAGACAGTTGGAGCTATAAACTCCCTATGTCTCAGATGAGTTCCCTGGCAGAGGCATGACATCTTGCTGTTTTGGGGGGAGCTGTGAGAAGAGGTTTATATTCCCAATTTCCCATCTGGATGTTAAGATAACTTGTAAAAATAGGTCTGTGCCCACATTGTATCTGGTGTGGGAAACCTGGAGCCAGCCTTCCAAATTTCTCTTGGCTCCAAAGGGACATGGCAGCTTCCAAGGGTAAATGTTGGTCAGGGCTTCTGAACACATTGTTGATGGAAATCAAATTTCTACATTTTGGCACAATGGGGCTTACTGACATAAAAATTGAAATGTGGCTACAGCCACCTTAACCAAGGATTCCAACTTAGCACCACCAGGAATGTTACAAACTAAAATGTCTTTTCTGATAAGCAATGGGAAGTACACAATATCATTGCCAAAAAGATAATGTAAATCTAATCATGAGGAAACAATTAGTCCTGATTACACCTGTTGTCTCAGGCTAAGTGAGTCTACCTCGCTTTGAATGACACTTAGAGATAGCCATATGTGAAGGGCCACAGGGGCCGGGGCAGTGGCTCGTGCCTGTAATCCCAGCACTCGGGAGACTGAGGCTGGCAGATGACTTGAGCCCAGGAGTTCAAGACCAGCCTGGGCAACATGTTGAAACCCTTTCACCAAAATACAAAAATTAGCCCGCTCTGGTGGCCTTGTGGCCTGTAGTCCCAGCTACTTGGTGGCCGAGATGGCAGGATTGCTTGAGCTGGAGGTCGAGGCTGCAGTGAGCCATGATTGCACAACTGCCGTTCCATCCTGGGCAGCAGAGCAGAGAATCTGCTTCAAAAAAACAAAAAAAAGGGGGCCAGGCGCAGTGGCTCACGCCTGCAATCCCAGCACTTTGGGAGGCCGAGGCGGGCGGATCACGAGGTCAGCAGATCGAGACCATCCTGGCTAACACGGTGAAACCCCGTCTCTACTAAAAATACAAAAAATTACCCGGGCGAGGTGGCGGGCGCCTGTAGTTCCAGCTACGCGGGAGGCTGAGGCAGGAGAATGGCATGAACCCCGGGAGGCGGAGCCTGCAGTGAGCCGAGATCGCGCCATTGCATCCAGCCTGGGTGAAAGAGCGAGACTCCGTCTCAAAAAAAAAAAAAAAAAAATTAGCTGGGCGTCTGCAGTCCCAGCTACTTGGGAGGCTGAGGCAGGAGAATGGGGTGAACCCAGGAGGCGGAGCTTGCAGTGAGTAACGAGAGGACAATCTGTATTCAAATAAAGCTAAAATTGGCAGAGTGCGCTAGCTCACACATGTAATCCCAGCATTTTGGGAGGCCGAGGGGGGTGGATCACCTGAGGTTGAGAGTTCAAGGCCAGCCTGACCAACATGGAGAAACCCTGTCTCTACTAAAAACACAAAAATTAGCCAGGCGTGGTGGCACATGCCTGTAATTCCAGTTACCTGGGAGGCTGAGGCAGGAGAATTGGTTGAATCTGGGAGGCAGAGGTTGTGGTGAGCCAAGATCACGCCATTGCACTCCAGCCTGGGCAACAAAAGCAAAACTCCATCTCAAAAAAAAAAAAAAAAAAAATTATCTGGGTGTGGTAGCACATGCCTATAATCCCAGCTACTTAGGAAGGCTAAGGCTAGAGAGTCACTTGAATCTGGGAGGCGAAGGTTGCAGTGAGCCAAGATTGTGCCTCTGCACTCCAGCCTGGGCAATAGAGTGAGACTCCGTCCCACACACACACAAAAAGGGCCAGGCGTGGTAGCACACACCTGTAATCCCAACAATTTGGGAGGCCCGGGGGGCGGATCATCTGAGATCCGGAGTTTGAGACCAGCCTAGCCAACATAGTGAAACCCTGTCTCTACCAAAAATACAAACTAGCTGAACGTGGTGGCACACACCTGTAATCCCAGCTACTTGGGAGGCGGAGGCAGGAGAATCACTTTAGCCCGGGAGGCACAGGTTGCAGTTAGCCAAGATCCCGCCATTGCACTCCAGCCTGGGCAAAAATAGCGAAACTCCATCTCTAAAAAAAAAAGTTAAGTTTTCCATAAAATGTGACAGTGATTCTCATTTAGTCCCCAAACCAGCATCCATATTAGCCTGGAAGTTTTAAATGCATATTACTTCATCTCAGACCTACTGAATGACACAGGGTGTGGTTCAGCAATGTGTATTCACAAGTCCCGCAGAAGACTGTAAGAATTGCTAATCTCGGCGGCGCGGTGGCTCACGCTTGTAATCCCAGTACTTTGGAAGGCCGAGGCGGGCGGATCACGAGGTCAGGAGATCCAGACCACTGTGAAACCCCGTCTCTACTAAAAAATACAAAAAAAATTAGCCGGGCGTGGTGGCGGGCGCCTGTAGTCCCAGCTACTCGAAGAGGCTGAGGCAGGAGAATGGCGTGAACCCGGGAGGCGGAGAATGGCGTGAACCCGGGAGGCGGAGAATGGCGTGAACCCGGGAGGCGGAGCTTGCAGTGAGCCGAGATGGCGCCACTGCACTCCAGCCTGGGTGAGAGAGCGAGACTCCGTCTCAAAAAAAAAAAAAAAAGAAAAAAAAAGAAAAGAATTGCTAATCTTGGTGATAAAAAGTAAAGCAGGTTTTCCAAAGGGCGGAAGTAATGGGAATTGACTGGAAGAGCCCTAAAGGAATTTTTCTGGTGATAGAAATATTTTCTATCTTGACTGGGGGAATTGGCTAATCATTTATTTTATTTTATTTTATTTTATTTTATTTTATTTATTTCATTTTATTTTGTTTTATTTTATTTTTGACATAGCGTTTCACTCTTGTTGCACAGGCTGGAGTGCAATGGCTCGATCTTGGCTCACCGCAACCTCCGCCTCCCGGGTTCAAGTGATTCTCCTGCCTCAGCCTCCCGAGTAGCTGGGATTACAGGCATGTGCCACCACTCTCTGCTTATTTTTTGTATTTTTAGTAGAGACAGGGTTTCTCCGTGTTGGTCAGGCTGTTCTCGAACTCTCAACCTTAGGTGAACCGCCTGCCTCGGCCTCCCAAAGTGCTGAGATTACAGGTGTGAGCCACCACACCCGGCCTGGCTACTCATTTTTTAAAGCTCATTACAGTGTACACTCAAGATCTGTGCATTTCACTCTAAATTTTATCACAAAGGAGAAAAAATGGTTAGTTTGGAAATTAAAGAGGAAATAGTTTGTGTCACATAACTCTACCCCTAATATTTCTGTACATGTCAGAGCTAGAGATTGAAAGAAGTCTTGTTTATCTCCATGGTAGATGACAAGGAGGAGGACCACAATACATCAGGGGGTTTATAACACCAAGGAGGGTTCTAAAGAGGTAAACAGACTGGACAAGAATTCCTCCCCATTCCAGAAGTCATGCAGCTCTAACTAGAATGCAAAGGTTAAGAACTTTCTACATTCTGCTCTTCCTTCAAACTCCTGTTTCAGGCTGGGTGTGGTAGCTGACGCCTGTAATGATTCTCCTTCCTCAGCCTCCCAAGTAGCTGGGATTACAGGCACCTGCCACCACACGCAGCTAATTTTTTGTATTTTTAGTAGAGATGGGGTTTCACTGTGTTAGCCAGGAGGGTCTCGATCTCCTGACCTCATAATCCGTCTGCCTTGGCCTCCCAAAGTGCTGGGATTGCAGGCGTGAGCCACCAAACCTGGCCTTTTTTTTTTTTTTTTTTTTTTTTTTTTGAAACGGAGTCTCACTCTGTCGCCCTGGCTGGAGTGCAGTGGCGAGGTCTTGGCTCATTGCAACCTCAGCCTCCCAGGTTCAAGCCATTCTCCTGTCTCAGCCTCCTGAGTAGCTGAGATTACAGGCATGTGCCACTGGGCCTGGCTTTTTTTTTTTCTTGAGATGGAGTCTTGCTCTGTTGCCCAAGCTGGAGTGCAATGGCGTGATCTCGGCTCACCATAACCTCTGCCTCCCGGGTTCAAGTGATTCTCCTGACTCAGCCTCCCGAGTAGCTGGGACTACAGGCACACACCACTAGGCCCAGCTAATTTTTGTATTTTTAGTAGAGACGAGGTTTCACTATGTTGGCCAGGCTGGTCTCAAACTCCTGACCTTGTGATCCGCTGGCCTCAGCCTCTCGAAGTGTTGGGATTACAGGCCTGAGCCACCTCGCCCGGCTAGTTTTTGTATTTTTAGTAGAGACGGGGTGCCACCATCTTGGCCAGGCTGGTCTTGAACTCCTGACCTCATGATCCACCCACCTCGGCCTCCCAAAGTGCTGGGATTACAGGCTTTAGCCACTGTGCCTGGCCCCAGTGATCTATTTTTCATTTTAATTATTTGGCTTTTCCGTGATGTTGTAAAAATGTAATGAGTCTGAGTTCTTTAATTTGACATAATGTATTTGAGACTGATACATGTTTTTGCATGTATCATTAGTTTGCTCCTTTTCATTAATAAATAGTGCTATTCTATTTTGTGGAGGTACCACAGTTTGTGAACCCTTCATCACTTGAAGGATATTTGGTTATTTTTAGGTTTTGATGATTACAAATAAGTCTTCTATAAACCTCTCTGTAATTTTTTGTTTGAATATTGAAGTTTCGGCCGGGCGCGGTGGCTCACGCTTGTAATCCCAGCACTTTGGGAGGCCGAGGCGGGCGGATCACGAGGTCAGGAGATCGAGACCACGGTGAAACCCCGTCTCTACTAAAAATACAAAAAATTAGCCGGGCGTGGTGGCGGGCGCCTGTAGTCCCAGCTACTCGGAGAGGCTGAGGCAGGAGAATGGCGTGAACCCAGGAGGCGGAGCTTGCAGTGAGCCGAGATTGCGCCACTGCACTCCAGCCTGGGCGACAGAGCGAGACTCCGTCTCAAAAAAAAAGAAATAGTCACATCAGTCTGTGATAAGTATTTACACCAAATCCTTTACCAGCAGCAAAGAAACAGACATCTGCTATACAACAGAGTTGGGTGGGAAGGGGTTGAAATGTGGAGGTTCAGGCAATATTAATAACCTTAGCATTGGCCGGGTGTGGTGGCTCACACCTGTAATCCCAGCACTTTGGGAGGCCGAGGCAGGCGGATCACCTGAGGTTGGGAGTTCGAGAGCAGCCTAGCCAGCATGGTGAAACCCCATCTCTACTAAAAATAGAAAAATTAGTTGGGTGTGGTGGAAGGCGCCTCTAATCCCAGCTACTCGGGAAGCTGAGGCAGGAGAATCGCTTGAAACCGGGAGGCAGAGCTTGCAGTGAGTGAAAATCACACCATTGCACTCCAGCCTGGGCAACAGAGAGAGACTCTGTCTCAAAAAATAAAAAAAATTGGCCGGGTGAGGTGGCTCACGCTTGTAATCCCAGCACTTTGGGGGGCTGAGTTGGGCGGATGACAAGGTCAGGAGTTCGAGGCCAGCCTGGCCAACACAGTGAAACCCTGTCTCTACCAAAAATACAAAAATTAGCTGGGCATCGTGGCAGGCACCTGTAACCCCAGCTACTCAGGAGGCTGAGGCATGAGAATCATTTGAACCCGGGAGGAGGAGCCAAGATCGTGCCACTGCACTCCAGCCTGGGCGACAGAGCTAGGTTCAGTCTCGGGAAAACAACAACAACAACAGCAACAACAACAAAAACCTCTAGCATTGATTGAGCTTCTCTTCTGAGCCAGACAGAGTGCAAGGCTCTGGGAGACCAAAGGTGATTGAAACCTACCTGGCCATTGCTGTCATAGAACCTGCTAATTGAGGAGATGAAATTACCGTAAGATTCCAAATACATACAGAATTACAGATTCAAATGATTTGGTTTTTGAAGGACTAGAATGAGAGAATGACAAGAGGAATCGCTTTTAGGGTTACTCTTAAGAAATGCATTTAAGCTTAAAGAACAAGGCGTCAGGTGAGTGAAGAGGGACAGAAATAACATTTTTCTTAAAAACTTAAAATAGGCTCGGTGTGGTGGCTCACACCTGTAATCCTTACACTTTGGGAGACCTACGCGGGAGACTGCTTGAGCCCAGGAGACACCAGCTTGGGCAACATAGTGCGAACCCGTCTCTACAAAAAAATAAATTTAGACAGGCGCGGTGGCACTTGCCTGTAGCCATGGCTACTCAGGAGGCTGAGGTGGGAGGATCTCTTGAGCCCAGCAGGGAAAGGCTGTAGTGAGCTGCGGTCGCACCACTGTACTCCAGCCTGGGCAACAGAAGCTAGAACAGACTAAAGGGTAAAGTAAGAACTGGCAACATTCAAATAGGAAACTATTGGAAATTCACACAATTATTTCAAATTTCAAATAATTGAAATAAATTTCAAAATTCAAATAGGAAACTATTGGAAATTCACACAATTATTTCAACAATAACAAACTGTAAGGCCGGGGGCGGTGGCTCACGCTTGTAATCCCAGCACTTGGCACGAGGTCAGGAGATCGAGACCACGGTGAAACCCCGTCTCTACTAAAAAATACAAAAAATTAGCCGGGCGTGGTGGTGGGCGCCTGTAGTCCCAGCTACTCGGAGAGGCTGAGGCAGGAGAATGGCGTGAACCCGGGAGGCGGAGCTTGCAGTGAGCCGAGATCGCGCCACTGGACTCCAGCCTGGGCGACAGAGCAAGACTCCGTCTCAAAAAAAAAAAAAAAAAAAATTGTAAGAAGTAAGAAGTGGAAGCTGAGTGTGATGGCATGTGCCTGTAATCCCAGCTACTCAGGAGGCTGAGGCCCAGCTACTCAGGATTGCTTGAGCCCAGGAGTTCAAGCCCAGCCTGTGTGACATAGTGAGATCCTGTCTCGATAAAATAAATAAATAAAAACAGATGGAGATAACTTATAAAGAAAAATTTAAGGCCTGTTTCAATTTATCACAGACCTTGATTGGATGCTGATTCAAACATTGTTAAAAAAAAAATGAGGGAAGAGAAAAATATGTAAGATAAATGGAGTTTTTTTTTTTTTTTTTGAGATCCACCGCCTGGATTCAAGCAATTCTCCTGCCTCAGCCCCCACTAGTAGCTGGAACTACAGGCGCGTGCCACCATGCCTGGCTAATTTTTGTATTTTTAGTACAGACGGGGTTTCTCCATGCTGGCCAGCTGGTCTCAAACTCCTGACCTCAGGTGATCTACCTGCCTTGGCCTCCCAAAGTGCTGGGATTACAGGCGTGAGCCACGGTGCCCGGCCAGATAATTGGAGTTTTGAATACTGCTGGATATTTGAACATAACATATATTTGAATACTTTGGTAATATTAAATAATGATCTTTAAAATTATGTTTAGATGTAAAAAGGATATCGTAGTTATAGTGGGAACAAAGTATTTTTTCCCCCCTGGATTTATTTGTTTATTTATTGAGACAGCCTCACTGCAGCCTCGGGCTCCTGGGCTGAAGGGATCCTCTGCCCTCAGCACCCTGAGTAGCTAGGACCACAGGCATGTCTCACCACACCCACATGCCTGGTTATTTTATTTTTCTTTTCTTTTTTTTTTTTTTTTTTTTGGTAACAATGAGATCTCACTATGTTGCCCAGGCTGGTCTCATACTCTTGGACTCAAGTGTTCCTACCACCGCGGCCTCCTGAGACATGCTGAGATTACAGGTGTGAGCCACGGCACCGGCCTTTTCCCTGAATTTATGAACGAAATCATAGGCGATCTGGTACTTGTTTCAAAATAACCCATGGAGGAGGAATGGATGGCAATTTAGATGAAACCAGACTGGGTGTAAGTAAATTATTATGGCAAAAAGTAGACATACTTTGGTACATGTTTGAACTTTCCCATAATAAAACATTCTCAAAAAGCTGGGGAAAAAAACCCCAGGAAAACAAATAAGATGATTTTTTTTTTTTGTGACAGAGTCTCTCTCTGTCGCCCAGGCTGGAGTGCAGTGGCATGATCTCGATCTTGGCTCACTGCAACCTCCACCTCCTGGATTCAAGCGATTCTCGTGCCTCAGACTCCCGAGTAGCTAGGATTATTTCTGTTTGTATTGACTACTTCCACAACCGCTAAGCTCTTCCTCAGAATGTATAATCTTCTCTTAAGTTTCCCTAAGCTATTCCAATATAGATTCTTCCCATATATTTTTATAGCTTTTCTTACTCTTTTTTTTTTTTTTTTTTGAGACGGAGTTTCACTCTTGTTGCCCAGGCTGGAGTGCAATGGCACAATCTCGGCTCACCCCAACCTCCGCCTCCCGGGTTCCAGCGATTCTTCTGCCTCAGTCTCCCTAGTAGCTGGGGTTACAGGCATGTGCCACCATGCACGGCAGATTTTTGTATTTTTAGTAGAGACGGGGTTTCGCCATGTTAGCCAGGCTGGTCTTGAACTTCTGACCTCAGGTGATCCGGCGCCTCGGCCTCCCAAAGTGCTGGGATTACAGAAGTGAGCCACCGCGCCCGGCCTAAAATGATTATATTGTAAAAAATGCAGTGAAGAAAACATGGTAATGAAATGGCCTTCCCACTTGAAATCCTGTCCCTACCTAAGGTATTAGGATCAACTCAGGCCATTAGGTCAGTTTTCCTCTAAATTGCCCATTAAAAGCACCAGGGGCCACACCCAACCGGGTAGGCGGAGTGCTTTTCTGGCTGCATCTTAGAGGGCTGCATTCAGCTTCTATCCTGAAAGGGAGGAGCCGGAATTCCAATCATTATCTGCCGCGGACTGCCTGTCTCCAAAGCCCTTTGTTTATGTCCTGATCTAGCTAAGGCTTCTAGACTTCAGGAGTTTAAGAATCATCTGGAGGGCTGGGCGTGGTGGTGCAGGCCTGTAGTCCCACCCACTCCCAAGGCAGCGGAGGGAGGATCAACTTGCGTCTGGGAACTCAGCCAGGAATTCAAGACCAGCCTGGGCAATACAGTGAGGCCCCCTACCCACATCCTCTCCGTCCCCGCAATCCCCTTCCGTCCCAGGTCTCATCTCTACAAAAAATTTAAATATTAGCGGGACGTGGTGGCGCGGGCCTGTAATCCCAACTACTGGAGTGTGGGGGGAGGGGCGGGGGTGGGACGGCATGGGCTGAGGTGGGAAGATCGCTTGAGTCCAGGAGGTCGAGGCTGCAGTGAGCTATGATCATGCCACCAAACTCCAGCCCGTCTAAAAAAATAAAAAGAGAAAAAATTACCTGGAGGGCTTGTGGAAGCACAGATTCCTCAGCCCCTCAGTCCCACCCTCCAGGATCTGATTCAGGATGTCTTGGGTGGTGGGGTGGGGCCTCATAATTTATTTTTCGGATCAGTTCCTCAATAAACTGAAGCTGAGCCTTTTCAGACTACACTTTTTTTCTTTTATAAAATTACTTAACTTTTTTTTTTTTTCATAGAGACGAGGTCTCACTATGTTGCCCAGGCTGGTCTCGAACTTCTGGACTCAAGTAATCCTCCTTCCTCGGCCTCCCAAAGGCCTCCCAAAGGATTATAGGCATGAGCCACCGTGCCAGGTCCAGACAATATTTTGAATGTATTAAATATACTACTAAAACGGACCATGGTCACCCTGGGTCCTGAGATTAATGGACCAAATCATTCTCCCAGGGACAGAGAAAGCCCATTGTAAAGGTACTTGGTGGTCCAGTGCTGCCATATTATTTGTGAATGAAATTTCCTTTAGTTGCTCTGGCTTCTTAGAGTGACCTATGAGAACACCTGCTTCATATTTTGCCACATTCTGTGTCCAACATTAGGCTCCAGCAATTCCTAAGTGCATCCGTTCCTTCTGCCTTCATTACTCCACCACTTGCCTTAGTATTTTGGCTCTTGTTGCTATTCTGAACAGCCAAATCCTTCTCCTCTAACCAGCTCAATATTATGGCAGGCTTAATATTAGTATTTAGAACTAGATCGAAGGGAGATTATGTTATCCAACCCCCACAGTTTAAATCTGGGGTCTTTCAGTGAGTAACATACCCACATGCATAAATCAGGTATAAAATACCTGCCTAAAATGCTCTGAATCTTTTCCATTCCCTTCATAATAAGTAATTTATTACCAATATCGTCTTATAACTGTTCTAAAACATTCTGTTCATTCCATTGGAACTTGTCGGCAAGTGTTTGTCATTTTCAGTTTTCTTTCAAGTTTCACCTATTTTTTTTCTTCTTTCTTTACTTCTTTCACTTGAGACAGAGTCTCGCGAAGCTGGAGTGCAGTGACGCGATCTCGGATCGCTGTAGCCTGCGCCTCCTGGGCTCAAGCAGTCCTCCCACCACCCCCTCCCAAGTAGGTGGGATTACAGGCGCTCGCCACAACGCCCGCCTAATTTTTGTGTTTTTTCGTAGAGATGGGGGTCTCGCCATGTTTCCCAGGCTTATCTTGAACTCCTGTACTCAAGCGATCCACCCCCCTGGGCCTCCCAAAGTGCTGGGATTACAGGCATGAGCCATCGCGCCCGGCCTAATTTTTTAAAAAACATTATCACTGAATGGACAAGACAGGGTATAAAATTGATAAAATTATCCCATTACCAGAAAATGAGGGAGGGGAAAAAGACGAGGAAAGGAAAACAGAGCTCATCTGGGTAACAGGAAGTAGAAGGAGACATTTGCTTATAAAAGGAGAAAGCAGGTTAAGAGAAGTAAACTACCATATCCTTAACATTGCTGTCCTTGCCTTCCCCAGGGTGTTGCTGAAAATGTCAGACGCAAATTTGGATAGCAGCAAGAAGGTAAGTTTCATTCTAATAGAATTACTTTTCTCACAGTCGCTTTTCAGAGTCTTTCTAGGTCCCCCTTATGTTTCTCTTTTACCACAAATCTTCATTCCTAGATGTAAGAAATCTTCATCTTGAAACCTCCTCCTCTTTGCAAATAGATGGTTAGTTTTCTTTCATGTGATTGTGCTTTTATGTGCATTCGGATGAGAGTAAAGAGAAGTAAAATTTTCTCCTCCTAGTCCAAAGGAAAATATTTCTTTGGTAGGAAAGATGAGAAGTGCTGTAGCTGGACAAGAAAAAAGTGGTAAAAATAAATAAATAAATAAAAATGGCATGGAGAATAAGAATATTAGAGAAAAGATAATTAAACATAAAAAATAAAAATTCTTTTAACAGCAAAGGTAAAAAGAAAGTGAAGGCGGTAATGTGGGTAAAGTCATAAAGTGACCAATTGGTTATTTTCTTTAGGAGTAGGAAATATCTACTCCCAGCGGCCTTGGCACCAAATGAGTTTCAAGATTAGGCTTGGGTAGTCCTGGCTTTATGAGAAACTAGAGAAGGTGTCATAGTGTATTTACAGGTGTCACTGTACCCGTCCTCTGGCTAAAGGACTGAATTGGCCAATATTAGCTATATGATTATGGGGAAGTCACATAGCTGCTTTGAGCCCCTACTTTTCTCTATAATAGAGTAATATTCCCTAAATAATGTCAGTGTTATTTTGAAGTAAACTAAGAGTAATGGGAAGCCATTGAAGAGGTTAAATAGGAGACAGGAGTGTGGCATCAGCACTAGAAGAGAATATTGGAATAGAACTGGAATGGAGTTTATTCACCCTTGGATTTGAGAAGAAAAGATAACTTCAGAACCCTACTCAAGCCTGTGTTACTCTATGGCATTGCTCATTTAGTTTCCTCATTTGTAAAGCAGGAAAATTAATAAATTACTACAAGTATACTATGAGAATTAAATTTGAGAAATACAGAACACCTAGCATAGTGCCTGTGTACTGTAGAGAACCAGCAAATGTTAGTTTCTTTCTATCTACCTGCTTTCCTACTTTATCTTTTATTCATCAGATCGTAAAACCAACATTGAATGCCTACTCTGTGTAGACTGCTGTGTTTCTGTGAAAGCAGCAGAGAGTAAAACAGATACACTCTCCTCAGGTCTTGGGGCTGAAACGAGCCCAGTGTGGCTGGAGCTCAGAAAGCTCAGAGGTCATGAGCTGGAGAGGCAGGCAAGGACCAGACTGTTGGAGAATTTGTAAGCTACACAGCTCCGTGAGCTAATTTGAGTTTTGTCATTAACCGGAATAACAATGACAAGCCATTGAAGAATTTTCAACAAGCATGGAACAATCGGTGCAGAAATAGCAGAGTTAGAGTGGATTTGGGGATAACAGGAGGTTATTGCTTGTGCTGTGAAATTTGATAAGGGAATTGGGAATCTTGGGAATCAGGTGATAGAAGATGGAAAGGCAGGAACACATTCCATACAGATTTAGGAGACTTAATGAAAGTATTTTGTGTTTTGGCTGATGAGGAGGAAGGCCCTGAGGGAAATAATTCTCTAAACCCAAGCCCTACCCTTCTATTTTCTCTTTCATTAACACCTACATGTAAATTGGCTTTTGCCCGTTTTTTTTTTTTTTCCATGTTTCCTTTATTTAATAGAGGGTCTGCTAATCAACGTCACATTCAAGGAATCCCAGTAATTCTTTTCTCCATCCACCTACTGTCTTCTCAGTTCCTTATTCATGACTTTTGCCTTGAAAGCAAGCAGTTTAGTTGTACCACATCAAATGAAAATCAGTGACTGACTTCTCTTTCCAGAATTTCTTTGAGGGGGAAGTAGATGATGAGGAAAGTGTGATTTTGACACTGGTGCCAGTTAAAGATGACGCAAATATGGAACAAGTGGAACCAAGCATTTCTTCAACTTCTGATGTCAAACTGGAGAAGCCTAAGAAATACAATCAAGGTATGAGGACAGGGATTGCTCAGTTAGTTACTCCTACAACTCTGGGAAGCCCAGGAAGAAGGAAGATTTGTCTTTCCTATCCTCTGACTATACAACACCCAGCTTAAATCTCACCTTGTTGATCTGTGTTAAGAAATTTTGCAAAATCTCATACTTCTCGCTTGCTAAGCCCAATGTATTGCCATACTTTTATTTATTTATTTATTTTTTGGAGATGGAGTCTCACTGTGTCACCTAGGTTGGAGTGCAGTGGCGCAGTCTTGGCTCACTGCAACCTCTGCCTTCCGAGCTCAAGCGATTCTCCTGCCTCAGCCTTCCAAGTCGCTGGGATTACAGGCATGGGCCACCAAGCCTGGCTAATTTTTGTATTTTTAGTAGAGACGGGCTTTCACCATGTTGTTCAGGCTGGTCTCAAACTCCTGACCTCAAGTGATCTGCCCGCCTCAGCCTCCCAAAGTGCCGGGATTACAGGCATTAGCCACCACGCCTGGCCTGTAGTGCCTTACTTTTAAGACACAAAATAAGCATGGGGAGCGCTTTGGACAGAGAGTGCTCTTCTGGACCACCTCCACATGAGTTCAAATTCCCAACACATAAAGCTCAATCTCCTCTTCTATAAAAACGAGATGAATACATATTTGCCTCCTACAAAGATTAAATAATTTTGAAAAACATCTGGTATTTTGCTTAGCAAGTAATTACTAATAGCAGCTCTTAAAATCATGACCCTATGTATCTGTGCTCAGTGTCTCAATGCTTCCTATAAAAGCATCTAATAAGTGTTTTCTTTCTTTCTTTTTTTTAAATTTTTCTGGAGATGGAGTTTTGTTCTTGTTGCAAAGGCTGGAGTGCAATGATGCAGTCTTGGCTCACTGCAACCTCCACCTCCTGGGTTCAAGCGATTCTCCTGCCTCAGCCTCCCTAGTACCTGTAATTACAGGCACCCACCACCACGCCCAGCCAATTTTTGTATTTTTAGTAGAGATGGAGTTTTGCCACGTTGGCCAGGCTGGCCTCAAACTCCTGACCTCAGGTGATCCACCCGCCTTGGCCTCCCAAAGTGCTGCGATTACAGGCGTGAGCCACTGCGACCGGCCCAAATCAGTATTTTCAGAAGGATTTTATCTTCTAGGCCAATAATGATTTCAAGATGAAGTAAATAATGATGGGTTACAGTAAGCAGAGTGAGGTGAAATGCGGAGCTGTAGAGAAAAATGATTCAGGCTGACAGAATAATGTGGACCATTGTTGATTGGGGATAGACAATGTGGTGGTTTCTTTGATTTCTATAGGAAGAGCTGATATTTTGTGATCCAAAATCTAGACATTTTGGAGGATAAATCCATAATGTTCTATTCAGCTGGTTGTTGAGGGCAACATAAAATAACAGGCTGCTATATGTAGCATAAAAGAAACGTGGAATTTAGAATCCAAACATAGGTTTGAGGCCGGGCATGATGGCTTACACCTATAATCCCAGTGCTTTGGGAGGCCGAGGAGGGCTGATCACTTGAGGCCAGGAGTTCAAGACCAACCTGGCCAACATGGAAAAACCCTGTCTCTACAAAAAATACAAACATTATCCAGGCATGGTGGCACATGCCTGTAGTCCCGGCTACTCAGGAGGCTGAGGCATGATAATCACTTGAACCTGGAAGGTGGAGGTTGCAGTGAGCCGAGATCGCACCACGACACTCCAGCATAGGTGACAGAGCGAGACCCTGTCTCAAAACAAAACCAAGCCAGGTGCAGTGGCTCATGCCTGTAATCCCAGCACTTTGGGAGGCCAAGGAGGGCAGATCACAAGGTCAGGTGTTCGAGACAAACCTGGCCAACATAGTGAAACACTGTCTTTACTAAAAATACAAATATTAGCTGGGCATGGTGGCGCGTGCCTGTAGTCCCACCTACTCGGGAGGCTGAGGCAGGAGAGTTGCTTGTACCTGGGAGGCGGAGGTTGCAGTGAGCTGAGATCGTGCCACTGCACTCCAGCCTGGGCAACAGAGCAAGACTCCGTCTCAAAAAAAAAAAAAAAAAACCCACATAGGTTTGAGTCCCAGGTCTGCTATTATAATGGGCAAGTCTTTAAATACCTGAATCTGTTACCTCTTTTTTTTTTTTTTTTGAGACAGAGTCTCACTGTGTTGCCCAGGCTGGAGTGCAGTGGCGCGATCTCAGCTCGCTGCCGCCTCCACCTCCTGGGTTCAAGCAATTCTGCCTCAGCCTCCTGAGTAGCTGGAGCTGGGATTGCAGGTGTGCACCACCATGCCCAGGTAATTTTTCTTTTTCTTTTTTTTTTTTTTTTTTGAGACGGAGTCTCGCCGTCTCCCAGGCTGGAGTGCAGTGGCGCGATCTTGGCTCACTGCAGGCTCCGCCCCCCAGGGTTCACGCCATTCTCCTGCCTCAGCCTCCTGAGTAGCTGGGACTACAGGCGCCCGCCACCTCACCTGGCTAATTTTTTGTATTTTTAGTAGAGACGGGGTTTCACCATGTTGGTTAGGCTGATCTTGATCTCCTGACCTCGTGATCCGCCCGCCTCGGCCTCCCAAAGTGCTGGGATTACAGGCGTGAGCCACTGCACCCGCTCGCCCAGGTAATTTTTCTTTTTTTTTTTTCTTTTTTTTTTTTTTTGAGACGGAGTTTCACTCTTGTTGCCCAGGCTGGAGTGCAATGGTGCGATCTCGGCTCACCGCAACCTCCGCCTCCCAGGTTCAAGCGATTCTCCTGCCTCAGCCTCCCTAGTAGCTGGGATTACAGGCATGTGCCACCATGCCTGACTAATTGTGTATTTTTTTTTTTTTTTTTTTTAGTAGAGACGGGGTTTCTCCATATTGGTCAGGCTGGTCTCGAACTCCCGACCTCAGGTGATCCACCCGCCTCGGCCTCCCGAAGTGCTGGGATTACAGGCATGAGCCACCGTGCCTGGCCATATGCCTGGGTAATTTTTCTATTTTTAGTAGAGACGGGGTTTTACCATGTTGGCCGGGCTGGTCTCGATCTCCTGACCTCAAGTGATTTGGGCAAATTTGCCTCAGCCTCCCAAAGTTCTGGGATTACAGGTGTGAGCCACCGCACCCGGCCTTGTTACCTCATTTTTAATATGAGAAATAAAAATTGATATGTGTATATGCAAATTGGGTTGTGAGAAATGTGAAAAGATCTTTGTAAAATTTTTTTTTTTTTTTTTTTTGAGACAAGACGGAGTCTTGTTCTGTTGCCCAGGCTGGAGTGCAGTGGCATGATCTTGGCTCACTGCAAACTCCACCTCCCGGGTTCATGCCATTCTCCTGCCTCAGCCTCCCGAGTAGCTGGGACTACAGGCGCCCACCAGCACGCCTGGCTAAGTTTTTTGTATTACTTTAGTAGAGACGGGGTTTCACTGTGTTAGCCAGGATGGTCTCAATCTCCTGACGTCGTGATCTGCCCTCCTCAGCCTCCCAAAGTGCTGGGATTACAGGCATGAGCCACCATGCCCAGCCCTAGATCTTTGTAAAATTTTGAAAGAATCTTGCCAACTTTAAATTATTACTACTTTGGTTCCATTCTTGTCTTAGGTCATCTACTTCAAACAAATGAACAATTTACAGCTCCACAAAAAGCTAGATGCAAAATACCAGCCCTTCCCTTGCCGACCATTTTGCCTCCCATTAATAAGGTGTGTCGGGACACTTTGCGGGACTGGTGTCAACAACTCGGTTTGAGTACTAATGGCAAGGTTAGTACACTTGGGTGAATATCTGCTGCTGGGAATAATTATGGGAGTCTTTGTCAACTTTTAACTCAATCTCTCTCATTTCCTAAGAAAATCGAAGTTTATCTGAGGCTCCATAGGCATGCTTACCCTGAACAACGGCAAGTAAGTAATGAGTGTGTTGATGGTGTGAAGGTGGGTTCTGATCATGATTCATCCGGTCCCTACCGTCGCACCATTTCTATATGTTGTACCTCTAAGGTGGGGTTTCTTCACTGTGGCATTATTGACATTTCGGAACAAACAATTTTTTGTTTGTTTTGGGGCCTGCCCTGTACATTGTAGGATGTTTTGCAGCATCCCCAGCCTCTACCAACTGGATGCCAGTAGCAACCTTTCCTCCCCCCGCACAGTTTCAACAACCCAAAATTTCTCCCAGTGGAGAATTTGCAGTTTATGGGAACTAATATTCCGAAACCCTTCCCACATTGACATACATGTTCAGGTCAGTACAAAGAATAATATAAAATTGTCGCCGGGCGCGGTGGCTCACGCCTGTAATCCCAGCACTTTGGGAGGCTAAGGCGGGCGGATCACGAGGTCAGGAGATCGAGACCATCCTGGCTAACATGGTGAAACCCCGTCTCTACTAAAAATACAAAAAATCAGCTGGGCATGGTGGCAGGCGCCTGTAGTCCCAGCTACTCGGGAGGCTGAGGCAGGAGAATGGCGTGAACCCCGGGGGGCGGAGCTTGTAGTGAGCCGAGATCGCGCCACTGCACTCCAGCCTGGGCGACAGAGCGAGACTCCGTCTCAAAAAAAAAAAAAAAAAAAAAAAAAAAAAAAAAAAAAAAAATGGCTGGGCGTGGTGGCTCATGCCTGTAATCCCAGCACTTTGGGAGGCCGAGGCGGGTGGATTACCTGAGGTCGGGAGTTTGAGACTAGCCTGACCAACATGGAGAAACCCCGTCTCTACTAAAAATACAAAATTAGCCGGACGTGGTAGCACATGCCTATAATCCCAGCTACTAGGGAGGCTGAGGCAGGAGAATAGCTTGAACCTGGGAGGCAGAGGTTGCGGTGAGCCGAGTTCGTGCCATTGCACTCCAGCCTGGGCAACAAAAGCGAAACAACGTCTCAAAAAAAAAAGAATAATAAAATTGACCCAAACGTCCTTACAGCCCTAGTGGTTTACTGAATACTCATCATGAATTTCATTTGCAGGATATGCCTGAAATGTCACAAGAGACCAGATTACAGCGATGTTCGAGGAAACGCAAGGCAGTGACCAAGAGAGCAAGGCTTCAGAAAAGTTATGAGATGAATGAGATAGCAGAAGAGACTAATACAGTTGAAGTGATAACTTCAGCACCGGGAGCCATGTTGGCATCATGGGCAAGAATTGCTGCAAGAGCTGTTCAGCCTAAGGCTTTGAATTCATGTTCCATTCCTGTTTCTGTTGAGGCCTTTTTGATGCAAGCCTCTGGTAAGATCAACCTTAAAGTGTGAGTCCCACTCCAGAGGACAAGGTTAACTTTTATTAGTCCAAGACTGAAACGTGGTCAAAGGGAAGGCATTTGCTAAAATATCTGAAGATTAGAAATTGGATTCACATAGGACATCTCTCTTCCATCCATCATATTGATGGATAGTCATGTTTTGTCTGGATGGGTCTCTAAGTGAGGTGACTGAGTAGTGGCCCTTTTCCATCACTAAGCAGATTTCCAAGGTGGGAAGAAAGCATAACCTGATCATCTTGGACCACAGTCTGAGGTCTTCTCCTTTTCTTTCTCTCTTCCTTAAGGCATTTATGACATAGTGAATAAGAGGAATGTGTTGGTTCAAATTCTTGCTTTACCATTTCCTGGATATGTGACATTGACAAGTTACTTACTTTAAGCCTTAGTATCCTGTTCTTTTTTTTTTTTTAGATGGAGTTTTGCTCTTGTTGCCCAGGCTGGAGTGCAGTGGCGTGATCTTGGCTCACTGCAACCTCTGCCTCCCAGGTTCGAGCAATTCTCCTGCCTCAGCCTCCCGAGTAGCTGGGATTACAGGCACCTGCCACCACGCCCAGCTAATTTTTTGTATTTTTAGTAGAGACGGGGTTTCACTATGTTGGCCAGGCTGGTCTCAAACTCCTGACCTCAGGCAATCCACCTGCCTCGGCCTCCCAAAGTGCTGGGATTACAGGCGTGAGCCACCACTCCTGGCCAAGTATCCTGTTCTATAAGATGAAGATTTACATATTTCATAGAATAGTAGTGGCTGAGCTTGATGGCTCACGCCTGTATGCCCAGCACTTTGGGAGGCCGAGATGGGAGGATTGCTAGAGCTCATGAGTTAGAGACCAGCCTGGGTAACATGGTGAAATCCCCTGTCAACAAAAAATATGAAAAAAAGCCGGGCATGGTGGTGTGTGCCTCTAGTCCCAGCTACTCAGGAGGCTGGGGTGGGAGAGTGGCTTGAGCCCAGAAGGTAGAGGTTGCAGTGAGCTGAGATTGTGCCATGGCACTCCGGCCTGACAGACAGATCCAGACTCTTTCTTTAAAAAAAAACCTTGGCCCGGCACAGTGGCTCACGCTTTTTTAATCCCAGCACTTTGAGAGGCCGAGGCACGTGAATCACCTGAGGTCACAGGTTCAAGCGATTCTCTTGCCTCAGCTTCCTGAGTAGCTGGGATTATAGTCATGTGCCACCACGCCTGGCTAATTTTGTTTTTTTTTTGTTTGTTTGTTTGTTTTTAAGTAGAAACAAGGTTTCTCCATGTTGGTCAGGCTGGTCTTGAACTCCCAACCTCAGGTGATCCGCCTGCCTTGGCCTCCTAAAGTGCTGGGATTACAGGCGTGAGCCACCGCGCCTGGCACCCTCTAAGAAATGTTGAGGATAACTTAACTCCACTTTTCTCCAACTCCTGCTCTTCTTTGCTTGCTATTGCTTTTATTTCCAGGGTCTGCTATCTCAAGTCACCTTCCTTTTTGGCTCGAATCCTTTTCTTCCTCCCCCATTTTCCCATTTCCAGAAGTATTCTAGATCCTATTTTACTCCAGCTAACTAGTATGGTAGGGCACATTATTCATCATACAAGGAAACCAGCCAGAAGGAAGACCTGAAGCTGAAATCGGCATATCCTCTGCTCTTCAAGCTACATTCCTTTATGTGGGGACAGTGGGCAACTTTTAATATTCGTGCAAAGGCATTGTCCAGCCATAAAGCTGTGTGCCTGGGGGCACTGCCTTCCCAAAGATGACACCTCTTTCTAATTTTTATTAATATGCTGTATGAGTTACTGTTATCCCACAGTGACTTATCATTTTATATTTCTCTTCATTCTGCAATTGCTAAGCATCTGCTGTGGTCCAGAGGTATGTCTAGCTGCTGGGTATATACTGTGCTAAACACACACATGTTCTCTTGTTTTACAGTCTAATCAGGGAGCTATCACACTACATACACTGCTTATTTACAGATATGTAAGTTCACTGTGTCTGCTCCTTTCCCTCAATTGCAGACGTTCCATAAGCGTACCACTTATTTTCTTGCAAATATCCCGTCTCCCTGATTAAATTGTTCCTTACACTTTTAAACAGACACTTGTCTGTTTCCTGTAGCTGAGGCAGTACAATGTAGTGGTTAGGTAAATGGGCTGTAGGTCTTTCAGAATACTGACTTTCTCTGAATTTCAGACGTTCCATAAGTGTACTGCTTGTTTTCTTGCAAATATCACGTCTCCTTACTTAAATTGTTCCTTACATTTTTTTTTTTTTTTTTTTTTGAGACAGAGTTTCACTCTTGTTGCCCAAGCTGGAGTGCAATGGCACGATCTCAGCTCACTGCAACCTCCGCCTGAGTTCAGGCGATTCTCCTGCCTCAGCCTCCTGAGTAGCTGGGATTGCAGGCGTGTGCCACCACACCCAGCTAATTTTGTATTTTTAGTAGAGATGGGGTTTCACCATTTTGGTCAGGCTGCTCTCGAACTCCTGACCTCAGGTGATCCACCCACCTAGGCCTCCCAAAGTGCTGGGATTACAGGCGTGAGCCACCACGCCCAGCCTGTTCCTTACACTTTTAAACAGACGCTTGTCTGTTTCCTATGGCTGAGGCAGTACAATGTAGTGGTTAGGTAAATGGGCTATAAGTCAGTCAGAATACCAGGATCCATGATTTGGCTCTGAGTAACTTACGATATTTAACACCATAAGCTTCAGTTATCTCACCTGTGAGTAAGAAATAAGAAAAGCAAATAGAAGGTAAATGTTAATAGTGTACTTAAGAGTAAATGTATTAATACACGTAAATCACCTAGCAAAATACTGGACACAAAGCAAGCATTTCAGAATGGCAACCATTATTTTTTATTTTATTTTATATTATTTTATTTTATTATTATTATTATTATTATTATTATTTTTTTTTTTTTGAGACGGAGTCTCGCTCTCTCACCCAGGCTGGAGTGCAGTGGCGCGATCTCGGCTCACTGCAAGCTCCGCCTCCCGGGTTCACGCCATTCTCCTGCCTCAGCCTCTCCGAGTAGCTGGGACTACAGGCGCCCGCCACCACGCCCGGCTAATTTTTTGTATTTTTAGTAGAGACAGGGTTTCACCGTGGTCTCGATCTCCTGACCTCGTGATCCGCCCGCCTCGGCCTCCCAAAGTGCTGGGATTACAAGCGTAAGCCACCGCGCCCGGCCTTTTATTATTATTTTTTGAGACAGAGTTTTGCTCTTGTCACCCAGGCTGGAGTGCAGGGGCATGATCTTGGCTCACCACAACCCCTGCCTTCCAGGTTCAAGCAATTCTCCTGCCTCAGCCTCCCGAGTAGCTGGGATTACAGGCATGCGCCACCACGCCCAGCTAATTTTGCATTTTTAGTAGAGATGAGGTTTCTCCATGTTGGTCAGGCTAGTCTCAAACTCCCCATCTTAGGTGATCCTCCCACCTCAACCTCCCAAAGTGCTGCGATTACAGGCATGAGCCACCGCACTTAGCCGGCAGCGATTATTATTCTTTGGGTTATGTAACTTGTGAAATTAGATCATAGTGTTATGTGGTCTACATTTTCATGCATCTCATTCAATTGATTTGTGAGCAGACTATAAGAGCAAATTCAAGAGTGACTTGCTGAGAGGTTGTGTTGGGGTGCTGTCTTGATTTTTGCTGTCTATATTTGTTTTTCCTTTCCAGGCGTCAGGTGGTGTGTGGTCCATGGCAGACTTCTCTCGGCAGACACAAAGGGTTGGGTACGCCTGCAGTTTCATGCAGGTCAGGCCTGGGTGCCTACCACTCACAGGAGGATGATTTCTCTCTTCTTGTTACCTGCCTGCATTTTCCCATCCCCAGGCATAGAAGATAATATGTTATGCCCCGACTGTGCTAAGAGGTAACTCTTATGTATCTCATTAAGCATGGCACACAGAAAAGTAGGTGTATAGATGGATTTCTAAATAATTTAACAGTAGAAAGCAGAGGACAAACATGCTGTCTTCTTAATTTGCCACATAGATCAGGCAAAAATAGGACGCAAAAAGAACTCACTAGTGGATTACAACTCAATAAATGTGGCTAGTTCTTTTTTTTTTTTTTGAGATGGAGTTTTGCTCTTCTCACCCAGGCTGCAGGGCAGTGGCATGATCTCAGCTCACTGCAACCTCTGCCTCCTGGGTTCAAGCGATTCTCCTGCTTCAGCCTCCCGAATAGCTGGGATTACAGGCGTGCACCACCACGCCCAGCTAATTTTTGTATTTTTAGTAGAGACGGTTTCAGCATGTTGGTCAGGCTGGTTTCAAACTCCTGACCTCATGATCCGCCTGCCTTGGCCTCCCAAAGTGCTGGGATAACAGGTGTGAGCCACCGTGCCCAGCTAATTTTTGTATTTTTTGTAGAGACAGGGTTTCAGTATGTTGGCCAGGCTGGTCTCGAGCTCCTGACCTCAGGTGATCCACCCACCTTGGCCTCCCAAAGTACTGGTATTACATGTATGAGCCACCGCGCCCTGCCTAAATGTGGCTAGTTCTTAGCAGCCTTAACAAAGCATCTGACAAGTCAGGACCTGATTTCTGTCTCAATTTTAGAGACTTGTTCTAAAGGGAAAAAACACACATTTGAGTTTTCACTACATGTCAGATACTCACCTCGGAATGCAAAAACAAAGTCCATCTAGCTTACTCAACTAAAAATGAGTAAGAAGGCTGGGCACGGTGGCTCAAGCCTGTAATCCCAGCAGTTTGGGAGGCCGAGGCGGGTGGATCACCTGAGGTCGGGAGTTCGAGACCAGCCTGACCAATATGGAGAAACCCCGTCTCTACTAAAAATTCAAAATTAGCCGGGCTTGGTGGCACATGCCTGTAATCCTAGCTACTAGGGAGACTGAGGCAGAAGAATCGCTTGAACCCGGGAGGTGGAGGTTGCGGTGAGCCGAGATTGCGCCATTGCACTCTAGCCTGGGCAACAAGAGCGAAACTCCGTCTCAAAAAAAAAAAAAAAGAGTAAGAGAAGCTATGAAAATATATGGGAAGAATCTATATTGGAATAGCTTAGGGAAACTTAAGAGAAGATTACATGTTCTGAGGAAGAGCTTAGCAGTTGTGGAAGCAGTCAATACAAACAGGGAAATAAAGAATATGATGGCCAGCTGCAGTGGTTCACGCCTGTATTCCCAGCACTTGGGGAGGCCGAGGTGGGCAGATCATCTGAGGTTAGGACTTCAAGACCAGCCTGGCCAACATGGTGAAACCCTTTCTCTACTAAAAATAAATAAAAGAATATAATATACTTAGAAACTGCCAATTAGTCAATGTAATTGAAGCTTATATTGACAAATGAGTGTGGGGAGTGGAGGAGCAGACCATGAAAGATTTTATGTCTACATTATCCTGTAGGTCCTTATCTCTCAGTAACTTTTGGGGCACGGACTTGTTTGAGAATATAATGATAACTACGTGCTCTCCAGGAAAATATACATGCATATAAACACTGCTTTAGACTATAGAATTCCCGATGCCCATCCATGAGTAAAAATTTCAGCTTTTGGTGATAAAATTGGGTGGAAGTGAGATGAGAGAGGTGTGGAGATAAATTAAGGGCTTTTTTTTTTTTTTGTAAGTGGGCTAAATCGGCTCACACCTGTAATCCCAGCACTTTGGGAGGCCGAGGCGGGCGGATCACGAGGTCAGGAGTTTGAGACCAGCCTGACCAATATGATGAAACCCCGTCTCTACTAAAAACACAAAAATCAGCCGGGCGTAGTGGCATGTGCCTGTAATCCCAGCTACTCAGGAGGCTGAGCCAGGAGAATCACTTGAATATGGGAGGCGGAGGTTGCAGTGAGCCGAGATCGCACCACTGCTCTCCAGCTTGGGCAACAGGAGCGAAACTCCATCTCAAAAAAAAAAAAAAAGAAAAAAAAAAAAGAAAGTGGGCTAAATCTTGTAACAGAATAGATGGGAGTATAAATAAGAGATTAGTAATTCAGGAAAGAGATAATTCATTACGCTGACAAAGCATTTAAGGAGGAATGAGACAAATGTAAGATGTAGGAGTAAAGAGAACGAGATGCTGTCTTAGAAGTGGAGGAAACAGGCCGGGCGCGGTGGCTCACGCTTGTAATCCCAGCACTTTGGGAGGCTGAGGCGGGCGGATCAAGAGGTCAGGAGATCGAGACCACGGTGAAACCCCGTCTCTAAGAATACAAAAAAAATTAGCCGGGCGTGGTGGCGGGCACCTGTAGTCCCAGCTACTCGGAGAGGCTGAGGCAGGAGAATGGCGTGAACCCGGGAGGCGGAACTTGCAGTGAGCCGAGATTGCACTCCAGCCTGGGCGACAGAGTGAGATTCCGTCTCAAAAAAAAAAGAAGTGGAGGAAACATAGAAGTCCAATTCAGTGGAGAAGAATCTGTGGTATTTGGGACAAGTTCTAGAGTTCTGAGAGAAGTATGAGTTAGAGCTAAACATCTTTGGGAGTCATCAGCACATACATTGTGGATAAGAGTGTGTAGGAAGGAACTGAGGGAGGAACCCTAAAGATAATCAGTGTATCAGTGGAAGGTGGACAGTGAAGACAGAACACAGTTAGAGGTTAGCAGATGAGTGAGTAAAGGGAGCAACGGACAGAGTCTTAGAAGGAAGAAATGGTTGGCAGTGAGATGGCCATGTAAGGTAATGATGAATGTGGTGCTCTTGGGACTGGCTGTTTAGGACACTGCTGATGGCCTTTTTGAGAGTAGATTGAGAGGATCAGTAGAAGCCAAAATATGATTGCAGTAACTTAGAGTAGAACATGTGCAGAACTAGAAGCAGGACATATTGATCACCTTCATTAGCTGAGCCTGGCAGGAAGACAGAGCAGTTAGTTGAGGCAGTAACCTCAAGGGAGGTTCCTTTCTTTTCGTCTCTCTCTGTCTCTTTCTTTCTCTCTTTTCCCTCCCTCATTAACTCGCGTCATTCTTCCCTTCTTCCCTTTTTTCTTCTTTCTTTCTCTCTTTTCCTTTTAAATTTTTTTTTTTTTTCTTGAGATGGAGTCTGGCTCTGTCACCCAGGCTGGAGTGCAGTGGCATGATCTCCACTCACTGTAACCTCTGCCTCCCGGGTTCAAGCGATTCTCCTGCCTCAGCCTCTGGAGTAGCTGGGATTACAGGCATGCGCCACCACGCCCAGCTAATTATTGTATTTTTAGTGGAGACGGTTTCACCATGTTGACCAGGCTGGTCTGGAACGCCTGACCTCAAGTGATCCACTCGCCTCAGCCTCCCAAAGTGCTAGGATTACAGGCGTGAGCCACCGCACCCAGCTTTAAATTTTTTTTTAATGAAAAAACCATAAGCATTTATGAATGGGGAGGAGCTGCATGAAGAGAGGGGAATGGAGAGTATAAAGATGAAGGAAGCCGGGCATGGTGGCTCACGCCTGCAGTCCCAGCACTTTGGGAGGCCAAGGTAGGCAGATCACTTGAGCTTAGGAGTTCGAAACTGGCCTGAGAAACATAGTGAAACCCTGTCTCTATAAAAAAAAAAATTAGCCAGGTGTGGTGGCATGCACCTGTGGTCCCAGCTACTGGGAAGGCAGAGGTGAGAGGATCGCCTCAGCCCTGGAAGTCAAGGCTGCAGTGAACTGTGATAATGCCACTGCATTCCAGCCTGGGCAGCAGAATGAGAACCTGTCTACAAAAAAAAAAAAAAAAGGAAGTGAGATCCACTGTAGTATGTGGAATGTGAGCCCTGAGAATAAGTGAACAACCCTTTTCCTTTATTTACTACATAAAGTCTTTTTGTGCACCATTCCTAGGTTTTAGGGCAAATGACTCAGGAACTCCAGAAGTGCATTTTTTTTTTTTTTTTTTTTTTTTGAGACTGAGTCTCGGTCTGTCACCCAGGCTGAAGTTCAGCGGCTTGATCTCTCGGCTCACTGCAACCCCTGCCTCCCAGGCTCAAACAATTATCTGGTCTCAGCCTCCTGAGTAGCTGGGACTACAGGCCTGTGCCACCACGCCCGGCTAATTTTTGTAATTTTAGCAGAAATGGGGTTTCACCATATTGGTCAGGCTGGCCTCAAACTCCTGACTTCAGGTGATCTGCCCTCCTCAGCCTCCCACAGTGCTAGGATTACAGGTGTGAGCCACCACACCCGGCCCAGGAGTGCATGCTTTATTTTATTGGTCATTTTAAAGGGATTGGTATGGGATGGTTTATCTTGCTGTAGCAATTTTTCACAGTTCTTTTCTACTTGCCTTACAGGAATAAGAAGATGATGAAAAAATTAATGACAGTAGAGAAGTAGCAGCAACCTGTTTGAATACAGTGTAAGAGACCAGAATATGCCACCTCAAAATAAGTATTGTTTTGATTTGAAGGCAATTGAAGAGTCACATACAAGAGAAACTCTGTGCCTTCCCACTATTCACTAAAAAACAGGACATAAATGTATCAAAGTCTCTTGTCCGCTATCTACCAGGAAGTATAAATGGTGGCGCGCCTGTAGATGACTTGCATCCCAATCATTTGCTGTGCTGTGTCCTGACCATCCTTGGTATCTCCTGATGCCTTGAGTACTGACTTACTAAATAGTTAGCTGTACAGAATACAATTTGGTTTTGTTTTAATTAATGGACTCTTTTTTGAAAATGAAAACTTGAGGGAAAAGTATAGGGTTCCCATGTATTCCCATGTACACGGTGCTTCACACCCCTCCAGTTTCCTCTGTTACTAACTTGCATTAGTGTGCTACATTTTTTACAATTGATGAGGCAGGGCTGGGCGTGGTGGTGGTCACCTGTAGTCCCAGCTACCGGGGAGGCTAAGTCAGGAGGATCACTTGCACCCAGGAGGAGTCCAAGGTTGTAGTGCTCTGTGATCGCACCTGTGAATTGCCACTGCACTCCAGCCTGGGCAACACAGTCTCTAAAAAAAAAAAAAGCTAATGAGTCAATATTGATACACTATTCGTTTTTCTTTTTCTTTTTTTTTTTGAGACGGGGTCTCATTCTTGTTGCCCAGGCTGGAGTACAATGATGAGATCTCGGCTCACTGCAACCCCTGCCTCCCAGGTTCAAGCAATTCTCCTGCCTCAGCCTCCCAAGTAGCTGGGATTACAGGTGCACACCACCACGCCCAGCTAATTTTTCTGGATTTTTAGTAGAGACGGGGTTTTACCATATTGGCCAGGCTTGTCTCGAACTCCTAATCTTGGGATCCACTCGCCCCAGCTTCCCAAAGTGCTGGGATTACAGGTGTGAGCCACCGCACCTGGCCCCCAGCCAATTTTTTTTTTTTTTCTGTATGTTTAGTAGAGTCAGGATTTCACCATTTTGGCCAGGCTGTTCTTGAACTCCTGACCTCAGGTAATCCACCCGCCTTGGCCTCCCAGTGCTGGGATTACAGGCGTGTGCCACTGTGCCCGGCCTCTTTTTCTTTTTTTAAAATTTGTTTATTTTTGAGACAGAGTCTGGCTCTGTCACCCAGGCTGGAATGCAGTGGCACGATCTCAGGTCACTGCAACCTCCGCCTTCCATGTTCAAGCCATCCTCTCCCCTAAGCCTCCCAAGTAGCTGGGACTACAGACACATACCATTATGCCCGGCTAATTTTTTTAAATTTTTGGTAGAGGCTGGGTTTCACCATGTTGCTCAGGCGAACAGCCTGATTCAAGACCATTGAACTCCTGAGCTCAAGCAATCCACCCGCCTCAGCCTTCCAAAGTGCAGGGATTACAGGCATGAGCCACTGTGCCTGGCTATTTTTTTATTATTATTATTATTATTTTTATACCTAGTCATACTTTATCACCAGGCTGGAGTGCAGTGACGCCGATCTCAGCTCACTGGAACCTCCGCCTCCCAGGTTCAAGCGATTCTCCTGCCTCAGCCTTCCGAGTAGCTGGGATTACAGGCACCCGCCACTATGCCCAGCTAATTTTTTGTATTTTTTTAGTAGAGATAGGGTTTCACCATGTTGGCCAGGCTGGTCTTGAACTCCTGACATTGTGATTCGCCCGCCTTGGCCTCCCAAAGGGCTGGGATTACAGGAGTGAGCCACCGTGCCCGGCTGTTTTATTATTTTTTTATAGAGATGGGGTCTCACCATGTTTCCCAGGCTAGTCAAACTTCTGGGCTCCAGCAGTCCTCCCACCTCAGGCTCCCCGAGTTCTGGGATTACAGGTGTGAGCCTCTACATCCAGCGGATACCTTATTATTAACTAAACTCTATAGTTTTATATTAGGTTTTATTATTCGTGTTGTACATTCTATGGTTTTGACAAATGTAAAATGACATTTATCCAACATAGTGTCATACAGAATAGTTTCACCACCTTAGAAATCCCTTCTGTTACACCAGTTCATCCCTCCCTGCAAGCCCATACACTGGAAACCATAGAGCTTTTATTGTTGCCCTAGCATTGCCTTTTTTTTTGGCTCAGTCACCCAGGCTGGAGTGCGATGGTGCAATCAGCCCATTGCAGCCTTGAACTCCTAGGCTCGAGGATCCTCCTTGCCCAGCCTTCCGAGACACTGGGACTACAGGTGTGTGCCACCGTAGCCAGCTACTTTTATTTTTTAATTTTTAGTAGAGACGGGTCTCACTGTGTTGGCGAGAGTGGTCTCAAACTTCTGGCCTCAAGCCATCCTTCTGCCTTAGCCTCCCAAAGTGCTGGGATTATAGGCATGAGCCAGTGTGCCTGACCCATCATAGCTTTGCCATTTCCAGAATGTTGTGTATACTTGGAATTATACAGTGTGTAGCCTTTTCCTATTGGCTCTCACTTAGCAATATGTAGTGAAGATTCCTCCATGTGTTGTCATGGCCTGATAGCTCATTTCTGCCAAACTGTCTTTAAAAGCGGCTGTAGCATTTTGCATTCCTACCAGCAATGAATGAGAGTTCTTATTGCACCATATCCTTGTTAGTATTTCGTATTGTTTGGATTTTAGCCATTCTAATAGGTGTGCCATAGTATTCCTTTTTTTTTTTTTTTTTTTTTTTGAGACAGAGTCTCCCAGAGAGTGCAGTCATCCAGGCTGGAGTGCAGTGGCGTGATCTCAGTTCACTGCAACCTTTGCCTCCTGGGTTCAAGCGATTTTCCTGCCTCTGCCTCCCAAGTAGCTGGGACCACAGGCACACGCTACCATGCCTGGCTAATTTTTGTATTTTCAGTAGAGACGGGGTCTCGCCATGTTGGCCAGGCTGATCTAAAACTCCTGACCTCAGGTGATCTGCCCACTTTGGCCTCTGAAAGTGCTGGGATTATAGGCATGAGCCACTGTGCCCAGCCAGTATCATATTTTTTTTTAATTTGGAATTCCTTAATGATATGAAGTAGAGCATCTTTTTATATGTTTATTTGTCATCTGTATATCTTCTTTGGTGTAGTGTCTTTTCAGGTCTTTTGCACAATTTTTATTTTTTAGCTTATTATTTATTTTTTGTTGAGAGAATGTCTTGCTCTTTCACCCAGGCTGGAGTGCAGTGGTGTGATCATGGCTGTCTGCAGCCTCGACCTTCTGGGCTCAAGCGAGATCCTCCCACCTCAGTCTCCTACTGGGACTACAGGTGCACATTACCATGCCTGGCTAATTTTTCTATTTTTTTTGTAGAGACGGGGTTTTGCCATGTTGTCCAGGCTGGGGCTTGAACTTCTGGCTCAAGTGATCCATCAGCCTCAGCCTCTCAAAGTGCTAGGATTTTGCCTGGCCTTTTTGCACATTTTTTAATTGGATTGTTTTATTGTTGAGTTTTAAGAGGCCTTTGCATATTTTGAATAACAGTTCTCTATCAGATATATCTTTTGCAGATAATTTTCTCATTTCTTTCCTTCTTTTTTTTTTATTTTTATTTTTTATTTTTGAGACAGAGTTTTTGCTCTTGTTTTCCCGGCTGGAGTGCAATGGCGCGATCTTGCCTCTCCGCAACCTCCGCCTCCCAGGTTCAAACAATTCTCCTGTCTCAGCCTCCCAAGTAGCTGGGATTACAGGCATGTGCCACCACACCCAGCTGATTTTTGTATTTTCAGTAGAGACAGTGTTTCTTCATGTTGGTCAGGCTGGTCTCAAACTCCTGACGTCAGGTGATCCATCTGCCTCAGCCTCCCAAAGTTTTGGGATTACAGGCGTGAGCCACCGCGCCCAGCTTTGTTTCCTTCTTTTTAAATGTCACTTTACTCTCTTCTTGTTTGTAAGGCTTACGAAGAGAAGTCCAGTGTGATTCTTACCTTTGTTCCTTTACACTTAAGGTGTTGTTTTCTCTTACTTCGAGATTTTCTATTTGTCTTTGTTTTTCTGCAGTTTGAGTATGATATGCCTAGGTGTTGAATTTTTGGTGTTTATCCTACTTCCTATCTCTGAGCTTCCTGGATCTCTGGTTTTGTATGTCATTAATTTTGGGATATTTTCAGTCATTGCTTCACAACTTTCTATTCCTTTCTCTCTTCTGGTATTCTCATTACGTGTTGAAACCTTTTTGTAATTGCCTCACAATTCTTGGATATTCAGTTCTTTTAAAAAATTTTTTTCTTTTTTTCTTTTTTTTTCTTTTTTTTGAGACAGGGTCTCGCTGTCGCCCAGGCTGGAGTGCAGTGGCACCATCTCGGCTCACTGCAGGCTCCGCCCCCCAGGGTTCACACCATTCTCCTGCCTCAGCCTCCCGAGTAGCTGGGACTACAGGCACCCGCCACCTCGCCTGGCTAATTTTTTGTATTTTTAGTAGAGATGGGGTTTCACTGTGTTAGCCAGGATGGTCTCGATCTCCTGACCTCGTGATCTGCCCGCCTCGGCCTCCCAAAGTGCTGGGATTACAGGCGTGAGCCACCGCGCCTGGCTTTAAAAAATTTTTTCATTTTGCTTTTCAGTTTTGGAGGTTTCTATTGACATTTCTTTAAGCCCTCTGATTCTTTTGTTGGCAGTCCAGCTATAGATGAGTCCATGAAGGCAGTTTTCATTTCTGTTAGTATTTTCTTCTAATTTCTATCATTTTATTTTGATTCTTGGAATTTCCATCTTCCCACTTGCATTACTCATCTGTTTTGTATCTTGTCCACTTTTCCTGTTAGAGCCCTTAGCATATTAATCAACACTGTTTTAAATTCCTGGTCTGATAATTCCAACATCTCTGCCATATCTTAGGCTGGATCTGATGCTTCCTTTGTCTACAAATAATGCTTTTTGTCTCTTTCTGTATATATATGCTATTTGTCTCTCTATATATCTATATATAAATATAGATATTATATCTGTGTATATAGATATATACATATAAGTATATATTTATAAATCAGACTTGTATGAAAGAAAACCAGGGGCCTGGCATGGTGGCTCGCACCTGTAATCCCGGTACTTTGAGAGGCTGAGGTGGGTGGATCATTTGAGGTCAGGAGTTTGAGACCATCCTGGCCAACATGGTGAGACCCCACCTCTACTAAAAATACAAAAATTAGCCGGGCGTGGTGGCAGGCACCCGTATTTTTAGTAGAGACGATTGTACTTTTAGTAGAGATGAGGTTTCTCCATGTTGGCCAGGCTGGTCTTGAACTCCTGACCTCAGGCGATCTGCCCGCCTCAGCCTCCCAAAGTGCTGAGATTACAAGTGTGAGCCAACAAACCCGGCCAATAATTTGTTCTTATTCCAAAAAGAAAATTATACAAATACCAAATGGAAATAATCTTAATTTTGTTACTTAAAATATTAATGTGAACAATTATTCAATTATTGTAACAGGTCAAATAATGGAGTTCTCAATTTGAATTGAATTTGGCAATAGCTTTCAAAACCTGACATTTGTATCAAAACTAATAAACAGTTTTTTGTTTGTTTGTTTTGAGATGGAGTTTCGCTCTTGTTGTCCAGGCTGGAGTATAATGGTGCAATCTTGGCTCACAGCAACCTCCACCTCCTGGCTTCAAGCGATTCTCGGGTCTCAGCCTCCTAAGTAGCTGGGATTACAGGCACCCGCCACCATGCCCGACTAATTTTGTGTTTTTAATAGAGACAGGGTTTCACCGTATTGGCCAGGCTGCTGTTGAACTCCTGACCTCGTGATCCACCCACCTCGGCTTCCCAAAATGCTGAGATTACAGGCATGAGCCACTGGACTCAGCCAATACACAGTTTTTCTACAGAACCTTCTCAATGAAGGCTAATTTAGTAATTTATCCTTTTAGTTCTCAGCTCTGTGCAGAAAGGGAAGAAGGGCAGTTAAGGAAGATGTCATGGTCTAAGTAAGCACTTAAGCTCACCCTTTACACTTAACTGCTTACGTTTAGAACTCTGCGAGCGTGAGAATATGTGTGCTTGTGACCTGCAGTATATTCTGTGGAATTAAAACAAGGCTATCCTGAACTCAGCCTATTGATGGCTAATGGCACAGTTGTCCAGTAGGCAGACTGTTTTAGAATGAGCCCAAACTTACACGGAGAATAGAACAGAAAAATTTCCAAATTATACATCACGTGGAAGCCATCCCAGTTGAGTGCTTAGTCAGGCTCTCAAAATGCTATAGCATCTGCCTTCTGAAAGTGTCATTAATCAGTGGTCTTCTAGTATAAACATGTCTTGCCTAAAGACTGGCCTGAAGACCAACACAGGATTGGAAAACATGGTATCATTAGTCTTTGAAATAACTAAGAAAGGGTCCAATTCAGTAACCGAAAGGAAACCAATTCTGACTATACACTATTGTTTAGTATTTCCATCTGCCATTCCTTCTCTACTAAAAGTTACGTTTGTTCCATTTCTTTTCCTATTGTAGTGCCCAAAACACCCTAACTCTCTTGATTGACCCTGAACTCTGCGTATAGCTCAAAGCGGCTCTTAAATATACCATTTCAAATTTGCTTCTAGGTACTAAAGGAGGGATGTACTTTCAGACCATGTAACCTGTTATGAAGGAATGGAAGAGGAGACAATTTGAATGAATCTTCATGATCTACAAAACAAAATCATAGTGACTAGGACTCCACAGTGAAGATGGTTGACTAGTGACACAGCCCCATCTAAAGAATCCCTTTCTGTATGTCTGAAAACCCATTAAAATAAAGTCACTGCAATTGGCCTTGTATTCATTCAGTGTGAGTTAAAGATCCATCAAGAAATCTGTGATGTTACAAACTGACTGTGGTTGGGGACACAGACAAATGGGAAGCACTGCAGACAGGACAGATAAGGGAGAGGTGCCTGACTTGAGCAAGGAAGGGACAAGAGTAAAAGGGTCTGTGTAGACATAACCCTAGAGACCAGGGTGAGAAGAAAAATGGTCTACATCTGTTAGTGGTTTCTATGTGCCAGGGGCTGGGTTAGAAGTTGGTGAAAAAAGCCGGGCGTGGTGGCTCACGCTTGTAATCCCAGCACTTTGGGAGGCCGAGGCGGGTGGATCACGAGGTCAGGAGATCGAGACCACGGTGAAACCCTGTCTCTACTAAAAAATACAAAAAATTAGCCGGGCGTGGTGGCGGGGGCCTGTAGTCCCAGCTACTGGGAGAGGCTGAGGCAGGAGAACGGCGTGAACCCAGGAGGCGGAGCTTGCAGTGAGCCGAGATTGCGCTACTGCACTCCAGCCTGGGTGACAGAGCGAGATTCCGTCTCAAAAAAAAAAAAAAAAAAAGTTGGTGAAAAAAAAAATAGACATGGCCCCCACCCTTATATAATGTAAAGAATGGTAAAGAAGGCTGATACTGGTGGATGTACCTACGGAGATACAACATTTACAAAGAAGAGACAAGGAGCCAACAAGAAGCAGTACCAGAGGGGTGCTTCTATCATTGTGTGGTAAGGGAAAGGCTTTCTAAATAAAGTCACATCTGAACTCGAAAAAGGAGCCATTCAGAAAACAGATTCGGTGAGACTAATAATTTGCCTAAGCAAAGAGAACTAATACTTTTAGAATCCAGAATTTAACTCAAGTTGTCCTGGCCGGGCACGGTGGCTCACGCCTGTAATCCCAGCACTTTGGGAGGCTGAGGCGGGTGGATCACGAGGTCAGGAGATCGAGACCATCCTGGCTAACACGGTGAAACTCCTTCTCTACTAAAAAAAAAATTAGCCGGGCGTGGTCATGGGCGCCTGTAGTCCCAGCTACTCGGGAGGCTGAAGCAGGAGAATGGCATAAACCCGGGAGCTTGCGGTGAGCCGAGATCTCGCCACTGCACTCCAGCCTGGGCGACAGAGCGAGACTCCTTCTCAAAAAAAAAAAAAAAAAGTTGTCCTGATTCCAAAAGATCATAATTTGTCTTTAATTGTTCAACAGTTCCGGCCGGGCGCGGTGGCTCACGCCTGTAATCCCAGCACTTTGGGAGGCCGAGGCGGGCGGATCACGAGGTCAGGAGATCGAGACCATCCTGGCTAACACGGTGAAACCCCGTCTCTACTAAAAATACAAAAAATTAGCCGGGCGAGGTGGCAGGCGCCTGTAGTCCCAGCTACGCGGGAGGCTGAGGCAGGAGAATGGCGTGAACCCCTGGGGGCGGAGCCTGCAGTGAGCCGAGATCGCGCCACTGCACTCCAGCCTGGGAGACAGCGAGACTCCGTCTCAAAAAAAAAAAAAAAAAAAAAAAAAAAAAATTGTTCAACAGTTCCTAGAGAGCAAATTTCTTGAAGCCAGAGGCTATATATATATACACGTATATATATATATATACACATATATATACACGTGTATATATATATATATACACGTATATATATATATATACACGTATATATGTATATATATACACACACACACACACATAGAGAGAGAGAGAGAGGGATGGATCTTGCTCTGTTGCCCAGGCTGGAGTGCAGTGACGCAGTCTCGGCTCACTGCAACTTCCACCTCCCGGGTTCAAGCAATTCTCCCGTCTCAGCCTCCCGAGTAGCTGGGACTACAGCTGCCCGCCACCACGCCTGGCTAATTTTTGTATTTTTAGTAGAAATGGGATTTCACCTTGTTGGTGAGGCTGGTATCGAACTCTTGACCTCAAGTGATCCACCTGCCTCAGCCTCCCAAAATGTTAGGATTACAGGTGTGAGCCACCACGTCCAGCCCAGAGGCTATATTTTTATCACTCTATCTTAAATCTAACACATAGTAAGACATTTAATCAATTATTATTGAATTGATGCATTTGAAATATTTAGCTTTTTATAGATTAAAATGTAGAATATTAAAGGCTATATAACAATCATATTCTAGAAGAGACCTGCTTTCAAATCCTTGATGAACATACTAGACAATTTGGGTTAGGAAGAAAACGAATGAGGGTACAGGTAAGAGAATTAGCGATAAATTTTACATCATTAGGGTTATGTTGGAGTGAATATATTACATAAAATAACTAAAACATAGAAAATCAAAATATGAGAACGTTTTTCATAATTTTGAAGATTGGGAGTGTGTATATGTGCATAATAAAATAATGTAATTCAAAAATTCATGAGTTGTAGAAAGGGTATACTGTTTCTCCTTGTCTCCTTCCTTCAGGATATGAGGATTTAAGGCTTTTTTGTGTGTATCCCATCAAAGTATACGCATGTTTAGGAAAATTTATTTCAATCTTTCATTCTTATGAAAATGATGCAGTAAATAATACTGTGTTTTTGCACTACCATGAGTCTATTTTTTTTTGAGATGGAGTTTCACTCTTGTTCCCCAAGTTGGAGTGCGATGGTGTGATCTTGGCTCACCGTAACCTCTGCCTCCTGGGTTCAAGTGATTCTCCTGCCTCACCCTCTTGAGTAGCTGGGATGATAGGCATGCACCACTATGCCCAGCTAATTTTTGTATTTTTAGTAGAGACAGGGTTTCTCCATGTTAGTCAGGCTGGTCTCGAACGCCTGACCTCAGGTGATCCGCCTGCCTCGGCCTTCTAAAGTGCTGGGATTACAGGCATGAGCCACCGTGCCTGGCCGAGTCTATTTTCATTATAAATTCCTAGAAATGAAATTGCTAAGCAAAATATGGATATTAGTCATTGAAACTTTTTATGGCTAGGTGTGGTGGCTCATGCCTGTAATCCCAACATTTTGAGGGGCTGAGGTTGGAGGATTGCTTGAGGCCAAGGGTTCAATACCAGCCTGGGCAATGTAGCAAGACCCCAATCTCTACAAAAAATTAAAAAAATTAGCCAGGTGTGCTAGTATGTGCGTGTAGTCCCAGCTATTTGGGGGACTGAGGCAGGAAGATCACTTGTGCCTAGAAGGTCGATGGTGCAGTGAGCCATGATCGCACCACTGCACTCCAACCTGAGCAACAGAGAGAAAAATTTTTGCCAAATTGCCCTCCATAGAGATTAGTTCAGTGTGTATTCCTATGCATCCCATGATGATTAAGAAGGCCTGTTTCTAGCCGGGTACGGTGGCTCATGCCTGTAATCCCAGCACTTTGGGAGGCTGAGGTGGGTGGATCACGAGGTCAGGAGTTCAAGAGCAGCCTGACCAACGTCATGAAACCCCGTCTCTACTAAAAATACAAAAATTAGCCAGGTGTGGTGGTGTGCACCTGTAATCCCAGCTACTCAGGAGGCTGAGGCAGGAGAATCGCTTGAACCCAGGAGGCGGAGGTTGCGGTGAGCCGAGAATGCGCCATTGCACTCCAGCCTGGGCAGCAAAAGCAAAACTCTGTCTCAAAATAATAATAATAACAATAATTAATTTTAGTATCTAATAGAACTATTTTGCTTTACTGCTCCATTTAAAAAAATATCTTCCCCAGCTATTACTTAGTCCATTTTTACATACAAACTTTAAAATCAAATTGTTTACCCTCCCAGGAGAAAAAAAATTCTTTGGGAGTTCTTATTGGATCAACATCAAATTAATAGATAAACTTAGAGAGATTTGACATTTTTAGGTCTCGGAGTCTTCCTTCCAAGAATATGTTTTTTTTTTTTTTTTTTTTTTTTTTTGAGACAGAGTCTCGCTGTCGCCCAGGCTGGAGTGCAGTGGCGGAATCTCGGCTCACTGCAGGCTCCGTCCCCCGGGGTTCACGCCATTCTCCTGCCTCAGCCTCCCGAGTAGCTGGGACTACAGGCGCCCGCCATCTCGCCCGGCTAATTTTTTGTATTTTTAGTAGAGACGGGGTTTCACTGTGTTAGCCAGGATGGTCTCGATCTCTTGACCTCATGATCTGCCCGCCTCGGCCTCCTAAAGTGCTGGGATTACAGGCATGAGCCACCGTGCCCGGCCAAGAATATGTTATACCTTCCCATGTTTTTCCAATTGTCATTTATGATTTTTAGAAGCATTCTATGAATGTACTTATGTAAATTGTTACATTAAAAATTTTTTGCAGTATGTAGATATGTATATGTATGTATGTAAATATATATGCACACATATACATAGATATTTATTTTTTCTTTTATCTTATAACTGGTTATTTTATTTCTTTTTTTTTTTCTTTTTGAGATGGAGTCTTGCTCTGTCACTCAGACTGGAGTGCAGTGGTGCAATCTCGGCTCACCGCAACCTCTGCCTACTGGGTTCAAGCAATTCTCCTGACTCAGCCTCCTGAGTAGCTGGGATTACAGGCATGCACCATCATGCCTGGCTAATTTTTGTATTTTTAGTAGTGACGGGATTTCACCATGCTGGTCAGGCTGGTCTTGAACTCCCAACCTCAGGTGATCCGCCCGCCTCGGCCTCGCAAACTGCTGGGATTACAGGCGTGAGCCACTGCACCAGACCTATTTCATTTTTTAGAGATGGGGTCTGGCTCTGTCACCCCATCTGGAGTGCAATGGTACAATCATAGCTCACTGTAGCCTGAACTCCTGGGCTCAAACAATCCTCCTGTCCCAGCCTCCCAAGTAGCTAGGACTACAGGAATGCACCACTACACCCAGCTAATTTTTGTATTTTTCTTATACTGATGGGTTCTCACTTGTGTTTCCAAGGCTGGTCTCAGACTCCTAGCCTCAAATGATCTTCCCTCCTTGGCTTCCCACAGTGTTAGGAATACAGGCGTGAGCCACCATACCTGGCTGGTTATTTAATTATATTTTTAAATAAAATACATTTGAAACTAAATAATGGTTAATAGATTTATAATGAAAATATATTTTAAAATTTTTCTTGGGAGTATTGTAGCAACTAATTTAATCAAAATCAGAAAAATGACATGTCAATTAGTAAATACATTGATTAGGATAAATGGAGTAAGAGAGTAAAATAAGCCAGAATATAGATAATATAGTGGGTTTTTTTTTTTTGTTTTTTGTTGTTTTTTTTTCTTTTGAGATGAAATCTCACTCTGTTGCCCAGGTTGGAGTGCAGTGGCATGATCTCAGCTCACTGCAACCTCTGCCTCCTGGGTTCAAGCGATTCTCCTGCCTCAGCCTGAGTAGCTGGGATTACAGGCACTCACCACCATGTCCGGCTAATTTTTGTATTTTAGTAGAGACATGGCTTCACCATGTTGGCCAGGCTGGTCTTGAACTCCCTACCCAGGCAGTCTGCCTGCCTTGGCCTCCGAAAGTGCTAGGATTATAGGCGTGAGCCACCGTATATGGCCTTAAATAATGTTTTTAAAAATGGTGATGAAGGCTGGGTGCGGTGGCTCATGCCTGTAATCCCAGCATTTTGGGAGGCCGAGGCAGGCAAAGCACTTGAGGTCAGGAGTTCAAGACCAGCCTGACCAACATGGAGAAACCCCGTCTCCACTAAAAATACAAAATTAGCCAGAGTGCCTGTAATCCCAGCTACTTGGGAGGCTGAGGCAGGAGAATCACTTGAACCTGGGAGGCAGAGGTTGCGGTGAGCCGAGATCATGCCGTTGCCCTCCAGCCTAGGCAGGCAACAAAGAGAGAAACTCCGTCTCAAAACAAAAAACAAACAAACAAAAAATGGTGATGAAGAGTGTAAACATCAGGTTTATTGTAATGCATAGTGATTTACTCTCCTCTTCTAACATTAATTTTGTCACTTCATTTTATCAGTGTTTTATAGTTTTTCTCATAGATATCTTTAATTTCTTTGGTTAAATTTATTCCTAGGTGTTTTATAATTTTGTCACTTCTTAGGCACACTACCATCATCACCATCTCCACTTGCTCCCAGAATTGAATTGATGTATACTATACGTGTTAGTCGGGGTTCCCCAGAAAAACAATGGGATATGTGTAAATATGCAGAAAGATTTATTATGGGAATTGGCTCACACAATAATGGTGACCAAGAAGTCCCACAGCATGCTGTCTGCCAGCTGGAGGGCCAGGATATCTGGCGTGACTCAATCTGCATTCTCAGGCACGAGAGCCAAGGGAACGGATGGTGTAACTCCCAGTCTAGAGAAGGTTGTGGGAAGGCGAGAGGGCAAGAAAAAAATTGATGTCCCAGCTCAAGAAGAGGAAGAATTTGCCCTCTTTCCACCTTTGTGTTCTACTTGGGCCTTCATAAGATTGGGTGATATCCATGCGTCTTTTTACTTAGGCTACTGATTGAAATGTCAGTCATAGGTGTGGTGAGGTGTAATTTTTTTTTTAACCTGAGCTCATTTATTTTATTCAATTAAAAAATCTGAAAACAAAGAAGCAACTCCTCAGACCCCCTCACTTGAGTGCACATCTGCCCCAATTCAACACTCACATTTTAAAGTAAAGCTAGAGGGCTCTTCTCAAAAGTGGAATCTGGTCTTGTCATTCTCCATCCCAATCCACCCCTTGCTAAAATCCTCCAAACTTTCCCACTTTTCTCAGCCAATGGGAACCCCTCCTTACAAGGCCCTTAAGGGCCTGGTCTTCATCTCCTGTATCTCCAGTATCTCATCCTGTCTCTTTGCTCTCTAGCCTTCAGCTAAACTGGCTTTCTTTTTATTCGTTTGTATTTACCAGCCTTCTCTTTACTTCCAATGGCTGAGTTAATATAAAGGAATCTTTATATTAGGAAAAGAGGAAAGGAATCTTCCTAACCTTTTTGCTTAGTTAAAAGTTACTCATAGTTCAGATCTTTATTTTTTTTTTTTTCAGACGGAGTCTCGCTCTTTCGCCCAGGCCGGACTGCAGTGGCACGATCTCGGCTCACTGCAAGCTCTGCCTCCCGGGTTGACGCCATTCTCCTGCCTCAGCCTCCCAAGTAGCTGGGGCTACAGGCGCCTGCCACTGCGCCCGGCTAATTTTTTGTATTTTTTTAGTAGAGACGGGGTTTCACCGTGTTAGCCAAGATGGTCTTGATCTCCTGACCTCGTGATCCACCCGCCTCGGCCTCCCAAAGTGCTGGGATTACAGGCGTGAGCCACCGCACCCAGCCCATAGTTCAGATCTTAAACATCAATTTCTCAGAGAAAAGATCACAGTCCACCAATTTTCTTAATCCATGCTTAGTGCTCTCCTGCCTCCCTTAAGAGGGTAAATAATAGATTGTTATTAATTAGAAAAAAGTAGATGACTGTTTGATTAAATTATTAATCACTTAAGTGGCTACTGAGTTTAGGCCTTTTTTTTTTTTTTTTTTTGAGACAGTCTCACTCTGTCGCCCAGGCTGGAGTGCAACGGTGGGATCTCGGCTCAATTCAACCTCCATCTCCGGAGTTCAAGCAATTTTCGTGCCTCAGCCTCCTGAGTAGCTGGGATGACAGGCATGTATCACCACACCCAGCTAAATTTTGTATTTTTAGTAGAGACAGAGTTTCAGCATGTTGGCCAGGCTGGTCTCAAACTCCCGACCTCAGGTGATCTGCCCACCTTGGCCTCCCAAAGTGCTGTGATTACAGGCTTGAGCTACCACACTTGGCCAAGTTTAGGTTTAAAGTAAATAACTGATGTGGGTCAAAAGTTTAGCCACATTTAGCTTTAGATAAAAATTCCCCCAGACCAAGATTGTTGTTTACTTATTCTAAACTTAGTACTCTAGTTGGTTCTAGAAGAAAAAGATTATTAAGCATATTAATTTCTTTTACTACTGATGCCACAAACATAATGACTTAAAACATTTATTTTACAGTTCTAGAGGACAAAAGTTCTTTTTTTTTTTTTTTTTGGAGACAGAGTCTCGCTCTGTCACCCAGGTTGGAGTGCGGTGGCATGATCTCAGCTCACTGCAACCTCCGCCTCCCAGGTTCAAGCAATTCTCTGCCTCAGCCTCCCAAGTAGCTGGGATTACAGGCGCCCACCACCACGTCTGGTTAATTTTTTTTTTTTTTTGTATTTTTAGTAGAGACGGGGTTTCACCATGTTGGCCAGGCTGGTCTTGAACTCCTGACCTCATGATCCACCTGCCTCAGCCTCCCAAAGTGCTGGGATTACAGGCAGAGGACAAAAGTTCTAAATTTAAGGCATCAACAGGCTTCTTGAGGCTCTAAGGGAGCACGTGTTCTCGTGCCTTTTCAAGCTTCTAGACACTGCCTTCATTCCTTGGCATATGACCCCTTCCTTGCCTCACTCCAACTTCTGTTAGTCACCCCGGCAAAGTTTATTTTGCCATGCAAGGCAACATTTTCACAGGTCCAGAGATGAAGACATGAGACATCTTTGGGAGGCTATTATTTTGTCTTTCACACCAAGATAAACTCCTTGTCTTCAGACAACTCGAAGTCTTAGAGGATTTATACAGTTGAGCATTCCTATTCCAAAAACATGAAATTTGAAAGGCTTCCAAAATATGAAACTTTTTGGGCACCAACATAATGTTGAAAAGAAATGTTCAGCTAGGCGCAGTGGCTCACGCCTGTAACCCCAGCACTTTGGGAGGCAGAGGTGGGCGGATCACCTGAGGTCGGAAGTTCGAGACCAGTCTGACCAACATGGAGAAACCCCGTCTCTACTAAAAATACAAAAAAATTAGCCGGGCATGGTGGCACATGCCTGTAATCTCAGGTATTCGGGAGGCTGAGGCAGGAGAATCGCTTGAACCCGGGAGGTGGAAGTTGTGGTAAGCCAAAATCGTGCCATTGCACTCCAGCCTGTGCAACAAGAGCAAAACTCGGTCTCAAAAAGAAAAGAAAAAAAAAAAAAGAAATGTTCATTGGAGCATTTTGGGTTAAAATTTTTAGATTAGGGATGCTCAACCGGTAAGTATATAATGCAAATATTCCAAAATCAGAAAAATAATCCGAGGTCGGGTGCGGTGGCTCACGCCTGTAATTCCAGCACTTTGGGAGGCTGAGGCAGGCGGATCACGAGGTCAAGAGATTGAGACCAGCCTGGCCAACATGGTGAAACTCCATCTCTATTAAAAATATAAAAATTAGCTGGGCATGGTGGCGGGTGCCTGTAGTCCCAGCTACTCAGGAGGCTGAGGCAGGAGAATTGCTTGAACCAGGGAGGTGGAGGTTGCAATGAGCTGAGATCACGCCATTGCACTCCAGCCTGGGTGACAGAGCAAGACGCTGTCTCAAAAAAAAAAAAAAAATCCGAAATCAGAAACACTAATGGTCCTAAGTATTTCAAGTAAAGGGTATTCAACTTGTATAGCACAGCCATAGGTGCTGTGAGAATCCGCAGAAGATATCAGGGTGTTTTTCGGGTAACAAAGTAAGAATGGAAATATCCCAGATGGGACGTCCTGGAACCAAGTAGTGTTTTGGATGAGAGATTGAGGGTATTTTGTTACAGGGAACTGTGCACGCAAAGCATAAAAATGAGAGAAATGTGTTCGACCGGGCGTGGTGGCTCACGCCTCTAATCCCAGCACTTTGGGAGGCAGATGCGGACAGATCATCTGAGGTCAGAAGTTCAAGATCAGCCTGGCCAACATGGAGAAACCACGTCTTTACTAAAAATACAAAATTTAGCCAGGCGTTGTGGCAGGTGCCTGTAGTCCCAGCTACTCCTAGACTGAGGCAGGATAATTGCTTGAACCCGGGAGGTGGAGGTTGCATTGAGCCGAGATCGGCCACTGCACTCCAGCCTGGGCAACAGAGCGAGACTCCATCTAAAAAAACAAAAAAAAAAGAGAGAGAGAGAAATGTGTTCATTTAAGTTCATTTCAGCAACTCTAATAAGACTAGAACCTGATATATAGTGGTAGTGGAAGAGTTAAAAAGATAATAATTTTTTTTTTTTGGACAGAGTTTCACTGTTGTTGCCCAGGCTGGAGTACAATGGCGCAATCTTGGCTCACCGCAACCTCCGCCTGCTGGGTTCAAGCGATTCTCCTGCCTCAGCCTCCAGAGTAGCTGGGATTACAGGCATGCGCCACCACGCCTGGCTAATTTTGTGTTTTTAGTAGAGATGGAGTTTCTCCAGGTTGGTCAGGCTGGTCTTGAACTCCCGACCTCAGGTGATCTGCCCACCTTGGCCTCCCAAAGTGCTGGGATTACAGGCATGAGCCACCTCACCCGGCAAAAGATCGTAAGTTTTATGTGTGTGCTGATTTGTAAATTATTTCTGATACCTAAACCATTTTGATAATCTGATGAACTTTATACACCCTCTTGCCAGTTAAATGCAAATACGTACTCTTGTATAAAATTTCAGGGGTCCATTGAGTTTTTGAAGAACTGCTGTGTATGCGTGATGATGAAATTTGGCTACAAGTGCTGCAGGGTTTGGTGATTACAAGGAGTGGACTTATTTGGTTTATATCTGAGAAGTAGACTAGGAGAAGATGAAAGAAAATCACTTAGGAGGTTATGTCGGAAATCCAAGTGAGTAATAATTTCAGGACTAAACTAAGGCAGTAGTAGAGGAGATAAAAATGTGACAAACAAGAGAACTTGAGAAGACAAAAAAAAAGTCACTGGACTTCTGAAATATTGGGTATGTAGTTGAAGGCGAATGTGGCCTTATTCTATGGCTTAAGTGATGTAGGTAGTTGGTGTTACCACTCAGGAGATAGGAAATAGAGGCAGAAAGTCAGATTTGGTGAGAAAGTTACTGACTTAAGTTCAGATCTACTTGATGTAATTTGGTCTGGGACTCAAAAGAAAAATTCTATTAGAGAACCTTCTGCATACACCAGAAAGTACTGATAGCTGACACCTTTGTAATGGATGAGTTTGCTTAGAGGGAACATATAGAGAAAAGGTTTTAAGACAAAAGTCCTAAAGATCCTTCTATTTTAGCTATTTTAGCTGGGCACAGTGGCTCATGCCTATAATCCTAGCACTTTGGGAGGCTGAGGCGGGCGGATCACCTGAGGTCAGGAGTTGGAGACCAGTCTGGCCAAAATGGTGAAATCCTGGGTCTACTAAAAATACAAAAATTAGCCAGGCGTGGTGGCACACGCCTGCAATCCCAGCTATTTGGGAAGCTGAGAGGCAGGAGAGTCGCTTGAACATGGAAGTCAGAGGTTGCAGTGAGCTGAGATCGCGCCACTGTAGTCTAGCCTGCACAACAACAGAGCAAGACTCTGTCCAAAAAAAAAAAAAAAAGATCTTTGTATTTTAGAAGCAGGAGCATAGGAGACTGAAAACTATCACTTAGAAATAAAAATTTGGAATTACGGTCAATTGAAAATAGGTTTGCCTTAATCTTTTCAAGTGACTATAACAAAGTACTGTAGTCTGGGTGGCTTATAAACAACAGAAATTTATTTCTCACAGTTCCAGAGGCTGGAAGTTTGAGATGAGGGTCCCAGCATGGGACCTTTTCCAGGTTGCAGACAGCCAACTTCTTTTATCTTCACATAGTAGAAAGACAGTGAGCCAGCTCTCCAGCCTCTTCTTATAAGGGCACTAATCCCAATCATGAGGGCTTCACCCTCATGACCTAATTACCTCCCAAAGCTCCACCTCCAGATTGAGGATTAGATCTGGAGGTAGGGCCTCCATCACATTGGGGATTAGGTTTCAGCATATGAACTTTGGAGGGACACAACCATTCAGTCCATATAGGTTGTTGAAGATGTAGAAAAGGGCACCATTTATAGGGTGGTGTGGAATGAGTTGCCTGAGTGAAGACTAAGAGAGGAATTCCTTCCCTTATTACATTGACTCTTCCTTCTCCACCCTCCACTCTCAGGTGGAGCTACACTGCTCAGAACTCTCAGGAAGTTTCCTTTATTTAACTGCCACTTTCAAGAAAAAGGGCTTAATGAAATAACCTCTCTAACTCTTTTTTTTTTGAGACAGAGTTTTGCTCTTGTTGCCCAGGCTGGAGTGCAGTGGCACAATCTCAGCTCATCGCAACCTCTGTCTCCTGGGTTCAAGCGATTCTCCTGCTTCAGCCTCCCAAGTAGCTGGGATTACAGGCATGCACCACCACACCTGGCTAATTTTGTACCTTTAGTAGAGACGGGGTTTCTCCATGTTGGTCAGGCTGGTGTCGAACTCCCGACCTAAGGTGATCTGCCTGCCTCAGCCTCCCAAATTGCTGGGATTACAGGTGTGAGCCACTGCGCCTGGCCAACTCTACTCTTCCTTAGCAAAATTTTTAGCAAAATTGTCTCATAGGCCCCTGAGGTTGATGAAAAACCTCCAATCAAGCAGATAAGCAAAAAACAGAATTGGTATAAACAGCCAAGAGCATTCCCTGATTGGTAAACCTTCAACTAAATAAACTCTAGGTCTGTTTGACCACAATTGGGTCCCCAGTGACGGCTATGTCTTTGTCCTCAAATAGTCCTCTTCACAATCTTCCATTGTGCAGAGACCAAAGGAGAAAAGTAAATGATCTGTATAGGATTCTGAACATCAGGATCCACCAGAAAGTGTTGCTACTTTGAGAGTTGGTTTAAAGTCTTCAGAAGAGACTTTGAAAGAATATGATTCAGAATACTTGATTTTCTCCACATGTCATTTAAAAAAGATGTAACTCTTGTGCTTTTTGGTTCTGAAGTAAAAATAAATCAACAGTCCCTCAAATTAAATTTTTCTTGCACATAGTGTTACATGAGGGAGCAAACAGAAGTTTTCTTCTATGCTGCTTCATTTCCTTTTTTCTTAGAAGAGAGATGAATTTAGGAGCTGTCTCCTGCAAAGTGACACATGGCCTCATGACTATGAAGCTGAATTTCTAGAAGTAGAGAAACATGTTAGAAGAGAAAAAAAATTCTAAAAATTTATATTTACACATTCTCTGGCACCGTCTGATCAAACAAAGTTTAAGCTACTTCTCAGTGGCCATGAAACTGGCCTCTTTAAGTTGGGCAGCTACACTTTAGTTTTATGTAAGATATAAGACATAATGCTTAACTGTCATACAAATAAACAGGATATATGTCTCCTTAACATAAGGCAAGATTGGAATTAAGGAAAATTTCTCTTTCCTTTAACCTATAAATTCTGTTCAGAACTGATAAACTTACATCCTCAGTTGAAGGAATAATGACATGCAGATGAATCATCTGTTCTTGTTCTTTCTTGTTTAACAAACAAGGAAATAAATTGATGACGTTGGTGTGGGTGGATGCTTCATGTGGAAATAGCTTTTTTAGGTTCTATAGCTATCATAAGGCTCAGTGCCCAAAATGTGGCTATTTGATTGAATCCTCAATATTGAAGTTGAATCTTGAATATATGTCTATTTTGGAAATGATGGGAGCAATTTTGGAGTGAAAAAGGGCCTAGTACAATGGAAGGCTGTAAGAGGAAACAAACTTGAATAAGTCAACTTAAGAGCTAGTGGTCTGATGAAGTATGGAGAATATGTTGCTTGTAAATGTGATCCAGAAATTCAGACATAGCTGAGCCTACTGGGGAGCTGGCAATGAGCTAATCATTGTTAGTGCTCCTTATAATCCTGGAAAGGAACTTAATAGAGGATGCTTGTGGTTTAAGAGAAATTTAACGCAGTATTATTCCTCTTAAATTATAAAACCAATATACATCAAGTAGTGAATGGTAAATCATGTTACCACGGAATATAATCAGACCATTTAAAAAACTGAGATAATTCTACAGATATGAAAGCTATCTGGCACATAGGAAGTGAAAGAGAAACTTTTAAAATATCTATAATATTTACCTAGCTGTATTTTCTAAATGAATCTTTATGCACATTGCAGACTTTTATTAGTTTGCTTTTGCTGCCCAATGAACCACCCCAAAACAGAGCTATTTAAAACAATCCCTGAATAGTTCTCTTAGTCTTGGCTGTTTAGGATGGGGTTGGGTGATCCAGGACGGCCTCACTCATATGCTGGAGATGACAGGCTAGGTGGTCAAGGGGGAACTTCATTTATTTATTTATTTATTTTTTATTTTTTTGAGACGGAGTCTCGCTCTTTCACCCAGGCTGGAGTGCAATGGCGCGATCTCGGCTCACTGCAGGCTCCGCCCCCCGGGGTTCACGCCATTCTCCTGTCTCAGCCGCCCGCGTAGCTGGGACTACAGGCGCCTGCCACCTCGCCCGGCTAATTTTTTTTTGTATTTTTAGTAGAGACGGGGTTTCACCGTGTTAGCCAGGATGGTCTCGATCTCCTGACCTCGTGATCCGCCCGCCTCGGCCTCCCAAAGTGCTGGGATTACAGGCGTGAGCCACCGCGCCCGGCCGGGAACTTCATTTATAAATACAAAGGTTGGTTCCATGTCAGCTAGGCAATGGCCACATAAGTTTCATGACCCAGCAGACTAGCCCAAGCTCTTTCCCATGGTGGCCAGAGTTCCCTGAAGCAAGATAAGGCAAGTCTCAATGCACGTGCACTTTTCAACCCTCTACTTAAGTCACAGTGTATATTGTCCAACTGACCAAAGCTAGTCACACAGCCAAGCACAGAGCCAGAGAGGGCTACCCAAGGGAGGGAGTTAGAGAGATGTGAACAAATTGACATTATCATTATAATCTACCACACAGAACTCATGTGCGCTAATATCCAGTACAATGTTGAAAATGTCCTTTTGTTTGCTTTCATTGGTTAAACTCTAGATGTTTATTTATATAAACTACAATTATTTTGTGTAATCAAAATGAGACTACTGAGTCTAGACAAAGGAACCTTCATGCTACTTTTCTTTTTTTTTTTTTTTTGAGACGGAGTCTTGCTCTTCTCTCCCAGGCTGGAGTGCATTGGTACGATCTCGGCTCACTGCAACCTCCGCTTCCCGGGTTCAAGTGATTTTCCTGCCTCAGCCTCCCAAGTAGCTGGGATTACGGGCACCCGCCACCACGCCTGGCTAAGTTTTGTATTTTTAATAGAGACAGGGTTTCTCCATGTTGGCCAGGCTGGTCTTGAACTCCTGACATTGTGATCCTCCCACCTCGGCCTCCCAAAGTGCTGGGATTACAGGCGTGAGCCACCGCGCCTGGCCCATGCTACTATTATCCAAAGTCAAAGGCTGTTTGATAAGGTTTGGATGTTTTTTTCCTCCCTCCAGATCTCATGTTGAAATGTGAACTCCAGTGTTGGAGGTGGTCCTAGTGGGAGGTGTTTGGGTCATGGGGGCATAGCCCCCATGAAGGGATTGGTACTGTCCTTGAAGTAATGAGTGAGTTCTCACTCTATGAGTCCACACAAGATCTAATTGTTTAAAAGAGTCTGGAACCTCCTCCCTCTCTCTCTTGCTGCCTCTCACCATGGGATACTCTGGCTCCCTATTTGCCTTCCACCATGATTGTAAGCTTCCCCTGGTGAGGCCACACCAGAAGCTGAGCAGATGCTGGTATCATGCTTGTACAGCCTGCAGAACTGTAAACTAAATAAACCTCATTTTTTTTTTCTTGGAGATGGAGTTTTGCTCTTGTTGCCCAGGCTGGAGTGCAATGGTGTGCTCTTGGCTCACCGCAACCTCCGCCTCCCAGGTTCAAGCGATTCTCCTGCCTCAGCCTCCCGAGTAGCTGGAATTGCAGGCAAGCGCCACCATGCCCGGCTAATTTTTTTGTACTTCTAATAGAGATGGGGTTTCTCCATGTTGGTCAGGCTGGTTGTGAACTCCTGACTTCAGGTAACCCACCTGCCTCGGCCTCCCAAAGTGCTGGGATTACAGGCATGAGTCACCGCACCCGACCTAACCTCATTTCTTTATAAATTATCCAGTCTCAGATATTCCTTTATAGCAATGCAAAATGAACTAATACACTGTTTACCAGAAGACTAATGTGGAACTGAGAATAGGTACAACAAATATGATTTATCTTTATTTTTATTTTTTGAGTAAATGATTCATTCACACAGATCAAAACTTAAGTTACCAAAGGGTGAAAAACCTCCCAGCTATATCTTATCCACCTGGTCTCTTCCTCCAAGAGAATCAATGTTAAGAGTCTCCCACATGGCCTTCTAGAGATGTTTTATGCATATGCATGCAAATATGTATATGCATCCCCTTTCAAATATGACTTAGATCCCTTCCCAGTGTAGTTTCAACTCAGGATCTCCCGGAAAGGAGAAAGACGGCAAAGTGCCATGTGGTCTGTTTTTTGAAAAGTGTTACAAATGAACTAACAGGTAATTAAAAAAAATTTTTATTGACCCACAGATGAGTACGGTATCAGAGTTGTGATATTATTCATCTGTAATACTAAGTGGCTGGACACCGTGGCTCATGCCTATAATCCTAGCACTTTGGGAGGCCGAGGCGGGCGGATCACCTGAGGTCAGGAGTCTGAGACAAGCCTGGCCAAGATGGTGAAACCCTATCTCTACTAAAAATACAAAAATTAACTGGGTGGTGGCTCATGCCTGTAATCCCACCTACTCAGGAGGCTGAGGCAGGAGAATCACTTGAACCCAGGAGGCAGAGGTCACAGTGAGCTGAGACCGTGCCACTGCACTCCAGGCTGGGCTGCAGAGCGAGACTCCATCTCAAAAAAAAAAAATAAATAAATACTAAGCATGCACTAATCAGAGAAGGAGATTAACAACTTGGAAATATACTGACCTTCTGCTATTTATTGTCTATTGTATGGAGGCAGATTAGTGACTATATGGCCAATACTATAAGTTGTAGAACATTTCTTTTTTTTTTTTTTAGAGATGGGGTCTTGCTATGTTGACCAGGCTGGTCTGAAACTCCTGGCCTCAAGTGATCCTCCCATCTTGGCCTCCCAAAGTGCTGGGATTACAGGCATGAGCCACCACACCTGGCCGTAAATTGTATAACATTTCTTGAAAGTGATTTTAGATATTTTTTTAAAGGAGGCTTTCTAAAAAATCCTCCGACACTTTTATGTTAGTAAAATGTATTTTCTGAATCTATAGCTATAACCATTATTCCATAAAGTTAAGGTTTATTCCTATATTTTGAAGTTGGACTTGTCTTGCAAGTGAAACAATGGTAGATGAGGTAAAAAAGAAAACACACAGTTGTCTACTTGCTGCATTATATCTATTTATTCATTTTTATCACCGCATTTAAATGTGTTTTATTGGGACATCTCAAGAGCCTTTTCCAGCCGGGCGCAGTGGCTCAAGCCTGTAATCCTAGCACTTTGGGAGGCCGAGGTGGGCGGATCACGAGGTCAGGAGTTCGAGACCATCCTGGCCAACATCGTGAAACCCTGTCTCTACTAAAAATACAAAAAAATTAGCAGGGCGTGGTGGCAGGCGCCTGTAGTCCCAGCTACTCGGGAGGCTGAGGCAGGAGAATGGCGTGAACCTGGGAGGCAGAGCTTGCAGTGAGCCGAGATGGTGCCACTGCACTCCAGCCTGGGGGACAGAGCCAGACTCTGTCTCAAAAAAAAAAAAAAAAAAAAAGAGCCTTTTCCAGTTTTGCTATTGGATTAAGATGGAGCATGCTTAGCAGATAGCAGATAGCAGATATTCAATCAACATTTCCTCAATGAATGAATAAATAGCTTACACATAAAAAGCATGAGTGGTGTTTAAGAGGGGCTAGATTTCTCAGTCGTATTTTTTTCCCCCAGATATGACTAACAGTGAAAGAAGGAGGTATCATGAAGCTGAGCAATGAAATGTAGCGGTTCATAGAATTCACACAGCTTACTAAATTTCAAAAAGACAAAACTCTTATTCCTTTTTTTCTTCAGGCTCTCTTATTTTATTTTTAACTTTTATTTATTTATGTATTTATGTTTTGGGGGATGGAGTTTCACTCTCGTTGACGAGGCTGGAGTGCAATGGTGCGATCTCGGCTCACTGCAACCACCACCTCCCGGGTTCAAGTGATTCTCCTGCCTCAGCCTCCTGAGTAGTTGGGATTACAGGAGCCCACCATCACACCCGGCTAATTTTTTGTATTTTTAGTAGAGACGGGGTTTCAGCGTGTTGGCCAGGCTGGTCTCGAACTCCTGACGTCAGGTGATTCGCCTGCCTCAGCCTCCCAAAGTGCTGGGATTACAGGCGTGAGCCACCGCGCCAGGCCTCAGCCTCCTTTATTTTAAAGGTATAGTGAAGAGAATACTGATGTTGCAGTTAAATAGAGCCATCGTCAAGTCCTGGCTTTATCACTTACCAGCTATGAGAAAGCAGGGGTGCTCCTCACCCTCCCTCAGCCTGTTTCCTCAGCAGTGGTGCTTCTTATCAGATTGGGCTGTTGTTTTGTGAGAGAATGTCTATAAAACTTGCGGAAAACAGATCCTTAATAAATGGCAGCTATTATTGTGATTCTCAGTAGTTCTCAGTAAAATGTTTAGAAAAGGAAAGACAAACTACACCAACGTAAGGCAGGAAACTTGAAAAGTTAGGAAGCGCTCATGGCAGGAACTGAGACAGCACTTTGTCTCATCTCTCCAGTAGTAATTTCCTCCAAAATGTCCTGACTGTCAAATAAATAATCTTCAGCATTTACCTCATTTAACTCTACTACTTGAAACCTCTTTACCTCTTTCTGACAATGTCTTAATAGGAAGTTCATGTCTGTTCTTAATGTGATGCTATTCTTTTTTTCAGATTTCCCAATGCAAAATCTCTGCTCCTGCTGACACTGGTGAACTTGTTCTCATTCACATCTAGGCTTTACTTCCAGCTGTTCTTCCCACCTTGCCCTGTCCTCTCACTCACCTTTCCCTGCCCTATATCCCATAAAAGGATCAAATGGCAAAGCCCTCCCACAGAAGAGTTGAGAGCTATGCTTCTTGTTTTCTGAATTATCGTATATGACTTTTGTCGCAATTTAACTTTACATTAGAAGTATCATTTGTCTTTTCAATAAGAGTGTTTCGGCCGGGCATGGTTGTCACTCCTGTAATCCTAGCACTTTGGGAGGCCAAGGCAGGCGGATCACCTGATGTCAGGAGTTCAAGACCAGCCTGGCCAACATGGTGAAACCCTGTCTCTACTAAACATACAAAAATTAGCTGGGTGTGGTGGCGGGCACCTGTAATCCCACTTACTGGGGAGGCTGAGGCAGGAGAATCACTTGAACTTGGGAGGCGGAGGTTGCAGTGAGCCGAGATCGTACCATTGCATTCTAGCCTGAACAACAAGAGTGAGACTGAGACTCTGTCTCAAAAAGAGTGTTTCCTCAAGGCTGTATTTGTAGTGCTATATTTCTTGGCATCCAACCAAGATGCTAATATCTTTAATTCATGTTCCTTAGTGAATTCTACAAAAGGAATCTGTGGGTCCAATTACCCCTTCACTGATAATTTTAATAATGCATCTAAGGAATTAGGGCTTTCTTTTCCAAAAACCACATGGGTCTGTGGTTCCCTCAGCTATTTCCACCTGAAAGTACAATTTTCTCCACCGTAAATAATTCTATTTCAGGAACACCACCTGAAAGTACAATTTTCTCCACCGTAAATAATTCTATTTCAGGAACACCCCCTGAAAGTGGGGCAAGTAGCTTTCAGGTTATGTAAGCTACCTGAAATTTAGGGATAGCATACTTTTTGTATTCCAAATTTCCATCTACAAGCAAGGAGAGGATGCTTAAAGCAATGGTACAACCCCAATGTAAATTAATCGTGTTTTTTTTCCCTTCCTAATCCTACTATGACCTGATGTCTCTTGATGACTTTTTAAGTAGAACTATTCAGACACATGGATTCCTATCCTTGTTTAATTTTCTTGGCTTGAAAAATTGGCTCAAGTAAAGCCAAGATTCCATTCTTACACTTCATTCTCTTAGTCCCCTAGGACTGTGTAGTCAATTAAGCTATGCTTCCAAGAATGCTAAATACTCATTAACATTATTAATCATTTCTAAAGTACCAGTGGTCTGATTTCCTCTAGGAAATGCTGTGTACTGCTTTCGAGTGTTTCTTATACCTGGTCTACTACAAAAGCCTTTCCTAAGGCCATATTCTTCAGCTCTGTTGTCAAATATGCCAAGGCTAAAACTTTCTTGTTGATGGAATGACTTTGGGTTTTAGGTTCAGTCTTGCAGCTTCATAAATCACTAGAGACTTAATATCTGGATAGGTTTCCTTTCAAGTGAAATTATTTAAATCACAACTGAACATTAAAATGTTCAATGACAAGAACTGGATTAAGTTTGAAAATGAGATACATATAATAAAAAAGATACACCATTGCTAATAGCAACAAACACTCAGTCCTTCACATACATTAACTCATTTGATAGTCACAACCACTCTATGAAATAGGTATTATTATAACTTCTATTTTACTGATAAGGAAGAGGAAGCTCAGAAAAGTAATTTACCCCAGGTCACCCAGCTATAAATGGCAGACCACAACTCAAACACCCAGGCACCGTGGACCCAGAGTTATTTCTCTGAAATGCTATGCTACAAAAAAGTAAGAATATCTGTGTGTGAGAGAAGTTGCTGAAATTAAGATACCTCTGCAACTTAGTGTGTACTGTACAAAGGTAACATTGAGGCTATGGGCACGGCCCCATCTTTTGAGAAGAGACTTTCAGTAGTTACCCGTGAAACTGATTTAATTAGAAATCTGTTTTGTTAATGGCCCTGTCTGTGAAATCTCTGCCAATAAACACATTTGCATATGCCAGTTGAAATGCCATCTTACACTGTGTTAGGTGTAAGTTTCCAGTACTTACATTTAACTAGATGAGGCGGAATAATTATATGACTCCTACCGCTCCTCCACACTCAACATCAAATTAGCCCAAGTCTTCCCACTTCTCCCTTTAGTGCTCTAATTCAGGGCATGCAGACTTTTCTAGATAATTTGTTTTTGACACATCTAATTTATGTATTTGTCTTTTATATTAGTTTAAGAGACTATGGTAACTATAGTAGCTTTTTGTAATTCATTGTCCCTTCTGTAGGGGAGTGTTTTAAAAATTATATTACACTGTTATAATACCATGCAGCCGTTTAAAAAGACCAAGGTAGATACAGACAACTAACTACGAGTGCTATTGCTACAACTGTTACCATTATCTTGCTGCTGCTAACACCTCCGCCTCCAATACTATTATTATTATTATTATTTTTTTTTTTTTTGAGACGGAGTCTGGCTCTGTCGCCCAGGCTGGAGTGCAGTGGCGCAATCTCGGCTCACTGCAAGCTCCGCCTCCCGGGTTCACGCCATTCTCCTGCCTCAGCCTCTCCGAGTAGCTGGGACTACAGGCGCCCGCCACCACGCCCGGCTAATTTTTTGTATTTTTAGTAGAGACGGGGTTTCACCGTGGTCTCGATCTCCTGACCTCTTGATCCACCCGCCTCGGCCTCCCGAAGTGCTGGGATTACAAGCGTGAGCCACCGCGCCCGGCCCCCAATACTATTATTGTTACTAACAGCAGACACTTGTATGGCCTTTGCATTGAGTTAGGGGATGTTCTAAACACTTCATGCTTATTAATTAATAGCTATCTCTGCAAGGATATGCAAGAAATGATCAAGTGGTTCCTCTGGAAAGGAAATCTTGGGCAACTGAAGTCCGGCCTAGGAACTTAGTTTTCATTGTATCCCTTTATATTCGTTTGAAATGAGCACACATGTTGTATTGAATTTCATAATAAAATAATTTTAATATAATAACTTTATTAATTTTAAAATAATATGACCATAAACGTTGAAGTAGGTAAATGGAAAATAAACAGCAAGCAGTACATGAATACATGTGCACCGTGGCTGTAAATTTAACAGAAAAAAAAATATCATGGCCAATACTAAGAGACACACTTCAAGTCTCCCTTCAAGAAAAGATTCACTAGTTTTTATTTCCACCAACAGTGTACCAGCATCCCCCTTCCTCCACATCCTCCCCAGCATACGTTATTTTTTGTCTTTTTGATGATAGCCATTTTAACTGGGGCGAGATGATATCTAATTGTGGTTTTGATTTGCATTTTCCTAATTAGTGATGTTGAGCATTTTTAATATACCTGTTGGCCAATTGTAGGTCTTCTTTTGAGAAATGTCGGGTGTGGGGGATGAGGAGAGGTAGGTCAATGCGTATAAAAATACAGTTAGAAAGAATAAGTTCTAGGTTTGATAGCATGGAAGGGTGACAATAGCTAACAATAATTTATTGTATATTGTGAAATAGCTAGAAGATTTGGAAAGTTTCCAACGCAAAGGAATGATACATATTTAAGGTGGTGGATATCTTAATTACCACCTTAATTTGATCATTCCATAGTTCATACATATATCAAAGTATCACATGTACCACATAAATATGTACAATTATTATGGATCAATTTTTAAAAAGGAAGAAAGGACTGGCTGCCCAGCTTCCAGAAGTGGTGAGTTGATAGCCTCCAGCGAGATATTCAGACCAAGGTCCTTCTCTTTTCCAAAAGTCTGAGCTAGGTGGTGGAACAATGGCCTGCCCAATCCCTTCCAGTGTGAAATTCCTTTAACCTTTGCTCCAGAACTCCTCAGCGTGCTGGGGAGTTTGTCAGTTCCGCGTGGCAGTCTGACAGCTCCCCCTGCTGTTATGTGCTTGCCTTTTCTTTTCTCTTTTTTCTTTTCTCCTTTTCTTTTTTCTTTCCTTTTCTTTTTCTTTTCTTTCTTTTTTTTTTTTTTTTTTTGAGACAGAGTCTCACTCTGTTGCTCAGGCTGGAGTGCAGCAGTGAAATCTCAACTCACTGCAACCTCCGACTCCTGGGTTCAAGCGATTCTCCTGCCCCAGTCTCCCGAGTAGCTGGGACTACAGGCGTGCACCACCATGCTCGGCTAATTTTTGTATTTTTAGTAGAGACAGGGTTTCACCATGTTGGCCAGGCTGGTCTCAAACTCCTGACCCCAAGTGATCAGCCCACCTTGGCCTCGCAAAGTGCTGGGATTACAGGCATGAGCTACCGCACCCAGCCTCAATATTTTAAATATCACTGCATATTAGGTTATTATTTAATATTTATGTTACTGTGACTATGAAAATGCCATTTACAACACCACCATGTAGACAATTGTAGCTATTTTTCCTTTCTTACACAATTTTCTGCTTTTCCTGAAATTAAATTTTTCTTCTTTTTCTTAATTGGCAACATTTCTATGCCCATGGGGAGTCAGTATAAAATGATGGTTTCAGGAAAGTCTCTGTTAATACCTGTGGAAATGGAGAGAAAAATATGAAAATAAAAATAAAAAGTTTCTGCAGTCGGATTGCCTAGTTTGAGCCTTGTGATGCTTCTTACTAGCTGTGTGATCTTGGGCCAGCTAGTTAATCTGCTGTGCTTTTCTTTCCTTTTCTGTAAAATAGGTACGATAAATACATCTATTGCATAAGTTTCCTATGCAAAGTGTCTTAGAAGAGTATCTGCCTACATAATAGCACACCATAAATGTCAACCTCAAGCCTTCTGTCAGTTTGCCTGAGCCTCTAAATATGCTCACTCAACTGAGGGAGTCTGTCAATAAATATGATCTTTGCAGAAGTGTCTCCCAGAATCTTCCAACCTGCCCCACACAGGAGTGTTGGTCCTCTCCTTTCTTTTTCTTTTCCTATCTTTTCTTTTTCTTTTCTTTTTTCTTTTTTGAGACAGGGTCTTTTTCTGTTGCCCAGGTGGGAGTACAGTGGTAAGATCATGGTTCCCCGCAGCCTCGATCACCCGGGCTCAAGCAATACCCCTGCGTCAGGCTCCCAAGTCGCTGGGACTACAGGCAAGCACCACCATGCCCAGCTAACATTTTTTGGTTTTGTTTTTTTTTGTGCAGATGGGGTTTTGCCATGTTGTCTAGGCTGGTCTTGAACTCCTGGCCTCAAGTGATCCTCCTGCCTTGGCCTCCCAAAGTGCTGGGATTACAGGCATGAACCACTGTGCCCGGCCTTGCCCTCTCCCCTTATCCAGGATTTCTCTTTATCTTTATCTTCCCTTGCTCCTGGTTTTGATCCCCTGACTTTTGGTACTACATGTCTTCCTCTTTCTTGGTTCGTAACTGTATTTTAATCAAGCATATCTATAGCTTTTTGGAAAAGAGCTTTCTGAGAAGTAATTTTTTTTGAGAAATAGCATGTCTGAAAATATCTGTATTCTATCCTCACACTGATTAATAATTTGATTGGATATCGAATTCTGAAATAAAAATAATTTGTCTTCAGAATAATGAAGGCATTCTGCCATTGTGTTCTTTCTTCTATATTGCTGTGGAGAGGCCTAAAGCTGTTCTAATTCCTGATCCTTAACTATGACTTCCTCTCTTTGACCTCAATATTCTAAAATTTCTTTCTTTCTTCCTTTTCTTTCTTTCTTTCTTTCTTTCTCTTTCTTTCTTACTTTCTTTCTTTTTCTTTCTTTCTTTCCTTCTTCTTTCTTTCTTTCTCTCTTTCTTTCTTTCTTTCTTTCTTTCTTCTTTCTTTCTTTTTCTTTCTTTCCTTCTTTCTTTCTTTCCTTCTTTCCCTCTCTCCTTCCCTTCCCTCCCCTCCCCTCCCCTCCCCTTCCCTTCCTTCTTCCTTACTTTTTTTTCTCTCTCTCTCTTTCTTTTTTGAGACAGGGTCACTCTGTCGCCCAGGCTGGAGTACAGTGGTGCAATCATGGCTCACTATAGCCTTGACCTCCTGGGCTCAGGTGATCCTCCCACCTCAGCCTCCCTAGTAGCTGGGACTACACGAATGCACCACCACGCCCAGCTAATTTTTGTATTTTTTTGTAGAGATATGGTTTTGTTATGTCACCCAGGATGGAATAATAAAATTTTATGATGATGTGTATTTATATTTAAAATGTGTTGTGGGTTTCTTTCTTCCATAAATTATAACTCATTTTATGCAGCGTTCTGCTTCTTGCTTTTTTTTTTCTAAGTGTATCTTCAGATCTGAGCTTATCAGCTGGCCCCCTGGAAGATCTACCTCAAGAAGCACAATATGCAGAGATGGCAATGCATGTGTAGGACAAGCTTATCATAAATTATGGTGTTTTTAAAAAAACTTTAAATAATAAAGTAATTAAACATATATTTAGTAAAAAAATGATAAAGATCTTCATGTGGGTATAAGTACATATTTCAAATAAACTTTTTGGTCATTTTATGATTTTTGGCTGACATCAGGTTAGACCTGATTTGATTGTCATTGTTTTTGTCTGGAATGTGACCAATAAAGAGCCTGCTTAAGGACTATGACTGGCCAGGTGTGGTGGCTCATTCCTGTATCCCGGCACCTTGGGAGGCTGAGTCAGGAAGATCGCTTGAACTTAGGAGTTCAAGACCAGCCTGGGCAACATAGTGAAACTTCATTTCTTCAAAAAATACAACAATTAGCTGGGTGTGGTGTTCTCAGCTACTTAAGGGGCTGATGTGGGAGGATCACTTGAGCCCAGGAGGAGGAGGTTACAGTGAGCTGAGACTTCGCCACTGCACTCCAGCCTGGGCCACAGAGTGAGACCCTGTCTCAAAAAAAAAAAGATTATAACTGCCCACTTTGCCTTTTGTGTTACTGGTCTCCTCTCCTTATATTTAAATTATCTTTTTTTTTTTTTTTTGAGAAGGAGACTTGCTCTGTCACCCAGGCTAGAGTGCAATGGCACGATCTCTGCTCACTGCAACCTCTGCCTCCCAGCCTCAAGTGATTCTCCTGCCTCAGCCTCCTGAGTAGCTGGGATTATAGGCACCCGCCATCATGCCTGGCTAATTTTTGCAGAGACAGGGCTTCACCGTGTTGGCCAGGCTGCTCTTGAACTCTTGACCTCAGGTGATCTGCCAGCCTCGGCCTCCCAAAATGCTGGGATTACTGGCATGAACCACCATGCCTGGCCTATTTGAATTATTTTAAATCTGCATTTCCCTTGAAGGAATCTTCCGAAGTCATTTGTCCACTTAGTTGCATTCATTTAACAAGACACACATAAACTACAGAAAATTTCAATAATCTGAGAGCGCTGCTATTAATCTCATGAACTATTTTACATATGGATTGAGTATAGGTACCAATGTCAATCTGAATACTAAACTATTAGTATAGCTCCTTTAAAAAATAAAAATGTAAAGAAAAATTTTAATATGTTCACTTTATGTACCATTGAATTGTTTTTTATACCTCTAGGGGCAAACATCTCACTTTGAAAGCAGATACTTGGCTGGCACAGTGGCTCATGCCTTTAATCTCTACACTTTAGGAGGCCACATTAGGAGAACTGCTTGGGGCCAGGAGTTCAAGAGCAGCCTGGGCAACATTTAGAGACTCCGTTTCTTTTTTTTTTTTTTTTTTTTTTTTGAGACGGAGTCTTGCTCTGTCGCCCAGGCTGGAGTGCAGTGGCGCGATCTCGGCTCACTGTAAGCTCTGCCTCCCGGGTTCACACCATTCTCCTGCCTCAGCCTCCCGAGTATCTGGGACTACAGGCGCCTGCCACCGCGCCCGGCTAATTTTTTGTATTTTTAGTAGAGACGGGGTTTCACCGTGTTAGCCAGGATGGTCTCGATCTCCTGACCTCGTGATCCGCCCGTCTCGGCCTCCCAAAGTGCTGGGATTATAGGCGTGAGCCACCGCGCCCGGCCGAGACTCCGTTTCTAAAAAAAAAAAAAAAAAATTACCTGGATGTGGTGGCACATGCCTGTAGTCCCAGCTACTTGGGAGGCTGAAGGAGGAGGATTGCTTGAACCTAGGAGGTTGAGGCTGCTGTGAGACAGGATTGTGCCACTGCACTCCATCCTGGGCGACAGAATGAGACCTAGTCTCAAAAAAAGAAAAAGAAAAAGAAAAAAATACAGTAGATGCTCTAGAACATCTATTCTTTTGGCATGTTGTTATGATGGATTAAAGAAACCCCACAATATCTTTGATAGGTACATGTTGTTACAGTGTGCCTGCTTTTTATCTTTTTCTCTTAGACTGTTACATCTCTCAGATCTACAGACCTAACCAATTTACAGTTTATTATGCCTTTGTTTTTCTAGGGTAATTAAATACATGTAGTGAGTCTTACGGTGCATAAGGCATTATGCTAGTACTATAGAGGCATGTTTCTTAAACTTTCACATATATTCAAATCACTTGAGGATTTTGTTTTGTTTTGTTTTGTTTTGAGCCAGAATCTCACTCTGTCACCCAGGCTGGAGTGCAGTAGCATGATCTCGGCTCACTGCAAGTTCTGCCTCCTGGGTTCACGCCATTCTCCTACCTCAGCCTCCGGAGTAGCTGGGACTACGGGTGGCCACCACCATGCCCAGCTAATTTTTTGTATTTTTAGTAGAGACGGGGTTTCCCCGTGTTAGCCAGGATGGTCTCAATCTCCTGACCTCGTGATCCGCCTGCCTCGGTCTCCCAAAGCGCTGGGATTACAGACGTGTGCCACCGCGCCCAGCCTGAAGATACACACACACACACACACACATATATATATATATACATATATATATATATTTTTGAGACGGAGTCTTGCTCTTTTGCCCAGGCTGGAGTGCAGTGGCGCAATCTTGGCTCACTGCAAGCTCTGCCTCCCAGGTTCACGCCATTCTCCTGCCTCAGCCTCCCGTGTAGCTGGGACTACAGGCGCCCGCTAATGCACCTGACTAATTTTTTGTATTTTTAGTCGAGACGGGGTTTCACCGTGTTACCCAGAATGGTCTCGATCTCCTGACCTTGTGATCCGCCTGCCTCGGCCTCCCAAAGTGCTGGGATTACAGGCGTGAGCCGCCACGCCCGGCCGAAGATATTGTTTAATGCAGATCCCAATTCAGTATGGCAGGGGTTGGGCCTGTGATGCTGCATTTCTCATAAGCTCCCAGATGATGATGATGATGATGATGATGATGATGATGATGTTGGCCTATAAAGATGCTTTGAGTTGCACAGTTGGGGCGCCAAGACATGCACAATCTGGTCTCTGTGATTAAGGGATTTATCCTATACTCAGGGATGAGCATGAACGTAAGTAAGAACCCCAGATTTATGAAATTGGGATATAGCTCTCCTTTTTTAATGTCTCTATGCTCCCATTCTCCTCAAGGCCACCAAATTTTACCTACCCACTTGGACAGTTGCAACATGTGCTATGTGTTTCAAAGCTCATTTGTACTCCCTGAGCATACTTTTCCTGAGGCCTTTGCTCTTTGAGAATTAATAGATTAATCTATTGTTTTAAAACGTATTACTGTCTATCAATGTCTAATCCATTTCAGGTGTTATACTGAAATTTGCACCAGATGTCATTTAACAATGCAAGCAAAGAGTCTCTCTTTTTCATACATGCTGGAAAGAGGGTAGCAAGTTAGCCTTAGGATCTGGGACTCATCTACCATGCAGTTCCATGATTAAATACCCAGGAGATACATACCTAGCATAGGCCCGGAAAGTAAACATTTTTCTGAATGAGTGGGACTCTGGGCCTGTAGGAAAAATAAATCCAGAAAAGAACCTTGTTAGCCTCGAAATGGACTCCTGAAAGGATTAACAATCAGTGATAAATGTTCACTGTCCCCAAAGAGCTGAATATGTTGGGCTATTTTGAGCAAATCCTATTCATCACTGTTGACCCATAATAGCTATCCATTTATTATACTGACTGGTAAGGATCTGCACTGAGGAGGTCAGCTTTATAACTTGCTTGGCTCCAAGTTACCACGGTGGCTGTTACACCTGTCGCTTTCACCAAGCAACTGTGTCTTCACCATAACTGCCAACGCACACGGACTCACCTCTTCTTCTTTTCAGCAGAAAAGAGAATACTGTATAGTAACACGGTTCTTCCTGTCCAGGTCTGCCTGTCACATTTAACAGGCTTCTTGAAAGAGTAAAGGCAGACCCAGAGCACGCCAAACGCAGTCAAGAGATTTTTTTTTTTTTTTTTTTTTGAGACCGAGTCTCGCTCTGTCACCCAGGCTGGAGTGCAGTGGAGCAATCTCGGCTCACTGCAAGCTCCGCCTCCCGGGTTCACGCCATTCTCCTGCCTCAGCCTCTCCGAGTAGCTGGGACTACAGGCGCCCGCCACCACGCCCGGCTAATTTTTTGTATTTTTAGTAGAGACGGGGTTTCACCGTGGTCTCGATCTCCTGACCTCTTGATCCGCCCGCCTCGGCCTCCCAAAGTGCTGGGATTACAAGCATGAGCCACCGCGCCCGGCCAGTCAAGAGATCTTTATTAGCAGAGTCAGGTCAGGTCGCACAGAGAGAGAGAGTGCTGTTGGGATGGGATATTTATATCCCTTAGGGCTACGTGGGTATCGATGATTGGGTCTGGGGGGCGGGCCTGGGGATGAGCGGGGGGAGCGGGAGGTGTTATTTTCTTATTGGGTCTTTCTTGGCGGGTTTAACATTGCCTCAGGTGTGGAGAGGGAGGAAGAACCCGGAACTGTCGCCATCTTGTGGTACCTTATGTGTCTGCGCCACTCAACAGTCCTCCCTTTTGTTTTCTTTAAGAGGGGGTTGAGGGGCGTCGTGATTCGTCTGGCTACTTCCTGCTGAGTGGGGGCGTTGTAAGAGGGAAAGAGAGTTTTAGGGAGGGCTGTTAGGGAGGTTTGACACGGGGTATGATGGGTATAATAGGAGAAAAGTCCGAGGAGGAGGGCACTATATGTGAACACCTCTTGAGGGGTGTAGTCTGTGAAGGTCCCTTGAAGATATAGAAGCCATCCGAGCGGTAACGACGGATCAGCGATGAGCCAGCTGTCAGTGCAGAGATCGCTGAGGAACTGCTGGAATCGGTGTGTTGTTGTCATTTCGAAGACTGAAGTTTGACTGAAGGGCCGTTAGCAGGCTGTGAGACCATCTATGGAGCCTGCTTCGTCTTCACAGGTAGCTAAAAGTATAATTTCTAAGGAGAAGCTGGTTAAATGTCTAGGGATTGGGCTGTAAGTCTGAAAGTTGGGACACACTGTATCCTAGTGAAGTGGCTCCTAACCTGTGCCTGGGAGAGAAGTTGTTAGAGATTCTGAGCATTACGGGTAGAAAGACTGCTCGTTTTTGTCGAGGGCCTGTGAGAGAATTGGACTCAGGGTGATCAAACTGGTATGCCTGGAGGCCTTTGGAAAAGGAGAGTAGTGTGAGTTGAGAGACTAGAGTGGTAGGTCCGATGTTGAGACATTGTAAAGGGGAGTCGGCCGGCAGGGATGCAGAGCCTCCCATTATGAGAGGAGGGGAATATACAGCGTTGGGCTAGGTAGGGCGTCCCCTACTATCCGATCGACCGTGTGGTGAGTCAGGGCTTCCGAGTGGATCGTCACCAAAACGGAAGAACTGATGGGCCTTTGGAAGGCCGAGGGCCGTGGGCCACCTGGTACCAGGATTTTAGTGAGCGAGGAGGAGGGGCCCAGGCCGGGCAAGTGAGAGGGAGGGAGAAAACTCAGTTCCCTGGAGGCCGAGACTGGGTTTGGTAACTTGGGGTATACAGGGGCCGGGGAGGGAGGAATTGATGAATTTGAAGCAGTTGGAAGTGGGAACTTGAGAGGCATTAAATAGAAGTAGTCCTTGATTGAGGAATAGTTGCCAAGAGGAGTGTATGGGGATGGTGTTGACTGGTGAGTGTAATTGTGTGACTGTAATTCGGTCTCACCTAGCGAGATGTGCTCGTTGACTTGGGACAAGACTTGTTGAGAATTAGTTTTGAGTGTGCGGGTGATGGTTAGGGTTTGTGCTGGGTAGGACCAGGCATTGCACCGAGTGTAGCTGATGACATTTGTGTGTGACCTTCTGTGAGCGTTGTAGGTTTCTTTTACAGTGAATAGGTAATAAGGTTGTGATGAGAGACTGCTAGGGGAGGAAAGTCCATGGAGGAGGATATAAGAGGCGGAGAGCCAGAAGAGAGGGCCTGGAGTATGAAGTTTATATTTCTGGAATAAGGCTGTAGGGAGTAACTTTATCCAGTCTAGATGGGGTTCTAATGACAGTTTAGTGAGGGTTTCCTTGAGTGGACGGTTGGTACGTTCAACCTTTCCAGAGGACTGGGGGTGATAGGGGATGTGGAAAAGCCAGGGGATGTTAAGAGCGGCAGCTATATTTAGTGAGACACGGGATGTGAATTCGGGACCATTGTCAGTTTGGAGGGATGTGGGGATTCCAAACCTCGGGATGATTTAAATCAAGTTGCCAATCGCCGCCTGGAATGCGTCCTCTGGCCTGGTGGGTCGGGAAGGGTCCTGGCCTTAAGGGAGTTTGTGGGTTTGTTCGTTGACAGATGGGGCAGGCAGATGTGAGCTGTTTAAGGAATTGTAGGTCAGAGGAATCTAGGGTGAAGAAGGAGCTGAGGAAGGTTTTCAGTGTTTGAGGATTTGTGTGGAAAATAGAGTGAAGGTACGAGAAGAGGGTGTGTTTTGAGAGGTTAGGCGACTGTGTTGGCGGTGGCTGTGTGAGTTGTAAAGGGTTAACATGAGAGTGGGGGGTAGAGTTGATAAAGCTGCCTGTCTGGCCTCCTGATCTGCTTTGTTGTTACCTTGTGTCACTGGGGACGAGTCAATTTGGTGGGACTTGCAGTGAGTGATGCCTATTTTAGTAGGAAGTAAGGAAGCTTGGAGGAGGCAAGTGATGAGGGTGGCATTAGTAATAGATGTTCCTTTGGTTGTCAGGAGTCCTCTTTCCTAACAAATGGCTGAATGAGAGAGAAGGATGTGGAAAACGTATTTGGAGTCAGTATATAGTGTAAGTGAGGTGTCTGCTGCTAATTCAAATGCTCGAGTGGCTGCGATGAGTTCAGCTTGCTGATTTGTGGTATTAGGTGGCAGAGATTTTGCCTCGATGGTTTTTGTTAGGGACACTATGGCATACCCTGCGAGGCGCTGTCCATTATGTGTCCTTTTGGAGTAACTGAAAGGGCTGTTTGACTGTGGCCTCTACAGGCTCGGACGGGGGTCCCCGGGAGAGGTCGTAAAGTGGTTTTGCTAGTAAAGAGTAGTTAGGAATCCAGGTTCTAAAGTAACCAGCTAATCCTAGAAAAGAGAGTATTTCTTGTTTTGTAGGCCTCTGATGAAGCACTTGTGGTCTAGGGTGATGGCCTTTGAGTTGTGAGAAAGAAGGACTCCCAAATAAGTTACTTGTGTTAGTGAGAGTTGGACCTTTTGGGGGGACACCCGGTAGCCTTTGTCTGCGAGGAAGTTGAGTAGGGAAGTGGTGTCGGTTTGGGAGGCGACTAGGGATGGACTGCATAAGAGGCTACATATTGGAGGAGGTTTGACTGGGGAAGATTTAGTTGTTTTAAGTCTGAGGCAAGAGTTTGACCAAAGATATGGGGGCTATCTCTGAACCCTTGAGGGAGGACTGTCCATGTGAGTTGTTGTGATTGTTGGGTGTCTGGGTCAGTCCAGGTGAAGGTGAAAAGGTCTTGCGATTGAGGAGAGAGGGGGATTGTGAAGAAGGCGTCTTTAAAATCTACTACTGAAAAATGTGTGGCGTTGGGGGGAATGGAGGATAAGAGGGTATAGGGGTTGGGAACTAGTGGGTGAATGGGTTTAACGGCCTCATTGATAAGTCTGAGGTCTTGGACGAGGCGGAACGTACCATTGGATTTTTTGACTGCTAGGATAGGAGTGTTATATGGTGAATGAGTTGGTCTAAGGAACCCTTTTCTCAAGAGGTCTGAGATAACTGGTTGTAATCCCCTCAGGCTGGAGGTGGGGAGAGGGTATTGGGGTTGACTGGGAAAGTGATGTGGATCTTTGAGGAATATTCGTACGGGGGTGCATGAAGCCAATGAGGGAGTGGTGGTGTCCTAAACCATGGGATTGACGCCTGTTGGGAGCGAAGGCAGAGCGGGGGCGAGAGCCTGGTGTATGGAGTCAGCTACTAAAGCAATGAGTGGGGTGGATCTGGGGAGGGCGGTTGGGTTAAACGTGATGGAGGTTTTGAATTTAGAGAGGATATCCCTTCCTAGTAGGGGAAGGGGGCATTGGGGCATGACTAGGAACTGGTGAGAAAATATGTGGCCAGAGAAGATGCAGGAGAGAGGAGGGGTGGCTCTCGGACGTATGGTTTGGCCTCCAACCCCGACTATAGGAGATCCAAAAAGGGAAGTGACACCCCAGAATTCCCTCAAAACCGAGAAGGTAGCTCTGGCATCAAGGAGGAATGTGATGAGGCGTCCATCCACCATTAGAGAGACCCTGGGCTCCTGTGTGGTGATAAATTGTGTTGGGAAAGGAGTCCCAAGGCCCCATCAGTCTTCGATGGCCAGTCCTAAGAGGTCGAGAGTGGGGCTGGGGGCTGGCCTGGCTTCCCTTCGGGAGCCGGGGCAGTCTACGGCCCAGTGGCCAGGCTGGTGGCATCTAGGACACAGCCGAGGGGGGGGCCTGGGATTTGGGCACTCTCGGACCCAATGACCTTCCTTTCCACATTTAAAACAGGGCCCGGGGGCTGACGGTGAGGCAGATGACTGGAGGATTTATGGCCGTGCGACCGTGACGCGGGCCGAGGAGAGGCCTGGAGGGCTTGTGCTAATAATTGGTATTTTTGCCTCTTTGTTTTCTCGTCCCGGTTATGATAAACCTTGAACGCTGTTGCCAATATCTCGGATTGAGGGGTTAAGGGGCCTCTGTTTAACTTCTTTAGTTTTTGTCTGATGTCGGGAAAACTGTGCAAAGAAATGGGACATGAGGAGTTGTCTACCATCGGGGGTTTCTGGGTCTCTGTTGGTGTATTGTTGGAGTGCCTTTGTAAGGTGGTCTAGAAATGCGGATGGGTTTTCATGTTTGTCTTGTATTATTTCATGAAATTTTTCAAAATTAACTGCCTTTTGGGCTGCTTTGTGTAGTCCAGCCATTAGGCAGGTAGCAAAATGGTCTCTGGCTGCTACTCCATTTTGGGTGTTATAGTCCCAGTTAGGCTCTCGCTCGGGCACTGCCTGTGCCCCCAGTGGCAAGGCTGGGGTCGTTTGGTGAACCTCGTCTGTGTCAGTGCGAGCCTGTTCCCAGACTCGTCTACGCTCCTCAGGGAGAAGGCTGTTGGAGAGGACTGTGTAGATGTCATGGAAGGTGAGGCTGTAAGCTTGAAGAAGGTACTGAAATTCCTTAATGTAGGAAGCGGAATTGGAGGTGTAGGAACCTAAGCGTTTTTCGATTTGGGATAAGTCAGCTATGGAGAAGGGAACGTGGACTCGGATGATACTTTCTGCTCCAGCTACTTCTCTAAGGGGGGCGAGAATGGGATGGTGAGATCTCGAGCGGGTGTTGGGAGGGCTAAATGACGGGGGGGAAGAGGCCGGCAGAAGTGACGAGGAGGAAGTGGAGGAAGGGGGGGGTGAGTTGGGGAGGGCGGCAGCCGGAAGGGTGGCGGCCAGAAGGCGAGGCAGAGGGTGGTGGTATGGGGGGGCTCGTCGGCTGGGTTGAAGTCGGGGGCAGAGGGAGGGGTTGGCAGTTTAAGAGTGGCAAGGAGCTGCTGGGGTTTGTAAGGGAGGCAGAGGTTAGGTCTGTCCCGTAGGAGGAAGAAGCCGTGAATATATGGGATCTCTACCCATTTTAGAGCGGCTAGGGTGGGGATTGAAGGGCTATGTTAATGGTCTGCCTGAAAGGTAGGCCCCGGAGGGGAAGACTTACCGAAATGAGGCCGGTGTTGTGCGGAGAGGTTGGCGAACAGGAAAATGGGTGAAGACTGTTTTGGGGTCTGGGTCGGGCCTGGAAAAGGATCGGGATCCCACTGAAGGGTGGGGAGTCCCGATCCGAGTCACGGCACCAATGAAAGAGTAAAGGCAGACCCAGGGCATGCCAAACGCAGTCAAGAGATCTTCATTAGCAGAGTCAGGTCAGGTCGCGCAGAGAGAGGGAGTGCTGTTGGGATGGGATATTTATATCCCTTAGGGCTACGTGGGTATCGATGATTGGGTCTGGGGGGGCGGGCCTGGGGATAAGCGGGGGGAGTGGGAGGTGTTATTTTCTTATTGGGTCTTTCTTGGCGGGTTTAACATTGTGTCAGGTGTGGAGAGGGAGGAAGAACCCGGAACTGTCGCCATCTTGTGGTACCTTACGTGTCTGCGCCACTCAACACTTCTAACTCTAATTAATTATTGAACATTGATTAATGACTTTGTAAATGCACTCTGGCCTTCTGGGGAATCAAAGATGCCTAAGAGCTGGTTCCCATCTTCACAGAGCTCGTATTACAGTTGTTCTGAGAATACAAAATTTTTTGAAAAGTTCACTATGAGCCATTAAGCAAGTCTTCTTCCCCTTTTTGTTTCTGGTAGCTAGGAGAGGTGACTGGCATATAGTAGGTGACCAAAATGTGTTTGTAAAAATGACTATGAAACCAGGAAAGTAAGTAATAGTTTAGGCAATAATGAGCACTCACAAGACATAAAAAACTAATTTTAAAATGAACTCTGCAGACAATGATGCAGGAACAATGTTTCTCAAACTGGGGTCATAAGTTTGTTTCAAGAATATTTTTGATTTTATAAATGTATGAGATTCACATTTGAGGAATTTATCTCTGGTTTCATGTTTGTATGTATTTAGTCAACAATATATTAAAATAATTTAATATTAGGGAATCCTCAGAAATATTGTCCTTTTAATAGAAAATTATTCAATGGCATATGAATTCCGTTTGAATTCTGTTTCAAATAAATTGAAAAATAGTTTAAAAATTATATTCGAATAAGAGTAATTTAAATAATTACTGAATAGTTACTCTTAAGACAATAATTGATAATTTAAAGAAATTATTATTATTATTATTATTACTTTGAGACAAGGTCTCATGCTGTCACCCAGAATGAAGTGAAGTGGTGCGATCTCGGCTCGCTGCAACCTCCAGCTCCTGGGCTCAAGGGATCCTCTCGCCTCAGCCCTCCAAGTAGCTGGGACTACAGGCATGCATCATCATGCCTGGCTAAGTTTTGTATTTTTTATAGAGATGGGGGTCTTACCAAGTTGCCCAGGCTGGTCTTGAACTCCTGAGGTCAAGTGATCCACTAGCCTTGGCCTCCCAAAGTGCTAGAGATTACAGGTGTAGCCACTGCACCTGGCCAAGAAAGTATTACTGGTTTTTTTAGGTGTGATTGTTTTCTTTTTAAAATAATTTTTAGTTTTTTTTTTTTTTTTCAAGATGGGGTCTCCCTCTGTTGCTCAAGCTGGAGTGCAGGGGCACTATCAAAGCTCACTGGACCCTTGAACTTCTGGGCTCAAGCAACCCTCCCACTCAACTCCAAGTATTTGAGACTACAGGTGCTTGCCCCATGCCTAGCTAGTAGAATCTTTATTTAAAAAAAAAAAAACATAATGAAATAGGTCTGAATGGGATGATATGTCAGCGATTTGTTCTGAAGTAAGATGTCTGCAATTCGTTCTCAAGTAACAAGGAGTGTGTTGTTAGTATGTGGAGATACAGATTGTGGTAGGCAGAATAGTGGCTCCCCAGAGATGTCCATGCCCTAATCCCCAGAAATTAAAGTAGCAGCTGGAATTAAGGGTGCTAATCACCTGACCTTAAAATTATGAGATTATCCTACATTGTCCAAGTGGGCACAATGTAATCACAAAAGTCCTTATATGTGGAAAAGGGTGGAAGAGTCAGAATCACAGTGATGCAATGTGAGAATGACTTCACTGGCTTTTGCTGGCTTTGAAGATGGAAGAAAGCCACAAGCCAAGGAATGTGGGCAGCCTCTAGAATCTGGAATAGATGAGTAAATGGAATCCTCTCTTGAGCCTCAAGGAAGGAACTCAGTACTGCAGACACCTTGATTTTAGCCCGCTGAAACCCATTTGCTAGAAATCATCAGTGAAACCAACTTGGCTTAGAGGGATTTTTTGGTTTGTTTTGGTAGAATATTCTTTAGTCCAAATTCAATTTATTTAATAGATAAAGGATCATTCAAATTTTATTTCTATTTCACTTTTATTAAGTTGTATTTTTCAGTAAATTTGTACCTTTTATATATGTTGTTAAATGTCTTGGTACAAAGCTGATCATTACATTCTTTCATTATTTGTTTGATATTTATAGCCCCTCTTTTTATTCATAATATTGCCAATATGTATTTTTTTCTTATTTTAAATCTGTCTTTAGGGATTTTTCTATTGTATTACTCTTTCTAAAGATTCAACTTCTATTGAGTTAATTTTCCTTATTGTCTATTTAATATTTTACTTGTTTCTGCTGTTATGACCGTCCATTTTGGGTTTAATCTGCTCTTCTTTCCTTAGCTTCTTAACATAGAAATGTGGTCATTTTAAAAGCTTCTTTTCTAATACAAGATTTAAAGCTTTAAGTTTTCCTCTAAACACTGCTTAGCTGTATCCTATAAATTTTGTTGTATTTTCATTATCTGTCTGCCTAGAACATAACATTTTCAAATTTGCTTTGTGTTTTTTTGTCATTTGTTTATTTGTTTATTTATAAATTTGGTGTTTAATTTCAAATGTGGGGAGCCTTCTTAGTTAATTTATTGTAATTTATGTACAATTTAATTACGTCGTGTTTAGAGAAACTACTGCGTAATATTTTAATCTTTAAAAATGTGTTAACATTTACTATATGCAGAATCCATCATATGGTCTATTTTTGTGAAATCTCATGTATTCTTTAAAATAATGTGTATCCTGAGGTTATTATAAATAATGTTCTATATTATATATAATGTTCTATAAAACCACCTTGACCCATTAGGTCAAAGTGGTTGAGATTGAAATCCAAATCTCTGAATTCTTACTGGACTTTTATTTAAATTATTCCATAAATTACTGGGACATGAGTTAAAATCTCTAGCTATTACTATAGATTTGTTTCTCTCATCCGTTAGTTTTGTTTCTTGTATTTTGAAGCTATGTAAATTTAAATGCATATATATTTATGTGAATTATGCTTCCTGATGAATTGCCCCTATTATCATTACAAAATGTAACTTTTAACTCTGGAAATAGTCTTTGTCATGAAGTTTACTTTATATATTGATGTATATACTATTTTTAACATCATTTTAAATATGATTCCTCTATTTGCTTTCAAAATACTTTTATTTTCAGTAGTTGTTTAGTTATGCATACATAATGTCACAGTCTTTCTGTAACTAATACATAACTTATACTAAGTTACATATAATATAAAAACTATGTAGCACTATATTTTCACTTACCCCATTCATTCTTCGTAGTATTACTGTCATATATATGTATGTGTGTATATATATATATACACATACATGTGTGTGTGTGTATATATATAATATGTATTTTGAGATGGAGTCTTGCTCTGTTGCCCAAGCTGGAGTGCAGTGGTATGATCTTGACTCACTGCAGCCTCCTTCACCTCCCCGGTTCAAGCAATTCTCCTGCCTCAGCCTCCCTAGTAGCTGGGACTACAGGCACGCACCACCACAGCCAGCTAATTTTTCTGTATTTTTAGTAGAGATAGGGTTTCGCCATGTTGGCCAGGCTGGTCTCAACGCCTGACCTCAAGTAATCTACCTGCCTTGGCCTTTTTCACATATTTTAAATATACATACATTATAATTCCTAAAGTATAGTATTCTTATAAGTACATTAACAATATATTTTTTAAAAAGAGCATGTACAGTACTCTTTTTATTATGAAACTAAGTTTCCACCTGGTGTCGTTGCCCTTCAATCTGACAAACTTCCATTAGTGTTTCTTGTAGGGCAGATCTGCTTGTGATGAATTCTCTCCGTTTTGATGTTGTTTTCTTTGCTTGTTTTGCTATTGTGAATTCTCCAAATACATACTGAGCCCTAAATCTACTTAGACTTTGTGATTTAAAATTATTCCAGTTTTTTTTTTCTTTTTTGAAACAGGGGTCTCACTCTGTGGCCCAGGCTGAATTACAGTGGCACAGTTCTAGCTCACTGCAACCTTAAACTCCTAGGGTCAAGAGATCCTCCTGCTTCAGCTTCACAAGTAGCTGGGAACACAGGCACAAGCCACCACGCCTGGCTAATTTTTTTATCATTTGTTGAGATGCGGCCTCACTCTGCCAAGGCAGGTCTCAAACTCCTGGGCTCGAGTGATCCTCCTACCTCAGCCTCCTGAAGTGCTTGGATCACAGGTGTGAGCGACTGTGCCTGGCCAACAAAGTGATTTTCAAAAGGAATCAGTAAATAGCTATTGGTTTACGGTGAAAATGGCAGTAGGATTGGTTCAATGTTTTTATAATTTTGAAATTCCTCAAACAGGTTCATGTAAATAAGAGATAAGAAGAAACTTCAAATTGTGTGCATGCATGTGTGAATGTGTGAGACAGAAAGAGGAAGAAAGAGAGAGAGACTATTTCTCAAATATGGATAGGTCAAAAAATATCCCAATAGCACCTTGTTAGCACTTTGTTTCTAGGTTAAGAAGGCTTTTTTTTAATGACTAGATTTTTACAAATGTTTGACTTTGTGCCCTACTAGTCACTGTAGAAAATGTGCAAGGATGTAAGAGTCATAGCAATCACTATCAATCTTTTTGGCCTGATTAGTTCTTTTTTTAAGGCAGAAAGCCAAACCTGACACTATTTACCACTTTATCTTGACAGATATATTCCAGTTTGGGGTGAAATGCAAAAGGTTTATGATGTAGTTTTATGATACATCATCCCAAACAAGCTGGCTGCTTGCCACTATAGAGAATTCTAGTTATGAGGAGTGACTGGTCTAAAATTATGGCTAATGAAATTATGGCCTAGATTTATCAGCATCCGATAATGATAGACACATATTGGTTTGTTTGTTTATAACAAAGTCTGTAATTTTAGAAGTATCTTGTATCTTTGACATTTCTTTTTTTTTTGAGACAGAATCTCACTCTGTCACCCAGGCTGGAGTGCAGTGGCACTGTCGCCTCATTGCAACTTCTGCCTCCTGGGTTCAAGTGATTCTCATGCCTTAGCCTTTCAAGCAGCTGGGATTATGGGTGCCTGCCACCACACCTGGCTAATTTTTGTATTTTTAGTGGAAATGAGGTTTTACCATGTTGGCCAGGCTGTTATCGAACTCCTGACCTCAAGTGATCCACCTGCTTCAGCCTCCTAGAGTGCTGGGATTACAGGCGTGAGCCACTGGTATCTTGAATATTTCTTTTCTCCTCACTTCTATGATGTTTGAATTATTTATTTTATTATTCTTTTTGGAGCAAATATGTTGAAACTGATTTAATTTTTGCATAAAGATGATCCTGAGTATTCAAATGGATGTGCCCTCAGACCTATGTATAAATTATATTACATGGTGACGAAAAATAGATCTAACTCCAAAAGTGACCTAAGATCTTATTTTTTTTCCAGAGGTGGTTGTTTCTTCTCCTTCTCCTTCTTCTCCTTCTCCTCCTCCTCCTCCTCCTCTTCCTTCTTCTCCTTCTTCTCCTTCTTCTCCCTCCCTTCCTTCTTTCCTTCCTTCCTTCCTTCCTTCCTTCCTTCCTTCCTTCCTTCCTTCCTTCCTTCCTTCCTTCCTTCCCCTCCTCCTCCTCCTTCTTCTTTTTTGTAGTAACTCAGTCCTGAGGATTTTGGGATAAACCAAAACTGACTGGGTGAAGGAGGTGACAATTTTGTACTAAATAAATTCTATAGTATCCAGGGCAGATCAGTTGTTAGCAGGAACTTCTGAAAACTCAGATCATGTTTGTCAAACAACACATACTTAAGAGCATCTCCTTTTGCCTAACTCTGTGTCAAATGTCATAGAAATATAAAAATATCTGTAAGAAAAAGAGAGGACATACAATTACGCTGGAGAAACAATACAACTGTTAAGAACAACTAAGTGCTAAGTAATATGCAAATCATAGAGTCTCAATAAAGACTCTGTGGATTGGGATAATTTATGGGGTTTCACCAGTGGGAATGGGGAATCAACTGAAGGGCTTATTAACTTTGGTTCTATTCTGGATGGGGTGACTATGAAGCAAGACAAACAAACAAACAAACACACAACCAGATTTATCGGTAGAAATAATTTAGACAATCTAAGGAATGATCTAAGTAGTGTCAGCTTAAGCCTTCCAGGCCAAGACCAATATAGTTACAGGATAAATTTCAAGAAGATCTCATTTCTATTTTATTGTGACAAAAAAAGAAGGTGTCCAACAGGTTAAATTCTGGTCTATGCTGAGCTATTGTATTAGTTTTCTATTGCTATGTAACAGATTACTGCAAATTTAGCACCGTAAGACAACATATATTCCACAGTTTCTCTGGGTCAGGAGCCTGGGCCCAGCTTAACTGGGTCCTCTGCTGAGGGTTTCAAAAAGCTTCAGTCAACATGTTGGCTAAGCCATTGTCTTATCTGGAGGCTCAACTACGAAAGAATCTGCCTCTGGGCTCATTTAGGTTGTTGGCAGAATTCTGATCTTTGTGGCTGTATGACTGAGGCCCCAGGTTTTATTGGCTGTTAGATCCTAGAGGCCACTCATAATTTCCTGCTACATGAACCTTTACATAGGCAGTTGCAATATGGGAGTTTGTTTCTTCAAGGTTAGAAGGTCTCAACTTTGGTCTGCTAAGAGTCATACATATATGACCCTACATATACTTCAGGTATGCTAAGCTGTAGATAGATCTAGATAGACACATAGAGTAACCTAATCATGGGAGTGTCATTGCATTACCTTTAGCATATTCTATTAATGAAAACTAAGTCACAGATTCTGCCTGCCCTCAAGGAAAGGAGATTAGCTTATTAAGATGTCACCTTGGGCTTTGCCCACTTCTCTACCAAATATTAAATTATATATTTCTATCATTTTTTTTGTACTAGTTAAGAATTCAGCACTTTAGTTTGTGATCTTAAATAATCTCTTTCTCCTCACTAGATCTCAGTGTTGGGAGGCAATTCTCTATGTGTCTTTCATAGTTTTGGGCACCTGGGCAAGAGGCTTTCATATCTTTGTTCTGTTTATATGCCTAGTATCTCCTTCCAGGTCAGGTGACAGATTAGTTTCCTGACCAGGGTGATAAATATAATTTTTTCCTTCCTGAGAAATATTAGGCAGGTTTGCTAGCATTCTCCCTATAAGATTGAGTGTTTCCTAAGCTGAGGGCATCTCAACTACTGTAACACAATTCCACTGCATGTGCAGTATCTGTGCAGGCCCACATCCTCATCACATATGGTACTTGGAAACAGAGGAAATCAATATGAACATGAAGCTCATGTTGCCTGCTGTGCCCTGGGTAGTAAAGTCTTTTGTTTTTGACCCCGTGGTCTCATATCTTCTACCAGCACATACGGAACTGTGGACAGGGTAATGCATTAGCTCGCAGGCAGGGTAAAATCTCAGACCCTTCAAAATTCTTGACATTCAATTTTTCTCTACATAATTTAAGAGATTAAGGTGAGATGATTTCTAAGGTTCTTTTCATGTTTAATCTTTGATATTCTAATTGGCTCTGTCATTTTCATCATTGTTGCAGAAGAACTCAACCATTTTTGTACTTGACCTCCTTAAAAGATCTTTGACTAAACACTCCACAATAGTCTGATTATAGCGAAGATTATTTAAAACCACCTTTTACAAATGAGGAAACGAAATTTATTTTAATTTGCTGGTACTGCTAATATAATGTATTGGCCATTTGGGAAACAAATCTGTTAGCACACTGATTTAACTGAGAGTTAGGTGCTTATCCCTCAGCTCATGTTTTTGTTATAGTTTTTTGTGTGTATCGCAGCATTATAAAATCCCATCCTCTGCATTTCTTTAAGTTGTGATTATATATAAGTGACTGAAATGTATATATGTATCCTATCTTTTGTTCAAACTTTTCCATTTTCACTTTTTATCTTATCTTATTTTATTTTATTTTGTTTTATTTTATTTTATTTTTGAGACAGTCTCACTCTGTCGCCCAGGCTGGAGTGCAGTGGTGCAATCTCGGCTCACTGTAACCTCCGTCTCCTGGATTCAAGCAATTCTTGTACCTCAGCCTCCTGAGTAGCTGAGGTTACAGGCACACACCAGCACACTGGGCTAATTTTTGTATTTTTTTTTTTGAGACAGAGTCTTACTGTGTCGCCAGGCTGGAGTGCTATGGCGTGATCTTGGCTCACTGCAACATCTGACTCCCTGGTTCAAGGGATTCTTTTGCCTCAGCCTCCTTAGTAGCTGGGATTACAGAGCTGGGGTTACAGGCATGCGCCACCATGCCCGGCTAATTTTTTTTGTATTTTTGTAGAGATGGAGTTTCACTATGTTGGCCAGGACGGTCTCGATCTGACCTCGTGATCTGCCCACCTTGGCCTCCCAAAGTGCCGGGATTACAGGCGTGAGCCACCGCGCCTGGCCTAATTTTTGTATTTTTAGTAGAGACGAGGTTTCACCATGTTGGCCAGGATGGTCTCAATCTTGAACTCCTGGCCTCAAGTGATCCACTCACCTTGGCATCCCAAAGTGCTGGGATTACAGGCGTGAGCCACCATGCCTGGCTCATTCTCACATTTTAAAACATTAAATCTTCTATTGTTAGTTACTATTTGTTAATTGACATTTTTCATTGTATTATGAAAAAATAAAGTGATTTGGCAGGAGACAGAATTTCAGTAAACAGGGTTGGAAGCCTGAGAGAGCATCCTGAAATAAACTTATAAGGCAGGTAAAGTGGACAGATGTGACAAGTAGGTTTTTCAAAGAGTTAGCAAAAGACCACACAACTGCCTGGTTTTGCTATTTTGCTGTTTTCTTCAGCTATAGTTGAAGGCAATAAACTCAAAAGTAATTTTATTTCATATACAAAATTTATAGAGACTTCAGACTTTTTATTTTTCACAGAAAATTATATTTGGCTTAATCCTTTAAAACTCCAAGATGGAAAAAAATTGAACATTCTAACATCAGAGTTGGTGCCACATATGAGCATTCCATTTGTGTGTGTGTGTGTGTGTGTGTGTGTGTGATAGGTCAAACAAAAGTGAAAATGTGCCCCTACCTCCACTTAAGGGGACAGGTTTTAGGCAAAATGTTATTTATTTGCAGCCACCCATTCTCCTCCCTTCTCAGCCTCAAATGACAATGATGACAATTAAGAAGATAGAGTTAATTGATGATGACAACAATAGCCACAGCAACAGCTAATATTTATTGAGTCTTTAATGTGTATCAGGCACTGTTCTATGTGCTTTACTAGTGAGGCTGGAGTGCAGTGGTGCAATCTCGGCTCACTGGAACCTCTGTCTCCTAGACTCAAGCAGTCCCCCAACCTCAGCCCCAAAAGTAGCTGGGACTACAGGCATGAGCCTCTACGCCCGGCTAATTTTTGTATTTTTTTGTAGAGACAGGGTTTCACCGTGTTGCCCAGGCTGGTCTCAAACTCCTGAGCTTAAGTGATCCACTTTGCCTCCGTCTCCCAAAGTGCTAGGATTACAGGTATGAGCCACCATGCCCAGCCTACTAGTGTGTCATTTAAGTCTTAAAACAGTTTATGGGTTGAGTGTTACTGTTAAGCCTATTTTAATGAAACTGTAGCAAACTTAGTTATGTCACTTGCCCAAGTTCAGCTCATTTTTAAGTAGGGCCAGAACTTTATCCCAGGAATAAATATTTCAGTGGACTGAGAAGTTGAATTAGGAAAAATGAACCTAATTTAGATTTTGAGAAATCTATTAAATGTTCCACTCATACTTAATTTACAACAGTGAACAAAATAAGGGAAAAAATCATCACTTAAAAGACAGATATATAGAGTTGAACAGAGAGTGACAAAGAACAAAAGCTAGAAGATTCTTTGGGGGCCCCTCTTTCCTACATCTCAGCCTCTCTGGTTCTATCAGATGAGTCCTAGCAGCATTTTCCATGCTGCACTTTTTTTTGTGTGTGATTTAACCACACATTCTTCATCAAATACCACCTCACTTCTCTGTTCCCTTTGCCAGGCAATTCTCCAAAGAGCTACCTATGTTTTCTATCTCTACTTCCTTGATTTCTTCTTTCAGCTCACTTCAGTGAAGTTTCCTGCCCAATACGCCAAACAAATTGCTTTTAGCCAAAGAAATTGCTTTTACCAAAGTCATCAGTGATGTCTGTGTTGTTACCTTAAGTGCATACTTCTGGTTTTTATCTTACTATCCCGCTCAATATCATCTAACAAAGTTGATTATCTTTTTCTTCAGAAAACACTCCTCCCTTTTTTGTAACATCACACTTGCCTGATTGGCCCTTCGTCACTGGCCTCTTTCTCAGTCTCTTTTACTGGCTTCTCTTGCATGAACAAACGCCAATCTAGTGTGATTTTTTCATCTTTGTCCCTAGCCAGTGCCTGGCCTATGAGAGTATCCAATAAATATTTGCTGGATGTATGAATGAATGAATGGGTAGATGAATAAGTAAATTTGTGAATGAATGAAATTATATAGAAGCACATAGGTGATAAAGCTTAACTTTGCCAACAGCAATCAAAGTTTTCCTTGAGAAGGTAAGAACTGACCTATCTTGAGACATGAGTCAAGACTTGTCTGGTGGCTAGGCTTAGAGGCTCAGACTTATAACCCCAGCACTTTGGGAGGCCTGAGGGGAATGAATGTTTGAGGCTAGGCTTAGAGGCTCAAACTTATAACCCCAGAACATTGGGAGGCCTGAGGAGGAGGAATGTTTGAGGCCAGGAGTTCAAGAACTGCCTGGGCAACATAGTGAGATTCCTTCTGTAGAAAAAATTTTTAAAAATTCCCCAGGCATAACCAGGTGCTCACGCCTGTAATCCCAACACTTTGGGAGGCCGAGGTGGGCAGATTACGAGGTCAGGAGATCGCGACCACCCCGGCCAACATAGTGAAACCCCGTCTCACTAAAAATACAAAAAATTAGCTGGGCGTGGTGACACACGCCTGTAGTCCCAGCTACTCGGGAGGTTGAGGCAGGAGAATCACTTGAACATGGGAGGTGGAGGTTGCAGTGAGCCGAGATCGCACCACTGACTGCACTCTAGCCTGGGGTGGCAGAGCGAGACTCTCTCTCAGAAAAAAAAAAAAAAAAAAGAAAAATTACCCAGGCATGGTGGTGCCCATCCATAGTCCTAGCTACTAAGGAGGTTGAGGCAGTAGGATTGCTTGGGCCCAGGAATTTGAGGCTCCAGTGAGCTGTGATTATGCCATTGTACCCCAGCCTGGGTGACAGAGTCAGACCCTGTCTCTAAAAAAAAAAAAAAAAAAAAAAAAAGATTTGTTTGGTGAACAAATAAGGCATTCCAGAAATGAATATTCTTAGAAAATCAACTTACAGCCTACCATTTCTTAGGAAGCTATGGGAGAATGTACTATTCCAGAAGGAGAAAACTGAGAAAGAGAAAAATGAGCTTCAGGATATCCAACACAAGTGAGAGAAAAGGGAATCTCATGGAAGAAGGATAGAAGGATGCTGCGATGATGGCTAGGCAGCAGGCCTAGAGTTGAGCAGTCTAGTTTGGATGGGAAGGTCAGAGCGCCACAAGAAGATGAAATTAGTATAATGCACTTCTACCTGTGACATTAAATCTGCTAGATACCCAGAAATCCAGGTAATGTAGGTACATATTAAGTAAACTAAAAAGTTAACAAAAAGAAAAAAGCATCATGGCTTATGTTTGAAAGTGTTTCATAGTCATTATGATGCAATACTGAATATTTATTTTATTAAAACTAAGTTTTATCTTTATAAGGATGAAAGAAAGAGAAAAATCTGTACTTTGGGGAGGGATAAGCATGAAAGGAAGCTGAGTTCTCATGTTCTGCAGAGGAAATATAATAAATGACTAAAATTAAAAAAATCAATTAGCATTATAAATATATTAATTAGAGATAAGGATTTAAATGTTAAAATTAAAAGCCAGAATAGTTGGAAATGGTTGCCCTTATGGAAGAGAAAGAAAAGGGGAGGGATCAATTGATTACTGCTTCTCAGAATAAACCATGTAGAAATATTTTGCTTTAAAATATATGTTAAAAAGAATAAAATTAGGCAGAAGAGAGATAAAACAACGTAATTAAACAATTCAGTTTTCAACATTCATTTCTGGGTGTGGTGCCAAAACTCTTGTTTCAATGTGCGAAAGTTTTAAAAAGGATTGGTGAAGAAGTTGAGGGCTTTGTATTTAATTCAACTTCATAAAAATAATCCTCTGTCAATTGATGTAATCTCAGAATTGCTTCTTAGAAGGTGAGGATGTGACCACAGGCAGACCTAACTGGCTGCCTATATCTTTTAAGGAAATTACTTTCTAAGCACCTATGCTCCTGAACAAGAAACAGCACAGAGCTAGAGGAAAGGACAAAATTCCACGAACACTATGTTTTCTCCAGTCCAGGGCATGGGTCGCTATGCAACCGTTGACATTTCCCGACCACAAAAAAAAAAAAAAAAAAAAAAAATTATCCGGGCGCGGTGGCGGATGCCTGTAGTCCCAGCTACTCGGAAGGCTGAGGCAGGAGAATGGCATGAACCCGGGAGGCACAGCTTGCAGTGAGCCGAGATAGAGCCACTGCATTCTAGCTTGGGCGACAGAGCAAGACTCCGCCTCAAAAAAAAAAAAAAAAAACCAAAAAAACAAAAGACATTTCCTGACCACAACTAGACTTCTGGTATAATTCAGGAAGCTGGGTCATTATCCTAACTTTCAGAATGAGTAATAAAACATCTAGTTTTCTAAATGTGACGTTGTTAGTCTTGGGTAAAGCTGGTTTCTCTGGCTTCTTGGTCTATTTTTAGTACTTTTTCTAAATTCAGAAAATTTGAAACTCTTCAAGACAAAAACTTTTGTCTGTGACACTGTAAATTATTTTATTAACAGATTCTGGGCAAATCCTAAAATAATTCTAAAAATAACACTGAAAAATGTTACAAGTAATGAGTGGACATATTTTACTTCACAGATGTAGATTCTTGCCCTTGGACTCTATTATTCCTTAAGTATTTTCCATGTTTCTAGACAACATTTATGGTCCTTTGAACCCTAGGCAGCAAGAATAGAGTAGTATAAAAACAGGTTGCAATGTATTGCTTTCACAAGTGATACACTTAGCAGGATGCTGCTCCAGCATCACAAAAGCTTATCAAAATGACTGTAAAATGTAATTTTAAATAATGTTTTGAACAACATTGACCATATGTGATGGTTAATATCGAGTGTCAACTTGATTGGAGTGAGGATGCAAAGTATTGTTCCTGGGTGTGTCTGTGAAGGTGTTGCCAAAGGAGATTATCATTTTAGTCAGTGGACTAGGAGAGGCAGACCCACCCTCAATCTGGGTGGGCACCATCTAGTCAGCTGCCAGTGTGGCTAGGATAAACGCAGGCAGAGGGACATGGAAAGACTAGACTGGCTGAGTCTTCTGGCCTCCATCTTTCTCCTGTGCTGAATGCTTCCTGTCTTTGAAATTAGACTCCAAGTTCTTCAGCTTTTGGAGCTGACCTATACCAGTGGTGTATCAGGGGCTCTTGGGCCTTCGGCCACAGACTGAAGGCTGCACTGTCGGCTTCCCTACTTTTGAGGTTTTGGGATTTGGACTGGCTTCCTTGCTCCTCAGCTTGCAGACGGCCTATTGTGGGACTTCACCTTGTGGATGTGTGAGTCAGTATTCCCTTTTTTTATTTTTTTTGAGACGGAATCTCCCTCTATTGCCCAGGCTAGAGTGCAGTGGCACAATCTCGGCTCACTGCAACCTCCATCTCCTGGGTTCAAGCGATTCTCCTGCCTCAGCCTCCTGAGTAGCTGGGACTACAGACGTGTGCCACCATGCCCGGCTAGTTTTTGGTATTTTTAGTAGAGACGGGGTTTCACCATGTTGGCCAGGCTGGTCAGTACTCCTTAATAAACTCCTTTCATATACACATCTATCCCATTAGTCCTGTCCCTCTACAGAACCTGATTAATACACCACACCATTTAACAATTGCTCCCTGATTCTGTTTTAAAATACGAGCTGTGGATTTTGTTTTCTTTCTTCCTTTTCTTTTGGCTGGGGTTGGGGAAAGATGTTGGATGAACTGTAGATTTTCTTATAAGATACTACTCAATATATATTTTTCAGTATAATGAAACATTTGTTGTACTAGTTCCGCAAAGCAGAGTTTGCAGATAAAAAGCTGTATCTGTAGCTGTCTGGGCAGCATGTGACTTAGTACCCAGCTTCAAAATGCCTGGGTTCAAATCCCATCTCTAATATTTGTGAACTGTGTGACCTCAGGCAAATTTCTTAACGTCTCTGTGACTCAGTTTTATCATGGTAAAATGGAGGGATTAAAAGTACTGATGTCATTACGCTGTTATGAGGATAAAAATTGGAACCGCGGCTGGCACATTGTAAGAATCATATGAATTTTAGCTTTATAAATTTAGTTATTATTATTGGAAAATAGGGTTGATTTGTAGACATCTTTGACTCCCTTAGTCCCAGCTGCTGGGGGGAAGCAAAAGCTACATCCCAGGCTTCCACTTGCAAACGTGCTGTAAGCTGCCAGTTTCTGCCTCAGGATATGCTCAGGCTTCTTTAGAATGTAGTTTCCCATGCAGCCCTCTGAAGGGAAAGCTGAGAAAATGTACATGGGAAAAGGGAAGTAGTAATCACTTTGACAAATTAATTAAAGTCAAATGTTAAAGAAAACCAAACATGGCCAGGCGCGGTGGCTCACGCCTGTAATCCCAGCATTTCGGGACGCCAAGGCGGGTGGATCACCTGAGGTCAGGAGTTTGAGACCAGCCTGGCCAACATGGCAAAACCCCGTCTCTACTAAAAATACAAAATCAGCTGGGCATGGTGGCGGGTGTCTGTAATCCCAGCTACTCGAGAGGCTGAGGCAGGAGAATCACTTGAACCTGGGGAGCGGAGATTGTAGTGAGCCAAGATCGTGGCATTGCCCTCCAAACTGGGCAACAGAGCGAGACTCCCTCTCAAAAAAAAAGAAAAAGGTAAACCAAGTACTTGATTCTTGCCTTCAAATTTGGAGACAAAAGATTTAGACACCCATATCATTCAGCTGCAAATATCAGAACACACAGCTAACGGTGGTTTAAGCAATAACGATCTTTGTTACCTTGTTTAATCAGCAGTTAGGAGGCAGGTAGTTCTCGGTTATGAGCAAAGGCTGAATGAACTCAACAACAAGATACCAGGATGTTCTCTCTTTCTGCTTGGGCATGTTGGCTTTGGCAAGTTTAATTATTCTGCAACACGGCACCTGTAGCTTTAAGCATCATATCCCCAACCTTGGCATTCCAAGCAGAAATAAAGGGACAAGTTGGAGGAAAAAGGAGCTTCTTTTTTACTTGGGAGGAAAATTTTTTCTAGAAATCTTCCAGTAAATTTTGTTTTAAATTTAATTGCAAGAAAAGTGTCCCATGGCCATGGCTAGCTTCATTGAAAATTGGGAAAGTAAATGGAAAAATGCAGTGGAATCGACATGATTGGCTTATTAGCAGTCAGGATTGATTTGGTGTGTCTGAACACATCATCATCCCTAACAAAACTGGTGTTCTGCAGGTAAGGAGGGCAACAGCTGTCATGTGGGCAAATAACCTTTCTGTCACAGAGTCTGGAACAATTAGAGAACTATACACACAAATTACATTGAACTAGATATTCAATTGATAAAATGGGGAATAACTTTTAGGCAGCCGTATTAGTCTATTCTTGCATTGCTGTAAAGAACTACCTGAGGCTGGGTAATTTATAAAGAAAAGGGGTTTAATTGGCTCACAGTTCTGCAGGCTGTACAGGAGGCATGGCTGGGGAGGCCTCTGGAAACTTACAATCATGGCAGAAGGCAAAAAGGAAGGAGGCAGGTCTTACATGGCCAGAGCAGGAGGAAGCAAGAGAAGCGGGAGTTGCTACACACTTTTAAACAACCAGATCTCATGGGAACTCACTCAGTATTATGAGAACAGCAAGGGCGAAATCCGCCCCATGATCCAGTCACCTTCCATCAGGCCCCTGCTCCAACACTGGAGATTACAATTCGGCAGGAGATTTGGGTGGGGACCCAAATCCAAACCATATCAGCAGCGTAGGAAACACAAAGGCAAACAGAATATTGTGGAATCACATGGAAGACAACATGGAGCAAATAAGACTTGCATTTAGTCTTAAATAATTAAACTAGGCTACTGCTAGAGAATCCGGTCAAGCCTCAAATGTCCCTGTGCCTTCTGAACATTTGCATATGGTATTCTGTATTCTCAGTGAATGCTGCATGTTTCCACGCAGTAGAGTAAACCAGAATTCTGTGGTCATCCTTGACTGCTCCTTCGTCTCCCACATCCAGTCAGTACCTACCTTCTCTCTCTCTGTCTCTCTTTTTTTTTTTTTTTAGAAGGGGTCCTGCAATGTCACCCAGGCTGAGTGTAGTTATGCAATCACAGCCTACTGCAGCCTCAACTTCCAGGTCTCAGGACATCCTTCCACCTCAATGTCCTGAGTAGCTGGGATCACAGGCACGTGGCAACATGCCTAGCTAATTTTAAAAATCTTTTGTAGAGGTGGGGGCGTCTCACTATGTTGCCCAGGTTGGTCTTGAACTCCTAGGCTCAAGCAGTTCTCCCACCTTGGTGCTGGGATTACAGGCAAGGGCCATTGCACCTAGCCGAGTACCTACCTTAAAAAAAGAGGCTTATGGCCGGGTGCAGTGGCTCACACCTGTAATCCCAGCACCCTGGGAGGCCGAGGCGGGCGGATCACAAGGTCAGGAGGTCAAGACACATTGCACTGTAAGAATTTTATAGACAAATTGTATGTAGCATGGGATGATTGCATTTGACACAAAAAGGCTAACTGGACTGTAAGAGATCCCTACAGCAAAAGGCCACGGGAATGTTTTTCCTGATACCATACACAGGCAACCACCGTTTACTTTTCAAATCAAAAGTTGTGACATTCCTCCAGGCATAATTTCTGCAGGCTACTTATACAAACAATTGTTGGTCACTCCCTACAAGGCTGTTTTTAGTTGATCTTTATATTTCAAAAGACCTCCACTAACCCCTGATTGACTGCTGAACTTTACCATTAGTTATCTCCACCAGTGGTTGGAAGGTGCTCACTTACCATAAAATGTACATTTTAACACTCATCGTGCAACTCTGCCGTAGTGTCCTGCAGCATCTCCAACATATCAATTTGCTTGCTGCTCATCAGCCATTAAAAGTTCAAACTGCTCAAAAAAACATGGAATAATAATAATAATGATGGCAAAAAGAATGATCATGACAGAGTAAGCAAATAAATTGGCTGGGAACATATGATGTCATTTACTCTATGTGCTGGTTGATGGGTCACGAGAAAAATATATATAAATTTTACTGCTCAGTGGAGTAGTAGATAGATTTTTCTCTCAAAAACATTATTTTTGAAACAAACAACCTATAACAAACCAGCACTATATGCAACAGAGCTAAATATTGTGCTTACAGGAGATATAACTGAGTCAAAGAGATTGGGAACTGACCCAAGGCCAATTTCCTAGGAATCTGTAGAGCCAGAATTTAACCCCAGGTCTGCTTTGCTCTGCAGTAGATGTTCTTTTGACTATACCACACTATCTTGATATAGCATGTAATGCATGCTGTTGTAATTATTACTTTTTTTTTTAACCCTTTCTTCCCTTTGGAGTTGGATTGAGGAAATTTTAAATGTTAGTATCCATATGGAAACCCAAAGGTGCATTCTTTAACATCTGATCACTCTTGTTAAAATATATCTTAATACACATCATTATTACACCATATTTATGTTTTATTGCTATAGAATTAGAAAGACTATCTGGAGCTAGTCCAGCAAGTAGGACCATAGCCAACAAGAGCAGAGGAGAATTTCTGTACAGGCCTGATAAAAAGGCTTAGTATTTTGGGCTACTTGACACCCAAGTTGTCAGTTATATCTTTCAGTTGTAATTGGTATACTGAACTGAACCAACTTACAGGATGTAATCCTAATTTATCTTCAATTAATTTATTAATTTACCTTCAATTGTCCCATTAGATCCCTTTCCACGAATGAAATTTTGGTTGCATTACAATATTTCTGGCCACTTGCAGGTAATCCAGTTCAGAAATTAAATGTCTATTTCTGTTTAACAGTACTCATTCCGAACTTCATTCAAAATGAGGATTCTCCTCTCTCTAGCTAGTTTGTTGTAGGCAGGAAGGCTGATGTCAGAAAGAGATACATCGTTGGCTAATTTTATCTTTTCTCATGTAATATCTCTACTCTTCCATCACTCAGCTATGTAACTGGGGTTTTAGACCCCAGGTGGAGGGTGCTGAAGCAGGGTGAGGAAAGAAACAGCAGTAAAGAAAACAGAAAAGTTTTCATTACTGATTAATACTCTTAAAGCTTCAAGGCTAAACTTATGAATTTCTGGGATGAGTAGTTTTTGTTTTCATCTTTTAATTATTTTTGTATGTAACATACCATAATATGTATCGTTTTAGGTATATAATTCAATGGTTTTTATGTTCATAGAGTTGTGCATCGCTCCTACTTAATTCCAGAACATTCTCATCTTCCCCCAGAATAAACTCCATATGTGTTAGCAGCCATTCCTCATTATCCCCTCTCACAGCTCCAGGCAGCCATTCCTCTACTTTCTGTCTATGGATTTGCCTATTCTAGACATTTCATATAGATGGAATCATCCAGTATTTGTCTTTTTGTGTCTGGCTTCTTTCACTTGGCATAATGTTTTCAAGGTTTCAAGGTTTATCTATATCTAAGGCATGTATCAGAACATTCCTTTGTACTGCTGAATAATATTTCATTGTATGGATTTACCACAGTGTTTATTCATTCATTCATTCATTCACTGATGGACATTTGGATTGTTTCCACTTTTGGGTTCTTATGAATAACAGGGCTATGAACATTTGTGTGCAAGTTTTTGTGTGGACATATATTTTCACTTCTGTTGGATATATTTCTTAATGTGGAATTGCTGGGTCATATGGTAACTTTGTGTTTAACTTTTTTTTTTTTTTTTTGAGATGGAGTCTTGCTCTGTCGCCAGGCTGGAGTGTAGTGGTGCAGTCTTGGCTCACTGCAACCTCTGCCTCCTGGGTTCGAGTGATTCTCATGCCTCAGCCTCCCAAGTAGCTGGGATTACAAGCACACACCACCACACCCAGCTAATTTGTGTATTTTTAGTAGAGATGGGGTTTCACCATGTTGGCCAGGCTGGTCTTGAACTCCTGACCTGGTGATCCACCCACCTTGGCCTCCCAAAGTGCTGGAATTATAGGCGTGAGCCACCGCACCCAGCTTATGTTTAACATTTTGAAGAACTATCAGTCTGTATGTAAATTCCATAAGCAATTACAATTTCATTAACAATTACAATTTTATTAGCAATGCATTAAAATTTTCATTTCTTTACATCCTCACCAGTACTTGTCATTATATATATAGATATATCAATATATATATGTGTTTATTCATTTATTTTAGCCATCCTAGTGGATGTGAAATAGTTTTGATTTGCATTTCCCTGATGACTACTAATGTTGAGCATCATTTCACTTGCTTGTTGGCCATTCATCTGCCTTCGTTAGAGGACTGTCTATTCAGATCCTTTGCCTACTTTGAAATCAGAATGTCTTCTTCTTATTGAGTTGTAAGAGTTCTTTATATACACTGAATACAAGTCCTTTATCAGGGATATGAGTTACAAACATTTTCTTCTATTTCTCCTCAAAGTTTTATTATGAAAAAATGCCAAACATTCCCAAAAAGTTGAAAAAATATTACAATAAACATCCACATACCCACCACCTAGGTTCCACAATGCTTGACATTTGCCATTTGCTTTTCCTTCTTGTCTATTTGAAAGTGAAATGTGGACATTATGACACCTCATTGCTGCAGATTTCAGTGTGATTCTCCTAAAAATAAGATTATTATTATTATTTTTTTTGATGGAGTCTCGCTCTGTTGCCCAGGCTGGAGTGCAGTGGTGCGATCTTGGCTCACTGCAAACTCCACCTCCAGGGTTCAAATAATTCTTCTGCCTCAGCCTCCCAAGTAGCTGGGACTACAGGTATGCACCACCACACCTGGCTAATTTTTTCAATTTTTAGTAGAGATGGAGTTTCACCATATTGGCCAGGCTGATCTCAAACTCCTGACCTTGATCTTGTGATCTGCCTGCCTCGGCCTCCCGAAGTGCTGGGATTACCGGCATGAGCCACCACACCCGGCCAAAATTAGATGTTTTCTTTTTTATTTATTTATTTATTTTTGAGATGGAGTTTCGCTTTTGTTGCCCAGGCTGAAGCGCAATGGTACGATCTTGGCTCACTGCAATCTCTGTCTCTCCAGTTCAAGTGATTCTCCTGCTTCAGCCTCCTGAGTAGCTGGGATTACAGGCATGTGCCACTACCCCAGCTAATTTTGTATTTTTAGTAGAGAAGGGGTTTCTCCATGTTGGTCAGGCTGGTCTTGAACTCCCAACCTCAGGTGATCCACCCACCTTGGCCTCCCAAAGTGCTGGGATTATAGGCATGAGCCACCGTGCCCAGCCAAGATGTTTTCTTACATAACTTTAATATAATGATCAAACATAAAAATTGAATATAAAGTTCAATCTATATTTATATTGCACAATTATTTCCAAAATGATTTTATTCTGAACCAGAACTCATTCAAGTTTCAGACATTGCAGTTGGCATTTATATCTATTTAATCTCTTTTAATCCAAGAATAGTCCCTTGTCATTTTTCTTGATATTAATTTTTCAAAAAGACTAGACCAGTTGTCTTCTAAAATGCCCCACAGTCTGGATTTGGCCAATTCTTTTCTTGTGTCATTTAACATCATCTTCTATTTCTTGAATTTGCTGTAAATTTGAAGTTAGTTCTAAAGGCTTTATTAAATTTTGGATAAACATTCTGAGCAAGAAGAGTTCATAGGTGATTGCTGAGTGATATGGTTTGGCTGTGTCCCCACTCAAATCTTAACTTGAATTGTCTCTCCTAGAATTCCCCCATGTTGTGGGAGGGACCCAGGGGGATGTAATTGAATCATGGGGGCCTGTCTTTCTTGTGCTGTTCTCATGATAGTGAATAAGTCTCACAATATTTGATGGGTTTATCAGGGGTTTCCACTTTTGCTTCTTTCTCATTTCCTCTTGCTGCTGCAATGTAAGAAGTGCCTTTCACCTCCTGCCATGATTCTGAGGCCACCCCAGCCATGTGAAACTGTAAGTCCAGTTAAACCTCTTTTTCTTCCCAGTCTCAGGTATCTTTTTTTTTTTTTTTTTGAGACGGAGTCTTGCTCTGTCACCCAGGCTGGAGTGCAGATTTTGGCATTTATTAATGATTATTGCATGTATCAATTATTTTATGGTGAGTTACTGATGGAGGATTTTTTATTTATCTATTTATTTTTTGAGATGGTGTGTCACCCAGGCTGAAGTGCAGTGGCGTGATCTCGGCCCACTACAACCTCCACCTCCCGGGTTCAAGTGATTCTCCCACCTCCGCCTCCTGAGTAGCTGGGATTACAGGCACCCAACATCATGCCTGGCTAATTTTTGTAGAAATGGAGTTTCACCATGTTGGCCAGGCTGATCTTGAACTCCTGACCTCAGGTAACCTTGGCCTACCAAAGTGCTGGGATTACAGGCGTGAGCCACCATGTCCAGCTGTGGATTTTCTACTTTTATAATTATTCTACACTTCTTAGTTAGTAGTCTTCTGTAAAAAAGCGTTTTCCTTTCACTTAAAAAGTCAGGATGGGGGTCAGGCACGGTGGCTCAGACCTGTAATCCCGGTACTTTGGGAGGCCAAGGCGGGGGGATCACAAGGTCAGGAGTTTGAGACCAGCATGGCCAACATAGATGGTGAAACCCATCTCTACTAAAAATACAAAAATTAGCCAGGCATGGTGGCAGGTGCCTGTAGTCCCAGCTACTCAGGAGGCTGAGGCAGGAGAATCACTTGAACCTGGGAGGTGGAGGTTGCAGTGAGCCAGGACCACGCCATTGCACTCTAGACTGGGCGACAGAGAGAGACTCCATCTCAAAAAAAAAAAAAAAAAAAAAAAGGCAGGATGAATATCTAATTATTTTGGTTTAACTTTGAACTTTCAGAAATGAGTTGGCAAAGAACTAAAGTAGATCTGCCATTCAATTCAGCAATCCCACTACTGGACATCTACCCAAAGGAAAAATAGTCATTATATCAAAAAGACACTTACATGTGTATGCTTATCACAATCACAGCACAATTCACAATTGCAAAGATATGGAACCAACCTAAGTGCCCATCACCTGATGAGTGGATAAAGAAAATGCAGTATATATATGTACTATGGTATACTACCCAGCCATAAAAAAGAATGAAATAATGTCTTTTGCAGCAACTTGGATAGAGCCGGACGCCATTATTCTGAGTGAAGTAACTCAGGATTGGAAAACCAAATACTGTATGTGTTCACTTATAAGTGGAAGCTAAACTATGGGTAAGCAAAGGCACACAGAGTGATATAATAAATTTTAGGGACTCAGAAAGGAGAGGGTGGAAGGGAGTGAGGGATAAAAAAGTACACACGTGTACAATGTACACTACTTGGGTGATAGGTACAGTAAAATCTCAGAGTACACCTCTATACAGTTCATCCATATAACAAAAAACCACTTCTACCCCAAAAACTATTGAAATAAAAAAGATACAAAATAAAAGAAAAAGAAAAAAATAGTTGGTATAATAATCACCACCAGTGGTTATAATTGAACTTCTCTCTTCTTCCTCTCTCTTTTTCTTTCTTTTTTTAAAATTTTTATATAGAGAAAGGGTCTCATTATGTCGCCCAGGCTGATTTTGAACTCCTGGGCTCAATCAATCCTTCTGCCTTGGCCTCCCAAAATGCTGGGTTTACAGGCATGAGCAACCACACCCCACCTTACTCTCCCTTTTCTTCCCTGCAATTAATTTCACCTATGCTTACTTATAGGTAAAATTATAGGCTCAAACTTTCCCAAATTTGGTATATCAGTCCTTCTCAACCTGTATTCTTTTGAAATGAACTCATTGTTATTTAAAGCCTCCTTTGTCTCTGGCATAAAATATCCAGGACTGATTTTATATGCTTCCTGCTCCAGACTTGAAATCCATTAATCTTGAAGAAGACCAGGTTCTTTTTAATGAGGAGTAACAGGTAGAAACCAATATTTGGGCCTTAGTTGCGTTAGTTGTTACTAGGATGTCACTGCTCCCTAACTTTTTCATGTGTGTGTGTTTTTTTTTCTCCACAATCCAACATTTAGCATGATTACTTAATACCTGCCCAGTCTTTGGAACACTCAAATCAATTGTTCCATACTCTGACTAAAAATACAGTTTAAAAATATTTACTGTCTCCTGTAAGGATTTTCTAAATTAAGAAAGGAAAAAAATGTACATTATATATAATAAAATGCAATTAGTTTCAAATATGATTACATTTCTAGTTAGCAAAATTAATCTTTTTAATTGTTTCAGTATCTTCTGTTAAAGCTACAAAGTTGTATTCAGTGTTGGAGGAAAGAATGGAAATCCCCATTGCTTTTTTTTAGCTCCATACATGCTTACAATTTGGAGTTGTACAATTTTTCAGACTGTTGGTCACTTGTTCAGCAAAATGCATGGCTCTGTAAGAGGCCATCGGAGACAGACAATGTTGAGAGCAGGCCTGGTGCTCTGAGTCTCCTGGAGCTCACTGACTAATTTGGTGGTTTCATCAAGTTTCCTTCAGCTGAATACTTGAGCATGTTTAGTCAAAACTTTCACCTGGAGTGCTATTATTCCACTGCACTCTATGCCATGAACCTGTCTTGATTATTCGGAGTCTAAACAACCTGGATCAATTTTGATAACCTCCATGTCTCTTGCTATGTCAAGTGTCCTATTCTGGCCTTCATCTTTAGGTGATGGTTTCTCCAACTCTTGGAAAATTCTAAAATGCCTTTTGCTTAGAACTTTCACTAAATTAAATAATTACCCATATACAGCATATGGGTAATCTTGGCATGTGGTCAAATATCATGGATACTAAGAGCACTTGAAAGACTGTTTTCCCTCATAAATCCAGAAGACTATGTCAAAATTACTCGTTGAGATTTGCAAAGATGGCGTCAGTATGTGCTTTATAAAAACAGAGTATCACTAGATTATCACTTTTTTTCCTGCTATCTTCTTGCACGTTATTCACTCCAGACTGAAATCCTTCAGTTTTCATTTCTGGTCTTCACAGAGCAATAGTCTGGTTCTCCTGCTACAAGATTAACAGAACAGAAAAGTCCCATTGTTTTGCCCCATCTGGTTCTTTTCCTTCAAACTCTTAAATTTTCTGGCCAGTTTTCCTCCAAATTCCTTAACAATGTGTTCAATCTGCTCGTATTATTTTTCTAAATTATTGCTTCTAAATTTATCTTCAAGAATATCTTTGTCATTTTACATTACATTAAGTTAAATTAAATTAAATTGTTTAGTTTGTTTTCCTTACTACAATTTTTAAAGGTATTGACATCAGTATCTTTATTATCTTGTATCCTCCCTGGTCTGCGAAGTGTTCTTTTATGTTTCTGCTTTTGAGTTCTTTGCAAGTTTGCCATGAAGTCTACCCTCTGCTTCAGGCTCTATATTCTTCGGCTAAGAGCTTTTATCTCTGTTTGCAATAGCGTCTTGCAGCTTTATAATAAATGTTCTCTGATTTGTTGTAAACCAAGCATTTAGTACACATTAATTTGAAGTTATCCTTTAGTTCCTCTATAAATCATTCTTCTTGATCGTCTCGTTTGGTACTAAAATCCAGAGGGTATTTAATAATTATGGTGTAATTAGGAACAATAAAATCAGTCACAGGAAAGGAACAGAAATAAACAGAAAATAGGGTCCTTTCTTTGCAATGTACTCATCTGGTAATTCAAAGCTTCTAGAAAGGGTTCTGTTCTCATTTCTCTGCAGAGGAGCTCCCAGGAGGTTTCTCAGGAGCATCAAGTCTCACAGGAGCCTGACACAAGAGGTCTCTCCAGGCTCGTTATGCACACGCACTTGTTTTCCTTTCTTTTTATGCCCCTGTACTTCTCTCCACTCCTCCTCCACCCCTCTTCTTCCCCTGGAACTTGTTTTTTTTCTTTTTTCTTTCTCATTCACCAGTATATTTGCAATTTTTTAATTAAATAAATAAATTTAATTTGACTTTGAAGCATTTCTTTTCTTTTCTTTTTCTTTTTTGTTTTTTGAGATGGAGTCCCGCTCTGTCGACCAGGCTGAAGTGCAAAGGCGCAGTCTCAGCTCACTGCAACCTCCAATTCCCGGGTTCAAGCAATTCTCTTGCTTCAGCCTCCCGAGTAGCTGGGATTACAGGTGACTGCCGCCATGCCCGGCTAATTTTTTTGTATTTTTAGTAGAGATGGGGTTTCACCATGTTGGTCAGGCTGGTCTCGAACTCCTGACCTCAGGTGATCCGTCTGCCTTGGCCTCCCAAAGTGCTGGGATTATGGGCATAAGCCACCACACCCGGCCTTCTTTTTTTTTTTTAATTTATTTTTTACTTTAAGTTCTGGGATACATGTGCAAAACGTGCAGGTTTGTTACATAGGTATACGTGTGCCATGGTGGTTTGCTGCACCTATCACCCCATCACCTAGGTTTTAAGCTCTGCATGCATTAGGATTTGTCCTGATGTGCTCCCTCCCCTCCTACCGCTGTTAGGCCCTGGTGTGTGTTGTTCCCCTCCCTGTGTCCATGTGTTCTCATTGTTCAACTCCCACTTATGAGTGAGAACTTGCAGTGTTTGGTTTTCTGTTCCTGTGTTAGTTTGTTGAGGATGATGGCTTCCAGCTTCATCCACATCTCTGCAAAGGACATGATCTCATTCCTTTTTGTGGCTGCATAGTATTCCATGGTGTATATGTACCACATTTTCCTTATCCAGTCTATCATTGATGGGCATTTGGGTTGGTTCCATGTCTTTGCTATTGTGAATAGTGCTCCAGTAAACATGTGTGCCTGTATCTTTATAATAGAGTGATTTATATTTCTTTGGGTATATATCCAGTAATGGGATTGCTGGGTCAAATGGTATTTCTGGTTCTAGATCCTTGAGAAATTGTCACACTGTCTTCCACAGTGGTTGAACTAATTTACATTCCCACCAACAATGTAAAAGTGTAACTATTTCTGCAGCCTCACGAGCATCTGTTGTTTCTTGGCTGTTTAATAATCGCCATTCTGACTGGTGTGAGATGGTATCTCATTGTGGTTTTGACTTGAATTTCTGTAATGATTAGTGATGTTGAGCTTTTTCATATGTTTGTTGGCTGCATAAATGTCTTGTTTTGAGAAGTGTCTGTTCATATCCTTTGCCTACTTTTTGATTTTTTTTTTTCTGAAACTTTGTTTAAGTTCTTTGTAAATTCTGGATATTAGGCTTTTGTCAGATGGGTAGATTGCAAAAATTTTCTCCCATTCTGTTGCCTGTTCACTCTGATGACAGTTTATTTTGCTGTGCAGAAGCTCTTCAGTTTAATTAGATCCCATTCATCAATTTTAGCATGTGTTGCAATTGCTTTTGGCAATTTCTTTTTTTTTTTTTTTTTTTTTTTTGAGACGGAGTCTTGCTCTGTCCTTAGGCTTGAGTGCAGTGGCGCGATCTGGGCTCACCACAAGCTCTGCCTCCCAGGTTCACGCCATTCTGCTGGCTCAGCCTCCGAAGTAGCTGGGACTACAGGCACCCGCCATCACGCCCAGCTAATTTTTTGTATTTTTAGTAGAGACGGGGTTTCATTGTGTTAGCCAGGACAGTCTCGATCTCCTGACCTCGTGAACCGCCCACCTCGGCCTCCTAAAGTGCTGGGATTACAGGCGTGAGCCACTGCACTCGGTCTGCTTTCGGCAATTTCAGCATAAAATCTATGACCATGCCTATGTCTTGAACAGTATTGCCTAGATTTTCTTCTAGAGTTGTTATGGTTTTGGGTTTTACATGTAAGTCTTTAATCCACCTTGAGTTAATTTTTATATAAGGTGTAAGGAAGGGGTCCAGTTTCAGTTTTCTGCATATGACTAGCCAGTGTTCCCAGCACCATTTATTAAATAGGGACTCCTTTCCCCATTGCTTGTTCTTGTCAGGTTTGTTGAAGATCAGATGGTTCTAGATGTGTGATCATATTTCTGAGGTCTCTGTTCTGTTTCATTGGTCTATGTGTCTGTTTTTGTACCAGTACCATGCTGTTTTGGTTACTGTAGCCTTGTAGGATGGTTTGAAGTCAGGTAGTGCGATGCCAGCTTTGTTCTTTTTGCTTAGGATTGTCTTGGCTATGTGGGCTCTTTTTTGTTTCCATATGAATTTTAAAGTAGTTTTTTTCTAATTCTGTGAAGAATATCAATGGTAGTTTGATGGGAATAGCATTGAATCTATAGATTACTTTGGGCAGTATGGCCATTTTCACAATATTGATTCCTCCTACCTATGAGTATGGAATCCTTTTCCGTTTGTTTGTGTCCTCTCTTATTTCCTTGAGCAGTGGTTTGTAGTTCTCCTTGAAGAGGTCCTTCCATTCCTTGTTAGTTGTATTCCTAGGTATTTTATTATCTTTGTAGCAATTGTGAATGGGAATTCATTTATGGTTTGGCTCTCTGCTTGCTTGTCTATTGTTGGTGTATAGGAATGCTTGTGAATTTTGCACATTGGTTTTGTATCCTGAAACTCTGCTGAAGTTGCTTATCAGCTTAAGGAGTTTTTGGGCTGAGACAATGGGGTTTTCTAAATATACAGTCATGTCATCTGCAAACAGAGACAATTTGACTTCCTGTCTTTTTATTTGAATACCCTTTATTTCTTTCTCTTGCCTGATTGCCCTGGCCAGAACTTCCAATACTATGTTGAATAGGAGTGTTGAGAGAGGACATTCTTGTTTTGTGCTTGTTTTCAAAGGGAATGCATCCAGCTTTTGCCCATTCAGTATGATATTGGCTGTGGCTTTGTCATAAATAGCTCTTATTATTTTGAAATATGTTCCATCAATACCTAGTATATTGAGAATTTTTAACATGAAGTGATGTTGAATTTTTTTTTTTTTTGAGATGGAGTCGTGCTCTGTTGCCCAGGCTAGAGTGCAGTGGCACGATCTCTGCTCACTGCAGCCTCTGCCTCCCAAGTTCAAGCGACGCCAGCCTCCCGAGTAGCTGGGATTACAGGCACCTGCCACTGTCCCTGGCTAATTTTTGTATTTTTAGTAGTTTCTAAACTAAACTAAACAAGGGGTTTCACCATCTTGGCCAGGCTGGTCTTGAGCTCCTGACCTCGTGATCCACCTGCCTCAGCCTCCCAAAGTGCTGGGGTTACAGGCATGAGCCACTGTGCCTGGTCAGGGATGTTGAATTGTATCAAAGGCCTTTTCTGCATCTATTGAGACAATCATGTGGTTTTTGTCATTGGTTAAGTTTATGTGATGGATTATGCTTTCTGATTTGTGTATGTCGAACCAGCTTTGTATCCCAGGGATGAAGCTAACTCGATCGTGGTGGATAAGCTTTCTGATGTGCTGCTGGATTCGGTTTGCCAGTATTTTATTGAGGATTTTCGCATTGATCATTCATCAGGGATATTGGCCTGAAGTTTTCTTTTTTTGTTGTGTTCTGCCAGATTTTGGTATCAGGATGATGCTGGCCTCATAAAATGAGTTATAGAGGAGTCCCACCTTTTCAACTGTTTGGAATAGTTTCTGAAGGAATGGTACCAGCTCCTCTTTGTACCTCTGGTAGAATTCGGCTGTGAATCCATCTGGTCCTAGGCTTTTTTGGTTGGTAGGCTATTCATTACTGCCTCAATTTCAGAACTTATTATTGGTCTATTCAGGAATTCAATTTCTTCCTGGTTTAGTTTTGGGAGGATGTACATGTCCAGGAGTGTATCCATTTGTTCTAGATTTTCTAGTTTCTATTTCTATTTGTGTAGAGGTGTTTACAGCATTCTCTGATGGTAGTTTGTGTTTCTGTGGGGTCAGTGGTGACATGCCCTTTATCATTTCTTATTGGGTCTATTTGATTCTTCTCTCTTTTCTTTATTAGTCTAGCTAGTGGTCTTTTTTATTAATTTTTTCAAAAATCCAGCTGCTGGATTCATTGACTTTTTTGGAAGATTTTTTTTGTCTGTATCTCCTTCAGTTCTGCTCTGATCTTAGTTATTTCTTGTCTTCTCCTAGTTTTTGGATTTTTTCTTTGCTCTTGCTCCTCAAGTTCTTTTAATTGTGATGCTAGGGTGTTGATTTGAGATCTTTCAGGCTTTCTGATGTGGGTATTTAGTGCTATAAATTTCCCTCTTAACACTGCTTTAGCTGTGTCCCAGAGATTCTGATATATTATCTCTTTGTTCTTATTGGTTTCAAAGAACTTCTTGATTTCTGCCTTAATTTCATTATTTACCCAGGAGTCATTCAGGAGCAGGTTGTTCAATTTCCATGTAGTTGTGTGGTTTTGAATGAGTTTCTTAATCCTGAGTTCAGATTTGATTGCATTGTGGTCTGAGAGACTGTCTGTGATGATTTCAGTTCTTTTGCATTTGCTGAGGAGTCTTGTACTTCCGATTATGTGGTCAATTTTAGAGTAAGTGCCACATGGCACTGAGAAGAATGTATATTCTGTTGTTTTGGGATGGAGAGTTCTGTAGATATCTATTAGGTCCATTTGATCCAGAGCTGAGTTCAAGTCCTGAATATCCTTGTTAATTTTCTGTCTCATTGATCTGTCTAATATTGACAGTGGGGTGTTAAATTCTCCTACTATTATTGTGTGGGAGTTGAAGTCTCTTTGTAGATCTCTAAAAACTTGTTTTATGAATCTGGGTGCTCCTATATTGGGTGCATATATATTTAGGATAGTTAGTTCTTCTTGTTGAATTGATCCCATTACCATTATATAATGCCCTTCTTTGTCTTTTTTGATCATTATTGGTTCAAAGTCTGTTTTGTCGGAGACTAGGTTTGCAACCCCTGCTTTTTTCTGCTTTACATTTGCTTGGTAAATTTTCCTCCATTCCTTTATTTTGAGCCTATATGTGTTTTTGCATGTGAGATGGGTCTCTTGAATACAGCATGCTGATAAGTCTCGACTCTATCCAACTTGCCAGTCTGTATCTTTTAATTGGGGCATTTAGCCCATTTACATTTAAGGTTAATATTGTTATGTGTGAATTTGATACTGTCATCATGATGCTAGCTGGTTATTTTGCACACTAGTTGATGCCGTTTCTTCATAGTGTCATTGGTCTTTATGTTTTCGTGTGTTTTGCAGTGGCTAGTATCAGTTTTTCCTTTCCATATTTATTGCTTCCTTCAGGAGCTCTTGCAAGGCAGGAATGGTGGTGACAAATTCCCTTAGTATTTGCTTGTCTGAAAATGATTTTTTTTTTTCTTTCGAGACAGAGTTTCGCTCTTGTTGCCCAGGCTGGAATGCAATGGTGTGATCTCAGCTCACTGCAACTTCTGTCTCCTGGGTTCAAGCAGTTCTCTTGCCTCAGCCTCCAGGGTAGCTGGGATTACAGGCATGCACCACCATGCCTGAATATGAAAAAGATTTTATTTTGCCTTCACTTATGAAGCTTAGTTTGGGCAGATATGAAATTCTGGGTTGAAAATTCTTTTCTTTAAGAATGTTGAATATTAGCCCTCACTCTCTTCTGACTTGTAGGGTTTCTGCCAAGAGATCTGCTGTTAGTCTCATGGGCTTCATTTTGTAGGTGACCTGGCCTTTCTCTCTTTGTGCCCTTAACATTTTTTCCTTCATTTTGACCTTGGAGAATCTGATGATTGTGTCTTGGGGTTGATCTTCTCATGGAGTATCTTAGTGGGTTCTCTGTATTTCCTGAATGTTGGCCTGTCTTGCTAGCTTGGGGAACTTCTCCTGCATAATATCTTGAAGTGTGTTTTCCAACTTGGTTCCATTCTCCCCATCTCTTTCAGGTACTCCAGTCAGTCGTAGGTTCAGTCTTTTTACATAGTCCCTTATTTCTCAGAGGTTTTGTTCATTTCTTTTCATTCTTTTTTCTCTAATCTTATCTGCCTGCCTTACTCAGCATGATAGTCTTCTATATCTGATATTCTTTCTTCCACTTGATCGATTCGGCTATTGATGCTTGTGTATACTTCACAAAGTTCTCGTGCTGCGTTTCTCAGCTCCATCAGGTCATTTATGTTCCTCTATAAACTGGTTATTCTAGTTATCAGTTCCTCTAAGGTTTTATCAAGGTTCTTAGCTTCTTTGCATTGGGTTAGAACATACTCCTTTACCTCAGCAAAGTTTGTTTTACTCACCTTCTGAAGCCTACTTCTGTCAATTTGTCCATCTCATCCTCTGTCCAATTCTGTGCTCTTGCTAGAGAGGTGTTGCGATCATTTGGAGGAGAAGAGGCACTCTGGCCTTTTGGGTTTTCAGCGTTTTTTTGACTGATTCTTTTTCATCTTCATGAGTTTTTCTAGTTTCGATCTTTGAGACTGCTGACCCTTGGATGCGGTTTTTGTGGGGACTGTTTTTCTTGTTGATGCTGTTCTTGTTGCTTTCAGTTTGTTTGTTTGTTTTCCTTTCAATAGTCAGGTCCCTCTTCTGTGAGGCTGCTGCAGTTTACTGACAGTTCACTTCGGACCCTATTCATCTGATTCGCTTCTGCGTCCGGAGATGTCACTCGAGGTTGCCGGAGAACAGCAAAGATGGGTGCCTGCTCCTTCCTCTGGGATCTCTGACCTCAAGGGGCACTTACCTGATGCCAGCGTAGGAACGCTCTTGTATAGGATGTCTGACAGCCTCTGTTGGGGGGTCTCACCCAGTTGGGTGGCATGGGAAGCAAGACCTGTTTAACGAGGCACTTTGGCTATCCCTTGGTGGAGGGGGTGTACTGTGCCAGGGGTGGGGGAAACCACTTGTCTGGGCTGCCTGGATTCCTCAGAGCTAGCAGGAGGAAAGACTAAGTCTGTGGAGACTTCAGCCACCCCTCCCCCTTAGGGGCACAGGCCTAGGGAGATCAGAGTTCTGTCCCTGAGCCCCTGGATGGAGTTGGAGTTCCTGCAGGGAGGGCCTGCAGCTGCAGTGTTGGCTGCTGCCCCTCCCCTAAGGAGCTCAGATAGCTTAGACTGCAGGCAGCTGCAGCAGTGGTGATGACTGCCCCTCCCACTGTGAACTCAGCAGGCTTACTTAGGTCGATTTTAGCCCAAGGCTGTTGAGAATCTGCATGCCTCCATTGAGACTCAAGGCCCCGGTGGCTTGGGCTCCTAGTGGGATCTTCCCATCTGTGGTTGCAGTTTTCTGGAAAAAACATGGTATCCCAGGCTGGCTAGGGTGCTTACCCATTGCCTCCCTTGGCTGGGGGTAGGGGCTCCCCTGACCCATGTGGCTCTCTGGTGAGTCGCTGCACCATACTGTTCTTCCTTCCTCTCTGTGGGTCACGCCAGCTGCCTAGTCAGTCCTAATGACAGAACCTGGATACCTCAGTTGCCTCGGCAGAATCCGCATGGTGTTTCAGATCTTTTCGATGGGAGCCTCCGATTGCCCTGCTTCTATTCAGCCATGTTGACCCCACCCCTGAAGCATTTATTTCCTTTTTTTTTTTGTTCTATCCGGGTGTGTGTCATGATTATTTTTTGTCACTAAAAAATTGAATCATGGCCGGGCACGGTGGCTCACGCCTGTAATCCTAGCACTTTGGGAGGCCGAGGTGGGCGGATCACCTGGGGTCGGGAGTTCCAGACCAGCCTGACCAACATGGAGAAACCCCGTCTCTACTAAAAATACAAAATTAGCCAGGCATGGTGGCACATGCCTGTAATCCCAGCTACTTGGGAGGCTGAGGCAGGAGAATCGCTTGAATCTGGGAGACAGAGGTTGCGGTGAGCCGATATCGCGCCACTGCACTCCAGCCTGGGCAACAAGAGCAAAATTCCGTCTCAAAAAAAAAAAAAAAAAGAAAAAAAAAATTGAATCATGTCCTGAGCCACCAGTGTGTCTTCTTTTTCTCAAGAGTTCAGCAACCCCCTCACCCCCATGTTCCAAGACAGAGGGATATGTATTTTAATTATGACCTCCTGGCCAGGCGCAGTGGCTCACTTCTGTAATCCCAGCACTTTGGGAGGCCGAGGCAGGTGGATCACTTGAAGCCAGGAGTTTGAGACCAGCCTGGCCAACATGGCGAAACCCTATCTCTACTGAAAATGCAAAAATAAGCCGGGCATGATGGTCCACACCTGTAATCCCAGCTACTCGGGAGGCTGAGGCAAGAGAATTGCTTGAACCTGAGAGGCGGAGGTTGCCGTGAGCCGAGATCTTGCCACTGCATTCCAGCCTGGGTGACAGAGTGAGACTCTGTCTCAAAACAAAACAAAACAAAACAAAACAAACAAAAATTATGACCTCATGGCAACATTTCCAATCCTAATTTACTAATACAGATTTTTTCCCTTAACTTGCTTAATTTTATAGTTGTATACCCTTTTCTCTTACATTGTAAAGCTTAATTTCTAATTACATGAACATATTTTATTATTTGCTTTATCTTTCAATATATAGAACATTGTTTCAAAATTGCAATGCCAGTATTCCTACCAATAACAAATCTATTAAGTGAAGTTGAAGGTTTATTTCCTTATTTCATCTTTAGGCTATATCCTTGGGATGAAATGTCAGAGCACCCACCCCCCCTATTTTTTTTTTCAAAATGACTTGAGATAATTATTTCTCTTTGTGGTTAGTTCACCAATTTGACATAATTAGATGCATTCACTTTACTTTATTTTCAATTGTAGGATGTGCTTTTTAACTGTGATTGATCTTGTGAATATATAAAATCTTTACATATGTAAAAAATCAGAAATATAGTAAAAGGTATCCTTAGAAAAGTCTTATTTTCATTCTTATCTTCTTCACTTCAATCTCAACGTCCTTTTTTTTTTCTTTTTCTTTTTTTTTTTTTCAGACGGAGTCTCGCTCTGTCGCCCAGGCTGGAGTGCAGTGGCGCGATCTCGGCTCACTGCAAGTCCCGCCTCCCGAGTTCACGCCATTCTCCTGCCTCAACCTCGGGAGTAGCTGGGACTACAGACGCCCGCCACCATGCCCGGCTAATTTTTTTAATTTTTTTTTATTTTTAGTAGAGATGGGGTTTCACCATGTTAGCCAGGATGGTCTCGATCTCCTGGCCTTGTGATCCACCCACCTTGGCCTCCCAAAGTGCTGGGATTATAGGCATGAGCCACCGCGCCCGGCCTCCACGTCCTTTTTTGTAAGCATTTTTAGTTTGGATTATTTGTCTAACACTTGCTTTTTGTTCTTTTCAAAATTGGGCAAATAATATAGATTCTTATTCTCTTTTCTTTCTTACACCAACAAAATGGCATTATACACGTTGCTTTGCATCTTTAGCAAAGATGTAAAACTTACTCTTTTTCTTCTAAATTTTGTTTGGACAATTTCAGTCATATATAGAAGTAGAATAGCTTTATGAGCCTCAAAGTGCTTTTCATTCAGCTTCAAGCATTATCAATTAGTGGTCAATCTCATTTTTTTCAATCTCCCCAAACCCATCCCCATATTCTTTTAAAGCCCAAGGCAAGCACCATTCTACTTTCTGTCTCTGACTACCTAATGTAAATGCAATTATACAGTATTTGTCTTTTTGTGACTGGCTTATTTCATTTTGTGTAATGTTGTCAAGGTTAATTTATGTTACAGCCCATGTCAAAATTTCCTCCCTTTTTAAGGCTGAATAATACTCCACTGTATGTACATACCACATTTTGCTTATTGATTCATCTCACAGTATTCATTTTGGTTGTTTCATTATTTTAGATATTTTGAATAATGCTACTATGAACACGGGTGTACAAATACTCCTGTGAAACCTTGCTTTCAATTCTTTTGCATATATACCCAGACGTGGAATTGCCACATCATACGGTAATTTTATTTTAAATCTTTTCAAGAACCACCATGTTTTCCACAGTTGCTGTACCATTTTATATTGAAATGGGATAGTTCCCTTGACCCTTTCATGGGACTCATGAAAGGGTTGGCTCGTTTACTCTGCCCACAGTTCTCAAGCCCTTGTGGGAAGGGGAGCGTGCAGATGAGTGAGCGCAGAGGCCAGGGCAAGCACTCTGGACAACCAGCTGGAGCAGAACTCTGTGCGGGCCCGAGGCAGCATCTAGGGGTTGCCCATGACTCCTGGAGCCCCAGAAGGCATGAGTTACAGTGTGTTCTCTTAGTTTTGCCATCCGTGGATGGCTTTAAATGTTAGACAACTCAGTGGAGGATGGAGAGTCAGTATGACAGCTTCTTGCACCTGCACCCAGGTCCTTATCTGGTATCTAGGAGGAATCAGGTGGCATGAACAAATTGAAGATGGTAAATGCAGAGAATTTTACTGAGAAGTGGAAGTGGCTCTCAGCAGGATGGGGAGCTGGAAAGTGGATGGAGCAGGAAGGTGGTCTTCCCCTGGAGTTCAGCTGTCTGCCGCCGAACTTTTCTTTGAGGTCCCACCATCAAGCTGCTTCTCACCAATGTCAAGCTGCTTCTTCTCTTCTCTACTTCTCTGCCATGTTGCTCTGCCACTCCACCGGTGGGGCCTGGGATTTTTATGGGTACAGGATGTGGGGTTGGGCAGGCCAAGGTGGTTTTGGAAAAGACAACATTCATATGGGAAAACAGGAAATGCATGTTCTCACTTTGGGCCAAGGGTCCAGGCTTGAGGGTGGAGTCCTCACCAGGGATCCCATCCTTTTCTACCTAGTATTTCCCTGCCTCCTGTCTGTATCAGTATTACCACCAACTGTGTGCAAGTATTCCATTTTCTCCACATCCAGCCAACATTTATTTTCTACTTTTTGCTTTTGGAAAGTAGTCAACATAATGAACATGAAGTGTCATTTTATTGTAGTTTTGAGTTGTATTTATCTAATGATTAGTGATGCTAAGCATCTTTTAATGTGCTCATTGGCTTTCTAAAAATTTTTTATCTTTTTAGACAGTCTCACTCAGTCTGTTGCCACCAGGCTGGAGGGCAGTGGTGTGATTTCTGCTCACTGCAACCTCCACCTCTTGGGTTTAATCGATTCTCCCACCTCAGCCTCCTGAGTAGTTGGGACCACAGGCACCCACCAAAACGCCCATCTAATTTTTGTATTTTTAGTAGAGATGGGGTTTCACTATGTTGGCCAGGCTGGTCTTGAACTCCTGACCTCAAGTGATCCACCCACCTCGGCCTCTCAAAGTGCTGGGATTATAGGCATGAGCCACTGTGCCCAGCTTCATTGGGCACATTGATAGGCATTTGTATGTCTTTGGAAAAATGTCTTATTCAAGTCCTTTGTGTATTTTTGAATTAGATTGGTTTTTTCATTGTTGTTGAGTTTTAGGGGTTCTCTGTATATTCTGGATATCAGTACCTTATCAGGCATCTGAGTTGCAAATATATTCTGTCATCCTATGGGTTGTCTATTTACTCTGTTGGTAGTATCTTTTGATGCACAAATTTAAAAAAATTTCATGAGGTGCAGTTTGTCTATTTTTTCTTTTGTTGCCTGTGCAAGAAAAGAAACTGCCAAATCCAATGTTGTGAAGCTTTGCCTTGTGCTCCAGCCCCATATTATTTTATTTTATTTTATTTTATTGTTTTGAGAGGGAGTCTTGCTGTGTCACCCAAGCTGGAGTACAATGGTGCTATCTCAGCTCACTGCAACCTCCGCATCCTGGATTCAAGAGATTCTCCTGCCTCAGCCTCCTGAATATCTGAAATCACAGGTGATTGCCACCATGCCCAACTAATTTTTGTATTTTAGCAGTGATCTGCCCGCCTTGGCCTCCTAAACTGCTGGGATTACAGGCATGAGCCACTGCATCCACCCCCCATATTTTTTTTTGAAGTAAATCTCATATATATCATTTCTATTTCATTTATAGATAGGTCAGCAAAACTCTAAAATTTAAGAATTCCTTTTCAATATTTAATATCTATTTATCCATCCATCTATCTACCATCTATCTACCTAAAACCCACAATACCTTTATCAAACTTAGACATTAATCATTTCTTAATATGATAAAACCTCCAGCAAACATTCAAATGTCTAATTTTACAGCTGACTCTGTTTGGGTACTTTAGAGTCCCTGTCACTGAAGCTCTCTCAACTGCAGTCCTTAAAATAGGGAAATACATCTGTGCTTCGATGGTGGATTCCTCCTTCCTCCAGCCAACGTGGAATCTGGTGAAGCCCTTAGTATCTCTTTGCTGAGGTCTGTTAGCCCCGTGAGAGACCTCACTAACAGATTCTAAGACAATCCTACACTGGCTTTTGTACACACAACCGACATCAAGTCCGTAGGGAACACCCCTGGACCCTTTGCTCTGGAAATTCTGAGATTTTAGGCTATCCAATGTCATATTCCCTCTTTTGGCTTCTCCTCGAGACAGTGTTTCTCTCACCCCTCAGATTTCTTGGGTGACAGCATTATTCCCTAGGGTCCCCCCGTACTATAGGGACACATTATATGCTCTCCAAGTGGTTCCTAGGAGGCCTCTCACTAGGCTTGAAATGAGAGTACCGGTTTATGCCTTTTATGTAAGTGAGAGGTATAGAAATATCTGCACAGAGCTTATTCTGAGATGTAGAGATGGCCGGTTTCACAACTGTCTCTGCTGTCTGATGGCTTTTGGCTTTGTCCTCAGAAGAGATTTCCATTTTAACATCCTCTTACATAACCACCCATTTGGGCAATTCAAATCTTGTTTGAGTTGAATGAATTGATATCTTTATTTTTCACAGTGGCACACAAAGATGGCCAAATCTGAAGACTGGTAAGTGTTACATTTTCTTAAATATTGCATTTTTCAACTTCTGGTTTGTGAATCCTATGAACTTTCAAGTAAAGCACTTAGCATGCATTAAAGTATCTGTTAGGTGGTTTGACACTTCATTTTGCAATTCCAGCCAACTTCTCTCTTTCGAGGGAGCCTGGAGCCTGGCTGCAGTTTGTCCAGGCTTGTAGAAACTTCAGTTCTCCCATCATGTGCCTCATTCTTACACATGGAGTTTCTGATCTCAGTTTGATAGCGTTTTATGTTTGATGGAGAGGAGCACTTCCACATTTTGTCATCTTGCATCTAAATATAAATATTTTATTTTTTAAGATTATGATTACTTTCTGCAAAAATGTCTCCCAAGTGCATTGGTTACTGTTATTTCTAGATAATTTGTGAGGTCTCCACATGGACAGGTCAAGTCACTGGTTAGTTTTACATTCTTGTGGCATAAAGTTTAGTTTCCACAGTATATTTCTACAAGTGCTTATTAGCATTATCATAGCTTTCTTTTCCATTCATAGAAACACTCTGAAATGTGCATTTTCTGTAATGAGAATTAGTGGTTGCTTAGAAGATTTTTGCCTTTAGGCAAAAGTTTTTAACAGATAACCCATATGGCAAGAAAGTGCATGAAAAGAGAACTGGATTAGGACTCAGGAGACCTGAACTAAAGTTAAAGAATGCTTGTAAGAAACTATAAAGCAATGCTATTATTCTAATTTTTAATGTTATTTTTAATAGTTAAAAATCTTTTCTGCATAAGCATATTCTTTTCCAGAGTGCTCCAATATATGTGTTCTTGACAATTAGTACAAAGAAATAATCCCATAATTTGCCTAAGGCTTTGTAGTTTCAAAGTACTTTCATAGCTATAAAAGCCTAGAAAGTTAAAAAGTCTAATCTTTTTTTAAGAGAAAAAATGTTTATAGATCACATCAACTTAGTTGAACATTCTCCTTTTTTAAAGAATGAAAAAATAGCTAGTCATGGTGGCACGCTTCTGTAATCCCGGCTACTCGGGAGGCTGAGGCAAGAGGATTGCTTGAGCCCAGGAGTTCAAGACTAGCTCGGGCAATATACCAAGACCTCATTTAAAAGAAAAACGTCCAATACAATATTATAGAGATATACTACATAAAAATGAAAATTACCTGTAGCTACTTTATTAACCATTGCTTATAATTTGGTATTAATTTCCACAGTATTTATTTTTCCAAACATGTATTTGTAGTGTGTTTCTCTTTTTTAAACTAAGAAAGAACCATATTATCCAAGCCGTTTTACACCTTTTGTTCCATGTATCAATTGGTCTTGAATGTCTTCCCATGTTTACATTATATCAAATTGACTTCATCTTGTAAATTCCTGTACAATATGTCATTCAGTCAATCATTTATTGATAGACTTTTAGATTGTTCCCAATATGTCCATAATATGAGTAATGCTGCAAGAATATTACCAGACACACATCTTTGGATCTTCTGCATGTGTATCTGCAAAATAAATTCCTGTTTAGGATAGCTGTGTCAAAAACTAAGAACATTTTCAAATTTAAGATGCATTTCCAAATTGTCTTCCAAAAAAGGATGTATCAATTTTCCTTTCACCAACAATGAATAAACAGAGTTAGACAAACTAATGTTCTTAACATCCATTTCCACATGGGTAAAATGAGTGGGCTGGACTCTATGCATTTATATTCTAATTGCTTGATTGTCTCCTAAGGGCAGGTACTACGATTTGCTCAACATTAAATTCTTAGTGGGCAGAACATTGCTGGGCACATAGTAGGTCACCAATAAATATCTGCTAAATGAACTTATCTGTAAATTACTCCCAATCTCACATTGGGATATGCATCAATGGTAATGGTAATGTCAATGAAATCTCTTAGTTTTCTTTCATGGGTCGCTAAATCTGAAGTAGCATGAACTGCTGGCAATTGGTAATCAGGATGGCTCCTAATTTTCTAAATTTCTTATTTAGTCTTTTTCAGTTTGGTATTATAGTAGGTCCAAAATAAAACTGTGCCCTAATTCTTTCATGAAGGTAGGCAAATGATCAAGAAAGTCCTTTTCTGCACTATAGTGAAGAGGTAAATAAATTCCTTATTCCAGAAGATCTTCAGGCTGCCGCACCTCCCTCTCATTAAAAATTTTTCCAGACACTTATTACAACTTTTTTTTTTTTGAGACAGGGTTTCACTCAGTCACCCAGGCTGGAGTGCCGTATCATGATCATGGCTCACTGCAGCCTTGACTTCCTGGGCTCAGGTGATTCTCCCACTTCAGCCTCCTGAGTAGCTGGGCCCACAAGCATGCACCACCAAGCCTGGCTAATTTTTGTGTTTTTTATAGAGATGGGGTTTCACCATGTTGCTCAGGCTGCTCTTGAACTTCTGGCTTCAAGCGATCCTCCCATCTTGTCTTCCCAAAATGCTGAGATTACAGGGGTGAGCCACAGCACCTGGCCACTTATTACAAAGATTTTAATAGAATGTCCTCTGTTCTTACTGACAGTTTTAGGTTTTCATACCTATTTCTCTCTGAAATAACTATAATGTCTTGGCTTTTCCTGAGAATTTCTAAGAGTATATGGTAGAAATACAAGCCAGCAATTATATTTTCTTAGCTGAACATGGGAAAAATTGTAAGAAGGGAATGTTGTGCTGGAATTGCTAGGTCACATCAGTAGTGGTAAAAAGATTTTATGACTTAGAGCTAAATATAGAGTATTTTCTTCCACTTTCAACTTTTCTCTTACCAGAGGATAAAATACAGTACATTGGGAAATGTATGACAGTGGGATCAGGTAGGCTTGGGTTCAAAATGTTAGTTCTGCCACTCAGCAGCTCTGAGTCAGAGTATGTCCATTTCCTCACCTATAAAATGGAGAAAATTATGCTACCTACTAATGAAGATTTTTATGAAAATCGATCCTGTTCCTCCTTGAGATCTCAATGTAGTCATCATCTCCTCTAAGAAAGTATTCTTGACTCCTTTCTCCCACAAGGTAAAGTGTCTTTTGTCTGTGCAAATTGCCACCACTCCCCACCTACTTCCCACTCCACATCAGAATTCTATGCTATCGCTGCATTTCTTATTGTATTAAAATTGCATCTGTATATGCCTGTCACTCCTACTAGACTGTGAGAAATTTATAACTCATATCTCTAACACTTAATAGGGAACCTGCCTATCAAAAGTATAGTCTTAGTAAATGTTTGTTGAGTGAATGAATGACATATTTCAAGTGATTGCACCATACTTAAAACATTGGAAACATCAAACAATGTGCTCTTTTTTGACTTCTATCATAAATAGAGGCCTGAAAGTTTGAGTAAAAACATTCATCTCTTGCCTGTGATGCTGTAGCTAAGAAATATAAGGTTAGAACTGTTTTTTTGATTCATTCTAGGTAATTAGATACACTGATGGGCATGGTTCATGGAAGAGGTTAAGATTTAACAAACTTGATGAATAATGGGATGAAAATTTCTTCGAACCTTTAGCCATAGCTTATGCACATGCATCCAGAAGGAAAATTAATTGTTTGAGCCTTTGTTCATATTTTTTTGTAAATATATAACTTGGCAGTGTTGATTTAGATCATCAAAGCAATGTATTGGTGTCTTTTGCATTTGTCTCAGCTGCCTTTTTTCATTGCATTACAAATGATGTTAATTCTGTGCTTAATTATGCTTAACATAGTTTATAGGCAATCCAGTATTTATCAGTTGGACAGAGCAAAAATTCTGTTGTTTTCTTTCCATCTTCCTTCTGCTGATCATTTGTTGATTTTTGAAAGCAGCTGGAGTTGTTCCATGTGAATGGAAACAATTATAAGGCTGTACAATCTTCTCTAGAGAGAAATGCATTTCTCTGTAGAAACCATCTTATCAACTACAATCTTTGCTTTTTAAATAATTGATATATCTTCTCATGCAAACTTTTAACCTGATCTTTGCTGTCCTCTCAGATCAAAAGAAATCTCCACTCAGATTATAAAAAAAAACCTCTCCACCTATCAGGATTTTCCAAAAGCCTGTGTATTTCATCCATTGAAATAGAACCTCCATCTATCCAAACTGACTACTATAGCCAGTGAGACATGTATTGATGTTTTAAGGAAATTATAACTGTTTGAGATGAGGGATATGCTAATTACCCTGATCTGATCACTATACATCATATCATTATGTATAAGTATTGTCAATTAAAATTTTTTTTCTTGTTTTTTTATTTTTACTTTTTTTTATGGAATGTTTCATGAATCTCTATGTCATCCTTGTGTAGGGGCCATGATAATCTCTGTATTGTTCTGAGAGTGACAGAAGGCAGCCAAATGCCTAGGCAGAAAGGGGAGGGTCCCCAGTGAAACCCCACCTCCAAGCTGAAGACAGTTTAAAGCCTGAAAGCCAAGCTACAGGTTAAATCCTCAGACTGGATTGAGAACTTGGCTTCCTGTTTGGCATGCTTTCCTCTGATTGATCCCCACCCTTCACCTATTTAACGTATAGCTACCCTTTCCTAATTGGTTTTCTACACTGTCATGCCCATCTTTGAGTGGTGTCTTTGCTTTAACCATTTTTGCATACTCACAAACCCATCAGCATGCACTTCTTATCCTCTGCCTATAAAGACCCCAGACTCAGTTGGTAGAGTCGAAGACAGCCTAACTTCAGGGAAGAGACAATCTAACTTTGGGAACCACGACCTGCCCTTTTCATCCCCTATCCAGCTGTCCTCTCTGCTGAGAGTTGTTTTCATTGCTCAGTAAAATTCTCCACCTTCACCATCCTTCAATAATCCATGTGATCTCATGCTTCTTGGACTCTGGACAAGAGCTTGGGACCCACCGAGTATGGGCACTCAGAAAGGCTGTCATACTGGCCCTTTGCCCTCGCCAGCAGAGGGCAGCCATCCTCCACAATCAGGCAAGTGGCCAAATGAGGTGCTAAGACACAGCTGTTGTTGGACTGTGGATGGTGGAACTAAAAGAGCGCTGTTAACACCTCCTCTGGGGCTTCAGTGTTGAAAGCACCTTCACCTGGGTGCCTGCATTCCCCTTGAGGCAACATGCTTAGTCTGGCCGCGGGTTCCACACGGAGCTTTTTCCTGTGTCAGCACCCAGAGCAGCCGGCCAGATCCCGCACTCACTCGCTTAGTTGCTCCCTTCTGCAAGCGGCTGAGCGTGGTGGGCCGAATAGAGGGGAGTGTCTGCCGTGAGTCTAGGGAAGGGGTCAAGAAAAATACTGCATCAGTTCCAATTTTAGTATACGTGCTGCCGAAGTGAGCAAGAGAAAAAGTTGTTTAAAAAGTTCATGTTAATATAATGATTGGATATTTGTATCTTAGGTTCTCATATTTTCTTTTTTCTTTTTTTCAGATGGAGTTTCACTTTGTTGCCCAGGCTGGAGTGCAGTGGCGTGATCTTGGCTCACTTTGACCTCTGCCTCCCGGGTTCAAGCGATTCTCCTGCCTCAGCCTCCTTAGTAGCTGGGATTACAGGCGCCCGCCACCATGCCCAGCTAATTTTTGTATTTTTAGTGGAGTTAGGGTTTCACCATGTTGGCCAGGCTCGTCTCAAACTCCTGACCTCAGGTTATCTGCCTGCCTTGGCCTCCCAAAGTGCTGGGATTACAGGGATGAGCCACAGCGCCCAGCTAGGTTCTTGTGTTTTCAATTATTATGTGTATCTTAGAAGTTGAAAAGGGAGTACTTTTGTTTAATATTTACTTTATTATTTGATTTTTTATTGTCATTTTTAATTTAAATTCAGGGGGTATATGTGCAGGTTTGTTACAGGGTATATTGTGCGGTGCTGAGGTTTGATCTTTTATTGATTCCATCACCCCGATAGTGAACATAGAACCCAAAAGGAAGTTTTTCAGCCCACCCCCCTCCTCCTTTTGGAGTCTTCATTGTTTATTGTTCCTATCTTTATGTCTGTGTGAACCCAAGATTTAGCTCCCACTTGTAAATAAGAACATGTGCTATTTGGTTTTCTGTTTCTGCATTAGTTCGCTTAGGATAATGGCCTCCAGCTGCATCCATGTTGCTGGAAAGGACATTATTTAATTTTTTTTATGGCTGTATAGTAGTCCATGGTGTATATGTACCACATTTTTTAAATCCAATCCTAGGTTGATTCCATGTCTTTGCTATTGCAAATAGTGCTGCAATGAACATATGAGACCATTTGTCTTTTGGGTAGAATGATTTATCTTCCTTTGGTATATACCCAGTAATGGGATTGCTGAGCGGAAATGGTAGTTCTATTTCTAAGCATTCCCTTTTCTCCACAACCTTGTCAACATCTGTTGTTTTTGGACTTTTTTTTCTCTGTACATAGTGATGACTTTTTAACAATAGCCCTTCTGACTGGTGTAAGATGGTATGTCATTGTGGTTTTAATTTGCATCTCTCTATTATTAGTGATGATGAGCATGTTTTCATGTTTGTTGGCTGCTAGCTGTCTTCTTTTGAGAAGTATCTGTTTATGTCCTTTGCCCACGTTTTAATGGGGTTGTTTGCTTTTTTCTTGTTGATTCATTTAAGTTCTTTATAGATTCTGAATATTAGATCATATTTGGATGCATAGTCTGCAAATATTTTCTCCCATTCCCTAGATTGTCTGTTTGTTCTGTTGATCATTTCTTTTTGCTGTGCAGAAGCTCTTTAGTTTAATTAAGTCCCATTTGTCTATTTTTGATTTTGGTGCATTTGCTTTTGGGGTCCTCATCATAAATTTTTTGCCTAGGTCAGTGTCTAGAAGAATATTTCCTAGATTTTCCTCTAGGATTTTTGTAGTTTGAGGTCTTACATTTAAGTCGTTAATGCATCTTGAGTTAATTTTTGTATATGGTAATAGGTAGGGGTCCAATTTCATTCTTCTGCATATGGTTAACCAGTTTTCCCTACGACATTTATTGAATAAAGTGTACTTTCCTCATTGTTCATTTTTGTTGACTTTGTTGAAGATGAGCTGGTTGTAGGTGCAACTTTATTTCAGGGGTCTCTAAAATGTTTCATTGGTCTATGAGCTTTTGGTTAGTATTCACTTTAAAAGGATCATTTCAGTGGGCTTGACCCACTGAAGATAAATTCATTTTTTTTAATTTTTATTTTTTTTTCAGTGTAGGATCAAAACTACAATTAGAATATAAGTGTTAAGTATTGAAAAGCAATGTAGTTATGTGATTTTCTTTCTAAGAGTTCTGAGATCAAAATATTTATGCAAAACATTTTTGGTGGCTATCATGAGTTTTTAAAGATTAACATAATTTCTCAGAGTAGTTTTGCAGGTAAAATTTAGGTCATTATACAACATATGAGTTATGCTCTAAAATTAATAATTATATTTATCAAGTGACTATTCTGTGTCAATTGTTTTACATACATTACAATGATCTCATTTATTCCTTAGAGAAAAAACAAACATTTAAAAGGTGAGTGCAGTGGCTCATGCCTGTAATCCCAGCACTTTGGGAGGCCAAAGTAGGTGGATTGCTTGAACTCAGGAGCTCGAGACCAGCATGGGCAACATGACGAAACCCCATCACTACCAAAAATACAAAAAATTAGCCAGGTGTGGTGGCATGTGCCTGCGTTCCCAGCTACTCAGGAGGCTGAGGTGGGAGGATTGCCTGAGCCCAGGAAGTGGAGGTTGCAGTGAGCCAAGATTGTGCCACTGCATTCCAGTCTGGGTGACAGAGTGAGACGCCATCTCAAAAAAAAAAAAAAAAAAAAAGATGAGGACCTGAAAGTTTATAATTTTGTTTAGATTTAGTAGGTGGAAGGTGCAGGATTGGAGGCCATGAAAAAATGCTCATCACTGGTCATCATGCCACATTTCAAAGGCTGCAAAATCTCTAACCAGAAGTTTATAAAATCTGTCCTTAAAAACGGTCCAGTCCTCAAAAACTGGATTCTTTCTATTTCTCTAGGGTTAAAATTGCTTTTTTTCTGTGTAGACAAAGGAAGCAGGATGAGGAGGGAGGACCAGATGAGAAGAGAGTTTGGGCACTTAATTGTTACCACTTTGATCAACATTGAATTCTCTGAATCCTCAGTTGCTCATCTGTAGAGTGTGTATTTAATGGTATGTAGGCTCACAGGATCTGCGGGAAGGCCTAAATGAGGTAACACACATGGAACCCTTAGCAGACTCCCTGGCATGTAGTAAGTACTCAATAAATGGCAGTTATTACTATTCTTCAGGGTCTGGGGCTCCTCCTTGAAATAATTTCTAATAATAGCAATAATAATCATGGTTAATATTTATTGAGCACTGACTGTGTACCAGAGGCTCTTCCAAACACTTTCTTTTTTTTAAACTAGAAATCAACTTTATTATTCATTTATTTATTTTTTATTATTATACTTTAAGTTCTAGGGTACATATGCACAACGTGCAGGTTTGTTACATATGTATACATGTGCCATGTTGGTTTGCTGCACCCATCAACTCGTCATTTACATTAGGTATTTCTCCTAATGCTATCCCTACCCTTGCCCCCCACCCCATGACAGGCCCCTGTGTGTGATGTTCCCCGCCCTGTGTCCAAGAGTTCTCATTGTTCAATTCCCACCTCTGAGTGAGAACATGTGGTGTTTGGTTTTCCATCCTTGTGATAGTTTGTTCAGAATGGTGGTTTCCAGCTTCATCCATGTCCCTACAAAGGACATGAACTCAACCTTTTTTTATGGCTGCAGTGTATTCCATGGTGTATATGTGCCACATTTTCTTTATCTAGTCTATCATTGATGAACATTTGGGTTGATTCCAAGTTTTTGCTATTGTGAATAGTGCCACAATAAACATACGTGTGCATGTGTCTTTATAGGATTTTATTTCTCCTTCACTTATGAAGCTTAGTTTGGCTGGACATGAAATTCTGGGTTGAAATTCTTTTCTTTAAGAATGTTGGATATTGGCCCCCACTCTCTTCTGGCTTGTAGAGTTTCTGCTGAGAGATCCGCTGTTGGTCTGATGAGCTTCCCTTTGTGGGTAACCCAACCTTTCTCTCTGGCTGCCCTTAACATTTTTTCCTTCATTTCAACCTTGGTGAATCTGACAATTATATGTCTTGGGGTTGCTCTTCTTGGGGAGTATCTTTGTGGCATTCTCTGTATTTCCTGAATTTGAATGTTGGCCTGCCTTGCTAGGTTGGGGAAGTTCTGGATAATATCCTGAAGAGTGTTTTCCAACTTGGTTCCATTCTCCCCGTCACTTTCAGGTATACCAATCAAATGTAGATTTGGTCTTTTCATGTAGTCCCATATTTCTTGGAGGCTTTGTTCATTTCTTTTTACTCTTTTTTCTCTAAACTTGTCTCCTCCTTTTATTTCATTCATTTGATCTTCAATCACTGATACCCTTGCTTCCACTTGATCAAATTGGCTATTGAATTTTGTGCATGTGTCACATAATTCTCGTGCCATGGTTTTCAGCTCCATCAGGTCATTTAAGGTCTTCTCTACACTGTTTATTCTAGTTAGCCATTCGTCTAATCTTTTTTCTAGGTTTTTAGCTTCCTTGCGATGGGTTCAAACATCCTCCTTTAGCTCGGAGAAGTTTGTTATTACCGACTTTCTGAAGCCTACTTCTGTGAACCCATCAAAGTCATTCTCCATCCAGCTTTGTTCCATTGCTGGCAAGGAGATGAAATCCTTTGGAGAAGAAGAGGTGCTCTGGTTTTTAGAATTTTCAACTTTTCTGCTCTGGTTTCTCCCCATCTTTGTGGTTTTACTTATCTTTGGTCTTTGATGTGGTGACCTACAGGTGGGGTTTTGGTATGGATGTCCTTTTTGTTGTTGTTGATTCTATTCCTTTCTGTTTGTTAGTTTTCCTTCTAAGAGTCAGGTCCCTCAGCTGCAGGTCTGTTGGAGTTTGCTGGAGGTCCATTCCAGACCCCTGTTTGCCTGGGTATCACCAGCAGATGCTGCAGAACAGCAAATATTGCAGAACAGCATATAATGCTGCCTGATCCTTCCTCTGGAAGCTTTGTCTCAGAGGGGCACCTGCCTGTATGAGGTGTCAGTCGGCCCCTACTGGGAGGTGTCTCCCAGTTAGGCTACATGGGGGTCAGGGACCCACTTGAGGAGGCAGTCTGTCTGTTCCCGGAGCTCAAACGCCATGCTGGGAGAACCACTGCTCTCTTCAGAGCTGTCAGACAGGGAGGTTTAAGTCTGCTGAAGTTTCTGCTGCCTTTTGTTCAGCTATGCCCTGCCCCGAGAGGAGGGGTCTACAGAGGCAGCAGGCCTTGCAGAGCTGTGGTGGGCTCTACCCAGTTTGAGCTTCACCAGCCACTTCGTTTACCTACTCAAGCCTCAGCAATGGCAGACACCCCTCCCCTTGCCAGGCTGCTGTCTCGCAGGTTGATCTCAGACTGCTGCACTAGCAGTGAGCAACGCTCTGTGGACGTGAGACCTCCTGAGCCACGTGCGGGATGTAATCTCCTGGTGTGCCATTTGCTAAGACTGTTGGAAAAGCACAGTATTTGGGCGGGAGTGTCCTGATTTTCCAGGTGCAGTCTGTCACGGCTTCCCTTGGCTAGGAAAGGGCAATCCCCCAACCCCTTGCCCTTCCTGGGTGAGGTGATGCCCTGCCCTGCTTCAGCTCACCCTCCATGGGCTGCACCCACTGTCCGACCAGTCCCATTGAGATGAAACAGGTACTGCAGTTGGAAATGCAGAAATCACCATCTTCTGCATTGATCACGCTGGGAGCTGCAGACTGGAGCTCTTCCTATTAGGCCATCTCCAATTGTTTCGAAATGGAAGCATATGGTTGGGCTGGTTGTTGAGTCTCAAATAAATAGCTTCTTTGAGCCCACTTTCTAAAAAATTTTATGTATTTTTTGAGACAGAGTCTTGCTCTGTCACCCAGGCTGGAGTGCAGTGATGCAATCTTGACTCGCTGCCACCTTGCTTAGTTCCTTAGCTAAGGAGCTAAGACTCACTCCTTAGCCTGTTGAGTAACTGGGACCACAGGTGTGTACCACCTCATCCAGCTAATTTTTGTATTTTTAGTAGAGATGGAGTTTTGCCATGTTGGCCAGGCTGGTCTCAAACTCCTGGCCTCATGTGATCTGCCTGCCTCGGCTTCCCAAAGTGCTGCAATTACAGGCGTGAGCCACCATGCCTGGTCTCTTCCAAACACTTTAAATGCATGTGTTTGCTTAATCCTTAAAACAACCCAAGTGGTAGTTTGTGTTTATCATCTCTCTTTTGTAAGTGACAAGATTGATATCCTGGATATGCTTACCCAAGAGCATCCCTTTACTAAGTAGAAAAGATGAGATTCAAGCTCAGCAAGTTTGGCTTCGAAACACATGCTTTTACCCTTTCCATTGTCCCAACGCTGTTTTAACCTTCTCTGGAACATTTTTGTCCTTTTTTAAAAAGTTTTCTTTTCTGTGAACTCTGCAGAGAAGTATTTTGTCCTTTTTTGGCATCCATTCAACACCAAGCCCATTGCTGGACTCAATATTGACTGCAGAGAACACCTGATCATTTAATGATTATTTAATGTGATAATTGGTTGGTTGATTAATAATTTCCAATATAGTGAGTGATCAACAAACACTTGATAAGCAGTTATGAGATGCTAGCCATTTGGCCCAGCATTGTAGCAACAAAGATAAGATTAAGAGGCAATTACAGTACCTTGTGATGAGCCCATAGACAGACATATTCTGAGGGCAATATAAGTACTTAACTATGCCTCTGGAAGGAGACTGCTAGGGACTAGTAACCAAAGTTAGTCTCTGTTTATACTTGCCCTTTCTCTGATGGTTGAACAGATGCAGAACATGCAAGGTAATGGTAATCAGGAAATAAGCAGCTACTATGAAAGCCAGGCAGGTAGAAAGCATTCTGCATGGGTGAGCCGGAACATAGTATAGGGATCCCCAGGAAGTGTTGAGGACATGGCAGGCCTGACAGGCCAACCTGAGGTACAAAGATTCAAAAAAGATTTTAATTTAAGCCACCTGAGGCAGTCTTATAATTTGTTTTTTTTTTCTTTATCCAACAAGTACTTATTAAATATCTACCATATTCCAGCCCCAGCCAAACATTGTGCTAGGGATACAATAATAAGCAAAAAATAAACATGACTCCATCTCCAATGGATTTTAGTCTAGCCAAAAAGACAGATATTAATCAAATAATTATGTAACAGTGAATGCCAAGTCTCAATAACAATTTGAAACTAAGAATGGTTTCTTTACTCATTCAGTATGCAAAAGATGTGAGTTCATGTATTGCTAATATTAATGCACCAGGCTCCATCCAAGGTGCCCAGTGTACAAAGACGTAGAAGATGAATTGTTATGTTAAGGCAGTTCTTCCCTATCTTTTTCAAATCATGGTATGCTTAGCAGATGTGTTTTTGCACAATGGGATAAATGGATGAATTTGGTTGTGGTCAGAGGCATCTGATTCACTGTCTGGCTACCCCAGGAGTTGAGAATAAATGAGAGAAATCAATATCCTTCCATGCCTACATTCAATTGCAGCTCATTAGTTAAGGGTCTCTTAATGTGTTCCATCATCTAGTGGGAGGAGGAAGATATACAGACGAATCACTATAGAGTAAGTAAATGCTATAGCAGATATACAAAAAAAATACTGTGAGGACACAAAGGAGGGAGAAATGATTCCTAACTTGGAGATGTCAAGAAAGTCTTCAGAGAAGAAGGAACATTGAAGCTGGATTCTGACAGTTTTTGTCAGTCACAGAGGATCAAAAGGCATTCCAGGGCAAGAGACCCACATGCACAAAGATGTGGAGTTATAAAAGCCATTACATGTTCAAGCAGCTGCTATGCTCTGTAAATGCAGTATCTGAGGAATGGAATGTGATAGGAAGAGAATGGTAACAAGATATAGATAGAATCCATATTTTGAAGCTCCTTTTATACATATGTTTTTAAATGGCTTCATCTTCTCTTTCCTAATGTCTCTTTCATTTATTCATTCATTTCTTTTCTTCAGACAAATATTTATTGAGTGATTGTTATGTGCTAAACACTATTCTTGGAGCTAGCATTAGAATAAATACCTTGAAAAACATTAGTGCACTACTCTGTTATATTATCCAGCAAGAAATAAGGTGAGTCTCAAAGGGTGTATTACTGGTCCAAGATCACATGGACCACTGGTTGGAAGTCATTGTTCTGAAGCTCAGGTTTTTTGACTTCCAGTGCTTTATTGACTCGTGTCGGCTGCAGAAATGTGCCGCTCAAATTTCCTTTAAGAGAAGCTGCTGTGAGGAGCGTAGTTGATGACAGCGCCTGGATGCCACCTTTTTAAATCCACTATGGTGTCCATGAAAAAACCACGCCTCCCACATATACACCATGGAATACTATGCAGCCATACAAAAGGATGAGTTCATGTCCTTTGTAGGGACATGGATGAAGCTGGAAACCATCATTCTCAGCAAACTATTGCAGGGACGAAAAACCAAACACTGCATGTTCTCATTCAAAGGTGGGAATTGAACAATGAGAACACTTGGACACAGGAAGGGGAACATCACACACTGGGGCCTGTTGTGGGATGGGGGGAGGGGGGAGGGACAGCATTAGGAGATATACCTAATGCTAAATGACAAGTTAATGGGTGCAGGAAATCAACGTGGCACGTGGATACATATGTAACAAACCTGCACGTTGTGCACATGTACCCTAGAACTTAAAGTATAATAAAAAAAAAAAAAAAACACACTTCCTTCCCCTGCTTTGCCCCCCCAAGACAATGACTGAGCATTGGTGAAGATAATAGTACTGGCTTATTCTAGGAATGGGGAAATAGAGTCAACATTAGTAACTCTGTTCATATAATTCACCTATGAGAAGAACAAATAAGAGAAATAATATAATCACCCAATCAAGCACTGAAAAAAACTCAATCAATTGAAGACTTTATGGACACATTTTAAACTAATAGTCACTTTTTAAAAGCCAGCATTATGTTTAATTAAAACACACTGGGAGTGCATTAAATATGATGCTAGCTTTTAGATGGTGACTATTAGCTTAAAATGTGTCTATGTTGTTCCATTAATGTCAAGAAAAAGCCAGAGTGTCTACTATCACTACTATTTTATTAACATAGTCCTGACTATACTTGCCAATGTAATTAGAAAAAAGAAGAAATGAATTATATATATATTTGAAAAAAGAAAGTAAAATTTTTTTGCAAATGTTATATTTGCTTACATGGAATACACAAAAGAATAAACTAAAAAATTGTAGTTAACAGTAGGGGAATTCATAACTACTTGAGTACAATAATAAACAGTAATCAACAGCTTTCATAGGTACAGACAATAACCGATTAGAAGAGATAATGAAAAAAATCATCACATTTACAATAGCAAAAAAAATTAATTTCTAGAAATAAATATAATAAAAAGTGTACAAAATCTATATAAACGAATGGAAAACATACATTTAAATACAAAGATTCAATATTATAAAGATGCCAGTTCTTCCTAATTTAAGTAATAAGCTTAATTCTCTTACTGTAACAATAAATACAGTAAGAGTATTTATTGTTTGTCTATGCATTTGTTTTTGGAACTGAAGGTGTTGATTCATACAGAAAATTTTAAAACGGCAAGAAAATTCTTTTTTTTTTTTTTTTTGAGACGGAGTCTCGCTCTGTCACCCAAGCTGGAGTGCAGTGGCGCAATCTCGGCTCACTGCAAGCTCCGCCTCCCGGGTTCACACCATTCTCCTGCCTCAGCCTCTCCGAGTAGCTGGGACTACAGGCGCCTGCCACCATGCCCGGCTAATTTTTTTTTTTTTTTGTATTTTTAGTAGAGACGGGGTTTCACCGTGGTCTCGATCTCCTGACCTCGTGATCCGCCCGCCTCGGCCTCCCAAAGTGCTGGGATTACAAGCGTGAGCCACTGCGCCCGGCCGAAAATTCTTGAAAAAGAAAAATAGCAAGTTAATTACCCACCCAAATGTTAAAATATAGCACTACTGTAATTACATTAATATAATAACAATTACACTAATTACTGCATGAATTCATAGGCAGATAAATGGAATAAACAAGAAAGTCTGTAAGTAGATCCAAATATATATCAGATGTTAATATATGGCAAGAATGGGATAGAAAGTCGGGGGTAAGCGATGTAATGGCAATTACTCTTGCACCAAACTAATAATAAATGGTATTGGGACAACTGGATAGCTATCTTGAAAATAAAATTAATTTTGGATCCTTACCTCATTACTTACAACAAAATTCCAGATTTTTCCAAGATTTACAAAGAAAACTTAAAATACAAGTATACTAGGAAAATACTATATATGTATACACAGGTGTGTGTATGTGTGTGTTCCTGTGTGTGTGTATGTGTGTGTTCCTGTGTGTGTGTGTTGGGAATACTTTTCTAAGGTTAATCCAAAACTAAGAAATCATAAATGAAAAAGTTGATTAATTTGGCCACATATAATTACAATAAAATTGTCATGGTATTAAAATACCTTAAGCAAAGACAAATTACACATGACAAACCAGGAAAACATATTTGTTTGCACATCATGACAGAACAAAGGGTATATTCCTCAGCATATACAAATAAATATGTAAGAAAAAGACCAATAATCCAATAAAAAATGAACACAGTATAAAATAGTTTGCATTAAGGTAAATATAGATGGGTCTGAACATAAGCAAAGGTATTTACTTTATACATAATAAAAATTAAAACTATGCTGAGATGCCATTTTTCCATGTCAATTTGGCAAAGAAAAAAGAATTCTGATGGCATATTGTATTGAAAAAGTGTAAGGAAATAGCATCTTATACACTGCCTTTGGGGATACAATTTGGTGTAAACTCTGTAAGAGGCTATCTAACAATATCTATCATAATTACAAATGCACATATCCATTGATCTTGCAATTCTACTGCAGGAGTTTACCTACTTATATACTCACCACACCTTAAATGACAAACTTAAAAGTATATTCATCATAGCATTGCTTGGAGCAGCAAAAAGATTGAAGGCAGCAGAAATATTAATATTAGAGAACTGGTTAAATAAAAAAATAAAAAATAAATTATGTACAGGCATGGCATGAGAAACTATGCAACCTTCATAAAGAATAAAGCTGCTTTATATGTATTGATTTGGGACAATATTCAATATGCAATGTTAAAAGAGTAAAAAATATTGTATATAATACTCTTTTTTTTGTTTTACACACACACAATTTCATATGCATAGAATATCTATAAACTGGTAAAGGTGGTTACTTTAGGGAAGGAAACTAGGAAACTAAAGACAGGAGAGATTAAAAAAACTAAATTTTGAATCTATAGATTTTTATTTTTATTTATCACTGTGATATATTACATATATACAATTCTCACTACAACACTAAGCATGCCATTCAGTTCAGCTCATATTTTCTTTGTAAAAAGACTTTCTCAATGAAGGAAGCAGTATGTTCATTCACATCTGGCACAGCTCCTTATCCTGTCACAGATTGGTAACAGTTTGCTGACTGGCTGCTTTCAGTAGTGGTAGTGAGGCTGTTTCTGAAGCAGGGAATATATGGCTATACTTATGGGACTCTGGTGACTTGACCTGTGTTTGTGATGCTGGGGTGAAAAACTAGAGTAATAGGAGTGTGAGAGTAGGAATTGTGGTGGGTGGTGGGCACAGCTGGTAGACTTTGCAGAAAGGTAAAACTTGCTAGCAACTTTTAACCTTTTTACTTAGCTTGGATGAAGAAAGGCATTCTGCCTGTCACTTTGTATTCTGGAGAAGTATAAAATCGTAACAGAAAGTTAACCAGAGCTTAGAGTTCTCTCTGAGGAAGCAAAATGGCTAAGAAAACACAGCAGTAATTTAATGTTTATAAAGACTGGACTGAAATAACTACAGTATATCAAAAGCAAATAACTGCTGAGGAAATTGGCATATTTTAATTTGGTTCAGACTATATTTTACATGTTCTGGGTGTACTGTGATGTATGAGTTTGTATGTAGAGCTTAAATGTATAATTAATACGGCTTTGAAGCTAGTTCTATCCACATGATTAAAATTTATCATGGTATTAGCTTTCAGACAGAGACTTTTTCACAAGTTATAGTCAATGCTATAAGTTAGATCTTTTCTGATGAGCTCTGAACAAAAGACTATAATTTATCTCAATGGTATTTTATTATAGGCATTTTAATTGCTGTGGCAGGTGAAAAGCACCATTCAATATTTTGACCAAACTTTTTTTAATGAAATTATTTGCCTCCAGTACCATTGGTTTAAAGAATATTCTGTTTTATTGAAGATGAACTAAAAGTCTTTATTTATACATGTGACTCAACCTCACCTTGAATACTAGGCAAATCTACTTAGTGGGGAGTTTATTCCATAAAGAAGACCAGGAATCCTTTAACATTTGTAAAGGGGTTGACAGGTTGGTCCTTGCAAGTGTAAATCAAAAAGGAGAAATTCCAAATTTCTTTTTCAGTGGTCTATAAGTGAAGAACTGGGAATTGATTGCTGCCAAATAAATTATGGGTGTGGCACATTTCTTGCTTTCCAATTCTTTTTTTCTGATCATATAAGTAATATATGCTTTAAAAAATCAAGTTATAGAAATGTGCAATTTCAAAAAAAAACTTTAACAATCATTTCTCTAAGAGATAACTACTATTAACAATTTGGCATACATTCTTCCAGAAATTTTCTACACAAAATACTTTTTTTCCCTCTTAAGACTGTGGGTCTGATGCCAACAATGTCTGAATTTTTCCTCCTCTGCCTGCTGTATTTTATCACATTTGCCCACCCCCCACAGTTTCAATTACTTTGTTGGAATGATATATTATGCAAATGTATCCAAAAGTCCCAGTTCCTGGGCCTAAGGACAGATTTCATGCCAGTGCATCTGTGCGTAAGAGCGGATTTTAGATTTGTGCCTGTGCCCAAGTAAGGACTGGGTGCCAGCTTGTCAAAGCTTAGCTGAGTACAGACCACCATGCCATGAGTTAGGCTGCTTCTGGTGGTTCCATTTCCTCCAACCCAGACGGAAGTATCTGGTTGCGTACAGTGCTGGAGGGCGGTGTCTTTATTACACTTCCCCACATTTGGTTCAGTGGATTAAGCAAGGTTTCTTACTTCAATTTCACCCTTGTCAAAATGATTACCAAGCTTATTCCATCTTGGGTTGTATGTTTCCCAGCTTCTAATGGATGCTTTTTATGGTTTAGTATTTGACCACTAATTCAGTAGACACTAGTGAGAGGCTTTAAAAAATGTCTTAGAAAACAATCTTTATTCAATGTGATAGGTCATTTGGAGTAAATACCGATGTATAGAGGGACTGAAATTAACAGTCTAAGTGCCTAGCTGCATTTAGTGTGTGATTGAGTTTTGACACATCAAATAGATTTACTAAAGCCTAATAAAAAATTCCACGGATATTAGAATATTAATTCTGAGAAACCCTGGGTTAGAATGCATCGGAAGCTGTTAAATCTTATTGAATTTTGTCAACATGCAAACTCTTCTTAATATACCATATTCAGAGTAGAAAAACAATGTGTGCATTGTCAAAGAGGCCAAATCTATCCTTCTAAATTATCTTTCAAAGCCGTCTAATATTTCTTCTTCAGAAAGGATTGAGACAGGAAGTTTAAAAAGCCAGCTTTCAGCCAGGTGTGGTGGCTCATGCCTGTAATCCCAGCACTTTGGGAAGCTGAAGCAGGTGGATCACTTGAGGCCATGAATTCAAGACCAGCCTGGCCAGCATGGTGAAACCTCATCTCTACTACAAATACAAAAAATTAGCTGGGAGTGGTGGGGCATGCCTGTAATCCCAGCTACTGGGGAGGCTGAGGCAGGAGAATTGCCTGAACCCGGGAGGTGGAGGTTGCACTGAGCCAAGATTGTGCCACTGCACTCCAGCCTGGGCGACAGAGCAAGACTCCGTCTCAAAAAGAAAAAAGCCAGCTTTTCCTATTTTCACGTTGGAAACATCTCGGGTGTCACAGGCAATGTGAAATTTGGTGTATATCTATATGCATACATATAGAAAACTTACATAGATATACTACTATTTATGAGAGACTTATTTTGAAACAGACACTTTACTAAGTGTTCATGTGGATTATATTGTAAACTATAAGCACCTCTTAAGCTTATCAGTATTCACAAAGTAATGGTGAAGCTCATATAACATCCCCATTTTCAAAAAGAAATAAGCAAAAGAATATCTCTGTTTTTTTCAAACAGAATAGAGACAGGAAGATGACATAACATGTTGTGATGAATTTCTGAAAAATCTCTGTATCGCTTCCAAGACTAAACTTGCTATGAAGCTTCCAGAAGCAGAGTCTAGATTTGTATCTGAACCTCCTACCTGTCATTGAAATATTTACCTGATGACACTTTCAGGGGTCTTGAAATTTAGAGCTGGAAAGAACTTAAAAATTATTGTCCTTCTTATTTTACTAATGAGGAAATAGAAGATGCGAGTCACTTGCTCATTTATTTATTCTTTCTATTGCCAGTCACTAAAAACAGGCTACGGGCTTGATTCTTTATTGTGTCTTGTGATTAAAAGCAAATAAGTTGACTTAGTCTAGTACTCAGAATTTTAGAGCTGTTTATTTTAGTGGGATGGAAGAAGCACTGGATCTATTGTCATAGGATTAATGTGAACCCTGACTCCACTTATGAGTAGAATCCATTAATTCACCATTAATTTTTTGAGCCCCTACTATGCATCAGGCATAAAGACACAGTAAATAAGGCCTCTGATCTTATCCAGTTTGCAGTCCAGTGGGAGAGACATTTGAAAAGGAAGCAAGCAAAAGAAATGAACATTCACAATGAAATGAAAATTACAAACTGTGATAACAAACAGGGCTAGGTGAGAGAAGTTTAGAGGGTGGGTTCCAGTGAGAAGGTTTCTCTGAGAAGATGTCACTGAAGAATGCAGAGACAAAATGATAAGAACGGGCAAGACAGGACTTGAATAGGAACTGGTGTCCAGGGTGTGACTGTGAAAAGTACAGTGACCAGGGCAGGCAGAGCAAAAGGTTATGGCAAGGAGGTGAAATTATACATATATATTATACATAATATAAAATTATATGTTACATAAAATTATATGTTTTATATATTTATATTTGAAACAGAGTCTCTCTCTGTCACCCAGACTGGAGTGCAGTGACTTCATGATCTTGACTCACTGCAACCCAGGTTCAAGCGATTCTCCTTCCTTGGCCTCCCAAGCAGCTGAGATTACAGGTGCCTGCCACCATGCCCAGCTAATTTTTGTATTTTTAGTGGAGATGGGGGTTTCACCATGTTGGCCAGGCTGGTCTCTAACTCCTGGCCTCAAATGTGCACCTTGATCTCCCAAAGTGCTGGGACTACAGGCATGAGCCACCATGCCCTGCTTGAAATTATATTTGAAAAGCAGTGAGAAACCATTAAGGGGTGCTTAGCAATGGAAGCAACATTGTGAATTTTTAAAAAGACTTCTAAAGTGACATTATGAATTTTAATTTTTTTTTTTTTAATGGAGTCTGGCTCTGTCACCCAGGCTAGAGTGCAGTGGTGCAATCTCAGCTCACTGCAACCTCTGCCTCCTGGGTTCAAGCAATTCTCCTGCCTCAGCCTCCCGAGTAGCTGGGATTACAGGTGCCCGCCACCACACCCATCTAATTTTTGTATTTTTAGTAAAGATGGGGTTTTGCCAAGTTGGCCAGGCTGGTCTCAAACTCCTGACCTCAGGTGATCCACCTGCCTCAACCTCTCAAAGTGCTGGGATTACAGGTGTGAGCCACTGGAATTTTTAAAATTTTTACGTTGATTAGAGAACGTATTAGAAGGGAGCAAGTGTAAAAGTGGAACGTGCAGTAAGCAGGTTCTTTGCAGTAGTCCAGGTGAGAGAGTACAAGTGGGTAACTGTGGCAGTGGTAAAGAGCAGCCTGTGGACTGAGCTATTTTGGGGAACCATATACCAAGGCTTGCTCATGGATTGAATGTGGGAAATTGGAGAGGTTATCATGAATGACAACCAGGTATCTGGCTTTAAAACTGAATGGATGAGAGTGCCGATGTATTTACTGATAGGTTGAAAACTGAGGGAGGATGGAGGCTGATTAGCCTCTTTAGAAGTCTTATGCATTAAAAATATTGCATTGCCTCCTTTCTTTAAACATAAGATGAAATGAAAACAGTACTAAATTATAACGTAAACATAAAGATGTCTAATCAAGTCCTAACCCTTATGACTACTTACATGGTGTTATTTTAAAATATTAAATATTGTTATTTCCTTAAAAATTATTAGGGGAGGAGTTTCCCCTATTTTGTTGTGCTTTATGCCCAAGTTTGCCCTTCTCATTCAATTTTCCCAAGTCCTGGGACAAGTCAGTAGTTGTATTTTGGTATGTTGTGTTTAAGATGCATGTAAAACTGCTAAGAAATGTCAAGGTGGCAGTTGAATATACGACCGTAGGGGCACAGAAGGTGGAATGGATATATTAAGTAGGGAAATGTGAACAAATAGATGGTTTTAAAAGCTACATAAATAGATGTGATCATCCAAAGAAAATGGGTGAAGAGCCAGGTAGAATCTAACATTTCTAACATTCAGATGAAGAAGAGAAAAAGGAGAGTGAAATGGAGTGGCCAGACTAGGAGAAGATGATGTCAGGGAAGCTAAGGGGAGAATAATTCGAGAATAGGATAGTGTACAGCTGTGCCAGTGCTTCCGTGTGGTCAATTCAGATGATGTCAGAAAACTGGATGTCATTATTGACCTTAGGATGACGGAGTTTCAGGTTATGGTTGAGATTGAAGTTGATTGAGGGTTAATGGGAGATGAAGAAATTGAAATGATGTATATAGAAATATTTTGAAAACTGGTTGTAAAGGAGAAAAGAGAATTGGGTTAATAAGTGGAAGGGATTGTTGGGTCAGAGGGTGTTTTATTTGATTTTATTTTTAAGGGTGAATGGTAATGGTGTATATTTGCATAAGAGGAAAGACCCAATAGGAAAGAAGGTTTGGTTGATGCAGAAGAGAAAAGGCCTAACTTTAGGAGTAAAGTTCTTGAAAGGGTGAGAAGGAATGTGATTCACAGCAGAAAGGTCAAAGAAGATGAAGAAATTCCTGCCTGATGCTTAAGTATAGGGAGAACATGTATCTTTAAAACATTCATCTTTGTACTCATCTGAGCCAACCTCCTTGTATGAAAACTTTTTCTTAATCAGAACATACAGATTGCCTTGAGAAATCATAATTTTATAGTATGAATAAAATACTGGTAAGTAGTAAAGTATTCAAAGGGAAGACCTGAAGGAAAAGGATACAAAATTTATGCCAGAAAGATGCACCTGGAAAGTTGATGATGTGCCTGATCTACCCCATCTTCCTGGGGGAAGCCACGAAAGCACTGAAGCCTGAGAGGAGGTCTGAGGGTAAGAGACCAAAGAGAAGACCTCAGAGAATCACACAGAAGAGGGGCAGGTTAGCATTAGGAGACTGCTGAACACCCTCTAGTAGCCAGCATCAAAGAGTTTTGTGGAAGCTTAGACAATACCTGCTTATAACAATAGCTCACATTTATTGAACACTTGCAGACATTTGTTTACATGCTCTACACATAATAATCATTCAGGTTGTTTAATTCCAAAAACCATTTGCAATAGAAAGTTATTTCGCCATTATTTGGATGAGGAAACTGAAGTATAGTACTTAGGTAACTTTCCCAAAGTCATGCAGCTATAAAGTGGGGTCAGATAGTCAAGTTTAAGCAGTCTGGCTCCAGAGCCTCATTCTAATCACTATAGCCAATGGCTAGAGAGTAGTTTTCAACGGTAGGGGTAATCACTGCATGGCTGCAGAGTTGTTGCTGGCTGCTGACTGGCAGCTCAGTTGGAAGCTGTTCAACCAGGAGCCTTGGTTCCTGCCCACATAGGTCTCCTGGGAATACTGGCGCTTCCTCACAGCATTGTGGATGGGTTACAAGAGTGAGGGTTCCAAGAGGCCTGAGTGAAAGTATAACAAGCTTCTTGTAACCCAGTCTCACTTCTGCCATAGCAAATTTGTCAAGTGATTGAAGCTAGTCCACATTCAAGGAAAGTGGAACTAGACTTCACCTCTCAATGGGATGAGTAGCAAAGAAATCATGGCCATCTTTATTTTGCCACAGCCAGCTTTTTGAATTTTGTAATGTGCTGTGATTTTTTCTCATTTTAATTAAATACTCTCCTTCACATCTAATTTCACATGTGTAATTTTGTATTCTTTCTCTTATAGAAAGCCCTCAAATTATATAAGGTGGAAGCTCTCATGGGAAATGTTGATGTCATCTCACGAGTCAGAGGTAAACAGCTTTGAGCCTGCATGACTTAAGTTCAGAGAATTACTCTTGCTTTTATTAATTTTTTAAATTTCAGACTTGAATTTTTCCCCATGGCTCTGGGATCATTTAGGAGGTAGATAATCTAGTATTGTATGCACTGTTCTGGGAGGCCTGTGGAGTGTGTCATTACTTACGAGAATAAATTCCAATCTTTTAGAAAGGCAAGCCAGTGGTGTCAGCAGCAGGCAGACCTTGCATTTTTTTTTTTTTTTTTTGAAGTGGAATCTTGCTCTGTCACCCAGACCGGAGTGCAGTGGCACCGTCTTGGCTCACTGCAACCTCTGCCTCCTGGGTTCAAGCAATTGTCCTATCTCAGCCTCCTGAGTAGCTGAGGCTTACAGGCACCTGCCACCATGCCCAGCTAATTTTTGTATTTGTAGTACAGACAGGGTTTCACCATGTTGACCAGGCTGGTCTCAAATTCCTGACCTTGTGATCTGCCCGCCTGGCCTCCCATAGTGCTGGGATTACAGGTGTGAGCCACAATGCCCGGCCAACCTTGGATATTTAGATGTGTTTTTCTACTCATATTTATTTTCTGCTACCTAAAAAAAGAGAATGGACACATTGGCCAAACAGAGACATATGACATACCCTTGATTTTCTAAACAGAGTTGCATCCATGGTATCTACCAAATTAAAGCAAAATGTTTGGATTTTGATTTTTCGGTACCCAACAAGGAGAAGGAGAGACTAGGAGAGCAACTTTTAAGGTAGGAACAATTTTTCTCCTTCCTTGAATGAAAACTACATTATGTTCAGATTGACAACAAAGAATAGAATTAAAATGATCCACACACTTTCCAGGAGCATTCTAGATAGGCTGTAAGGTCAAAAACGAAATACATATGAGAGCATATTAAGGAGTCATTAGCATCATTATACCCAAATTCTAGAGCCTCAGGTATGGCCCATCATGGTGGTATAAAAACAATCTGGCAAACTATCATTACGTGGACTACTGCATTCTGAATATGCGCACCAAAACGGACTAGTAACCTGTCTCAGAAGTTCAAGCCATCTTGGACTGACTGCCAAGGAGACATTGGAGGTCACTTCTGGACTTGAGGAGTAAGAATGATTAAAGGCATATGGCTAAAGGAGATCAAGAAAAAAATTGACTTCATCTGCCCTGTATGTGAGAAAGGGGTGGAATATTAATTTGAAAAACTGCCCAAACATATTTCCAGGGCCTCTGCCAGTTTCCAGTGTTTAATGGAGAAGGTAATTGGGGGATATAAATTACCTAGGGGCATTTATTTATTTAGATGACATAATCATTTTTGGCAGGATTCTGGGAAAGCCAGAGCAAAGACTTAAAGTTAGCAAGGGCAGGGTTGATGATGTCCCTTGATAAGTACAAATGCTGACAAACCTTCATGAATTATGATATAAAGACACAGCACAGAGTGAATACTGTTTCTGGAAAAAAATACCTATTAGCCCAAATGACATCAAATTTAAAAGCTTGTCTGAGGTGAGTGATGAACAGAGTAGAGTATGAAGGGTATTCTCTAAAAGCTAAGCCATTAACAACTTCACAGATTGCCCTATCAAGAGAGGACCAAGGTCAGCAAGGGTGCAAGACACCAGCTAATGGCCATGTGGCCTCTCCAACTTTTCAGGGATTGCTGCTTGAAAGCCTGAAACCAGGCAGTGAAAGGCAGTTGGGGAAACTTAACTTGGCCTTCATGAACCCTGCTATGTGCTTGTTACCTGTATGGATGTCAAGATCGAGGTCTGGGAGCTGTTATGTCCAAAGAAGGGAAACAAGCCAGTGGTATTCACCAGTCATTGTCTGTTGGATTGCAACCTCATACACTACTCACAGCTTGGTAATTTCTAGCCCTAAGACAAACCATTACTGACAAATTTCAGGGATATGTAAATGAGGTGGCTTTGCGGTATGAATGAATAGCAATATACTTAAATTCATGCTCATCCAGACCTAACCAGACACTACGGTGAGTGGTTGACCTAGCTGACATATTTAGTGTTTATTATAAATCAGGCCTCAGCATCAACATATGTGGCTGCACATCCCTAAAGATTCTTTATATAAGATGGTAAGAGCATTGCTCAAAAGGAGTCAAAGCAATTTATGATTCGTAAGTCCTCTTGAAGGACTTATGGCCAAAATTTTGGTGTTCCTTCTAATACAAATGGTATATTGTTCTGGTTTTCATTTACTTGCTCTTTAAAAATATGTCTATTATTACAGATATAGTATGTGTGTGATGTAGAAAACTAATATAGGCAGGAGAAAAATAAAACTTTACATTCCCTCCATCTGGATATCCTCTTTGTAATACCTTAGTGCCTTTCCTTTTAGAGCTTTCTCTTTGCATGTAATATGTACATATATAGACTCATACATATGTGTAATATATATGCAGAATACACTCATACTGTTAGTACCTGCTTTATATATGTGTGTAGAAATAATTTCAAACTTACAGAAAAGTTGCAAAAATAAAAATAGTACAAATAACACTCATATACCTTTTCCCCACATTCATCAATTATTAACATTTGACTCCATTTGCTTTATCATTTGTGATATCTATCTAGATTTTTTCCCTCGAAACCATTCAAGGGTAAACTTTATATATCATGGCACTTTGCCCTTCTTTTTTAATGTTTTAATTTTTTATTAAAAAAATTTTTGTAGAGGCTGGGTCTCGCTATACTGTCCGGGCTGGTCTTGAACTCCTGGCTTCAAGCAATCCTCCTGTCTCAGCCTCCAAAAGTGTTAGGATTACAGGCGTGAGCCACTGCATTCAGCCCCTTAAATACTTCCACTGCATGGCTAGGTTTTCTTCTAGGGTTTTTATCCATTGTGGAAGACAGTGTGGCAATTCCTCAAGGATTTAGAACCAGAAATACCATTTGACCCAGCAATCTCATTACTGGGTATATACCCAAAGGATTATAAATCATTCTGTTATAAAGACACATGCACACGTATGTTTATTGCAGCACTATTCACAGTAGCAAAGACTTGGAACCAACCCAAATGCCCATCAATGATAGACTGGATTAAGAAAATGTGGCACATGTACACCATGGAATACTATATAGCCATAAAAAAGATGAGTTCATGTCCTTTGCGGGGACATGGATGAAGCTGGAAACCATCGTTCTTAGCAAACTAACAAAGGAACAGAAAACCAAACACTGCATGTTCTCACTCATAAGTGGGAGTTGAACAAAGAGAACACATGGACACAGGGAGAGGAACAACACACACCAGGGCCTGTCAGGGGGTGGGGGCTGGGGAGGGAGGGCATTAGGACAAATACCTAATGTAGATGATGGATTGATGGGTGCAGCACACCACCATGGCACGTGTAAACTTATGTAACAAACCTGCACGTTCTGCACATGTATCCCAGAACTTAAAGTATATATATATAAAACTTCTACTGTGTTCAGCTCCTTAAATACTTCTGAGGGTATTTTCTAAGACTCCCTGTTTTTAAGAGGCCTAGATAGTAGGTAACTTGGATTATGGGAGGAAAGAAAATACTTCAGATTTCATCTAGAATTGAGATAAGACACTAGACGACATTAAGTTCAGAAGTAAGCCTTGCATTCATTGCATCCAGCAAAAAGCCTGCCTCTGCTGACTGCTTCCTTGGTCTACTCAAAGCAGGGTAGTCCATGGAAACTGTTGTGCATGGAGTTTTCTGACCTTGGATGCTGGTACTTATAATCTGATCTAGTTACCTGGGTTTTTTTTTTTTAACTTGCTATTTTATCCGAGAAAAGATGTTATAAACATGAGTATTTAAAGTCCAGGGGGTTCCAACTTCCCTTCTTAAAAACTAAATATTTTCCAGCCTCTAGACAAGGTGTGATCTAGAAAGCTTGCTTGAAAATAAAGAGGAAGGACAGATTTACTTCGGGCGGTGAAAGAAGGAAAAAAGAGGAGAAAGGAAGGCAGAAAGAGGAGTGAGAAAGGAAGGAAGAAAGAGGAGTAAGAAAGGGAGGAAGGTCATGAGATACAAAGCATATACAGTACATATAATTTCTAATTTTTCTGGAATCAACTGTGTGCTTTATACTCTAATTTCAAATGCTGTGACTTCCCAAAAAGTCAGTTTCACAAAAGTAAATTAATAATTCTTGAGCCAAATGGAAATGGCTTTGATTACTGTGCTCCTACTCATTTCTGACAGTGCCAATAATCAGAAGCCACAGAATAAAAGAAGGCTTAGATTCTCCAGCTATAGATAATAAGGCTGAGGACAATGGCACACATCAATTAAGATCTCATGGTAAATCAGTAATAAAACTAGGAATTAAACTTTCATGTTCTAACTTCCAGTGTTAGAGTCACTAATTTACACTGTTCTGCTTCTAATGAGCACTGATTATTTTAAATATAGAGAAGTTCTACTCTTTTACAATGCTAAGCACACTACTTATTGTGTTGTATTCGTGGTATCACTGGTGGAGAAATGAAAAAGCCCAATTAGGTCATCTTGTCCTCTTCCTGGGGACGGAACTATGTCTATTCAACTGCAATGACTCAGCTGATGAAAATTTCATTGTGGGCTGAGAACTCATTGTAGAACTCAGCCTGCAGTAGAAATCAGGCTGAATGGGATGATGGGTTTATTAAAAAAAAAAAAATCAAAGCAGAATAAGACGGAGACCAGGAAAGCAGCAGAGGGGTAGATGACTTGCAGCATCACAGCGCTGGGAGTGACTGTTAGAGGTCATCATTCACTGTGGACAAACCTAATGAATTTAGTCTAAGCGTACCTGGAAAATATTGCATATTTTCCTTAGAAAGGCTTTTTAAGAGCTGAGTTCCTGACCTTCCCTGAAGTCAGTTTTCTTTTGTTTTATTCTCATAGCTAAATTTAAAATCAGTACAGAAATAAAAAAGTCTGGTAGAGAATGGGTTTTTCTTTAAAACATGGGACATTTTAGCTCCCTGATATTTCAGCGGCTTTCCGTGACTTCATCTTCTGCTTTGTAACTTGGCAGATCATTAGAAACGACTTTATTATTGTCCCATCCAATCTGATGGAGACCCCTTAGGCGTCACATCTCAGCTTCTCATTTTGTTACCTCTTTAACTCTCTCAACTCCCCTGTCCACTCCCTTCTCTGTGGCAACTACATTGGCCTGCTTCCTGTTTTTCAAACGGCCTACAGAATTTCCTGCCCCAGTGCCTTGGTACCAGCTTGGATTGCTCTTCCTCAGATATAGGCCTCACATCCTTAGGCCACTTCTTTCAGGTCCTTACTCATCTTGGTGAGGCCTTTCTGGAAACCTTATTTAAAGTTTTACTCTTCCTCTTTAATACGCACAATCAGGAGCACTCATTCTATTTTACAGAAGGTGTTGCCCCATAAAAAAGATAATTAAAAAATATCTAATATATACAATCCCTTTTTCCTTTGCTATTTTTTTCTCCTTAGTACTTACCACATTCCAACCCAGAATTTACATTTAAATTATTATCCATTTCTGCTCCTCTAAGCTAGACTATAATAAGCTCCATGAGGGTAGAAATATTTATCTTTCTACTTTCTGTTCTACTTTTCAGGATCCGTAAGACTGGCTGACATTCAATAAATATTAAATAAAGGAATGTATAGATAAAGTTAGCTTTTGAGGAGAGGAGTATATCAGGGCTTCCATAGCTTGAAGGACTTTTTTAACATCAACTCAATGAATTCCCATACCTCACCTTCACCACTCTCTTATTATACTTAAGATGAGAAAACCCTCGCAGAGCAATTCAATTTGAAATCTCAAGCTTTAACAACAACAAAAATGCTACCTAAAAGAACAAATTCTTTTTTTTTGTTTGAGTCAGAGTCTGGCTCTGTCGCCCAGGCTGGAGTGCAGTGGCGCAATCTCGGCTCACTGCAAGCTCCGCCTCCCGGGTTCACGCCATTCTCCTGCCTCAGCCTCTCCGAGTAGCTGGGACTACAGGCGCCCGCCACCACGCCTGGCTAATTTTTTGTATTTTTAGTAGAGACGGGGTTTCATCGTGGTCTCGATCTCCTGACCTCGTGATCTGCCCGCCTCGGCCTCCCAAAATGCTGGGATTACAAGCGTGAGCCACTGCACCCAGCCAAAAGAACAAATTCTTATTGAGGATGCTAGGACCTTGATTTGGGGGCATGGGTATGGTAAAAGAGGCAGTTCAACTCCCAAAATTTGGGCAAAAGAAAAAGTAATCTATACAATCTGAGACTTTATAACTAGAAATCTTTCTAGGTATTTATTTCAGATTCTAATAATTGGCACAGTGATGTAAGTATGCGGATAATCTATTAATTTTCCCGACATCTATTTACATAGTGTGATTTTCACCCAGCCACATTGACTGAGTTAATTCATATTCTTTCCTAGGAGCTTCAGGCTCTGGAAAATAGACTGAATGTATCTGTCGGCCCCTTTCCCCTTCAAGTTGTATGAATCCATTGCCTATTTACTAAAATAAAAAGGAAATGTATAGACTTTTAACAAAAGGAGAGAATCAACTATAAGTTTGTTGAATAGTTCCTCAGATGTCTTATGTGAGAGCTTGCGTCCTGGTACGTGGAGTTGAATCAACAGCTTCTGTTCCTTGAGATGTCACCACACAGAACCATGGGAATTTAACTGTTTTGTGAAATGGATATATATATATATCTATAAAATAAATATAAAATATAATATATACTACATATTATATATGGATATATAATACAATATGTATTATAATTTGTACACTTACACTTTATAAATTTATACTTATAAATTATAATTTATATATTGTATATATTTATAAATATATGATATAATACATATATTTATATAATATATAATATATTATATATGTTTTATATTTTATAAATATACATTTATATTATATATATTTTTTACTTTTATATAATTATACTTTAAGTTTTAGGGTACATGTGCACAACGTGCAGGTTAGTTACACATGTATACATGTGCCATGTTGGTTTGCTGCACCCAGTAACTCGTCATTGAACATTAGGTATATCTCCTAATGCTATCCCTCCCCCATCCCCCACCCCACAATAGGCCCCGGTTATAATATATATTATATATGTTTTATATTTTATAAATATATGTATTTATAAAAGAGGTAGGGACTTCTGAGTTCAACTTTTCCTATTTACCACTACTACAAGTGAGACTCATGGGGTTAAGTGACTTGTGTAAGGTCACAAGATAAATAGTTAATTGTAGGACTTCACTAGAACCTGCCTCCTGACCCATTTCTCTAACCGTGTCTTTGTTTTAGCTAATGCTATGACCATCCGCCCAAGCTGGAATCATGAACTCCATCCTCCTTATCCACTGGGAGGTCAGTTCTTTCCTAGAACTGTTACCGAATAGAGTTGCCCAGGTTCTCGGTGTGTTGAACAAAGAATTGAACAAAATGCACAAAGTAACAAAAGAATGAAGCAACCAAAGCCAACGCAATAGAAGAAGGGAGTAATGAAAGCACAGATGTATTGAAGACAACTCACTGAGTGGGACTGGGCTCCAGCAAACCGCACAAGAGCCTCTCCAATTAGGATTTTTATAAAGCCAAAAGAACTTGGCAACACCCCTAGGTGCCCTTTAGAGGCCTCAATTGGTTACACCCTATGAAGGATTGGAAGTGGAAACATCTGTCTTGTCACAGGATTGAAGATATGGCCTGTATGTGGCCCAGTCTTGCCTACAACTGGCTGCACCTGCTGTTCCTTTGCTTATGCCCCAACCCTTGGCTACCCTAATTCCCTATTCTCCTGCCTCAGAACTATCTTCTGATCTGTCCACGTCTTTTACTCCTGTGTCATTTTTTGGTTGGACTCTAGCAACAATCTACTGAATGATTTCCTAGCTCCATGTTTCTCTTATTTCTAACCCACACTCCTTCTATACAGTTTCCAAAGAAACAAATATGATCACATCCCTTTTGTTTGTAAAGACATCCAAATCCTTCAATATGGATCCAAAACCCTAATTAATCTCCTTTCGGAATACCTATTAATCTTTATTTTTATCATACTCTTTGTCCAACCCCAACCTAATATTATGAGCTTTATGTCATTCTTCAAACATATCCTGCTGTTTAAGTCTCTATGTCATTAGATTTCTTTCGTTTTTTTTTTTTTTTTTTCTTTTGTGAGATGGAGTCTCACTCTGTCACCCAGGGTGGAGTGCAGTGGTGTGATCTCAACCCACTGCAACCTCCGCCTCCCAGGTTCAAGCAATTCTCCTGCCTCAGCCTCCCAAGTTGCTGGGACTACAGGTGTCTGCCACCATGCCCAGCTAATTTTTGTATTATTAGTAGAGACGGGGTTTCAACATGTTGGCCATGCTGGTCTCAAACTCCTGACCTCAGGTGATCCGCCTGTCTTGGCCTCCCAAAGTGCTGGGATTACAGACGTGAACCACCACGCCCAACCAAGCCACTGCGCCCGGCATCTATGTCATTAGATTTCGATTTCTTTTTTGTTGTTGTTGGTTTGTTTTTGTTTGTTTTGAGATGGAGTTTCGCTCTTGTTGCCCAGGCTGGAGTGCAATGGCACGATCTCAGCTAACTGCAACCTCTGCCTCCCAGGTTCAAGCGATTCTCCTGCCTCAGCCTCCCGAGTAGCTAGAATTACAGGCATGCGCCACCACACCCGGCTAATTTTGTATTTTTAGTAGAGACGGGGTTTCTGCTTGTTGGTCAGCTGGTCTCGAACTCTCGACATCAGGTGATCTGCCAGCCTTAGCCTCCCAAAGTGCTGGGATTGCAGGCGTGAACCACCGCAACCGGCCTCGATTTGTGTATATATAATGAAAAAAGTTACCTGTGTCTCATACAAGATACACATTTAAATTTCTCTTACATAAAAAAAAGCCAAGAATGAGGCAGTCCAAGGATGGTGTGGCAGCCCCACAGGTATCAAGACCCCAGACTCCTATTTCCCTGTTTTACCACCCCCAGCACATGACTTAAGTACACCCCATAATTTAAGTACACCTCATAATTCAAGGTGGCTTCTAGGACTTCAGCCATCACATTTGAGTTCCAGGCTGAAAGCAAAAAGAAGAAAAATATTCATTCCTTCCCCTTTAAGAAGACTTCTCGGAAGTCTCACATATTTACTCACATCTCACTGGCCAGAAATTAGTCACATTATTATGAGTCAGAATGTAGATTTTTAATTGGGTATACTGCCCCCCTTCCCCCAAAATAGGGTTTTTGATAGAAAGAAGTCTTACTCACAGTTTTAAGGGCCAGCTCAAACGCTTTCATGCTTTTCTAACTTTTCCATGCAGAAGAGGTTCCCCTCATGCTTACCAAACATTTACTTTTCATTATCAATGGATGGATGGGTGGATGGATGGATGGATAGATAGGTAGGTAGATGATAGATAATCAACAATCAACAGATAAATTCAGGTACAAACACACACACATGCACACACACATACACACACACATATATATGTAAACACTTATGTTTTCCTTATCAAAGGAGCTCCTTATAAATAGAGATCATGTCTTACTCAACTTTTTATCTCGGCACTGAGCATGGAGTAGGCCTTCATAAATGTTTGTTGAATAAATGCATTGATGCTTACATAAATAAACCAGCCGGGCACAGTGGCTCACAGCTGTAAACCCAGCACTTTGGGAGGCCGAGGCGGGTGGATCACGAGGTCAGGAGTTCAAGGTCAGCCTGGCCAAGATCGTGAAACCCCATCTCTACAAAAAACTACAAAAATTAGCCAGAGTGATGGCGGATGCCTGTAATCCCAGCTACTCTGGAGGCTGAGGCAGGAGAATAGCTTGAACCTGGGTGGCAGAGGTTGCAGTGAGCTGAGATCACACCACTGTACTCCAGCCTGGGTGACAGACTAAGACTCTGTCTCAAAATAAATAAATAAAAATAAATAAATAAACTATGAGTTTTGAGATCCTTTAATGAATTGCAGTTTACGTCCATGATAAAATTTGGGCCTTATTTTTGTGTTAGTGGTGAAGACCTTGTTAACCCAAAATATCAGAGACAGGTCTCAGGCAATTTAGGAAGTTTATTTTGCCAAAGTTAAGGACTCACGCCTGTGACACAGCCTCAAGAGGTCCTAATGACACGTGCCCAAGGTGGTCAGGGCACAGCTTGCTTTTATACATTTTAGGGAGACATGAGACATCAATCAATATATGTAAGATGTACATTGGTTCTGTCCGGAAAGGCGGGACAACTTGAAGTGGGGGAGGGGCTTCCAGGTCATAAATAGGTGAGAGGCAGATTGTTGCATTCTTTTGAGTTTCTGATTAGCCTTTCAGGCAATCAGACATGCATTTATCTCAGTGAGCAGAGGGATGACTTTGAATAGAATGGGAGGCAGGTTTGCCTTAAGCAGTTCCTAGCTTGATTTTTCCCTTTAGTGTAGTGATTTTAGTGTCCCAAGATTTATTTTCCTTTCACAACCTGAAGTGGGCTAAACCCTCCAGTCAGTGTCTCTGCAGACTATTGTTCTGGCGGTTCCCTGCTTTAACACCACCAAAGGGGTGACTGAGGTCCAAAATTCAGCCCTTGCTCTGCCCTACATGTCCTATTCCTTGGAGAGGGGCTGCATCAGCCTGGAGAGCACACTTTTTCTATTTGCCCAGGGTCATTTGTAGCACTTGCCCATGGTGGTATCTAAAAGGCTGCTGAGGTTCTTAACCAGGGAGTGATGGTCTGCCTGACTGAATGGTGGGCTACGGAGCTGCAGGAAAGCACAGAAAATGCAGACAGCACACTGACCTTCAGAAGCAGGAGGCTTAGTTGATTATCCCACCTTTTTCTCTCTTTTTTCCTTTTGCCTTCACTTACGCACTCCTTTATTGACATTTCAACTTCCAGAACACAGAGCCTCCCAAACACTAAAGAACTGGAGTTTAGGCCAGGCATGGTGGCTCATGCCTGTAATCCCAGCACTTTGGGAGGGCGTGGCAGGTGGATCGCTTGAGGTCATGAGTTTGAGACCAGCCTGGCCAACATGGCAAAACCCCGTCTCTACTAAAATACAAACATTAGCTGGGTGTGGTGGCAGGTGCTTGTAATCCCAGCAACTTGGGAGCCTGAGGCAGGAGAATCATTTGAACCTGGGAGGCAGAGGTTGCAATGAGCCGGGATCATGCCATTGTACTCCAGCCTGGGTGACAGAGCAAGACTCTGTCTCAAAAAAAAAAAAAAAGAACTGGGATTTATAATCTTCATTTGGAGAAGCCAGAAATTTAAGTCAAAAAGGAATGCATTTGAAGACACATGGAGTAACTGAACTTAGGCTGCAAATGATTCCTTACAGAACTGATACTTAACTCAGGGGCATAGAGGACAGCTGAACTTGGGACACAGAGGCAAATGCAGAGGAATGGAGGATCTCATACAGTGGCATGTTGTTTTGCCTGCACTCCTGAGAGAAGAAAGGGCTTTCTGCATTACTCTATGCCTGCGTGGGTGGCATTCACACCACTGTGAGTCCTGTTGTATTAGTGGGGTTATTGAGTCTTGTGGGCTCCTGATCCCAGAAAGCTGCCCCCTCCAGTAAGGGTATTGTATGTATCCTATGAGCTATGATGCTTGGGATTGTTTTCCCATCAACACCTGAAGAGCTTCCACAGCCCTTCCCTGGGCCCTGAATGTGCAAAATGTGACAATCAGAGTTATTTATTACCAGCACCTTCCTCTCCAGGCGGCGGATCAATTTTCTTTTCTCCAGATGGCTGTCATAGGCCAGCCAAAGAGAGGACTAGGCTGGCCATCTGCTTCCTGTTGCCTTTTCAAGCTGGCCAGCCACTCAGTGAGGCTGGCAAAGCCCAAGGCACCAGCTGTCAGTCTAGGCTGCCCCTGCTTGGCCTTGCACCTTGTCACACTAGGCACCATAGCACAGGGGCCATGCTGAAATCAGTGTTTGACACTAACGAGGCAGGATGCTTTCCTTCTAAACCATGCCAGCCAGCTTCTCTGATGGCAAACAGAAAAGATGCCTGCCCTGGAACTTCCTCTAAGAATGAGCTTCCACTGATTTAATATTTGACTAACTGGGATGACTCTGGGGAGGGCAAAGGCAGTGCTTGTGGTCAACAGACAGAACAGAATGTGACATAATTCCGAATTCCATACAAGTAAAATGATTTAATCAGAATTTCCAATTCACTCTCCCATTGTGGTGTTTTTTTCTATTCTTTCTAATTAGATGTTTATTTATTTACAATGACAAACTAACTATGTGCATATTGAAGAAAATCTGTAAATTTTTTTAAAATCGCCTATAATTCCATTACCCATAGAGATAACTGCTTTTTATTTTTTTCAAATATCTCTTCAGTCTTTTTTTCCTCCTAAAAAGTTGAGATCACACTATTTTGATTTTGTGGCTTAATATTGCAATAAAAATATTTTAAGCTTTAGTAAACAAAAATAATAAATTTCTATAAAATATTTTTGATGACTAATATTACAGTGCATGGTATCTTAATTCACTTAACTATTTGCTAATTGTCGGACATTAAGTTTCTTTTTTTTTTTTACAACTTTTTACTATTTTACATAATTCTATAATGAACATCTGTGCATAAAACTTATTTAGATTATGTCCTTAGAGTCATTTTCCTAATGTAGAATGACTGCACAGATTTTAAAAACAATTTACTATTTTGCCAAATTGCTCAAAAAAAAATAATCAGGAGTGCCAATTTCATAGTTCCTTCAACAATGAGTCCTTCCTTCCTCTCTCAATCTCTCCCTCCCTTCCTCCATCCTTCCTTCCTTCCCTTCTTCCTTCCTCTCTCCCTTCCTATCTTTCTTTCTTTTCTTTTTGAAATTTCTGTGGGTTTGGTGCATTTTCCCATCTCAAAAGCACAAAAGCTAAACGGTACATCTGGGGATAGGCACTAAGCTGGGTACCCTATACTAGACATTTGTTTCTGCCAAGTTCCAAGCAACGGATCCAGGAGTATAATCTGAGCACTGATTCAGCAGTAGGGATGTGTGATGATGAATCTCTGTTCCTGAAAGGGATCCACTGTGCTCAGAGCCCCAGAGCATGCTCCCCTTTGAAGAATGCTCATCTCCATTAACCAACTCTGTGGGGAGTCACTGATGGCCCTAGGTCTTTAATGTCTTCTTCCGGAGGCCAGGTGGTCCCACCTACAGAGAACAGCACAAGTGCTCTACAGAGTGGTGAGGCTGCAAGCGCCAAGTTAGGTATGGTGGTTGGCTCTCAGAATAGAGCTTCAGCAGGAGAGCCGGGAGTCCTGCTAGGAGGCTGGGCTGCTTCCACAGGCCCTGTGGTGAGAGGCCAGCACAACGCCTTCCGTGCACTTGAGTTAGTGGTGATGTATAATCATGTTATAGCCTTGTTATACCATCCATCACAGCCTCAGTTCTTTTTCTTTAGTTGTACCGTTGCTGAGCCCTCACAGTTTCCCACTGATTAGTATAGCTTTTCCACCAACAACCCTCTCTTCCCCTCCTCTTTGACAAATCAAATCATGCCACCTCCAACCCCCACTCCTTCAAGTAATGTATCCCAGTATTTCTGGACTGCATTTGTCACTCTCTTTTCTATATTTCCATAGTTTAAAAATTATTACTGATGCAAAACATTTTGGCATTTGATCACTTATCACATTGTATTTTCTCCCAATTTGTCTACATAGGCAAATCTTGTGGCCTCAACAATGTCACAGTTTTTTAAAAGAGAGATTTGAGTCTTTGTATTACAACTCTAGTCTATATCTTTCCCTTGAGTTCCATACTCATGACAAACTATCTAGTTGATATCACTCCATGGGCATCACACAACTCAAACTTTGACCTACTCAAACTTGGATCTGTTACAGTATTCCCTATTCAGACTGACATCCTTATTACCTCCCTACATCTCCACCAATTACTGATCTAAAATTTATATTTATTAGATCTGTCCTGATCTAACTGGTCCATTCATATCCATTTTGGATCTCATCCAGTTCTACACTACAACTAAAGTGACCTTGACAAAATCTAAATTTGATCATGTCATGTTCTACTCCCCTACACAGCGTGTTTTAAATTTGTTAATGGCTTCTCTTCTTTTGAAAAACTTTTATTGTGGTAAAATATATATAACATAGAACTTGTCAATTTAACAATTTTTAAGTGTATAATATAGTGGCATTAAGTACATTTATACTGTGCAGCCTTCACCACTATTTCCAAAACTTCTTCATTATCCCAAATGGGAACTCTATAAACATTAAGCAATATCTTCTTATTTCCCCCTCCTCCCCATCCCCTGCTAACCTCTAGTCGACTCTTTGTCTCTTTTAATCTGCCTATTCTAGGTTTTGTATTTAAATCATACATTTGTCCTTTCTTTTTTTGGTCTGGCTTCTTTCCCTTAGCATAATGTTTCCAAAGTTTATCTATGTCGTAACATGTATTAGAACTTCATTTCTTTTTGTGTCTGAATAATATTTCATTATATGAACATACCACATTTTACTTCTCTTTTATTTAATATTAAAAAGCAAACTTTTTTTGTTTGTTTTTTTGAGACAGAATTTCACTCTTGTCGCCCAGGCTGGAGTGCAATGGTGTGATCACAGCTCACTGCAACCTCCACCTCCTGGGTTCAAGTGATTCTCCTGTTTCAGCCTCCCAAGTAGCTGGGATTACTGGTGCCTGCCACCACATCTGGCTAATTTTTGTATTTTTAGTAGAGACGGAGTTTCACTAGGAGTTTGGCTAGGCTGGTCTCAAACTCCTAACCTCAGGTGGTCTGCCCACCTCGGCCTCCCAAAGTGCTGGGATTACAGGCGTGAGCCACCGCGCCTGGCCACAAACTTCTTAAATTGGCCTATAAGTTTCTGCATGGTCTGGCCCCTTCACCTCTCATTCCCAGCATCCTCTGCTCCCTGAGCTCTCTCTCTCTCTCTCTTCTTTGGAGACTTCATGCTAACATGGTTCCTTCCTGCATCAATGCCTTGGCACAGGCTGTTTTAATTGCCAGTGACCCTCTCCCCTCCTGCATTTCACCAGTTAAGTCTTTCAGCCCTTCAGATCTTCACTTAAGTGTTTTTTTCTCAAGGAAGCCTTTTCTGACTTCCCTGAGTTCATGTTCCTATTATAGGATTTCAAAACAACACATATTTATACTTAGTTGTTCTTATAAAAGTTCGCATTGACATGTATTTGTCTTCTCCAGAAGATTTTAAGTTACAAGTAGACAGCGTTTGTGATTTGGCATTTTGTTTTGTCTTGATTTGTTTTTTAGAGACAGGATCTCGTTATGTTGCCCACACTGGAGTGTAGAGGCCATTTACAAGCATGATCATAGTCCACTGTAGCCTGAAACTCCTGGGCTCAACTAATCCTCCTGCTTCAGCTTCCTGAATAGCTGAGACTACAGACTTACATGACCATGCCTGGCCAAAGAGGGATTAATGGTGAGTGGCACTTGGTGGATGCTCAATGAAGGTTTATTAAAGCTATAGAGACTGTTCATAGAAATATATTTTTTTCCCTGTATCCATCATAGATCTTATAATAGTCCTTGGCACATATCATAGATTCATTAAAATGTGTTCATCTCAAGCTTCAAATTAGCCAAGTTCCATTTTATGCTGAAATAACAGTATGTTGAATTTCAAAAGAAGAAAAACACAACGCTCTTAGAATGTAAGAGGCAATAATAACCCCAAAATCTTGAGAGACAGTTGTGACTTCGTATCCGCTGTGTGAAATATCCTGTGTAGTGATTAAGACCATGTGTTCCTCAAGAGGTTAAATACCAAGTTACTGTATGACCTAGCAATTCCATTCCTAGTTATATACCCAAAAGCAATGAAAGCCTGTACATGAATGTTCACAGAAGCATTATTTATAACAGGAAAAGGTGAAAACAATGCAAATGTTCTTCAACTGATTAATGGGTAAATAAAATGTGGTGCATCCAGACGACCAAATATTATTTGATAAAAAAGAAATGGAATGCTGATACATGCTACAACATGGATGAATCAAAGACCACATATTGTGTAATTCCATTCATCTGAAAGGTTCAGAAGAGGTAATTCAATAGAGATAGAAAGTAGATTAGTTGTTTCTTGGGTTTGGGGAGCTGAAGAAAAATGGGTTGACAATGGGTATGGAGCTTATTTTGGAGTGATGAAAATGTTCTAAAATTGTAGTGATGGTCACACAACTTCACAAATATGCTAAAAATAATTAAATTATACACTTCAAAATGCATTTTATAGCGTATAGACTATATCTTGACAGGGTTTTTGTTTTGTTTTGTTTTAAAAAACTGATGATAAGCTCCAAAGCCAGACTGTTTGGGTTCATCTCAAGACCCCTTCATTTCCTAATTATGTGGCCTTGAGCAGATTACTTAATCTTGCTGTCTTTCAGATACTAATGATGCCTACTCGGTAAGGTTATGGTGAGAATTAAACGCGTCAATATGCATAAAAGGTTTAGGTAACCACTTAACAAAAAGTTCAATAAATATAAACTCTTATTAATGTTGTTTTCTTGTTCTAGAGGATTCATCTGCAGGTTCCTAGATCTTCCAACACGCGCATCTGTTTTGACCTACAGTGCCTTGGGGAATGGTTCATATGCTAGTGATCGCTTTTCTACAGTTTATCTTGTTGATAGCCAGTCTACTGTTCTCCCCTCTCTTAGCAGAAATTTCTCCTTTCTTCTGATTTTAATCTGTAAAATAGATTTCTCCTGTTGCTACTACTACTCTCATCTATTAAGGTGTAGACTGCTGAATGAAATTTCTCTTTTCTCAGGGCTGGTTCTCTTTACACAGGAGTGCCCAGCAACCCAAGTGATGGGTATCCAGAGATCACCCTAAGGGCTGAATCACGTGCATGGGGAGAAAGGATGGACAGCAATCAGGATACTACTGTCTAATCATGAAATAAGTATCCCTGAGTCAGAGTATGTTCCACCTGCATCCAAACTTTGCTAGTCTCTTGGCCATCCAGGACAAGTTGGGTAAAGACTGAATAAACTTAGATGAAGATCCACTATTATGCCCATGATGCTATTAGCTAGACATTTTCAGACATGAAACACTCTCTCTCTTTAGAACTTCCTTATTACAAGATGCAATCTGTCATATTCATTTTCTTGTACTATTTAAACCTCTTTTTTTCTGGGAAAAATTTAAGCTTGCTCACAATTCTTAACAAGCACCCCCAGATTCAGTTCTTCTGTTACAAACGTAGATTGTCTTGCTTATCGTATCTTTTTGTTGTTGTTGTTGTTCTGGTCATATGCTCTTTCCTTTCTTCTTTCATTCAGTGAATGAATATTAATTGAGTGTTTCTTACATGCCAGGTACTGTTTTAAGACAAATTCCTTGTCAGCTTGAAGTTTACATACTAGTTGGGAGAAGTCAGAGAACAAGTATAGGCCGGGCATGGTGGCTCACGCCTGTAATCCCAGATCTTTGGGAGGCCGAGGCAGGTGGATCATCTCAGGTCAGGAGTTTGAGGCCAGCCTGGCGAACATGGTGAAACCCCACCTCTACTAAAAATACAAATATTATCTGGGCATGGTGGTGGGTGCCTGTAATCCCAACTATTCAGGAGGCTGAGGTGGGAGAATCGCTTGAACCTGGGAGGCAGATGTTGCAGTGAGCCGAGATCACACCACTGTACGCCAGCCTGGGCGACAGAACAAGACTCTATCTCAAAAAAAAAAAAAAAAAAAAAAAAAGAAAAGGACATAAGCAAGTATATTGGTGTTATGTCAAATGGAAATACATGCTATGAGGGGAACAAAAACTAAAACAAGCCAGGAGGATTGGGAATGCTGGTGAATATTATTTAATGTACGAATTTCAGGAAAGGACTCATGGATAAGGTGACATTTGAGCAGAGACGTGGAGGAAGCGAGGTAGGCAGTCTCTTGGGTACCTGATGAGAGAGAGGCTGAGCTGCGGGTGTGCTTGGCATGTTTGAAGAGCAGCAAGGAGGTTGCTCTGGCTGGAGCCCACTAAGCAAGCAGGAGAGAGGTAGAAGAGAGAGGTCAGAGAACTAACAGAACCAGATCATGCAGGGCCTTGAAGGAAACTGTGTAAAGGTTAGATTTTACCCTAAAGGGAAGGAAAACCATGAAAGAATTTTGAAAAGCGTATTGAGACATTCAACTTAGATTTTTTTTTTTGAGTCTGACTCTTGTTGCCCAGGCTGGAGTGCAATGGCATGATCTTGGCTCAGTGAAACCTCTGCCTCCTGGGTTCATGCAATCCTCTCACCTCAGCCTTCCGAATAGATGGGATTACAGGCACCCGCCACCATGCCTGGATAATTTTATATTTTTAGCAGAGATGGGGTTTCATCATGTTGGCCAGGCTGGTCTCAAACTCCTGACCTCAGGTGATCTGCCCACCTCAGCCTCCCAATGTGCTAGGATTACAGGTGTGAGTCACTGCGCCCAGCCAATCTAACTTCGATTTTTAAAAGGCTCTTTACAGCTATTTTGTTGAGAGGGAGACAAGGGTGAGAATCAAGGAGCCCAGTTAGGGCACTGTTTTTGTAATCCTGGAACATCCCAATTTTAATAACAGTGTAAGTGACAGAAAGTACTTAGGCTCTGGATATGTTTGGAGTGTAAAGCTAGCAGAATTTGCTGATAAATTCAAAGTGCAATATGTGAGAAAGAGGAGTCAAGAATGACTTAAATGAAAAATAAAAACAAAACTACCAAACTACGTCTCTATTTCCAGAGTGGCTGTATCATTTTGCATGTGCACCAGCAATGTATGAATGATCCACTTTCTTCACATTCTTGCCAGCATTTGGTGTTATCACTATTTTTTATTTTAGCTATTCTGATAGGTATGTAGTAATATTTCATTGTGGTTTTAATTTGTATTTTCCTAAGAAAAGAAACTAGAGCAAACAAACAGCAAGAAAAAAGAATGACTGAACCAAAGATTCTTTTCGGGTTGATGAAAATCTTCTGCAATCAGATAGTGGTGATGGTTGCACAAAACCCACTGAATTATATACTTAAAAAGAGTGAATTTTGTTGCATGTGAATTTTATCTCAATTAAAAAGTAATGAATACTGCACTGTCTTTGCTTTGAGGAGCTGGAAAAATCTATTGGCAATTACCAAAGTGGGAAAAATGGGTGGAAGGAAGCAGGTTTTTGTGGAATGGGGGAAGAGAACAGGAATAGTGAATATATTAATTTTGAGATGCCTAACAGATATCCATATGAAAATGTTTAGTGTGACTTGGATATAGGAGTCCAAAAATCCAGTGAAATCTCCAATTTGGAGACAGAAATTTAGACACTGTCAGAATATAGATAATGCTTAAAGCTACAGGCCAGGCTAAAGTCACCTAAGAGAGAGAATGTAAATACAGAAGAGAAGCACTTAGCTTGAGCACGGTGACATTTAGCGGTCAGAAAGATTTGAAAATCAGCAAAAGAGACTGAAAAGGAGGAGCCAGTGAGGTGGGAAGAGAACTTGATGTCCCAAGTATCAAGTAAAGAACATATTTTATGAAGCAGATGTGGCCAATTCTGCCTAATGCTGCTGATGAGTCAAGTAAAATAAGAATCGAGAACTGACCACTGGATTTTACAAATTGTTAATCGTGACAAGAACAGTTTTGGTGATACTGGGGGCAAAAAAACCCCAGCAAAAACATTGGAGGGTTCATGAATAAATGGGAGGTGAGGATGAGAATTAATGGGTGCAGAGAAATAGTGGAGGGAGAGGGAGAAGAATGTGAGACCAAGAGAAGGTTCTTTTCTTTTTCTTTTGAGGTGGGAGAAATATAGCACCTTTATAGGCTGATGAGAAACAAGTAGAGGGAGTGAAAATTGATGATGCAGAAGTGAGAGGAGAGAATGGCTGTAGTGATTTTTTTTTTTTTATAGCGATATTCTTTTTTTTTTTTTTTTTTTTTTGAGACGGAGTCTCGCCCTGTCGCCCAGGCTGGAGTGCAGTGGCGTGATCTCCGCTCACTGCAAGCTCTGCCTCCCGGGTCCACGCCATTCTCCTGCCTCAGCCTCCTGAGTAGCTGGGACTACAGGTGCCTGCCACCACGCCCAGCTAATTTTTTGTATTTTAAGTAGAGACGGGGTTTCACCAAGTTAGCCAGGATGGTCTCGATCTCCTGACCTCGTGATCCACCCACCTCGGCCTCCCAAAGTGCTGGGACTATAGGTGTGAGCCACCGCGCCCAGGCTATGTAGCGATATTCTTGAATACAGATGAAGAGGATGGAATCCAGTGGTAAGTGGAGGGCTGTCCTCAGATAGGAGTCCAGGTAGTTTATATCTTGAATAACTGGAGGAATGTGAGTATATAGGATCATGGGTACAAGTACAGTAGCAGATATGATTGGGAGTATGTAGTTTTCTTCTTATCATTTTTATTTTTATTTTTATTTTTTTTTGAGACAGAGTCTCGCTCTGTCGCCCGGGCTGGAGTGCAGTGGCGCAATCTCGGCTCACTGCAAGCTCCGCCTCCCGGGTTCACGCCATTCTCCTGCCTCAGCCTCCGAGTAGCTGGGACTACAGGCGCCCGCCACCGCGCCCGGCTAATTTTTTGTATTTTTTTAGTAGAGACGGGGTTTCACCGTGGTCTCGATCTCCTGACCTCGTGATCCGCCCGCCTCGGCCTCCCAAAGTGCTGGGATTACAAGCGTGAGCCACCGCGCCCGGCCATCATTTTTATTTTTTTAGGGAAATAGGAACCAAAGCCACTGGCCAAGAATGAGGAGGGAGGAGGAGATATTGAAAGTTTGTCAAAGGAGAAGATATTAAACGCTCGCCTAGAGAAATGAAAGAAGGAGATTCTGAAAATGTAGTGACCTTTCCTTGGCAGTGCTATGGGCCCATGTGAGAGATTACTGGTCATGAATTTACACTGAGATCTGTCAGCATAGCTGTATTTTGCTTTTTTCCCCAACCATAGCACAGGTGCAGGCATAGAGTAAACAGAGAGCTGGAGTAATCAGAATTGAGGATTTTTTTCAGGTAAGTTACAGGAAGAAAGTGTGTGTTGGGAGGGAGTTGTAGGTGTCTACAAGGAAGTGTTACAACAATGGACCATGACCTCTAAGCCCCGTAAAGACAGAAAAAAGGACCTGAGGGGAGTGAAGAACAGTGAGTAATGATGAAGGCACTGGATTGTAGAACCAGGTGGAGTCCAAGAATTTTCAGAATTGGAGTGCTAGAGGTAGTGAGCCAGAAAAACAAGAGAAGCACAAGTTTGCAATGTATAATAGCACGCCAACTCTGCTTCATGCAAAGATGTTTAAATCCAGCAGTACAGAATGGCTTGGTAAAAACTCAAGGTGTGTTAAAATATCATTCACATGAACTCAAGTGGTGATAGTCAAAGTTGTGAATAAAAAAATCCTTTCACACATTTTATAAAAACAGGTAACAACAATTGAATGTATGTTATAATTGCTCTGGGGCAAGAAAAGAGCAGTCGTCTGTTTATGACTAAAATTGTCAGTGCTTAAAATGTTCCAAGAGTCAATATTCAATTAACAAATTGCCACACTCATTTCACAGATGCCACATATGAGAGAATTAAGTATAGAATGAAGAATTAATGAACCCCTATTTAGGAAAACATGGGAATTAATACACACACCCACACCCAACCAGCCACACACACGTACACATCCTGGTAATCAAAACTGTAAACTGAGGAAATTAAGAAGATTGAAGAGCAGTCACTAAAAATATGCTTGTGTCAGAGTATCTAAAGAATGCAGCTTACATAGAGCACAGGACTTTCCTGTGGTTTAAATCTTGAGTACAATAAAATGTTTGACACCCAGTAAGTATAAAACAAATATTTGTTCGATCAAATTAAATGAATGAATAAATAAATGAATGATGATGATTAGTCATTTCTCTATCATGACATTTGTGTATAACAAAATCTTTTCCATTTTGTCCCATGCAGGTTCAATTTCTGATTGGTAATTGGCAATGATGGAATGACTGTCCAGAGTAAAGAAGCCTCTCTTTGTTCTTGTGCCACGATTTCCCAGCCAGGCGGTGCTTGCAGTTCACTGGACTGATCATTTTCTTTCACACTCTGTGCTTTTGCAAATATTATTCTTTTGTCTGAAAATTGCCTGCTGCCAACCCTTCATTATCATCCCCACTAACTCTCACCCACCCACCCCCAGCTTGTTGACTTGGAAACTCCTTTTTTTTCCCAGCTGCAATTCAAGCAACATCTCCTCTGGGAAGCCTTTTCAACTCTGCCTTAGTCTTTTCTGGCCCTAGTTTTTGCATCTCTCCAGATTCACTGGGCTTTATCTGCTTTCTGGGTCACTTGTTCAGTGAAGAACCCCTACCCCATCATCACCACAACTCTTAACCCTACCACCCTTCTTAGCCCTTTCCAGATGAGGGCTGTGCTCTAGCATGGCTCCTTCATACTCACTATGATGGGACTGCAAAGACCCTGGTGCCTGGGGCCTGAACTCACTGGGCCCCTGAAGTTCAGCTCCCTGCAGCATTCCCAGAGTCTGAGGAAGCACCGTGAACTGAGGTCTGGGCTCTGACTTCGCTGATCCTGGAGCCAGGTCATCCAATCTGTAAATGTAAAGGATGGAATTATTTTTACCAATGAGGAACATGTAGACTCTTATGCCTTTCTCCCCATGCCCTATCCCCGCCCTTTACAGACTGTGGAAGCACACAGATTTCTACTTACAGACTGTTCTGAAGCACATAGATTTCTACACGACTGACTGGAGACATCTAGTGTGATCAAGACCTCAGCTGTGTTTTGTAATCAATGTGCCACCTTTGCTTCCCCCTCTACTCTCATTCTTGCTGCTCAATAACACCAGAACTCTGCTCCAGGTTCTCATTTCTATGCAAGTGTAGAAATCCTCTATAATCTCCTAGCAACACAGGCATACCCCTACCCTAGCTTGAAATAACCTGCGTCATGATTGTTGGTTTACTTTAACAGAGATTCTTGAGTGCAGAGGAATTTTTTTCAGTGGTCTCATTACTTAGCATCATGTTGGGGACATAGTAGGTGACTCAATCAACAGTTTTTAATTAATTAATGGCTTTAACATTAAATAATTACAGAACACATTTAAAACAAAAAGAGCTCTTAGACATTTTTACTTTAATTCTCTGTATGATATGGAGAAACAGCCTGAGGCCAGGAGAATTAAGGTACTTTCCAGAGTCATGCAGCTATTGAGTAGCCAGACTGGAGATGGCATATTGGTTTCCTGATCACACAGCACTATTCTCTTTTTGAAAACTGTTATTTCCATTTATGGGAGTGGAAAACAACATCAGGATCAATCTGGCAAACCCCTGGGAACTGTGTTTCTCCAGGCCATCTTTAAGCCTTCAGATTAAAATATAAAATTGGGTAACATTAACAATAGAAGATAGTGTTCCTTTGCCTCTGTCCCCATCCTTGTGGGGAAAAGAAAGAGAGATCAGATTGTTACTGTGTCTGTGTAGAAAGAAGTAGACATAGGAGACTCCATTTTGTTCTGTACTAAGAGAAATTCTTCTGCCTTGAGATGCTGTTAATCTGTAACCTTACCCCCAACGCTGTGCTCCCTGAAACATGTGCTGTGTCAACTCAGGGTTAAATGGATTAAGGGCTGTGCAAGATGTGCTTTGTTAAACAGATGCTTGAAGGCAGCATGCTCCTTAAGAGTCATCACCAGTCCCTAATCTCAAGTACCCAGGGACACAAACACTGCGGAAGGCCGCAAGGACCTCTGCCTAGGAAAGCCAGATATTGTCCAAGGTTTCTCCCCATGTGACAGTCTGAAATATGGCCTTGTGGGAAGGGAAAGACCTGACCGCCCCCTAGCCCAACACCCGTAAAGGGTCTGTGCTGGGGAGGATTAGTAAAAGAGGAAGAAACGCCTCTTTGCAGTTGAGACAAGAGGAAGGCATCTGTCTCCTGCCCATCCCTGGGCAATGGAATGTCTCGGTATAAAACCCGATTGTATGTTCCATCTACTGAGATAGGGGAAAACCGCCTTAGGGCTAGAGGTGGGACATGCGGGCAGCAATGCTGCTCTTTAAGGCATTGAGATGTTTATGTGTATACATATCTAAAGCACAGCACTTCTTTGCCTTGTTCATGATGCAGAGACCTTTGTTCACGTGTTTATCTGCTGACCTTCTCTCCACTATTATCCTATGACCCCGCCACATCCCCTTCTCTGAGAAACGCCCAAGAATGATGAATAAATACTAAGGGAACTCAGAGGCCGGCGCAATCCTCCATATGCTGAACGCTGGTCCCCTGGGCCCCCTTATTTCTTTCTCTATACTTCGTCTCTGTGTCTTTTTCTTTTCCAAGTCTCTCATTCCACCTAACGAGAAACACCCACAGGTGTGGAGGGGTAACCCACCCCTTCAATCCTCTACAAAGTCCCTGCTGCCTTTTTTCCTGGATGTCTCCATGTGGTGTCTCACAGGTGATTGCAAACACAGTCCTGTCAGCTCCCATATGGCACCTGTAATGACATTCCTTTTCTTCTTCAATTTCTAGCTCAGTGCCCACAGCCAGAGCTTCCCAGGCTGCCTGTCCATGGGTATGGCACATCTGCAGAGCCTCAGGTGGCTCCTGCTACTGCTCACCCCACGAGCCCTGACTGCTAATATCTGCCCAGGGACCTGTTTCCTTCCCTAGTATTCGTGTGGGCTGGTTAGCTTGTTACTCAAGAGCCACCGTGTGGAGTCCATGCTCCTATAGTAGCCTAAAATGAGGAAACTGCCCTGCATTAAGCCAACTCTAGCTTGTTCCAAAACATGGAGCACAGAGCATTGCTGCCTGCAACCCCTGGAATGGCACACGATTATCTATTTATTTATTCTTTAATCACATCTGGAGGCCTCAGATATGAATATTCAGGATTGGTGAAAGAACTCAATAGTTTGACTGAGTGTCATAATTGTGGCACAGGGAGGAAGGAAGGACAGCATACCAAGCCCTTAATCACACGCTCCCCAGATACCAACATAAGGCCCGACATTCTAGAGCAGGGGTCAGCTCATGGCCTGCTTTTCTTTGGCCGGTAAGCTAAGAAAGGTTTTTACGTCTTTAAATTGTTGTGAAAACAAAACGAAAAACAAAGAAAATGCCAGAGACCTATGTGACATGCAAGCCTAGAATACTTACTATCAAATTCTTTAGAAAAAGAGCTTGTGTACCCTTGTCCTAGAGGGCAAACAAAATGCCTCTATTGGAAATGTGACAATGCATAATATGAACCATGTAATTGTAAATTATAAATGAGTTCCATTGGCTTTGCACCTGTATTAAAATCTTGAATTTTTCATCATGATAGGCACCAAGAGCACAGAGAAGTGAGTGCACTCTCTCGATGACTTGTCACTTCCGTGTCAGACAGCGGTTCTGCCTTCAGACATCATGGCCTTGTGCCACCTCTGGTCTTAGTGCCTGACCCTGCACCAGAGAAAGAGTCCATCCTCTCACATCTGTCCCATTATTGCTATTATTCTAGACAATTGGGAGCACTTCATATTAGTCTTTCTTTAGGAATTTTCCTTTAGGATAAGGAGTGCCCTTCTCCCAGAATGCAGATCCACAGGCTTGTCTATAAATAGACTCCTGGGAGTCTTGGGCCACCAGTTCTGCAGCTATGCCAAGAAATGAGTGAATCTTAAAATGAACACAGCTCAGACTCAAACTGAGGCCCCTACCACACATAAAATTCAATTTGATTTCTGATTAACTTTATCTTGATTTGGTTTGGAATAAACCAAAAGTATAAATATTTGCCTCCTATTCGATGCAAACAGATTTTCTTCCAGCCCTAATATAAATGTAAATTTCAATAATAATTTCTTAGAAATGGGAGAATGATTATTTTTAGTTTATATTTTCTTTTCCTTTGAAATAAAAATTTGTGTGCCATTTTCAGCTGGTTGTCTTCTAGCTCATCATTGGTAGATAAAGGTTTCATATGCCAATAAATAATCTAGGGTGCCAGAAATACAACAAAAATTTTACTATGTGCTATTGGTTTTTTTTTTTATTCATTTGAGCTTCTCATTCCATTTCTGTTTTCTAAGTATCAATTAAAAACAACAACAAAGTAATATCTACTTTTAACTTAGAAGGAAAAAGCAGCTTCAGCGTTAATTCAAACTCCTCTTTTTGATTGATACTAGTATTTTATTGGTACTAGATTAAACTAGATTAAATGAATTATGAAACTAATGTCAAAAATATGCTTAAATTTATTTATGTATTCACTTCCCCTTCCTTTTTTGTAAGTAGAATGGGAAAAGGGGTTTCCACAAAAAGTGGCACCTGACTCCTGTCTATTAGTTAACACCTGTGGAATAGTCTTTAGATAGCCAATTTCCTCTCTAAGCCTCAGTTTCTTTTCTTGTACAGCATCAGTTTACTATTTATTGATTCTTTCCACAGACGTTCTGAAGGGAGAATGAGATAACGTCTACAGAGTGTTTTATGTTTCTTGGATGAAAGGTTCTTTGTAGCATTTAAGGACAAGTTTCCTGGAAGAATACAAGGATTCACCTGAGATCGTACCGGAACTGCTGCTGAGAATGCAGATTGGGAAAATGAACCTGCCTAAGTGGTTGATGACTGTAAACAACCTAAAGCTTTGTACTATTTGATTTTTGGTTCAGACATCTCTGTAGCTATTCTTCAACCATCAACCTATTTTAAATCTTAGGTGAAAGGGAGATTTGATTTTTTTAAAGTAGAAAACTGTTTTAATAACTTGTCAAGTATCCATACAGTGGAATAGTGTGTAACTTTTTTTTTCCTGTTTTAAATTTATTAACATATATTTTAAATTCTAGGGTACCTGTGTGGGATGTGCAGGTTTGTTACATAGATGAACGTGTGTCATGGTGGTTTGCTGCACAGATCAACCCATCACCTATGTATTAAGCCCAGCACCCATTAGCTGTTCTTCCTGATGCTCTCCCTCCCCATCTCCACCCGACAGACCCCAGTGTGTGTTGTTCCTCACCATGTGTCTGGAAGTTCTCTTCATTCAGCTCCCATTTATAAGTGAGAACATGTGGTGTTTGGTTTTCTGTTCATGCATTAGTTCACTGAGGATAATGGCTTCCAGCTCCATCCATGTCCCTGCAAAGGACATGACCTTGTACCTTTTTATGGCTGCATAGTATTCCATGGTATATGTGTGCCACATTTTCTTTATCCAGTTCTATTGTTACTAGGCAATTGGGTTGATTCCATGTCTTTGCTATTGTGAATAGTGCTGCAATGAATATACACGTGCATGTGTCTTTATAATAGAAGGATTTATATTCCTTTGGGTATATATTCAATAATGGGATTGTTGGGTCAAATGGTATTTCTGTTTCTAGATCTTTGAGGAATCACCACACTGTCTTCCACAATGGTTGAACTAATTTACATTCCCACCAACAGTGTAAAAGCGTGAGGAGATTTGATTTGCTAGAACCTTGATACCACATATTTAGAATAAAAACATTTGGCAACAATAGTACCAGTATCTTCCTGCCAGCTTCTCAGAGACTTACTTTCAACTCTTTTCCATTCTGACCTGTGGTGGAGCTACTCTTATTTAAGCACAATTAAATCTAAATAAATCAAACAAAAGAGAATGAGAATGATAGGGTGTTTTCAGAAACAGGCAAGCAAACAAAACCTATAGTAGAAGTTCTGTGGAATGACTCTCTGGATTAACCAGTGTTCACATTCACATGTAAGATTTTCCAAATGATGACCATGGCCTGCTGAATACTCGCTGCTGTCTAATATGCTGCCATACTTCTCCCTCCAACTGAGCGGTATGTTTACCAAGATTCTGTTGTGTTTACCCTCAAACTGGATTAGGCTAGTTGTACCTGTTATTACAGTGATCTAATTTAATTGTATTTTGCCAACACTTATTAAAATATAAGTTTGAAAGAAAATTATTCTTTCCAATAAAAATTATGAGCCCTCAGGAAAGGAATATGCAATTGAATCTCAAAAATAATTACTGTTAGATTCGATATGAGTGAGGTAGCTATAAAAGATTGGGGTAAAATCACCAAAATTTGGGGAGAATTTTGCACTCAGATTGCTGAAGAATATCTTTAAATTCTTGCTCTATTTTAGAAAAAACTAAAATGAAATGGTAGAGCTAAATTATAGGTATGTTTTGAGAAAGAAAAATTATACAAAACTCCAATCAATCAAACCATAACTAAAGGAAATACCAGTAAAGGAATAAGGAAAGATACAAGTCATTAGAGGTAGACAGTGTAATGTGATCGTATCTTAAAAACATGATGCTGAATGAAAAAGTCTAAGAAATTGAATAAGAATTTTAACACCATACCATGTGTATGTTTACATTTATATACACAAAACAAAAAAATACACATTTTTAAGAACTCAAACAAAACCATGCACATTAAACATTGTCTTTGGAGAAGAAAAGGGTTGGGAGTGGAAAAAAGATAAAAGATGATAAATAGACATATAAATAAATAAACAGGAGGTGGCCCTTCCCTAGGCCAATACTGTTGATATGTCGTGATTGGAGAAGTGTGACTAACTCATCCTTCTTTAACAGGTTCTTCTCCCACCCCTCCCAAAGAGGGTATATGAGCCTAAGGACCTAGAGAAGTAATGACAGAATTCAAGGGAGGGAACGAAACTTAACAATTGGGTAAGCAGATGCGTCAGTGGTAATCACCTTAATTAATCAGAAAAAACTGAAAACATCAGTGCTTGTAATGGGGGAAAAATAAGAAGTAAGCTGATTCTTACCACCAAACTCCCACAGACAAGGAACACTAGATACATCTGGAGGCATGTGTGCAGGTATGACTGGAAATGGGGTTGACTGAAATTCTGCTCAAGAAGTAGTTAAAACTTTGGATGCCCTCCCCTAACCCATGCAGTCAGGCAGCCTACCCATCTCACTGTTAAAAGAGCTAGAGTGGGCCGGGTGTGGTGGCCCACGCCTGTAATCTCAGCACTTTGGGAGGCCAAGGCAGGTGGATCACAAGGTCAAGAGATCAAGACCATCCTGGCCAACATGGTGAAACCCTGTCTCTACTAAAAATACAAAAATTAGCTGGGCGTGATGGCAGGTGCCTGCAGTCCCAGCTACTCAGGAGGCTAAGGCAGGAGAATCACCTGAACTCGGGAGGCAGAGGTTGCAGTGAGCCAGGATCATGCCACTGCAGTCCAGCCTGGTGACAGAGCAAGATTCCGTATCAAAAAAAAAAAAAAAAAAGAGCTAGAGTCGGGGACCAGATGATGGTTGACTGGAGTAGGAAAAGGAAATCCTCAAAAACAGTGAACAGCAAAACTAGTACATATTGAATGGTGCGACTCTTCAGCTCCTCCTTCCCACTTGTATCCCAGAACAGTATCAACTAGGTCTATACCTATCCCTCTCCTCCCCATGTGGGACATTTGAGAATCTGCCAAGCCAAGAGAAAAGACTTCTGGATAGTGACAACTGGGAATCTCTCAGAGAAATGACCGATGCCCTGCTCTATCACCTACAGTGAGCAAGCCCTTCCAGAAACACAGAGCTTTCAGCTACCTTCCTGGCAGCTCATTAGTGCATGTGAATGGGCAGTTAAGGATCACAGAAACAAGAAGTCACTTTTGAACAGTAATTTTGCATTATAAGAATTGATTCCAGATTATTTGCTGTTTTGAATAATTCATGCCTTTGTCCTTTTTCAGCTGTCTAAGATTTTGTCTATCATCCTTAGGTGAACAAGGACCTAAGCAAATCTTTATCACATTCCCTAACATTACAATGTTCTACATCCAGCTGGCTAAAAAGATCTCACAAGTGTTCTCTCCAAGAGTGCTCCCAGAACTTAAATGTGGAGACAAAATGGATTTTTCTGACTGCAGTTCTGCAGCAGTTGGCCTGCATTAATCACATTGCCATCAGCTGGGTACCTTGTGTAGTCATGTGGGACTTTAGATGGACTGAAAGGAAAAGAAGGAACAGTTCCGTTTGGTTCAGGCATGTCTTGATTGGGATATAAGTCAGAGTATCTGTCATCTGCTGTTCTGAGTGTGTATGCATGTGTGTGCATGACTGTGTGTGTGTGTGTCTGTACTTATGTATGTGTGCACACATACCCATGCTCCACCACAAAGCGGGAATGCTTGTTAAGCTTTTTCAAAGACATGCATCAGGCTGCTAAGACACTTTGCCTTTTCTCCTTGAGAAATCAGGAATTTGGCAAGGCAGTTGAAACCCTAGAGGAGATGCCCTGTTTGCTGAAATCAGAGCCATCTAAGTGACTGTCCAGCAGGAGACTACCAGTTTTGTCATCAGTGAACATTTTGGTTGATGAATTAAAGCCTGGGTACAATATCTAGAGAGCATCTCTAGCTCTACTATAGGAGAACAAGAGAGATTTGGGTGTGTGTTGGGGGAGAAATGCTTGAAGAAGAGCTTTCTTACCGTTGCTTTGGCTCCTCCCATTAATCTTCCTTCGTGCCCAAGATGCCCTTGTGCACTGTTATTGCTGAGAGTGGAAGCTGGAAGTCCATCTGCAGGATGATTGAATTGTCACATTTGCCTCTCCTTGCCTCCTGTGGAAAGTACAAAGACAAATGTTCCTTCTACAGACTAAGACAAAAGTACTCCTGAGATTCATTAACCATGTCTTTTATTTTCCATGTTCTGATGCTTTGATATCTGGAGCCTTGCTAACCTCAGAGGGACTTCCCTCCCAGGGATAGCCAATTCCTAGAGAGAGTAAATACCTGAGATAGTAAATAACTTGACCTGAGCATGGCTTTCAAATGCAAACCAACCAATCCAGAGCTCATACTTCCAGCTATCTCTCTTATTGGAGTCTCTGACTCCAGGCGGCCTTCCACACGCCCTTATTATCCCAGGGCCAGGTATCAGACAACCAGGCACAGCCTCTATGCCCCAGAGCCAGCTAAAATCATTTATGCTAGCCATTCCTAAGCCTGCTTACTCCTTCCCCGTTCTTCCTCATGAAAACCACATTAAAGGCTCTTGCCTTTGGGTTCCCCTCTCACTCTGCCTCCTGACTGACCCTGGTGCTTCTCCATACATAGTCCCATAGCATAGCATGCCTCCCTGTCTTGGGAGTTACAACGTACAAACAACTTTTTCAAACGGCAATCATCTCTTGCTATGTCGGCCTTACCATGCCTACATAATGATAAAACCAATGAAAACAGGGAAAGCCTGTTACAGTGACTGGAAAATCACAAGAGGTGAGGGATTTATGGGTGGATAGAATCTATACAGGTAGAAAGAGAACAAAAGAGAGTTCCAGAGAGGAAGAATGTTGTGGACCAGGTTACTGGCAGAAGTGACTGCTAGGGTTGTTATGAAACACAGGTAGAGCAATTTTGTTGGCGTACAGGCACCACGGAAGCAAGATTGAAAAATAAGGATGGAGAGGTTCAGACTGCACTTGGGTACAAATTTGGGACTAATAAATTTGGACATTGAATGATTCATTTGAGCAAGAGAAGTTATTAAGGCAATGTTTCCAAATGAATCTTAAGTAGTAGTTAGATATTTTGGAGGAAGAAGGAATTGGAATGAGTTGCATTTTGAAGTAGGGCATTGCTGTGACTGAACACACTCAAGTGTAGGCTGCATTACCACTTAGTTGGAGATGGTGTATTGCAGGTAAGCAAATCACTTGGGAGATCTTGTTAAAATACAGAGTCTGATTCAGCAGGTTTGAGATGAGGCCTGAGCTCATTTCAAACAAGCTGATGCTGCTGGTCCTCAACTACACTGTAAGTTGCAAGAAAATAGATGACCTCTATATTCACTTACAACCTGCAGTTCCTTGATTTTACTACCTAGCATGCTGAGAAAACAGCTGAAAATTTTCATCTCATATCAGCTTGAGCCATTCTGCTTGTCCCCACTGGTGAAACTGTAAATTTTAGAATGCCAAGTCAAACCATGAGAAAGGGGTTACACACAGCTCCTTGCCTTGCAATTACCTCATCACACACTGAGTTAACGTGGGCAAAGAGAAAATATGCATAAGATTCTGAAAAGACTGGAACTCAACTTAAGTTAGGGATAAAAAAGACAACTTTGGGGCTGGGCGCAGTGACTCAACACCTGTAATTCCAACATTTTGGGAGACTGAAGCAGGCAGATTGCTTGAGCCCAGGAGTTTGAGACCAGCCTGGCCAACATAGCAAGACCTTGTCTCTGCAAAAGAAGAAAAAAAAAAAACTTTGGAATCTCCAGAAAGATATAAAGGAAAGGATTGTGGAGCAAATTATGAGTTAGTTGCATTTTATTCAAGAATATAGTTTGGCTTTCTCAGTAAATATAAAACTTGATCTCACCATATATTTTCTAGTTCCCATGAAGCTGCATGTGAGCAAAATTTTATCTCAAATCAGTTTTTTTCTTTTCTTTTTTTTTTTTTTGAGACGGGGTCTTGCCCTGTTACCCAGACTGGAGTGCAGTGGTGCAATCTCAGCTCACTGCAACCTCTTCCTCCCTGGTTCAAGCGATTATCCTGCCTCAGCCTCCTGAATAGCTGGGATTACAGGTGTGCTCCATGATGCTAGGATAATTTTTGTATTTTTAGTAGAGATGGGGTTTCACCATGTTGGCCAGGCTGATCCCGAACTCCTGACCTCAGGTGATCTGCACACCTCAGCCTCCCAAAGTGCTGGGATTACAGGTGTGAGCCACCGAGCCTGGCCTCAAATCAGTTTTTTTCTAATGGCTTCTTTTAGACCCTGAAGATATGGCCATACAGAAAATACTTCATTAGAAGGAACTTAAAAATATTCAAGAATCTCAAACTTTCCCTCTAAGGAGTTTTCTGCTTAGGTAGCTTTTTGTGTGCTTTTAATTCTTTGACATAATCATTTTTTTAAAGTTAGTTAAAAAGTATTGTTTTAATTTTCACTGGAACCACTCATCAAAAGCACTTATATGTTGTTTTATCTGTTGGAAAGGTATAAAGTTGATCTTATAGAGAAACTGAGATGAAAGCTGATGGGGAACAGGGTTACTTTAAATATGAAATATAAGAAAACGGTAATAATAAGCTAAAACATGGTGAAGCTGACTTGTTTCAAAATAAAAATGACATTGAATTTTAAGAATAGGAGTAGGTCCTGAGATTTTTGTTTATAAAAATTACTTTTTTTAACAGAATAATGGAATCTAATAAATGGAAACGGACAATATTCTTTGAAATCATGTATTCTATTACCTTCATTTTACAAATGAGTAAACCAAGGCTCAGAATGTTTAGGTCTGGCCTGCCTGCCTGCCTTCCTCCCTTCCTTCCTTCCTTCCTTCCTTCCTTCCTTCCTTCCTTCCTTCCTTCCTTCCTCCCTCCCTCCCTCCCTCTCTCCCTCCCTCCCTCCCTCCCTCCTTCCCTTCCTCCCTCTCTCCCTCTCTCTCTCTCTCTTTATTTTATTTTTTTTTTTTTGAGACGGGGTCTTGCTCTGTTGCCCAGGCTGGAGTGCAGTGCCACCATCATGGCTCACTGCAGCCTTGACCTACTGGGCTCAAGTGATCCTCCTACCTCAGCTTCCCGAGTAGCTGGGACTACAGGTGCATACCACCACACCTGGCTAATTTTTGTAGAGACAAACAAGGTTTTGTCATGTTGCCCAGGCTCATCTTGAATTCCAAGGCTTAAAAGATAAGCCCATCTCAGCCTCCCAAAGTGCTGGAATTATAGGTGTGAGCCACCACACCCAGCCTTAGGTGATTTTCTTATGACAACTTAGCACATTAATGGCAGGGTTAGGGATACAGTGCTTTCTACGTACTCCTAAGCTATTTCAACAACACCAACAACACCATACTAACACATTTTGGGTAATAATAATGTTACCATTTCTGAGATAAGATATTATTCCTCAACATGTCCTATCTTTTTACAGGAGATACATGAGTGATAGCTTCGTGTGTTCAGAAAAGATAGGGAGGAAGAAGCACTTCAGTTTTTCCACAAAGAATTGAATAGCAAATGAATAGGCAGAAGGATGTAGTAGAGCATATTAGGACCCAGAGGTGACACTGTTAGCTAAAGCATGAAGGCAGAAGTAGCAGGAAATAATCCTGGGACCTGGGATATTGACTAGCTGGGAGTCTTAGACAACAAAATTGAGGAGAGGATGGGCCAGCTATTAAAGATGGAGAGCAAGTCAGATACTTCAACTTGGCACTACCAAAATAGAGGGCCAGAAACAGATGTCCTGGGAAACAGCTTAAATCAGCTTGTGAGAGTGAATTACAGTATGTTCTTCTCGTCCCAACTTGGAGTTCAGTAATATTACATTAGCAATTGAAACTGGCCACGGTAGCAGCATTTACTCCATGGAAATCAGCAAATACCACAAACCGAAGATTTTTTTTCTTTCTGGACAGCCAATTTACCAGCATATCCAAATAAAATGATCTATGTTCCTCCAGTAGCTAGACTAGACATACAGGAGGATGGAGAAATTGAGAGAAGGGTTGGGGAGATGCGAACGTCTACCACCTCATCCAATGAGAAGTTTTAGAGGAATGTTCTCACATCCAATTTTCATGGCAAATACTTAGTACATGTCCTGGTTCCTTAATTTGTAAAACCCAAAGTTTCTGACTTCCAACTCCTTCAGTCTGAAAGCACACATAACACTTTTGAATTTTTCAGACCCAAATTCAATCTACAATGCTTTAGGTAAGAAGAGAATGAGCATCTCCATTAGAAAAGGAGTAAGCCAAGAGGAAGAGAGTTGGAACACTGAACATAATTTTGCTACATTAAAGTCTAACTCACATCTGCAGCCTAAAGCAAGGTAAGATTTGCATCTGAAAATCACCGTTATTTACTCCAGTCATGTAGAAGGCTATCATCATACTTCCTACCGTGATTTTCATTACTACCATCTGCACATCACCACACCAGTAGCAATAGCAACGTCATTTATTGAGCAGTTATCCTAAGCCAGGCCCTATGCTTGTCATTCAATCATGTTTACTATATGGTTTACTAATAATGCTTACTATGTGTCAGGCTTGTGCTTGATTAGTGGTACTTAGGTTTCTTGGTCATGAGACACCTTTACATTCTTAGACATTATTTAAGGTCCCAGTGAGTTTTGATTGATTGACTGATTGGTTTAAGTGACAGGGTCTTGCTCTGTAGCTCAGGCTGGAGTGCAGTGGCATGATTATAGCTCACTACCACCTTAAACTCTTGGGATCAACTGATCCTCTCACCTCAGCCTCCTGAGTAGCTGGGATTACAGGCACTTGCCAGCATGCTGGGCTCCAGCATGATTATGGGGGTTACAGCCACTGATATGTATTGTATTAGAAATTGAAAACAACTTTTTTTTTTTTGAGACTGAGTCTCACTCTGTTGCCCAGGCTGGAGTGCAGTGGTGTGATCTCGGCTTGCTGCAACTTCCATCTCCCAGGTTCAAGTGATTCTCCTGCCTCAGGCTCCTGAGTAGCTGGGACCACAGGTGCACGCCACCATGCCTGGCTAATTTTTGTATTTTTAGTAAAGAGGGGTTTCACCATGTTGACCAGGGTGGTCTCGAACTCCTGACCTCAAATGATCTGCCCGCCTCGGCCTCCCAAAGTGCTGGGATTAGAGGCATGAACCACCACGCCAAGCCAAAACCAGCTATTTTTAAAAAGTATTCATTAATTCATTCATTGATAATACAAACCCATTACATGTTAATATAATTAACATATTTTCATGTAACAGAAATATATTCTCCAAAACAAAAGAAAATAGAATTATGACATAGTTTTAAAATCTGGCAAATCTCTTTAAGGTCTACTTTAATAGAAAGCCCCTGGATTCCCTTATCTGCTTCTGCATGTATCTGCTGCAAGTAGTTTTTGGAAAACTCTACACTCATGAGAAAGAGTGAAAAAGGCAAATAACATCTTGGTATTTTTACCAAAATAGTTTTGACCTGACGGAACCCCTTTCAGCATCTTGTGGGTCTCCAGGAGGCTCCAGACCATACTTTAATAAGCTGCTGTACTACATATTTAGGTGTGAAATCAATCTCTCCTATCCTCACAGAACGACTGTCTTTTACATGCCTTATGTCATTCAAGCCCACCACAACCCTATGAGATAGGTACTTTTATTGCCTCCATTTTCCACATAAGGAAACAGAAACAGAGAAGAACAAAGAACTATAGAACACAGAGGTATTATTGGCAGAACTCAGTGGTGAAGCTGAGGCTCAATCCAGGTGTGTCTGATGATAGAGATGATGCATATAAAGTACCACACAAAGAATAAAGTTTGTAATGAACTTTTTTTTTTTGAGATGGGATCTGACTGTGTTGCCCAGGCTGGAGTGCAGTGGCATGATCTCAGCTCACTGCAACTTCTGCCTCCTGGGCTCAAGCGAACCTCCCCGCTCAGTCCCCCAAGTAGCTGGAACTACAGGCGTGAGCCACCATGCCAGCTAATTTTTGTATTTTTTGTAGAGACAGGATTTCACTATGTTGCCCAGACTGGTCTTGAACTCCTAAGGACAAGCCGTCCACCCAACTGGGCTTCCCAAAGTGCTGGGATTACAGGCATGAGCCACTGTGCCCAGGCCATTACCTACTTTTTAAAGTTCCATTGAGACAGAAAAGTTTGATCATCTTTTGAAGAGGTCCTTTATGAAACAACTTCTAATCCAGCTGCTACTACTGTTCTTCTGCCACAAATGAAATGATCCCATCCCAAGGTAGGCCTTACCGTTTTGGAATGATGGCAAATGGTAGGGATGGCGGATGCACTGTGAGAATTTGGGAGTGAAAGAGAAAAATGTGTATGGAAGATCTGGCCAGGATATTGCAGTCTTTGAAATGGGTCCAAAAGTGTTGGGGGAGGAAAAGTAAAAGGTTGGTTGGTGTTAACCGGGGAGGTGGAGCTTGCAGTGAGCCGAGATCGCGCCACTGCACTCCAGCCTGGGCGACAGAGCGTGACTCCATCTCAAAAAAAAAAAAAAAAAAGGTTGGTTGGTTCCAGTCAGCCAGAAATGTGAGCTGCTGCCACAGCCTGAAGGATTTGCTACTTCCCCAAAGACTCCCTCCTCCCTGCACAGATGTAGTGGCACAAATTAATAGCTTTTCTCTGATATGCTGAGATCAGCCAGCAGATCTGAAAGCTACCTATTACTGTACTTATGGGAGATAATGGATTACAGACATCATTATTATCAGATTATCCAGGGATAGAACAGACATTAACTGTGACATCATCATAATTTATTGAAGAAAAATTTCTCAGAGGTTTTTTTTTTTTTTTTTGAGACAGTTTTGAGACACTCTGTCGCCCAGGCTGGAGTGCAGTGGCACGGTCTCGGCTCACTGCAAACTCTGTCTCCCGGGTTCACGCCATTCTCCTGCCTCACCCGCCAGAGTAGCTGGGACTACAGGCACCCGCCACCATGCCCGGCTAATTTTTTTGTATTTTAGTAGAGACGGGCTTTCACCACGTTAGCCAGGATGGTCTCGATCTCCTGACCTCATGATCCGCCCACCTCGGCCTCCCAAAGTGCTCAGAGTTTTATAAATAAAACTCTTTATATATAATCTCTACTTTCTACTACCTTGTACCATGTATATGAGCTTCTTAGTATGGCTGCTATAGAATTCTTTCAAAAATTACAGCATCTTGAAAGATATCCAAAAATCACCTGGCTTTTTTCCAGAATTCAAATACTACAGTAAAAAGAGCATGAGCTTTGGAGTCATAGAGATCAAGGTTTAACTGGTGGTTCTGCCAGTGATGAATTTTATGGTCTCAGGTAAATGACTATCCTTTCTGAGCTTCAGTTTTTCCATTTGGAAATTGAAGAAGACAAAGTTGTCCTCATAGGAACATTATGAGGCTTAGATGAGACTCTAAAAAAAAAGGGCAAGGTCAAAGACACACGTTAAAAAGATTTTACTTCTCTCTTCCCCTCTATGTACAGTGACCATGCAGTTTATCATTGGGAATGGAAGACTTCTGAGAACAAAGGGAGACTCGGTTAACAATTACACCTGGACAACAGACATAAACTGGATCATCCTGGGCAAATCAAGTGCATGATCACGCTATCTCTGAGTAAAACCTTCTGGTAGGCAAGCGGATGCTGGCACTGCTATAGCTATGTAATGTCAAAGTGGTGCTTTCTCTCTGTCATTAAAAAAAAAAAAGACTTTACTTTTATAAGTTTTAAATTTACAGAAAAATTGAGCAGAGGGCTCATATGACATTACTCCTACAAACATAGTTTCTCCTATTAACATTTGCATTAGTGTAATACATTGGTAACAATTAATGAACCAATGCTGATATGTTATTAACTAAAGTCTTTTTCACATGAAAATCTTCAGTTAGGAAATAAGTCCATAACTTCCCAAATACAACGTCTGTGTTTGTGCATAATGTTTTCTGAACAAGAAATGGGATGAAGGGAGGATAGAACATGAAATCAAGTGCTTAAAACCAAACACGTCATCTCTAGACTTTGAGAGTCTATCAGATTTTCCTGCTGCCATCTCTCTTTTCAAAACCCTCATTACTCATGTCACCCACACTTGAAAGTTTGATGGCGTCTTTTACTCTTTCTTACTGCTGAAGTATAAGCCGTCATCACGTTGCAATGTTTTGTTTATACCATTGTAAACTTAGAGCAAGAGAGAAAAAGACTGCTTGAACATCTTTCCAAATGTAACTTTGTATGACACTGCCAGACTGGAACATATACAACTGAATCTTTTGGTTTCTAAAGAAATTATTCGGCCGGGCGTGGTGGCTCACGCCTGTAATCCCAGCACTTTGGGAGGCTGAGGCAGGTGGATCACAAGATCAGGAGATGGAGACCATCCTGGTTAACACGGTGAAACCCCATCTCTACTAAAAAAAACACAAAAAATTAGCCGGGCGTGGTGGCGGGCACCTGCAGTCCCAGCTACTCTGGAGGCTGAGGCAGGAGAATGGTGTGAACCCGGGAGGTGGAGCTTGCAGTGAGCCGAGATCGTGCAGCTGCACTCCAGCCTGGGCAAAAGAGCAAGACTCCATCTCAAAAAAAAAAAAAAAAAAAAAGAAAAGAAATTATTATAGCAGTGGACTTTATATAACTTGTCCTTCAAGATTAAAAAAAAAAACTCTCAAGAAGGCTGCTTGGTATGTTGCCAAAAGTCTTCCCCACTTGCTAGGGGAAAGAATATTATCTCCAGTGTCAACTGCTATAATACATATTACCTAGATAAAGAGATGGATTTTCTGTTAGCAATTTTCTATAAATGATTTGGCATTCATTAGTTCATCAGATTAACCAGCGAAAACCTTGGAAGACAGAAAAAAATACTTGCTTCCCAGCCTCCCACTTGGCCTCCCTCCAAACAATCTTCTTTGACAATGACAGCAGGGATACAGAGTATTTAAAATGCAAAGCTAATCAAGTTACTTCTCCATGTAAAATCGTTCAATATTTCTTGTTATGTATTTCTTATTATTTCTAAACAGTTGTTAGTGATTTGGCTCCAACTCACTTTTTTCAGCCTCTTGCATCCTTGGCTTCCTACAAAAGCACCATCGTATCGTCATTCCGTGGTGCTCCTGCTCTCTCTTGCACATGCTGGAAAGTCTCTCTGATTGTCACCCAATAATTTTCTTACTTATCTTCAAGCAACTTGAGCTGTGCCTCCTCTCTAAAGCTTATACCAGTTATAAAAATTTAGTTTGTTTATTTATTTATTTAACAATAATTTCTACCAGCAGTCACTCTAGGGGCTGGGGATGCTACTGTGATCAATGTAGCTCAAGTTCTGATTCTCAAGAAGATTACAGACTAGCACAGGGGAAATGAGGTGGAAGGGAGGCTTTTCATGGACTAAATATGTAAAAATAAGTAAATTATAAATTAATAAACAAGAGAATTTCCTATAGTGCTATACAAAATAACAAGAAACAAAAAGGCAGCCCGGCACAGTGGCTCATGTCTGTAATCCAGAACTTCGAGTGCCCAAAGTGGGATGCCAGAAGTTTGAGACCAGCCTGGGCAACACCGTGAGACCCTGTCTTTACAAAAAATAAAGAAAATTAACTGAGGCTGCTGTGAGCGGTGATTGCTGTACTGCACTCGAGCCTGGGTGAGAGTGAGATGCTTTCTCAAAGAAAAATGAAAGAAATTAAAAAATGGCAACATAATAGAGAGAAACTAGGGGAAGGTTGAGGATGATAGGGAGAATAACCAGCCCCCAAAGATGTCCACGTCCTAACCCTGGAAACCTGTGAATATGTTCCCTTATATGGCAAAAAGGATTTTGCCGATATGATTAGAGTGAAGAAGCTTAAAATGGGCAGACTATGCTAGATTATTCAGGTGGGTTTAACCTAATCACAAGTCCTTTAAAATGGAGAACTTTTCCTAGCTTTCATCAGAGAGAGAGGAGTCGGGAGAGAAAGAGAGAATGATGGTGATGGAAGAGGCAGAGAAGATGGTGGGAAGGGGCCACAAGCCAAGGAATGCAGTGTCTTAGAAATGTCACCCCAAAATATGCCTTCTTGTTATAAAAATTATCGCTGAGCTAAAGGCAATTAAGAAGCAGCAGTGGAGGAATTCTCCTCTCTCTTTCCTCCCCCTTTTCTGCTTAAAGACAGGATATAAATTCTCCTTTACTAGAGACAATGCTTATTAAGAGGGGACCAGAGGAATCAACAAAACTTAACTCCATTTGTGTCCTCCCATACATTTATGTTGCCATGGTTTCCACCTTTGGAAGCCTAAAACCACTTTCCTTTATCCTGTCTTTTCTCTATAGATTTATTGTTCTTTGTTAAAGATGCCAAATAAGCCAGAGTTCTAAGCCACTGCCTTGAGTTACAGTAGTTTCTCCTTATCCACAGTTTTGCTTTTCTTGGTTTCAGTTACCTGCTGTCAACTGTGATTAAAAAATAGCTGAGTATAGACCAGGTGTGGTGGCTCACGCCCGTAATCCCAACACTTTGGGAGGCCGAGGCTGGCAGATCACTTAAGGCCAGGGTTTCAAGACCAGCCTGGCCAATATGGTGAAATCCCACCTCTACTAAAAATACTAAAATTAGCCGGGTGTGGTGGCGTGTGCCTGTAATCTCAGCTACTCAGGCGGCTGAGATAGGAGAATCACTTGAACCTGGGAGGCAGAGGTTGCAGTAAGCCGAGATTGCGCCATTGCACTCCAGCCTGAGCAACCAGGGTGGTACTCTGTCTCAAAAAAAAAAAAAAAAAAAAAAAAAAAAGTGCTGAGTGTGGTAGTACAATAAGATATTTTGAGAGAGAGAGAGACAGAGATTGAGATCACAGTCATATAACTTTTATTAGGATATATTATTATAATTGTCTTATTTTATTATTAGTTATTGGTGTTAATCTCTTACTCTTCCCTAATGTACTATTATAGGTATATATGTATACGAAAGAACAGCATACGTAGGTGCCATGATTTGGCTCTGTGTCCTCACCCAAATCTCATGCTGAATTGTAATCTCTAATGTTGGGGTAGGGACCTGGTGAGAGGTGATTGGATCATGGGGATGGATTTCCCCTCTACTGTTCTCATAATAGTTAGTTCTCACGAGATCTGGTTGTTCAAAAGTATGTAGCACTTCCCCCCTCACTCTCTGTCTCCTGCTGTCATGTGAAGACGTGTTTGCCACCCCTTCAACTTCTGCCATGATCGTAAGTTCCCTGAGGCCTCCCCAGCCATGCCTCCTGTACAGCTAGTGGAGCTGTGAGGCAATTAAACCTCTTTTCTTTATAAATTACGCAGTCTCAAGTAGTTCTTTATAGCAGTGTGAGAATGCACTAATACAATAGGGTTCAGTACTATCCACAGTTTGAGGCATCTAGAGGGGGTCTTGGAACATATCACTTGCAGATAAGAAAGGACCACTGTACTTTTCATTGAGGTTTGTCCTGTGTGATATGCACTGTATTTTAAAATAAACTGTTTTTCTCTTGATGATGTCTCTTTTGTTATAAGGGTCTGTCCCAACTACAAACTTTTGAGGGATGAAGAAAATTATATTTTCTTCCTGACACTGAAAAAGGCAAGGAAACTGATTTCTCTCAAGATTGTCTAGAAAGAAACAGTCCCTCTGACGCCTTGATCCTAACCCAGTGAGGCTAATGTCAGCCTTATAATCTAAAGTTCTATACAATTATAAATTAAGGGCCAGGCATGGTAGCTTATGCTTGTAATCCTAGCACTTTGTGAGACCAAGGTGGAGGACTGCTTGAGGCCAGGATTTCAAGACAAACCTGGCCAACATAGCAAGATCACGTCTCTAAAATAAAAAAATAGTTTTAAAAAAGGATTATAAATTCACGTTGTTGTGGGCCACTGAACTTGTGGTAATTTGTTAGAGCAGCAAGAATAAAGTGATACAGTAAGCTACTTATTACCAGATAGTAAGGATGCTATCCTTGAAGAAGAATACTTGAGCTGAGACCTGGATGATGGAGAGAAATCAACCTTTTAAGTTTCACAGGGAAGAAGAGTCCAGGAAGAGGGAATGTCAGTTGCTGACAGTGGAGCAGACTTGACATGCTGTAAAATCATAGTGGAGGCCAATGCTCTGGAACATGGCAGTGAGCGAGAGAGAAGGGAGAAGAGCGCAGGATGAGATCCGAGCTCCGGGCAGACACCCAGCCATCGAGAACCCTTTGCGGACAGGACTTCTGTTGTGGCACTTTACCTCGTCGTAGTGTGCACAGACAGTAGCCCCGCACTTCACTGCACGTCTGGAGATCCTTACCAGCAGGAACTGGTCTCATTCATCTTTGACACCCTGCACAAAGTAGCTGTAGTGCCTCAAACATAGCAAGCCCACAAACGTAGAACTTGTCGGGATGATGTGTGAGATTCTTTAGAAAAATAGAACAATAGCAAGACTAATCTCGGTTGCTTTGGGATTATTGACTACTGGGAGCTCCTTGAATTTTAAAATGTAAATGTTTCATCATTCAGGTAATTATTTTATGGCACATTAAGGGGAGATGATCTGTGATAGTATGTGAATCAGAGAAATTCAGGTGATCAAAAAAATTGTTAGACATAAGTGTAATGGCTCATGCTTGTAATACCAGGGCTTTGGGAGGCCAAGGAAGGGGGATCGCTTGAGCTCAGGAGTCTGAGACCAGTCTGGGCAACATAGCAAGACCTCGTCTCTACAAAATAGAAATAAAAAAATTAGGTGGGTGTTGTGGCATGAGACTGTAGTCCTAGCAACACAGAAAGCTGCGGCGGGAGGATGGCCTGAGTCCCAGGAGTTTGAGGCTTGTGGTGAGCGGCGATCACACTACTGCTCTCCAGCCTGGGTGACAGGGTGAGACCCTGTTTCTAAGAAAAACAAAAAATTAAAAAAAAAATTAAAAAAAATTGTTGACTGGGGTCCCCAGTAGGAATTTCCTTAACACTGCTACCATAATCAGTTTGTAACTTTAACAGTAGCAGCCCTTAGGTGTTTGTAAGACCTAAACAGGCTTCTGCCTCCAGAGGGTACATTCCTAAATACCAGGCTATACCCCCTCCATATTCTCTCCCCAAGGGGCACAACCCAAAGTTAAACATTAAAACTCTCAGGAAAAATGCTAGAGAATTCCTGTCTGGTCTTTAAAGGTAGTTAAAAGTTCAGCTATACTACAGGTCTGGCTACTTTTTTCTCTGTATAGTTACTGCCTGGATTAAAGATCACCAGAATACCTCTTCAAAAATATATTTTTGATGGGGCAAAAGAATGGAGCTAAGAAGGCATATCTTTCCTCAGCTTGTCTGTTAAAAAATCACTAGCTTGTTTTCTATTGTTATGATCAGAAAGAGAAAGTGCAGCTGCTTTTGTCACCGATGGATGGAGTAAAATATTTTAAATTTAAATAATTTATTTCATTTTTACATTTGAACTGCCTTCTAAGACAGTTCCAATTTGTGATGTAATCTCCAAATATTTGTTTTTTGTCTCTAATTTGAAGTAGTCCGGCACTATCTCTGATTTAGATGGGTAGTTTGTATATTTAACCAGTCAATGCTAAATTACTTTCAATAAAATTCATTCAGACTGCCACTGTCATTGAAGATAACAGTGTGAGATATATATTTTTTCTGCCTGATTCAATTGCCTGAGATATTTGAGATCAATCTGAGGAAAGTAAACGGAATAAGTAAAATCCACACAGGAAAATAAATACCTTCATTTTTAATTTGTTATGTATACAGTGGTTCTCATCCATTAGTTACTCTATTTAAATTATAATGAATTGGCACAAAAATGGATATCTTTTGAGACTGGCTCTGCTGTGTGGATGAAACTGAAGAAGCAGAAATGAAAAAATACTATTGAGTTCTTATTCAGTCCTCTTATTGACTCACTGGACAGCAATGTGGATAAATTACATCACATCATATTTGTTTGTGCTGTCACTGACATAAAAGGATAAGAGCAAAATCTTGTGACTATGACTTCCCGATAGGCACCATCCTCATCAGTACCCATTTATTCATCACTTACTGCACACCAAACATTGTCCTAGATATTGTTGGAGTTGCAAATATAAATCTCAATTAAATCCTAACCTTAAAACCGTTTCTTGCTATCCACAGAGGATTGGTTCCAGGACCCCCCACCCCCGCAAAGACACCAAAATCTGCAGATATTCAAGTCCCTTATATAAAATGGCATAGTATTTGCATATAATATATGCACATCCTCCTGTATACTTTAAATCATCTCTAGATTACTTATAATACCTAATACAATGGAAATGCTATGTAAATAGGTGTTATAGGGTACAGGTTTTAACATTTGTATTATTTTTACTTGTCTTATTGTTATTTTTTATTGTTCATTTTTTCAAATATTTTTGATCCACAGTTGGTTGAATTGGTGGATGCAGAACCTACCAATATGGAAGGTCAACTACACTGCAATACTATAATGGTATACTTTTTTTTTTTTTTGAGATGGAGTCTCGCCCTGTCACCCAGGCTGGAGTGCAGTGGCATGATCTCGGCTCACTGCAAGCTCTGCCTCCTGGGTTCATGCCATCCTCCTGCCTCAACCTCCCGATAATGGTATACTTATATACAACGGTGATAGTGATGAATATAGGTAAGTGTACTATAAACTGCTATAAATAAAACTCATAATTATAGCAATTTCATATGCTATAATTACATATGCATATGTTACTCTTCTGCATTCTTTGAAACCTAAATCTAAATCCACCTCCTCAGTGAAACCTTCCCTGAATCCCCCAGGCTGAGTAAGTTGTCTATCCTCTGTGCACATGTACAATTGTAACTTGAATCAATGTAGCTTTCCTCTGTATAAATGCAGTGGATGTTTTTCTCTCTTACTAAATTCGAAGCTCTATGGAGAAGAAACTGTGTCTCAGTCCTCTTTGTACCTTCACCATGCCTAGGCCAAGGAAAGATGGCTGTCTGTTTGTTAAATGAGTGGATAAATGAATCAATAAATGATACAAGGTAGAAAGAGTATTTGACGGGAGTAGACGAAATAATTTAAAAGGCCAGGTTTGGGGGAGCTCTGAGTTATGGATAACAGAATTCTGGAGTACATTGTGAAAAACCAAAAAGATCATAGACTTTTATGTGGCCTTAGGAAAGCTAATAGTAATAGCTAACTTTTATTGAGTGTTTAGTTCCGTGCCAGGCACTGTTCTACCTCATCTTATTTATTCCTCATAATAAGTAGATCCAATTATTCCCATATTACTAAAGAGGAAGCTGAGCACAGAGAGGTGTCAATAAGACTCCACAGCCAGCCAAAGTGAAGCCATGACTGAAGTCTAGACATCTCTTTTTGAGAAAGAGTCTCACTCTATCGCCCAGGCTGGAGAGCAGTGGTGCTATCTCAGCTCACTGCAACCACCACCTCCCAGGTTCAAGCGATTCTCATGCCTTAGCCACCCAAGTAGCTGGAATTATGGGTGCAGTCCACCATGTCTGGCTCATTTTTTTTTTTTGTATTTTTAGCAGAGATGGGGTTTCACCATGTTGGCCACGCTGGTCTCGAACTCCTGGCCTCAAGTGATCCACCCACCTTTGCCTCTGAAAGTGCTGGGATTACAGGAGTGAGCCACTGTGCCTGGCCAGAAGTCTAGACATTCTTAATTGCTGTTACAGAGCTGCCTCTAGTTAGCTCTATCTAGACAATTTAAGCCTTAATTTTCATCGCCCTAAAATGGGATCTGTAGGACCTACCTTATCAGATTGTTATAATTCAATAAGGTAAAGGGTATAATGGTTTAGTATAGCACACAGCAGAATATATATCTCAATAAATGTTTACTTCCTCTTTTTTAATCAGTCGAAGGTTTTGAAAAGTGGTTGAGTAGGATATATAACAAGATTAGCACCATGCTTTTCATGTCATCAAAGGAAGACTTGGAATTGTTTCCCCAGACTAATATGGCATTGATATGTCCACTGGAAAACCATGTGAATCAGCATTACAGGAATTCTAGAGGTTAGATGTTCAAGAGACATAAAAAGGGTCAGCCTGATCCTTGGCATATATGTTGACTGGTTCTACAGAAAATGCAGGAAAGCTTAGGCAGAATATTGCTTGTGTAGAGTCAGACCAGTGAGCCTCAAATTTGGACAGAAGCCTCTGGGAGTCTAGATTTAGTAGGATTATCCTTACCCGTCATTTCTAGTTACATAGTGGGCCTCTATATTAAGCAGGTGAAGAAGGCAAACTAACAGAGTTCCCTTTAAACTTCACAATGAAAACCTGCTTCAGAAGAATTCAGAGTCACCACAGTATTTACGTTTGTAATCCTCCAGTAGAGTATGTAAACGTGGTCAAATATTAAATGAATGCTTCTGTGAGGGTATTTTTGGATAAGATTTACATTACATTGGTTGGCTTTGGGTTAAGGAGATTACCCTGTATAATATGAATGAGCCTTATTTAATCAGTTGAAGTCTTGGAAGGAACAAAGGATTGACCTATCGTAAGGAAGAGGGAATTCTGCCAGCAGACTGCGTTAGGCGTTAAATGCAGCGTGGGCTCTTCCCTGGTCTAAAGTCTGCCTGCCCACCCTCAAGACTTTGGACTTGCCTGCCTCCATAATCACATAAGCCAATCCCTAAAATAAATCTCTTTCTCTTTGCAGTCAGTCCTGTATTTACTATGGTTCAACTTACAATTTTTCAACTTAATTATGGTGCGAAAGTGATACACATTCAATAGAAACCATACTTTGAATTTAGATCTTTTCCCAGCCTAGCAATATGTGGTACAGCACTCTCTCCTGATGCTGGGTCACAGCAGCCAGCCATGACTCCCAATCAGCCACACAAACACAGTACTCTATAGTAGACTGTGTTGCCAGATGATTTTGCCCAACTGTAAGCCCAGGTAAGTGTACTGAGTATGTTTAAGTATGTTTAGTATGTTTTCACACTGCAATAAAGAGACTGGATAATTTATAAAGAAAAGAGGTTTAATTGACTTGCTTCCACAGGCTGTACAGAAAGCACGGCTGGGAAGTTCTCAGGAAACTTACAATCATGGTGGAAGAGTGAAGAGGAAGCAGGCAAATCTTCACACGGTGGCAGGATAGAGCGAGCTAAGGGGAGATGCTACATACTTTTAAATAACCAGATCTTGTGAGAACTCTGTCACAAGACAGCACTAGGGAAATAGTGCTAAACCATTAGAAACCACCCCCATGATCACCACACCTCCCACCAGGCCCTGCCACCAACACTGGGAATTACAATTTTTTTTTTTTTTTTTTTTTGAGACGGAGTTTCGCTCTTGTTGCCTGGGCTGGAGTGCAATGGCACAATCTTGGCTCACCGCAACCTCTGCCTTCCGGGTTCAAGTAATTCTTCTGCCTCAGCCTCCCAAGTAGCTGGGATTACAGGCGTGTGCCACTACGCCTGGCTAATTTTGTATTTTTAGTAGAGACAGGGTTTCTCCACGTTGGTCAGGCTGGTCTCGAACTCCAGACCTCAGGTGATCTGCCTGCCCCAGCCTCCCAAAGTGCTGGGATTACAGGTGTGAGCCACCGTGCTCGGCCATAGGAATTACAATTTAACATGAAATTTGGGTGGGAACACAGAGCCAAACTGTAACAGTGGGCTAGGCAAAGCTATGAGGTTGGGTAGGTCAGGTGTATTAAATGCACTTTTGACTTAACGATATTTTCAGCGTGTGACGGGTTTATTGGGATGTAACTCCATCGTAAGTTGAGGAGCATCTCTATATATACATATCCTATTGGTTCTGTTTCTCTGGTGAACCCTAATACACAGGCATTCTCAATTTTTTATTAAATAATTAAAGAATGAAACTTTGTGTTAATAAAATGTATATTATTGTTAAAACACTGAAGATATATTTATGTACAGTCTCAAACTTATTTCCCACTGCAAAACTAAATGATTCATCATCTTTGTTTTGTTTGTTCAGATGTAATTTAAAAATCTATGTTCATATTTATTGGAAATGGATAGCAGTTAACTTAATAAGTTATAAATTAGCCTTAAATTTCTCACTGAAAACACCTCTAGGCCATAGGATGGGAAATGTGGAATACCGAGCAGCTGTCAGTGTCCTTTTGAAGAAATTGCTGAGGCCAAAGTCTTTCCAGTCAACTTCTTGGCATTTGGTTTTTCTGATTTACTTGCCACTAAAAAAGTGCTTAAGATTGTTTTAAGACCACATAAGATCAACTAAGATCTTAGGGAAATGTTTCCATTTACCTTAAAAGTTCAAAATAAATTGTTAGAGAGAACAATTAAAATAGAGAATGGAGATAAATAGACTTCTGAAGACAAAAATTCCATTTACCTGTGATTTTGGGGGGCAATCTTGACAATTAGTTATATCATCTCAGTGCTTCTCAAACTGAGGTGGTAATCCATGAATATAAGGAGAGTTATAGGATAAATGCAGTCCACTTTTTGCTATGGCCAATTTTTCAGTTTTATTTGAAAAAATTATAAAATGTGCCTGGCCAGTGAGTCAAAACTGTTATTTCATATTAAAATAAACATCAATAAATTGTGGAACAGAATGCAAAGCTTACAAAAATTTTACAAAACTTCGAAGAAGTTTGCACTTACAAGTGAATGACTTCCATTGAGTTCCTAGCCACTATCTACTTGTTATATTAAGGCTGTATTCTCCACTCAGCAGTACACCTTTGATGAAAAATGTTTTAAAATCATGGTTTTAAAATAAACTGACTTAAGAAGGTGACAAGCACTGAAGAAGACAGAAGAGGATCAGCTCCATTTGAGAGCTCCCTGTCCTTCTTTGAATTAAAAAACTCTCTCAAAGAAGAGGCAATAGAGAGTAAAAGCTATGAACAGAGTGGTTTAATGAAACTACTTTTTTCGGTTTTTGTTTTTGCTTCCCTTTTCCCATAAATGCCATCTTTTTGGTAAATGTTATTACTATAGCCTTTTTTTTTTTTTAGTTCTTTTTTTCAGAACTACCATTTATTGAGAATGTCTTATTCCAGGTTTCTACATGGGTTTTCATAACTACTCTCTTCAACAACTTTGAGACAGACATAATAAATAATGTAGTAAACAGCATGGATATACCCTCAGGTCTCCAAAACCCACGGTTTTGGCACAATGCCATTCCAACTTCCGCCATCTTCATCCTCCTGCTTTAACCAGGAAAACATATTTACTGGGCAGTAGACATGTCAAAGGTGAAGGTATTCATATCCAAATAATACTGTGCTGTTGTTTTCAAAGCAATCCATGTTTCATGAGCCTGCAAGAAAAGGAAACACAAGTCATGATCTCTGAGTGTGTAGAACACATCTTGCATCAGTTATTCTGATTATCATACAGATATTCCTAAAAGATGAGAAAAACATAATGGAAGAATTATACCAAACAGACTTTGGTTTTCATACTTTTAATTATCTGTTTATTTCAATGCTCAGATATTTTACAGTATTTGTGGGGCCACAGTATAAACCAATGTAGTAGAGTCTTGCTACATTACATAGTGTCTGTCAGTTGGTACAAAACTGGTCTACAAGTAGAGGCAGGAGTATACCTGAAAATGTCAACATTCTATAAAGAAGACACAGTCTACCAGCCTACTTAATTACTTAATTGACCAAATAAACAAATGTCTTGTTTTAATAATGCTAAATAATGCCTATTGGACAAAAACAGCCATAAAACTAGATGCATTATTCAGTTAGCAGTTTTCATCAGCAAGTGCAAAACAAGTAGATCCTGGTAGACCGGTTAAGACCCAGTCATGTGGAGTAAGGATAGGATCAAGGTTCCATGAAAACAAGGACATTCCACTTTTTATGACTTTATGCAATCCTCATGCCTGATGATAATCAGAGCCTGAGATATGTGGAAAGAAAGAAAGAATAAGTGAAGGAATTAATTTATTCATCATACAACTTTGTTTCCTAAATTGCTAAATTGTAAGAAGAAGATCATGAATAATTGAAATCCTCAGATAATTCAGCAATTTCATTTGGCCTGGAGTTTTAATGTCTTCTATCAGAAAAGTAAACATAGAATAAAAAAGGCCAATGCAAGTTTCTTCTTTGTTTCTCTTGCAGCAAGAATGCAAATGAATAGGAAAATGTACAAAGGCAAGCAAAAGGAGGAATAACATTAAAGCTTTGAATAATTATCACAGGGGATACTTAGCTACTGAACAACTGAAAGTGAACTAAAGTCTGACCACTGTCCATTCATCAATCTACACATACATGTAATAATTTATTAAGCTTTGACTATATAACAATCATTTTGCTAGTCCCGAGAATAATTACCTTGAAGGGTAAGATACAGACTCTACCTTTATAGTCTAGGTAGGTAGGTTGGGTACACAAAACAAGTAATTCCAATTGACATTTTGAGAGCTATTTACTTGTGAAAGAGCATGCAAAAAGGGACAGAAGGAAAGATAAATGTCGCCCTGAGAAGAAGGGAAAGGCTTCAGAGGGACATTTGAGTCTAGTCTTTAAGCAAGAGGCAGAGTTTACCAGGCAAAAACCATTTCACGGGGAAGAAAAAGGAGATATAGTTCAGAGAGTCTAGAGAGGAAAAATCAGGGCTAGGCTAGTCATGTGTTAATTAGTGGTCAGCAAATGCAATGACTATTTAAAAAGATAAATGGTGAAGGACCATTTGTTTCTAATACAAATACCTGCTTAGCCAGTGTGTTTCTCCACACATCTGAACTGTGATCTGGGTCCCAGTAATCCTGCAAATTTACATGTCTTTTGAGACGTAGGAACTGGTTTGCAGGGTCCTCCAACAAAAATGGCGCTCCCAATGCTCCTGCAATTTAGAGTCCAAGAGCACAACATCTTTTAGAGCAATAGTTTACATCTCAATGTTTCCTCTTCAAGAGACCCAGCTGTGATCTTTGGTAGGCTGGGGGCCTGAGGAGGAAACTCTGGAAAAGCTAAGCGCTGAGTGAGACAGCTACTCCTTGGCCCTTTGTCACCATTGTATGCTAACCACTCAATTTGACCTGTATTTAGCTCATCTTGACAGCCAGTGCTATGTGGTGGATGGAGCAGGATATCGGAACTTCCATACATGCATGGGGGCCTCCAGACCCAGATTCGAATTCCAGCCCTATCACTTTTCTGGGAAAGTTGCTTGATTTCTTCGCACTTTAGTTTTCTTGCACGTTAAGGGGTATAATAATGCACACACACATGCTGTAAGGACTGGATAAATTGATGACTATAAACCATCCGGCTCAAACTAGGCAGTCAACCATCTTATTCTTGCTTTCTTAGCCCTCCAAAATAGAACTGATCTTTCTGTTTGAACTAGGCTGCTCCCAAACCTGACACTGTGGTTTAAATTGTTGGCACTGATCGATTCACCATCAAATCGAACCACCTTGTATTTTGCAACTCCTTCCTACTCCAGGATTAAGAAGAAAAAAGAGATGATAATTTTAAGAAATCCAGACTTTTTAAGGATCTTGAGATTTTAACAATCTGTGTTGTATTTTCATTCTCAAGTAAAACACAATTGCGTTCAGAATTATAACTTGAATTAATATAAAGGAAGAACACACTTTCTCCTGACCTATAGGTGACAACAATACAATCTGTTCATTGTGATAAAGAAGCATTTATTACAACATCTAATTGTGAGTAATGTTACATTAGGCACTTAACAACCTCATTATTAGCAGTCCCCTATTGACCAACCTTCTGTATGAACCTGGGTTATAGCAAGCTATACAGTATAAAAATTCCTCTCTATAAGGCTTTCTGTTTATTTGGGATCCAGGGTCAAAGATAAAAGACAAAACAAGGCAACACAGGATTTGATTGCACTAAAGGAATTTAGGAGAAGATGCTGTTATTGAGCACTAAGACACTGGGGTACAAGTAGGCGTTTTCACGGTCAAGGAAGTTGTTTCACCTTCTCCTTAAAGGAAAAATTGGATTTAGCAGGATGGGAGAAGGGGAAACATTTAAAAAAAAATTTAAGCCAGAGGAATGATGTGTTTCACTATCTTAAAACAATAGTCAGAGGTGGCTAGATAGAAGAGTTTTATATAAAAAAAATTAGTTAACCTTTAAACTTAGGAGATATTAGTGACAGATGCCCAAAGTAATACTGTTCTGCTGCTAGCTAATCTAATTTAGTATAATCCAACCAGCAAGTTTGTGGAAACCATCTTTTAAGGTGGCTCCCAAAAATTACTACTTCTTGTTATTCATATTCTTGTGTAGTAGCCCCCTCTTTTAAGCTACTGTGGAATGACTGTGTGCAATTTTTGTGGCTAGGATATACAAGACGTTACAGCTTCTGCCTTGCCCCTCTTTTGGACCACTTGCTCTAAGAAAAGTCAGCTGCCATGTTGTGAGGGCACTCAAGCAGCCCTGAGGGAGAAGACCACATGACAAGGAAATGATGCCTCCCACTAATAGCCAGGTAAGCGAGCCATCTGGAAACCTGATGTTTTTGCTTCAGTCAAGCCTTCAGATTACTGCAGCCCCCATTGACATCTTTACTGCATCATCATAATAAATCCAGAGCCACAACCACTGAGCTAAGCCACTTCCAAATTCCTGACCCTGCAACTGCAATAATATGTTAGCTGTTTTAAGCTGTTAAGGTTTGGAAAAATTAGTTATGCAGTAGTAGATAACTTATACACACAAAGGTCGAGACTAAGTTGAGGCAAGTGAGACACCTAGGATAGGGTACAAAACACAAGGAACTCACTTTCAGGGTCATACAAATTTTGTACCATAAGTTCCTCACTTCTCTCACCATAGTTAGTCCCTGCTCTGATTATCATCATTGCATGGAAAGATAAACAAAAATAACTCTTGCTAATCACTACTGCATGCAAAGATAGACAACAAATAACACTTACCATTAAAGAATTCACATTATTGTCAGAGTTCATATATAATTAGAAGAAGACATATTGTGATCAGACCATCCATAGTTGGAGCAATTTTGATACTGTCATGGAGACGTCACAGAGAAATTCATTTTGAGTTGGGCTTCAAAGATTTGTTACGTTTCAACAATGAGGATGAAGGGCGTGGAAGCAAAGCGCATGTATTCTAGGCTGAAGGAGACTGGAGAGTTAAAGAATGGAGGAGCAAAGGAAGATTCAGGGTTGGTGACTTTCATTTTGCCAATATGATTGAAAGGTAGGGTTGTGGTGTAGATGTGGTCAGAGATAACACTGGAAAGGTAAGTTGGAGCTCGATTCTGAATGATTTTAACTGTCATACCAAGGAGTTTGGGCTTTACTCTAAATAATTAGTCATCATTTCTGAATAAGAAAATGATAGGAAGGACCAGATTTACTTTTTAAAAAAATTGTTTGTATTATGGTAAAACATACATAGCATAAAACATTCCACTTGAACCAGTTCTGAGTGTACAATTCAGTGGTGTCAAGTACATTTACAATGTTTTGTAACCCTCACCACTATCCATCTCCAGGACTATTTCATTGTCCCAAACAGAAACTCTTACTCTTTAAACAACTCCCCATTAACCCCTCCCCAACCCCTGGTAACTACTATTCTACTTTCTTTTCCTATGAATTTGCCTGTTCTGGGCACCACATGTAAGTGGAATCATAGAGTATTTGTTCTTTTCCGTCTGGCTTATTTCACAAACATAACACCATCAAAGTTCTTCCACATTGTGACATCAGTATTTCATTCCTTTTTAAGACTGAGTAATACTTTATGTATTTAATATATATGTATATACACCACATTTTGTTTATTCATTCACAGATTTACTCTGAAAGATCCCTTTGTCAGTGGTGTAAGGACAGACAGTAAAAGGAAGAGAAGAGTGAGGGACACGAGATCAGAGGCTGTTCAATAGTCCATATGAGAGATAAGAAGGGCCTGAATCTGGTGAACATGGGAGGGGAAAACAGGATTGATTTGAGGAAGATGGGAGGAAGGAACCCGCATTCATCTGGGCTGACCAGTGTGGACTAACCAGCTTTGATTTTTTGCTTTTAGATGAAATGCACTAATGGGTCACTTTTCAGATTTCTGATTATTCTCTTTGAAGAAAAGGTGTGTGTTACAGTGTTACATATTTTATGTGTTACTATTCTGTTAATAAATAGGTGTTTTTTTCAAAACAAAATTAGTGGCTGTGCAAAATAGATCCAATTCCATCAATAAACAATAAATAGCTCTAAGTAAATGATGCTTAGGATATAATTTATAGCCATATAGTGAATCTGTAGTAATTGCTTAAGATAGTGTTACTTGAAATTATCTAAAAGTAAAACCAGAATTCTGTACTATAGTCATCCTGGTGCATTACACAATCACTAAGAAAAAAAATGCTATTGCATAAATCTTGGCAGAGAAGCATGCTTTAAAATATATACCATAGCTATTTTAAGCTCTAATAATTCTGTCTTTTGTAAGTCTTTTACCTTTTTGTTCATGGAAAATGCTTTACCGATACAATCTCCTTCTCCTCCCTAGGACAAACCACCTACCTCAGCATTATAAGCCCGACAGGCATCCAATAAATCTTAATTGATGATGATGATAACATCACCCATGAGAGAGACAGAAGGTAGTATTTATTATCCTACTTTACGAATGGAGAAAATTGACATGCAGAGATGAAATGACTCACTCAAGGTCATATAGTAAGTCAGTGGCAGGGCTGGAAATAAAAATGCAAGTAATATAGAAGGGCAGGCTATTATCCTCTCTGCTTGAGAAATTTCTCCTCCCTTTTTCATTCTGCCTGATCAACCTTGAAAGTTAGTGAGAGCAAGACCAGGGTTTTGTGTTTGTGAACCTATCTAATATTGCTGGGGTTTGAAAACTGAACCCTGAGTTTTATTGCTTTGTTGATTTTTAAATGAGTTTTTTTTTAAATGTAGGCAATATCAACCAGGTTAATGCCTTTCTTAAACTTCATGATCATCAGCTATGAAAAATATCCTTCTCTCTTTATTTACAACTCCCTACACATGCCCCTTTTTTCACCCACATCATAGTCAGCTTTAATAGGATCTGTAAATGTTTTGCCTAAACATTTCTCAAATATCCTCTGCAGAAAATGCTGTACAGTAGAAACAAGGCAAACACTTCAGAGTACAAAGCAAACACTATTTGGGATCACAGCTCTCCTTATACAAACCAAGAAGGATCAGAGACCCAGAGTCTTTTCTTGGCCTCGCCAGTGACCAGCTAGGTCATTGAGCCACTTCTTATTCCTGCACTTCCATTTTTTGTTCTGTGAAACAAGTCTGGATTACACAACCACTAAGGTCTCTTCCAGCTCTAATATTCTGATCTGGAATGTATTAATAACAAATAGGTCATTAATCAAAAACTACTTTCTATGCATGGTATCATGTTATCGAAAGCACAGAGAATATGCTAAGTGGGCACAGTTCCTACTACTTTCAAGGAACTTACTGAAAAATTTAGCACTGCGACAGTCAGAAATAAGTGAAAGAGAGGTCAAAGTAGACTTACCCAATAATTAAAGCAAAACAGATAAAAATGTATTCATATTATGAACAAAGTGGTGAGTACCCATCACAGGCTAATGAGCAGTATGAGCATAATGAAAACTGCATCATTAGAAATGAAAGTCTCTATGTTACTAGCACCCACAGAAAGCTGAAAAAAACTCTTTAAACATAATGGTGGGGAAAAGACAATATTCTATACCCTATACACATAACCTTGAAATGATACTTGTGGTAGGAACCTATATATCTAAAAGATCAGAAAGCCTAAGGTAAAATAAGATACAGAATTAAAGGACAGAGTGTGCTGGCAGATTTCTCTTTTCCCTGATGTAGAGGAAGCTCATTTAGGGTAAGCCTAGGCCCCTCTTCACCTTTATGTGTGCTCTGCTCCTGGGAAGGGGCAGTGCCTCAGTTAATTTGTAAATCCAAGAAGTTTAACTTGACCATGTCCAGCTCAGCTCTTTCTTCTTCTCTTGATAGTAAACTGCCCTCCTAGGGCATGCGTCCTGTTCTGGTTCTGCAACCTGCAATTGGTTATAAATTTGCCAAATTTGGGGGTCCAGTCATCAGGCCCTTTATGTACTTATACTAAGCTACATTTTCCAAATTAGCCCTTCTCAGGAATAAAGGAAATCGATTGCCTTCCATAATCATATTTCTTTATTTCTCAACTTGATCAAAACTGGACAAAGAAGAAGGGTGCTATTTGTTGGAGGGAGGTGAAGAAAGAGTAGCTTAAAGAACCCAATAGTCTGTTGCTCAAAGCCTCACTAAAAAAGAAGGGGGAAAAAAAAAAAACAGAGCACATGCCAGGGCACTCCACTGGGAGCTTGTCATTCCCAGATAGGCACAACCGAATTATTCCCCACGTGTAACCTTCAATGTCTGTATGTTTTTGAAATAAATGCAATGAGATTCAGTGGGGTCAGAAGACATAAAATATCTGGGCAGATCCATAGGAGAGGTCTACTGCTAGCTATTTCCCTTAGGGTCTAGGTAATACTGGTATCTGGGGTATTACCTGATACCTGGTACTACAGATGGAGAGTAAGCAGTGCAGACTTGCTTAAAGTTCAAAGATATTTACGTATGGGATGGTGAAAGTAAAGCACTTAGCACTCAGTATAAGTACATAATAATATTTATTGTTTACTATTTTTATTGAACTGCTGAGTCTCAATCCTTGCCTTTAAAATATTTATTTTTTAAGAAAAGATGAAATAACTGCCTAGAAAATTATGGACACACACAAATTAAGTACTGAAATAAAGTATAAATGGTCACTAGGAATAAAGTACAAAAGAGGATCTGGAGAAAAGGATATATAAATGTCTTATTAATGGTGTAAAAATTTCAAAGATTTCTGTAAATGTAGGAGGAGTTATATGATTTAGTGAGAGACTAAAATACTCACGTTTAGGTTCATATTTTCTAAAACTTGAATATTCTCTTTGTTAAGTAATTTTCTTTTTTTTGAGATGTAGTCTTGCTTTGTTGCCCAGACTAGAGTACAGTGGCACAATCTTGGCTCACTGCAACCTCCGCCTCTGGGGTTCAAGTGATTTTTGTGCCTTAGCCTCCCGAGTAGCTGGGATTACAGGCATGCACCACCACGCCTGGCTAATTTTTGTATTTTTAGTAGAGGTGGGGTTTGCCATGCTGGCCAGGCTGGTCTTGAACTCCTGACCTCAAGTGATCTGCCTGCCTCTGCCTCCCAAAGTGCTAGGATTATAGGCATGAGCCACCATGCCCCACCAAGTAAGTAATTTTTACATACAATGGCATAGTTATTTTATTTCTTTCCCCATTACCTTTGGTCACTGACCCAAAAATGTGTAGTGGAAGACAGAAGAGTTGTGTTCAGTAGAACATATTCCCTCACTTTGCTTGAACTTGGATAAAAATTGGTGAGAAAAGGAGAGAGAGCCAGATAATGGAAGAGAAGCAATTTGGGTTATGAGAGAAAAATGTGAAGACTAAAAAGAGGAGAATAGAAGGAAAGGGATGGAGAGAGAAATCAAGAAAAAAAATAAAAGGAAAGAGAGAATAATGAAGGGGGTTTACAAAAGACAAAAGGTGAAAAGCCACAGGGCAGATAAAGGAAGTAACACAACAGAAGGCAAAGAGGATGAAAGGAAACTGGAAAAAATGGAGAGGGGTGCTGAACTGCTGACCGGCTCTCATATCCTAGTGTCCTGTTCAGAGGTCTAACAGGGGCCGGATGGGGTGGCTCACATCTGTAATCCCAGCACTTTGGGAAGCCAAGGTGGGTGGATCACCTGAGGTCAGGAGTTTGAGACCCGAATGGGCAACATGGTGAAACCCTGTCTCTACTAAAAATACAAAAATTAGCCAGGCATGGGGGTGCACGCCTGCAATCCCAGCTACTCAGAGGCTGAGCCAGGAGAATCGCTTGAACCTGAGAGGTGGAGGTTGCAGTGAGCTGAGATTGCACCACTCCACTGCAGCCTGAGTGACAGAGAGAGACTCTGTCTCAAAAAACAAAAACAAAAACAAAACAAACAACAGCAACAAAAAAACAAAGGTCTAACAGGATGCTTTCTAACTCAGTAACTTCCATTTTACTGGCATTACAATTGCTGACATGTTGAGTATTTTGAAAAGTAAACAGGAAGTGGTGTCACTTGGGTTTAACTTAAATCTGTTCTAACCTGCTCTTAACACATACACAATGTTGGCACTCACTCTTATGGCCACATAATTTCCTTGGACATGTTTTTGGAGCTAGTGGTTCTTTTATTACTTTTAATCTTGTAGACATGGAAATTCATAATTCATGAAAGGCAGCATTGTATTTGATTCAATAGTGACTCTTTCTGGGTCATTGCCTACATGTGTTGATGGGATCCCCATTTCCAGTGCCATGACAGATGATGCCATATGTGTAGGAAAAGTTTTTCTACAGCACCCAGACTGCTTAATGAATCTAGTCATAGGCAATGACATTGAGACAACCAAGTATAAAGGGGTCCCCGGAGAACCTCCTACCGGCCTGGTTCCTGGGAGAAGGGGTGGAGCTACGGAAGCTCAGGCCATTTGCAGCGGGGAGGGGCCTGGCTCTTCCTGTTCGTGTGTGGGAACCTGGGATTCAATCTGTGAGATGAGGGCCTGTTAACAGGAACCCTTCTCCCACTTTGCGGTGTTGTTTTACCATTTTCTTTTTCGTCCAGTAAATTCCGTCCCCTTCACCCTTCAAAGTGTCTGCGAACCTAAGCTTTCCTGGTCGTGTGACAAGAACCTGGATTTTCCTACAACAACTTTTTTTTTCAACCAAATTATTTTCCAGTTTATTCTCATTATGTATCTTCTTGAGAGTATCAATCAGTCATAAGCCCAAGTGAGTAGGTAAAATTAAGAACAAAATCTTTTAAAATAAATTAAAACTGTGTCAGACAATACAGAATCTCGAAGGAATTGGAGGGCTGCAGGGATGACTGAAAAGGGCTAGTCTTCCTATGGTAGAGAAGAAAGCAAAAAGAAAGGGACTGGGGATGCTGACAGGGTTGTGTGTTAGAATATGTGAGCTTAAAAGCTCTTGTCAAAAAACAAAGCAAATCAAAAATCTTTCAAGACAAACTGGCATTGGTTACTAACTGTGGAGTGAAAAATAAGAGCTGGAACCACGAGAGGAAAACAGACCAAAGGCAGCTTATTATTCTCCCTGTCTAAAACCAGAAAACATACTTGCACTTTATGGACAGATCTGATCACAGGTCAACAATATGGGCGTGGGCCCTCAAATCGTTTCATGTATGGGTCAACTCCAGCTGCCAAATCCAATCAGGAGAACATGATTGCTGAGGGAAAATAAATCTATTTTTCATTTTAGCAGAACAATGAAAGCAATCTTTTAAAAAAATACACAAATGAGAAACAACAAAAAACACCGGTATAATTCTTAATAGTGTTCAAAAGTTGGTTCACTTAGAAAAACACTTTTAAATATGTTTGTTTTCCGTATTTCCTTTGTATGTGATATAAAGCTGTTTGGTTTTAATAAATGCCCTGTTGCTACTCTTCACCATTAGTACAACTAGGAACTGTCATTGAAAGTCATTGGTGGTGTCCTGGTTCCGCTCAATTGTGTCAGGTAAGGTCACCCAGCTTCTTAACTCCTGGTTGTTTCTTGTGGAAGCAATGGCTACGATACTGCCTCCATCACTTTTTCAAGAGGAGGTCTTGCTCTGTGAGCTGCTGCTAGCCCATGTCAGGCACTGCAGTGCCAGAGGGGAGAGTTTGTGTAGCAGAAAGAAGAGTTTTGTTTTCATAAGTGGTAGATTTAGGATTTGGACATGAATGCAGCTTCTACCATTGATTGACTGTGTAGCTTGGTCACTTGAATTCCCTAAGCCCTCAGTTCCCTCTTTTCGTAAAATGAGGAGCATAGCATCTATTAATATTTTCAGAGTGGTCATGAGAATTGACTAAGATAGCCCATGCAAAGCCCCTGACACATAAAAGGAATTTAAATTAGTAGCATTAATATTTGTTGATTTCATTGTAGAAGAAGGCAATTAAAAATTTTTTTCTTTACCTCTCCTTCATTTCTGAAAGAAGGCAATTCTTGACCTAAATATTCAAGAGAGGTTTATATGCTTATTTTTTAAATCAAGTCACAACACTTGAACTTCTAATTCTCTGACTAGAGAATCAGCTTCAATGTGTATAAGTTACTGTTTTGAAAATAATCAATAACTTGTCAACTCTGCCCATAAATTTAATTACTTGGATAGGCCTTTCGTTGTTTTTGGCCTCAGCATTCCCATCAGGAAAATGGATAAATGAGACCTTCTCCCTACCTCCCTTAAATCAAATTCTAAAGAAAAGTAATTTGTTGGACAACTCAGCTATAATAGAGAAAACCTAAAAAACATGAAAATAAACTTTTTAAAAAAATGGTGGTTTTCTTATAATAAGCAGAAGGGCTTCAGAGAAGTACAGATGAATATGCTGTATTCTTAAAAGAAAATGTGGAGGGAAAGAGGCAAAGAAAGTTCATTCAAGCTACTACTTTCTTCTCTAGAGCTATATGATGTAGAAACTGTCAGCTAAACCAATTATTGTAATGAACGAATCCAGTTCTGAAGACGTCAGTCTCCTCAATCTGCAAGCAGCGAAGCCTTCTTTCCTGAGATCTGAAGGGCTAACCCAGCAGTGTACATGCACCTCTGTCCTTAGTTTCTAGTTCTCAACTTGTTATTTCATAAACTTCAACTAGATACCTTTATTATTTTTTTTTAGAGTCAAGTCAATCAAACTGGTTGTCTTCATAGGTAGATATATTTGTATCTCAGTTAGAGTTGAACTAAATTCAAACTTGTTTCTTAAGAAAGTCTTTGAAGCCTCTGTAAAAATTTTGCAGAACCATTTCCTTTGTCAAATATTTTTGACCCTGCAGCATTCATAAGTGAATGTGGACTAGCCGGCACTGCTTTAGCCTTGCAGGCATCCACCACCATTACGCCCTCTAAAGTCAACTGCATGGATCAGTGGTCAAAGCAAAGCATTACACTGCTGAGTTATAACCAGTTCATGACTTTAAATTACAATGTGCTCTGAGACACTCACTTAAACTGAGGCAGCCTCACTTTCTTCATCTGGCAATGTGGGCTGTAATTGTGTATGATTGTATATGCCTCGGTTATAACTGCTTAAGAATAACTTGGCTAAAAATGTTTAAATCACATATTTAAACATGACCCAACAGCAAATTGCAATATTGATGATTAAAACTCATTATTAAAATTATTTCTATGCTTAGGAATTGAAGGCTTATTTTATACACACACACACACACACACACACACACACACATATATACATCTATCTAGCTATATGTGGGAAGGGCTTCAGGAAAAATATAATTTTTGTGCATGAGTCTCGAGATTTTCATAGAAGCAAAAGTTTATTCTAATTTAAGCAACTGCATCAGAAATATTTATAAATTATAGAGATTTAACCATGAAGATACTTTATATCTTTGTAAGTATTTTCAGTTTTTGTCACAAGCAAAACAAATGACCTCTCAGTTCAATTTTGATAGAAGCCACTGAGTTACCGGGTCAGTTTGGCAGCAAAGCACCTGGCCTCTGGTGCCTTCCTTGATCTGCCTTTAAAGCACCACTTTGAGCTACAGCTTGCCCTAAAGGTTAATAAATTCATGTTCCCAAAATACTTTGAGGTCTTCATATAATAGTACTATGTAAGTATTATACTTCTGAAAGATATTTTAAAATTTTCTTTGTTCAAGGACACAACAGCACTTCTTTGGAGGCAGCAATTAGACTTCTTAGCAACAGTATCATGTTAATATATAATTAGAAATAAAATGATCACACACACACACACACACACACGCACAGTTAACATTAACATGTTCAAAACCACAGCCTTCTACAATAGTTTGGTTTCCCCAGTGCTATAGAATAGGCCTATGGATAAAAACATGTTTGTTCATTTCTTTAAGAAGACAAAAGGTATTATCAACCTGATGGTTGTAGGAGACATGATAAATAAAAAAGAAACAGGCTCTTACCGATAAGCAATGTTGAACACAGGGCTACTTGAAGCATTTTATAGGCCATGATCCTGTTTTGGAAAAAAAAAGATTTATTTACTTTAATTTAGCTGGAAAAAGCTTTAGGGTATATCAGGTACTTTTCAGAATTATAAAGCATTTGTCGCATACCTGGAAGCCCTGTGAGCTGAGACACAGTCAGAGAGAGGCTGAGGTGGCTTTTTTATATACCTCTTGCCTTTTTACCCTTTGGACTTTTTGAACTGGCTTTTTACAGGCTGTTCTTATAAGGGTAATTTATTTATTTACTAATTTTACTATCTACATAGATTAATGTAATGTTAAAAAAAGGTAGAAAAACTAGATCACTCACGTATTGCTGGTGGAAATGTAAAATTGTCCAGTCACTTTGTAAAACAGTTTGGTAGTTTCTTAAAAATTCAAGCTTTCAATTACTGTCCAACCCAGGAATTGCATTACTGGGCATTTGTTTCAGAGAAATAAAAACACGTTAAAAAACAATTTGTAGAAGAATGTTCGTAACAGCTTTATTAGCAACAGGCAAAGACTAAAAAGAAGCCAGATGTCATTCAACAACTGAATGTTAAAACGTGATACATCTATACCATGGATTACTACCAGCAGTAATAATAATAGCTATTAAAAATAATAATTATTGGCTGGGTGTGGTGGCTCACACCTATAATCCCAGCACTTTGGGAGGCCAAGGTGGATCACCTGAGGTCAGGAGTTCGAGACTGGCCTGGCCAACATGGTGAAACCTGGTCTCTACTAAAAATACAAAAATTAGCCAGATGCGGTGGCACGTGCCTATAGTCCCAGCTACTTGGGAGGCTGAGGCTGGAGAATAGCTTAAACCCGGAAGGCAGAGGTTGCGGTGAGCTGAGATCATGCCACTGCACTCCAGCCTGGGTGACAGAGCGAGACTCCATCTCAAAAAAAAAAAAAAAATTTTTAATTAAAAACAAGGAATGTTTTACTGCATTGTAAAATGTGTTTGTTTCCAAAAACAGTACATAATCAATACAACCAGAACAGTACTTTCATTTTTGAAACAATTGCCCTTTTCAGTGCCTTGATTAATCGACTAGTTCATCATCATACAATTTATTCTTAATGACAAATTATGCCTGTGTGCCAGTTTCATTAAGATTATGCAATCTGTAATGAATTGGTATGGGTGTATAAAAGTGGTAGAAAACAACTTTGTTGATGACTATCTTTAAATTGTAAAGGGTGTTTAGAAACCTACCTGGGAGTTATGCCTCCATTTACTGATAAATGAAAGGTTTTAGAAGACAACTAACTAGAAACACACACTGCAAAATCTTGGAAGCTTAGGCCATGTGTCCACCTATACAAGATTTTGGAGACCCAATAGCAGTTGCCACAATTCACAATTCTGTAAGTCTCCATTATTTTTTACTTTGTAAAGAGGTATAAATTTTTAGTTGTGTGATAAACTAGAATAATATCAAGAAAATCATAGGAAAATAATTTTTTTTCTTTTTTCTCTTTTTTTTTTAAAATTTGCTGTAAGTTCTGGGATACATGTGCAGAACATGCAGGTTTGTTACATAGGTATGCATGTGCCATGGTGGTTTGCTGTACCCATCAACCCATCATCTAGGCTTTAAGCCCCGCATGCATTATTAGGTATTTGTCCTAATGCTCTCCCTTCCTTTTCCCCCCAACCCGCTGACAGGCCCTGGTGTGTGTGTTCCCCTCCCTATGTCCATGTGTTTTCATTGTTCAACTTTCACTTATGAGTGAGAACAAATACTTTTGTTTTTTAAACTGGGAGATTATAGAACCAAAAGAGAAATTTATCTTTCTTTTCTCTACTTTCATCATTCTTCAACTTACAGGACTAAAGTGAAGTTTGTCTGGAGGAGGAATGGGAGAGGGGCTTTGCTTCCTATCTCTTTTACCTTACTTCTCTCAATGGGTCATCAGTCAATTCTTTTGGATGGGTTAGATAATGCAAGTGTAAAATAATAACAGCTATTCCATAATTTTTACACACATTATCTCATTTAATACAGCAATTCTATGGAGACAGTATTATCAAGTTTCATAATTTGTCCAAGGCGTGTTCAGAAATAACAGGGTAAAGCTTTACAGCAGAAGTAGAGATGAGGTTCACACACAAAAGCATGAACCAGTAAAATGAGACAAATTAGGTGAGTGTGGCTCCAATTGGGCCCAGAAGTGAATGTGGCCTGGGCAACTCAGTTTTATCAGGAAGGTGAAGATATATACAAGATCCTTCATGGGCCAGAAACTGTTATCCTTCCTGGTGAATGAAGCCTTCCCGGATCCCCCAATTCAGATTTGGCTGCTCTTTCTTACATCTGCGTACCTTTAATCGTTAGGCCATGTTTTCCCACATGATGGTTATGTAGGTACATTTCAGTATTTCCGGGTAGATTACATGCTTCCCGAAGGCTGGTACTACCTTTTACTCCTGTTTGTGTGCCTTCAGTGCCTAGCACAGTGCTTGTCATATAATAGTTCTCAGTAAACATTACTGAACTTAATTGAATTAACTGATTCAAATTAAATTGAATTAATTGGAGTCAGTATTTTCCTGCACTGGCTTATCAGTTTACAGCCTTTTCTAACTGGCTACAGAAAACAAATAGAATGTTGTAGTTTTGTTTTGATGTTGACGTTTGGGTTTTAAATAGTTTTCCCCAGAACTTGTCTCTTCTTATGATCTATGAAAGAAAAAAGCTGAAATCCATGAAAATTGGCAATCTTAATTATAAAGATATAGAAATGCTCTTTGAAATCAAATTGGAATATCTTTGAAAAATAGAAAGATCAAGTGGGAAGAATTAATGAAGCTTGTCAACAGAGTCTGTTTACAACTCTGATGCTTTATACTTAGAAATCATTACTTTAATACGATATGACAGACCTTGGTAAGCTCCCATATTACATATCAACGAAAAATAAATGTTAGAAGAGAAACATGTGAAATCAGATTTGCTATCATTTAAAAAATTTTAAGGAAGAAAACAGAAAGGTAAAAAAAAAAACAAACCTTTTGGCCGGGCACGGTGGCTTATGCCCGTGATCCTAGCACTTTGGGAGGCTGAGGCAGGTGGATCACCTGAAGTCAGGAGTATGAGACCAGCCTGGCCAACATGGTGAAACCCTGTTTCTACTAAAAATACAAAAATTAGCCGGGCATGGTGGCACACACCTGTAGTCCCAGCTACTCGGGAGGCTGAGACAGGAGAATTGCTTGAACTAGGGAGGCGGAGGTTGCAGCGAGCCAAGATTGCACCACTGCACTACAGCCTGGGTGACAGAGCAAGACTCCATCTCCAAAAAAAAGAAGAAAAAAACCACCCAAACAAAAAAATCTTTACACTATCAAGAAGCAAGCTGAACTTAGTTTCTGTTCTGAGTCATGCCAGCAAGGCAATCCAACCCTACAAATCACAAAGCTTTGGAAAATGTAATGCTCATTTATAAAATTCTGATAAGAAGGAATGAAGGGCACAGTACAGCTTGGCATGATTCAATGTCATCACTGGCATCAGTAAAAGGTGGAGAGCCAGCCAACGTGTTGGGAGAGGAGAAGATATAAACTCTTAACTAAACATTGAAATGAACTTTCAACTACAGTCAGCCTATTGGAAGTGAGCAGGTGATAGCACTTGTTTTTATGAAGTTATTTGAGACTCTCAAATAATTGCTATGTGAGAGCAAAATTTTACTATAGCACCTGTTAAGGGAATCATTTTTAACTGATTTGACTACAGATAAAGTTTACTATAATTTGTATTGTTAGTATAATGTGTCATCATTATCAGGTCAAACCTCTCAGGGGAGCCATTTCTTTCCTAGGACTGAGAGAATATTCTGATATTTAAGCAGAGAATGACCTAGCAACCACATCCTAAGAATGAATGATGGTTTCTGTAAAGTCTTGAGCTACCCACAGAAAGTAGCTCTTTAGCAAGGCACAAGATAACAAGATTCAGACCTAGTTGGTGTAATTAAAAACTCCTTTTCAATTATTGTGTAGAACATGGTTCTGTCTTGGAAGCTGAAACTTTTGTTTTCATTTTTTTTCTCAATTTAAGAATAAAATCAGGCCTTGCTGAGGACACAGATGAAGTATATTCTCTCTTTAATCTTTCCATTCAACTCAAGTACACTATACTTCTTCTCGTATCTACTGAGGCTTTAATGCTGCTGTCATCAGGATATGAGGGCATATATTCACCATATATTAACAGTAGGAGCCAGATTGACTTGGAGAAATTAGCTAAAAGGTTAGAGAAATATATTCTGCCCTCGTATTCATTTAATGTGGTTACTGCAGGCTTTAAAATTTGCTACAGCCTAACCTGGGCGACAGAGTGAGACTCCATTTGAAAAAAAAATTTGCTACAGTCTGAGATAACTTAGGTTTAACGTTTGGAAATGTAGCTTAAGGACCTGAACAAGTAGTTGGAGGTAGCTCAGGATCTTTGAAAGACTGACTGATCCCACCTGCACTGAGGAAGAGGAGAGCTCCCCATTATATGGGGCTTAATTTTCATCTTAAGATCAAAGGTCATATTGGATCTTGGATCTTAAAATGACCAATCTTGGATCTTCAGATGATCCAACATGACCTTGGGTCTGAAGGTGACAATTAAGCTCATGTTGTCCAAGGTCTCTTTCTTTTCACTCTTTTCCGTTTATTTCCGAATGTGTATATGTACCAAAGAGCAGCATTAAAAGACAGAAAATTGAGAATTTAGTCTTATCCTTCAGTTGTTATTCATTCATTCAACAACTATTTATTGGACACTTTCTAGGCTCTAAGTACATTTCAAAATCCATCTATTTGAACATATTCCTTGTGTACTGTTCCAAGTACTAGCATTACAAACAGACATCAAAATTTTTCCTTGTGTGGGAGAAAATAGTTTCAGGGAATGTTTCCCAGTGAGGTGAGCTGGAATTTCCCATGAGGACAAATTGAGTTGGGGGAGGAAGAAAAATCCAGGAAAAGAGAGCCTGAGGAAAGGTCAGGGGGCTTGAATGGACACGATGCATCAGCGAGGCATCATTTGGGGCCATTACAGTACATTTATGAATACTCTTCAGGCCTACTTTAAAAACTTTCTATGTTACTGATGTTCAATAATTTCAGTGATTTCTGTTGGTTGTCACTATAAACAAGTTGGAGTCATTTAAAGATGTGTCATTAATACAAATGTATACAGTTTGGCAGTTTAAGTAAAACGCCAATCTGTTATATGATATGGTATTAGAGTCACACAGCTTCGTGATTAAGCTTTGCAGTAATGCATGCCAAGGCATTTTTCTCATTATACTCTGAATAATTGATAGTTGACAATATGTGACATTTATTGAGCATCAGCAATGTGCTAGCTCGCTTACAGAGCACAGAACTCTCAAGGGACCTTGCCCAATTGGCTCACTATCAAAACACAGTCTGTCATTTCCTAAGTCTTCCATGCTTCACTAAACTAAAAGAAAAAATAAAAGCATTTCTGGAGATTCACTGTAGAATTGAACAAGGCCAGATTTTCTCTGCAGGTAGCTCTGTGGACATTAGTATTAGTTCTATAGGGATTCAATCTGTTCCCATGGTTCTGGTAATCACAGAAGATAAACTTGATAATCTAGTGTAGATTTGAGGTAAAGGCTATTCTAGGATTTATGATGCTTTTTCTGCTGCAACCTGTAATTGAGCCCTCAGCAGTGTGACTTCCTCAGGATCAAAACTAAGTACATGTGTTTCAGTCCAGTGCATGTAAAACCAACAGTTGGATTCACCAGGGAAAGGCTTAGCTTTGAAGGATTTAAAGTATTCCTGGAAATTCCTGGGTCCTTGAGGAAAAAATCGGAGACTTGATACAGCAAAGGGATATGGAGGAAGGTGTATGGGAATTAAATGCCCTGAGTGGGTAGGGGAATAGGAGAGAGTAAAGAGAATTCTGAGTCCTGGCTTGGAAGGTGTAAGAGGTTAAAAGGAGAATATGAGGGCTGCCACAGTGGATGCATAAGAATAGTAGAAATTACTTCTCATGCATGATTGTTGGGTAGCTATGTTAGTTTTCTAGGGCTGCCGTAACAAAATGCTACTGCCTGGGTGGCTTAAGTAATGGAAATTTATTTCTTACAGTTCTAGAGATTGGAAGTCCAAGAAGGTGTTGGCAGTTTGAATTCCTCTAAAGTCTCCTTTTTGGCTCTTTTCGGGCCACTCTCTTGCTGCCTCCTCACATGGTCATCCTTCTGTGCACATACGTATCTCTGGTGTCTGTGTCCTGATCTCCTTTTCTTAGAAAGACACAAGTCCAGACTGGATTAGCGCCCATCCCAACAACCTTATTTTTAATTAATTACCTCAGTAAAAGCCTTATCGCCAACTATGGTCACAATCTGAGGTACTGAGGGTTAGGGCTTTAACATACGAATTTGGGGGGAGGCAACACAATTCAGTCCATGACAGTAGCGAAGACAAAACCCTTCAAATGTGGGCAGTTTTGTTGCTACCAACTTCTGATTTTCCATAAAGGAAAGGACTTTTTTTTTTTTTTTTTTTTTCCTAAAATGGAATCTCAGCTCTGTCTCCAGGCTGGAATGCAGTGGAGCAATCTCAGCTCACCTGGGTTCAAACGATTCTCCCGCCTCAGCCTCCCGAGTAGCTGGCATTACAGGCATACACCATCGTGCCCGGCTAATTTTTGTAGAGATGGGGTTTCACCATGTTGGCCTTGCTGGTCTTGAACCCCTGACCTCATGTGATCCACCCGCTTTGGCCTCCCAAAGTGCTGAGATTACAAATGTGAGCCACTGTGCCCAGACAAAAAAGAAGTTTTTGGAAAGCTGATAGAGAATATCAGAAGAAACAGCCCCAGTAGAACGGGTCCACTGATGAATTGTTTTTTCTTTCCTTTCCTTCTTGAATAGAAGAGAGGTTTGAGAAAGACAAGAAATGCTATTCTACAATCTTCCCTCTCCATCTCCTGATTCCATTTCCTTCCTAGTAATTCAAAATTGTTAAATTATTTGTATCTCTGGGCCAACATGTTAAAGCTAATGTGAAATTTTAGTTCTCACTCCCACTGAGGTCACCCAACAGGTTGATGGGTTAATTTCTTTTTCATGGAAAGAAGATGTACCAGAGCAGATGGAAATGGGCAAGAGTGAGTTGGGGAGTTTGCCAGGGGCTTCCTATATCTATGGCAGGCCTTGGTTCCATTTCTTGGAGGTTCCTCAGGTAGAATTAATTACTTTCTCATGAGTCTTAAATCCAGATTATTTAATTTATCCTGGTCATGTAATAGGAATTAAATGAATTATCATAATCATTTTCCTTTGTTATCAATTGTAATATATGTTTCTCAAGCAAGCCTGAGAATATTATCCTTTAGAACTAGAAAATCAAATTTAGTGCATGTTCCAAGGATCTCAAAACTATTATTATCCCCATACCAAGGGTTCCTAGGAGGAATTTTATAGAAATTCCACTTTTAATAGAGGTATAATGGTTACAGAGTCTGGCCTTTTTGATGTTCCAGTGTTGGTAGGATGCTGTATGCTCCACTGTTACTGTCAGATTTTCTTCTCAAGAGTAGTAAGCCCATATAGTTTATAGTTTGGCTGTGTTCTCACCCAAATCTCATCTTGAATTGTAGCTCCCATAATCCCCACCTGTCATGGGAGGGGCTTGGTGAGAGGTAATTGCATCATGGGGGTGGGTTTTTCTCAGGTTGCTCTCATGATAGGGAATAAGTTTCATGAAATCTGATGGTTTTATAAAAGGCAGCTCCCCTGAACATGCTTTCTCTTCCCTGCTGCCATATAAGATGTGCCTTTGCTCCTCCTTGGCCTCCTCCCATGATTGTGAGGTCTCCCCAGCCATGTGGAACTGTGAGTCCATTAAGCCCTCTTCCTTTATAAATTGCCCAATCTTGGGTATTTCTTCATAGCAGTATGAGAACGGACTAATACCTAAGCCTTTGGTTACTCTAGATGAGAACTGTGATGCTATAAAGACAAGAGCTTTGGGTGAAGAGTATAGACATGTAGTCCTGAAAAGGAAAATGAGAAAAAGGAAAAGAAACTACAAACCTAGAAAGAATAAACAGCATTAGCACCCAATATAAGATAATTAAACAAAAATATTTCATGATCTGATTGAGATACAGTTATAAAGATGAGACTATGGCAGAGGTTGGCGTATGTCTGTGCACCAGAGGCAGGTGAAAGACACAAGAGGGGGTAGGTATATGATCAACTATATACAATTTTGATACCTAGCTGTCTTGAATAAGGTTTCAAATGTTTAAGTTGATAAAGTAAATAATAATATAAAATAAAATAAATATAAAATAAAAAATACATCCAAATCTCATGAGCCCAGTCCCATGAACTCCTTGGCATATGGCATGCATCTTTCTGGGAGAAAATCTTGCCAGTGGGAAATTAATTATAATAAATATTCATTATCTCTGGTATTTATGAAGACTTTTATCTGTAAGGTTTGGATATATGAAAAAAGAAAATATCACTTTTGGAGTGGTTGCTTTTGGAGTGATGATATCCACTCCAGCTATCACTTTCATTAGTGAGAGGCTACCTAGAGATGGGGTCCCCCTTAGAAGATGAGGTGATTCGCTTTGGCAGGGAGTGACATTCTGAATAGAGAAAACCCAATCTACTAGTTTGATGGTAACTGATTAGAGGGTAGAGAGTGCTTCTTACAGGAGTAGGGGAAGGACAAGTGAGTGATTTCAAGAGAAATAGATACTCCCACACTCCCCCCACCAAAAAAAAAGAGAGACTGAAAGATGCTTGTTACAGAAAATGATGCAAAGGCAGGAAACCACTGTGGAAGGGATTCAGACTCAGAGCGAACAACTCACTCTCCCTCCCAACCTCTCCACACAAAAAGGTGTGGAATTTGGAAACCTGAGAGATGTCATGGAGTTTCAATCTCCATATACACATGGCATATTAAAGCCGGTTGGCATTTTTTATTGATTCAATGTTTTCCAATGGCATTTCACATTATCAGTCAGAAGACCCAGGAAGATGCTCCATCATTAACCTTCATACCAGGATAAAGTCTAAGAATCAGTCCCCTTATGTGGACAAGAATTCGGTCCCCATTCAAGCTAGGAATATCCAGCAAATGCCTCTCAGCCAGAAGAGCAGGATAATATCAGTGTTTCACAATTTGGAACCTTGAAACTAGTGCTTTTACAATCAGTCAGCATTCAGCAATTCTCCTCCACCACGCCCTATTATTTTTTCCCAGGGGTATCTGTACAATGAAAGGTATTATGCCTTGTTGAAGAAATTTCAGGCTACAAATAAAGAGATGATGGAGTACTGGCCTGATGGTAGAGGGTCCCTGACATCACATTATAGGCTTATTTCTTTTAACAGGTTGGGCTTTTTTTTATTATTACTTTATGGTCATATAATTATTATGGTGAAACAAAAATAATGAACATCCAACAATAAAATAAATAAATAAAACAAAAAATGATTCTAAAAGTGTGCAGTTTTGGTTTTACACAAATGCTGTGCCTATTCTAAAATGCTTTTATTACAACTGTGAAAGTTGTCAGAATTAAAATAGTCACTAGTGTTAAAACAAAAACAAAAACAAAAAACCCTGACAAAATTGCCGGGGAAGGCCAGGCAGAGAGGGTTCTCATGCTTGTATGTCTGATAACAAAACTATCATAGAAGACTTCACAAAAATCATAACCTTGCACAAAGGCCATCGTGACCTCACACAAAAAATACTTTTGCAAGAACATCTGCCCAGCAACTGCTCGTCTAACCTTGGACGGGAATCGCTTTTGCGTTTGTTGATCTTTGTAGCCAAGGATAATTATTTCAAAACAATTATGTTATCCTTTTCACTTTTTCTTTAAAAAATCTTTGACTTCCTTTACCTCCCTGAATACGCACATAGTTTACTATGGCATGCATATTCCTATTGCAATGCTCTATTCCCTAATAGATATCTTTTTCTTTTAGAGAGCCTCTCTCTGTTATTTAGGTTGACACGACATTTTTTTTTTTTTTTTTTTTTTTTTTGAGATGAAGTCTAGCTCTGTACCCAAGGTAGAGTGCAGTGGTGCGACCTCAGCTCACTGCAACCTCCGCCTCCTGGGTTCAAGCGATTCTCCTGCCTCAGCCTCCCAAGTAGCTGGGACTACAGGCACGTCCCACCATGCCTGGCTAATTTTTGTATTTTTAGTAGAGACGGGGTTTCACCATATTGGCCAGGCTGGTCTCGAACTCCTGACCTCATGATCCACCCGCATCAACCTCCCAAAGTGCTGGGATTACAGGCATGAGCCACCACGCCCAGCCGACACGACATTTTAAAGCTTACTTCAAATGACAGAAGTCTGGCAATTTGATGTGGGAGGGACATGACACTAGTAAAAGGAAAATCAGATAGTCAACAAATTGTCAATTAGAAACAAAAAGTTTTGAGTGTCTAAAATATACCAGGCATTTTCTGCATGTTGTTGTAGGATGATATGAAATGAAGATAATATAATGATGGATAAGTAAGTTCCTCAGACTGACATTTGTCTGTTGGAGAAAATACAAGACAATTTGATTCACTTCAAAGGTCTGCAATTTGAGTTAGATAAGAAATTTTAAGAGGCAGTTCTTTTAGCGACAGCAGGAAAAGTGTGCTTACCTCTTCCTTGGAATTACCAGTGATTCACTGCATGTCTGTAAGTGCTGTGCTCAAAGGTCAAGGTGCAAGTCTTCCTTACATGTGTGAGGTTTTTTCCACCTTTGAACTTCTTAAAAGGCTTTTATTACAGAGTGCCCCAAAGATCAATGTATCTTGTTTTATCACTTTGCATTCTAATAATGCACCAAAGTTGGCTATTTGCCAGGGTTTTTTTTAAAAGGTTTTGCTGAAAGAAGATAAAACAAGTTTGAGAGGAATTTGTATGTGCTATTTTCTCTTCATTTTCCATGGACAAATCCCAGCAAATACAATTATAGAAAACCCTATCTTGTCTTTTCAGGTTGAGACTGGTGCATAATTCTTGGAAGCCAATTGAGTTGACAGCTTCAATTCAGAAATTGGACAATAGCATCTAAATGGGGGTTCTGTGCAGAAAATTTTCTTTATACATTTTTTTGGTCAGTCTTAAAAGGTGTTAAGTAATATCTATAGACTTTGCACGTCCCCTTCTGTTTACCTACGTGTGTTTCTCTCCTTCCTGGTGCTTTTAACTGGCTCCTTTTATCCCCGTGAGCTAGCTCCTCAGCCTCTGATTTTAGAGGCACACAAGTTTCACTAACTTCACCAGTTATTTTCCGTAACAAAAAGTGTATTTTATTGAAAAAATGACAACCCATTGTTAGCTAATTCCACTGAAGATAGGAAAATCATATATTTATTTAAACTTCATTGACAATTTTTCTCTTCTTTGATGTGCTATTTAGTGCTAAATCCTACTTTGACAAAAATGAACTCATTTTCTTCTACCTCTCAACCTGGTAATTTTTTGTGACTTGCCGAGTGCTATCAACAACAATGCCATCTGCCCAGGATTTAAGACTTAAAAGCATGTACTGACTTTTGGCCCCTATTTCTTTTCTGCTTTTCTCGGATACCAGAAGAATTAAATTAAGCCACCAAAACATATTTTCTCCATGCATTTCCTATCTGTTGATCCCATTTAGAAATGCCTGCTCCTGTTTTCCTAATCAAGACCTTACATTCACACCACTCTAGTTCTTATCTCCATTATCTCTTCTTCACTTTACTTCAAGTCTTTTAGGGATGACCTTTCCAGCTAAATAAGTTATCAGGGCATCCGATTCACTTTTTCTTTGTTTAGTATCAAGATTCTCCCCAGCTCAAGACTTCTGTTTCATACTTTCTATTGCAACACTCTTCTAACTGGCTTTTCTGCTTCTAGTCTTGAACTCCTCCAGTCTAGAATGCATCCAGAATGATCCTTATGAGGCCTAAATTCATTCACGGTACTCCACTGCTGGAGGCTTCGGTCTGGTTTCCCACTCATTTCAAGATACATTTCAAATTTTTCTGCATGGCATTCAGGGCTCACCATGATCTGAGTTCCGCTCCCTTTCAAGTTCCATCTAAACTTCCATTTCCTCTTCTCCTGCCCCACTTTGCATAAAACACTCCAGACATAATGAGCTACTTACTGAATGCCCAGGCAGCTTCATACTTTTTCTTTTTTAAACTGGGTAGTCTACCTAGAATGCCAATCTTGATTCTTTTTCCTGGCAAATGTAAGTTCATCTTTCAAGGCATTGTTCAAATTTCACTGCTTCTTTGAGATCTTTCCTAACCTGCCTCCCTCCTTGGAGCCCAGCCTTCTCTCAGAGAACCTCTAAGACCTTCCTGCTCTAATTGATGCCTTAAAAGCCTATTAATGCAGTAGAAATTCCCTCCGTCTCTGTGTACTTTCTCTTCAGTCTGTCTTGTAAGAGAGGATGAAAAACTAGAAACTACATTTAGATGTTTTAGCAACCAAGGCTCTGGTTGTGAAAAAGTGTTCTACCAACTAGACTATGTTCTACAAATCAGAAGTCAGATGCTTTTCTTACTCTCTTTCTCTCTCTCTGTCTCTCTGTCTCCCTGTCTCTGTCTCTGTCTCTCTCTCTTTTTCAATACTTTGCTGCTAGCATGCAGAACATGGGATGTGAGGGTTTAGAGGCAATGGCCAGGCTCAGCATTCTACCATCTGGAAGCCATCCCCATAGGTAACTGGAGACAACAAAGCCGTGGCATCAGCAGATGCTGCCCTGTGCTCTGCAGCTTTATGAAGTTTGCCTGAATTCAATTGTCCAGTGGTGAGCCCCTGATTTTGGCCCTTCTATTTCTCCTAGAAGTTTTATAAATATCCATTTCCCTATTTCATTGTGCTTGAAGTACCTGGAATGGTTTCTGCTTCCTAGATTGAAACCTCATACGTTTGCCTGTATTAAACTATAACTTTTTTGAATGCAAGAACAGGTGTTTTTCTTTCTGCTCTCTTGGGATGACCACAGAGCTGGCTTTCACCAAATAGATGGCTGATTCACTAGATGAGCCAATAATGACTCCAAATGATGTATCACAGCAAACATAAACCTGTTTACTGACACACAAACCCCAGACACGCCAACCCCTCTTTCAAGGCTCTCCTTCTTTACCTGGCCAACCTTGTCCCTTCCTGTGCTTCAGTCTAGTGATTCTAGTTATTATATTCCATACATGTATGTCCTGCCCCTTCCTCTATCTTTTTGTTCCAATGGCTGCTCCCGTCTGCAGTGTCTTCCTTCCTTTCTGCCAATTCACATTTACCACTTCTGTCAAGAAAAAACATAAATATCACTCTTTATAATAAATATTCTTTTGCTGATGCCCAACCATGAAAAGAATGTTTAACTTCTGGTGCTTTCTGGCATTATGCTTTGCTACTCTATGCCAGTTAAAATAGCTTTGGCTCCAAGTAAAAGAAAAGCTAACTCTAATTAAACAAATAAGGATTAAACTTCAGTTTTGTTTTGTAACAAAAAATCTGGAGGTGAGAGATCGCTGGTTTCGGTTTAGTAATTCGAGAATGTTTGTAGCAGCTTCAAGTGATTTTCTTGACTTTTTCCTCAAGGATGCAAATGACACCCAAAGATCCAGGTATCATGCGTGTATTCAAGGCAGACACACAGAAGGAGGGAGATAGAGCCAGGCCTGCCTGTGCCTTTTGATAGGAAAGCAAAAGCCTTTCTAGAAACCACTTAGCATACTTTTACATCTATCTTATTTCTGAAGACTGGGTCAAATGGTCATCCCTCACTACAGAAGAGTACAGGAAAGCAAGCTTTCAGCTGTGAGATGGAAATAAGACAGTCAGAAATGGTTATTGGGTTACCCAAACCAAAGTGACTACCCTATTTTCTAAATCTTCGAATACCGTCACTACTATTTGGGCAAATTCAAGACCTCGTATTTTTCTACAATTTTCAGACGTGCTTCCCACTGTGCTGCATACCTGGGCATAAAGATTTCCAGTAATATAAATAATTTAGATTAATGCAATGAAAACTCTACCATTGTATAACATGGAGTAGATTGAGAGAGATAAAAACACACTAATCAGATTGTCTCACATGAATGCAATAAAATAAGAAGAGTGTCTTAGTTCACTTTATGTTGCTAATAACAGAATACCTAAAACTGAGTAATTTATAAAGAATAGCAATTTATTTCTTATAGTTATAGAGGCTCACAAGTTCAAAGTCAAGGGGGCATATCTTGTAGGGGCCTTCTTACTGGTGGAAACTCTCTGCAGAGTCCCCAGGTGGCCCAGGACATCACATAATGAGAGGGGGCTGAATGTGCTAGTTCAGGTCCCTCTTCCTCTTCTCATAAAGCCACCAGTTCCACTCACATGATAACTCATTAATCTATGAATGAATTAATCCATTCATGAAGGCAGAGCTCTCATGACCCAATCACCTCTTAAAGGTCCCACCTCTCAAAACTACCATATTGGGGATTAAATTTTGACATGAGTTTTGGAGGAGACAAATATTGAAGCCAAAGCAAAGAGTGTGAGTTGTTTTCAGATGCATTTTCCTATTGCCAATTGAGGGTCCTTGGCCTCTTTTAATATCATCAATTTAATAGCATTTGCTTATTATAGTATGCCAATGTCACTTCTAAATTCTAGTTCTTAAGAAATGGCAAACCATCGTGGATGGTTGGTAGGTTCAAAACATCAGTTTTTTATGCTTATGAAATTTGTCTTGAGTTCAATATGTTTGTGAAGAGCGATGAAATGCTGGTTCACATAATAGCTGTTTAAATGAGAGGGAAAGTGCAGTTTGAAAGATTTGAGCCATTATTTGTGACTACAATATGAATTTTACAAACCTGAAATGTTAAGTTAGGAAGAGCTGAAGAGTCTTTTATCCCAAACAGGCTTTCCTTAAAATCAGTACCAACCATTAGATGATCAAATGGCATTCTCATTTTAAATTTCCCCTCCCTGCCACTCCCCCAGTATTTTTTTTAACCATGAAATAATGTTAAAATGAATCTTGAGGCAGGGTTGAGGGATATGGCTGAAATAAGCAATCACAAAAGTACTCCTTGTGGAGAAACAAGGTTTGCCTTTATGATGGCAGAGTGGCTAAACAGTGTTGAAATGGGGAGGCTGGGAAAGGCTTTTGGTGGATTCTGTGCAGTGACTTTCAGGTCTCTTTTTAAGCACAATCTAATGTATTCTTTCTGTCCCTGTCATCCAGGCTAACCAGTACTGTCTGGTGCTTTGGGGCTGGCCACTTACTGTAGGAAGTCTCTGCTCAGATTATTAGAAGGAGTACTTCTGCAATAATCACACCCTTCCCTCTGATAAAAATTAGATATTACAGCCTTTACTAATTATAGGCTGGTGGCTCTGGTGCCCTTCCGATAGTAAATTGCTTTGAGACAGCAGCTGGAAATTGGGTAGTAAAATAAATCCAGAAGAGACTTGTCAAGCTTTTCTTGCTCATAAAATGAAAATAAAATATCGTTATTTGTGAAGTTCTATAGAAGGAAAATTTGGAAAGATAGCTCAAGTTGCTTAGTAAAGAGAATTTTGCTGTCAAAACATCACCACATCAGCCACTGTTAAAACAAAAATGCAATCAGGAAAATTACTTGAAATGTTTATGTTTACTTCCAGCTTCCAGTTTTGAAATTAGAACATCATGTTCCTTCGGGTTGCCATTCAAATTCTCTCTTCCCCTCCTGATTCCCATAAATGTAGTAGTTGATAAACTCCTCTCTTTGGAAGTAGAATGACTACTCCAAAACTAATTTTTTTTTCTTTTCTGAGAGCTTCACTGCCTGTATGATGCCTGGAAATTACAAACACATCTAGTTCAAGTTCTTTATTTAATAATGTTTGTTTCTGACTTTATGACTATCATGTAAAATTTTTGCTGAGTATTATTGAACTACCTTGGTTTCTAAGTCAAAAGACATCGAATCAGCTTGGGTTTTGGTGACTTAAGAACTCAGGGCTTTGTGAGTAGAGAAACACCATTTATTTACACAGGTGTTCTACACATCTGCACAGTCCTTCCTCATATTTATCTATCCGCCCCAACCCCTACCTTCTACCTGCCTAGTTCTATCTTTTGGAGCAATACCGAATATCTAGGCATTGAGCCAGGCCAGCAAGTTCAATAGTTGCATGTCAGCTGACAGGTAAAAAAGGTTAGTAATCCATTCAGGTGGGGGCAGCTATTCTCACCTAGGGACAAGCCTCTATATTAAAGTCCAAATTCTGTTCTGATTGTCTTTAGTTATTCCTTTTGTTTTCTCTCCGGCTTGTCACTTTTGTTTTTCATTTTTTCCTCCAAATAGAAAAAACATGATCAACTCAAGAGACACAGGAAGGTAAGTGCTAGGATTACAGGACAGAGCACCCTTACCTCTGGTTCTATGTAACACAGTGGACAAGCAAAGAGAACTACCCACTTACTTTCCCCGCACTGTCCTGGCTTGCCGCCCACGTTCCCCCACCATCTTGTGTGTGTGTAATCATTTCGAATCAAATTTTAATCCCAGTTTTGGGCTCCATTTTCCAGCTGGGGAGTGACTGAGAGGAGCAGGGTGGGGAACAACCGTCTGAGAAGGTTACATAAACCTCAATTCCAGGAGAACCTAGCTCAGATGCGTCATTCTCAAATTGTGGCTCCAAGACCAAGCAACAAACAACCTCGCGAGACAACTGGGTCGACGGCTCAGGGGGAGCTTCGCGGTCCCGCCGCAAGGGGGAGCACGTGTTTGCTGAGCCCGCCCTCTGCGCGTGGGCGTGAGCGTGAGCGTGGGCGTGAGCGTGAGCGTGGGCGCGGGCGCAGGCGAACGGTTGGTGGTCAGGTGTCCTTGTCCCCTTGAGTTGCGCGGGTCGTGTTCGAGGGCATGGACGACAGGTACGCTGCGCTTCGGCGGGCCCAGCTGCATCTGGATTTCATCCACGCCAACTCGTGAGTGCCGAGGTGGGGTCGGGGTCGGGGAGGGTCTCTGCGCCATGAAGAAAGGTTTTGCCCGTCCCCTGAGGAATACTCAGCAAGTGAACTTGATTTATGGATTTATTTATTTATTTGAGCTGTATAGGCTTTTTTAAAACGATGAAAGCATAATAAAGATATATTCTGGGCCAGGCTGAACCCTTTTGGTGCTCTTCAATGAACACCAAGTGGTTGGAAGGCCCTACATTTATCATTTAACACAACTGTTTAATTGTTGGTCAGCAGAACTGTGAATCCGCCTAACCTTAGTCTGCCTAACACACTGACAATTTAAACATTAAAGTTGCCCTCCAAACAGAGTAATTTGCATATATTGGTTTCAAACTCTATGGCTGAGTCTTTTCAAAAATGTAACCTCTCTAAGGATAGGAATCTCACCTTTTAGTTATTTGGCCATTTCTTCTTCTCTGCCATGCCTGTCTGCCTTTTAGAGCTTCTCAGGTGTCATTTCAGATACTCAGATTGCAGAGGGGAATGACAGAGGTTTTTTCTCTCATCTGCCATTTCCCATACAGCAAATTATAGCAGTTAGTGTTGTTTAATTCACAGTGGTACATCCGGGTTTTTCTTGATTTTTTTTTTTTTGGCATCTTTTGGTAATTTGGATTTACTAAATATAGGGACTGATATCAGGGATGTACCAAATTTGAAACCACAGAAATGGAGGTATAAAGAAAGCCAGGGAAGGCCAGCCTTGCTGTGTGGGACAGACTGTATAATTTTAACATAACAGAGTTAAACAGGCAATATTCAGCAGATACTCAGTTTTTATCTCTCTATAGAGAATGATGTCAAGCTGGAAAAGGTGGAACAAAAAGTTAAAAGGTAGCTGAGGTGGAAGACGAAGAAGTAATAGTTTCGAGTGAGTTTAAGAAAAATGCTCAGGGCAATGCTGGAAGGACTGTGAATTTTATCTCAGAAAAATTCCTCAGCCTCAGTTTTATATGGATTTTGTGGCTACTGCTTCACAACCTCCATTCCCCCAAACCACCCTGTGGTAGCCACTTCCCCAGTCCCATTTTCAACTAGTGGTGTAGTAACTTAACAAGTGACAGCGACATGGAGTAACAACAAAATTAGGTACAAATCGAAGACTTCTCAGCTCCTCCAGGTAGATTAGATTTGGAGACAGGGTCTTGCTCTGTGGCCCAGGCTGGGATGCAGTGATATGATCATAGTTCTCTGCAGCCTTGAACTCCAGGGCTCAAGTGATCCTCCAGCCTCAGCCTTCCAAGTAGCTGGGACTGCAGGCATGCACCCCTATGCCCGGCTAATTCTTTTTCTAAATTTTTAGTAGAGATGGGGTCTGGCTATGTTGCCCAGGCTGGCCTTGAACTCCGGAGCTCAAGTGATCCTCCCACTTCGGCCTCCCAGAGTGCTGGGATTACAGTCATGAGCCACTGAGCTCAGCCCAGGTAGATTTTTGTTTGAGACTTCCTCCTGCAAAAGGAGTGATTTTTAAATTTCTCCCTTTACCTCTATGTCCAATCCAGAGTGCATGCTTTCTGTAAATATGTTTCAAATCATTCATTTATCTCTGTCTCCACTGCCACTGACTTTAGTCCAAGCCACCACCGTCCCTTGTCCAGACTACTCCAGACAGCCTCTTAACTGGGTTCTTTGCTTCCCATTCTGGCTGCTCAATGGTCCATTTTCCTGGAAAGCTGCTAGAGTGAGCTTTTTAAAATGTAAACCAACTTATGACCCTCTTCTTAAAACACTACAGTGGTTTCCAGTTGTATGTCAGCCAAGTACAAGCTCTTCTCTGTGAGCTAGGAAGCCCTGCATGACCCAGCCATGCCCTCATCTCAACCTGTTCTCCCCATTTTACCGTAAGCGGAGCTCACTGGTCTCCTTAGCTCTTTTTCTGCTTCGAGGGTCTTTGCGTCTCCTGCTCTTGGTAAAAAGTTTCTACAGTACTCTGCAAGGGAGTGAATTCTCTCATCCTTCAGGACTCAGTTTAAATACCTTTTACCAAGAGGTGCTTTCCCTACCACCATGCCCCTCCTCACCAGTTACTCTTTCCCATCACTACTACGAAGGTAGCACCCAGTCAAAATCTGTAATATCATCTTCATAAGTTTGTTTACTTGTGTGTTTTCCATGTACCCCGCCATCTTGAGCTCCAGGACATCCAAGACCCTGCCTGTACACATTGGCACATGGTAGGCAGTCAGTGACAATCTCTTGAATGAGCTAGTGCAGAAATTCATATGACATTTTTGGTTAGAATTACTGCAGTTGCTTTTCTAAAGGATTGTTTATGTATTGAATTTTTGTATATTGAATCATGTACTTTAAATTTCCTAGAAGGGCTTGTGATTTAAAGTCCTGATTTTGTAAAGCATATCACATTTCTCTTTTACACTATTTTACATTTTTATAATGGCTTTCTTTTGGGTGAAGGACATCTTTTTGTAACAATAACATTTTAGTAGTTTTTTTTCTTAATTACAAAATTTAAAGCTTACTTGACTCAAGAGACTTTTAATCATCCTCTGTGTTTGAAACTCCAAAATACGGGGATATATATTGTGTGTGTGTGTGTGTGTGTGTGTGTGTGTGTGTTTTAAAAATACATTTTAAACTAAAGTGTTGTCCTGTGGCCTGAGGTTGCAGGTGATGCTTTCTCGTGTATAGAAGAGCAGATGTGTTTTTGATAAGTGAGGCTCTCTTGCTTCTGTTACCTGTTTACTAAATATAGAAAGAAAATTGCATACTGAATATTCCCTTAATGCTGTGATAAGGTTGCTGATTGAAATATGCCGCATCAGGAAATGAGAAGCAAGCATGGGAGCCTTAAGCTAGTGTGATTCCACCCTCAGATAACTATGCAACCTCCAAAATGTTGTAAATACTGAAGTCTGGAGCATTCTGTTACCAAGGACCTGGCATTCAACGGTACAGGAGAGAGTGACCTGAGGCCATTTTTAAGGTTATTTAAGGAGCAGGCTTTTCAGCGGTGGAAAGATTCTGCGGAAAAATACAGATTGTTGAGGCACGCAGGGGCTTCCTGCCAGTTCCTTTGCCTGCAGATGGAGCCTTATGGCCTTTTAGTAGACAAGGATTTTGATCAGTATTCTTCAGAAATATTTTGTCTTTAAATAATACAATTTTAATGAAAAATCCTCTGGGAAAAACCTCACTAGAAAACATGCTTATAAAGTAATATTAAAAGGTCAAAGTTTATTTCAATGATAGATACTAAAGGCCCTTAAGTTTTTGTTTTATTAGAAGTGGACAGGATATTTTGGCAAAAGTGTTTTTAACCCTGGCTTCATAATGGAGGGTATCTAGTTCCGAATCTTGACCGTGCTGAGAGAGTTGTTTCTAGAGTAACTTCTTAATTCACTAGATGTCTGAAACTGGAGAACATTTGTCTGCAAGAATCTTAAAGCTTTTACATTGATTACACACCTGGTTTAACTTTTTGTTTTCTCTTTATTTCTTCATCAGCACCACTCACAGTTTCCTTTTTGGAGCACTGGCTGAATTGCTGGACAATGCAAGGTAAGGTTTACCTGTGAACAACAGTTATTGAGGGAATTTCATGACATAACTCTGGTCTAGTTACCTGGGAAGATAAAAAGATCTTGTCATATTTTCCCATCTGGAATGTTTTGTGACTTGATTTCCTATAAAATCAAGGTATTCTAGGAAAAAGTATAGTTGAGAGAAATAATTATTCACCTTTATTTAATTTTAATTTATGATCAAACTTGAAGTCTGTTTTTATGTTAATAACCATTTAATAGTACATATTCGTTTAGATATTTTTTGAATTATATGTCAGTGTATACTTGTCTTGGATTTGGGCATTTATTGAAGTCTGCGTTGAAGCAAATTGTATAGTTAAGAAAATAGCTAACTTGTTGATCTCTTAATGTGTATCAGACATACATAAACACTTTATATATGAGCATTATGTCATGCATCCTTACATCTACACTCTGAGATGGGAATTAATATCCTAGTTCTACATATGTGGAAATTGATGCATAGAGAGATTAGATGATTTATTCAGAGTCACATAATTCATATTTGGCAGAGCTGGCATTCAAATTAGAGCAGTCTGGCTGCAGAATCTCACTGCCACATTTTACTGTCTCCAATAAAGGTATTAATGATTAAGGAATCCCTTAGACAATTTAAGTTCTACTCAGTAGTGTATTTGTGGGAGCTTGTGAGGGCCTTCTTCTTTTTTTTTTTTTTTAGTTAAATTGAATAAAGCATTTGACGTGTTTTATATTGGTATTACCTATAACAGAAGAATTTTTCCTACCTTTTCCTCAGAAAGCAAAGTCCATCCAGGAAGTAATATGCAGTTGTTAGATCAAGGATCTCAGTAGGAGCCTAAATTCCCTGCCACTGGTTGATAACAGTATTTTAGCTTTTTTTGCATTTGTTCCCCATTTTTTGCCTTAGATGGGAGATAACCCTTCTGAGAGTGTGACCACAAAGTGTAGTCAATTAACCAGCCATCCAGAAATTCCTGCCCGGCACTAAGTAGAAAGTCGTTATCTCCTCCTTTTAGGAAACTCTCTCTGTTGAGCTAATGGAATCATAAAAAGGGAGGGAAGTAGAGAAAAAGAATAAAGTCTGTTGTTCAGAGCCATGAACTCAGCTTGGAAGGAGCTAATAAGGATGAAGCCAAGACAGATAAACACTTCTGATTAGTTTCCCTAAAGGAGCTTAGGGTTGCTACTGTTGCTGCTGCTCAAAGCTTGGAAGCAAGGCTCCTCCTATGTCATTGGTCCTGCCTCCTACTGAATGGGCCCACTTTCAGCAACTTGACATCTGCAAGTCTGAAAGAACACATTTGTCTATTTTTCCAACTGTCTTTTCTCCTTTGAAGTTGTTTCTTTCATTCATTCAACGAAAGAGGACAAGTAAAATCAGAATGTAGAAGAAGTAGAACAATAGAAACAGTTTATGTAGTAGAGGTTGATTGGGAAAGAAAGATTGACTTCAGACTCAGGGGACTGAGAGAAATGTGATCGATAAACCAATTCTTAGAGCAGCATTTGTAAGCTGGCAGCCCCTTGACCAGGTCCAGCCTGTCTTATGTGTGTTTGGCTCATAGTGAAAGTTTGCACAGTGTTTATAAAGAAAAGGAAGGGAGAAAAAAGGAATTGTTTATAAGGTTTAAGATATTGGAGATACCAAATAAAAAATTTGGGCCCCCTCTGCCTTCCTTGAAAGATTAGGAGAAGTAGCCACCTCAAGGCCACATTCCTCCACGGGATCAGGGGCTGGAGGTGAGTAGCAGGTGCTCTCTTGGGACCAGCCTGTGCCTTCAGCTTTGCCTCATTTCCAGTTTTCCCCCGTGGACAGCCTCAACCCTTCAGTCCCTCTTTCTTCATGGACATTTGAGTTTTCCACCACTGCTTAGATGCTAGTATTTGACATCAAAAGAAGCTATTTAACAGACTTAAGATACTCAGTTGGTCTTATGAAGGAGAGCTTTATGAAGTCCCCATGTTATTCTAATAAATTCTTTTATATCATTGTATTCAATATTTTAATGATTTCCTGTAGTTTTAAAAATTAGAACTGAAAGACATTAAAAAAATATTGTAGAGAGAGGAGAAGAATATGTGATGATATAGGAAGGATTTGTTGGGGCCCTCTTCCTAATACAGTAGCTCTTCGGAGAGGAAGTATCCTGGGCTAAAGAACAAAGATTATTATAAAATGTCTTAATATATGATAAAGGCGAATTATTTTATGCCTTAATCCATGGAAGTACTGCAGGAAAAAACTGTCTCTTTAAAGACTTTCATTTCAGTACAGTGGCATTTTTTAAGCATTTATTGTATACATGGTACATTGTGTAATGCATGATTGTATAATGGAGATATTGATACCTATGTGTTACGGAACTGTAGTAAGGACTGGAAGAGAATTTTCAAAAATACATCATTCAGTGCTTGCTTGATACATCAGAGGTGCTCCAGAAATGGCAATGGTAACTCCAGATTGTCTATATAGGGAGGGCTGAAAAGCAGCAATTGGCTAGAGGAAGGAGCTATATGGGACTAACTTCTAGGCCTGTGGAGCAAGTACAGTGTACCTACTCAGATTTGTTTGGGGTAGTTTTGGGTTTAGAACTGATGGAACTTTTGGGAGACGCTCAGGTTTCCCCACCAGAGTTACGTAGTTGCTGTTGTTGCACTGAGCTTCCTTTTAGACTCTTCCCCACCTTAACTTACCTTCTTCCTCACCTTAACTTACCTTCCTCCTCATCAGCTAAGTCTTCCTTGCCTATGCCTTCCTCCTTTCTCTCACACCCTTGATACTGAAGCCAGAATCTTCTGGCCCTTTCTCCTTTTCTATTAAAAATTTTACTTTAAAAATAATTGTAAAAAAAAATTGTAAAAAATACAAAAATAATATCTGTGAGTTTTAGAAAATAGAGAATTTTTTTAAAAACAATGTTCATCAGTACTCTTATCACCTAGAAGAGGAGTCATCATCCTTTTCTGTAAAAGACCAGATAGTAAATATTTTCACCTCTGTGGGATATGGGGTCTCCTTTGAAACTACTCAACTCTGCCACTGTAGTGCTGAGGCAACCTTAGATACTATGTAATGAATGGGCATGATTGTGTTCCAGTAACACTTTATTTACAAACAGTTGATGGGCCATTTTGGTCCGTGGCTACAGTTTTCCAACCTCTAACATAGAGAAAACTCCTATTAACATTTTGATTTCTTTCCTTCCGTGTATGTTCTTTAAAATGTCTTCTTATAGTAAACTATTACCTAGTAATTTGATTTTTCTTTTTTTTTGAACTAAAATATGAAAAACATTCCATGACTTCTGGATTATTTGCCAGCCAGCTTTTTTTGTTGTTTTTTTTTAAAAAATTATATCCATTTTATTAGTTTTTTGTGTAATTCCCACTAAATTCCATCTCTTCTTTCACATTTCTGAGTTGCAGTCTTTTTCATATTCTCAAATTATGACTAATCATAGGTCTTATGACATAATAGCACAGTGAAACATTTTAGAAATTGATTTTGAAGCAATTTAAGTGGATTTTTGTATTGTTTGATATCTGACAATAAGTTATACCTTATGTAAGCAATTCATTTCATATTGAAGCAATAATATTTTTATATTGTTTCCAGAGATGCAGGGGCTGAAAGACTTGATGTCTTTTCAGGTGAGCAGATTTGCTTTCTTCTTTTATTTTCTTCTAATGGAAAGCCTGTAGTTATTTTGCTTGTATTTTATTTCATGAAATAAAACCACATTCTATAGAATTTTAATGTAATCTAAGTGCTTTGTGGGTACAGTGACTCTGTGGGGAGCCAGGGTGAGGAAGGTATACTCTGAGAGTCAAATTGTGTGCTAAAGAACCCATTTACAAAATTAGGTCTTCCAGAGTTTTGTGAATGTATCAGAGTGATTTGGAGCACTCAGTTTGCCTGCCATGAGAAACAGTTTTATTTTTAAAAGTATATTAAATTAATGGTTATTCATAATTAAGCATACATCATTCCCAACTTAGTAGTTTTAAAGTGTTTATGTGAATGTGCGGTATGAGAGCTAGAAAATCCAAACCAAATCTGTTTTCTTTGCTGACTTTATTCGTAGTCATCAAGTATTTATTGCACTCATTAGTTATCTCATTAGACTATGATGCTAATGAAGTTAGGTTCTGTGATCCAGCTCTGTAGAGTAATGCCCAGGTAGTCACGCGGCATCCCTACCACATTTCTGTCAGCTGTTCTGCAATATTGGTTACTGGTCACAGGTGAGAGGATATGCTCCATGATCTAAATCCATATCTCTGTTTAAAAAGCACCTCAGTTAACTGAGTGTTCTGAGCCAGAGGAGTGCTTATGCTTCATGAGGGAGATAGACGTGGACCTCTTGAGATAACTGAGGAAACAATAAATGACACTCTTCATCTCCTTCTCCTCTCCAGGTCCTGAAAAACTTGAGAAATAAAAAAAGAGTCAGCCTTTATTGCTGATAAATGTTAGGCTGGAGTATGTAGCTTAGTGTGAGAGAGCAAATGGACTTGCAGGTCAGACCCCGGGATCACGTGGACTCACCCACCCAGTGGAGTTGGGCTTCCTCTGAAACTCATCTGCCCTGGGACAAGGGATCAGGACTCACACTCTCTGCAGGCAGCTCTCTCCTAGGAGGAAAATGCAGGGTCAGAACCGAGCCTCCCCAGTTTATTCTTCCCTAAGTGACCAGTAGGTGAGTGAGCTCACCTCCACAGGGGAAAAGTGAGTGAAGGCATAGAATAGGGCCTTTCTAGTGAGAAAAAGTCATCTTCCCTTCCATATCCAATAGAGTAAAATAGGATGAACACTCTTGCATAGGAGAGACTCAGAGTATGGTGGGAACACAGAGAAAGAAGAAATTATGCCTCATATTAAGGGGCTAGAGCTTGAAATGTGGATGTGATTTTTGTCAGATACTCCAGGAAGAAAAGAATATTCCTGTCTAGGTAATAATTATGAGAAAACAAATGGAAATAGGCTAGTTCACAGATTCATTAATTTATTCAGTAATAATTTGTTGTCTATTATTCTAGGTGCTGGGGATAGTGCACTGAGCAAAATGTTGAGGTCTATGTCCCCCCGGAACATGTATCCTAATGGGGAGAGACAGACAATACAGAAATGAACAAATACGTAAATACAAGGCAATGATAAGTGCTAAAAGGGAAAAAAATAAAGCAGGATAAGAGAACAGAGAGCCATGGAAGGGGTATACAGCTTTTCATGGGTGGTCTAAGAAGGTTTCTTTAAATAGCTAACACACCAGCAAAGACCTGAATGATGTAAGGGAGGGAGCCACACAGATACCTGGTGAAAAAGCACTCAGGGAACAATGCCGAGGCTCGGTTGACTCGCACTAAGCGTCAGAACCAAATGAATGAGCATCTTCAATACCATACTAAGGTTTTTTCTGCAGTCAGTGGACCACTGAAGAACTTTGAGCAGTGTCAGTTTTCTAAGTAGACGTGCTCTTTTTTTTTTTTTTTTTTTTTGAGACAGAGTCTCCCTCTGTCGTCCAGGCTGGAGTGCAGTGGCGTGAGCTCGGCTCACTGCAAGCTCTGCCTCCCGGGTTCACGCCATTCTCCTGCCTCAGCCTACTGAGTAGCTGGGACTACAGGTGCCTGCCACCATGCCCGGCTAATTTTATTTTGTATTTTTAGTGGAGACGGGGTTTCACCATGTTAGCTAGGATGGTCTTGATCTCCTGACCTCATGATCCACCCGCCTCGGCCTCCCAAAGTGCTGAGGTTACAGGCATGAGCCACCGCGCCTGGCCAAGCTCTTTTCTTTTTTAAAGAAAGATACTCATTCCAGAAATACCTTACAAGAGAGTCTGGAGAAGTATGAAAGCAAGGATAGCAGGGAGGTATGGCTATGTGAATTACCTAGGCAAGATTTCATGAGAATTATAATAGGGCAATAGTACTAGAAATGGAGGAGGAGGGACAGATGTAAGCTGCATTTCATTCAGAGCACATGCACAATTGATGGAGGGTTGAGAAGACTTATCCATAGTCACAAAATACAACAAATGCAATCAGAATCCATGCATTATATTCTTTGGGGTTTGTGACTGGAGACCAGCAGAGAATGAGAGTGTTTATTTCACTCTACTTTCTCTAAGTACTCAGTTTATCATCATAAACAAACAAAATAAGATCTTGACCAAGTTGAGATTAAAGTGGCACTTCTTTTTTTTTTTTGAGATGGAGTCTCACTCTGTTGCCCAGGCTGGAGTGCAGTGGCACCATCTCGGCTCATTGCAACCTCCGCTTCCCAGGTTCAAGCAATTCTCCTTCCTCTGCCTTTCCAGTAGCTGGGATTACAGGCACACACCTGGCTAATTTTTGTATTTTTAGTAGAGACGGGATTTCATCATGTTGGCCAGGCTGGTCTCAAACTCCTGACCTCAAGTGATTCCCTCTGCCTCAGCCTCCCAAAGTGCTGGGATTATAGGCATGAGCCACCGGGCATGGCTGGCACTTACTTCTTTTTTGTGTTTATGTATATTTGGTGAAAACTGAACTTATAGTTCATTTTGGCTTAAAATTACCTATTCATGTTTTTATTGATTTACCTGTTCATTTTTTATTGAGACAAGTCATCATATGGCTATCAACCTAGCAAACTGATTTTCTTAAAAAAAATGGATAAAAAAAAGCAGGGACAATGCTTATGTATCAATACATAGGATTATTCTGGGGATACAAAGTTAATCTAAGATTGGACTAGTTTTCAGATTATATACTGTGGCCTTGAATTATTGTCAATCTTAAACTTCTGTCAACTAATTAATTTGAAGGCTACAAAATTCAAATGAAATATGTTTCCCGTGGTGTTTTATATGTTTGTGTGTATTAGTTCCAGTAAACATGGATATGCATTTGGTACTTTTTTTGAGTGCTTACTAAATGCCAGGCACTAGGCTAGGTGCTGCGTTTACACTCTTTAAGGAACTGGCATTTTAGTGTGGAGCCCATGAAAAATGTAGTGTGTAGCTGTACTTTGGTGGGTAGAGGGCCCATAACTTTCCTCATATCTCTGAGGTAACTGTGTTCCAAAAAAGTGTAGGAACCATTGGCCCAAAAGACAAATAGATATACGAACGGGTATTTTAATATACTACAAAGGTAGGAAAACAGATAAAGGGGTCATTAATTATGGGCACTAATGACATGGAAGGATTAGGAAAGGCTTCCTAAAAGAAGTCTGATATGAACTAATTGAAAGAGAAAATAGGCATTTGCCTGGAGAGTGAAGCATGGAAAGGGTGGAAGGGCATTATTTGCAGCAACTGGAATATGGAGAGAATGTAGAAAAAATGTTTGAGATGTTTAAGATTTGTTCAAGGGGAGTATTTATGCAGGAGTGGAAGGTGGCAGTATGGGCAGGTGAGGGGAAGACAAGAAATGAGCTTGGAGAGTTATCCCGATGGCCCTGTCATGGAGGGCAAACAAGATTTGTTAGGTGGTTGGATTTTATCCTGAGAGCAGTGGGAAGCCATGGAGAGGTTTTAAGCAGGAGAGCAGTGAAATGCACGACTGACGAAGACTGGCTGCACCCTGTGACTGTAGGCAGAGCAAGAAGGTAGGGCGCTGTTGTGATCCAGAAAAGAGATGGTGGTTTCCTGAAACCAGACAGTACACTGGGGATAGAGAAAGTGGTCAAATGGGAGTCATTAAGGCAGTGAAATCGAGAGGACCAGATAGTTGCCCGTGTGAGGGGTGAGGAGATGAAGAACATAATGATGATCCTGAGGTTTTGACTTGGACAGCTGAAGCTTAGGGGCAGGGTGATGCCATTTATTGAACAGGAAACAAGGAGGAGGAGAAAGTCTAACGTTTGTGTTTGTTTTGTTTTGGACATGCGTAATTCACAGGTGATAAAATATACCTGAAATTCATAGTTTTAAGGAATTGAAATAAACAAGGCCAGGTTTCAGAGTGGATAATGGGGGAGTATTAAATTTGGAGGCTATACTTGTTTGTCTCCAATTCCTAATACGGATTTACAAAAAAGGGACGTACTGTAGTATATGTCTGCTGGGAATCTTTGGTCTTTCTCAGCCATTTACTGAAGGAATACCCTTCTTTCTGCAAGCTCCTTCCAGGAGAAATATTTACAAAGAAGTGCAAATCAGCTGTGGCTATTATGCAGAGCTGCTCGAGGCTGAACCTGGTTTTGCATCAGGTGATTCCCAATCCTGGATGAACGTTAGAATAACTGAGGGAGATTTTACGAGAAAATACCAATTTCTGAACCCTATCCAAGACCAGTTACATTAGAATATCTCTAGTTGATTTCAATGTGCAACCAAGATTGAGAGCTACTGCCTTATGCAGAGAACTCAACAGAGTTGGATTCCCCTCATTGAACAGTGAGGAAATATCAGCCTTAGAGGGAGGACTAAACAGAACAAGTACCTTAAAGGGGGAGAGGAGGAATATCCTGACACAGAAGTTGAGGTAAGCAGGCCAGAGGACTAGGTAGAGAGAAGGCACTGGGAAAATGAAATGGTAGGCCAGATCCTAAAAATTTACAGACAAATAAGTAAATTAGAGAGAAGGGGGGGATTAGAAGTGGGCACATCACCATGAAATTATAAACCCAGAAAGATTAAGTATGTTTTATAAGTATGTATTCATGGGCTATCTTGAAACTTATTTACTTTTTAAAATCTTAATTCTAGGTGACTTTTTTTTTTTTTTTTGAGACAGGGTCTCTCTCTGTTTCCCAGGCTGGAGTGCAGTGGCGTGATCATAGCTCACTGCAAACTTGAAGTCCTAGGCTCAAGTGATCCTCCTGTTCCAGCCTCCCAAGTAGCCAAGACTAGAGGCATGTGCCACCATGCCTGGCTATTTTTTTTGAGATGGAGTTTCGCTCTGTCACCCAGGCTGGAGTGCAGTGGTGTGATCTTGGCTCACTGCAACCTATGCCTCCCAGGTTCAAGTGATTCTCCTGCCTCAGCCTCCAGAGTAGCTGGAACTACAGGCACGCGCCACCACACCCAGCTAATTTTTGTATTTTTAGTAGAGACAGGGTTTCACCATGTTGGCCAGGATGGTTTCAATCTCTTGACCTCGTGATCCACCCACCTTGGCCTCCCGAAGTGCTGGGATTACAGGCATGAGCCACCGTGCCCAGCCTATTTTTTTATTTTTAATTTTTAGTGGCTATAAGGTCTCACTATGTTGGCCAGGCTGGTCTTGAACTCCTGGGCTCAAGCCATCCTCCCTCCTTGGCCTCTCAAAGTGCTGGGATTACGGGTGTGAGCTACCACATCCAGTCTCTAAGTGACTTTTGAACAGAGAAGTTGACTTAATAAATGTTCTGGAAATGAATCTATGGGGACAGAAAGCATATCAGTGATTGCTTGAGGGTAAGGTGAGGGTGATGGGACATGGAAGGGTCCTAAGGGAGGGTTTACAAAGGGTCAGGAGGAAACATTTGAGGTGTGGATATGTTCACTGCTGTGATTGTGATTATGATTTCATACGTGTGTGTGTGTGTGTTAAAATTTGTCAAATTGTGCACTTCAAACGTGCAGTTTATTGTGCATAAATTATTCCTGAATAACACGCATTTAAGAAAGAGAAATGTGCTAGAACTCATATGTCCAACTACTGAAATTATTTTCAGGGCCAGTTTACAAACTGGGCACTAAAATTAGTCTCATTAGTTTTAGTTACAGCTTTAACTTTATTTATTTATTTATTTATTTTAGAGACAAAGTCTTACTACCTTGGGCAGGCTGGTCTTGAACCCCTGGCCTCAAGTGATCCTCTTTCCTTAGCCTCCCAAAGTTCTGCGATTACAGGCATGAGTCACCACACCCAGCCTACCTCCAACATTTTTGTAAACCAAAGATTATATTATGTAATTTAGTGATATCTTTAAATCATCCTAATTGATTTCTTATCTGAACTTAGCCATTTTCAAAAATTAAATGTGTCTTCAAGAGGTAAATATTTGCTCCCATGAAGACACACTCACAAATGGCTCTTATGGGAATTAACTACTTAGAAGGGAGCCTGATGGATTTAATAAGAATGGCCTAGATTTATTTTATAGTTGTGCTTTGGTGGAAGGGCACAAAGGTTGGTCAGTTTGAGCAAAGGATCCTGGGGTCACTTCACCATTTACCTTTTTCCCTCCCCACAGAGAGGAAATGCCTGACATTTAAAGGATAGTCCAGTTGCAGAGCAGAACATGTCCTGCTGTATACATAATTTTTTCACATGTAGATGTTTTGTGTTAATTTAAAGCCTTTATGTTGCATGATTATTTTTCCCCTGCAGTTTCTTGTGAAGCTGTAGCCAAGACTCCACTCTAGGCTCCATCTTTGTGCCATAACTCTGTCACTCTGTGGCTGCATTGGAGGAAGACGAATAATTATTCTAGCAGCATAACTTTCTGACTAACAAATTAAGCCCGATATTTATTAGTAATAACTGCTTTCTCTTACAGTGGATAATGAAAAACTGCAGGGGGGATTCACGTTGTGTTTCCTGGATGATGGATGTGGCATGAGCCCTGGTAAGTTAATTATCTAGATACCTAACAGGCTGTTAAAGGAAACAGTCTGAAAACCTACAAAATAAGTAAAAATACATTGAGTTATCTATGCAAAAGCAGGTATGGAGCTATTAAGGAAAATAAGCCCCAGACTTTTTGTTGAACTTTTTAGGTTTAAGTATCCCAGCTGGCAGAGTAAATTTATTGTAACCATCTAAACCAAGACAAAAAGTAAATGTATATTAATATTGTCAGAAAAATGAAAGGCAAATGTTACTGATTATAAGAAATAAGCATCTGGGAATGAATGGAAAACAAATAGTCACTGAATGGACTCTGAGATTGTTTTTAGCTCATCCTTTAGGTATTGCTTGTGAGAGCCCCAGGCAGTTTCCTGTGCCTTTAGGCTATTTTTAATTTTGCTTAACCGTGAGGTAGAGATTTCCTCTCCTTGTTTTTAGCCTTGTTTATTCCTCTGCATTTTGAAAGATTTACTTGCTTCAAATGAATGTTCCCATCATAAAGAATACATCTACAATATATTTCATGACTTATCTTTGTGTATTCAAGGTTAGCACAAAGCCAGCACATTATGGGTATACAGTGTCTGTGTGCTGTGAAATTGAAATGTGATTCCATCTGAGGGCATTGGGTTGTTTTAGATATTGTATTCCTGAATTCTGTAAACACGGTGTGTTCCACAAGCCAGTGTTTTTGACTGCTCGATTTAAAAAATGGTGAGAGAGTTCAAGTAATATGGTCAGTTCCACAACTGAGGAAAGGATGCATCAGTATGCTCAAATATTGATTTGCTGATAGAAGCTGAGAATATGAGGTACGGCAAATATCTTATTTCGGCTCTGAAGTTTCCCCTTGGTCTGAATAGTTGAAGAGTATTAGCAAGTTTAGAAAGACTATTTCACCCAGTTTTGTTCTGACTTCAGATAATTTTAATTTTTCCAGGTCATTTTGATTAAAAGTATTCTTGGTCTTTTATTGTTAAAATGAGAAAGAAGAGTTTGTAACAACAACAGAAAAAACGCATGCTGAAAAAAGTAATTTTTCACTTCTAGCCTGAATATTAAGTTCATTTTTTTTTGAATTCCTAAAATAAATGACAGAATATATGTGATATATTCTAAGGGAATTCCTTATGAAAAGAAGCAACTCTTTTTATATGGGTCATGAACAAAATGTTTGAAACACAGACAAGTGACGGATATTCAGACCTTCAGAAGGAACTCACACTTCAGTTACATAGTAGCATCAAGTAGTAATAAAGTAGAAGGAAGATGACTAAAAGTAGAATCTATCCCTTGTTCAAACGGAGCTAGATCAATCTTGACCCATAGAAAATGACTACAGTGCTTTCCGAGTTTTTAAAAAATTCTCTAGTCTTGCCCCTTAACAGTCCATTCCCCACACAGCATCCTGAGTAATTTTCTTTCTTTTAATGTACATTTTGTCATATCATTTTCCTGTTGAAAACCCTCAGTGGTTTTGCATTACTTAATACAATTTGTTCTCTCAGCATCTCTTCCAAGGCCTTACATTATTTGGCCCTATTCACCTCTTTGGCCTTTTCTTGTTCTTCCCACTTCCTCGCTTAGAACATTCCACCCACACATGGCTGACCCCTCATCATTTGAATCCATCTCCTGTTAACCATCTGCCAGTGGCCTTCCCTGATCATTCTGTCTGCAGGCCACATTCCTGTTAATTCTCTATCACATTACCCTGGTTTTGTTTTCTTCACTTAATACTCTCAGTCAGAAATGATCTTGTTTATTAGTTTACTTTCAGTCTGTTTCTCCTACCACGACACAATGTTGTCCAAGGCAGGAGCCATGCCCGGCCTGTTCAGTGGTTTATTCCCATGCTCAGAACCTGGCAACCATGTACGTGAGTTCATGTAGTGTGTAATGGAACATATGGGATTTGGTTCAGAGCTATACCATGTCTGTACCAAGACTTACAACTTTGGGTTATAATCCTAGCTGTACCTTCTATCAGCTCTGTGACCTTGGGCAGGTTTTTTAAACTCCTTAGACTTACATTTGCTCATCTGTGACATGCAGGTCATAATAATAATACCTTTCTTGTTTTGTTATAAATATTAAATAAGCTGTGCATGTAAGTTTACAACATAGTACCTAGCATGTACTAAACAATCAATAAGTGTTAGCTAATATTGTCATTATGGATATCCTTACCTAATGCCTAACCCCTCATAGGAACACATCATAGGAGGTCCAGTTAGTTTCAGAGAAGCAGAATGGTTGGTGGCTTTTACACACCTCATACCATGTGCCACTGAACTATAGCATGTCTGTACCCAGACTGACACAGGGTCCTCGGGACAATTCTTCAGCATGTATTCAGGTAGGCCAATAAGAAGAACATTCTTGGCCCTGGAGGTTGGTATTAATATATTCTGAAGTCCAGAGGATTGCTGTCTAGAACTCCAGAATAGCTGGAGAGGTCAGGAGAATGACTTGGAACGTCTGAAATGATTAGCCTTCTTTCCCAGGTAATATCAGAGCAGAGGCCATCCTGCCCCTCTTAGTCTCACATGGGCCTGGTTAAGGGCTAAATTTGTGGGGAAATTACTAGTGGTACAAATAATTATAACACTTATAATTTGGTAACACCCACCAAATGCCAAGTTTTGTGTTCAGTATTTCACAAATGCATCATCTCATTTCATTTATTTCATTTATCTTCATCAGCAACACTGTGATGTAAGTATTACGTAGTTCCCTCTTACAGCACATGGAAATTAAGGCTCAGACTTTTAAACTCTACCTAAGGCCGCATAGTTAGGTCTGTCTCATCTCTTTCAGTATACAGTTGTTTCTTAGTATCTGTAGGGTACTGATTGCAGGACCTTTCTAGGATAGGATACCAAAAGCTGTGCAAACAAGATGGCACGGTATTTCCATATAACTTATAAATATCCTCCTGTATACTTTAAATCTTCTCCAGATTCCTTATAATACCCAACGCAGTGTAAATGCTATTAAATAGTTGTTATACTTTATTGTTTAGAGAGTAACGACGAAAAAAAGTCTGTACATGGTCAGTCCAGATGCAATTTATTTTTTTCTGAATATTTTCAGTCCAAGATTAGTTGAGTCTAGGAATGTGGAGCTTGCCGTACCTTGGGCTGACTGTAATACCACTAAGACCCTTGTCAGAGACTATGGATTCTGATGAAAATCCTTGTCTCTGGGCTGACCCAAGAGTTATGGGTTTGCCCTGATGTTCTGAGGAATATGAGATCCTGACAACTGGGCCTCAGGCCAGTGTCAAAGAGTCTTCCTAACCACCTTAAAAGTCACTGTCAATTACAGAGGAAGCTTCAGACATCATTTACTTTGGACGATCCAAAAAACGGCTGTCAACCATGAAGTTCATAGGGCAATATGGCAATGGTCTTAAAAGGTGAGAATTTTTCTTCTCTTAAGACATGTATTATTGATACTGGGAACACTGTTTATAAAGCAATTTACACAGAATGATGCAGGCATGTAAAGCTTTAAAAAATATAAACTTGAGGCAAGGGTGACCTACTTTGTGTTGGAATCTCCATGTACAAAACTGACTTTTTTTTTTTTTTTTTTGAGACAGTTTCTCACTCTGTCACCCCGGCTGGAGTGCAGTGGTGCGATCTCGGCTCACTGCAGCCTCCGCCTCCCGGGTTCAAGCGATTCTCCTGCCTCAGCCTCCTGAGCAGCTGGGATTACGGGCGTGAGCCACCATGCTCAGCTAATTTTTGTATTTTTGTAGAGACAGGGTTTCACCATGTTGGCCAGGCTAGTCTCGAAATCCTGACCTCAAGTAATCAGCCTGCCTCGGCCTCCCAAAGCGCTGGACTTACAGGCATGAACCACCATGCCCAGCCCATAACTGACTTTTATCTTTACAACATTTTAAGTTAATTCTCCCAAATAATAAGGTGAATCCTCTTTCAAAGATTCCTGAAGCGGTACTCCTGGACTTTAGCGCTATGTTCTGTTGTTTCCCAAAGCATATTTTAACCTAGGTGCTGTGTCTGGAGCTCTTTTTTTTAGTATGCTGCATTGAAAGGTCAGGACATGAGGCTCACTTGTACGGCTCCTGCCTGAGACAGATGATTATTCTTTTGAGCCCTGAATGGACCTTTTCCCCTGCAGCCAAACCTCAAGCAAGAGTGTGGAGCTGGCTTAGTTCAAATTCTTCTGCTTTACTTTGAAAAAAAAAAAAAAAAAAATTCTACCCTCTTGATGATGGGTCAGCAGAACAGTGTTGGAAAGAATATCCTGTTACAGTACACAGTGATAACAGCCTGCCTGTTTCTTCCTTTTTAGTATTTGAGATGTAAAACATGATGTTCTTCATTTTTAATATAGTGGGTCCATGAGAATTGGAAAAGACTTTATTCTTTTTACGAAGAAGGAAGAAACGATGACCTGTGTGTTTTTTTCTCAGACATTCTGTGAAAAAGAAAGTCTTAGTGAGGTAAGAGTTGAAGTTTTCCTTCTGTTCCCATAGCAATGATGTTGCTTTCATTTACTCTCTCAGGAGGTGAAGTCTTGTCATGGGTTATTTCTGATATGATTTAGAAACTTAGGAATGTGTTTGGGAAATGGAGAGAAGGTATCAAGACATTCTGGAGACATCAAAGACCTGTCCTCTTGACCCTTTCCTGAGAACTTCATTTTTATTATCTATGTGCTCAAATCTCCCAAAGTAAGAGGCTCCCTTAGACATGATAAGCTTTTTAGAAGAAACCTGCAAAATCTTTCCACCATATATGCCATAAATGGATTATCATTTTAAAAATAAATAAAATATTGGAGTCAAAGACTTGGAATACAAAATGTAAAGAAATTGGATGCAAAATAGACTTAAAACTGTAACTCTGGTGACCATAATTTCAACTTCATTTGCTGATCCAGAGGCATTTTATTAATTACCAGTGCCTGAGTTTTATTATTATGGCTATCTGTTATAATTCAGTATAACAAATACATGTTGAGGAACTACTCTCTGCCTAGTACTGGATACACTCTATGAAGGTAGAAAAGAAGCAGAAGGTCATATGGCCATCTAAGAGTCTTCAGCTTTATCACAAAATAAGGTAGACACATATGAATTGGATAAAAAAGTGAGGGTATTTAAAAAGAATGCTCCTCAATGAGTCTGTGTGGCTGCTGTTACCAGGTTATCAAAAGCAATGATATGGATGGAGAGATTAGAGGGCCTTGAGTGCCCAATGAGGGTTTTATGGAGAGAGTACAGCTTGCAGCTGGAAAAGCTGGTACTGGAGAGTAATGGCCTCAGCAAGTCTCAGACCTGGAGATGCATAAGGAGTTTGGATGGACGGTGTGGGACGGTGAGACTGCCAGTGGGTGGGGTTGGGTGACAGGAGCAGTCTGCAGGTAAAAAGGAGTAAGCCGTGTGGGAGCCTGACCTGAGGAAAAGTGATGCTGTAAGCATTTATGTTGCATGTTGTGTGTGTAAAGGGCATGGAAAATTGGGCTAACCCTTAATTATAGCTTTCTTAAAATGGGCCGTTCCCTTTAAAAAAAAAACTAAAAACAGCAACCACTTCCCATTTCTACTTCCACAGAGACAACCTCTTACAACAATATTAACAAGTTCTAGCTGGGCATGGTGGAGTGCATCTGTAGTCCCAGCTACTCGGGAGGCTGAAGAGGGAGGATCACTTGAGCCCAGTAGTTTGAGGCCAGCCTGAGCAACATAGTGAGACCCTGTCTCAAAAAAATAAAAATAAAAATAAAAATAAATGGCCTGTTCTTTTGATATTTACCTGCGTATCTCTAAATATCATGCTTGTGTTGCTACTTACTTGATTTTATCTAGACATTATCTATTAACCTCCCACTACAAAAGAGGATTTACCTACCTTTTTTCTCTGCTTCTATCATATAATCATAGTCTTCTCATCCCCCACCCTCAACATAGCTTTATTGTGATTTTAGTTATGACAATATTCAGTATTTACTTTATAAGACTTTATAAACACTGTTCAAATTATACCAAGTCATCAACTATTATTTTTACTTTTCATGTACAACTTATTTCCCCTAAAATTAATCATTGACTGCTTAGTTTTTTATGTGTATTACTGTCACTGAATATTTGCTTGGTTTTCTGTGTTCGTGTCACTGTGTTAACCCCAGTCTCAAAGTGCTGTCCTCTCAGTCCCATCTTCCTGATAAAGTCTGCTCAGGGCTTTCTCCTATGCTGCAGCTCACACTCCTGCTTCCATGGCGGTGTTCATCTGCCATCCTGGGATCTGCCCTTGCCCTCATCTTGGTGATTCCCTTCCCCTCTCTTCTGTGTCATCTCTGAGATCCTAGATCTCACGTCTTCTTCCAAAACTTGCTCTCTCTCCTTGGTACAGCATGCTCTCCAGTGACTTCTTGAGCAAAGGAACATAGGGGGCAAAATATCTGGAGACCTCACATGCCTTAAAAGGTTTTTATTCTACCCTAACACTTAATGGTAGTTGGGCTTGGTATTATTTCTAGGTTGGAATTTATTTTCCTTCAGGATTTCAAAGGTTTTGCTTCATTATCTAGTTTCTAGTGTTGTTATTGAGAAGTCTCAAGCCATTTAATTACTTAATCTTATATGTGACCCATTTGTTTTTTGTTTGTTTGTTTGCCTTTATCTTTGAAGGTCAAAAGAATCTTCTTTGTCTCAGTATTCTGATTTCAATGTTTTGCCTTTGCGTGGTCTATTTACACCCATTATGCTGGTCACTTGTTGAGTCTTTTTGATTTGGAAACTCATATTCTTCAATTCTGGGATAGTTTCTTGTAATAGCTGATGATTTTCTTCTCTATTCATATTCTCTTTTCTATCCTTTTGTAACTCCTGTTTTTTAGCTATTGTATTCTGGAAATGGTTCTCTAATTTTCTTAGCCTTTCTTTCCTGTTTTCTGAGTTTTATATTTTTGTTTTATTTTCTGGGAGATGTTCTAATATTTACTTGTGAACCCTTTTGTTACCAGAAAGGGGTCTGATCCAGACCCCGAGAGAGAGTTCTTGGACCTCGTGCAAGAAGGAATTCAAGGCGAGATCATAGAGTGAAGTGAAAGCAAGTTTATTAAGAAAAAAGTAAAGGAATAAGAGAATGATTACTCCATAGGCAGAGCAGCGGCCTGGGCTGCTCAACTGAGTATACTTATGGTTACTTCTTGATTATATATGCTAAACGAGGGGTTGATTATTCATGAGTTTTCCAGGAATAGGGTGGGCAATTCCAGGAACTGAGGTTTCCTCCCATTTTTAGACTGGTGGGGGTGCCTTTTAGCATGCTGATACATTATAATTAGCATATAATGAGCAGTGAGGATGACCAGAGGTCACCATCTTGGTTTTGGTGGGATTTGGCCAGCTTCTTAGTGAAGCTGGGTCAGCAGGGTCTTTGTGACCTGTATCTTGTGCCCACCTCCTATCCCATCCTGTGACTAAGAATGCCTGACATGAAAATGCAGCCTGGTAGGTCGCAGCCTTATTTGACCCAGCCCCTGTTCAAGATGGAGTCACTCTGATTCAAACACCTCTGACACTTTCACTGAAGTTTTTTCTGTAATCATATTCCTAATTTCCAAGAAGTCTTTCTTATTCTCTGAATGTTTCTTTTTCAAGAATATCTCATTCTCGTTTCATGGATACAGTATTTTCTCTTATAACTCTGAAGATATTAACAATAACTGATTTTTGCCCTGTTTCATCTTTTTATGGTTTCTGTTTTCACTCAGTTACTTTGTTTATAATTGTTTGTTCTCTATTATCATACTAGAGGCTTTTCTTTTTTTTTTTTTTTTTTTTTTTTGAGACAGAGTCTCGCTCTGTGGCCCAGGCTGGAGTGCAGTGGCGCAATCTCGGCTCACTGCAAGCTCCGTCTTCAAGCAATTCTCCTGCCTCAGCCTCTCCGAGTAGCTGGCACTACAGGCGCCCGCCACCGCGCCCGGCTAATTTTTTTGTATTTTTAGCAGAGACGGGGTTTCACCGTGGTCTCGATCTCCTGACCTCGTGATCCGCCCGCCTCGGCCTCCCAAAGTGCTGGGATTACAAGCGTGAGCCACCGCGCCCGGCCACTAGAGGCTTTTCTTAGATGGCTGTTACTCCTGAATACTTTAAAGATAAGTCCAATAAAATGATGAGTGCAAGCTCTGAGAGTGTGAGTGGGACCTGGCTGCTATGACTGTCACAATAATGTGATCTAACTGAACTTTTTTTTTTATTGGGGAATCCTTAATGTAATTGTCTTTGTGTCTTTCCTTCTGGGTTGGTCAGATTTTTCAAGGAAGACTCCTAGTCTTCTGCCTACAGGCCTACCTGTCAGCTTTTGGGAGACAAATGGGAGATGAGATCTGAGGTTCTCAGCATCTGCTAAGTATACTTTCACTCGGTCTATCTAATCTCGGTAAGGTGCCCCTAACAGCAGTGCGTGGTATGTCTTCCAGTCTAGAAATCCATTGTTATACTCTTTCCAGGGAATAAATATCCAGACCCTGGCAGTTGAGGAGGAGCTGTTGCTGATGGGGATCTAGATGCTACTTCTAGTTCTCTTCTGCCCCTACCCCAACTCTAGAGTTAACTCCTGCCATCAGTCCCTGAGAATTTCAGTGTAGGAATTCTGAATTGCAAATCAGGCTGGCTCTTCTTTCTGGCTTGGGCTTTAGATTGCTTTTCTTTCGTGTGCTGTCATCTGCTTTTCAACTTTTAAAATGCTGATTCTGTTGTTTCCTCTGCCATTCTACCCTTCAAGAGGGAGTTGAAGTACACTCCATCTGTTTCCATATTCCACAATGGAGTATTTTAAAATACAATCCTGTCTATACACATTTGTTATGTGTCTCTTATACAACTAGATTATAGGAGGAAAATGAACTTTTAACTTAGTGTTTTGTAATTTGTCTAGATGAAGAGTGGAATGAAATAGGACAAACGAATAATGTTTTTTGTGTATTTCATAATAAATTGATGTGTTTTTTTTTAATAGGTTGTCGTTCCAATGCCCTCGTGGTTAATAAGAACCAGAGAATCTGTCACAGATGATCCCCAGAAATTTGCAGTGGAATTATCCATAATTTATAAATACTCCCCATTTAAAACTGAAGCAGAATTGATGCAGCAGTTTGATGTGATCTATGGAAAATGTGGTAAGATCATCAAAACTCTGAATTCGATGGAAGTATTTGTTTTCAGTGTCTTATCAAAGACACTGTACATATGTTTTCATTTTTTTTGTTCTTATAATCTCATGTGGATTCACACTGGGGACAGTCATTTATTTTATCCATATGAGCTTTGTCTTAAGAGCATCCAAACATAAATTACTGTAAATCCCAGACACTGGGAGAAGGATGTGTACTTGCGTGAGCTTGGTGAAACTGGGTGAGAAGAGGATGCTATAGGCTATGACCACGGGGACTCCACAGTCTCTGCACTAGATAGCAAAGTTAGGAGACACTTATTGCATCATTTGAGATAGGGTGATAACAGGTATGTAAGAGTTAGCAACTTATAAAATAATAAATTAATGTCTCTGTGGCAAAAAGTTAGCAAAAGCATTGCAGACATTCTTCTCCAGATTAACAGATCTTTTCCCCATTCTTTCCACCTCCACCAACTTTCTGTTCAGCATGTCGAATGCACTGTGTCTACTGAAACAGTTGATCCAGGATTTAGACACAGCCATTTAGCCCATGTTCTTAGCTACTATGCTATTCTGCCTTGTGTTTAAGAACTACCAAAAAGTATAATTAGTTGTCTTCTTAATTTCTCTAATGATCCTGTTTGACTTTGTATCATAATCAACTGGAAATAATTTGGACTTTTTTTGTTAACCATGCCTTGGAGCAAGGGTCAGGAAATTATGGTCTTGGGTCAAATGTGGCCCCATACCTGTTCTTGTAAATAAAGATTTATTGGAACGCAACCACACTCATTCATTTATGTATTCTCCATTGCTGCTTTCATGCTTCAGTGGCAGAGCTGCATTGTGAATAGTTGCGACACAGACCGTATGGCCCACAAAGCCTAAAATATTTACTATCTGGCCCTTTACGGAAAAAATTTACCAACACCTGTTATAGTGTATGAAAACAATACTTCTTATTTGTACAATATTTAAAAACCCTTCTTTGTTTTTATGTGTGTTAAATTCAGTACTACCAGTTAGAGCTTTACCTATAACACAAGCTTGGCTCAGGCTCTTACCAAATTTCATAATGCAAATTATGAAAAGAGTGCCAAAATTTAAAAATCCACATTGAAAGACTTGTGATGAATTGAATAGTAATAAGAGGCACCATACTGTAGAAACTCAGCACTCTTTGGCAGGGAGTGAAATTTGCTATAAGACATATCTTGGCTTAGCCAAAGACTTAGCCAAACATACTATTTACTGAAGTACAAAAGAAAATTTTATGGCAGACTCAGTTCCATAGATGAAATGATAGCACAATGACTAGCATCTAGTGTATTTAAAATACTGACAAGTCAAACATCTATTTTTCTACCAGGTACTTTGCTGGTTATTTATAACTTGAAGCTTCTGCTTAATGGAGAACCAGAGTTGGATGTTAAAACTGACAAAGAAGATATACTGATGGCTGGAGCTCTGGAGGAGTATGTGTGTGTTTGACAGAATGTTTTTCAACAATGGTGGTGAGCTAGAGTTAGGAGCCCTGTGTCCTGGCTCCAGGTCTGAGGTCACTGGGCTTTAGCATTGGGGCAATTCATCTTACCCTAGTTACCAATAAAGTTGGGCTAGGCCAGTGGTTTCCAAACTTTAAGCCTCAGAGTACCCTGGGATGTTTCTTGAGAAGTGCAGGATCTGGGGCCTCATCTTGACCTACTGAGTCAGAATGTCCAAATATCAAGCCTAGGAATCAGTCTTTTTCAAATAATTCAGAGGTGCCAGCATGTTTAGGGACCACTGGAATATAAGACTTCTAAAGCTTTCTAATACCTTGACTCCTAATTTATAGATATTAAAACTGAAAAAAACCTGCAGAGTTTATTATTCATTACAGATCATTAAAAATGGACAGACATCAGGATAGTGTGAAGCAAAAAGGAATATGACCAAGTGGCAATTTTATCACTATTTTCTGCATGAAAAAGTGTGGAGAAAGAATGAAATAGGAACAAAAGCTAGGTTTCTCTAAAATAACATTGTTACTTAAAACTTAGCTTGAGCCTGCAGTTTTTTAGTCTCAGAACACTACAGCTAGAATAGATTGTAAAGGTAATTTAATCCAGTGTGATTTATTTTGTATTTCAGTGTTGTACAATAGAAATATAATGAAAGCCACAACGAGGGACATATTTAACCTTAAATTTTCTAGTAGCCATGTTAAGAAAAGTAAAAAGAATAGGTGAAATTAATTTTAATAATGATTTTATTTAATCCGATATATCTAAAATATTGTCTTTTAAATTTCAATATGAAAAATATTGATGATATTTTATATTCCTTTTTTAATACAAAGTCTTTGAATCCAGTGTGTGTGTTTTGCAACATACAGCACATATGAATTTGGACTAATGCCCAATAGCCACAGGTGGCCAGTAGCTACCATATGTTTTTAGACTAAGGTGTTAAGACCCAAGTAGACATGTCAGGTTACAGAGAACTTCTTTTGCTTTTCCCAATGAGGTGAAATTTAGAAATTTCTTTCCACAGTTGGCAAATAACTGTGTGATAACATGCTTTTAGATGATCTTTTCTCCTTATTTCTGATGTGTGTTTTTTCTCATATTCCAACATGTGGAATTCCTAATATACACATAAATGGAGGGATTTTTTTCTTTTGGAAAAAAATATTCAGCCTAATGGCTGTTCCACAAATGCTGGAAACCCCTGTGCCAGCATTAATATGCCAGTGTCAGAAAGGAGTCCCAGAATTTTCAGCATCTCCACTACTATCTTCCCCTTTTCCTGCTGCCTCTGCCCTTTTGGTTGCCAGCTGGTTCCAAAACCGATATTTTATGCTATTTAAAAGCATTTTGAAACAGTTATCTGTCAGAGTGCCTTGGCATTTCTACACTGGCATTAGAAAACAATACATTATTAGAGGGATAATTTGACAGCTACATCTTTGGAAAGATGTTCTTGCTGTTTCCAGGTTGTGTAATGAAGCCAGAGCTGCTCTAGCCATTTAGACAGTTAATTACACAATAAAGAAAATGAATCAGACCTAAAACATGTACACTTTCACTTTGGCACATAGATCACACTGGATTTTCTAATTTGTTGTTCAGCAATTTTTTTTTTTTAGTTTAATCACAAGAAAAGCCTTTAAAGACAGGGCTAGGATTTTATAAGGAAGAATCGGTGTAAAGAGGATTCATAATTTCTGAACCGAGGATGCTATACATTTCATGGCATCTGACACGAGTTCCGTGATGGTGCCAAGAAGGAATGGCATCACCACCTCCTGAGGGGTAGCAGTGCTTCTGTAGTTTTCTTCTGTAAAAGATTTGCCCTTAATTCCACTTCATTGTTGATTTTGACCTACTGTCTCCTCCCCATCACTCCCAAGCTCCCTTTAAACTTAGAACATAGATTTTTTTTTTTTTTTTTTAGATGGAGTCTCACCCTGTTGCCCAGGCTGGAGTGCAGTGGTGCCATCTTGGCTCACTGCAACCTCTGCCTCCTGGGTTCAAGCAATTCTCATGCCTCAGCCTCCCAAGTAGCTGGGATTACAGGCATGCGCCACCCTGCCCGGCTAATTTTTTGTATTTTTAGTAGACACGGGGTTTCACCATGTTGGCCAGGCTGGTCTTGAACTCCTGACTTCAGGTGATCTGCCCCCCTCAGCCTCCCAAAGTGCTGGGATTACAGGCATGAGCCACCGCACCTGGCCAACATACATGTATTTTTAACTTGCTAAAAAATAGTACATAGTTTGCCACACAAGGTTATGCATAATGGTGTGGTCCCATGGGTTCTAACATTAACACCCAATTACTCTTCAGTAAGAGACTAGAAAAGACATTAATTCTTAGTCCTAAAGGATTAGTTCTGGTCCAAGGTGGATCTTTTTTCTGAGTCCTCTTTCATTTATGGCTTCTGACATTTGAACCTCTAATCTGGTGCAGTTTATAATATAACACATTTTTTACCATTTCTTTTCTTGGTGATTATTGTATCTCCTTATCTCTACTGGGTAGGATTCTACAGCTGTCCAAAACAATTTTCAAATCTTGAAACTATGTAATTTTCAGGTTTGGTCTTAGATAGTAGAGTCCTGCTGATTCTGAAAATAATTTAATTTTCTGTATAGGAATGTGAAAATTCAAACTTTCAAGCCGTATTGGCCTCCGGGAAGAGGTGTTTTGGCATTATTTATTTCACATAGTTCTTGTGAACATTTGACATTGTGTGTTTTTTTTTTTTTTTTTGAGACAGAGTTTTGCTCTTGTTGCCCAGGCTGGAGTGTAGTGGTGCGGTCTCAGCTCACTGCAATTTCTGCCTCCTGGGTTCAAGCGATTCTCCCAACCCAGCCTCCCAAGTAGCTGGGATTACAGGCATGTGCCACCACTCCAGGCTAATTTTTTTGTATTTTTGGTAGAGATGGGGTTTCACCATGTTGGTTAGGCTGGTCTCGAACTTCTAACCTCAGGTGATCCACCCACCTTGGCCTCCCAAAGTGCTGAGATTACAGGCGTGAGTCACTGCTCCCGGCTTTGACAACAGTTTTAAACATAGGATTCAAAACTTTTTATCATTCTGCTTTGGGCTGAGGCACTAACAGCAGTAATCAGACCAGTGGCAGGGTCTTCTTTCAAGATGACAATCACATCAAGAGAATTTCCGTAGAAGTGATGTTCAAGCACATGATCAGTGGTGGCCTGTGGTTTGGCAAGGTGACCTGTTTCCATTTAAATTAAAAAAAAATTTCAAATACATCGCAGTCATCAGAATTTCAGAATGCACATGATACACAAGTCTGCATTTTATGTGTGAAATATTAAATTGAATTTTGAAATTGTGAATATGACTTATGGAGAGTGCCAGGGAATGATACATAGGTTCCAGGGCTATATGCAGAAAGTGAGTTGAATTTGCAGGGTAAAAATTATCTTAAATTTACATGTTGCCGTAAACTTAGGCAGTGTTTCCTGAAAGGGAAGAAGATACAAAAAATAACTTTGTAAAAAATCAAAAGAAAGTCAAGAGTTTGAAACAAAGGGTGGGGGTAATGCCAAGAATACTGAACAGTGAAGAAAATGAAAGTGGGCTAATGACAGAAAACAAGATGTTTCTTCAGGGCTGAGCTAGGTGTGTTTACTAATTTATGTTGTGGTAATTTTTTGGAACTCTGGACCCAAATCCCACATCTCAAACTTTTGTAGATGTTTTCTTCCATTAAGTTGTATTTTTTTCTCTTTGAATAGTCCATTTGTGCAAAACAAAATCCTTAGTTAATTCTTTCCCTCTATCTTATTGGTGGCTTTTAGTAAACTTCATTTACAGTCATACGGATGATTAAAGTTTAGAGTTGTTTTCAGAAGTCCTTTATTGAGTAGGTACGGAAGATAACAGGCTAGTGGAGAGTTTTAAAATGAGTCACTGCCCATCATGACCTCCTATGTGGTTAGTATGGATTCTCATCTGTGAAATCTACAGGACTGTAATTCTACTTTGGCATTCCTTACATAGAGATCTTATTTCATTCATAGGACATAGACCTCTTTATGTGGATACCAGGATGGAATCTTAATTTGGATTTTAAAATTACATGTAAGATATGCCACTGAATTGGATCCAAGCATTACTTTTCTTTTAGACTTTTATTTTAGGTTCAGGGGTACACATGTAGGTTTGTTATGTAGGTAAACTCATGTCACAGAGGTTTGTTTTACAGATTATTTCATCACTCAGGTATTAAGCCCAATAGCCAACAGTTACCTTTTCTGCTCCTTTCCCTCCTCCCATCCTCCACGCTGAAGACCCCAGTGTCTGTTGTTTCCTTCAGTGTGTCCATGTGTTCCCATTATTTAGCTTGCACTTGTAAGTGAGAACCTGCAGTATTTAGTTTTCTGTTCCTGTATTAGTTTGCTAAAGATAACAGCCTCCAGCTCTATCCATATTCCTGCAAAAGACATGATCTCGTTCTTTTTTATGGCGGCATAGTATTCCATGGTATATGTACCACATTTTCTTTATCCAATCTGTCATTTATGGACATTTAGGTTCCATATCTTTGCTACTGTGATATAGTAAATAGTGCTACAGTGAGCATTTGCATGCATGTGTCTTCATGACAGAATGCTTTATATTATTCTGGGTATATACCCAGTAATGGGGTCCTGGGTTGAATGGTAGTTCTACTTTTTAGCTCTTTGAGGAATTGCCATACTACTTTCCACTATGGTTGAACTAGTACACTCCCACTAACAGTGTATAAGTATTCGTTTTTCTCTGCAGCCTCTCCAGCATTTGTAATTTTTCGACATTTTAATAATAGCCATTCTGACTGGTGTGAGATGGTAGGTTTTGATTTGTATTTCTCTGATGATCAGTGATATTGAGCTTTTTTTCATATGCTTGTTGGCTGAATGTATGTCTTCTTTTGAAAAATGTTCATGTCCTTTGCCCATTTTTTAATGGGTTGTTTCTTTTTCTCTTGTAAGTTTAAGTTTCTTATAAATGCTCGATATTAGACCTTTGTCAGATGCATAGTTTGCAAATACTTTCTCCCTCCCTGTTTACTTTGTTGATGGTTTCTTTTGCTGTGCAGAAGCTCTTAAGTTTAATTAGATCCCACTTGTCAATTTTTGCTTTTGTTGTAATAGCTTTTGGTGTCTTGTCATGAAATCTGTGCCTGTTCCTATGTCCAGGATGGTATTACCTAGGTTGTCTTCAGGGTTTTTATAGTTTTGGGTTTTACATTTAAGTCTTTAATCCATCCTGAGTTAATTTTTGTATGTGGTATAAGGAAGGGGTCCCACTTCAATCTTCTGCATATGGCTAGCCAGTTATCCCAGCACCATTTATTGAAGAGGGAGTCTTTTCTCATTGCTTCTTTTTGTCAGCTTTGTTGATGATCAGATGGTTGTAGGTGTGCAGCCTTATTTCTGGGCTCTCTGTTCTGTTTCATTGATCTGTGTGTCTGTTTTTGTACCAGTACCATGCTGTTTTGGTTACTGTACCCCTTTAGTATAATTTGAAGTCGGGTAATGCGATGCCTCCAGCTTTGTTCTTTTTGCTTAGGATTGCTTTGGCTATTCAGGCTCTTTTTTGGTTCCATATGAATTTTAAGATAATTTTTTCTAGTTCTGTGAAGAATGTCATTGGTAGTTTGACAGGAATAGCATTGAATCTGTAAATTGCTTTGGGCAGTAAGGTCATTTTAATGATATTGATTCTTCCTATACAGGAGCATGTGATGTTTTTCCATTTGTTTGTGTCTTCTCTGATTTATTTGAGCAGTGTTTTGTAATTCTCCTTGTGGAAATCTTTTACCTTCCTAGTTAGGCATATTTCTAGGTATTTTATTCTTTTTGTGGCAATTGTGAATGAGATTGCCTTCCTGATTTGGCTCTTGGCTTGGCTGTTGTTAACGTGTAGGAATATTAGTGACTTTTGTACATTGATTTTGTATCTGCAACTTTGCTGAAGTTGTTTATTAGCCGAAGGAGCTTTTGGGCTGAGACTGTGGGGTTTTCTAGATATAGAGTCATGTCATTTGCAAATACACACAGTTTGGCTTCCTCTCTTCCTATTTGGATGCCTTTTATTTCTTTCTCTTGCCTGATTGCCAAGCAATAGTTTTCTTTTTTTTTGAGACAGAGTCTTGCTGTCGCCCAGGCTGGAGTGTAGTGGCGCGATCTCGGCTTACTGCAGGCTCCGCCCCCGGGGTTCACGCCATTCTCCTGCCTCAGCCTCCCAAGTAGCTGGGACTACTACAGGCGCCCGCCACCTCGCCCGGCTAATTTTTTGTATTTTTTAGTAGAGACGGGGTTTCACTGTGTTAGCCAGGATGGTCTCGATCTCCTGACCTTGTGATCCACCCGCCTCAGCCTCCCAAAGTGCTGGGATTACAGACGTGAGCCACCGCGCCCGGCCACCAAGCAATAGTTTTCTTTACTTCTCGTATACCTCACTCTCCCTTGTTGTTTGCCAGGTGGTTCAGCACCTGTTCAAGAGGCATTAATTTTAGGGGCAGAGGATGGAGTGGGAATGAAGGGAGGAGCTTCAATTAGTATTACAAATATTAACTCGTTGAAAAATATTTAAACTTTCATAAATAGGTAAAGCAATATAAAATTATGTCCTCATTCTCCACCTCAGCTCCCCCAATCTCTCTTCTACTGTAGAAATTATTTTGCTACTTGGGATTTAAATCTATCTTCTAGATATTATCTGTCTCTTTACGTTAGATTTAACTTACCCTTTTTAAAATTTTGAAATAATTTGACTTTTCAAAGTTTTAAAGATAATACAGAAGATTCCCATGTATCTTTCACCCAGATTTCCCAAATGTCGTTATTTTACCAAAATCTGAAAAAAATTAGAAATTTGAAACATATCTATCCCAAGTGTTTCAGATAAGGGATGGTCCGCCTGTACATCAGTACTTCTCTGTTGATGGGCATTCAGGTTGATTTTAATTTTTCACTTTTGGGAACAATGTCAGTCTTTATACTTAAATTGTTAGACACTTAGACAAGTATTTATTTACTGTTGATTCTCAGAGATAATATTACTGGGTTAAGTGGTTGTAATTTTCCTCAATGGTGGCATTTTGCAAACCTAAAGTACAATATGATAACCAGGACATGAACACAATCCATCAGGTTTGATACAAATCCACCAATGCATCACTACAAATATCCCCTATATTACCCTTTATAATTATACACACCTCCTTCTTTCTCCATCAACTCGACTTAAAAAATCCTTTAAAAAAGTGTATTGGTAGATAATAGATACACATACATTCATATAATTTGTAAAGTTAAAATAGAGGTAATTGAGATATTTGTCCCCTTAAATATTTCTTTTCTTTATGCTACAAACATTCTAATTATTCTCTTCTAGCTATTTTGAATTGTACCATAGATGATTGTTAACTATAGTTACCCTATTGATCTATTGAACAGTAGGTCTTATTTCTTCCCTTTAACTGTATATTTCATCCCATTAAATCAACCTTTCTTCATCTCCACCCTATTACCTTGCCTCTGGTAACTACCAGTCTGCTGTCTATCTTAATGAGATCCACCTTTTTAGCTCCTACATATGAGTGAGAACATGTTATATTAGTCATTCTGTGCTTGACTTATTTCACTTTACGTAATGACCTCCAATTCCATCCATGTTGCTACAGTGACAGGATTCATACTTTTTATGGCTGAATAGTATTCTATTGTGTATATGTACAACATTTCTTTATGCATTCAGCCACTATGGGCACTTAGGTTGATTCCATATTTTGGCTATTGTGAATAGTGCTACAATAAACATGGGAATACAGATATCTCTTTGATAGGTTCAGTTTCTTTCCAGTAATGGAATTGCTGGATCTCATAGTAGTTCTATTTTTAGTTTTTCGAGGAGCCTTCATGCTATTCTCCAAAATGGCTGTACTAATTTACATTTCTACCAACAGCATCCAAGGGTTCCCCTTTCTCCACATCCTCACCAGTATCCGTTATTCCCTGTCTTTTGATAAAAGCCATTTTAATTGGGGTTGGATGATATCTCATTGTGGTTTTGTTTACATTTCTCTGATGATTAGTGATGTTGAGCATTTTTCCATATACCTTTGGCTATTTGTATGTTGTCTTTTGAGAAATGTCTATTCAGGTCTTTTGCGCATTTTAAAATTAGATTATTTGGTATTTTGCCATTGAGTTGTTTGAGCTTCTTACATATTCTGGATATTAATCCTCTGTCAGATGGATAGTTTGCAAATATTTTCTCCTATTCTGCAGGTTGTCTCATCACTTTGTTGATTGTCTTCTTTGCAGAAACATTTTAGCTTGATGTAATGCCATTTGTCTATTTTTAATTACCTTCACTTTTGAGTTCTTACACACACACAGACACATAGACAGACATACACACACACATACACAGACACATACACAGACAGACAGACAGACACACACACCCCTTTGCTCAGATCAATTTCATGGAGAGTTTCCCCATTGTTTTCTAACTGGCTTTCTAGTAGTTTCATAGTTTTTGGTCTTACATTTAAATCTTTAATCCATTTTGATTTGATGTTTGTATATGGTGAGAGATAGGGGTCTAGTTTCATTCTTTTGCATATGTATATTCAGTTTTCCCAGCACCATTTGTGGAAGAACTGTCCTTTCCCCTTTGCACATTTTTGATGGCTTTGTCAAAAATGAGTTGGCCATAAAGCATGGATTTATATCTGGGTTGTGTCTTCTTCTGTTCCATTGTTCTGTGTCTGTTTTTATGCCAATACCATGCTGATTTGGTTACTATAATTTCATAGTGTATTTTGAAGTCATGTGGTGTGATGTTCTTTGTTCTTTTTGCTCAGGATTGCTTTGGCTATTGAGTGTCTTCTGTGGTTCCATATAAATTTTAGGATTGTTTTTCTATTTTGGTGAAGAATACCACTGGTATTTTGATATTGTATTGAATGTGTAAATTGCTTTGGGTGGTATTTAATATTCAACAACATTAATTCTTCCAATTCATGAGTGAGGAATATCTTTGCATTATGTTTTGCATTCTCTTCAATTTCTTTCATCAGTAATTTATAATTTTCTTTGTATAGATCTTTCACTTCTTTGGTTAAATTGACTTCTAGGTGTTTTATATTCTTTGTAGCTATTATAAATGGGATTGCTTTCTTGATTTCGTTTTTAGACTGTTTACTGGTGGCATATAGAAATGCTACTAATTGTATGCAGCTTTTGTATTCTACCACTTTACTGAATTCATTTATCAGTTCTAACAGTTTGCTAGTGGTATCTTTAGTTTTTTCTTAATACAAGGTCACGTCATTCTCAAACAAGGCTAATTTGACTTCTTTCTTTCTGGTTTGAATGCCCCATATTTCTTTCTCTTGCCTAATTGCTATGGCCAGGACTTCCAGTATTCTGAATAAAAGTGGTGACAGTGAGTGTCCCTATGTTATTTCAGATCTTAGAGGAAAGGCTTTCAATTTCTCCTCATTCAGTATAATGTTAACTATGTGTTTATCATACATAGTTTTTATTATATAGAGGTATGTTACTTCTTTACACAGTTTGTTAAGGGTTTTTATCATAAAGGGATCTGGAATTTTATCAAATGATTTTTCATCGTCAATTGAAATGATCCTATGGTTTTCTCCTTGATTCTGTTAATGTGGTGTTTCGTGTTTATTTATTTGCATATGTTCAACCATCCTTCCATCCCTGGGATGAATCTCATTTGATAAAGATGAATGATCTTTTTAATGTGTTGATGAATTCGATTTGCTTGTATTTTGTTGAGGATTTTTACATCTGTCTTCATCAGTGATATTGGCCTGTAGTTTTCCTTTTTGGTTGTATTTGTCTGGTTTTGGTGTCAGGGCAATGCTGGCCTTGTGGAATGAGTTTGAAAGAATTCCTTCCATTTACAGCGGCACTATTCACAATAGCAAAGACTTGGAACCAACCTAAATGTCCAACAATGATAGACTGGATTAAGAAAATGTGGCACATACACACCGTGGAATACTATGCAGCCATAAAAATGATGAGTTCATGTCCTTTGTAGGGACATGGATGAAGCTGGAAACCATCATTCTCAGCAAACCATCGCAAGGACAAAAAACCAAATGCCACATGTTCTCACTCACAGGTGAGAATTGAACAATGAGAACACATGGACACAGGAAGGGGAACATCAGACACCAGGGCCTGTTGTGGGGTGGGGGGAGGGGGGAGGGATAGCATTAGGAGATATACCTAATGTTAAATGACGAGTTAATGGGTGCAGCACACCAACATGGCACATGTATACATATGTGACAAACCTGCACGTTGTGCACATGTACCCTAAAACTTAAAGTATAATAATAATAAAATTAAAAAAAAATTCCTTCCCCTTCAATTTTTTTGAAGAGTTTGAGTAGAATTGGTATTAGTTCTTCTTTAAATGTTTGGTACAATTCAGCAGTGAAGACATCAGGTCCTGGGATTTTCTTTGATGGGCACTTTCTTATTACAGGCGTGAGCCACCACGCCTAGCAGTATATTACTATCTCTTTAACAGGTTGCTGTAGATATTATTGTTTTTGATAGATTTGTCTTTTGGGTTTCCTACTAGCATAATGAGTAGATTGTGCACCACAATTATAGTATTCTGGGTTTGTTCATGTAGTTAATTTTACCAGTGGACCTTATATCTCGAAAAGATTTTTTTTTCCTTAGTATTTTGTTTTTTTCAGATTGAAAAAATACCTTTAGCATTTCTTGTATGATGGGTGTGCTGGTGATGAAATCTTTCAGCTTTTGTTTGTCTAGGAAATGCTTTATCTGTCTTTTATACTTGAAGGATAGCTTTGCTGGATGCAGTATTCTTGAATAGCAGCATTTTTTTCAGCACTTTGGAAATATTGTTTCAGTCTACTGGCCTGTATGGTTTCCATTGAAAAGTATATTGCTAGACGAATTGGAGTTCCTTTACATGTTACTTGCTTCTTTCCTCTTGCTGCTTTTAGGATTCTTTGTCTTTGACTATTGAGAGTTTGATTCTTTTTTTTCTATTATACTTTAAGTTTTAGGGTACGTGTGCACAACGTGCAGGTTTGTTACATATATATACAACCCTTCATACTAAAAACTCTCAATAAATTAGGTATTGATGGGACATGTCTCAAAATAATAAGAGCTATCTATGACAAACCCACAGCCAATATACTGAATAGACAAAAACTGGAAGCATTCCCTTTGAAGACTAACACAAGACAGGGATGCCCTCTGTCACCACTCCTATTCAACATAGTGTTGGAAGTTCTGGCCAGGACAATCAGGCAGGAGAAGGGAATAAAGGGCATTCAATTAGGAAAAGAGGAAGTCAAATTGTCCCTGTTTGCAGATGACATGATTGTATATCTAGAAAACCCCATCGTCTCAGCCCAAAATCTCCTTAATCTCATAAGCAACTTCAGCAAAGTCTCAGGATACAAAATCAATGTGCAAAAATCACAAGCATTCTTACACACCAATCACAGACAGAGAGCCAAATCATGAGTGAACTCCCACTCACAATTGCTTCGAAGAGAATGAAATACCTAGGAATCCAACTTACAAGGGATGTGAAGGACCTCTTCAAGGAGAACTACAAACCACTGCTCAATGAAATAAAAGAGGATACAAACAAATGGAAAAACATTCCATGCTCATGGGTAGGAAGAATCAGTATCGTGAAAATGGCCATACTGCCGAAGGTAATTTATAGATTCAATGCCATCCCCATCAAGCTACCAATGACTTTCTTCACAGAATTGGAAAAAACTACTTTAAAGTTTATATGGAATCAAAAAAGAGCCTGCATTGCCAAGTCAATCCTAAGCCAAAAGAACAAAGCTGGAGGCATTGTAATATAGTTTGAAGTCAGGCACGCTACCTGACTTCAAACTATATTACAAGGCTACAGTAACCAAAACAGCATGGTGCTGGTACCAAAACAGAGATACAGATCAATGGAACAGAGCAGAGCCCTCAGAAATAATGCCACATATCTACAACTATCTGATCTTTGACAAACCTGACAAGAAGAAGAAATGGGGAAAGGATTCCCTATTTAATAAATGGTGCTGGGAAAACTGGCTAGCCATATGTAGAAAGCTGAAACTGGATCCCTTCCTTACACCTTATACAACAATTAATTCAAGATGGATTAAAGACTTACATGTCAAACCTAAAACCATAAAAACCCTAGAAGAAAACCTAGGCAATACCATTCAGGACATAGGCATGAGCAAGGACTTCATGTCTAAAACATCAAAAGCAATGGCAACAAAAGCCAAAATTGACAAATGTGATCTAATCAAACTAAAGAGCTTCTGCATAGCCTAAGAAACTACCATCAGAGTGAACAGGCAGCCTACAGAATGGGAGAAAATTTTTGCAATCTACTCATCTGACTAAGGGCTAATATCCAGAATCTACAATGAACTCAAACAAATTTACAAGAAAAAACAAACAATCCCATCAAAAAGTGGGCGAAGGATATGAACAGACACTTCTCAAAAGAAGACATTTATGCAACCAAAAGACACATGAAAAAATGCTCATCATCACTGGCCATCAGAGAAATGCAAATCAAAACCACAATGAGATACCATCTCACACCAGTTAGAATGGCCATCATTAAAAAGTCAGGAAACAACAGGTGCTGGAGAGGATGTGGAGAAATAGAAACACTTTTACACCATTGGTGGGACTGTAAACTAGTTCAACCATTGTGAAAGTTGGTGTGGCGATTCCTCAGGGATCTAGAACTAGAAATACCATTTGACCCAGCCATCCCATTACTGGGTATATACCCAAAGGATTATAAATCATGCTGCTATAAAGACACATGCACACGTGTGTTTGTTGCGGCACTCTTCACAATAGCAAAGACTTGGAACCAACCCAAATGTCCAACAGTGATAGACTGGATTAAGAAAATGTGCACATACACACCATGGAATACTATGCAGCCATAAAAATGATGAGTTCATGTCCTTTGTAGGGACATGGATGAAGCTGGAAACCATCATTCTCAGCCAACCATTGCAAGGACAAAAAACCAAACACCGTGTGTTCTCACTCATAGGTGGGAATTGAACAATGAGAACACGTGGACACAGGAAGGGGAACATCAGACACCGGGGCCTGTTGTGAGGTAGGGGGAGGGGGGAGTGATAGCATTAGGAGATATACCTAATGCTAAATGATGGGTTAATGGGTGCAGCACACCAACATGGCACCTGTATATATATGTAACAAACCTGCACGTTGTGCACATGTACCCTAAAACTTAAAAGTATAATAATAATAATAAAAAAAGAACTGTTACTGTTGTTTATTTCTAAATAGCTTATAATTTTATTTTGATTTCCTCTTATTCAAGAGTTGCTTTTTAAAAATGTTTTAAAAAATCTACTAGTGCATAGGTTTGCCTTTTGGAGAGAGGAGTCAGGTATCTTTTTATTGTTGCTCTAATTGTATGGTGGTCAGAGAATCTAGCCTGTGTTATATCTGCTCTTTGTAATCTGTTCAGATTTTCTTATGGCCTTATGTCTTAAACATTTTTTTAAAAGTGAATCTCTGATAGGGACAGAGCTGTATCCATTTCATTTACATACATATTTTAATTAAGTATTCAAATCTTCTATGTCTTTTTTTCTTCTTCATTACTCGGTTTCTGAGAGCAGTATGTTAGAATCTTCTACAATATTTATTGCTATGTACATGTATTTTGTATTTCTACTAGTTTTTGCTCTCTGTTTTTCTGAGTCATTAGATTGTGACTTATGTGTCATCTTAAGTGAAGCTCTTATTAATACATACTGCCCATCTGTGTCTGTTATTTCCCCCACTTCATTTCTTTTTTGTCTAATATTAATCTCTCTATACTTGCTTTCTTTTGGTTAACATTTTCCTACTATGTATTTTGCCACCACTTTCTTTCCAGCAGTGATATTTTGATTTTGATTTGTCTCTTACAAACAGCATATAACTAGATTTTTTTTGCTTATTCTAACTGCTTCTGTCTTTTAGCTAATTCACACTTACTGTGACGTCTGCTATGGCTGGACTTACTCTGCCTGCTTATACTTTGTATTTGCCTTGCTTCTATTGTTGTTATTTGAGCTTTCTTATTTTTTAATTTATTTTGTTCTGCTTTATTTTTTCTCTCCCCCCTTTTTGATAATAATTGAGTTGTGGTTTTTTTCCCAAAAGGAAAAGTTTATTTTTTTCTATTCTAATGATTTGCAAATTAGTTGCTCCATTATATACTTTCAGTGGATTACTTTTACATTTTTAATAAACATGTCTAAACTTATTTTATTATCAAACTGTAGAGTTAATTAGTATGTATTTCATTTCACAAATAAGGTATGGTCTTAGTATGCATTTATCTTTCTTCCTTTCCAGTTCCACCTATTAAAATTATTTTATGTAGGATTTTAATTACACACTTTTATTACATCAGACATGAACAATTATTTACACTAAATTATAAAATTTGTTTTGTGTGTGTTTGTTTACTACTATATCTTCCATCCTGTATCTTCTTTCTTGGATTTATTAGTTAATTTGCTTTATTATATCCCGAAATGATTCTTTCAGTCTGTTGGAAGATTTGTATCTCTACAAGTGTCTTTATTTTTCCCTTCCACTTCAATATTTGTTTAAATGGTTATAGAAATATTGGTTCAAAAATAGTTTTCATTAGAACTATTTGCTTCTTTGACTTCTTGAATACATGTTGCTGATTAGAAGTCTGACAGAAATGTAATTACCAAATGGTTGTAAATTACTTATTTTTTTCTTCTGGAGAACTTTCAGGATTTTCTCTCTTTTTTTTTTTAATACTTTAAGTTCTGGGATACATGTGCAGAACGTGCAGGTTTGTTACATAGGTATACACATGCCATGGTGGTTTGCTGCACCCATCAACCTGTCATCTACGTTAGGTGTTTCTCCTAATGCTATCCCTTCCCTAGCCCCCGATCTCCTGCCAGGCCCTGGTGTGTTATGTTCCCCTCTGTGTCCGTGTGTTCTCATTGTCCAGCTCCCACTTATGAGTGAGAACATGTGGTATTTGGTTTTCTGTTCCTGTGTTAGTTTGCTGAGGGTGATGGTTTCCAGCTTCATCCATGTCCCTGCAAAGGACATGAACTCATCCTTTGTTATGGCTGCATAGTATTCCATGGTGTATATGTGCCACATTTTCTTTATGCAGTCTGTCATTGATAAGCATTTGGGTTTGTTCCAAGTCTTTGCCATTGTGAATAGTGCTGCAAAAAACATACGTGTGCACATGTCTTTATAGTAGTATAATTTATAATTATTTGGGTGTATACCCAGTAATGGGATTGCTGGGTCAAATGGTATTTCTGGTTCTAGATTCTTGAGGAATTGCCACACTGTCTTCCACAATGGTTGAACTAATTTACACTCTCACCAACAGTGTAAAAGTGTTCCTGTTTCTCCCCATCCTCTCCGGTATCTGTTTCCTGACTTTTTAATGATTGCCATTCTAACTGGCGTGAGATGGTATCTCTTTGTGGTTTTGATTTGCATTTCTCTAATGACCAGTGATGATGAGCTTTTTTTTCGTATGTTTGTTGGCCACCTAAATGTCTTCTTTTGAGAAGTGTCTGTTCATATCCTTTGCTCACTTTTTGATGGGGTTGTTTTTTTCTTGTAAATTTGTTTAAGTTCCTTGTAGATTCTGGATATTAGCCCTTTGTTAGATGGATAGATTGCAAAAATTTCCCCCCATTCTGTAGGTTGCCTATTCACTCTGATGATAGTTTCTTTTGCTGTGCAGAAACTCTGTAGTTTGATTAGATCCCATTTGTCAATTTTGGCTTTTGTGGCCATTGCTTTTGGTGTTTTCATTCCATGCTCATGGATAGGAAGAATCAATATTGTGAAAATGGCCATACTGCTCAATGTAATTTATAGATTCAATGCTATCCCCATCAAGCTACCATTGACTTTCTTCACAGAATTAAAAACAACTACTTTAAATTCCATATGGAACCAAAATAAGAGCCCATATAGCCAAGACAATCCTAAGCAAAAAGAACAATGGAGGCATCATGCTACCTGACTTCAAACTATACTACAAGGCTACAGTAATCAAAACAGTATGGTACTGGTACCAAAACAGATATATAGACCAGTGGAACAGAACAGAGGCCTCAGAAATAATGTGACACATCTACAACCATCTGATCTTTGACAAACCTGACAAAAACAGGCAATGTGGAAAGGATTCCCTATTTAATAAATAGTGTTGGGAAATTGGCTAGCCATATGCAGAACTGAAACTGGACCCCTTTCTTACACCTTATACAAAAATTAAGATGGATTAAAGACTTAAACATAAGACCTAAAACCATAAAAACTCTAGAGGAAAACCTAGGCAATACCATTCGGGATGTAGGCATGGGCAAATATTTTCTCTTAACTTTTAATAATTCCCATTGTGTGTCTGTCAGTGGGTCATACAGTTTTCTTATTCTTCACACTATTTCTTTTTTTTATTATTATACTTTAGGTTTTAGGGTACATGTGCACAATGTGCAGGTTAGTTACATATGTATCCATGTGCCATGTTGGTTTGCTACACCCATTGACTCATCATTTAGCATTAGGTCTATCTCCTAATGCTGTCCCTCCCCCCTCCCTGCAACCCACAACAGTCCCCGGAGTGTGATGTTCCCCTTTCTGTGTCCATGAGTTCTCATTGTTCAATTCCCACCTATGAGTGAGTACATGCGGTGTTTGGTTTTTTGTCCTTGCGATAGTTTACTGAGAATGATGTTTTCCAGTTTCATCCATGTCCCTACAAAGGACATGAACTCATCATTTTTTATGGCTGCATAGTATTCCATGGTGTATATGTGCCACATTTTCTTAATTTTCTTCACACTATTAATAGTCTTCCTTGAATTTCAGCGGGAGAATAATATATATTCTTAGTCTACTAGCCTGATTCTGTAAATGTCTTCATTTTTCCAAAAGGATATTCTTTTACATAATGGCATGATCTATCAGCAGAGACATTAAGTGTAATTGAATGGCTGGGAGATATTGGTTGTCTACTGCCATATGACTTATTTTGTACAGTGACATATGTATAGAACTAGAAAACATGGACATCAGATCTTTGAATTCAGTTCTGTAGGATCAAATTGAAGAGACCAGAACTCTAAGTTGATATGCCATCAAGTGACTTGAGTTCTGTTGGGAGAGCTTTAATTCTAGTGGCAAGTTATCTTCAATCTCCGAACTTCTGTGTTCCCATCTATAAAATAAGGCTATAACATCATCTACTTCATATGGAAGCCGTTTAAATAGAACAGGCACAGTACCAGGCACATGGAAAATCTCTGTACATTTTAGTAACCCCCACAATTCCCCTCATTCTACTTTTTCTGACAACACCTCTTTCTAGCTTACTATCATGCTGTGGAAAGTCAGTCAGTGTCTGGTACATAGCAAATAAAAAATGAATTAAATTCAAGTAAATTGATTTGAATGTCAATGTCTAGATAATTTTCTAAGGACATGACAAATGCTTTCACTGTAAGGTGTTTGGACTCTCAATGTCAGTTCCATTGTCCTTCATCCCTGAAGATCATTGGAGATCTTCATTAGGGTGAGAGAGGGAATTTAAAAGATTTTGTAAAGTACTTCTGTTACCTTTGAAATCTCTTTTAGTTTCCAAACTGTGAAGGCCAGATCACCCCTTGTATCATCTTTCTTGATTCCTTTTTTGGAGGTCAGGACCATGTGTCCATTTCACCCCGTCTCTTTTGCATATTATTTTTGTGTGCTCATGTTGCTTTCAGTGACTTAACTATCTTCAAAACATT